>NC_135879.1:168438427-169746974 GCF_964194155.1 Cetorhinus maximus | reverse complement strand
CATTCTGAAGGTTACCATTGACCAGAAACTGAACTGGACTAGCCATTTTTTTTTTATTCACTCATGGGATGTGGGCATCGCTGGCTGGGCCAGCATTTATTGCCCATCCTAATTGCCCTTGAGAGCAGAGTGGCTTGTTAGGCCATTTCAGAGGGCACTTAAGAGTCAACCACATTACTGTGGTTCTGGAGTCACATATAGGCCAAACCAGATAAGGACAGCAGATTTCTTTCCCTAAAGGACATCAGTGAACCAGACAGGTTCCTTTGCCAATTGACAATGGTTTCATGGCCATCATTAGACTTATAATTCCAGTTTTTTTTTAATTCAAATTTCACCATCTGCCAAGGTGGGATTCAAACCTGAGTCTCCAGGACATTACCCTGGGTAACTGAAGTACTAGTCCAGTATCAACACCACTTCACCTCCCCCTCTGCCCTTGCAGCCACAATATAGTGGCTACACGAGCAGGTCAGACGCTGGGAATTCTGCAGCGAGTAACTCACCTCCTGACTCCCCAAAGCCTGTCCACCATCTACTAGGCACAAATCAGGAATGTGATAGAGAATTCTCCATTTGCCTGGATGAGTGCAGCTCCAACAACATTCAAGTTGCTTAAGAAGGCAAATGGAACACTTTCCTTTATTAGCTGAGGTATAGAAAATAAGAGCAGGGAGGTCATACTGGAGCTGTGTAAAACATTAGTTAGGCTAAAACACGAGTACTGTGTGCAGTTCTGGTCACCTCATTACAGAAAGGATGTAATTGCATTAGAGGGGGTGCAGAGGAGATTTACGAGGATGTTGCCAGGGCTGGAAAATTGCAGCTATGAGGAAAGAGTGGATAGGCTGGGATTGTTCTCCTTGGAACAGAGGAGGCTGAGGGGAAATTTGATTGAGGTGTACAAGGTTATTAGAGGCCTGGGTAGAGTGGATGCGAAGGAATTATTTCCCTTAGCAGGGAAGCCAGTGACTAGGGGGCATAAATTTAAAGTGATCGGTAGAAGGATTAATGGGGAGAAAAAAAATTTCCCCCAGAGGGTGCTAGGGGTTTGAATCCCACTGCCTGAAAGGGTAGTAGAGGCAAAAACCCTTAACTCAGTTAAAAGGTGCCTGGATGTGCACATGAAGTCCTGTAACCTCTAGGGCTACAGACCAGGTGCTGGAAAATGGGATTAGGCTGGGTGGCTCGTTTTTTTTGGCTGGTTCAATACAATGGACAAAATGGCCTCCTTCTGTGCCATATATTTTTCTACATTTTCTAAATTTCCTAAACATCTGAAAGGAGTTATGTGCAGGGTTGTGGGGAGACGGCAGTAAGTGAATTCCTCCTCAGGAGAGGCAGCATGGATACGATGGGTCGAATGGCTCTGTATTGTAATGATTCTATGATTCCATAAGCTCGACACCATCTAAGGTGAAGCAGCCCATTTGATTGGCACCCCATCAATCAACTTAAACATTCACTGCCTCCACCACCGATGCACAGTAGCAGCAGTGTGTACCATCTACAAGATGCACTGCAGCAACCTACCAAGGCTCCTTAGACAGCACCTTCCAAACCCATACAAGCTGCCTTTTTGAGCGGCTGGAGTCGCTGTGGTGTAGGTACACACACAATGCTGTTAGGGAGAGAGTTCCAGGATTTTGACCCAGCGACGGTGAAGGAATGGCAAAATATTTTTCCAGGTCAGGATGGTGAGTGACTTGGAAGGGAAATTGCAGGAGGTGGTGTTCCCGTGTGTCTGTTGCCCTTGTCCTTCTAGAAGCTAGAGGTCGTGGGTTTGGAAGGTGCTGTCTAAGGAGGCTTGGTGAGTTTTTGCAGTGCATCTTGTAGATGGTACTCACTGCTGCTACTGTGCGTCAGTGGCGGAGGGAGTGAATGTTTGTGGATGTGGTGCCAATCAAGCAGGCTGCTTTGTCCTGGATGGCATCAAGCTTCTTGAGCATTGTGGGAGTTGCACTCATCCAGGCAAGTGGGGAGTATTCCATCACACTCCTGACTTGTGCCTGGCCGATGATGGACAGGCTTTGGGGAGTCAGGAGGTGAGTTAATCATTGCAGGATTCCTAGCCTCTGACCTGCCCTTGTAACCATAGTATTTATATGGCTAATCCACTTTAGTTCCTGGTCAATGGCAACCCCCAGGATGTTGATAGTGGGGGATTCAGCAATGGTAACGCCATTGAATGTCAAGGGGCAATGGTTAGGTTCTATCTTGTTGGAGACGGTCATTGCCTGGCACTTGTGTGGCACGAATGTTACTTGACATCCCAAACCTGGATATTGTCCAGATCCTGCAACACTTGGACATGGACTGTTTCAGTACCTGAGGAGTCACGAATGTTGTTGAGCATTGTGCAATCATCAGCGAACATCCCCACTTCTAACCTTATGATGGAAGGAAGGTCATTGATGAAGATGGTTGGGCCAAGGGCACTACCCTGAGGAACTCCTGCAGTGATGTCCTGGAGCTGAGATGACTGACTTCCAACATCCATCTTCCTTTGTGCTAGGTATGACTCCAACCAGCAGAGAGTTTTCCTCCTGATTCCCATTGACTCCAGTTTTGTTAGGGTTCCTTGATGCCACACTCGGTCAAATGCTTCCTTGATGTCAAGAGCAGTCACTCTCATCTCACCTCAGAGTTCAGCTCTTTTGTCTATGTTTGAACCAAGGCTGTAATGAGGTCAGGAGCTGAGTGTCCATGGCATAACCTAAACTGAGCATCAGTGAGCAGGTTATTGCTAAGCAATTGCCGCTTGATAGTACTGTTGATGACCCCTTCCATTACTTTACTGATGTTGGAGAGTAGACTGATGGGGCAGTAATTGGCCGGGCAGGATTTGTCCTGTTTTCTGTGTACAGGACCTACCTGGGCAATTTTCCACATAGCCAGGTAAATGCCAGTGTTGTAGATGTACTGGAACAGCCTGGCTAGGGGCGCGGCAAGTTCTGGAGCACATGTCTTCAGTTCTATTGCCGGAATATTGTCAGAGGCCAAAGACTTTGTAGTATCCAGTGCCTTCAGCCATTTCTTGATATCACATGGAGTGAATCAAATTGGCTGAAGACTGGCATCTGTGATGCTGGGGACTTCCGGAGGAGGAGGCTGAGATGGATCATCCACCCAGCACTTATGGCTGAAAATTGTTGCGAATGCTTCAGCCTTATCTTTTGCATTGACGTGCTGGGCTCCTCCATCATTGAGGATGGAGATATTTGTGGAGCCTCCTCCTCCAGTGAGTTGTATAATTGTCCACCACCATTCATGGCTGGATGAGATAGGACTGAAGAGCTCAGATCTGATCCGTTGGTTGTGGGATCACTTAGCCTGTCTATCACTTGTTGCTTATGCTGTTTGGCATGCAAGTAGTCCTGTGCTGTAGCTTCACCAGGTTGGCACGCCATTTTTAGGTATGCCTGGTGCTGCTCCTGGCTTGTCCTTCTGCATTCTTCATTGAACCAGGGTTAATCCCCAGGTTTGATGGTAATGGTAGAGTGGGGGATATGCCGGACTATGAGATTACAGATTGTAGTTGAGTACAATTCTGCTGCTGCTGATGGTCCACAGTGCCTCATGGATACACAGCCTTGTGTTGCTGGATCTGTTCAAAATCTATCACATTTAGCATGGTGGTAGTGCCACACAACGCAATGGAGGGTATCCTCAATGTGATGGCGGGACTTTGTCTCCACAGCAACTGTGCGGTGGTCACTCCTACTGATACATCATGGACAGATACATCTGCGGCAGGCAGGTTAGTGAGGATGAGGTCAAGTATGTTTTTCCCTCTTGTTGGCTCCCTCAGCACCTGCCGCAGACCCAGTCTAGCAGCTATGTCCTTTTGGACTCAGCCAGCTCATTCTGTGGTAGTGCTATTGAGCCACTCTTGGTGATGGACATTGAAGTCCCCCACCCAGAGTACATTTTGCACCCATGTCACCCTCAGTGCTTCCTGCAAGTGGTGTTCAACATGGAGGAGCATTGATTCATCAGCTGAGGGAGGCCGGTTTGTAGTAATCAGCAGGAGGTTTTTTTGCCTATATTTGACCTGATGCCATGAGACTTCATAGGGTCTGGAGTCGATGTTGAGGGCCCTCAAGGCAACTCCCTCCCGACTGTATACCACTGTGCCGCCACCCCTTCTAGGTCTAATCTGCCGGTGGGACAGGACATATCCAGAGATGGTGATGGTGGTGTCTGGGACATTGTTAAACTAATTAAACCAAATAAATTAATCACTTAATTAATAAGTAGAGTGTATCTAGACCAGAATCAGGGGATTACTGTTCTTAGAATTTAGCATTTATAGTAGAAATCTAGCCCTAGGGAACGTATAGTTAATAAGGAGTCAATAGGCAGTTATTAGATTTAAATGTATTTATTTATTTAGTTCTATATTTCTAGAATATAGTATAGAATAGTTCTAGAAATGGCAGTTGCGGGGATGAAGTGCTTCACCTGTGGAATGTGGGAAATCTGTGACGCTTCAAGTGTCCCGGACAACTACATCTGCAGGAAGTGTACCCAATTGCAACTCCTCACAGACCACATGGATCGGTTGGAGCAGCAGTTGGATGCACTTAGGCGCATTCAGGTGGCGGAAAGCGTCATTGACAGGAGTTTTGGAAACGTGGTCACACCCAAGGTACAGACAGATAGATGGGTGACCGCTAGAAGGGGCAGGCAGTCAGTGCAGAAATCCCCTGTGGCTGTCCCCCTCTCTAACAGGTATACCGTTTTGGTTACTGTTGGGGGGGATGGCCTGTCAGGGGAAAACAACAGCAGTAGCCAGAGCAGTGACACCATGGCTGGCTCTGTTGTTCAGCAGGAGCGGTCAAAGCACAGAAGAGCAATTGTCATAGGGGACTCTATAGTCAGGGGCTCAGATAGGCGCTTCTGTGGTCATGAAAGAGACACCAGGATGGTATGTTGCCTCCCTGGTGCCAGGGTCCAGGATGTCTCTGATTGGGTACGGGACATTCTGAAGGGGGAGGGAGAACAGCCAGAGGTCGTGGCACAATTGGTACTAACGACATAGGCAGGAAGAGTGACGAGGTCCTGCAGCAGGAGTTCAGGGAGTTAGGCAGAAAGTTAAAAAACAGGACCTCTAGGGTTGTAATCTCAGGATTACTCCCTGTGCCATGTGCCAGTGAGGCTAGAAATAGGAAGATAGTGCAGCTGAACACGTGGCTGAACAGATGGTGTAGGAGGGAGGGTTTCCGATATCTGGATCATTGGGATCTCTTCCAGAGCAGGTGGGACCTGTACAAGAAGGACGGGTTGCATCTAAACTGGAGGGGCACCAATATCCTGGCTGCGAGGTTTGCTAGTGTCACTCGAGAGGGTTTAAACTAGTATGGCAGGGGGGTGGGAACCAGAGCAATAGGTCAGCAGGTGAAATAAAGGACTGGGAACCAGTGAATATGGCCAGTAGGACTAAGAGGAAGGGCAGGCAGGGAGAAATTACTGAACACAGTGGGACTGGGGGTCTGAAATGCATTTGTTTCAATGCGAGAAGTATAACAGGGAAGGCAGATGAGCTTAGAGCTTGGATTAGTACTTGGGACTATGATGTTTTTGCTATTACAGAGACTTGGTTGAAGGATGGACAGGATTGGCAGATAAACGTTCCAGGATTTAGATGTTTCAGGCAGGATAGAGAGGGATGTAGAAGAGGTGGGGGAGTTGCACAGCTGGTTAAGGGGAATATTACAGCTGTACGACAGGAGGACACCTCGGTGGGCTCATGCAGTGAGGCAATATGGGTAGAGCTCCGGAATAGGAAGGGTGCAGTCTGGGGGTTTACTATAGGCCTCCCAATTGCTGGCGGGAGATTGAGGAACAGTTATGTAGGCAGATTTTGGAAAGATGTAAAAGCAATCGGGTTGTTGTGGTGGGTGATTTTAACTTTCCCTATATTGACTGGGAATCACTTAGTGCTAGGGGTTTGGATGGTGCAGAATTTGTAAGGTGCATCCAGGAGGGCTTCCTGAGACAATATGTAGATAGTCCAACTAGGGAAGAGGCAATACTGGACCTGGTATTAGGGAATGAACCCGGCCAGGTGGTCGAAGTTTCAGTAGGGGAGCATTTTGGGAAAAGTGACCATAATTCAGTAAGTTTCAAGGTACTGGTGGATAAGGATAACAGGAGTCCTCAGGTTAAGGTGCTTAATTGGGGGAAGGCTAATTATAACAATATTAAGCAGGAACTGAGGAATCTAGACTGGAGGCGGATGTTTGAGGGCAAATCAACAACTGACATGTGGGGGGCTTTCAAACGTCAGTTGATAAGAATTCAGGACCGGCATGTTCCTGCTAGGATGAAGGATAAGCATGGCAAGTTTCAGGAACCTTGGATAACAAAGGATATTGTGAGATTAGTCAAAAAGAAAAGGGAAGTATTCGTAAGGGCTAGAAGGCTGGGAACAGATGAAGCCCGTGGAGAATATAAAGAAAGTAGGAAGAAACTTAAGCAAGGAGTCAGGAGGGCTAAAAGGGGTCATGAAAAGCCACTGGCAACCAGGATTAAGGAAAATCCCAAGGCCTTTTATACATATGTAAAAAGCAAGAGGTTAGCCAGGGAAAGGGTAGGCCCACTGAGGGACAGAGGTGGGAATCTGTGTGTGGAGCCAGAAGAAATGGGAGAGATACTAAATGAATACTTCTCATCAATATTCACCAAAGAGAAGGACTTAGCGCTCGATTTGTCTGGGGAAGAGTGTGTAGATAGCCTGGATTATGTTGAGATCAAAAAAGAGGAGGTGTTAGGCGTCTTGAAGAATATTAAGGTGGATAAGTCCCCAAGGCCAGATGGGATCTACCCCAGAGTACTGAGGGAGGCAAGGGATGAGATTGCTGGGGCCTTGACAGAAATCTTTGTATCCTCACTGGCTACGGGTGAGGTCCCAGAGGACTGGAGAATGGCCAATGTTGTTCCATTGTTTAAGAAGGGTAGCAGGGATAATCCAGGAAATTACAGGCCGGTAAGCCTTACATCAGTGGTAGGGAAATTATTAGGGAAGATTCTTTGTGACAGGATTTACTACCATTTAGAAGCAAATGGGCGTATTAGTGAGAGACAGCATGGTTTTGTGAAGAGGAGGTCATGTCTCACTAACTTGATCGAGTTTCTCGAGGAAGTGACAAAGATGATCGACGATGGAAGGGCAGTGGATGTTATATACATGGATTTCAGTAAGGCCTTTGACAAGGTCCCTCATGGCAGACTGGTGCAGAAGGTAAAGTCGCACGGGATCAGAGGTGAGCTAGCAAGATGGATACAGAATTGGCTTGGTCATAGAAGACAGAGGGTAGCAGTGGAAGGGTGCTTTTCTGAATGGACAGCTGTGACTAGCGAAGTTCCGCAGGGATCAGTGCTGAGACCTTTGCTGTTTGTATACATTTATGTATACATAAATGATTTGGAGGAAAATGTAACTGGGCTAATTAGTAAGTTTGCAGACGACACTAAGGTTGGAGGAGTTGCGGATAGTGAAGAGGATTGTCAAAGGATACAACGGGATATAGATTGGTTGGAGACTTGGGCGGAGAAATGGCAGATGGCATTCAATCCGGACAAATGCGAGGTAATGCATTTTGGAAGGTCTAATACAGGCAGGAATTATACAGTAAATGGCAGAACCCTTATGTGCATTGACGAGCAGAGGGATCTGGGTGTACAGGTCCACAGTCACTGAAAGTGGCAACGCAGGTGGATAAGGTAGTCAGGAAGGCATTTGGCATGCTTGCCTTCATTGGCAGGGGTATTGAATATAAAAGCTGGGAAGTCATGCTGCAGCTGTATAGAACCTTGGTTAGGCCACACTTGGAATATTGCGTGCAATTCTGGTCGCCACATTACCAGAAGGATACGGAGGTGTTGGAGAGGGTGCTGAGAAGGTTTACCAGGATGCTGCCTGGTCTGGAGGTTATTAGCTATGAGAAGAGGTTGGAGAAACTCAGATTGTTCTCACTAGAGCGACGGAGATTGAGGGGCGACTTGATAGAAGTTTACAAAGTTATGAGTGGCTTGGACAGAGTAGCTAGTCAGAAGCTTTTTCCCAGGGTGGAAGAGTCAATTACTAGGGGACATAGATTTAAGGTGAGAGGAGAAAACTATAAAGGAGATTTGCGGGGCAAGTTTTTTACGCATAGGGTAGTGAGTGTCTGGAATTTGCTGCCAGAGGAGGTGGTGGAAGCAGGTACGATAGTGGTGTTTAAGAGGCAGCTTGACAAATACATGAATAGGATGGGAATAGAAGGATACGGACCCCGGAAGTGCAAAATGTTTTAGTTGACGGGCAATATGATCGGCGCAGGCTTGGAGGGCCGAAGGGCCTGTTCCTGTGCTGTATTTTTCTTTGTTCTTTGATCTGTTATCTGTATGATATGATTCCATGAGTATGACTATGTTAGGCTGTTGTTTGACTAGTCTGTGAGACAGCTCTCCCAATTTTGGCACTAGCCCCCAGATGTTAGTAAGGAGGACTTTGCAGCATCGACAGAGCTGGGATTGCCTTTGTCATTTCCGGTGCCTATGTCGATGCCGGGTTGTCCGTCCAGTTTCATTCCTTTTTATTAACTTTTTAGTGGTTTGGCACAACTGAGTGGCTTGCCAGGCCATTTCAGAGGGTATTAAGAGTCAACCGCATTACTGCGGATCTGGAATCACGTAGGCTAGACCAGGTGAGGAAGGCAGATTTCCTTCCCTAAAGGACCTTAGTGAACCAGATGGGTGTTTATGGCAATCAACAATGGTTTCATGGTCATCATTAGACTTTTAATTGGGGACAGTTTTCACGGTGCCCAAAATCTGACTCGGGAACTCCCACCTGATTTGCCCAGCAGACTCTCCGCCATAATGCCTGCACTGGCGGGCTCAATGAAATTCACCCAATGATTCTGTGCTCTCATTTATAAAACCTAGGATGCCATATGATCTCAAAGCAACAAAGATTTTAATATGGACCCAAAGACAGAATTACCCAGAAAGAGTAGCACAAGTAATGCAAAATAATTTAGACTGTTTATGCTATAAGACCAAAAATACAAAAAAAGCTCAGCTAGTATTAGTATTAAGTATCATACTGTGTCTCTATGAGTGTTCTTCACTGAAACATAAACAGCATGGTTGTTTGTCTGCCTAACAAATGTCTTTCATAGGATCTATCAAGTAAGCTTTCCTCCTCCAGTATATGCAGCACATGAGCAATCAGATAGGAAATTACCTTTATGGTTCAGTGACTCAACTGTCCTGGTGTAGCTGAAGCCTAGATTGCAACATACAATAAAGAGTTTAGCATTAAGGAGGCACAACCATCATTATTAGTAAAACCTAGAAGTATGTTTCTCATATTTCCATTTGAATTACAACTGACCACATCGTGGGCAGAGATGTCCATAGAGCACTGCAAATAAAGTCATTAGCAAACAACCCTCAGTCACTACATTTGCTCTAGTGTGGTTTTGTCTGCTATGTAACTGGTTGACTCATGATGCAGATCTTAGCTAACAGCAATTATTTTTATTCAGTAAATCCGCCTCTGCCTATAGCTAAACAATGTAAAACAGTAGTACTTCCAACCAGTTAACCAGGATATACCATTTACATTGGCATGGATTATGCTCCCAGTGGTGAAGTAACAGCTTTCTTCATTCACATCACCAACAGCTCCACAAAGACTTTTTGTGTGTTTGTCAGTGAAATTTCCTCTAATTCCAGTTCAGTGTCTTATGTGTCTCTGAACAGGGCAAGCAACAGAGAGATCTTCAACCAATCAGATCAGAGACTTGCAACAATTGTAAAAGAAATGCTGGGGTTGGGGCCTTTAACAACAGGTTTCTCTTTCTCTCCCACTTCAGGGAATCCCCCAGTAGACAGCCAGAGCTGACACAGAAACAAGGCAGCACAGGCCTGATATTGCTAGCCTAAAACATAACTCTAAAACAAGCCATGGCAAAAGACATTCCTAAGCATGATAAGGTCAGATCTCATGCAAACAAACTGCCAGAGTAAGGTTAACAAATTAGAAGAGATGAGTAGAAAGGTGACCTCATGGACTAGGGGCAAGGGTTTGGGATGATGAGGTGCCTACCAGTCCGCTAGAAATAAGGTATACAAACAGGCGCCCTGGAGGGAAAAGGTGCATTGGACAGCAGCGAGCTTTCTGAGATGGACAATGCTGCCTTTGGCCAAACACCCTGGTTAGCACAAGAAGACCGAGAGCAGAATAGGCTGCCATTACCTGCCACAGAGATCAATATCACTCCTCTTCATCCATCTGTATATCCGTAAACCACTCTCACCCATTACAGGTCACATGTCCTTTCTATTCAGCTTTTGCATTGTAACCAAAGTGTTGCTTTTAAAATAAGCTGTTTTAAACCATTTGTGATCTCAAACTCCTTTTCTGGATAATCTGTCACTCCCAAACTAAATCTTACAAGGGTGTCAGGAGTGGGCTTCATAATCTTGGATTGTGAGAATTAATGGTCTTAGTTAAACGAGTGTGAGTATTCTATGTCTGATGGGGAACCTCAAGAGGGTTTCAGTTAAGTAAAGTCAGAAGCACAATGATATTGGAATTTCACAGGGAACAGTTGAAAAGGAGCCTGGCAGAATAAACAGGTGGACCTGGACAAAAGGCATCTTAAGAATTTCAAGATATGTGGTGAAGATTATGAGTGCATCCATGTTTAATTATACATGTGCAGTGAAGATTGTGATTACATCCGTGTTTAATTGTACATGTGCAGTGCAGATTGAGTACATCCATGTTTAATTGCACATGTGCATTGTTGCCAGCTTTCCCCCCATTATGGTGATGAGTACTGATAGCCTCATCATTATTCTCATTGCAAATTTGAGGCCAGCATAATAATATATACTTTCTGCATTGGGGTGGGGATGAGTGAGGCCTTTAGGAATCACAAATTATTGTATTTTCTTTTGTTTGAATCACCATCAGTTCTTCTTCCAGACAAATTATTAAAGAGAAAATGCAACAACCTTCAACTTGAATGATAATGGCCCTGAAATTCCTCTAGAGTTGGAACTTCCACCTGCTCCATGAATGTGCTCCTGAGTTCCTCCCATATCTTGAGGTCTGGGGCATTACCATATTTGGAGAGGATTTTTGTGTCCTTTCAGTCTACACCAAAGTGGGAGTGGAGGGTGAAGAAATGGCTGCAGCAGTTTTCTGCAGCCATGACACCTCAAAAATGTTTCAAAACTTCAGCTTTGTTCTTGCTGTTTCCCCATACCAATCAGCTCTTTCTCATGACCACCTGATGTAGTAAAACCAACGTATGAAATGACAATGGACTATATATTCACCAAGATCAGGTTCAACCCACCCAGGGTGACCGACTCTGAGTGAAAAGAATAAGGGGCACTTCAACATAGAGGCAAGACCTTGAGAGCGGGGAAGGGGGGCAGTGCTGGCGAGATCTTGAGAGTGGGGGCAGGGGTGGAATCGATCCTTCACTTGTGTTTTGTAGTAGAAGGGGCTGGGATATAGAGGGTTAATGTGGGGCTGAGTACAGTATCGCCCACATAGTGATGTAAGAAGGCACATGATCTAGATCTAGGGTCAGTGTGGTGTTGGCCAGAGACATGTTAAGACCTAGGTTGGAGATAGCTCCATGCCTGTACTCTTTACTGTATATTTGTATATAGTTACAAGTAGTTAATAAAGACTTACTGTTAACATTCAGACCATGAAGATTTCTTTAATAGGCACGTTCTGTAGCCAACGCCATGTCAACATTCATGACACTATCGCCACAGCCACGCAACCCATCCCAAGCCTGATAATCCGGGACATTTGATCATCCTGCAGCCACGTTACCATTCCTGTTAAAAAAAACAACTGCACCCACTTCCTGTGGAAATTTCAACAGAGAAACAAGACATGGAGATCTCGATCCAATTCAGCTGTGTCCTGTTCTAAATTCTGCATCAACTACCCAAAAGGTAGGAACTTCAGGTTGCAGTATACATTAAGTTTCTACATCAACTTTTCCCATTCAATTTACAATATCAATGATCAGAATGTAATTGTAGGCTCCATCCACTAAGTGGCTCATTTATTGAGTTTTTGAAGTCCAGGGCATCTTGCCACCTTCACAGCTGTCCCGAACCTATCCTCAGCAATATTAATCTCCAAGCCTCCCGGGCCCAGGGTTGAGTGAGCGAGTGCGGGTTGTGAAAGATCGTAGCAGAACATAGACCACTAAGATATAGAAAGGGTCAGAGGTTGGGCAGATGTGGTTCAACGTAGAAAAATGTGGTGATAATTTTGGAATTAAGAATTGGGGAAAAAAATATAGGCCTTGACGAAATGTACACCATTAAATGGAGCAGAAGAATCTTATTGTGCAGATATACAGGTTGCTAAAAAGATAGAGCACAAGTACACAGGGCAATATACATAGATAAACAAAAGAAAGGACGTAATATTGGAATTTTACAGGACCATAATTAGACTGTACTTGGGATTACTGTGTAGATTTGAGCAAAGGATATAGAAATAGTAGAAAAGGTGCAATGTTGGTTCACCACTAAAGAACAGGGAGGCAGAGTTAGGAATAGAAATTTGAAAAGTTTGGGCTTTTTCACAAACACTGCAGAGTGATTGTGTGTGAGAGTGAGTGGGGAGGATTTTTCCCTCGTCGGGCGGGCTCGGAGGGGCGGGCGGGGAGGGCCAGGAAGCCAACCTCCGCCCGTGATGGGGGCCAGTCCGCGATTTCACACTGGTGGACCAATTAAGGCCTGCCCAGCACTGCCTGTGGAGGGAGGATAAGGAGGGTGAGCACGAACTTCACACATATGGGTGAATGTGTGCTTGAAAATCTCCCTGAGGCACAGAGCTGCCTCAGGAAGATGAACATTTTTTCAAAATAAAAAATAAAGGTTTCTAAACTGTTATAAAACATGTCCCCTCATGTGACTCTGAGCAGGGGCATGTTATTAATTAAATTTTTATTTTGTTTTTATTTGCTGTTAGAAACTTCATCCCGCCCGTGGGTGAGGTTTCCTAAAAAATGCAAAGGACGCTTAGCCTTTTCGTCTGCCCGCCAACCATAAGGTTGGACGGGCAGTGAAAAATAACGTTTAATTACATTGTTAATGGCCTTAATAGGCATTTTAATTGTTGGCGGGTGTGTTGCCAACTCCAGCGCGCGCCTGCCGACCAAAAGATCACATAAGCGCCCGATGACATCGGCGCGCTTGCCCGACTTCATCGAGCATCATTTTACACTCGAGTGGGTGGGGTGCACACCTGCCCACTCAGCGTAACATAGCCAAGTGTGTATGAGAGAGAGAAAGTGAGTGTGTATGTGTGTGTGAGGGAAAGTGGGTGAGAGAGAGGGTGAGAGTGAGAGTGAATATGAGAAAGAGTGAGTGAGTGTGTGAGAGTGTAAGTGTGTGTGTGTGAGAGAGAGTGTGTGTGAGAGAGAGGAAGAAAGAACTCTGAGACTGGGAGTGAGCTGGATATATACACACAGACACACACACACACACACAGAGAGGCTGCTCAGTGCAGAGACACACATACAGAGACCCTTCCCCTCCTCCTCTCTCCCCAAGAACCTATCCAAGCACCGGGCTGAGAGAGGAGGAAAACCCAGGCTGAAAGGCAACCTACTTCTGACCCCCACTTTCGTATGAATTCTGCTGAGGCCAGTTCAGGGTGTGAGCCACCACAGACAAATGCAAGATCTCTGCTAGTTAAACCCAACTCCTGAGCTTAGCCCCAGTTCCCTCCGCCTTCCCTGGTGACCTGGATTTGAGGCCTAGTTTGTGTCTCTCTAGCTCTGAATGAAATGAAAAGGCAAAAATGTTTTATTAGTTAACTCTGCTACTTAGCGCTTTGAACAGTAATTTTTATTAATTACTTTTTTTTAAGTTATCAATTTATTGCTTTGATATTGTTTTTTTTTTGCTCAGCAAGTTGTTTATATTCTCTTCATACCTTAACTTTTTTTTTCAAATTCATGTTTAATGTTGTGCCAAGCCAGATCTCAGGCAGCTGCTTGGGTTACTTGCTGAAGGGAAATGGGAGGCTCACAAGAAGTCTGATTGCTTTTTACTGAGCTGGCAAATGGGGTTGTTTTTGCTATAATAGAAACAGGAAGTGTTGGAAATGATCAGCACATCTGACAGCATCTGTGCAGAGAGAAACCGAAGTCAGTGATCCTTCATCAGAACTAGTACAGATAGTGGACCTGAAGCGTTGACTCTGTTTCTCTCTCTACAGATGCTGTCTGGCCTGCTGAGTGTTTTCAGCATTTTCTGTTCATGTTTCACATTTCCAGCAGCTGCAGTACCCCTACCATATGCTCCAGACTGGACATTTGTAAGTACGGTTACTTACAATTTAAAATGAGGAAATATTTATCACTCAATGCAAAGTGTAATTTTTCTGTTAACAAAGCCCACTTGTTTAGATAGAAATAGTGCATTATTGCAGGTGAATTGGCCGGTGCTAATTTATTGGAAGGTTTTGCCATTTTTAAACCTGGAAGTGAAACCAGGTGACATGCCAATAGAATACATCACTGTTAGTTCAAGATATCCTCATTTCTACATGGGATTGTTGTTTGAGGTGCATGTGAGGTTCAAGGCTTTTTGACATTGCATAGAGTCAGGTTCAAAGAAGCAAAGCTGGTTGCATAATATCAACAACCAAGTTGTGTGTAGTTGTCTGACAAAGCCATGGTTGTAAAGTGTAGCATACTGAAACCTGAGCTTTCAATGGGCTTTATAAATAGAAGCATAGAGTACAGAAACCAAGAAGCTCTGCTAAGCCTACATGAAACAGTTCAGCCCCACTGTGACTATGGTGCTCAATTCTGGATACCCGAAGGATGTGAGGGGAGGGTTGGGGGTGGGGGGGTGGGCTGTTAGGGGTGTTGGATAAGGGGCCTGGAAACAGGTGAAGCACCACGGCCCATAATTTCTCTCCTTGGCCCTGCTGAAGTCTTTCTACTTTACATATCTTTTACAAAAATAACATAGTCTAACTCATGGACAATTTATTAAGATCAAAGGTCCATTTCAAAGTAATTTTCTAAACCAAAAACAAATTTAATAAAAACATTAGTTTAAAAACTATGCAGCATTCTCACAGGTCATATAGTAGCAAGCTTTCATCAATTCTGTATAATAGACAGTGGTTTCTCATACCCAAAGTGACTGCAGGCTGAGTGAATATGGTCAGTGCTGTGATAAATATTCTAAATTACAGTGTGATGAAAGGGATGGAGAAGAGGTGAAGATTTCATCCCAGGCAAATTCCCCCGGAAACTATTGGATCCGGCCCTATTTCCCGGACCTCCGTGGCTCTTGATATATTTATGCTTTCATGCACTCTGCTAGGCAGTCAAGTCATTCTTTTGAGCCGACTTCATAAGAGTTGGGTAATTCCAGGCAGAGACCTGGGCAGGATTTTCGGAGGTTGATGAGCCAGGAACTGAGGTGGCAGGCCGCTGGTCAGCATGCCAGTTTGCAACATTATTCCACTCCAAGTTATTTTTGAAAAGACTAGGTCAGGGACAGAATGGCTACCCACCTGCAAGTGACAGGTAGCCATTAGGGTAATTAAGAGACTTATTACCACCCCCCTCCTCTCCGACCAGAATTTTCCAGTCGGCAAATGGGCTGACACCTGCAACAAAGTTATGGCCAGTGAGAGGCAGCAGCCTTCATCCCAACAGAGACCCCTCCCTGTACCCACAATGGCCACAGCTATTGTCCACTTGAAGTTTTTTTTTATTCATTCATGGATGTGGGTGTCACAGGCTGGGCCAGCATTTATTGCCCATCCCTAATCACCCTTGTTCAGAGGACTTTTAAAAGTCAACCACATTGCTGTGTATCTGGAGTCACATATAGGCCAGACCAGGTAAAGACAGCAGATTTCCTTCCCTAAAGGACATTAGTGAACCAGGTGGGCTTTTACAACAGTTGACAATGGTTTCATGGGCATCATCATCATCAGACTTTTAATTCAGATTCCACCATCTGCCATGGTGGGATTTGAAACCAGGTCCCCAGAGAATTATCTTGGGTCTCTGGATTACCAGTCCAGTGGCAATACCACTACACTACCACCTCCCCTTGAAGTGTTTCCTCTTCACACCCGCAATCTGACAGGTGTGGCTGTTTTTAAATCAATATCTTTTACATGGTCTTTCGAAGGCTCCTCCATTGTGAGGGTGCCTTTTTCTTCAGGCATCAACAACCCCCACCTTGACATTGGGGCTGTCACTATGTCATTGCTGGAAGGCTCATATTGCCATTCAGCCTCTGGGTCTGCTTGCCGTCATTAATTGGACAATGAAAGCAACGTTGAAGGGTTCTCAAAATTCCCACATTTTTCATATCATCAACAAGGATATGACTTTTGGACTTTTACCTGAAACCAGACAACGAGAGGAGACAGAATACACATTCTTCCCTTTAAAACAATCAACCCAGAGAAAGACGCGAAACTAAAGCCCATCAAAATCTTGCATAAATAATCGCTAATAACTACTAAGGCAGGAAGACAACAATCAATGCAATTATGCAAACCCATCAATACTCCACACATACAATGGCTTTCTGTTCAAGACTAGCTATGGGGGCAGGAAGACAATGATAAACATCATGCGAGCCCATTAAAAACAATGAGACAACAATCACCTGGGGAAGCCCACCAAAATCAAACAAAGAACTAACCTTGATTTGAATTGAGATAAGAAATTCGAAAAAAAAACAGTATAACTGGGCCAGGAGATCTGAAGTGAGCAGTTTTTGGGCAGTTGGGAGTGGTTGAAGCCGAGTTTAAGCAGGGAACTGAGCCAAGCGGAGGAAGGATATCTGGAGGTTTGCAAGCCCACAGGCAACATCACGGCGAGGGGCACGGGGTGGCAGGCTCAACCGAAGACAACAAGGCCGCAACCGCAGCCCTCTACGAAGATTGACCACCCACAACCGTGCCCTCCACCCAACTGAAGAACCTTTGCAGATTCCACATACCAGGATCACATGGGGACGGCAGGCCCCAGAGGACACAAAGAGCATACCTCAAAACTGCAACCGGCATACCTGGATTTCAAACTGTCAAAGAACCCTGTTTGGTGAGCATGATCCCTGACCTCTCCTAGTTCAGTTTAGTTAGGTTTTGGGGGGTGGGACAAGGGTAAGGTGATTAGTAGCGTGATTTTCCCTCATTATGCCGTGTGTTCCCCATTCTTAACTAAGTGTACTTTGTAAATCTGTATAATCTCAGTGTAATCCTAATGTTATAAGTTCATTTGTGACTTCAATAAACGCAGTCTTTTTTCTTGCACCAAAACCAGTTGTCTGCTGCACTTTGTCACAACCCCCAAATAAGTCCAAGGTCTAGAACCCAGGGAGTGGGAGCGATTCGGACCGCTCAGAAGTCAGAGGTCAAGCTGACACACACCACCACCTCCTACAACGTCTGGCTATTAATTGGCCAATCTTACAAAAATTATGTCAGGGGCAGGGATGGTACCCACAATTGACGCTACACAGGGTCCTGACCCCAAAAGGAAGACACTGTCCCTGGTGTTTGAGAAAACCATGACTAGTATTGCGATAACCAGAACAATGACCAAATCTGAAACAAAAACAATTTATATCAATGTTGATTCTCTCGCAGGGATCTGCCTAAGGGCAGCTCTTCTGCTCATTTCTTTGTATCTTGCAGCCTTGAGTTTTCCAATTCAGTTGCTCATAACAGCCTCCCATTTTCAATTTCAATAGGCAATGTGACTGGGGAAAAGAGTACATTAGGGAGGTTCCTGTTGCCTTCCTCGTGAGTTCTTAAAGGCAACACAAGTCCTCTTCCTGAAGGATCTTCTACCTCTAAGCAGCCATTGTCCCTCAAGGTTCTAGCTCTTCCACCATCACCATATAAAATTCACTGGTTCTGCCATTCGCCATGGCTCATAACCTTGAGAATGGGACCCTTATCTGCACCTGGGAGACTCGCAAAAGGGCTGGGACAACCACCTCATGAGGCCTCAAATGACCCGCGCACCCTGACCAATGTTGGGTATTTTCTATTTTATACGACAGCCTGGATGTTTCACTTTTCTTAATTAGGGAACTTTCAGCCATTACAGATTACACCACCATCACCATCTCTGGGTATGTCCTGACTTGTGCCTTGTAGATGGTGGACAAGCTTAGGGGAGTGAGGAGGTGAATTACTTGATGCAGGCTTCCTAGCCTCTGACCTGCTGTGGTCAATTGTAACACCCAGCATGTTGTTAGTTGGGGAATCAGTGATGGTAATGTCACTGAATGTCAAAGGGAGATGGTTGGATTCTCTCTTGTTGGAGATGGTCATTGCCTGGCACTTGAGTGGTGCGAATCTCATTGCTACTCACCAGCCCAAGCCTGAATGTTGGTGCCTTAAGAGCTTTGAGATGTTTGCTCCTGTGAAATTGGGAGTTCTGTAGTATATATGGTGCTTACAAAAAGTCACTCTGCTTTCATTGTGATAAATGATTATAACTTAGTTTTCTTAATATGGTGGTCGATCTAAAATATGACAATTAGGAGAAATGAAACTAAGATTTTCTAAATAAATATTGTAATTCAACCTTTTATGTGGTTATGAAACAGTTCACCATTGCATTTATATACACACACATAAAAGACTCTGGCTGTATTTTTAACAATTTTCAAAGATGCTTCTAATGCATGTGGTAAACCATTAAATGTCATAGAAGCTACACACGGTCACATATGTACAAACCTCATGATTTACTAAAGCTGACCAACATCTTCAAGAAGCTAATGATTCAAGAGCAGCCATTCGAACAGGCTTATAATGTCTGGAAACAAAGGGGAAATTGAGGTCAGTTGCTGTGACGGCAATGGAAAAAGATTTGTGCCCACCAAGAGAGCTACTTAGACAATGCTTCCCATGTCAACTCATTTAAGTAGTGGTTGCCATAAATTCTGTGTAAAACAGGTGTAAACTGCTCAAGTGCATGCAAATTAGAGCAGAATCTTGAAAAGGAGAGGACAGTCTGCACACCTCAGAAACAGACTACATCGCAGAATGTTCATCAGTCTTTAATACTTTTCTAGAATGTCTACAACAGGTCTCTCTGCACCAAGCAACCAGACAAGGCAGCAGCTGGCACCAAGCCAGAAGAGGCCAGAATCTTTGTGACTTGTTGTAGAAAGTTCAATGCATTAGGGAGACACAGACACCATGTGATCCCAACATTTCATTAGAATGGAGCAAAATTAGTGAGCCATACTTTAGATTCTCCCAATCACAAAACATAAAGACAAGGGTAAACTTGTTAATGCCATTGTCCTTTTGAAAGTTCTTTGCATGTGACTATCGTCACCTGTAGGTTCCCCTCCAGGTTGCACACTACCCTGACTGAAGATGTATCACTGTGCCTTCATCATAGCTAGGACAAAATCCTGGAACTCCCTCCCTAACAGCACTATGAATGTACCTACAGCAGATGGATGGCAGTGTTTCAAGAAGGTGGCTCACCAGCACTTTCTCAAGGGCAATTAGAGATGGACATAAAGAGCTGGCCATGCCAGCTATGCCCACATCCAATGAGCGAATGAGTTAAGAGAAAAGACCTGTTGGTTCAAATGGCCTATTTCTGTGCTGTGGAATCAGTTTAATTCTGCGTAATCTATATAGAAAGTAAGAGTGGCATCCATGATATCACTTGTCCCCTTGCCATTCCAAGATATTTCCTTTTACTCCATCATGCAATGGAATTTACAATAATTTTGTTTGTAGGTACATATAACAGAAGTATTATGAAGTACCACAGCTTTTGTTAAATTAGCCAAATACTTGTAGTTGCCTTGTTTAAATAGAGAGATAAAACCTTATAGTTTCAAACATAAAAATAAACATTTTTGTGCTCCAATAACTAATTGTTAGTATCTTGTGTTTTATTGAAAAAATGATATGCAAATATAAAGAAAGACTTGACAAAATGTGGTTTGCTCTTTAAAGCAAATTACAAGGTGGTATCGTTAGATGTCCTTGAAAATATGAAAGGATGAGGCAGGGTAATTGAATGGTCTAGATTAGGGGACTATTGATAAAAGATTAAATTCAAGAGATTTTAGAACAAAGAGCTGGCAAAACCTCTTTCCAGAGCATTGTGAGCCTGTGGAAATTACTTCTTAAGCGTTACTAGTTGAAACAAAAATTAAAAGAATGAAATTCAACTCCATTGGGCAATGCAAAATGGGCAGAAGATTGGCTGCTCCTTAGACATCCTTTTCCTTTCAATTGATGAAAGTAAGTTAGCAAGGGTTCCTGTCCCAACATAGGGCTAGGGTGAGGTGGTGGTGTAGTGGTAATGTCACTGGATTAGTAATCTAGAGTAATCTAGAAGGACATAACCTCAGCTAATGCTCTGGGGATCACAGGTTCAAATCCCACCATAGCAGCAGCCAGTGAATTTAAATTCAATTAATAAATCTGGAGTTAAAAACCTCAGTATCACTGGTCTGGCCTGCATATGATTCTAGACCTACTCTTAAATGCCCTGTGAGCTGCTACCACACCCTTAAAAGGGATGAAAACAGACAGATTAGCTGGCATCAACCTAGGCACTGGAAGTAGCAAGCACAGCCCTGTTTGCTCTGGAAGTGCTCAATATTGACTTGGGACCTCATGGGCATCAAGTCAAACATGGAAAGCTCAGCAGATGAATCAGTGCTCCTCCATGTTGAACATCACTTAAAAGGAAGCATTGAGGATGACAGGGCACAGAATGTATGCTGGGTGGGGGACTTTGATGTTCATCACCAAGAGGAGCTCAGTAGCACCACTGCTGACTGACTCCCAAAGGACATAACCTTTGGGCCTGTGGCAGGTGGTGAGGAAAACACCTACTATCCTTTAGTAGATGCATCTGTCTATGACAGTATAGGTAGGAGTGACCACCACACAGTCCTTGTGGAGGCAAAGTCCCATCTTTGCATTGAGGATCACTACTACTGTGCTAAGTGGGATATTTTTCAAGCAACTCAAAATTGGGCATCCATGAGGTTCTGTGGGCCATCATCTAACACAGAATTGTACTCAGCAACAATCAGACAATCTGTAACCTCATTGCCTGGCATATCCCTCACTCTACCATCAAATTGGGGATCAACCCTGGTTCAATGAAGAGTGCAGGAGGGCATGCCAGGTGCAGCACCAGGCATACCTAAAAATGAGGTGCCAACCTGGTGAAGCTACAACAGAGGACTACTTGTGTGCCAAACAGTGAAAGCAGCAAGTGATAGACAGAGCTAAGCAATTCCACAACCAATGGATCGGATCTAAGCTCTGCAGCCCTGTCACATCCAGTTGTGAATGGTAGTGGACAATTAAACAACTAATTGGAGGTGAAGGCTCCACAAATGATGAAGGAGCCCAAAAACCATTGCAAAAGATAAGCCTGAAGCATTTGCAATAATCTTCAGCCAGAAGTGCTGAGTGGATAATCCATCTCAGCCTCCTCCGGAGGTCCCCAGTCTCACTGATGCCAGCCTTCAGCCAATTTGATTCACTCCACGTGATATCAAGAAATGGCTGAAGGCACTGGATACTGCAAAGGCTATGGGCTCCGACAATAGTACTGAAGACTTGTACTCCAGAACTTGTCACGCCCCTAACCAAGCTGTTCCAATACAGCTACAACACTGGCATCAGCCTGGCTGTGCGTAAAATTGCCCAGGTATGTCCTGTCCACACAAAGAAGGGCAAATCCAACCCAGCCAATTACAGCCCCATGAGTCTACTCTCAATGATCAACAAAGTGATAGATGGTGTCATTGACAGTGCCATCAAGAAGTACTTGCTGAGCAATAACCTGCTCACTGATGCCCAGTTTGGGTTCCACCAGGGCCACTCAGCTCCTGACCTCATTACAGCCTTAGTTCAAACATGAACAAAAGAGCTGAACTCAAGAGATGAGGTGAGAATAGCTGTCCTTGACATCTAGACAGTCTTTGACTGAGTGTGGCATCAAGAAGCCCTAACAAATCTGGAATCAGGGGGGAAAATTCTCCACTGGTTGGAGTCGTACTTAGCACAAAGGAAGATGGTTGTTGTTGTTGGAGGTCAATCATCTCAGTCCCAGGGCATCATTGCAGGAGTTCCTCAGAGTAGTGTCCTCGGCCCAACCACCTTCAGCTGCTTCATCAATGACCTTCTTTCCATCATAAGGTCAGAAGTGGGGATGTTTGCTGATGATTGCACAATGTTCAGCACCATTCGTGACTTCCCACATACTGAAACATGCCCATATGCAGCAAGACCTAAACAATATTCAAGCTTGGGCTGACAAGTAACATTCACGCCACCCAAGTGCCAGACAATGACCATCTCCAAGAATAGAGAGTGCGAGAGGAGGACCCTGGGACAGGCAGTTAGCAGCACCTACAGGAGAGTGCAAGAGGAGGACCCTGGGACAGGCAGTCAGCAGCACCTAGAGGAGATTGTGAGAGGAGGACCCTGGGACAGGCAGTCAGCAGCACCTAGAGGATCTAGTCTATCTAGACGATCTAGCATCCAGTCTATACTCAAGTAGGAGTAAGGGTAAAATAAAAGCAAGGGTCCATGTTCTATTTAGTTAAGATATGTCTGGGGAGCTCAGTCCCGTGATTTGCACATCCTGTACTATGTGGGAAATCCTAGATGTTCCTGGCGGTCTGGATGACCATGTGTGCAGAAGGTGCCTCCAACTTGAACAACTTGAGCTCCGGGTTTTGGAGCTTGAGCAGCAGCTGGGGGCTCAATAGTGCATTCATGAGGCTGAGAGATTTGTGGATAGCACGTTTCTGTACATGGTCACCCCACCACTTAAGGAAATGCAAGCAGAGAGGGAATGAGTGACCGCCAGACAGAAGAAGGTGACCAGGCAGATAGTGAGGGAATCCCCTGAGTGCATCTCGCTCGCAAATCATTTCTCATCCTTGGAAAACAGTGAGAGTGATGATTCCTCTGTGGAGGCCAACCAGAGCCAAGGCCACTGTGGGTGGTCCAGCTGCTAGGGGGGGGGAGGAAGAAGTGTGGAAGGGCAATAATGGCAGGGGATTTGTTACTGAGGGGAGTAGGCAGGCACTTCTGCGGCCGTAGACATGACTCTAGGATGGCATGTTGCCTCCCAGGTGCCAGGATCAAGGATGTTACAGAACAGCTGCAGGGCATTCTGAAGGAGGAGGGTGGTCCATGTTGGGACCAATGACATAGGAAAAAGGAGAAATGAAGTCCTGCAAGTAGACTTTAGGGAGTTAGGTAGGAAATTGAAAAGCAGGACTTCAATCTCCGGATTACTCCCAGTGCCACGCAGTAGTGAGTATAGGAACAGAAGGATAGAGCAGATGAATGCGTGGCTGGAGAGATGGTGCAGGAGGGAGGGCTTTAGATTCCTGGGGCATTGGGACCATTTCTGGGGGAGGTGGGACCTGTACAAGTTGGACGGGTTACATCTGAAAAGGAGCAGGACCAACATCCTCGTGGGGAGGTTTGCTAATGCTGTTGGGGTGGATTTATACTAAATTGGCAGTGGGATGGGATCCTGAGAAGTAGTTCAGAGGGTAGGGAAGCTGAGGTGGAATTAGAAATTAAAACGCTAGTAAGTGAGTCTGGAAGGCAGAGGAAACATAGGCTAGATAAGAAAGAAGTGAGTTTAGCAAGGCTAAATGGAATATATTTTAACGCAAGGTGCCTGAGGAATAAGGCAGACGAGTTGAAGGCACAGATAGGCACAGGGGAGTATGATATCATAGATATGACCGAGACTTGGCTAAAAGAAGGGCAGGTTTGGCAGCTCAACATTCCTGGTTATAAGATATTCAGACAAGATAAAGAGAGGGATAGAAGAGGAGGGGGGTCCCAAGATTGATCAAGGAATCAATTATAGCCATGATGAGGGATGATATCTTGAAAGAATCATCAAATGAGACCATATGGGTAGAAGTGAAAAATACAAATCGGGCAAACATGCTGTTGGGAATGTATTATAGGCCCCCAAACAGTCAGGGAGAGATAGCGGATCAAATAAGTTGCATCCAGGAGAAGCTTTTTAGCCAGTATGTAGAAAGGACTGAGTATTCGGAAATGAGCCCAGGCAGGTGGAAGGCATATCAGTAGGGGGGCATTTTGGAGGAGGTAGTGACCATAACTCAGTTAGATTTAGGATAGTTATGGAAAAGGATAAGGTTGGGTTGGGAATAAAAGTTCTAAACTGGGGAAAGGCTAATTTTATTAAGAAGAGATATGATTTGGCCCAAGTGGACTAGGAGCAGCTACTTGCAGATAAAACTGTGTCAGAGCAGTGGGAGGCATTTAAAGAGGGAATAGCGAGAGTACAGGGCAAATATGTTCCCATAAAGACAGAGGAACAAGTCTGGAGAGTCCTGGATGTCAAGGGACATAAAGGTTCAGATTAAGAAAAAAAGAGAAGCTTATGGCAGATACTAAGGGCTCAATACCTAAAGGGGTATAAGAAGTGCAGGGGGGAACTTAAAAAGGAAGTTAGGAAAGCTGAGGAAGTGCATGAGAAAGCATTGGTGAGCAGAATAAGGAAAACCCAAAGGGTTTTTTTAAATAAATAAAGAGCAAGAAAATAACTAGGGCCTGAATTTTTCCCACGTCGGGCGGGCTCGGCGGGAGCAGGCGGCAATCAGCTCCATGCCACCATTTTACACGGGCGGGCCAATTAAGGGAGAGGCGGGGCCAGCATTCTTTCATGCAAAAGAGTATTTCAATCTTCCCGAGACACGGAGCTGCCTCAGGGAGATTGAAGCGCTTCTGAAATAAATAAATAAATGGGAAAAAAATTCATTTAAACACGTCCCCTGAGATGGGACATGTTTTTATATTTCAGAAATGTTTTTATTTAATTCATAAAAGCTTTAGGAAACCTCTTCCCGCTTGTGGATGAGGTTTCCTAAAAAACGTAAAGGCCGCTTGGCCTTTTCGCCTGCCCGCCAGCCGTAAGGTTGGACGGGCAGTGTAAACTTGAAATTAATTACCTCCTTAATGGCCTTAATAGGCCTTTTAAATATCAGTGGGCGCGCAGCCAACTTCCGCATGGGCCCGCCAAACGAAACATCGCGAGACCGCACGATGACGTCAGGACGCACGCCGGTGTGTCGGGCCTGCCCCAGCACGCCGACTAAAAAATCCTGGCCTAGGGAAAGAGTTGGGCCAATTAGGGATCATAGAGGCAATCTGTGTGTGGACCCAGGAGACGTGGGCACAGTCCTCAATCAATACTTTGCGTCGGCCTTCACAATGGAAAAGGACAACGCAGGTATAGACATCAGGATGGGGAACTGTGAAATATTAGAGGAAATTAACATAGAGAGAGATGGGGTACTAGCAGGTTTAGCAGGCTTAAAAGTGGATAAATCCGCAGGCCCTGATGAGATGTATCCCAGGCTGTTGAGGGAGGCAAGGGAAGAGATATCAGGGGCCCTGGCAGTAATTTTCAAATCCTCTCTGGCCACAGGCGAGGTGCCAGATGACTGGAAGACTGCTAACATTGTCCCATTATTAAAAAAGGGAGGAAGTGATAGACCAGGAAATTACAGGTCAGTTAGTCTAACCTCAGTGGTGGGGAAGTTACTGGAAAGAATTCTGAGGGACAGAATACATCTGCACTTGGAGAGACACGGATTAATCAGGGATAGTCAGCATGGATTTGTTAAGGGAAGGTCATGTGTTGACAAATTTGATTGAATTTTTTGAGGAGGTAACCAGGAGTGCTGATGAGGGTAATGCATTTGATGTGGTCTACATGGTCTTTAGCAAGGCTTTTGATAAGGTCCGTCATGGCAGACTGGTCAAGAAAGTAAGAGCCCATGGGATCCAAGGCAAAATGGCACGTTGGATCCAAAATTGGCTGAGAGGCAGGAAACAGAGGGTGATGGTAGAGGAGTGTTTCTGTGACTGGAAGTCCATTTCCAGTGGGGTCCTGCAGGGCTCAGTGCTGGGGACCTTGTTGTTTGTGATGCGCATAAACGATTTGGACTTAAATGTAGGGGGTATGATCAAGAAATTCGCGGATGACGTGAAAATTGGTAGGGTGGTAAATAGTGAAGAGGATAGCTGCACACTGCAGGAGGATAACAATGGGCTGGTCAGGTGGGTAGAGCAGTGGCAAATGGAATTCAACCCGGAAAAGTGTGAGGTAATGCACTTGGGGAGGGCTAACAAGGCAAGGGATTACACTATGAATGGCAGGACCCTGGAAAATATTAAAGATCAGATGGATAAAAGCAAAAAACTGCGGATGCTGAAAATCCAAAACAAAAATAAAAATACCTGGAAAAACTCAGCAGGTTTGACAGCATCTGCGGAGAGGAACACAGTTAACGTTTCAAGTCTGTATGACTCTTCAACAGAATTAAGGAAAAATAGAAAAGAGCTGAAATATAAACTGCTTTAAGTGGGGGTGGGACAAGTAAAGCTGGATTGAGGGTCAGTAATAGGTGGAAATAGCCAAAAGATGTCATAGACAAAGGGACAAAGAGGTGTTAAAGGTGGTGATATTTTCTAAGGAATGTGCTAATAGGTGATGTTAAGGGTAGAAAGCAGGACGAGCAAGGTACAGATAGCCCTAGCGGGGGTGGGGTGGGGGGAAGGGATCGAAATAGGCTAAAAGGTAGAGATAAAACAATGGATGGAAATACATTTAAAAATAATGGAAATAGGTGGGAAAAGAACAGATGCGACGGAGGCGAAGGAACTGAGACTCCATCCCATTCTCTCAGTTCCGTCACCTCCGTCGCAATCTGTTCTAATGTTGCCACTTTCCAAAACAGTTCCTCTGACATGTCTTCCTTCTTCCTTAACCGAGGTGTTCCACCCACGGTGGTTGACAGGGCCCTCAACCGTGTTCGGCCCATCTCCCACGCATCCGCCCTCACACCTTCCTCTCCCTCCCAGAAACATGATAGGGTCCCCCTTGTCCTCACTTATCACCCCACCAGCCTCCGCATTCAAAGGATCATCCTCCGTCATTTCCATCAACTCCAGCATGATGCCACCACCAAACACATCTTCCCTTCACCCCCCCGGTGGCATTCCGCAGGGATCGTTCCCTCCGGGACACCCTGGTCCACTCCTCCATCACCCCCTACACCTCAACCCCCTCACACAGCACCTTCTCATGCAACCACAGAAGGTGCAACACCTGCCCCTTTACTTCCCCTCTTCTCACCGTCCAAGGGCCCAAACAGTCATTTCAAGTGAAACAGCATTTCATTTGCACTTCCCTCAATTTAGTCTACTGCATTTGCTGCTCCCAATGCGGTTCCCTCTACATTGGAGAGACCAAAGGCAGACTGGGTGACCGCTTTACGGAACACCTTCGGTCTGTCTGCAAGCATGACCCACACCTCCCTGTCGCTTGCCATTTCAACACTCCACCCTGCTCTCATGCCCACATGTCCGTCCTTGGCCTGCTGCAATGTTCCAGCGAAGCTCAACGCAAACTGGAGGAACAGCACCTCATCTTCCGACTAGGCACTTTACAGCCTTCCGGACTGAATATTGAGTTCAACAATTTTAGATCATGAACTCTCTCCTCCATCCCCACCCCCTTTCCGATCCCCCCTTTTTTTTGCAATAATTTATATAGATTTTTCTTTTCCCACCTATTTCCATTATTTTTAAATGTATTTCCATCCATTGTTTTATCTCTACCTTTTAGCATATTTTGATCCCTTCCCCCCACCCCACCCTCATAAGGGCTATCTGTACCTTGCTCGTCCTGCTTTCTACCCTTAATGTCACCTATTAGCACATTCTTTAGAAAATATCACCACCTTTAACACCTCTTTGTCCTTTTGTCTATGACATCTTTTGGCTATCTCCACCTATCACTGACCCTCTATCCAGCTCTACATGTCCCACCCCATCCCCTTAAACCAGCTTATATTTCAGCTCTTTTCTATTTTTCCTTAATTCTGTGGAAGAGCCATACGGACTTGAAACGTTAACTGTATTCCTCTCCACAGATACTGTCAGACCTGCTGAGCTTTTCCAGGTATTTTTATTTTTGTTAAAGATCAGATGGGCCTTGGTGTGCGTATCCACAGATCCCTGAAGGTAGCAGGGCAGGTAGATAAGGTGGTTAAGAAGGCATATGGGATACTTGTCTTTATTAGCTGAGGCAGTTCAAGAAGGCAGATCCCCACCACCTTCTCATGGGCAATTAGGGATGGGCAATAAAAATGCTGGCCTATCCAGCGACGCCCATTTCCCATGAAAGAATTTTAAAAATGTCCAGTTCAATTCCAGTGTAAATCCAGGCCATATCCCCACCAGTCACTGCAAAAGGCATTAGGAGGCAAATTCTGCTTCATCAACTGATCAACTGTAGTGGCAGTACCTCAGGCTGTCCTTCTACACACCCATCAGATTACACAAAAGCAGGTCTCTTTGGCACTGCAGGGCCTGGCCAGGAATTGTCATAGGTGAAGAAGTCTAAACCTACTGAAAGGTTTATTTCCTAATTTCTTGTAATTTTCGCAAACAGTTAATTGTGAAACGAGCGCCTCGTAAATTTCAAACACACAAAACTATCTATTGCAAACTCATGAAGTGGAAGCACAGCAGGGACCCCAGATAATAATGGGAAAGGAAGAGAGCACAGTGAGAACAGCAGTGCCCCAAGAACACAATGTGAATAAAAGGGGCAGCAGAACTAGTGAATCCAAGCACAACAAAAAATATTCAAGGTGTGACTTTTTGGAACAGCATGGAGGTGATTGGTTGGCATGTACTACTATTTGGATTTGCTTTTCCATCTCTACATTAACTAAGAAATTTAGTTTGTAGTCTATTAAGTTTTGGTTTGGTAAGGTTTAAGTAGGATTAAGACTAAGGTAAGTAATAAATTTCTATTTCTGGTAAGTTTAGATGGTAATCCAAAAAATAGCTACATGGCAGGCCACCTCAGTCCCTTTGAAAGCACATCCTGTTTCGTGTGGGAACTCCAGGACACTACTCCCAGACAATCACATATACAAGAAATGTCATCATCTGATCAAGCTCCAGGTTTTGGAGCTTGAGCAGCTGATGGTATCATTGAAATGCATACACAAAGCTGAGAGATATGTGGATAGTATATTTCAGGAGAGCACCTTGCAGCTCAAGGGGGCAGGCAGAGAGCAAATGGGTGCCAAACAGACAAAGAGGGCTATGCAGGAACTGCAAAAGTCACCTGAGTACATCTCAGTCTCTAACTAATTGGTGAGGGTGCTGGTTCCCCTGGGGAGTGCAGCCAGACCCAAGGCCACAACACCCTAGGGGGGGAATCGCCCCAGATTTCCACTAAGTGCAGGAGCGGGCGGGTAAAACAATGTCTTACCCACTGGCCACAATGGCGGGTTTTCATGCCGTATCTTCCCAAACCCGCCGCATTAGTTATGCATTCGCCAGAAACACTCTGTTTAGAGCCTGCCCACCACGCTTTCACCTCGTCGCTTCATCATGCCGGGTGCTATATTTAAAGTCCAGTCATGTGCGCACATGTCCATGCTTCCAGCCAATGACTACTGCAGGGAAGATGTCCACAAAAGGCAAAAAGAATCCAAGTTTAGCAATGCATCACTGGAACGCATTTTGGATGCCGTGGAGGCCCACCGCAATATCCTCTAACCCCGCTCTGGCTGCAGGATAGGCAGCAGCATAACCAACCAGGCTTGGGAGGTAGTGGCAGTGGTGATCAGTGCCAATGTTGCACAGAGGTGGTTGGCAACCCAATGCAGAGAGAGGATGAATGATCTCATTCATGCAGCCAGGGTATGGCAACCATCTCATCACTCTAAACTCACTCACTCAAGCCCATCACACATTCACTGGCATCTCACCTGCTGCCAGCTCAAGGGACAACAATCGACAATGGTTTCATGGTCATCATCTGACTTTTAATTCCAGATTTTTATTGAATTCAAATTCCACCATCTGCCATGGGTCCGGGTCCCCAAAGTATGACGCTGGCTCTCTGGGTTACTGGTCCAAAGACAATACCACTATGACCCCATTACACCCTGGGTTACATTCCTTCCTCCTTTGTCCTGCAGCCTTTTCCCTTACCTGGGCCACTTCTCGCCTTCGTCAAGCAAGCCCTAGCCCAGCAGCCATTCAAAAGCCACCCCTGTATGGCTGATCTGGTAGGTAAAGACCTTGTTGTAAGCCCCGCTAAAAGTGATGTGGTGCTGTCTGTGAAGCCTGGCATTGATGTGTGCGAGTGTTGACCGAAGCAAGGTAGGCAAACCAACCTCGAAGTCCCGAGCGAAGTGCAGCTCGCCAGGTGCACGTCGCTTATGTGCTGTTGTGAAACACGTTGGCATGTTTTCCTGCCGACGTGGGTGAACGATCCAGTGGTGGGGGATGATTCCAGCAGGTAGGCCTAATAATGATTTGCTGATGTGTTGCAATGAGATTCCCAACATCCGATGGTGGAGAACGCGACCCGCCATCGGCAGGATGAGTGGATGATCGCGAACTGGTTTTATGCCATCGTGAAGCCAATCGCACTATATTGTCCACTCATGCCACCAAACACACCCAACACCGGTGGGCATGAAAAATCCTGGCCTAGGTGGTTCAGCTGGTCAAGGGCAGGTATGCTGGGGCGTGGCGGGAGGTGTTGAGGAGGCTGTGCAGGACAGGAGTATTGGAAGATGTTGATGAGGCTGGTAAAGAAAGCAATAGTGATTCAATATTTAGTTGAATAGGTAGGTATATCTGCAGCTGCATTAGTAACTCCAGTATACCATGATGCCTCCCTGGTGCCGGGTATAGGATGCCAGTGAGTAGGTGCGGAACATTTTGTTTTGCGGGGACGGCGGTTCTTTGGATTATGGGGGTATGAAGGGTAAGGGCAGGAGGGCTGTTTTGTGTTTTATTGCCTTTTCTAAAATCTTGGACACAGTGCCCGAGTACAGAGGTAGGCATTCTGCCCAGTCCACTGCCGTATCCGGCAGTCTCTGACCTCATTCCCGGGGTTTTGGACATGACTCCCAGAGAAGCTCTCCACCCTGGAATGAAAATCCCCACTTCCTGGGCACTTTCTACTGGGTTTGTGGAGCCAGAAATGTCCCAATTCTGCTCTCTCAACCCAGGAGCAAAACCCCAGGCCATTGTAGTTAAAGAGGAGGAGCATGAAATATTGGATGGGATAAACATAATGAAGGAGGAAATATTAAGGGGTTTAGCATTCTTGAAATTGGATAAATCACCAGACCTGTATAGAATATATCCCATGCTGCTAAGAGAAACAAGGGAAGAAATAGTGGAGACTCTGACCATTATTTTTCAATACTCTCTAGGTACAAGTGTACCGCTGCAGGACTGGAGGAATGCTAATGTTGGGCTGTTGTTTTAAAAAGGAGGAAGTGATAGCCAGAATAGTTACAGGCTAGTCAGCCTAGCCTTGGCGGTGGGAAAATTGTGGGAAACACTTCTGAGGGACTGTATAAATTGTCATTTAGAGAGTCATGGATTAATCAAGGACAGTGAGAGTGGGTTTGTTAAGGAAAAGTTATATCTGATTGACCTAAATAATTTTTTTGAGTAGGTTAACAAGGAAAGCCAATGAAGGTAGCCTGTTTGTAGTCCACATGAATTTTAGCAAGGTTTCTACATACGAGTTTATGGATTAGGAACAGGAGTAGACCATTCAGCCCCTCGAGCCTGCTCCGCCAATAATCATGGCTGATCTGATTGTGGCTTCAACTGCACATTCCACATACACACGATAACCTTTGACTCCCTTGTTAGTCAAAAATCTATCCACCTGACTTAAAATATTCATTGACCCTGCCTCCACCACTCTCTGGGGAAGGGAGTTCAAAATACTCATGACTCTGAGAGAAAATATTTCTTCTCATTTCCGTCTTTAATGGGAGACCCTTTATTTTTAAACGGTGTCCCCTAGCTCTTCTTTCGCCCACAAGGGGAAACATCCTTTCAGCATCCACCCCGTCAAGTCCCCTCAGGATCTTTTGTTTCAATAACATCACTGCTCAATCTCATAACCTCCAATGGGTACAGGCCCAGGCTGTACAACCTTTCCCTGTAAGATAACGCACCTCCCCATCCCAGATATCAGTCAAGTGAACCTCCTCTTAACACATTTATATCTTTTCTTAAATAAGGAGGCCAAAACTGTACACAGTACTCTAAACGTGGTCTCACCAATTTGTACAATTTTGGCAAAACATCTCACTTTTGTATTCCATTCCTCTGCAATAAACAACATTCCATTTTCCTTCCTAAGCACCTTCTGCACCTGCACACTAACTTTTCCTGATTCATGTATCAAGACACCCAGATCCCTCTGGACCTCAGAGTTCTGCAATCTCTCTCCATTTAAATAATGTGCTGCTTATCTATTCTCCCTGCCAAAGAGGTCAAAATCACATATTCCACAATGTACTTCATCTGCCAGATTTTTGCCCACTCACTTAACCTATCTATATCATTTTTCAGGCTCCTCATGTCTCCTCTTTACAACTTACTTTCCTACCTACAGTATCTTTGTATCATCAGCAAATTTAGCAACCATACATTCAGGGCAGAATTTTGCCCCTGATGGGTGGGCGGGCTCAACCTTCTCAGCGGCAGACGGGCAGCCAATCGCCACCGCCGCCAAAATGGGCCCCACCGCCATTTTAATTAAGGCGAATTAAGGCCCGCCCAGCAGGCCGCCCGACGGGAAGCGCTATGCGCTTCCTGTGCTGGGTAGGGGAGGGATTCCCCAACTGTCAAAGTGCGCTTTCACGCATGCGTGTGAAACAGTGCACACTTCCCTGAGACTAAGTGCTGTCTCAGGGAGATCGGTGGAAGCTTTATAAACATCAAAAATAGAAAAATTAAAAAATTATTAACATGTCCCCCTCATGTGACAATGTCACACGAGATGGGACATGTTAATAAACCTGACTAAAACTTAATTAAACTTTTTAAAAACTGACATGAAACCTCATCCCGCCAGCGGACGAGGTTTCATGTATTATCAGAAGCCTGCTGGGGCTCCTGGCCAGCCCGCCAACCTTAAGGTTGGACAGGCAGGGCCTTTAATTGGGTTAACTACCTTGTCAATGGCCTCAATTGGCCATTGACAGGTCAGCGGGCAGACAGCTGATTTCGCTGTCCGCCTGCCTTCCTGAATATTTAAATGGACCGGAATGATGTCGGGGGTTTCTCCCAACGTCATCCCGCATCATTTTTACGTCGGCGAGTCGGCCACGCCCCCTAATCGCCGACGGAAAAATTCTGGACTCAGTCTCTTCATCCAGGTCATTGATATAAATTGTAAATAGTTGAGGCCCCAGCACTGGTCCTTTGGCTCACCACTCATTACATCTTGCCAACCCGAAAAGATCCATTTATCCCTACCCTCTGCTCCCTGTTAGCTAACCAATCCTCTATCCATGATAATATGTTACCCCCTGCAGCATTGTAAGGTTTCAGAGCTTGGGGGTCACAGATACCTAAATAGGCAGTCAACTAGTCATAAGTAACTTTAAGATGGTTGATTAAGTTTATCAAGAAACAACAGTTTAGATATGATGCAAATTCGACAGAAAAAAGCATACGAACCATGAAAGTTGTGGTTTACTAGTTCCAGACAGCAGACAACAGTTGGTGCAGAGTGTGTTGATCCCACCGTCCTCCTCCTCCTCGTTCAACTTAAGAAGTTGGCTACCAACAAATACAGCAACCTCCCCAGCACCCCAGCAGTATACGATCCCGCAGCAGTATACGATCCCTCAGCAGTACACCACCAGGACCTCCCCATATATACCCTTTCTGGGGAGCTGGTAATTTACCCAGTGTCAGTCACCTATTCAAACTATTCTGACCAATGGACACAGAATAGGTAGGATGTCAGGGTGGTTACCACCCACACCCCCCCTCCCTTCTCTGTCATCCTGCTTGAGATCAGCTTTTTGGGTTACATCATGTTGAGGCTCATTTTCTCATGCTTTCTGAATACTTGCATAATAAGGGGGTACACAGGACACTATCTTAACAACTTAGGAATGTCAGCATGGCAGTCTGAGCTAAGTGACCTTGTCTGTTTCTATGGACTGTTTAAAAACTGTTGCCTTTTTTGAAAGCTTTTTAGGGGGTGTTATATCATGCAGAAAATATCTGTTTATTCAAGGTCTCAATTTCTTACACCATGAGCTCTTATTTTACATGGTAAGCTTGGATGTGGCACGTTGTCAAATGCCTTCTGGAAATTTAAGTACTGCACATCCACAGGTTCCCCTTTATCCATGACGTTTGTTACTTCCTCAAAGAATTCCAATAAATTAGTCAAACATGATTTCCCTTTCACAAAACCATGTTGGCTCTGCTTGATTGCATTGAGATTTTTAAGTGCCCCGCTATAACCTCCTTAATAATAAATTCCAACAATTTCCCAATGTCAGATTTTAAGCTAACTGGCCTATAGTTTCCTGCTTCTGCCTCCTTCATTTCTTGAACAGAGGAGCCAGGAAAACAAGGAAATGGCTGAGACTTTGAACAAATATTTTTACCTGTCTTCATGGTAGAAGACACCAAAGGCATCCCAATAATAGTACAAAATCAAGGAGCAATAAAAAGGGCAAAATTTAAAACAATTACTATCACAAGAGAATGAGTACTTAGAAGTCCAATGGGACTAAGGTTAACAAGTTCCCTGGAGTTGATGGCCTACATTGAAGGACCTTTAAAACAAGTGGCTGCAGAGATGGTGGATGTGTTGGTTGTAATCTTCCAAAATTCTGTAGATTCTGGAAAGGTCCCAAAGGGTTGGAAACCACAGATATAACACCCCTATTCAGGGAAGGGGGAGGCAGAAAGCAGTTAACTGTAAGTCAGTTAGCCTAGCATTTGTCAATGGGAAAATTCTGGAATCCATAAGGAAATAGTAGCAAGATATATAGTTGGAAAGTGGGATTAGGTTGGATACCACTTTTTCGGTTGAGACAATGGGTTGACTGGCTTCATAGAAATCATAGAAATTTACAGCATCAAAGCAGGCCACCTCATATTGTCTATCCCTAATTGCCCTTGAGAAGGTGGTGGTCAGGAGCCTTCTTGAATCGGTGCAGTCCATGTGGTGTAGGTACACCCCCAGTGCTGTTAGGCAGGGAGTTCCAGGATTTTGATCCAGCGACAGTGAAGGAACGGCGATATATTTCCAAGTAGGATGGTGAGTGACTTGAAGGGGAACTGGCAGGTGGGGGTTTTCCCATTTGTCTCCTCCCTTGTTGTACTTGGTAGAAGTTGTAGGTTTGGAAGGTGCTGTCTAAAGAGGCTTGGTGAGTTGCTGCAGTGCATCTTGTAGATAGTACACACTGCTGCTGCTGTGCGTCGATGGAGGAGGGAGTGAATGCTTTTGGATGTGGTGCCAATCAAGTGGGCTGCTTTGTCCTCGATGGTGTCAAGCTTCTTGAGTGTTGTGGGAGCTGCACTCATCCAGGCAAGTGGGCAGTATTCCATCATACTCCTGAATTGTGCCTTGTAGATGGTGGGCAGACTTTGGGGAGACAGGAGGTGAGTTATTCACTGCAGGATTCCTAGCCTCTGATCTGCGCTTGTAGCCATAGTATTTATATGGCTAGTCCAGTTCAGTTTCAGGTCAATGGTAACCCCCAGGATGTTGATAGTGGGGGATTCAGCGATACTAATGTTTTTAATGTCAAGGGAAGATGGTTAGGTTCTGTCTTGTTGGAGATGGTCATTGCCTGGTACTTGTGCGATGAAAATGTTACGAGCCACTTACCTACCCAAGCCTGAATGATGTCCGACCTGGACAACCTGGACAGAGCTTCGTTGTATATAGGCACGGACTGCTTCATTACCTGATGAAGTGCAAACAGAACTGAACATGAAGGCCAGAATTTTCTGGCTCCGTTGGCGCGGGCATCATGGCGCCAGGGAGGGGTGGGGGGACAATATGACGAGAAAGCCAAAAATCGTTTTCACGCTGGCGTTTAAGCACAGCGGGATCATCATGGTGTCCGCCTTGGCGGAATGCCAATCCCACTGGAGGCCAGCATGAACTCACTTTGCATCCCGCTGGTGGAAAGTAAAGCAAGGTCCGACCGGAAAACCATTATGCCACTGGGAAAACATGTCAGCCCAGAACATGTCTGGACAAGTGTGATGTGCAGAAGTCAAGACTTACCATTAGGGCCTTGCTGAGATCGCGGACATCCGAGGAGCAGAAGATGATGGAGCCCTAAAGATACCGAACCCTGGAGGGACACCTGCATTGCATGCTGGGTGGATTCTCATGGACACGGCTCCGCCATGAAGCAGCTCTTGGAAGGTGGGAGGTCTCCTCTGACGTCTGGGGTCTGTTTTGGGACATCACAGTCTTGGCCATGGGCTGCGGTGAGGTGGGGGAGAGGAAGGTCCAGCTGTGAATGGGAGAGGGAGGTGTACCAGAGGGGGCGGGGGGGCTGAGGTTGGGAGGTGGAGGAGACAGTACGGGGAGGAGGGTGTAATGGGGGGAAATGTGGAAAATGGGGAGGCAGGTGTAGGGAGGCGGAAGGTGTAAGGGAAGGAGTTTTGAGGGGGGAAGGAGTTTGGAGGGGGGAAGGACTTCGGGGGGAGGAAGGAATTTTGGGGGAGGAAGGATTTCGGAGTGGGGAAGGCATTCGGGGGTAGTAAGGAGCTTGGATCGGGAAAGGGGGCCAGCGGGAGGAAGGAGTCTAGGGAGAGGGGGGAGTTTGCAGGGGGGAAGGAGTAAGAGTGGAGTGAGAGTAAGGGTGGAGGAGGGAGCGGGGGGGGGGATGATATCCAGGTGAACGTGCAAGGGAGGGCTCTGTGGAGTCAATGACTGCCTCCTGGGGAGCGAACTGAGGGCGGGCGTGGTAGGAGGGAATGGTGAGTATGAGAGAGGACAGAATGAGCAGGAAGGGTGTGAGCGTGAGGGTGCAATGGTAGCAGTAGAAGGGACGGTGGAGACTTGGAGGCAGACACGGACCCTGGGGGTGGGAAGGCGGAGGTCGGGGAGATGGATGTGGATGGGGGTCAGATTCTCAGCAAGGTAAGGAACGTGGACGTTCAGCTGTACATCCTGGAAAGACAAGGGTCCTAGTTGGTAGGTGACGGTGGGGATGTGGAAGGTGATGCCGGGGGCTCAACAGTGATGGGGTAAAGGACATGGTTGACTGGGGGAGGGGAAAGGATTGGGGAGCTGAGCAGAAACGTGACGACTACCATTTCTCTCAAATCAAGGGGAGGGGCCTCGTTTTGGATGGGCACAGGTGCTACATGGGAGTGTGATCATTGGGTGGGCGGAGATGCAGCTCAGCGCAGATGGAGAACTGAAAGAGAACCCCAGCAGGCAGCATTGAAAATGCTCGGGACATTGGGGTGAAAGTGAGGAGGAAAGCTCCGCATGCGTGGGAGAGTGCTTGCATGAGGCTCTGAAAGGCCCTGCTACGCACACACTTCTCCCTCCAGAATCACTTGTGGTCCGGCTGTGTGCAGCTGAACTGCTAGTGGTGGGGGGTGGGGTGGGGGATGCATGGGGAGGCCTCGCGAAGCCTGTAAATGAAGCTCAAAGACATCATTACACATTATTCAATGTAAGTAAATATATTTTCAGATTATAATGTGACAAAATGTCTTCACCCATGCAACCACTTGTAATCATACATTCTTAACTTTTCTGGGCCTACTACTTCTTCTAGGTGCTGCTCTGACATCCACAGGAGGGGTGGAGACAGCCTGTGATGACTTCGGCGTAGGTCCTCTGGAGAGCTGAGGCCTGGAGGGCCCCGGTTTGCTTTGGCTGTCCTCCTGAGGGCCAGCTGCTCCCTCTGTGGTGACAGAGGATGAGGTTGAGGGGGTCACAGGCAAAGGGGACTCGGAGGGAGAGGACAGCCTCTGAGATTCCTGAGTGGATGGCCCGGTTCTGTCCAGCTGCGGTCCTCCTCCCTTTCGGTGCCTGAGGGCCCCGGCCTGACTCTTTGAAGGGAAGGAGCACCTGGAAGGACGTCGACCCGCGTGCCACTCTGTTGAGGGCTTCCAACAATTCTGCGTGATGTTCACCCGCCTTCTGCTGACTCTCCACGATGAGTTGGAAGGCTGAATCCAGAGGCTCGTCATCTGACTCGGACCTCCCAGGATGAAAAATCAGTAAGAACTGGGAAATAAGAGTACTGACCCAAACTGTTTCTCCCATTGGGCTCACAGACGCCTCTTCCCCAGCAGTCCTCCGAGTGCCGGGGAGCTCAGCTGAACCTGCCTCCTCCTGCTGCAGACACGTGTCCATGCAGTAACCACTGTTGAGTCAATAGCAGGAGAGAGAGCACTCACATTTGCATTGAGAGAGGATATAGGATCCTCACGTGGATTTTCACTGTAAACTTTACCATCGCCACAGGCACTTTCCACATCCTCAGCGGTCAGCGCGATGGCATGCTCCTCAAAGTATGTGAGGGGCCTAACGTGGGCCACTCCATCCCCAGTCTGGGACCTCTCCCTGCTGTTGTAAGCCAGCTTTTCCTGCATGAAAATAGGTGGAGAGAGTGTGGGCAGGACACATGGTACAGTGTGGAGTGTTTGTGTGGTGAGCAGAGACATGGACAGGATGAGGACACGAGCTCCAGAGGATATGAGCCTGATGGAGAGGTGAGGGTGTGTGTGAGAGTTAGTGGTGTTGTCCCTTGAGGTGTGGGGTCCCTGTGGATATGTGATGGGTTTTGAGTGTGAGTTGAGAGTGTTGAGGTGGTTGACTTGCCCTGGTGGATTGGATGAGATCACCCATGCTCTTCCTGCACTGGCTGGCTGACCTACTCTGTGCTCCGGTGGTGCTGGCCGCTGCTGCAACTGCCTCCCAGGCCGGATTGGTGACTCTGGTGGACCTCCTTTGGCCAGAGCGGTGTTGGACGACATCGTGCCAGCTTTCTAATGCGTCCAGCAGGTGCCCCAGAGAGGCATCCTAAATTTTGGGGGGCTGCCATCTTCTTTGTTTTCGGTCAATGTGCCACCTGGAACAGTCCAGGTCTGTAGACAGGGAGTAGGCTGCGCTCTGGTGTGCTTTGGATACGGTGCCTGGAGTGAGGAAGCGCTGGGGTCACAGCGTGGCGGGTAAATCCGAGCCCATCTGCCAGCAATCCAGCGTGTTCTCCGTGAATGCATAATTAATGAGGTGGAACACACCGGGAATGGGACGATACGGCGTGAAAATCCACCATTGTGGCCGGCAGGAAAAACGTCCTTTTTCCCGCCCACTCCCACACTTTGGGTAAATCTGGAATGATTCTGCCCTAAATTTTGCATATGTGTCATGGGAATGTTTCATTGAAAAAATCAAGTTCTGTATGAAATGATAAATTCCTTCAAGAAACCCTCAGTGATGCCTTACTGATGCCTTAATATTGGTTACGATACTCTGGTCAGCTTTGGGCGTTGTCATGTGGCTTGAAGATTCACAATAGAAAGAATATAACTTCTTAGAGATGACATCAAAGGGAACAAACCACATCCCTTTGAGTTTATTATAAATTACATGAGAACTTCGCTTGTAATCACAAGAGAAGCTACAATGAAATCATTGCAAAGTGCTCTGTTCATTTCTTTGATTGTGGTTTCCCTAACTCCAACCTGTAAGTAACAAAATAAGCAACTTTTATACTTTGTGCATTTATATTAGGATTTATTTTAATAATATTTAAATGGTAATGAGTATTTTTGAAGCGTTTTGCAACAATTAACCTAAACTCTCAGCATCTAATATATTAATATTTATCCCTTTCTGTATCTATTACAATAGACGTCTACTTCCCTTTTGATGTACTTTTATTTCATAACATTTTAGGAAGCACAAAAGTAGCAAATGTAAGAGCATTTTTCAGAAAAAAAAATATATTTTGCTATCAAACTGATGATATTCAATGCCAAAACTAAATTGTTGCTGTCTTTTTACCGATTGAGTTAAAATAGTAGATTTCATTCTCCTAGGGGTAAATTTAATTTTGCATGATGGTGTGAAACAAGTGATGTGGAATTAGCAATACCTTACATCTCATCTTATTACTTATTCCATTGAACATTGACAATACGCCCAAATGCATTTTTAGACAGAAGCCCGGGAGCAGTGTCAGCTACCCCACCAGGCCAAATCTCCCGGAAATTGGATCCAAGGGCAGGAAAGGCCCTGACAAGAACTTATTTTTCTTAGGTTTCATTGTGGGGCACTGAGGAGTGCCCACCTCCCCTATTCTGTTCACCTCCCATCGCTGTCCTCCACCCAGCCCCATATCACTTACCTGACTATCAGTGACCATGCCCATGGGTCAACAGTGACTGAACAATCATTGGCTGCCCTTCTGCACCTACATACAGCTGGTTTTATTGCTGCCTACAGCTTGAGGTAGCTGTGTGTTGGAAAGAGAACAACAAAGGAAAAATAAACAACTAGAACTTAGCAAGTGGCCTGTTCCCCAAACTCACAGTCTGACTCTATTTACCTGCCCAGTCTTCATACCGAATGTCATGTATTAGCTTCTCATTCTGAACTGAAACTAAATCACTCTGACTTGTGAGCACTGGGAATGAACATATTTGAATATGCTTTAAAGATTAACTTTTTGTACTTATTTACGGTATGTGGACATCATGGGCAAGGCCAGCATTTATTCCTTATTCCTAATTGCCCTTGAGTAGTGCTGGTGAGCTGGTTTCTTGGGCCGCATCATTCTGAGTGTCAATGATACTCCTACAGTGCCGTTATTTCATGTCAGGATATTGTGTGATATAATGGGGAACTTGGAGGTGATATTGTGACTTTTTGAAAGGACAGGCAAGAAGAGGTTGATGGTGGGGTAGCTTTGTTAGTATGAGATGGAATAAGTACAATAGCCAGAAAGGACCTTGGATTGAAAGATGTAGAAGCATATGGGTGGAGGTAAGAAAACAAGGGAAGAAGACACTGGTGGGTGTAGTCTATACGCTACCTGACAGTAGCTATACTGTAGGACAGAGAATAAATCAGGACATAATGAGAGTATGTAAAAAAGGCAGTGCATTAATCATTGGTGACTTTAATCTTCATGTAGATTGGGAGAATCAAATTGGAGAGGTAGACATGAGTGTATTCGGGACAGTTTATTAAAACAATATGTTGTTAATCCAGCCAGGGATTAGGCTATTTTGGATCTGTTAATGCGTAATGAGGTAGGTTTAATAAATGATCTCAGAGTAAAGGATCTCCTAGGAAACAGTGACCTTAATATGGTAGAATTTTGCATTCAGTTTGAGATTGAGAAACTTGGGACAGAAACAACTGTGCTAAACTTCATTAAGGGTTATAACAATGGAATGAGGGAAGAGTTGGCTGGAGTGGACTAGGAGAGTAGTTTAGCAGAAAAGAAGGTTGATGAACAATGGCAGACGTTTAAGAAAATAGTTCATGACTCTCAACAAAGGTATATCCCAGTGAGGAAGAAGGATTCAAGGAAGGGGATAAACCACCATGGTTAACCAAGGAAGTTAAGGACAGTGTCAGATTGAAAGAAAAAAAATACAATGTGGCAAAGATTAATGGTAAGCCAGAGGATTGGGAAAGTTTTAAAAACCAACAAAAGATGATGAAAAAAATAATAAGAGGGAGAAAATAAACTTTGGGGGTAAACTAGCAAGTAAGATAAAAATGGGCAGTAAGAGCTTCTTTAAATATATAAAAAGGAAGAGAGAGGCCAACGTGAACATAGGCCCCTTAGAGAATGAGGCTGGGGAAATAATAATGGGGAACCAGGAAATGGCAGAGGAGTTGAATAATATATGTAGCCAACTTTGCTTCAGTCTTCATGGTAAAAGATATTAATAGCATTCCAAAAATACGAAACAATCAAGGGGCAAAAGGTGGGGAGGAAATAAATATAATAACTATCACTAAAGAAAAAGTACTAGGGTAACTAATGGGGCTAAAGGCCGATATGTCCCCTGGACCTGATGGATTGCATCCCAGGATATTAAAGGAAGTAGCTACAGAGATAGTGGATGCATTGGTAGTAATCTTCCAAGAATCCTTCGATTCTGGATAAGTCCCAGAGGATTGGAGAATGGCCAATGTAACACCATTATACAGAAAGGGAGGGAGACAAAAAACAGATAACTATGGGCCAGTAAGCTTAACATCTGTCATTGGGAAAATGTTGGAGTCTATTATAAAGGATATAATAGTAGAGCATTTAGAAATACATAACCTAATCAAGCAGAGTCAGCATGGTTTCATGAAGGGGAAATCATGCCTAATAAATTTATTAGAATTCCTTAAGGAGATAACAAGTAGGATAGATAAAGGGGAACCAATCGATGTAATATATTTGGATTTCCAAAAGGCGTTCGATAAGGTACCGCACAGAAGCCTACTTAATAAGATAAGAGCCCATGGTGTTGGGGGTAGTATATTAGCATGGATAACTAATAGAAGACAGAGAATTGGGATAAGGGGAACATTTTCTGGATGGCAACCTGTAACTACTGGAGTGCCACAGGGATCAATGCTGGGGCCTCAATTATTTACAATATATATTAATGACTTAGATGAGGGAAGTGAATGTACTATAACTAATTTTGCAGATGACACAAAAATAGGTGGGAAGGCAAGTGGCGAGGATGACACAAGGAGTTTAAAGAGGGATATAGACAGTTTAAGTGAGTGGGTAAAAACTTGGTAGATGGAATATAATGTGGGAAAATGTGAGGTTATGCACTTTGACAGGAAGGATAGAGGAGCTGAATATTATTTAAATGGAAAAAGACTGCAGAAGGCTGCAGCACAGAGGGTTTTGGGAGTCCTTGTGCATGAATCCTAAAAAGCTAACATACAAGTTCAACAGGTAATAGGGGAGGCAAATGTTGGCCTTTATTTCAAAGGGAATGGAGTATAAAAATAGGGAAGTCTTGCTAAAACTATACAAAGCACTAGTTAGACCACACCTAGAATACTGTGAACAGTTTTGGTCCCCTTATCTAAGAAAAGATATACTGGAATTGGAGGCAGTCCAGAGAAGGTTCACTAGGTCGATCCTGGGTATGGAGGGATTTTTTTATGAGGAGAGGTTGAGTAGGTTGGGCCTGTACTTATTGGAGTTTAGAAGAATGAGAGGCGACCTTATTGAAACATATAAGATTCTCAGGGGGTTTGACAGGGTAGTTGCAGACAGGTTGTTTCACTTTGTGAGAGTCTAGGACCAGACGGCATAATCTCAGAGCAAGGGGGCGTCCTTTTAAAACAGAGATAAAGAGCAATTTTTTCTCTCAGAATGTCATCAATCTATGGAATTCTTTACCGCAGAGAGCTGTAGAGGCGGGGCTGTTAAGTATATTCAAGGCTGAGATACAGATGTTTAATCAGTAAGGGAATCAAGGGTTATAGGGAAAAGGCAGGAAAGTGGAGTTGAGGATTATCAGATCCACCATGATCTCATTGAATGACAGAGCATCCTCGATGGGCCAAATGGCCTACTTCTGCATCTACATTTTATGGTCTTATGGTCTTGATCCCATGCACTTGCTTCCCTTGTCCGTCTAGATGGTCTAGGTTGTGGGTTTGAGCAGTGCTGTCAAAGATGCCATTGTAAGTTACTACAGTGCAGTTTGTAGCCAACTTGCACCAGAGTTGGAGGGAATGAATGTTTAAACTGGTGGATTAAATGGGCTATTTTATCCAAGATGTTGTTTAGCTTCTTGAGCTATCACAAAAGAATAATAATTCTCATCATATTATTGTGATTTATTGTAAAAGTAGGTTAATAGTGAGGTTTGGATAGTTTTTATGTGTGCGTGTGTGTATGGGATTTAATTGAATTGGAGACGGCTGGTCTGGAGGCTTTGAATCATCAAAACAAGCTAGGTTTGAAATGCTAAAGACCTAAACATGGTTGAAGTCTCAGAATGTGAGGTAAGGAGAATTTGCATTTTTAGATAAACCAGGGTAGTTTGAATTTCAAAGAGATAGTAGGATGTTACACCTAGCCACTGATAATACTAGCACCATGAAATGATTTATATTATGAGAAAGGTAAAGTTCCAAAGACCTATGGGAACAATGGGATTTACATTAAAAGGGAAAAATATATATAAAAGAGAATGAGGCTATGTGTCAAAAGAGGCATTGTAAGATCTACCAGAAGTGTGAAAAGCCTCCAGCATTTGTGCATTAAGCCTGCTGCCTATAGAAATCAAAGCTGAGAAAAGCCACTTTGAATTCTACTGTCCAGGGTATTGCGTTAACTTGCTGGCATCTGTTTACATTTTTTTAATTTTTCTAACGATTGCCTTAAATGGGTGTAACTGGAAGCCAGGTTAATTAGGAGTTTTAGGTGTTATTATAGTAGTAATTTGTAGACTTATGTATGTGCTTGAAATCTTTTCTTTTGTTAGTAAAGGTTTAATTATAAAAAATCTCTAATGTCTTGGTGGACTGATAACTTCTGAATTCAGGGCACACACCTCAAAATAAAATACAAATTGCAAAACTATTGTGACCATGTGATCAAGTTTCCCTCGTGGATTTGATCCACCTGACACACATCATCTGCCAAATCATAACATAGTGTAGTTGGAGTTGCAGTCATCCAGGCAAGTGAAGTGTATTGCATCACATTCCTGTCTTACGCATTGTACATGGTCCAAAGGCTTCAGGGAGACAGGAGGTGAATCACTCACCCCAGCATATCAAGACTTTCATCTGGTCTTGTAGCCACAGTATTTATGTGGCTGGTCCAGTTCTGTTTCTAGTTACTAATGATCCCCAGAATCACAGAACTTTAATGGCACAGAAGGAGGCCATTCGGCCCATTGTCTCTGCACTGGCTCTCCAAATGAGCATTACGGCCTAATGCCATTGACCTGCCTTTTACCCATACCCTTGCACATTGTTTCGATTCAAATAATCATCTAATTCCCTCTTGAATGCTTCGATTGAACATGCCTCCACCACACTTCCAGTCAGTGCATTCCAGACCTGAACCACTTGTGTGAAAAAGTTTTTTCTCATGTCACATTTGCTTCTTTTGCAAATCACTTTAAATCTGTGCCCTCTCGTTCTTGATCCTTTTATGAGCGGGAAAAGCTTCTCCCTATCTACTCTGTCCAGCCCCCTCATGATTTTGAACATCTCTATCAAATCTCCTCTTACCTTCTTCTCTCCAAGGAGAACAGTCCCAACCTCTCCAATCTATTCTCATAGTTGAAGACTCTCATCCCTGGAACCATTCTTGTAAACCACTTCTGCACTCTTTCCAATGTGCTCACATCCTTGTGGCGCCCAGAACTGTATTCCAACTGAGGCCTAAAGAGTGTCTTATACAAATTCAGCATAACCTCCCTGCTCTTGTACTCTAAGCCCCTATTAATAAAGCACAGCATACTATATGCTTTATTAACTGCTCTCTCCACCTGTGCTGCCACCTTCAATGATCTATGCACATATACACTCAAGTCTTTCAGCTCCTGCACCTCTTCAAAATTTCACCCCTTATTTTATAATGTCTGTCCATGTTCTTCCTACCAAAATGCATCATCTCACACTTCTCCGCATTGAACTTCATCTGCCACCTATCTGCCCACTCCACCAACTTGCCTATGTCCTCTCCTCACAGTTCACAACACTCCCAACCTTCATATCATCTGCAATCTTTGAAATTGTTCCCTGCACACCAAGATCTAAAGCGTTAATATATATCAGGAAAAGCAAGGGTCCCAATACTGACCCCTGGGGAACTCCACTACAAAGTTTCCCCCAGCCTGAAAAATATCCATTGACCCTTACTCTCTGCTTCCTATTTTTCAGCCAATTTTATATCCACGTTTCTACTGTCCCTTTTATTCCATGAGCAATAACTTCTCTCACAAGTCTGTTGTGTGGCGCTGTACCAAATGCCTTTTGAAAGTGCATGTACACCACCATCAACAGTATTACCCTCATCAACTTTTTCTGCTTCCTCTTCAAAAAACTCCAGCAAGTTAGTTAAACCCAATTTCCCTTTTAGAAAACCATGCTGGCTCTTCCTTATCAACCCATATTTTTGCATGTGACTACTAATTCTATCCCGAATAATTGCTTCTAGAATCCTGCCCATCACTGAAGTTAAACTGACTGGTCTGTAATTGCTGGGCTTATCCCTACAACCTTTTTTGAACAAAGGTGTAATATTTGTAATGCTCCAATCCTCTGGCACCTCCCCTGACTTTAGCGAAGACTGAAAGATTATGGCCAGTGCCCCTGCAGTTCCTACTCTCACTTCCTTCAATCTCCTTGGATGCATCTCATCCAGTCCCGGTGCCTTATCAACTTTAAGTACCGAAAATCTATTCGAAACTTCCTCCTTGTCAATTTTGAACTCAATTTTGTTGATGGCGGGGGTGAGGGGAGGGTTCAGTGATGGCAATGCCTTTGAATGTTAAGGGGGGCATGGTTAGACTCTCTCTTTTTAAAGATGGTCATTGCCCAACACTTCTGTGATATGAATGTTATTTACCACTTAGCCCAAGCCTGGATGTTGTCCAGGCTTTGCTTTGTGTGGGCACAGACTGCTTCATTATATAAGCAATTGTAGGAGAACTGAACACTGCAATCATCACCGAACATCCCCACTTCTGAACCTACCTTGGAGGGAAGTCATTGATGAAGTAGGTTCAAAGATGGTTGGGCCAAGGACAGTACCCTGAGGAACTCCCACAGTGATGTCTTGGGTCTGAGACCACAACCATCTTCGGTATGACTGAAGCCAGCGGAGAGTTTTATCCCTTACTCTCATTGACTTCAATCAGTGAAATAAGGCTTGATGTCAAGGACAGTCACTCTCCCCTCACCTTCCTTAAACACATGATTTCTTCTATATTCACAGTTGTGAAGATGTACATACAATAATTCAGTACTCGTTTAAACTCATAAAACAGCCTTTCAGTATCTTCTATATAATTTTAATACAGATAATGGTGTGGAAATTATCGGAGGCCGCAAAGTTAAGCCCCATTCAAAACCTTACATGGCATCTATCCAAGTTCGCAAGGGAACGAAGAGCTATGGACATTGGTGTGGAGGGGCTCTGATCAGACGTGGATGGATATTGACTGCAGCACACTGTAAATTGTAAGTTATAGTGTGTACATGTGTATGTGAAACATTGCTATGATTATTAACTTTAGTTTATAAACCACTTAGCTCCCATACCTAGACAACATCAAATAATTGCTTTGAAACATTGACGTTACAACATTATTGTTATATTTCTGTTAGTATATTCCTTGATAGGATTAAAAAAAATTAAATCTAATTGTTTACTTTGATTGATGATTGTTAGATTACAAGACAATGATAGGGTGGAATTTTCCAGACTCCCTGGTGGGTTTAATAGCGGTCGGGGGTGGACAATACGGAGGGAGCTGAAAAATTGGTTTCCTGCCAACGTAAAATGAAGGCGGATCTTCCACTCCTGCCCACCATGGCGGGTCACCATTCCCACCAGAGGCCAGTGAGAAACTGAATTGTATCCCGTTAATGGGATACACCTGAAGGCCTGACCAGAATCAGCACCACCCAAAACCTCCCCAATCATCTGCATCGCCAGTGGGAAACCACGCCGAACCAGTTCACATCTGGACCAATGTGGCATGTACATGTTGGCACTTACTTGAAGATGGCCTGGGGCAGCTTCTGGGATTTGGGGTGGAAGATGGAGGCCTCTGGCAACCGGAACCTGGAACAACACATGCAGCAGTGGTGTCAATGATGTGTCCTTGGGGGCAAACTATGCAGAGGCTCATGGGGGAGATCTCGAGATGCTGCATGGGAGTTGGGTCATCGGGGTGGGCGGAGATGCAGGTCATCTGACCTGAACAACTGAAGGGGAAACCCAGCATATAGTACTTACAATGCTAGGGCCTTGGGACAGATGAGAGTGTGAACGCAAAAGCTCAACACGCGCGGGAGACTTCTTGCACATGGCTCACGAGGGCCCTCGCAAAGACCTTTGCCTCCCTGCACATGCATGATTCTGGGAGACATGGGGTGTCCTTCAGAAGATGGTGGGGGCTGGGGCTTGGGGTGGGGAATGCACAGGCTTAAGGACTATCACAAATAGAAGACATCAGACATGATTAAAGTGTGATAAGTTTAACAATGATAGTGTACCTGTGCAACCACATCTGAAATCACAACTTCTTCATTTTTCGTTCCCTACTACTTCTCCTAGGTGCTGCCCTGACATCCCCAGCAGGGGTGGAGGCAGCCTGCTGACCGGTTTACCCTGTTGTCTTGGATGACCTTGGCAGGCGCCCTCTGGATACCCAAGGCCTGGAGGGCCCCAGCTTACTTTGGCTGTCCTGTTGTGGGGCAGCTGCTCCCTCTGCAGTCACAGAGAATGAAGCTGAAGGGGTCACAGATAATGGGATTTGGACAGGCTGGACACCCTCAGAGAGTGCTGAGTGGAGGTCCCAGGGGTGTCCAACTGCTACTCTTCCTCCATTTGGGTGCCCGAGTGCCTGACTCCTTGAGGGGAAGGGGAACCTGGAGGGAAGTCGAGGTGCCTCGACCCCTCTCACGTAGCCACTGCGAAGGCTCACCCATGGCTACGATGGAGTGCAGGTCTGCGCACATCTCCGGCAGAATCTGCTGGACCGGGGTCTCCATGGAGTTCCCCACCCTCCCCATGGAGACCTCCTTGCATGCATCACTTCATCAGAGAGCAGGCAGACAAATTCCTCCGCCTCGTGTGCCACTCTTTTGAGGGCCTCCACCGCGTCTGCCTGATGATGATGCCTGAGCAGTTGTGGGTTCACTTACCTTGGCGGAGCGGATTATGTCATTCACCCACTTCCTGCACTGCAGGGATTACAGGGCTGTCCTACAGTGGGCGCCGTGGGCACTGACTCCCCTGGAGACATCCTCCCATGCTGGGTTCATTTCCCTGTTCAGCCTCCTCCTCCTATCCTCTGGATAGAGGACGTCCTTCCTGGTCTCCACTTCGTGCAGCAGGATGCCCACGGAGGCATTGCTAAATTTGGGCGCTGGATCTCCTGTCCCCTTCGGGCCATCTCCTCCCCGAGGTCAGTTGATGTCTCGGCACCTGTTAAATATGGTACCTAGATATGACAGCGGTGCGCGCGTCATCTAGCCCGCCCACTGCATAATACACCGGGAGACTCCTGACTGCACAATCAATGAGGCCAGGGTCACACGATACGGCGTGAATTCCCAGATGGCTCCGCAGCAGGAAACACTCCCCATCCCCACCCCCAACCCCTCCACAGCAATTAGTCCCGGAATGGAAAATTCTGCCCATAGTTTTCTGGTTATGAACATGAATTAATTTGATCAGCCAGTCATCCAAGTTTATTCCAAGTTTAATAGCTTACATGACTTAATGTTCTGGTGACACCAACTCCTCTTATCAAATTAAAGTCTGTCAGTAAGTATTCTGTGAGGATAATTTTCTGCATATGTCCTACTGGTGGGGAGCCTTACTACAGGCTGCAAGTATCAGGAAAACATAAGTAAGGCTCTCTGACAGTAGCGTGCAGTTAGAAAATTGGTTAGGGCAGAACTGAGCATAAGAGGGTACGACTTCAGCAATCCTTCATTGGAAGTGTAGCGGCAGGGCCAGAAATTAGGTTGGGACCTGCATATATTGGGTTTTGTAATAGGGATAATGTGGGGCCTTGTGAAATCGGAGGATGTGGACTGGGGCTGGGATCCCCAACATTGGGAGTTTCTGTGACCCATCAGTGTGAACATTTCGACAGTGGTACCTGATCATCCACCAAATGACATGTGTGTACCAGCTGGGGGTCCAGGTCACAAAAGTAAAGAGGACATTTGTCAAAATGAAACCCCATTAGAAAGGGGCTGATTGGGTTAATAGTGTTATCTTTCAGGGGGAAGGGTTCCTAGCTCTCCCCTACCCCCAAGTAATCCCCTGTTGGCTGCTCTTCTGCTGGATGTATCCTCTGGGCCATGGCGGGTATTTAAACGTGCCCCTAGTGGTGTGGGAGAGCAACAGTGGCACAGAAACTAAGGAATGACCACCTGACTTCACAAACTTTGTGTCACTATAGCTAGGATGTGCTCCCGCAAGAAATGTTTAACCTCATTTAGATTTTCTAGAGTGAATATTTTACCAACAGTTTTCATTTTATTCCCATTCTCTATTAAAAGCCACATTACATGGGGCACAGATTTAAGGGAATTGGCAAAAGAAGTAGTGGTGGCATAAGGAAAATCGCTTTCACATAACGAGCAGTTAGGGTCTGGAATGCACTGTCTGAGAGTGTGGTGGAGGCAGGGTCAATTGAGGCTTGCAAGAGGAAACTGGATTGTTATCTGAAAAGGAAGAATGTGCAGGGTTACGGGAGGAAAGCAGGGGAAACTGGGTTGTTATCTGAAAAGGAAGAATGTGCAGGGTTACGGGAAGAAAGCAGGGGAAACTGGGTTGTTATCTGAAAAGGAAGACTGTGCAGGGTTACGGGAAGAAAGCAGGGGAATGGCACTCAGTAAATTGTCCTTACTAAGAGCTAGTGCAGACTGACAGGCTGAATGGCCTCCTTCTGTGCTGTAACAATTCTGTGATTCTGTGATCTCCAGCTGTCGATGCTTTTCTTCACAAAATACTAAACCACAGCACTTATAGTAGAGATCAACAGAAAAAAGTGTCATTACAAGAAATTTGAAGTAAAAACAGAGAATTCTGGAAATGCACAACAGGTCAGTCAGCATCTGATAAAGAATTCCACTTAAATGCCAATTTTTTGGATGCTGACTGAGCTGCCATTTAATCCCAACAATTTGTGTTTTTATTTATATAATAATCTGCCTTACTGTGTGTTTGCACGAAATGTAGAAGCTTTTCTTACATGAGGGAGAAGCGTATAGAGGGATGCGGGAACAGAATGGGAAGAGGTCGAGTTGAAGCAAGTTCATTTGGAGTATTAACACCAGCATAGGCCAGTTGAATTGAGTAGCCTTTTTCTGCATCTTAGAATCGTAAGAATGAAAACAATAATAAATAGTAAGGGTTGGTTAATTTTTTTTTCAGCTTGATACTCTTACACTGTTTGAAACCTTATTGTACTTATTCTTCTGAATTTTTGAAAACTGTCCTTTTTAAAGAAAGCAAAGAATAATTATCTCTTTCTAATGAAATGCAGGGATAAGCCTATTCAAGTTGTTCTTGGAGCACATTCTCTTTCACGGAATGAGAAGAGTCAACAAAAACTTGAGGTTGAGAAGCAACACCCCCATCCACAGTTTAACATAAAAACTACAGAAAATGACATCATGCTACTCCAAGTACGAATTTTATTTCTTTCATTCTGGTTTGTTTGTAATATTTAAAACTATTAATTTAGAAAGACAGCGGTGTTTCATTTCACAGAACAGTAACAGCTTTACCTCTTCAATCTCTTTGAGGAGAATTAATGGAAAATACTTTGTGAGGTCCGCCAGTATTTTTATTGGTTAAAGTGCTGTCAAAGATTGAGACTCAGACATGCAGAAGATTACAGTTCTTGCGAAGCAGTTCTTCACATGGGAGTGTTGATAATGAGTATCAGCTAGCTGCTTGACCCCAAGGAGTTATCACAGTTGAGCCCCATCTTGTCTTTATCCTGATCCTGTTGGTTTTCAGCAATGGTCACTTGATAAGAATTAGGTGCCATTGTCTTTTACCAACATTTTCACATCAAGCCACAAGACCAACTCTGATTCAATGAGGAGTGTAGGGGAGCATTGCAGGAGCAGCCCCAGCCATACCTAAAAATGAGGTGCCAACTTGGTGAGGCTACAACACAGGGCTACATGTATTCGAAACAGTGGAAGCAGCATGAGATAGACAGCTAAACTGTCCCACAACCAACCAATCAGATCAAAGCACTGTATTCTAATCACGTTCAATCATCAATGATGGTGAATAATTACACAACTAATGAGAAAATTGCCACATTTACAAACATCCCCATCATCATTGCTGGTAAAGTCCAGCACATAAGTGACAAGGCTGACATTTTGTAACCATCTTCAGCTAGAAGAGCTGAGTGAATGATTCATCTTGACCTCCTCCTGAGGTCATGAGCATCACAGATCCAAATCTTCAATCAATTTGGTTTACATCACATGATTAAAAAATAGAAAATACAGAACATGCTAAGTATGGAAAAGGTTGAAGATTTGTGCTCCAGAACTAGCCACACTCCTAGTCAAACTTTTCCAGTACAGCTACAATACTGGCATCTAACTGACAATGTTGGAAAATGCCCAGATGAGTCCTGTTCTCAAAAAGTAGATTCATGAGGCCATGAAGTCAATGCGGCACAGAAGGAGGCCATTATCCCATCGCGTAAATGCCAGTTCTCTAGAGCAATCCAATCAGTTGCAATACCCCACTAGTTGTGACCTAACCTGAGCTTCAAAAACATTCAGCATAACCTCCATGCTTCTGTATTCAATACCCCTATTTATGAAACTGAAGATCCAATATGCTTTGTTAACTATTCTCTTACTATGTCCTGTCCCCTTCAAAGATCAATGCACATGCGCACCCAGGTCCCTTTGTACATTTACACATTTTAAAATTGTGTAATTAAGTCTCTACTGATTCTAAGCTCCCTATCCCTTCTGCCAAAATGCATCACCTCATATGTCTCTGCACTCAATTCCATCTGCCACTTGTCTGCGTATTCTGATAGCCTATCTATATCCAGTTGCAGATATTTGGTATCATCCTCACTGTCTACCACATGTCCAATTCTGGTATAATCAGCAAATTTTGAAATTTTACTTTGTATTCCAATATCCAAGTCAGGATGGTGAGTGAATTGGAGGGGAACTTGCAGAAGCTGGTATTCCCATATATCTGCTGCCCTTGTCCTTCTAGGTGGTAGTGGTCATGGGTTTGGAAGGGGCTGTCTAAGGAACCTTGGTGAATTCCTGCAGTGCAACTTGTAGATGGTATACACTGATGCTCCTTTGTGTCAGTGGTGGAGAAAGTGGATGTTTACAGTGGTGGATGGAGAGACAATCAAGTGGGCTGCTTTGTGCTGGATGGTGTCAAGCTTCTTGAGTGTTTTGGGAGCTGCACCCATCCATGCAAGTGTCGAGTATTCCATCACACCCCTGACTTGTGCCTTGTAGATGGTGGACAGGCTTTGGGGAGTCAGGAATGAGTTACTTACTGCAGAATTCCCAGTCTTTCACCTGCTCTTGAGCCATAGTATTTATATGGCTGGTCCAGTTCAGTTCCTAGTCAATGGTAACCCCTAGTATTTCATCATATTCTCTTTCTCCCTCCAAAAACAGTGTAAATTTTGATCTATCTTGCTAATTATGCCATTTGAGGAAATTCCTTGCCGGTGTGAGCAAATAATCCTAACCAATTTATCTATTCTATCCCCATATTCCCTCATTCCCTTTTCCTTCATCTACCTATTCACCCTAATATTGAAGGTCAGAATAGTTTCTGTTTCAGCCACTAAGATTGGAAGTGAATTTCACAGCCTCACAACTCTCTATGTAAAGACGTTTCACCTGTTTTCACTTCAAAATCTTTTATATTTAGTCCTATTCTGGAGCCCCCAACTCTTGGAAAGATTCTGCTTCTGTAAGCCTGTCTGATCCGTTCACAATTCTAAATGCTTCTATCATGTTGTCCCATATTCTTTCTAACAAAAAGATACCAATTTGTCAAGTCTTTCTTCACATTTGTAGTTCCTCATACCAGGAAGCATCCTAACTCTTATGCTGGGTTTTTGTATATCAGGGGAGATTCTGATTGTGATGTCATGGTAACATCATTAGAATAGTAATCCAGAGGCCCAGACTAATGCTAATGTAGTTTCAAGTCCCACCATGGGAGTTGGTGGAATTTAAATTCAATTAATAAAATATGTAATTGAAGGCTAATCTCAGTAATGGTGATAATGAAACTATTGTCGATTGTTGTGCAAACCTATCTGGTTCACTAATGTCCTTTGGGGAAGGAAATCTGTCATCCTTAGCTGGTCTGGCCTATGTGTGACTCCTGATCCACAGTGATGTGGTTGACTCTTAACTGCCCTCTGAAATGGCCTGGCCATTTCAGAATCCAAGACAGTTTCTGAGCAATTAAGGATGGGTAACAAATGCCAGGCTTGCCAGTGACACCCAGGTCTCATGAAAAGATTTAAAAAAGACACATGGTTCCTCTCCATATTGTATCTTCTCTGAAACCTCAATATACTTCCTGTAGTGTTGTGCCCATTACTGTACACGGTTCTCTAAGTGAAGTCTTACAGCTCAGTAATACCCCTTGGGCTTTATTTTCTGTAACTCTTGTGATAAAATCTAGAATTCCATTATCTATTTTTACTTCTTGCTTTTATTTATTTTTACCACTTGATCAACCCAGAGTGCTGTCTTTAACAAAAACAAAAACAGAATTACCTGGAAAAACTCAGCAGGTCTGGCAGCATCGGTGGAGAAGAAATCAGTTAACGTTTCGAGTCTTCATGACCCTTCGGCAGAACTGAGTATAGTTAGGAGAAAGGTGAAATATAAGCTGATCTAAGGTGGGGGGGCGGGGGGAGAGAGAGAAGTTGAGGGTGTGGTGATTGTGGAGATAAGCAAGCAGTGATAGGAGCAGATAATCAAAAGATGTCACAGACAAAAGGATCAAAGAGGTGTTGAAGTGGTGTTCAACACCTCTTTGATCCTTTTGTCTGTGACATCTTTTGATTATCTGCTCCTATCACTGCTTGCTTATCTCCACAATCACCACACCCTCAACTTCTCTCTCTCCCCCCGCCCCCCCACCTTAGACCAGCTTATATTTCACCTTTCTCCTAACTATACTCAGTTCTGCCGAAGGGTCATGAAGACTCGAAACGTTAATTGATTTCTTCTCCACCAATGCTGCCAGACCTGCTGAGTTTTTCCAGGTAATTCTGTTTTTGTTTTGGATTTCCAGCATCCGCAGTAGCTTTTAGCTTTTTGTTTTTGTGCTGTCTTTAATGTCGCATGAACCAAATCTTTTCACTCTTCCACAGAGCCACGCCTACTTGCAATCAAATAGAATTCCAGAAGTATTTTTTAAAACCAAAATGTATCACTTAACGTTTAACTAACATTGAATTCAATCAGCCACTTTTTACCCAAATCCCACATTCCTTTCATTGGTTTTCGAAAAAGAATTGGAAAATGCTATCTATTCCAAACCACCATACATACACATTGCCAAAGGAGAGCGAATGATAGATATTAAAATACATTGACATAGTTACCCACATGTGGATGAAAAGAGTAAATACATTACAGATACAGATCAGGAAAACTCAAGTATAAAGTTCATTACTGCCAGCTGGGAGAGTGGTTGGGAACCTATAAAAGCTTCAAGCACCCTTAGAAAAATAAACAACTGGGGATCCTGCTCCAGATTGGCCAATGATTCCTGCTGTGCAGATGTTTGATGAGAATTGGGTTGGGCTGTGTTGTGATACTCCAGATAACAGCAATCACCATCACGGTCCGTACATGATGAACAACATCTGGAGAGCCATAGCAGAGGGCGGTCAGTGCCTATGGAACCGTTGCCTGATCCAGGTCAGAGTATTCAATCCAAGAGGGGAAGCATTTTTGAGCAGGTTCCTTACAAGGAGAAAATTACAGTCCTCCTTTGGAATAGATCAATACTGTAAGATCTTCATGTTTTGAGGAGCAAAAATATTAATTTATTCTTATTGACCACAGCTGTCCAAAGATGCAAAGATCAACAAAGATGTGAAACTGCTCCCACTACCTCAAGATAAGCATGCAGATGTGAAACCCGGAACATGTTGTACAGTGGCAGGATGGGGAGTAAGAACTGCAAAATCTAAGTCTCCATCTGACACACTTCGAGAAGTGATGCTATATGTGATAGATCGCAAAACATGCAACAGTAAGGATTATTACAATCGTAAACCTGTCGTAACCGAGGACATGATCTGTGCTAGTGACAGCAAAGGTAGAGAAGATGCGGCCAAGGTGAGTGTATTGTGTTAGCTGCGATCAGTGAAAGTAACCTTGAAACTTTTAGAATTTCTGTAAAAACCCATGGATTCATTAACATATATTATTGAAGGAAACCTGTTGTCCTAACCTGGTCTGGCCTGTAAGTGACTCCAATCTCACGTCACCAAGGTCGAATATTAACTGCCCCTGAAGTGACCTTGGAAGCCACATCAAAATATCATCAAAATGCTTCAAGTAGGCAGGCCACCATACCACCTTCTCAGGGCAACTCGGCACGAGCAATGAAGAGCTGCTGGCTTCTGACTGGCTGACGGCTCTCGGTGTTTAGGATTTACACTCACAGGGTCCTTGATCCTGGAAAGGTTCTGCCAATATCCAGTTAACTGCCCGACTGGTACTTAATTTGATGGGCCTTCCCGAATAGAGGCTCTCTCCAGCTCTCCAACTGACAGATGAAACCCTCATAAATTACCACCCAATTTGTTCAATAGGTGCATGAAATCGGATTCAGTAGAGGGTCTTTTAAGTAGAAGAAACATTTAAGATGTTCAGCCAATTTCTGTTAAAATAGTCATCTCAAATAAATGCATGACATATAAGAAATAAACGTCATGACTGCAAGAGACTCACAGACGCTTGTCATATCATAGAATCATGGAAACTTTTAACACAAAAGGAGGCCATTTGACCTCAAAGGATTTTGATTCAATGACCTCTGGTTATTTATCTGTATTCTTCATTAAACCCCTCATCATCTTAAAAATCTCTACTAGATCACCTCTTAACCTTCTCTCTTCCAAGGAGAACAATCCTAACCCCGGCAGCCTCTCCTCATAAATGAAATCCCTCATCCTTGTAACATCCTGGTAATTCCACCTCTGCACACCTTATAAGGTATTTACATTGTTGCTGAAGTGTGGTGTCATAACTGTCCAGCTAAGTCCTTACCAATGCCATATAATGGGCAGAAATTTTTGCTGAGCGGGCAGGCGCGCGCCTGACCCACTCGAGCGTAAAATAACGCGTGATAATGTCAGGTGAGCATCCCAGCATCATCCCGCACTCACGCAATATTTCGGTCGGAAGGTGCATGCTAAACTCGGAAGCACACCCGAGGGCAATTAAGAGGGCAATTAAGCCCATTAACGGCACAATAAGCAGAGATTTTTCACTGCCTGGCCAACGTTATGGTTGGCAGGTGGGCAAATCAATCAGGCAGCCTTAGCATTTATCAGGTAACTTCATCCACGGGCGGTATGAGGTTGCCATGATAAATTAAAATGTTAATTAAAAATAAAATAAAAATGTTTAAATCTCATTTCCAACATGTGCCTGCTCATGTGACAGAGTCACATGAGGGAACATGTTTACCTTATTTTTAATATCTTTATTTGTAAAGTTATAAATCTTCAGTTCCCTGAGGCAGCTCTGTGCCTTCAGGGAGCTTTCCATGAGCGCACCTGCATGCCTGTGCTGACTTCTGCGCTCGCCCTCCTCCCTCCCCCACCACGGCAGCACTGAGCGTTTCAGTGAGCGATTCACGCTGGCTGGCCATTAGTTGATCAGCAGGCATGAAATCGCGGTCGATGCCTGATCACGGGCGGCAGACCGTTACACGGCCTCTCCCAGGCCCACCTGCCGTTCCCGCCCGATGAGGGGAAAATCCTCCCCATGGTATACTCAAGGACCGTAGCCATTGTCTCCAAATGTGAGTATTGTGCACCTTCCCCTCAGTAACACAATGTGAGCCTTCATTTGATCTCTAACAAATAAAGCACCCAGGCTTACTATCAGACAGACTCCAGAACAGCTTCCTTGACTCACCCTTCATTTACCCTAAACTTAAACCTATGGTACCAAAGTATAATAACCTTATAAGCCAAAAGCTGTGGTACTAAAACATTTTTTATATTCTTTTATCGGGTGTGGTCGCTGCTAGCAAGAGCAGCATTTGTTGCCCATCCCGAATTGCACTTGAGGAGGTGGTGATAAGCCACCTTCTTGAAGAACTGCAGTCTATTCTGTAGCAGTTTGGTATAACTGAGTGGCTTACTTAGCCATTTCAGAGGGACAGTTAAGAGTCAACATTACTGTGGGTCTGGAGTGACATGTAGGCCAGAACAGGTAATGATGGTGGATTTCCTTTCCTAAAGACATTAGCAAACTAGGTGGGCCTTTATAACAAGTAACTCTAGTTTTACAGCACTAGGCTTATATTCCAGATTTTATTAATTAAATGTAAATTCCACCAGCTGCCATGGTGTGACTTGACGCATGTGCCCAGGGTATTAGCCTGGCCCACTGGGTTACTGGTACAGCAACATTACAACGACACCACAAACTCCCCTCATAACATAAACCACACAATCATAACAATTTAACTACATTAGCAAAAGGAGGAATGGGCTGTTAGATTGTAAGGGCTGATTGTAGCAGCAACTTCAACAGTGGGGTTGGTTAACGACTGGATGATATATTTGATAGCAGGATATGAGAGGGATGATAGGATATGATATTTCCTGGACCGACCGGACTTTTTGCAATGGCATATTCCAGGCGTGTACATTCAGATCTTCTTGTAAGTCTTCACACATGCATAAATACTGAGTACAGCTCAATTTGGCATGAATATATTACAAACTAAACAGGTTCAAAATTAGTCAATTCCTGTTGACATCACCTTTCCCTTCTTCAATTTTTCTTCTTCCAGGGTGATTCAGGTGGTCCTTTAATATGCAGCGGTAAATACAAAGGGATTGTGTCATACGGCCCTAGTAATCCAACTGCCAAAAAGCCTGGGATTTACACGCTCATATCGAAGAAATACCTTGACTGGATTCAGAAAATAATTGGCGTCCAAACTTACAATATGACGACTGAAGGATTGTTCTGAGTGTTGTCTCACTGCCATTCTGTGTTGCTTTAATAACTTGCTGAATTGCTTTGCTCAGAGAAAGACCAGCATGCTTTTATCCATACCTTTAGTACATTGTGCAGCATTTATTACAAAATATAATAAAAACCTGAAATGTGAAATTCTCAATATGAAATTTGTCACATTTCATTAATTAAATCCTCAGTCAGGGTTATGTATTATGAAAGTGGGCTGAACTCTTCTTGCAAGTAAGTGTGATTCTGAAGTGAAATTTCAGTGACAGGGCAGACTCACTTTGTATGGTATACTGCACTGCTGAGGATAGGAGATATTAGGTTTTTTTTAAATTTATTTATCCTTTCATGGGATGTGAGCTGACAAAGCCAGCATTTGTTGCCCATCCCTTATTGCCCTTGAAACAAGTGGCATTCCACACCATTTCATAGGGCAGTTAAGAACCAACCACACTGCTCTGGGTCTGGAGTCACATGTGGGCCAGACAAGGTAAGGATGGCAATTTCCTTCCCTAAAGCACATGAGTGAATCAGATGGGTTTTTACAACAATTTATTTTATGGTTACCATAACTAGCTTTACAATTCCAGATTTATTGCTTAAATTTAAATTCCATCAGCTGCTATGGTGGGAAATGAACCTATGTTCCTAGATAAGTATTAACCCAGTGACATTACTACTGCACCACAGTCTCCCCTATTGAAGCAGCTTGTAAACTTTGAATTGAAGCTGTACCTTGCAACACCAGCAGGTTAATTACCATTTTTGGGAGTTAACAGTTCTTCAATAAATGTCCAGATTCTCAGTGCTGTGAGATCGAGTGGCTGCTCCCAGTCTAGCAATTCTCCCAGCTTTAACAGAGGTGTAACATTTTCATAATAGCTAGATGCTTTCTTAGGGTTGCTAATCCTCCCAGGTTGGGTGGAAGTCTCCGGGAATGCAGTGAGCAGCTCAGCAGATCTTTGTGCTTTCAACTTCCCATCGCAGCTGTGGGCCTCTCACTCTGTGGCCTCATCAGATGCCATGACCAGGGAGCCTTCAGCTCACTGACATCATCCTCCACCTACCCCCACCACTATCCCCACTACCACAGAGAGCAGGAAGAATTGGGAGGCCCAGCAATTTAAGGAATGGGCAGAATTGGGAGTCAAGACCAGAGTAAGACTGGGGAATAGGGGTGGAAGGAATGGGGAGTCAGTGAGAAAGTGAAGAATCAGGATCAGGTGATGGGGAGAGGGTGATAGGTGGCAGTGTGATGTGATCTCTGTAAAATTATAAAGGAAATGATTAACATGGCACTGGTGTGATATGTCAATGACACATATCAGAAATTCAGCCGCACATTAACCTTGATGATCAGCACAGACACGCAATTTACCTCCTAATAGCACTTGATTTTAAGACCGAGCAGGTGAGAGGGTCCCTGGATTGTTTAGCAGTGGCCGAGATGACTTTTCACCACCAGCCCTCAAGTAAATAATGCTGAAGCCGCTCCCACCCAGAGTTGGTGGGAATGGTATCAAAGCTAGCAAGCAGGAGCAGGAACTGGGATGGAAGTCTGACTCCACTAGAAACTCTTCAAAGCAGTCCCTGGTAAGGTGAGCCGGGGAGTGCGGGGTGGAGGAGGGAGTGCAGGGTGGAGGGGGGCGTGCGGGGTGGAGGGGGGAGTGCAGGGTGGAATGGGGAGTGCGGGGTGGAGGGGGAAGTGCGGGGTGGAATGGGGAGTGCGGGGTGGAGGGAAGAGTGAGGGGTGGAGGGGGGAATGAGGGGTGGAGGGGGGAGTGAGGGGTGGAGGGGGGAGTGAGGGGTGGAGGGGGGGAAGTGCGGGGTGGAATGGGGAGTGCGGGGTGGAGGGAAGAGTGAGGGGTGGAGGGGGGAATGAGGGGTGGAGGGGGGAGTGAGGGGTGGAGGGGGGAGTGAGGGGTGGAGGGGGGGAAGTGCGGGGTGGAGGGGGGAGTGCGGGGTGGAGGGGAGAGTGCGGGGTGGAGGGGAGAGTGCGGGGTGGAGTGGGGAGAATGCGGGTTGGAGGGGACAATGCGGGGTGGAGGGGACAATGCGGGGTGGAGGGGACAATGCGGAGTGGAGGGGACAATGCGGGGTGGAGGGTCGAGTGCGGGGTGGAGTGGGGAGAATGCGGGGTGGAGGGGACAATGCGGGGTGGAGGGGACAATGCGGGGTGGAGGGGGGAATGCGGGGTGGAGTGGGGAGTGCGGGGTGGAGGGGGGAATGCGGGGTGGAGGGGGGAGTGCGGGGTGGAGGGGGGAGTGCGGGGTGGAATGGGGAGTGCGGGGTGGAGGGGGTAGTGCGGGGTGGAGTGGGGAGTGGAGGGGGGAGTGCGGGGTGGAGTGGGGAGTGGAGGGGGGAGTGCGGGGTGGAGTGGGGCGTGCGGGGTGGAGGGGGGAGTGCGGGGTGGAGGGGGGAGTGCGGGGTGGAGGGGGGAGTGCGGGGTGGAGTGGGGAGTGCGGGGTGGAGTGGGGAGTGCGGGGTGGAGTGGGGAGTGCAGGGTGGAGGGGAGAATGTGGGGTGGAATGGGGCGTGCGGGGTGGAGGGGGGAGTGTGGGGTGAAGTGGTAGTGTGGGGTGGAGGGGGAAAGCACTCGTGCTTCTCTCGACCCACAAGAAAACTTCTTGAACCGTTGCAGTCCATGTGGTGTAGGTACACCCACAGTGCTGTTAGGAAAGGGGTTCCAGGATTTTGACCCAGCGACAGTGAAGGAACAATGATATATTTCCAAGTCAGGATGGTGAGTGGCTTGGAGGGGAACTTCCAGATCGTGGTGGTGTTCCCATCTATTTTCTGCCCTTGTACTTCTAGATGGTAGTGGTTGTGGAAGGTTCTGTTGAAGGAGCCTTGGTGAATTCCTACAAGGCGCAAGTCAGGAATGTGATGGAATACTCTCCACTTGCCTGGATGAGTGCAGCTCCCACAATACTCAAGGAGCTTGACACCATCCAGGACAAAACAGCCGCTTGATTGGCACCCCATCCACAAACATTCACTCCCTCCACCACCGATGCACAGTAGCAGCAGTGTGTACATTTACAAGATGCCCTGCAGGAAGTCACCAAGCCTCTTAACACCTTCCAAGGTACCTTCCAAAGGCCTACAGCAAATAACCCAAACCAACAATGTCAGTGGAAAAGAAGTTAGAAATCGAGTGGGATCCAAAGGGACTGTTAACTAGATATCTAGGTGAAACGAATCAGAAACTCAGCAACAATGAGAGAGAAGGAGTGGAATCCTGATCACCCGACTGGGAAACAGTGAGCATGGTAGAAAAAAAAGAAAAGAAACAAAAGGAAGGAAAGGCCGCTTTGTTAATAGCCAGGGTTTACTGAGATCTGAACAAAAGGTGCAGAAACACATCTGCTGTAGCTAACACTTATCCAGTACTCCCAACAGCCCCACAAAATGGGACCAAAGGCCCAGATGATCGGGATATAAACAGTGAGGTGTATAATTATGAAAAGGACAAAGAAGGAAAATATCTGCCTCCGTCATATGACGGTGCCGTTGGAGTTGCACCAATTAAAGTAGCAGTTGGGCCCAGACCCCTGGATGCCCAAGGCCAACCAGGACCAGTCCGACTAAGAACAACATATGTCCTGTTTCCCCGAGTGACAAAATCAACTTATTGGAAATGTAGACAAAACTGACCCCCACCCCACCAGAAGAATGAACTCTTTTGGGACAAATTGAGAGAAATGCGAATAACCCACCAATTCCATAATCAGGACATAGCCGGTCTAGTACCAGCTAAAATGTCTGAGACAAAATGGCAGGAACTAAGTGATGGCTTAAAGGACGGATGGTACGGTGGAGTCTTCACGTGGTTGGTACCATTCTGGCTGACAAGGCTTTGTCAGCACTAGTTAATGCAGTGCCATTATCTGAGACGATTACTTCTGGCAATCCATGGATAGCAAAGCTTTGGCATAGTTTTTTCTATAGTAGCGCCTGACGTTGGCATCTTAACCTCATATATGACTAACCACTTGGAATGAGCACCTATGATCAGTAGAAGCATGGTTCCAAGAAAAGGACCGATGAAATCTCTGTGCAATCTCACCCAGGGTCTACGAGGCCACTCCCATGGGTTTAATGGGGCTGCCACCAGCAACTTTTGTAGCTGTTGGCTTTGCACACAGTGTTTAACCACCTTCTCAATAGCGCCGTCCATTCCGGCCCCCAAAGATTCCCGGCCACCGACTTGAGACAGGACTGGATCACGATTCATTCAGTTTCTTATCTGCCTGGCACAGACTGGTGAGGGATCCAGGAAATTCATCACTAATCCGAGCTCTTGGGGCATTGGGACATTGCTCATTGTTCTCCGGTAAAGGAAGGTGACTGAGGGAATCGGCATCTGCCAAATGAATCCCTGGTCTATGCACAAAGGTGTCTTTATATGCCGCCTAAATTAGGGCCCATTTTTGAATTCATGCAGAAACTATGGGAGGGTTAGCCTTTTCCACACTAAACAGGCCCAAAAGTGGTTTATGGTCTGATACTATCGTGAAATGTCGCCCATGAAGGTATTGGTGGAGTTATTTTGCACCAAAAATAACCGACAGATCTTCCTTTTCGATCTGAGAATATCCTTTCTCAGCTGTGGTAAGTGTCCTGGTACACACAGCCTATCGGCCTCTCTTGTGAAATAGTATCACTCCCATTCCATAGGGGGACACATCGCAGGTTAGCACCAATTCCTTTGTCAGGTCGTAGTGCACTAACAAATTTGAAGAGTGCAGGAGCTGTTTTACTTTGATGAAGGTTTCTACTTGGGGTGACTTCCAAACCCAACGCTGGTTTTTCTTTAGCAGTGAATGTCGAGGGGCTGGAACCGTTGATAAACTTGGTAGAAATCAGCCGTAATAAGTTACCATCCCGAAAAATGATTTAAGTTCTGAGGTGTTCTTGGGTGCAGGTGCCTCTCTGATTGCCTTAACCTTCTCTTCAACAGGGTGTAGCCCTTGGGCATCTACCCGATGGCCCTAATAAATGACTTCATTTGCCTGCAAAGTGTATTTTTCCTTCTTTAGCTGTACTGCTTCTAAAAATCATTTCATGACTTCCTCTAGATTAGCCAAATGTTCCTTTTCCGAGATCCAGTTATTAGTACATCACCCAGGAAGACCACAACTTGAGGTAGTCCTTGTAGCAAGTTCTCCATTGTCCTCTGAAAAATGGCACAGGCTGAAGAAACACCAAAGGACAGGCGTGTGTATTGATATAACTCTTTGTGGGTATTTATGGTCACAAGTTCTCAGGAGACACCATCCACTTCCACTTAACTCATGTCAAGCTTTGTATACGTTGACCCTCCTGCTAGTTTGGCATAGAGGTCTTCAATCTTGAGAATGCGGTACCTGTCCAGTTCGGCTGCTCTGTTGACCGTTAGTTTATAGTTCCCACAGCTCCGGGCGGTCTGTTCTGCTTTTAGGACAGGGACTATGGGTGCTGCTCACTCTGAGAACTGAACCGCTTTTATGACACCCAGCCCCTCTAGCCAGTTGAACTCAGCGTCGACCTTCTGTCTCAGAACGTATAGTACCAGTTTTGCTTTCAAGAAGCGTGGAGTTGCTTCTGGGGCTACGTGGATCTTGACCTGTAGGCCTTTGATTTTTCCCAGTTTTTCCTTGAAGGCGGTGTCACTATTTTAGCAACTCTGGTAGTCCACCTGCTCGCAACTGGAAGATTTTGGACCGGTTTAATTTAATCTCTTTCAACCAATCAAGACCTAGAAGGCTTGGTTCTTCACCTTCTGCCACCATCACTGGTAGTTGTGTCATTTGGTGTCTATAATGAACAGTTACTCTGGTGATACCTTTTACTTGGATTTCCTCACCTGTGTACATTTTCAACTTGGCAGAACTTTATTCCAAATTTAATTGTTGAGCACCTTTATTTAAATATCTGAAAGTGTGTTCTCCTATTACAGTGGTAGAAGCACCTGTGTCTACTTCCATTTTTAAGGGTTTACCATTCACTTGCAATGTGACAGTAATTGGCTCTGTCTTCCCAACTTTCATGCTGAATAAGGAATAAATGTCAGAATTGATTGTTTCTGGTCTTTCACACGATTTACCTCATTGGACTTTGTTGCCTGGAAGCCTGTTTCAATCTCGCTTTTCAATGTTTCAATATGTATACACCTTTTTAAGTTGCCAAATGTTGGGAGTATTATTGTTTCCATGTCGATAAAAATTATTTTTCAAATTTGCTGCTAAACTGTTCCCTCTAAATTTTCGGTTAGAAGGGGCTATTTCCCGCTTTGCAGCAAAGTCCGGCTTTTCGCGCCATTTTTGGTTGACTGTTCCCGCCCAACTAGGAAAACAGCACCATTTTGTGCACCTTAGATCGCTTGAGAATCCAACGCTTTCTCTAACGCTTTCTTAAAATCAAGATCCACTTCAGCCAGCAATCTTCACTGAATAGCATCCTCTTGCATGCCACAGACCAAACGATCCCTGAGCATATCATTCAAGGCTTCACCGTAATCACAATATTCCATTAGTTGTTTTAATTTTGCCACATAGGTAACAATGGTCTCCCCCGGGGCACTATTCCCTGAATTGAACCTGAACCTCTGCATTGTGACGGAGGGCTTGGGTTGGAAACGTCCCTTAATGAGGTCCACTAATTCACTGAAGGTCTTCGAATCAGAGGCACTGGGGGTCATCAACCTTCAAATTAAACTGCAGGTCTTGCTCCCGCAAATACTCAGGAGAATTGCTCTCCTCTTTTTCTTCCCCGATGATTTTGTTGGCTTGAAAGTAGAACCCAAGACATTCTATATATTGAGGCCAGTGATCTCCGGCTGGTTCAAATGAATCAATTCTGCCATACTATGGCATCTCAGATGAGTATATCTTCCTTTCTTTTTAATTATCTTAGATACTCACAATTGCTGGGCAAGGGACAGCACTGGATCTGATTTATCCTCGTCGCCAGTTTGTTGCAGAGTTGATTTTCTAAGCAGCTTTTCTTGGTGGAAACATTGAACTTTATTTACAAAACAACAGCAGCAACTACATGTGTGCATCAAACTCTATGGGCAGAATTTTCTCGTCGGCATGCAGGGGTGGGCCCCGCACGCCAACCCATAAAATGACACATGGTGATGTCGGGCGTGTGTCCTGACGTCATCATGCGCCATCGCGATATTTCAGTGGGTGGGCGCACGATGATCTCTGATGCGCACTCGCCATTAATTAACGGGTCAGTTAAAGCCCTTGAGCCACTAATTGATTGCGATTTTTTGGGGCCCATGCGATATTCAGATCGTCGCACGGGTGCAACGGGCAGACGGGTAGGCCACATTTTTAAAAACCTCACCTACGGGCGGGATAAGAGGAGTGAGTGGGGTCGCGAGTGGTCTTTGGTTTACATTTAATGTTTAATCTTACTCCTACTTGCTTGTGTGAGCAGGGATACTTCAAATCCCTTCACAGCTGCTTGGGCAGGAATAACAGGCTTCAGGTCAGGACTCTGGAGTAAACATCATTCTTGGGGCCTTGCTGGTTTCAGGAAGCCTGCCCTTACCCTGGAAACAGGAGTTGTGCTTTCTACTGGAGGCACCTCCTCTGAGGAAGAAGGGAGGGACAGAAGGCAGAGGAGGCCGGGAATCTATATTCAGCCTCCAGGGGAACCACCTTTGGGAGGAGAGGTGCAGGCACAAGGGGCACAGGGCCAACAGGAAGTGCAAAGTGGAAGGGGCCGCAGAAGATGCCACTATCCTGCTGCCAGGTTTTACAGGCGGTGATGCAACTACCTCAATATGCCTGAGGTGCAGTGCCAAAGGATGCTCCATCTCTCAAGGGGGACAGTGACTTTCATTTGTCAGGTGATAGGCCCTGAGATCTGCACCAACGGTGTGGGTGGGCGGCCCATGCCAGTGGCGTTGAATGTCATGGCTGCCCTCAACTTCAATACCTCCAGCTTTTTCCAGGGGTCGGTGGGTGATATTTGTGGAGTGATGGTAGAGGGATGTTTCTGTGACTGGAAATCTGTTTGCAGTGGGCTTCTGCAGGGCTCAGTGCTGGGGCCCTTGCTGTTTGTGGTGTACATAAATGATTGGGACTTAAATGTAGCAGGTATGATCAAGAAGTTCACAGATGACACAAAAATTGCTAGCATGGTAAATAGTGAGGAGGATAGCAGTAAACTGCAGGAGGATATCAATTTACTGGTCAGATGGGCAGAGCAGTGACAAATGGAATTCAACCCGGATAAGTGTGAGGTAATGCACTTGGGGAGGGCTAACAAGGCAAGGGATTACACTCTGAATGGTAGGACCCTGGAAAATATCGAAGATCAGATGGACCTTGGTGTGCGTATCCACAAATCCCTGAAGGTAGCAGGGCAGGTAGATAAGGTGGTTAAGAAGGCATATGGGATACTTTCCTTTATTAGCTGAGGCAGTTCAAGAAGGCAGATCCCCACCACCTTCTCATGGGCAATTAGGGATGGGCAATAAAAATGCTGGCCTATCCAGCGACGCCCATTTCCCGTGAAAGAATTTTAAAAATGTCCAGTTCAATTCCAGTGTAAATCCAGGCCATATCCCCACCAGTCACTGCAAAAGGCATTAGGAGGCAAATTCTGCTTCATCAACTGATCAACTGTAGTGACAGTACCTCAGGCTGTCCTTCTACACACCCATCAGATTACACAAAAGCAGGTCTCTTTGGCACTGCAGGGCCTGGCCAGGAATTGTCATAGGTGAAGAAATCTAAACCTACTTAAAGGTTTATTTCCTAATTTCTTGTAATTTTCACAAACAGTTAATTGTGAAACGAGCGCCTCGTAAATTTCAAACACACAAAACTATCTATTGCAAACTCATGAAGTGGAAGCACAGCAGGGAGAAAAGGAGCAGCAGAGACCCCAGATAATAATGGCAAAGGAAGAGAGCACAGCGATAGCAGCAGTGGTCCGAGAGCACAATGTGAATAAAAGGGGCAGCAGAACTAGTGAATCCAAGCACAACAAAAAATATTCAAGGTGTGACCTTTTGGAACAGTTTGGAGGTGATTGGTTGGCACTACTATTTGGATTTGCTTTTTCATCTCTACATTAACTAAGAAATTTAGTTTGTAGTCTATTAAGTTTTGGTTTGGTAAGGTTTAAGTAGGATTAAGACTAAGGTAAGTAATAAATTTCTATTTCTGGTAAATTTAGATGGTAGTCCAAAAAATAGCTACATGGCAGGCCACCTCAGTCCCTTTGAAAGCACATCCTGTTTCGTGTGGGAACACCAGGACACTACTCCCAGACAATCACATATGCAAGAAGTGTCATCAGCTGATCGAGCTCCAGGTTTTGGAGCTTGAGCAGCTGATGGTATCATTGAAATGCATACACAAAGCTGAAAGATATGTGGATAGTATATTTCAGGAGAGCACCCTGCAGCTCAAGGGGGCAGGCAGAGAGCAAATGGGTGCCAGACAGACAAAGAGGGCTATGCAGGAACTGCAAAAGTCACCTGAGTACATCTCAGTCTCTAACTAATTGGTGAGGGTGCTGGGTCCCCTGGGGAGTGCAGCCAGGCCCAAGGCTACTACACCCTAGGGGTGAAATCGTCCCAGATTTGTAATAAGTGCAGTAGCGAGTGGGTAAAACATAATCTTACCCAATGGCCACAATGGCGGGTTTTCATGCCGTATCTTCCCAAACCCGCCGCATTAGTTATGCATTCGCCAGAAACACTCTGTTTAGAGCCTGCCCACCACGCTTTCACCTCGTCGCTTCATCATGCCGGGTGCTATATTTAAAGTCCAGTCATGTGCACACATCTCCATGCTTCCAGCCCATGACTACTGCAGTGAAGATGTCCACAAAAGGCAAAAAGAATCCAAGTTTAGCAATGCGTCACTGGAACGCCTTTTGGATGCCGTGGAGGCCCACCGCAATATCCTCTAACCCCGCTCTGGCTGCAGGATAGGCAGCGGAGTGACCAACCAGGCTTGGGAGGTAGTGGCAGTGGTGATCAGTGCCAATGTTGCACAGAAGAGGTTGGCCACCCAATGCAGAGAGAGGATGAATGATCTCATCCATGCAGCCAGGGTATGGCAACCATCTCATCACTCTAAACTCACTCACTCAAGCCCATCACACATTCACTGGCATCTCACCTGCTGCCAGCACAAGGGACATCAACACCCATTCTCACACACACACCCTCACATATCCATCTAGCGTCATCTCCTCTAGACATTGCCTCCTCAGCACTCACCATCTTGTGGCCACTTGCACAGGTCAACATGTTTTTTTTTATTCATTCATGGGATATGGGCATCGCTGGCTAGGCCAGTATTTATTGCCCATCTCTAATTGCCCTTGTTCAGAGGATATTTTAAGAGCCACCACATTGCTGTGGGTCCAGAGTCACATGTAGGCCAGACCAGTAAGGACGCCAGATTTCCTTCCCTAAAGGACATTAATGAACCAGATGGGTTTTTACAACAATCGACAATGGTTTCATGGTCATCATCTGACTTTTAATTCCAGATTTTTATTGAATTCAAATTCCACCATCTGCCATGGGTCCAGGTCCCCAATGCATTACGCTGGGTCTCTGGATTACTAGTCCAATTACAATACCACTATGACCCCATTACTCCCTGGGTTACATTGCTTCCTCCTTTGTCCTGCAGCCTTTTCCCTTACCTGGGCCACTTCTCCCCCTTCGCCAAGCAAGCCCTAGCCCTGCAGCCATTGAAAAGCCACCCCTGTATGGCTGATCTGGTAGGTAAAGACCTTGTTGTAAGCCCCCCTAAAAGTGATGTGGTGCTGTCTGTGAAGCCTGGCATTGATGTGTGCGAGTGCTGACCAAACCAACCTCGAAGTCCCGAGCGAAGTGCAGCTCGCCAGGTGCACGTCGCTTATGTGCTGTTGTGAAACACGTTGGCGTGTTTTCCTGCCGACGTGGGTGAATGATCCAGTGGTGGGGGACGATTCCAGCGGGGCCTAATAATGATTTGCTGATGTGTTGCAATGAGATCCCCAACATCCAATGGTGGAAGATCGCGAACTGCTTTTATGCCGTCGTGAAGCCAATCGCACTATATTGTCCACTCATGCCACCAAACACACCCCAACGCCGGCGGGCATGAAAAATTCCGGCCTAGGTAGTTCAGCCGGTCAAAGGCAGGTATGCTGAGGCGTGGCGGGAGGTGTTGAGGAGGTGTGCAGGACAGGAGTGTTGGAAGGTGTTGAGGAGGCTGTAAAGAAAGCAATAGCGATTCAATATTTAGGTGAATAGGTAGGTATATCTGCAGCTGCATAAGTAACTCCAGTATACCATGATGCCTCCCTGGTGCCGGGTATAGGATGCCAGTGAGTAGGTGCGGAACATTTTGTTTTGCGAGGACAGCGGTTCTTTGGATTATTAATTTGAGGTCTGTTTCACTGATAAAGACACTGATGAGACAGAGCAGCCAAGCCAGAGATCAAGGATAAGTATGATTCCAATCACCTTCGAGTGCATATCAACTGAACTGGTTTTAAAGTGGTTAAAGTTTGCCAGTTAATGACAGATATAACCAACCAGTTCGCAGATCAGGTCCAATACAAACATTTATTGAACAAATTGTATTAACAGACATCTCAGAATCACAGAATCACAGTGCAGAAGAGGCCCTTCCGCCCATCGAGTCTGTACCAACATGTGAGAAACACCTGACCAACCTACCTAATCCCATTTACCAACACTTGGCCCATAGGGGGACAGTTGCTCCCTATCCACCTTGTCCATGTCCCTCATAATTTTGTACACCTCGATCAGGTCGCCCCCTCAGTCTTCTCTGCTCCAACGAAAACAACTCAAGTCTATCTAACCTCTCTTCGTAACTTAAATGTTTCATCCCAGGCAACATCCTGGTGAATCTCCTCTGCACCCCCTCCAGTGCAATCGCAACATGGTTCGATGTTTAACAGGCTCAAAGCAAGATACATTTTAATTGAAATAAACTTCCCATAACAGAGGAATTTCCTTCCCTCAAATTGTATTGTAAAGTGCTCAACATGACGATGACATTCTTGGGAATATTTTACAGGCCTGTGCAAACACAGCCGAGTTTCTCAGTGATACTTTATCATACACGGAGCTCATGGGGTTGGATATCCAATCAGCTACTTGCAACTGTCAAAAGTGTCAAAAAGAACTGTCAAAAGCAACTGTCAAGCTGTCAAGGAATTTAAAGCTCCTGCCCTTTTAATCTTAGAAAAAATGACTGGCATGTTTAAAAAAAACATTGCTTGCTATTTCACTCTGTTGACATAAGCTTGAGGGTGACCATTACTAGATTAGTGACTTCGCAACCTTTATTATCATAGTGTGGTGCCTTCCATTTTACAATTTGATTGGCAGCTGCAATAGACACTTAGGACTTAATTTTATTTGATCTCAGCATGAGTCTTGATGTCTGCCCATGGTAGATGCTGGGTGATTTGGCATGGTAGGTGTAAGGGTAAAGGGTAATGGGTGGGAGTTGTGGGTTGGCATGAGTTGGCACTATATGGCATAGGGATTATAAAGGGTTGGGTACAGGGGCATAAGTTGTCATGGAGGATAAGAGGGGCATTGGAGTGTGTGGAGGGGTAAGGGGGTATGAAGGGTGAGGGCAGGAGGGCTGTTTTGTGTTTTATTGCCTTTTCTAAAATCTTGGACACAGTGCCCGAGTACAGAGGTAGGCATTCTGCCCAGTCCACTGCCGCACCCAGCAGCCTCTGACCTCGATCACAGGGTGGTGGACATGACTCCCAGAGAAACTCTCCACCCTGGAATGAAAATCCCCACTTCCTGGGCACTTTCTACTGGGTTTGTGGAGCCAGAAATGTCCCAATTCTGCTCTCTCAACCCAGGAGCAAAACCCCAGGCCATTGTAGTTAAAGAGGAGGAGCATGAAATATTGGATGGGATAAACATAATGAAGGAGGAAATATTAAGGGGTTTAGAAATTGGATAAATCACCAGACCTGTATAGAATATACCCCATGCTGCTAAGAGAAACAAGGGAAGAAATAGTGGAGACTCTGATCATTATTTTTCAATACTCTCTAGGTACAAGTGTACCGCTGCAGGACTGGAGGAATGCTAATGTTGGGCTGTTGTTTTAAAAAGGAGGAAGTGATAGCCAGAATAGTTACAGGCTAGTCAGCCTAGCCTTGGCGGTGGGAAAATTGTGGGAAACACTTCTGAGGGACTGTATAAATTGTCATTTAGAGAGTCATGGATTAATCAAGGACAGTGAGAGTGCGTTTGTTAAGGAAAAGTTATATCTGACTGACCTAAATAATTTTTTTGAGCAGGTTAACAAGGAAAGCCAATGAAGGTAGCCTGTTTGTAGTCCACATGAATTTTAGCAAGGTTCCTACATATGAGCTTACGGATTAGGAGCAGGAGTAGACCATTCAGCCCCTCGAGCCTGCTCCGCCAATAATCATGGCTGATCTGATTGTGGCTTCAACTCCACCTTCCACATACCCCCGATAACTTTTGACTCCTTTGTTAGTCAAAAATCTATCCCCCAACTTAAAATATTCATTGACCCTGCCTCCACCACTCTCTGGGGAAGACTCTTGACTCTCTGAGAGAAAATATATCTTCTCATTTGCGTCTTTAATGGGAGACCCTTTATTTTTAAACTGTGTCCCCTAGCTCTTCTTTCGTCCACAAGGGGAAACATCCTTTCAGCATCCACCCTGTCAAGTCCCCTCAGGATCTTTTGTTTCAAAAAGATCACCTCTCAATCTTTCAAGCTCCAATGGATACAGGCCCAGCCTGTACAACATTTCCCTGCAAGATAACGCACCTCCCCATCCCAGATATCAGTCAAGTGAACCTCCTCTAAACTGCTCCTAACACATTTATATCTTTTCTTAAATAAGGAGGCCAAAACTGTACACGGTACTCTAAACGTGGTCTCACCAACACCCTGTGCAACTTTGGCAAAACATCCCTAATTTTGTATTCCATTCCTCTGCAATAAACAACAACATTCCATTTTCCTTCCTAATCACTTACTGTATCTGCACACTAACTTTTCCTGATTCATGTACCAGGATACCCAGATCCCTCTGCACCTCAGAGTTCTGCAATCTCTCTCTATTTAAATAATGTGCTGTTTTTCTAATCTTCCTGCCAAAGTGGTCAAGAGCACATATTCTACATTGTACTTCATCTGCCATATCTTTGCCTACTCACTTAACCTATCCGTATCCCTTTGCAGGCTCCTCATGTCTTCTTTACAACTTACTTTCCTACCTACAGTATCTTTGTGTCATCAGCAAATTTAGCAATCATACATTCAGTCTCTTCATCTAAGCCATTGATATAAATTGTAAATAGTTGAGGCCCCAGCACTGATCCTTTGGCTCACCACTCATTACATCTTGCCAACCTGAAAAGACCCATTTATCCCTACCCTCTGCTCCCTATAAGCTAACCAATCCTCTATCCATGATAATATGTTACCCCCTACACCATTGTAAGATTTCAGAGTTTGGGGCCACAGATACCTAAATAGGCAGTCAACTAGTCATAAGTAACTTTAAGATGGTCTATTAAGTTAATCGAGAAACAACAGTTTAGATATGATGCATTAACTAATTCGACAGAAAAAAGTATACGACCCATGAAAGTTGTGGTTTACTAGTTCCAGACAGCAGACAACAGTTGGTGCAGAGTGTGTTGATCCCACCATCCTCCTCCTCCTCGTTCAACTTAAGAAGTTGGCTACCAACAAATACAGCAACCTCCCCAGCACCCCAGCAGTATACGATCCCGCAGCAGTATACGATCGCTCAGCAGTATACGACCCCACCAGAACCTCCCCAAATATACCCTTTCTGGGGAGCTGGTAATTTACCCAGTGTCAGTCACCTATTCAAACTATTCTGACCAATGGACACAGAATAGGTAGGGTGTCAGGGTGGCTACCACTCACAGCACCCCCTCCCTTCTCCGTCATCCTGCTTGAGATCAGCTTTTTGGGTTACATCATGTTGAGGCTCATTTTCTCATGCTTTCTGAACACTTGCATAATAAGGGGGTGCACAGGACACTATCTTAACAACTTAGGAATGTCAACATGGCAGTCTGAGCTAAGTGACCTTGTCTGTTTCTATGGGCTGTTTAAAAATTGTTGCCTTTTTTGAAAGCTTTTAGGGGGTGTTATATCATGCAGAAAATATCTGTTTATTCAAGGCCTCAATTTCCTACATCATGAGCTCTTATTTTACGTGGTAAGCTTTTATGTGGCACATTGTCAAATGCCTTCTGGAAATCTACAGATTCCCCTTTATCCATGTTGCTTGTTACTTCCTCAAAGAATTCCAATAAATTAGTCAAACATGATTTCCCATTCACAAAACCATGTTGGCTCTGCTTGATTGCACTGAGATTTTTAAGTGCCCCGCTATAACCTCCTTAATAATAAATTCCAACAATTTCCAAATGTCAGATTTTAAGCTAACTGGCCTGTAGTTTCCTGCTTCTGCCTCCTTCATTTCTTGAACAGAGGAGCCAGGAAAACAAGGAAATGGCTGAGACTTTGAACAAATATTTTTACCTGTCTTCATGGTAGAAGACACCAAAGGCATCCCAATAATAGTACAAAATCAAGGAGCAATAAAGAGGGTGAAATTTAAAACAATCACTATCACAAGAGAATAAGTACTGAGAAATCCAATGGGACTAAGGCTAACAAGTTCTCTGGAGTTGATGGCCTACATTGAAGGACCTTTAAAACAAGTGGCTGCAGAGATGGTGGATGTGTTGGTTGTAATCTTCCAAAATTCTGTAGATTCTGGAAAGGTCCCAAAGGGTTGGAAACCACAGATGTAACACAGATTCAGGAAAGGGGGAAGCAGAAAGCAGTTAACTATAAGTCAGTTAGCCTATCATTTGTCAATGAGACTGGAATCCATAAGGAAATAGTAGCGAGATATATAGAAAATCATAATTCAATCAAGCAGAGTCAAAATGGTTCTATGAATGGGAATCATGTTTCACAAATCTATTAGAGTTCTTTGAGGATGTAACAAGCAGGGTGGATTAAGGAAAACCAGTAGATGTAGGGTTTTTGGATTTCCAAAAGACATTCAATTAGGTGCCACATAAAATATTACTACACAAGATCAGAGCTCATGGTGTTGAGGGTAATATATATTAGTCTAGATAGAGGATTGGCTAATATGGAAGAGAGATGTGATAAATGTGAGGTTGCAATCTAACTAATGGAGTACCACAGGGTTCAGTTGAGGGCCTCAACCATTTACAATCTATATTAATGGCTTGAATAAAGGGGCTGAGTATGTTGAAGCCAAATTTGCTGACATTAAAAAGATAGCTGGGAAAGCAAATTGTGAGGAGGACACCATGAGTATCCAACTGGATATAGAGTGGTTGAGTGAGTGGACAATCTTTTAGTAGATGGTGTATAATGTGTGAAAATGTGATATTATCCACTTTAGCACAAAGAATAAAAAGCAGAATATTTTTTACGTGAAGAGCAACACCAAACGCTGCTGTACAGAGAGTTCCAAGGGTCTGTGTACATGAATCACAAAAAGTTAGCATGCGGGTACAGCAAGTCATTAGAAAGGTAATTGGATTGTTGGCCTTTATTGCAAGGGTGATGGAGTATATAAGTACAGAAGACTTTATACATTTGTACAGGATGTTGGTGACACCACACCTAGAGCACTGCATACAGTTTTGGTCTCTAGGTTTAGGAGAAATATACTTGCATTGGAGGCAGTTGTGAGAAGGTTCATTAGGTTGATTCCTGGGATGAAGGATTTGTCTTATGAGGAAAAGTTGAGTTGGTCTGGCCTTTATTCATTGGAGTTTAGAAGAATAAGAGGGGATTTCATTGAAATGAATAAAATTCTGTCAGGTCTGGACAGACTGGATGCAGGGATGATATTTCCTCTGGCTGGGGGGTCTGGAACAAGGGGTCACAATCTCAGGATATGGGTTAAGCCATTTAGGACTGAAATGAGGAGAAACTCCTTTACTCAGAAGATGATGAACTTGTGGAATTCTCTACCACAGAGGGCTGTGGAGGCCAAGTCACTGAATATATTTAAGAAGGAAATAGATAGGTTTCTAGAGTCGAAAGGCATCATGGGGTATGGGGAGAGACCGGGAGTATGGCATTGAGATGGAGGATTAACCATGATCATATTGGATGGTGGAGCAGGCTTGAAGAGCCAAATGGCCTACCCCTGCTTCTATTTCTAATGTTTTCTATGCTTCCATGTATTTTAAGTGCCGGAACCTGCAGGAATACAGACCAAGAGTTGGAAAGTGGGATTAGGTTGGATACCTCTTTTTCGGTTGAGACAGGCAACACAATGGGTTGAATGGCTCCATAGAAATCATAGAAATTTACAACATCAAAGCAGGCCACCTCATATTGTCTATCCCTAATTGCCCTTGAGAAGGTGGTGGTCAGGAACCTTCTTGAACCGCTGCAGTCCATGTGGTGTAGGTACACCCCCAGTGCTGTTAGGAAGGGAGTTCCAGGACTTTGATCCAGCGACAGTGAAGGAACCGCGATATATTTCCAAGTCAGGATGGTGAATGACTTGAAGGGGAACTGGCAGGTGGTGGTTTTCCCATATGCCTTCTGCCCTTGTTGTACTTGGTAGAAACTGAAGGTTTGGAAAGCGCTGTCGAAGAAACCTTGGTGAGTTGCTACAGTTCATCTTGTAGATGTTACACACTGCTGCCACTGTGGCATCAGTGGTGGAGGGAGTGAATGTTTGTGGACGTGATGCCAATCAAGTGGGCTGCTTTGTTCTGGATGGTGTCAAGCTTCTTGTGTGTTGTGGGAGCGGAACTCATCCAGGCAAGTGGAGAGTATTCCATCACACTCCTGACTTGTGCCTTGTAGCTGGTGAACTGGCTTTGGGGAGTCAGGAGGTGAGTTATTCGCCGCAGGATTCCTAGCCTCTGATCTGCTCTTGTAGCCATGATACTTATATGGCTAGTCCAGTTCAGTTTCTGGTCAATGGTAACCCCCAGGATGTTGATAGTCGGGGATTCAGTGATAGTAATGTTTTTAATGTCAAGGGAAGATGGTTAGGTTCTGTCTTGTTGGAGATGGTCATTGCCTGGTACTTGTGCGATGAAAATGTTACGAGCCACTTACCTACCCAAGCCTGAATGTTGTCCCATCTGGACAACCTGGACAGAGCTTCGATGTAAACAGGCACGGACTGCTTCATTACCTGATGAAGTGCAAACAGAACTGAACATGAAGGCCAGAATTTTCTGGCTCCGTTGGCGCGGGCATCATGGCGCCAGGGAGGGGTAGGGGGACAATATGATGAGAAGGCTAAAATTCGGTTTCATGCTGGCGTGTAAGCACAGCGGGATCATCATGGTGTCCGCCATGGCGGAATGCCAATCCCACTGGAGGCCAGCATGAACCCACTTTGCATCCCAATGGTGGAATGTAAAGCAAGGCCCGACCGGAATATCCATTATGCCATCGGGAAAACACGTCGGCCCAGAACATGTCTGGACAAGTGTGACGTGCAGAAGTTGAGACTTACCGTTAGGGCCTTGCTGAGGTCACGGACATCTGAGGAGCAGAAGATGATGGAGCCCGAAAGATAATGAACCCTGGAGGGACACCTGCATTGCATGCTGGGTGGATTCGCTTGGACACGGCTCTGCCATGAAGCAGCTCTTGGAAGGTGGGAGGTCTCCTCTGACGTCTGGGGTCTGCTTTGAGGCATCACGGTCTTGGCCATGGGCTGCGGTGAGGTGGGGGAGAGGAAGGTCCAGCTGTGAATGGGAGAGGGAGGTGTACCAGAGGGGGCGGGGGGTGAGGTTGGGAGGTGGAGGAGACAGTACGGGGAGGAGGGTGTAATGGGGGAAAGTGTGGAAAATGGGGAGGTAGGTGTAGGGAGGAGGAAGGTGTAAGGGAAGAAGTTTGGAGCGGGAAAGGACTTTGGGGGGAGGAAGGAGTTTTGGGGGAGAAAGGAGTTCGGAGTGGGGAAGGAATTCGGGGGGAGGAAGGAGTTTGGGTCGGGAAAGGAGTCCAGCGGGGGAGAGGAGTCTGGGGGGAGGGGGGAGTTTGCAGGGGGCAAGGAGTAAGAGTGCTGTGGGAGTAAGGGTGGAGGAGGGAGCAGGGGGATGATATCCAGGTGAACGTGCAAGGGAGGGCTCTGTGGAGTCAATGACTGCCTCCTGGGGAGCGAACTGAGGGCGGGCGTGGTAGGAGGGAATGGTGAGTATGAGAGAGGACAGAATGAGCAGGAAGGGTGTGAGCGTGAGGGTGCAATGGTAGCGGTAGAAGGGACGGTGGAGACTTGGAGGCAGACACGGACCCTGGGAGTGGGAAGGCAGAGGCCGGGGAGGTGGATGTGGATGGGGGTCGGATTCTCAGCAAGGTAAGGAACGTGGACGTTCAGCTGTACATCCTGGAAAGACAAGGGTCCTGGTTGGTAGGTGACAGTGGGGATGTGGAAGGTGATGCCGGAGGGTCAACAGTGATGGGGTAAAGGACATGGTTGACTGGGGGAGGGGAAAGGATTGGGGAGCTGAGCAGAAACGTGACGACTCAAATCAAGGAGAGGGGCCTCGTGTTGGATGGGCACAGGTGCTGCATGGGAGTGTGATCATTGGGTGGGCGGAGATGCAGCTCAGCTCAGATGGAGAACTGAAAGAGAACCCCAGCAGGCAGCATTGAAAATGCTCGGGACATTGGGGTGAAAGTGAGGAGGAAAGCTCCGCATGCGTGGGAGAGTGCTTGCATGAGGCTCTGAAAGGCCCTGATACGCACACACTTCTCCCTCCAGAATCACTTGTGGTCCGGCTGTGTGCAGCTGAACTGCTAGTGGTGGGGGGCGGGGTGGGGGATGCATGGGGAGGCCTCGCAAAGCCTGTAAATGAAGCTCAAATACATCATTACACATTATTCAATGTAAGTGAATATATTTTCAGATTATAATGTGACAAAATGTCTTCACCCATGCAACCACTTGTAATCATACATTCTTAACTTTTCTGGGCCTACTACTTCTTCTAGGTGCTGCTCTGACATCCACAGGAGGGGTGGAGACAGCCTGTGATGACTTCAGCGTAGGTCCTCTGGAGAGCTGAGGCCTGGAGGGCCCCGGTTTGCTTTGGCTGTCCTCCTGAGGGCCAGCTGCTCCCTCTGTGGTGACAGAGGATGAGGTTGAGGGGGTCACAGGCAAAGGGGACTCGGAGGGAGAGGACAGCCTCTGAGATTCCTGTGTGGATGGCCCGGTTCTGTCCAGCTGCGGTCCTCCTCCCTTTCGGTGCCTGAGGGCCCCGGCCTGACTCTTTGAAGGGAAGGAGCACCTGGACGGACGTCGACCCGCATGCCACTCTGTTGAGGGCTTCCAACAATTCTGCGTGATGTTCACCCGCCTTCTGCTGACTCTCCACGATGAGTTGGAAGGCTGAATCCAGAGGCTCGTCATCTGACTCGGACCTCCCAGGATGAAAAATCAGTAAGAACTGGGAAATAAGAGTACTGACCCAAACTGTTTCTCCCATTGGGCTCACAGACACCTCTTCCCCAGCAGTCCTCCGAGTGCCGGGGAGCTCAGCTGAACCTGCCTCCTCCTGCTGCAGACACGTGTCCATGTGAGTTATGTGTCTCTGCCCTGGTGGAGGGTGTGGGTAAGCACTGTGATGGATCTTCCAGGCTGCTTATTTCCAGCTCTTCAGTGGAGGAAGTGTCCTCTTGGCTGGTGGCAAGGACCCAGATGGAACTGAGGGACTGACTGGCTGAGGACATCAGTCACTTGGCAGAGCTCCCTGACAAGCAAAGTAGAGATAATTAATGCATAGCAGCAGAGTCAATAGCAGGAGAGAGAGCACTCACATTTGCACTGAGAGAGGATATAGGATCCTCAGTGGATTTTCACTGCAAACTTCACCATCGCCACAGGCACTTTCCACATCCTCAGCAGTCAGCGCGATGGCATGCTCCTCAAAGTATGTGAGGGGCCTAACGTGGGCCACTCCATCCCCAGTCTGGGACCTCTCCCTGCTGTTGTAAGCCAGCTTTTCCTGCATGAAAATAGGTGGAGAGAGTGTGAGCAAGACACATGGTACAGTGTGGAGTGTTTGTGTGGTGAGCAGAGACATGGACAGGATGAGGACATGAGCTCCAGAGGATATGAGCCTGATGGAGAGGTGAGGGTGTGTGTGAGAGTTAGTGGTGTTGTCCCTTGAGGTGTGGGGTCCCTGTGGATGTGTGATGGGTTTTTGAGTGTGTGAGTTGAGAGTGTTGAGGTGGTTGACTTGCCCTGGTGGATTGGATGAGATCACCCATGCTCTCCCTGCACTGGCTGGCTGACCTCCTCTGTGCTCCGGTGGTGCTGGCCGCTGCTGCAACTGCCTCCCAGGCCGGATTGGTGACTCTGGTGGACCTCTTGTGGCCAGAGGGGTGTTGGACAACATCGTGGCAGCTTTCCAATGTGTCCAGCAGGTGCCCCAGAGAGGCATCCTAAATTTTGGGGGGGCTGCCATCTTCTTTGTTTTCGGTCTATGTGCCACCTGGAACAGTCCAGGTCTGTAGACAGGGAGTAGGCTGCGCTCTGGTGTGCTTTGGATACGGTGCCTGGAGTGAGGAAGCGCTGGGGTCACAGCGTGGCGGGTAAATCCGAGCCCATCTGCCAGCAATCCAGTGTGTTCTCCGTGAATGCATAATTAATGAGGTGGAACACACCGGGAATGGGACGATATGGCGTGAAAAGCCACCATTGTGGCCGGCGGGAAGAACATCCTTTTTCCCGCCCACTCCCACACTTTGGGTAAATCTGGGATGATTCTGCCCTAAATTTTGCATATGTGTCATGAGAATGTTTCATTGAAAAAATCAAGTTCTGTATGAAATGATAAATTCTTTCAAGAACCCTCAGTGAAACACCAGTTTCCTCTTACTGATTCCTTAATATTGGTTACGATACTCTGGTCAGCTTTGGGCGTTGTCATGTGGCTTGAAGATTCATAATAGAAAGAATACATATAACTTCTTAGAGATGACATCAAAGGGAACAAACCACACCCCTTTGAGTTTATTATAAATTACATGAGAACTTCACTTGTAATCACAAGAGAAGCTACAATGAAATCATTGCAAAGTGCTCTGTTCATTTCTTTGATTGTGGTTTCCCTAACTCCAACCTGTAAGTAACAAAATAAGCAACTTTAATAATATTTAAATGGTAATGAGTATTTTTGAAGCGTTTTGCAATAATTAACTCTCAACATCTAAAAAATTAATATTTATTCCTTTCAATATTTATTACAATAGACATCTACTTCCCTTTTGATGTACTTTTATTTCTTAACATTTTAGGAAGCACAAAAATAGTTTTCTACCAAAGTAGCAAATCTAAGAATCTTACAGAAAAAAATATATTTTGCTATCAAACTACTTGATGACATTACATACCAGAACTAAGTTGTTGCTGTCTGTTTACCGATTGAGTTAAAATAGTAGATTTCACTCTCCTGGGGATAAATTTAACTTTGCATGATGGTGTAAAACAAGTGATGTGGAATTAGCAATACCTTACATCTCATCATATTACATATTCCATTGAACATTGACAATACGCCCAAATGCATTTTTAGACAGAAGCCTGAGCCCGGGAGCAGTGTCAGCTACCCCACCAGGCCAAATCTCCCGGAAAGTGGATCCAAGGGCAGGAAAGGCCCTGACAAGAACTTATTTTTCTTAGGTTTCATTGTGGAGCACTGAGGAGTGCCCACCTCCCCTATTCTGTTCACCTCCCATCGCTGTTCTCCACCCAGCCCCATATCACTTACCTATCAGTGACCATGCCCATGGGTCAACAGTGACTGAACAATCATTGGCTGCCCTTCTGCACCTACATACAGCTGGTTTTATTGCTGCCTACAGCTTGAGGTAGCTGTGTGTTGGAAAGAGAACAACAAAGGAAAAATAAACAACTAGGACTTTGCAACTGGCCTGTTCTCCAAACTCACAGTCTGACTCTATTTACCTGCCCAGTCTTCATACCGAATGTCATGTATTAGCTTCTCATTCTGAACTGAAACTAAATCACTCTGACTTGTGAGCACTGGGAATGAACATATTTGAATATGCTTTAAAGATTAACTTTTTGTACTTATTTACGGTATGTGGACATCATGGGCAAGGCCAGCATTTATTCCTTATTCCTAATTGCCCTTGAGTAGTGCTGGTGAGCTGGTTTCTTGGGCCGCAACATTCTGAGTGTCAATGATACTCCTACAGTGCCGTTATTTCATGTCAGGATATTGTGTGATATAATGGGGAACTTGGAGGTGATATTGTGATTTGTCGAAAGGACAGGCAAGAAGGAAAGGGTGGTGGAGTAGCTTTGTTAATATGAGATGGAATAAGTACAATAGCAAGAAAGGATCTTGGATTGGAAGATGTAGAATCCATATGGGTGGAGGTAAGAAAACAAGGGAAGAAGACACTGGTGGGAGTAATCTATAAGCTACCTGACAGTAGCTATACCGTAAGACAGAGAATAAATCAGGAGATAATGAGGGCATGTAAAAAAGGCAGAACATTAATCATGGATGACTTTAATCTTCATGTAGATTGAGAAAATCAAATTGGCAGATGTAGACATGAGCAAGAATTCATAGAGTGTATTTGGGATGGTTTCTTAGAACAATATGTTGTGAATCCAACCAGGGATTATGCTATTTTGGATCTGTTAATGCGCAATGAGGCAGGTTTAATAAATGATCTCAGAGTAAAGGATCTCCTAGGAAATGGTGACCATAATATGGTAGAATTTCGCATTTAGTTTGAGAGTGAGAAACTTGGGTCGGAAACAACTGTGTTAAACTTAAATAAGGGTTATAACAATGGAATGAGGGCAGAGTTGACTGGAGTGGACTAGGAGAGCAGTTTAACAGAAAAGACGGTTGATGAACAATGGCAGACGTTTAAGAAAATAGTTCATGACTCTCAACAAAGGTATATCCCAGTGAGGAAGAAGGATTCAAGGAAGGGGATAAACCAACCATGGTTAACCAAGGAAGTTAAGGACAGTGCCAAATTGAAAGAAAAAAAATACAATGTGGCAAAGATTAGTGGTAAGCCAGAGGATTGGGAAAGTTTTAAAAACCAACAAAAGATGACCAAAAAAATAATAAGAGGGAGAAAATAAACTTTGAGGGTAAACTAGCAAATAAGATAAAAATGGGCAGTAAGAGCTTCTTTAAATATATAAAAAGGAAGAGAGAGGCCAACGTGAACATAGGCCCCTTAGAGAATGAGGCTGGGGAAATAATAATGGGGAACCAGGAAATGGCAGAGGAGTTGAATAAATACTTTGCTTCAGTCTTCACGGTAGAAGATACTAATAGCATTCCGAAAATATGAAATAATCAAGGGGCAAAAGGCGGGGAGGAAATAAATACAATAACTATCACTAGAGAAAAAGTACTAGGGTAACTAATGGGGCTAAAGGCTGATATGTCCCCTGGACCTGATGGATTGCATCCTAGAATATTAAAGGAAGTAGCTACAGAGATAGTGGATGCACTGGTAGTAATCTTCCAAGAATCCTTAGGTCCTGGATAAGTCCCAGAGGATTGGAGAATGGCCAATGTGTAATCCTTATTCAAAAAGGGGGGGAGACAAAAAACAGATAACTATAGGCCAGTTAGCTTAACACCTGTCATTGGAAAAATGTTGGGGTCTATTATAAAGTGTGTAAGAGCAGAGTATTTAGAAATACATAATCTAATCAAGCAAAGTCAGCATGGTTTCATGAAGGGGAAATCATGCCTAACAAATTTATTAGAATTACTTGAGGAGGTAACAAGAAGGATAGATAAAGGGGAACCAATCGATGTAATATATTTGGATTTCCAAAAGGCGTTTGATAAGGTACCACACATAAGCCCACTTAATAAGATAAGATCCCATGGTGCTGGGAGTAGTACATTAGCATGAATAACTAATAGAAGACAGAGAGTTGGGACAAGGGGGGCATTTTCCGGATGGCAGCCTGTAACTAGTGGAATGCCACAGGGATCAATGCTGGGGCCTCAATTATTTACAATATATATTAACAACTTAGATGAAGGAAGTGAATGTACCATAGCCAAGATTGCAAATGACACAAAAATAGGTGGGAAGGCAAGTGGCGAGGATGACACAAGGAGCCTAAATAGGGATATAGACAAGTTATTGAGTGGGCAAAAACTTGGGAGATGGCATATAATGTGGAAAGGTGTGAGGTTATGCACTTTGGCAGGAATAATAGAGGAGCTGAATATTATTTTAATGGAGAAAGACTGCAGAAGGCTGCAGCACAGAGGGATTTGGATGTCCTTGTGCCTGAAAAAGCTAACATACAAATTCAACAAGTAATAGGGAAGGCAAATGAAATGTTGGCCTTTATTTCAAAGGGAATGGAATATAGAAATAGGGAAGTCTTGCTAAAACCATACAAGGCACTAGTTAGGCCACACCTAGAATACTGTGAACAGTTTTGGTCCCCTTATCTAAGAAAAGATATACTGGCATTGGAGGCAGTCCAGAGAAGGTTCACTAGATTGATCCCAGGTATGGAGGGATATTTTTTATGAGGAGAGGTTAAGTCGGTTGGGCCTGTACTCATTGGAGTTTAGAAGAATGAAAGGCAACCTTATTGAAACATATAAGATTCTTAGGGGGCTTGACAGGGTAGATGCTGACAGGTTGTTTCCCTTTATGGGAGAGTCTAGGACCAGAGGGCATAATCTCAGAGTAAGAGGGTGTCCTTTAAAAACAGAGATGAAGAGGAATTTCTTCTCTCAGAGGGCAGTGAATCTGTGGAATTCTTTACCACAGAGGGCTGTAGAGGCTGGGTCGTTAAGTATATTCAAGGCTGAGATAGACAGACTTTTAATCTGTAAGGGAATCAAGGGCTATGGGGAAAAGGCAGGAAAGTGGAGTTGAGGATTATCAGATCAGCCATGATCTCATTGAATGGCAGAGCAAACTCGATGGACTGAATGGCCTACTTCTGCTCCTACATCGTATAGTCTTATGGTCTTGATCCCATGCACCTGCTTCCCTTGTCCTTCTAGATGGTCCAGGTTGTGGGTTTGGGCAGTGCTGTCAAAGATGCCATTGCAAGTTACTACAGTGCATCTTGTAGCCAACTTGCACCAGAGTTGGAGGGAGTGAACGTTTATGGTGGTGGATTAAATGGGTTATTTGGGCAAGATGCTGTTAAGCTTCTCGGGTTTTCACGAAAGAATAATAATTTTCATAATATTATAGTGATTTATTGTAAAAATAGGTCAATAGTGGGGTTTGGATAGTTTTTGTCTGTGTGTGTGTGTGGGATGTAATTGAATTGGAGACAATTGGTCTGGAGGCTTTGATAAGCTAGGTTTAAAATGCTAAATATCTAAACATGGCTGAAGTCTTGGAAAGTAAGGTGAGGAGAATTTGCATTTTTAGATAAAGCAGGGTAGTTTGAATTTCAAAGAGATGGTAGATGGTACACCTAGCCAAAGAAGTTAGGCCAAGCAGTGTGTTTATTTTTGCCAAAGGTTACTGATAATACTAGCACCATGAAATGATTTATATTATGAGAAAGGTAAAATTCCAAAGACATATGGGAATAATGGGGTTTACATTAAAAGGGAGAAACATGTATAAAAGAGAATGAGGCTATGTGTCAAAAAAGGCATTGTGAGATCTACCAGAAGTGTGAAAAGACTCCAGCATTTGTGCATTAAGCCTGCTGTCTACAGAAACCAAAGCTGGGAAAAGCCACTTTGAATTCTACTGTCCAGGGTATTGTGTTAACTTGCTGGCATCTGTTTAAATGTTTTTTTTAATTTTTTTATGGTTGCCTTAACGGGGGTATAACTGGAAGCCAGGTTAATTAGGGGTTTTAGGAGTTATTATAATAGTAATTTGTAGACTTATGGATGTGCTTGAAATCTTTTCTTTTGTCATTAAAGGTTTAATTTAGTTTTCTAAAAATTCTCTAACATCTTGGTGGACTAATAATTTCTGAATTCAGGGCACACATCTCAAAATAAAATACAAATTGCAAAACCATTGTGACCATGTGATCAAGTTTCCCTCGTGGATTTGATCCACCTGGCACACATCATCTGCCACATTATGACATAGGTTATGACATAGTGTTGTTGGATTTGTACTCATCCAGGCGAGTGAAGAGTATTGCATCACACTCCTGTCTTACGCATTGTACATGGTCCAAAGGCTTCAGGGAGACAGGAGGTGAACCACTCACCCCAGCATATCGAGCCTTTCATGTGGGCTTGTAGCTGCAGTAATTATGTGGCTGGTCCAGTTCCATTTCTAGTCACTAATGATCCCCAGAATCACAGAATCACAGAAATTTAATGGCACAGAAGGAGGCCATTTGGCCCAATGTGTCTGCACCAGCTCTCCGAATGAACATTACGACCTGGTGCCATTGACCTGCCTTTTCCCCTGTACCTTTGCACATTGTTTCGATTCAAATAATCATCTAATTCCCTCTTGAATGCCTCGATTGAACATGCCTCCACCACACTTCCAGCCAGTGCATTCCAGACCCGAACCACTCGTGGTGTGAAAAAGTTTTTTCTCACGTCACATTTGCTTCTTTTGCAAATCACTTTAAATCTGTGCCCTCTCATTCTTGATCCTTTTATGAGCAGAAAAAACTCCTCCCTATCTACTCTGTCCAGCCCCCTCATGATTTTGACCATCTCTATCAAATCTCCTCTTAGCCTTCTTCTCTCCAAGGAGAACAGCCCCAATCTCTCCAATCTATCCTCATAGCTGAAATTTCTCATCCCTGGAACCATTCTTGTAAACCTCTTCTGCACTCTCTCCAATGTGTTCACATCCTTGTAGTGCCCAGAACTGTACACAATATTCCAGCTGAGGCCTAAAGAGTGTCTTACAGAAATTCAGAATAACCTCCCTGCTCTTGTGCTCTAAGCCCCTATTAATAAAGCCCAGGATACTATATGGTTTATTAACTGCTCGCTCCACCTGTTCTGCCACCTTCAATGATCTATGCACATATACACTCAAGTCTTTATGCTCCTGCACCACCTTCAAAATTTCACCCGTTATTTTATATTGTCTGTCCATGTTCTTCCTACCAAAATGCTTCAACTCACATTTCTCCGCATTGAACTTCATCTGCCACCTATCTGCCCACTCCACCAACTTGCCTATGTCCTCTCCTCACAGTTCACAACACTCCCAAGCTTCATATCATCTGCAAACTTTGAAATTGTCCCCTGCACACCAAGATCCAAAGCATTAATATATATCAGGAAAAGCAAGAGTCCCAATACCGACCCTTGGGGAACTCCACTACAAAACTTTCTTCAGCCTGAAAATATTCATTGACCATTACTCTCTGCTTCCTATTTTTCAGCCAATTTTGTATCCATGTTGCTACTGTCCCTTTTATTCCAAGAGCAATAACTTTTCTCACAAGTCTGTTGTGTGGCACTGTATCAAATGCCTTTTGAAAGACCATGTACACCACCATCAACAGTATTACCCTCATCAACCTTTTCTGCAACCTCTTCAAAAAACTCCAGCAAGCTAGTTAAACATGATTTCCCCTTAAGAAATCCATGCTGGCTCTTCCTTATCAACCCATATTTTTCCATGTGACTACTAATTCTATCCCGAATAATTGCTTCTAGAATCCTGCCCATCACTGAAGTTAAACTGACTGGTCCGTAATTGCTGGGCTTATCCTTACAACGTTTTTTGAACAAAGGTGTAATATTTGTAATGCTCCAATCCTCTGGCACCTCCCCTGAGTTGAGGGAAGACTGAAAGATTATGGCCAGTCCCCCTGCAGTTTCTACTCTCACTTCTTTCAATCTCCTTGGATGCATCTCATCCGGTCCCGGTGCCTTGTCAACTTTAAGTACCGACAATCTATTCGAAACTTCCTCCTTGTCAATTTTGAACTCAATTCTGTTGATGGCGGGGGTGGGGGGAGGGGTCAGTGATGGCAATGCTTTTGAATGTTAAGGGGGGCGTGGTTAGACTCTCTCTTTTTAAAGATGGTCATTGCCCAACACTTCTGTGATATGAATGTTATTTACCACTTAGCCCAAACCTGGATGTTGTCCAGGCCTTGCTGTGTGTGGGCACAGACTGCTTCATTATATAAACAATTGTAGTAGAACTGAAACTGCAATCATCACCGAACATCCCCAATTCTGAACCTACCTTGGAGGGAAGTCATTGATCAAGTAGTTAAAGATGGTTGGGCCAAGGACAGTACCCTGAGGAACTCCCACAGTGATGTTTTGGGTCTGAGATCACAACCACCTTTGGTATGACTGAAGCCAGCGGAGAATTTTACCCCTTACTCTCATTGACTTCAATCAGTGAAATAAGGCTTGATGTCAAGGTCAGTCACTCTCCCCTCACCTTCCTTGAACATATGATTCCTTCTATATTCACAGTTGTAAAGATGTACATACAATAATTCAGTACTCATTTAAACTCATAAAACAGTCTTTCAGTATCTTCTATATAATTTTAATACAGATAATGGCGTGGAAATTATCGGAGGCCACAAAGTTAAGCCCCATTCAAAACCTTATATGGCATCTTTCCAACTTTACTACAAGAGAACGAAGAGCTATGAACATAACTGTGGAGGGGCTCTGATCAGAAGTAGATGGATACTGACTGCAGCACACTGTGAATTGTAAGTTCTAGTGTGTACATGTGTATGTGAAACATTGCTATGATTATTAACTTTAGTTTATAAACTGCTGAGCTCCCATACCTAGGCAACATCAAATAATTGCTTTCAAACATTGACGTTACAACATTATTGTCATATTTCTTTAGGATATTCCTTGATATGATAACAAAAATTAAATCTAATTGTTTACTTTGATTGATGATTGTTAGATTACAAGAAAATCATAGGGTGGGATTTTCCAAACTCCCTGGTGGGTTTAATAGCGGTCGGGGGTGGACAATATGGAGGGAGCTGAAAAATTGGTTTCCTGCCAGCGTAAAATGAAGGCAGATCTTCTACTCCTGCCCACCATGGCGGGTCACCATTCCCACCAAAGGCCAGTGGGAAACTGAATTGTATCCCATTAATGGGATACTGACAAAGGCCTGACCAGAATCGCCACCCCCGGCAACCCCCCCAATCATCTGCATCGCCAGTAGGAAATCACTCCGATCCAGTTCACATCTGGACCAATGTGGCGTGTACATGTTGGCACTTACCTGAAGATGGCCTGGAGCAGCTTCTGGGATTTGGGGTTGAAGATGGAGGCCTCTGGCGACCAGAACCTAGAACAGCACATGCAGCAGTGGTGTCAATGAATATGTCCTTGGGGGCAAACTATTCAGAGCCTCATGGGGGAGATCTCGAGATGCTGCATGGGAGTTGGGTCATCGGAGTGGGCGGAGATTCAGGTCATCTGACCTGAACAACTGAAGGGGAAACCCAGCATATAGTACTTACAATGCTAGGGCCTTGGGACAGATGAGAGTGTGAACGCAAAAGCTCAACATGCGCGGGAGGCTTCTTACACATGGCTCACAAGGGCCTGGCATGACTCTGGGGGACGTAGGGTGTCCCTCAGAAGATGGTGGGGGCTGGGGCTTGGGGTGGGGCATGCACAGGCTTAAGGACTATCACAAATAGAAGACATCAGACATGATTAAAGTGCACGTGAACTTTATTAACAGAAGTGCGATAAGTTTAACAATGATAGTGTACCAGTGCAATTACATCTGAAATCACAACTTCTTCATTTTTTTTTTCCCTACTACTTCTCCTAGGTGCTGCCCTGACATCCCAAGCAGGGGTGGAGGCAGCCTTCTGACCAGTTTGCCCCGTTACCTTGGATGACCTTGGCAGGTGCCCTCTGGACACCCAAGGCCTGGAGGGCCCTAGCTTACTTTAGCTGTCCTGCTGTGGGGCAGATGCTCCCTCTGCAGTCACAGAGGATGAAGCTGAAGGGTCACAGACAAGGGGATGTGGACGGGCTGGACACCCTCAGAGAGTGCTGAGTGGAGGCCCCAGGGGTGTCCAACTGCCCCATCCATTTGGGTGCCCGAGGCTCCTCCCTGACTCCTCGAGGAGGAGGGGCACCTGGAGGGAGGTGGAGGTGCCCCAACTCCTCTCACGTAGCCACTGTGAAAGTTTACCCATGGCTACGATGGAGTGCAGGTCTGCGCACATCTCTGGCAGTGTCTGCTGGACCAGGGTCTCCAAGGAGTTCACCACCCTCCCCAAGGAGACCTCCATGCATGCACCACTTCATCAGAGTGTAGGCAGACAAACTCTTCCACCTTGCATGCCACTCTTTTGAGGGCCTCCACCACCTCTGCCTGATGATGCCGTGCCTCTTGCTGCCTCACCAGCTTCTTAAGGGCAACCGATTCCAGAAGCGCCTCATCCTACTCGGATGTGGCAGATGCCTGTTCCCCAGCAGTCCTCCGAGTGCTGCTGAGCTTGGCTGGGCCTGCACCCTCCTCCTGCAGACACATGTCCATGCAGTGACCACCAGAATGTGAGATCCTTCCTAAACTAGATCCGATACCCACCGAGCTGTGTGTCTCTGGGCTGGTGGAGGGTGCAGGTGACTGCTGTGACACTCCTACAGGTGCACTTCTTTCCTCTGTGGTATCTCCGAGAGTGAGTGTCCACATGAGCTCCAAAATGGAGGAACATGTGACCCTTAGGTTTCAACATGACATGCATGACTCCTTACTGGATGGAGGCCGTCCACTGACCTCTCCATCTCCCCAGGCTCTGTCCCGTTTGACCCCTGCCAATTGAGCTGCCCACTCCTCGAAGTATGTTCAGCTTTTGAGGTGTGGTCGACCCCCTCCCGTCTTCTCTCTTTCCCCCTCTCCTATTATGGGCTAACTTACCCTGCACAAAGAGAGAAGGTGAGGTTGAGAACAATTGGGTTTCAGCAATTTTTCTCATACTACCAGTCTTACAAATAACCCACTGGGTTGTTTGCCATGTGATTGATGCACTGCTGGTTGTCCACAAGGGTTTTGGGGCAGCTCCCTCCAGAGCAGTGAGAACATGCAGATAAAAGGAAAAGGCTCATCGAGGCATGTCATTAGCGGTGTTTGCTGGTGTCCTCATCACCTGATCCCCTTCATCCCCTCCCCCCACCCCTCCCAGACAGCATATGACATCTCTATGTGGAACGGACAGGGACCCACAGTGGCCTCTCCACCAGCAGACTAGATGGACTGCAGTGTGACTATGAGGCATCACCTTACCATGTTGCCACTGAGGCCCATGTCTCCTGTACCATTCAGTGAGGTGAGTGTGAGCAGTTGAGGGTTCACTTACCTTGGCGGAGCAGATGAGCTCATTCATCCACTTCCTCCACTGCAGGGACTGCAGGGCCATCCCTCAGTGAGCACTATAGGCACTGACTCCCCTGGAGACATCCTCCAATGCTGGGTTTGTTTCCCTGCTGAGCCTCCTCCTCCTATCCTCTGGATAGAGGACGTCCTTCCTGGTCTCCACTTCGTACAGCAGGATCCCCACGGAAGCATTGCCAAATTTGGGCACTGGAGCTCCCTGTCCCCTTGGGGCCATCTCCGCCCTGAAGGTTGGATCAGTTGATGTCTGGGCACCTGTTAAATACGGCCTCCATATTGAATGGCCTCCTTCTGTGCTGTAACAATTCTGTGATTCTGTGATCTCCATCTGTCTACGCTTTTCTTCACAAAATACTAAACCACAGCACTTATAGTAGAGATCAAAAGAAAAAAATGTCATTACAAGAAATTTGAAGTAAAAACAGAGAATTCTGGAAATGCACAACAGGTCAGTCAGCATCTGATAAAGAATTCCACTTAAATGCCAACTTTTTGGGTACTGACTGAGCTGCCATTTAATCCCAACAATTTGTGTTTTTATTTATATAATAATCTGCCTTACTGTGTGTTTGCACGAAATGTAGAAGCTTTTCTTACATGAGGGAGAAGTGTATAGAGGGATGCGGGAACAGAATGGGAAGAGGTCGAGTTGAAGCAAGTTCATTTGGAGTATTAACACCAGCGTAGGCCAGTTGAATTGAGTAGCCTTTTTCTGCATCGTAGATTCCTAAGAATGAAAACAATAATAAATAGTAAGGGTTGATTAATTTTTTTTTCAGCTTGATACTCTTACACTGTTTGAAAACCTTATTGTACTTATTCTTCTGAATTTTTGAAAATTGTCCTTTTTAATGAAAGCAAAGGATAATTATCTCTCTTTCTGATTAAATGCAGGAATGCTGTAAATCAACAACTTCGAGTAGTTCTTGGAGCACATTCTCTTTCACGGAATGAGAAGAGTCAACAAAAAATTGTGGTTGAGAAGCAACACCCCCATCCACAGTTTAACAGAAAAACTACAGAAAATGACATCATGCTACTCCAAGTATGAATTTTATTTCTTTCATTCTGGTTTGTTTGTAATATTTAAAACTATTAATTTAGAAAGACAGCGGTGTTTCATTTCACAGAACAGTAACAGCTTTACCTCTTCAATCTCTTTGAGGAGAATTAATGGAAAATACTTTGTGAGGTCCGCCAATATTTTTATTGGTTAAAGTGCTGTCAAAGATTGAGACTCATTGAGGCATGCAGAAGATTACAGTTCTTGCGATGCAGTTCTTCACATGGGAGTGTTGATAATGAGTATCAGCTAGCTGCTTGACCCCGAGGAGTTATCACAGTTGAGCCTCAACTTGTCTTCATCCTGATCCTGTTGGTTTTCAGCAATGGTCATTTGATAAGAATTAGGTGCCATTGTCTTTTACCAACATTTTCACATCAAGCCACAAGACCAACTCTGATTCAATGAGGAGTGTAGGGGAGCATTGCAGGAGCAGCCCCAGCCATACCTAAAAATGAGGTGCCAACTTGGTGAGGCTACAACACAGGGCTACATGTATTCGAAACAGTGGAAGCAGCATGAGATAGACAGCTAAACTGTCCCACAACCAACCAATCAGATCAAAGCACTGTATTCTTATCACGTTCAATCATCAATGATGGTGAATAATTAAACAACTAATGAGAAAATTGCCACATCTACAAACATCCCCATCATCATTGCTGGTAAAGTCCAGCACATAAGTGACAAGGCTGACATTTTGTAACCATCTTCAGCTAGAAGAGCTGAGTGAATGATTCATCTTGACCTCCTCCTGAGGTCATGAGCATCACAGATCCCAGTCTTCAGTCAATTTGGTTTACATCACGTGATTAAAAAATAGAAAATACAGAACATGCTAAGTACGGAAAAGGTTGAAGATTTGTGCTCCAGAACTAGCCACACCCCCAGTCAAACTTTTCCAGTACAGCTACAACACTGGCATCTAACTGACAAAGTTGGAAAATGCCCAGTTAAGTCCTGTCCTCAAAAAGTAGTCATGAGGCCATGAAGTCAATGCGGCACAGAAGGAGGCCATTATCCCATCGAGTAAATGCCAGTTCTCTAGAGAAATCCAATCAGTTGCAATGCCCCACTAGTTGTGACCTAACCTGAGCTTCAAAAACATTCAGCATAACCTCCATGCTTCTGTATTCAATACCCCTATTTATGAAACTGAAGATCCAATATGCTTTGTTAACTATTCTCTTACTATGTCCTGTCCCCTTCAAAGATCTATGCACATGCGCACCCAGGTCCCTCTGTACATTGACATTCTTTAAAATTGTGTAATTAAGTCTCTACTGACTCGAGCTCCCGATCCCTTCTGCCAACATACATTACCTCATATGTCTCTGTATCCAATTCCATCTGCCACTTGTCTGCGCATTCTGATAGCCTATCTATGTCCAGTTGCAGTTATTTGGTATCATCCTCACTGTCTACCAAATATCCAATTCCCGTATAATCAATAAATTTCGAAATTTTACTCTGTATTCCAATATCCAAGTCAAGATGGTGAGTGACTTGGAGGGGAATTTGCAGGTGGTGATATTCCTATCTATCTGCTGCCCTTGTCCTTCTAGGTGGTAGTGGTCATGGGTTTGGAAGGGGCTGTCTAAGGAATCTTGGTGAATTCAGTGCATCTTGTAGATGGTATACACTGGTGCTCCTGTGTGTCGGTGGTGGAGAAAGTGAATGTTTATGGTGGTGGATGCAGATACAATCAAGAGGGCTGCTTTATCCTGGATGGTGTCAAGCTTCTTGAGTGTTTTGGGAGCTGCACTCATTCATGCAAGTGTAGAGTATTCCATCACACTCCTGACTTGAAGCTTGTAGATGGCGGACAGGCTTTGGGGAGTCAGGAATGAGTTACTTACTGCAGAATTCCCAGTCTTTCATCTGCTTTTGCAGCCACAGTATTTATATGGCTGGTCCAGTTCAGTCCCTGGTCAATGGTAACCCCTAGGATTTCATCATATTCTCTATCTCCCTCCAAAAACAGTGTAAATGTTGATCTATCTTGCTAGTTATGCCATTTGAGGAAATTCCTTGCCAGTGTGAGCAAATAATCCTAACCAATTTATCTATTCTATCCCCATATTCCCTCATTCCCTTTTCCTTCATCTACCTATTCACCCTAATATTGAAGGTCAGAATAGTTTCTGTTTCAGCCACTAAAATTGGAAGTGAATTTCACAGCCTCACAACTCTCTATGTAAAGACGTTTCACCTGTTTTCACTTCAAAATCTTTTATATTTAGTCTTATTCTGGAGCCCCCAACTCTTGGAAAGATTCTGCTTCTGTAAAACTGTCTGATTCTTTCAAAATTCTAAATGCTTCTATCATGTTGTCCCATATTCTTTCTAACAAAAAGGTACCAATTTGTCAAGTCTTTCTTCACATTTGTAGTTCCTCATACCAGGAAGCATCCTAACTCTTATGCTGGGTTTTTGTATATCAGGGGAGATTCTGATTGTGATGTCATGGTAACATCATTAGAATAGTAATCCAGAGGCCCAGAATAATGCTAATGTGGTTTCAAGTCCCACCATGGCAGCTGGTGGAATTTAAATTCAATTAATAAAATATGTAATTGAAGGCTAATCTCAGTAATGGTGATAATGAAACTATTGTCGATTGTTGTGCAAACCTATCTGATTCACTAATGTCCTTTGGGGAAGGAAATCTGTCATCCTTAGCTGGTCTGGCCTATGTGTGACTCCTGATCCACAGTGATGTGGTTGACTCTTAACTGCCTTCTGAAATGGCCTGGTCATTTCAGGATCCAAGACAGTTTCTGGGCAATTAAGGATCGGCAAGAAAATTCCAGCCTTGCCAGTGACACCCAGATCTCATGAAAAGATTTAGAAAAGACACATGGTTCCTCTCCATATTGTATCTTCTCTGAAACCTCAATATACTTCCTGTGCCCATTACTGTACATGGTTCTCTAATTGAAGTCTTACAGCTCAGTAATACCCCTTGGGCTTTATTTTCTGTAACCCTTGTGATAAAATCTAGAATTCCATTATCTATTTTTACCTCTTGCTTTTATTTATTTTCACCACTTGATCAGCCCAGAGTGCTGTCTTTAATGTCTCATGAACCAAATCTTTTCACTCTTCCACAGAGCCACGCCTACTTGCATTCAAATAGAATTCCAGAAGTATTTTTTAAAACCAAAATGTATCACTTAACGCTTAACTAACATTGAATTCAATCAGCCACTTTTTACCCAAATCCCACATTCCTTTCAATGGTTTCGAAAAAGAATTGGAAAATGCTATCTATTCCAAACCACCATACATACACATTGCCAAAGGAGAGCCAATGATAGATATTAAAATGCATTGACATAGTTACCCACATGTGGATGAAAAGAGTAAATACATCACACATACAGATCAGGAAAACTCAAGTATAAAGTTCATTACTGCCAGCTGGGACAGTGGTTGTTAACCTATAAAAGCTTCAAGCACCCTTAGAAAAATAATCAACTGGGGATCCTGCTCCAGATTGGCCAGTGATTCCTGCTGTGCAGATGTTTGATGAGAATTGGGTTGGGCTGTGTTGTGGTACTCCACACAACAGCAATCACCATCACGGTCCATACATGATGAACAACATCTGGAGAGCCATAGCAGAGGGTGGTCAGTGCCTATAGAACCGTTGCCTGATCCAGGTCAGAGTATTCAGTCCAAGTGGGGAAGCATTTTCGAGGCAGGTTCCTTACAAGGAGAAAATTACAGTCCTCCTTTGGAATATATCAATACTGTAAGATCTTCATGTTTTGAGGAGCAAAATTATTAATTTATTCTAATTGACCACAGCTGTCCAATGATGCAAAGATCAACAAAGATGTGGAACTGCTCCCACTACCTCAAGATAAGCATGCAGATGTGGAACCCGGAACATGTTGTACAGTGGCAGGATGGGGAAGATCTAATTCTCCATCTGACACACTTCGAGAAGTGATGCTATATGTTACAGATCGCAAAACATGCAACAGTAAGGATTATTACAATCGTAAACCTGTCGTAACCGAGGACATGATCTGTGCTAGTGACAGCAAAGGTAGAGAAGATACGGCCCAGGTGAGTGTATTGTGTTAGCTGCGATCAGTGAAAGTAACCTTGAAACTTTTAGAATTTCTGTAAAAACCCATGGGTTCATTAACATATATTATTGAAGGAAACCTGTTGTCCTAACCTGGTCTAGCCTGTATGTGACTCCAATCTCACGTCACCAAGGTCGAATATTAACTGCCCCTGAAGTGACCTTGGAGCCACATCAAAATATCATCAAAATGCTTCAAGTAGGCAGGCCACCATACCACCTTCTCAGGGCAACTCGGCACGAGCAATGAAGAGCTGCTGGCTTCTGACTGGCTGACGGCTCTCGGTGTTTAGGATTTTCACTCACAGGGTCCTTGATCCTGGAGAGGTTCTCCCACTATCCAGTTATCTGCCCGACTGGTACTTAATTTGATGGGCCTTCCCGAAAAGAGGCTCTCTTCAGCTCTCCAACTGACAGATGAAACCTTCATAAATTACCACCCAATTTGTTCAATAGGTGCATGAAATCGGATTCAATAGAGGGTCTTTTAAGTAGAAGAAACATTTAAGATGTTCAGCCAATTTCTGTTAAAATAGTCATCTCAAATAAATGCATGACATATAAGAAATAAACGTCATGACTGCAAGAGACTGACGGACACTTGTCATATCATAGAATCATGGAAACTTTTAACACAAAAGGAGGCCATTTGACCTCTCATGTCTTTGAAAGAGCAATCGTACATTGTCCCACACCTCAGCTTTTTATCAGTAATCCTGTAGCTTCCTCATCCTCAAGTACCTGTCCACTCCCTTTTCAAATTATTTAGGGAATCAGCTTTCACCATCTTTCAGATGGAGTATTCTAGGTCCAACAACGCTGGATGAAATAAATTCTCCCCATCTCTTCTCTAGGTCCATTGCTAATGATTTTGATTCAATGACCTCTGGTTATTTCTTTGTATTCTTCATTAAACCCCTCATCATCTTAAAAATCTCTACTAGATCACCTCTTAACCTTCTCTCTTCCAAGAAGAACAATCCTAACCCCGGCAGCCTCTCCTCATAAATGAAATCTCTCATCCTTGTAACATCCTGGTAATTCCACCTCTGCACACCTTATAAGGTATTTACATTGTTGCTGAAGTGTGGTGTCATAACTGTCCAGCTAAGTCCTTACCAATGCCATATAATGGGCAGAAATTTTTGCTGAGCGGGCAGGCGCGCGCCTGACCCACTCGAGCGTAAAATAACGCGTGATAATGTCAGGTGAGCATCCCAGCATCATCCCGCACTCACGCAATATTTCAGTCGGAAGGTGCATGCTAAACTCGGAAACACAGCCGAGGGCAATTAAGAGGGCAATTAAGCCCATTAACGGCACAATAAGCAGAGATTTTTCACTGCCTGGCCAACGTTATGGTTGGCAGGTGGGCAAATCAATCAGGCAGCCTTAGCATTTATCAGGAAACTTCATCCACGGGCGGTATGAGGTTGCCATGATAAATTAAAATGTTAATTAAAAATAAAATAAAAATGTTTAAATCTCATTTCCAACATGTGCCTGCTCATGTGACAGAGTCACATGAGGGAACATGTTTACCTTATTTTTAAAATCTCTATTTGTAAAGTTATGATCTCTAACAAATAAAGCACCCAGGCTTACTATCAGACAGACTCCAGAACAGCTTCCTTGACTCACCCTTCATTTACCCTAAACTTAAACCTATGGTACCAAAGTATAATAACCTTATAAGCCAAAAGCTGTGGTACTAAAACATTTTTTATATTCTTTTATCGGGTGTGGTCGCTGCTAGCAAGAGCAGCATTTGTTGCCCATCCCGAATTGCACTTGAGGAGGTGGTGATAAGCCACCTTCTTGAAGAACTGCAGTCTATTCTGTAGCAGTTTGGTATAACTGAGTGGCTTACTTAGCCATTTCAGAGGGACAGTTAAGAGTCAACATTACTGTGGGTCTGGAGTGACATGTAGGCCAGAACAGGTAATGATGGTGGATTTCCTTTCCTAAAGACATTAGCAAACTAGGTGGGCCTTTATAACAAGTAACTCTAGTTTTACAGCACTAGGCTTATATTCCAGATTTTATTAATTGAATGTAAATTCCACCAGCTGCCATGGTGTGACTTGACGCATGTGCCCAGGGTATTAGCCTGGCCCGCTGGGTTACTGGTACAGCAACATTACAACGACACCACAAACTCCCCTCATAACATAAACCACACAATCATAACAATTTAACTACATTAGCAAAAGGAGGAATGGGCTGTTAGATTGTAAGGGCTGATTGTAGCAGCAACTTCAACAGTGGGGTTGGTTAACGACTGGATGATATATTTGATAGCAGGATATGAGAGGGATGATAGGATATGATATTTCCTGGACCGACCGGACTTTTTGCAATGGCATATTCCAGGCGTGTACATTCAGATCTTCTTGTAAGTCTTAACATGTGCATAAATATTGAGTACAGCTCAATTTGGCATGAATATATTACAAACTAAACAGGTTCAAAATTAGTCAATTCCTGTTGACATCACCTTTCCCTTCTTCAATTTTTCTTCTTCCAGGGTGATTCAGGTGGTCCTTTAATATGCAACGGTATTTACAAAGGGATTGTGTCATACGGCCCTAGTAATCCAACTGCCAAAAAGCCTGGGATTTACACGCTCATATCGAAGAAATACCTTGACTGGATTCAGAAAATAATTGGCGTCCAAACTTACAATACGACGACTGAAGGATTGTTCTGAGTGTTGTCTCACTGCCATTCTGTGTTGCTTTAATAACTTGCTGAATTGCTTTTCTCAGAGAAAGACCAGCATGCTTTTATCCATACCTTTAGTACATTGTGCAGCATTTATTACAAAATATAATAAAAACCTGAAATGTGAAATTCTCAATATGAAATTTGTCACATTTCATTAATTAAATCCTCAGTCAGGGTTATGTATTATGAAAGTGGGCTGAACTCTTCTTGCAAGTAAGTGTGATTCTGAAATGAAATTTCAGTGACAGGGCAGACTCACTTTGTATGGTATACTGCACTGCTGAGGATAGGAGATATTAGGTTTTTTTTTATTTATTTATCCTTTCATGGGATGTGAGCTGGCAAAGCCAGCATTTGTTGCCCATCCCTTATTGCCCTTGAAACAAGTGGCATTCCACACCATTTCAGAGGGCAGTTAAGAATCAACCATACTGCTCTGGGTCTGGAGTCACATGTGGGCCAGACAAGGTAAGGATGGCAATTTCCTTCCCTAAAGCACATGAGTGAATCAGATGGGTTTTTACAACAATTTATTTTATGGTTACCATAACTAGCTTTACAATTCCAGATTTATTGCTTAAATTTAAATTCCATCAGCTGCTATGGTGGGAAATGAACCTATGTTCCTAGATAAGTATTAACCCAGTGACATTACCACTGCACCACAGTCTCCCCTATTGAAGCAGCTTGTAAACTTTGAATTGAAGCTGTACCTTGCAACACCAGCAGGTTAATTACCATTTTTGGGAGTTAACAGTTCTTCAATAAATGTCCAGATTCTCAGTGCTGTGAGATCGAGTGGCTGCTCCCAGTCTAGCAATTCTCCCAGCTTTAACAGAGGTGTAACATTTTCATAATAGCTAGATGCTTTCTTAGGGTTGCTAATCCTCCCAGGTTGGGTGGAAGTCTCCGGGAATGCAGTGAGCAGCTCAGCAGATCTTTGTGCTTTCAACTTCCCATCGCAGCTGTGGGCCTCTCACTCTGTGGCCTCATCAGATGCCATGACCAGGGAGCCTTCAGCTCACTGACATCATCCTCCACCTACCCCCACCACTATCCCCACTACCACAGAGAGCAGGAAGAATTGGGAGGCCCAGCAATTTAAGGAATGGGCAGAATTGGGAGTCAAGACCAGAGTAAGACTGGGGAATAGGGGTGGAAGGAATGGGGAGTCAGTGAGAAAGTGAAGAATCAGGATCAGGTGATGGGGAGAGGGTGATAGGTGGCAGTGTGATGTGATCTCTGTAAAATTATAAAGGAAATGATTAACGTGGCACTGGTGTGATATGTCAATGACACATATCAGAAATTCAGCCGCACATTAACCTTGACGATCAACGCAGACACGCAATTTACCTCCTAATAGCACTGATTTTAATGATTTTAAGACCGAGCAGGTGAGAGGGTCCCTGGATTGTTTAGCAGTGGCCGAGATGACTTTTCACCACCAGCCCTCAAGTAAATAATGCTGAAGCCGCTCCCACCCAGAGTTGGTGGGAATGGTATCAAAGCTAGCAAGCAGGAGCAGGAACTGGGATGGAAGCTGACTCCACTAGAAACTCTTCAAAGCAGTCCCTGGTAAGGTGAGCCGGGGAGTGCGGGGTGGAGGGGGGCGTGCGGGGTGAAAGGGGGGAGTGAGGGGTGGAGGGGGGAGTGCAGGGTGGAGGGGGGGCGTGCGGGATGGAGGGGGGAGTGAGGGGTGGAGGGGGGAGTGCAGGGTGGAGGGGGGAGTACGGGGTGAAGTGTGGGAGTGTGGGGTGGAGGGGGAAAGCACTCATGCTTCCCTCGACCCACAAGAAAACTTACCAAAGCTTTATAAATTAAAAACTACCTGGACTTCTTCTGGCCTGTTGCTGTTTATATATATTTCTTCTGGCCTGATGCATCATTATACGCGTCGGCAAGCGGGCCCTGCCCCCTGCTCGCCAAAGGAAAAATTCTGCCCTGTATTTCAGTGTTAAAATTACATTAAGGCCTATGATATATCATTGAGGCTCTGCAAGCGGCAAGTCGTCTCCTTGCTCCCAGAAACTGAAATCATGGGGTGTTTTGAAATTTTCCTTGACCGAGCCTCAGCTTTTTAAGATAGAGAATTCCAGATTTCCATTGTCCTTTACGTGAAGAATAGCTTCCTGACATCACCACTGAAAGGCCTATCTCTAATAAGTTATGACCTCTTGTCTAGGCTCCCGCACCAGAGGAAATAGTTTCTCTCTATCTACCCTATCTAATTCTTTAATGATCTTACATACCTCAATTAGATCACCTCTACTCAAGGGAAGACAAGGCTAGTCTATGCAAAAGGACCTCATAATTTAACTTTTAACATTTTTAGGCATGTAATATTCTGGTGAATCTGCATTGCACCACTTAATCCAAAAACAATGGGTGGAATCTTCCATGTCGCTGGAATCACCATCAGGTTGCCACTCCACTCCTCTTACCCTAGACTGGAGCTGCGCCTGCCTTACCCAGCCCTCTGACCCAGGCCTACTGAGAAATGTGCAGCGCAGCTGTTCCTGGAATCCATTTGTACCAGTCGGAGGAAGTGAAGCCATGCCCCTTTTTTACAGCACTAGCTGCTGTAAACCAGTAAGTTTAAAGGTCACAGCCACTTTGACAGGAGAGAGGTTAGGAATCCTGCAGTGAGTAACTCACCTACTGATACCCAAAGACTGTCCGCCATTTTTTATTTATTCATTCACGGGATGTGGGCTTCGCTCGCTAGGCCAGCATTTATTGCCCATCCCTACTTTCCCTTGAGGTGGTGGTGGTGAGCTGCCTTCTTGAACCGTTGCAGTCCATGTGGTGTAGTTACACCCACAGTGCTGTTAGGAAAGGGGTTCCAGGATTTTGACCCAGCGACAGTGAAGGAACAATGATATATTTCCAAGTCAGGATGGTGAGTGGCTTGGAGGGGAACTTCCAGATCGTGGTGGTGTTCCTATCTATTTTCTGCCCTTGTACTTCTAGATGGTAGTGGTTGTGGAAGGTTCTGTTGAAGGAGCCTTGGTGAATTCCTACAAGGCGCATGTCAGGAATGTGATGGAATACTCTCCACTTGCCTGGATGAGTGCAGCTCCCACAATACTCAAGGAGCTTGACACCATCCAGGACAAAACAGCCGCTTGATTGGCACCCCATCCACAAACATTCACTCCCTCCACCACCGATGCACAGTAGCAGCAGTGTGTACATTTACAAGATGCCCTGCAGGAAGTCACCAAGCCTCTTAACACCTTCCAAGGCACCTTCCAAAGGCCTACAGCAAATAACCCAAACCAACAATGTCAGTGGAAAAGAAGTTAGAAATCGAGTGGGATCCAAAGGGACTGTTAACTAGATATCTAGGTGAAACGAATCAGAAACTCAGCAACAATGAGAGAGAAGGAGTGGAATCCTGATCACCCGACTGGGAAACAGTGAGCATGGTAGAAAAAAAGAAAAGAAACAAAAGGAAGGAAAGGCCGCTTTGTTAATAGCCAGGGTTTACTGAGATCTGAACAAAAGGTGCAGAAACACATCTGCTGTAGCTAACACTTACCCAGTACTCCCAACAGCCCCACAAAATGGGACCAAAGGCCCAGATGATCGGGATATAAACAGTGAGGTGTATAATTATGAAAAGGACAAAGAAGGAAAATATCTGCCTCCGTCATATGACGGTGCCGTTGGAATGGCACCAATTAAAGTAGCAGTTGGACCCAGACCCCTGGATGCCCAAGGCCAACCAGGACCAGTCCGACAAAGAACAACATATGTCCTGTTTCCCCGAGTGACAAAATCAACTTATTGGAAATGTAGACAAAACTGACCCCCCCCCACCACCACCAGAAGAATGAACTCTTTTGGGACAAATTGAGAGAAATGCAAATAACCCACCAATTACATAATCAGGACATAACCGGTCTAGTACCAGCTAAAATGTCTGAGACAAAATGGCAGGAACTAGGTGATGGCTTAAAGGACGGCACCTGGTGCGCGGCCATCACTCAGACCACCCAAGAGTCTCAGACAGGGTTTGATCATTTTAAAACAGCAGTGACTACCGCACTGGGACTGGTGCCAGTGAATTGGGGTATGAGAATGGGAGTAACACAGAATAAAGGGGAACCAGCACACGACTATGGGGAGAGAAAGTGGACATCCTATATAGTACAGTCAGGCGTACAAGACCCACCAAAGAACGATGCAGCATTCTTAAAAATGTTTAAAGATTGACTGAGCAAAGCACATCAGGATGTAATAGGGACAGGACTAGTCATGATGCAGGATTACGACTCCTTAGTTAGATGGGCTACGGACATGGACAATCAACAGAAGGTTAAACTAGCCACAGCAGAGTCAGTGGCAGCGATAGCAAAAACTGGAGGAAAAGGTGAGATTTGCTATAATTGCAACCGTCCAGGGCATAGGAACAATGAGTGCCCATACCCCGAAAAATGGCAATAGGAGAAAGTGTGGGAACTGTAACAAGACCGGCCATGAGGCCAAGGCCTGTTGGTCAACCCGGGGAGGCAAAGCAAGACAGGGCCCCAAACAACAATCGGTCCCTCCAACTGGACAAACATCCAGTATGGAGGTTATGAACAAAAACCAACTGATCAGGATAATCAAAACCCTGCGTCAGAAACAATAGGTAGCAGTGGGTATGTGAGAACCCTGAAGGGACAATCTTAGGAATAGATATACTGAGTGAACAAAACTTATTAATAGATGTTAAAGACAAGAGAGTAATATGGAGGGACCTAGGGGAAAAGATCCAAAGTCCAGGTGTGGCACAAATATCCAGTGCGAAACCCCTAAGCCGGAATTGGAGCAAAGACAGCAAGTGGGGACCACCGTGTGAGGCGATAGACGGGGTTTGGGCACAATCTAAACAAGACTGCAGACTGGTAAGGGCGGAACCGATTAAGATACCAGGGCCGGAAGACCGAGCCCATAGATAATACCCAATAAAACTAGAGGTAAGGGAAGCTATGCAGAATATAATGGCAAATCTAGTAGAGCAAGGGGTGTTGAGAGAAACCATTTCGACAACTAATTCCCCTATATGGCCTATAAGGAAACCAGACTGATCATATCGACTGACTGTCGACTATACTGCCCTTAATAAAGTAACCCCACGAGAACACCCCACAGTGGAGAGTCCTTCCACAATATTTAACAGATTAAAACCCAAACACAGAATGTTCACAGTCTTGGACGTTGCCAACAGGTTCTGGTCCATACCTTGGATGGCGAGTCACAAGAAAAATTCGCATTCACAGTGGAAGAGAAACAATGCACTTGGACCAGAGTCGCACAGGGATTCCATAACAGGCCGAATATATTCCACCGTGTAATGAGTCAAGCCCCGGAAGGACTGGATTTGGCAAAGTGCCAAAGTGCATGACTACAATATGTAGATGATATACTGACAGCCTCGGAGAATGAAAAGGGACACGGGGGCACTCTAATATGCACTTTGCAGGCCCTAAAGGAAGCAGGATTTAAAGTAAATCCAAAAAAGGCATAATTGGGACTACCACAAGTTAAATACCTGGGACATGAAATTCGTCAGGGTTGTAAGATAGTCCCCCAAGAAAGAAAAGCCACCATCAAAAACATGCCAAGACTGATAACCATCAGAGGAGTGAGGAACGTGTTAGGGCTATTTAATTACTGCAGAAACCTTATACCAGATTTCATGGCAACCATGGAGCCAATACAGCGAATAGTAAAGGGAGGAAGGCCGACAACAGGAAAGGTAGAGTGGGGACCAGGACAGGATAAGGCCTACATAGAGTTGAAGGCCGCCCTGATATCTGCCCCCGCCCTTAGATTGTCCAATATGTCCCGACCATTCCACGTTCATTACACTGTGGATGGAAAATTCTACAATGCAGAAATGTTACAGGGGTATGGCGGGGTCATGAGGCCAGTAGCTTATTATTCCACCCAGCAGTCCCCGGTAGCCCCACGTATCGCAAGATGCATAGCCGCATTAGACTGTGCAGCATGGGCAGTCCGAACCTGCAAGCCAATAACCATATCAGGACAGTGTTGCACACGCGACATACACTGGTAGAGCTGCTAAACACAGGGAAATTAAAATCTGTCTTCGACAGTGGAAGAGCTGCATGGGAAGCAGTCCTAATACCTAAAGATAGGCCAGTTCAGATAGTGAGGGATATTAGAGTAAAAGGCATATTAGCGGAAGGGGAGACACATGAGTGTCAGGCCACAATAGACAAAGAAGGACAAGAGACAGTCTCAGAAGAACTCCTGGGAAACCCTAACTACACCTTTTATGTGGACGGATCTCGACGTATATATATATACAGAGAACCACATACAGGTTGGGCAGTGGTAACAGGAAATGGTGAAGTGGTAGCCAAAGGGGGGCTGGAGGGAAGTGTCTCAGCCCAGGTGTCCGAGCTGGCTGTACTCACAGAAGCCTTGAAACTGGTACAAGGAAAAAGGGTTAACGCCTATACAGAGGGCCGATATGCTCTCGGGGCGGTACATGATCACATGATAGCTTAGAGTAGGAGAGGATACATCACCTCAGGAGGAGGACACATAAGGCACGAGAATGTGGTGAGAGGATTGGTGGAGGCAGCACAAGGGCCGGCAGAGGCAGCCGTGATTAAAATTAGAACCCACCAAAAGGGAGGAGCAGAGAGGATATATGCTAGCGGACGAGACAGCCAGACCAGCAGCTGAGAAAGAAACACCAGCTCCAGTTGCCGCTGCAGCAATGGGACCATGTGAAATAAATATTACAAATATACAGGATGAAGCTAGTGTGGAGGAGCAAGAACGATGAGCTAAGAAAGGAGCAGTTAGAGGAGAAGATGGGGTATGGAAGGAAGATTTGTGGGTAATATCCCCAGATTGTATCCAAACAAACCTACTAGAAATCTATCACAGTCCTGACCACAGTGGGTGCCAGGCAATGTATGATAGGCTAACAAAGGATTGGTGGTGGAACAGAATGGGGAGAGATGTATCCAAACACTGCCAGCGATGCATAACATGCAGACAGTACAACCCCGGAAAGCTAATCAAAGTTAAAATGGCCCACCAGTCAAGGCCTAAAGGCCCATGGGTAAACCTTCAAATGGATTTTACCGGGCCCCTGCCTAACAGTAGGGGCAAGAAATACTGCTTAGCAGTAATTGATCAATTTACCAGGTGGGAAGAGGCATTTCCCATCTGAGACTGCAGTCTAAATACTGGCATACGAAATAATTCCCCACTGGGGAAATTCGCTTACAGATAGACTCAGACCAAGGTACTCACTTTACAGGGAAGGTTATGAAGGAAGCCTGTAAATTGTTAGGAGGCCAACAGAGATTCCATGTCCCATATCACCCACAAAGCTCAGGTATGGTCGAGCGAATGAATAGAACTTTAAAAACTGCTCTGGCAAAAGCTATTGCAGAAACAGGACAAGGATGAGTAGATGTCCTCCCCTGTATACTCATGCGCCTACACGCAACACCCAACTGGACAACTGGACTGACCCCATTTGAGCTAATGAAGGGACATGCTATGTAACTACCAGAAGGAATATGGGCTGGTGCAGAGAAAGTAGAACCAGTAAGGGACCGTATTAGGAACTATGTACAACAATTAGATAACCAACTACATGTGTTGAGACAGGAGGTGAGAGTACAACAAGACATCCAAGATCAGGAAAGAAAGAATACGGGCAGTAATGAACCCAAGGCAGGGGAGAGAGTATATGTACGGGTGGCCCCCAAATGGGTAGGGTTCGCCCCGAGGTGGATAGGCCCGTACTAGGTGATGATGACCAGAGATACATGCGCTTGTGAGGATATGAAAGGAAAAGGGAGATGGAAACATTGATCGCAACTAAAACGTTTTACTGATCCACAGGACCAAGGAACCATGGACCCGGCACAACCAAAGAAGAAGCCGTGTAGCCTATCATGTGCGTCGGCTCTTTATCGAATACAGTTTTAGCTGATTTTGTTTTACAGAACTGACTAACCAACTGGTGACGGCCAGAGTTGTGCTTATCCCCAAATAGTATGGCCGCCATGAAAGCATTAATTTGGCGAGTCTGATGATCGGAACAATTCTCACAACAAGGGCAACAGAATGGGAAGAAATGGAATGCAGACCGAGATCCCCCAAAGGTGACTTTAAAACGGGTTTCACCTTGTCAACCAGTTACAAGTGTGAAAAGCAGGAGAAAGAGTGTTATACATGTAATGGTGCATGGGTAAGCTTGAGTCCAACACCATGTGGGCTGTGTAAACTGGCTAATGCTACCAGTATGATGAGATGCACACGAAAGCAGCACGTACGGGGCCAAGTAGCAGGGGGATATGCTTGGGCTGCGAGGACGGGGTTATAAGATGGACTAATGTATACCGTGTTACAACATCCACCCCTCGACAATAACGTGGGTACACACATCGTCAACCATGACTATACCAATGATTACATCAACGACGAGGACAACACCGTTATGGTACCCAGAATTGACTCTTGGCCCACTAAATGGACTGGTATTATTTATGGATTGTACCGGTATTGCTGAACCTAACAATGTTACAACGGCCTAGGTGTGGCGAATTTGACGGTATTAAGAAATTGTATGAAAGACTAGCAAAGGATATAATCAATAAGGCAGCCGATGCCACGGGTTCAACGAGGTTTAGAGGGCATGCTGCATTCCACCGCAGGGCAAAGAGAGGTTTAATCAATGATGTTTTGACAGGAGTAAATACAGGAATGTCCTTTGTGAATGCGTTAGACATACAAACTGTTCAGTCTAGTGGGGAATGGCTAAAGTGGGTACTACAGGGGTTAATGGAGAGAGGAAATCAAGCCGCCCAGACAAGAGTACGGTCAGGCACCTGGACAGTTACAGACTTGTTAAAGGGATAAGGGTAATAGAAAGTCATGCTGAGATTATTAACCAACTGAATGACAGAAACCTGGAACAGGCTGAAGCGAGAGAAAAGAGAGACCTATGACACGCTTGTAGCCAATGGCTAATAGGACAACTAAGACACAACAAGGCTCAGATCAAACAAGGTGAGGTGCCCAAATGGATCAACAGTCCCTATCTCCATGACCTTGCAAAGCAACCGGGTTTGGTGAATGCCTGCATTCTCAAAGGTATGACCAACGTCTACCCGGTGATGCAAGGCTGCACAGCAAGTACTAGCCCGATGGTGGGGGTGGTACTCATTATCCCCATGGTCAAATCAGGTGTTCAACCATATCCTCTGTGCCAAGTGGACAACATTAGCCTGATCCGAGGGGAAAACTATTTTAGGTATCACACAACGGACATCTATGCCATTCAGAAGAATTAGAGGAGTATCCCTGAGTGGGTCTCACCGGAAAGGCAGCGTAACCACATGGCCACATCCTGCAGGCCAGGGCACAAAGGATGAGCATGGTTATAACAGGACAAAAGGATGTATGCTGGAAGTATCCCACACCGATCATCACTATGCCCGCTCAGGGTACAGAGGCCAAGGGGGGATACTGTGTCACTACCACTGAAGTCGAATATCAATACACAGACCTTAGTGTAATATCACGATGCCAAATTTCTGCTTTAAACCCCAGGTCCCTGTTACTATTGGACAAACTAGACTGGTGTATATAAAATCGAGGGAGCTAGTTACTATAAAAGTTACAGATCAGATAGGCAAGGGCCTGGAACAACATGAAGACTCCATGGGGACGCCTATTCCCCACTTACCTGAACACTTACAAGAAATTAAGGAGACTTGAGGCAGAGTAGTGCAACGATACCATGTTTTGAAACATGGCCTAACGATTTTGAAGAAAGATATGGAAAAGGATCTAAGGGACAGAACTTAGTGGGACCAACTGTAGAACTGGAGAGTAAGTGTTGAAACCCACCCTTGGATCAGAATTATCTCCCACATCTTGGTAGTGTTACAGTTACTGTTAGCTATAGGTTGGGGAATCGCAGCCTGTGCAGCATGTAGGAAGAAACAGGCAAAGGAAAAAGCAAAGGCCTTGCTTAAGGAACAGCAAAACTTGTTGTTCGAGAACCAGTATCCAGGAGTATTGTAAGATATAGGATACATCCCAAGTCCTCCAAACTGTGTGCCTGATCACCACAACAGCGCAAAGGACCCGGGACATCATAGGATTAGGTTGGTTTACTTGGGCAGGGTGGCCAAGTACCAAAAGAGGGGCCTGAAGTAGGCCTTTCAATCTTTACAGCAATTATGGGGTTAAAATGGTTCCTGGATGCTAAACTTATAGAGTATCACAAACATCTCCTAAGGACATCTTGCTGGATGATTGGTGCTTAGCACCCACTTTGATCCAGCAAGCCTGTTCTGGACAGACCTGCTTAATGCTGATGTTATTTCCACAACTGAAACCAATGGATCCTACCAAGATGAGTTGTCCCTGGTTCCCAAGTTGATCTTTGTGTGGCGGATTTCTCTCCTTCCGTGACAGGGGTGAATGGATGTTGTCTGGGGCCATTTGGTTGTGACAATGGCCTCCTCCATTTCCTAATGAGATTACATGATGGTGGTTATCCTGTGTCATTGTTGTGATGTCCTAAATTCCAGTCCTTCTTAATGGTATCAGTTCTGTTGTAGATGGCACTGTGATTGTAATGCAATTAGAATAGTATTTAAACTGCTTGGAACTCTGTATTGTTAGAGAAGTCTCCTGGTTTACCATTTGAGATCGTCTCCCCACCGGTGTAAAAAATAAAGGCTGCTTGATGTTTGAACAAAAGGCCCCGTGTTGAGTGTTGCTTTAAAAAAGTCCACAACAACATTTCAATATTTACACATGTCATGAAATTACAAGTTCAGTCTTTCAGTTGGTTTCCTGATCCATGTGGAACGCCGCAGCTCCATGACTTCTGATTATTTGGCAGGAACTACATTCTCTGGAACTGTATTAACTTCGGTTACCTCATTAGGCACAGGCAGTCCAGTGTCCTCCACTCCGACAGAGACATTGGGCAGGCTTTCTTTGGTTGAGCAACTTCAGCAGGAACCACTGGTTCAGCAATGGTTACAGGTGGAACATCATTTTGTTGGGGTATCTCCTTTCTTCTTAAATGATCCACATGCTTACAGGTGATCCGGCCCTCCACTTCCATGTGGTACGGCAATGGTCCAGTCACAGAACTCACTTTACCAGGTAACCACTTCGGTCCTCCACCGAAATTCCCTATATATACTGCTTCTCCAACAGTAAATTGTTGCTCACAACTATGCAAATCATGAGTCGCTTTTGGTTCCCTTGACTTTTCTCCACCTTCCCCCCCCAAATTGGGAAGTAACAGGCTTAGTCTTGTTCAAAGACGGCGCCTCATCAGTAACTCAGCAGGTGACGTTCCTGTTGTAGTTTGGGGGGGTTGTGGAAGTGAAATAGGAAACAAGCAAGTTTAGTTTCCAACGATTCACCTGTTAACTTTTTCATTCCCGCCTTAAAAGTTTGTACTGCTCTTTCCGCCAGTCTATTAGGTGACGGATGGTACGGTGCAGTCTTCACGTGGTTGATACCATTCTGGCTGACAAGGCTTTGAAATTCAGCACTAGTTAATGCAGTGCCATTATCTAAGACGATTACTTCTGGCAATCCATGGATAGCAAAGCTTTGGCATAGTTTTTTCTATAGTAGCGCCTGACGTTGGCAACTTAACCTCATGAACATCTAACCACTTGGAATGAGCATCTATGATCAGTAGAACCATGGTTCCAAGAAAAGGACTGATGAAATCTCTGTGCAATCTCACCCAGGGTCTACCAGGCCACTCCCATGGGTGTAATGGGGCTGCCACCAGCAACTTTTGTAGCTGTTGGCATTGTACACAGTGTTTAACCACCTTCTCAATATCGCCGTCCATTCCCGGCCCCCAAAGATTCCCGGCCACTGACTCGAGACAGGACTGGATCACGATTCGTTCAGTTTCTTATCTGCCTGGCACAGACTGGTGAGAGACCCAGGAAATTCATCACTAATCCGAGCTCTTGGGGCATTGGGACATTGCTCATTGTTCTCTGGTAAAGGAAGGTGACTTAGGGCATCGGCATTTGCTATATGAATCCCTAGCCTATGCAAAAAGGTGTCTTTCTATGCCGCCTAATTAGGGCCCATCTTTGAATTCATGCAGAAGCTATGGGAGGGATAGCCTTTTCCACACTAAACAGGCCCAAAAGTGGTTTGTGGTCTGATAGTATCGTGAAATGTCGCCCATGAAGGTATTGGTGGAATTTTTTTTACACCAAAAATAATTGACAGATCTTCCTTTTTGATCTGAGAATATCCTTTTTCAGCTGTGGTAAGTGTCCTGGATACATAGCCTATTGGCCTCTCTGTACCATCATCCATCTTGTGAGATAGTATCACTCCCATTCCGTAGGGGGACACATCGCAGGTTAGCACTAATTCCTTTGTCAGGTCATAGTGCACTAACAAATTTGAAGAGTGCAGGAGCTGCTTTACTTTCATGAAGGTTTCTACTTGGGGTGACTTCCAAACCCAACGCTGGTTTTTCTTCAGCGTTGAATGTAGAGGGGCTAGAACCGTTGATAATTTACCATCTCTAAAAATGATTTAAGCTCTGAGGTGTTCTTGGGTGCAGGTGCCTCTCCGATTGCCTTAACCTTCTCTTCAACGGGGTGTAGCCCTTGGGCATCTACCTGATGGCCCAAATAAATGACTTCATTTGCCTACAAAGTGTATTTTTCCTTCTTTAGGTGTACTCCCGCTTCTAAAAATTGTTTCAGGACATCCTCCAGATTAGCCAAGTGTTCCTTTTCCGAGATCCAGTTATTAGTACACCGTCCAGGTAGACCACAACTTGAGGTAGTCCTTGTAGCAAGCTCTCCATTGTCCTCTGAAAAATGGCACAAGCCGAAGAAACACCAAAGGACAGGCGTGTGTATTGATATAACTCTTTGTGGATGTTTATGGTCACAAATTCTCAAGAGGCATCATCCACTTCCACTTGAGTCATGTCAAGCTTTCTATACATTGTCCCTCCTGCTAGTTTGGCATATAGGTCTTCAATCTTGGGAATGGGGTACCTGTCCAGTTCGGCTGCTTTGTTGACCGTTAGTTTATGGTTCCCACAGATCCGGGCGGTCTGGTCTGGTTTTAGGACAGAGACTATGGGGGCTGCCCACTCTGAGAACTGAACCGCTTTTATGACACCCAGACCCTCTAGCCAGTTCAACTCAGCGTCGACCTTCTGTCTCTGACGTATAGTACCGGTCTTGCTTTCAAGAAGTGTGGAGTTGCTTCTGGGGCTACGTAGATCTTGGCCTGTAGGCCTTTGATTTTTCCCAGTTTTTCCTTGAAGACAGTGTCATTTATTTTAGCAGTTCAGGCAGTCCTCCTGCTCACAATTGGAAGATTTCGGGCCAGTTTAATTTAATCTCTTTCAACCAATCATGACCTAGAAGGCTTGGTCCTTCACCTGCCACCATCACTGGTAGTTGTGTTGTTTGGTGCCTATAATGAACTCTGGTGATAACTTTTAGTTGGATTTCCTCACCTGTGTACATTTTCAACTTGGCAAAGCTTTCTTCCAAATTTAATTGTTGAGCACCTTTATTTAAATATCTGAAAGTGTGTTCTCCTATTACAGTGGTAGAAGCACCCGTGTCTACTTCCATTTTTAAGGGTTTACCATTCACTTGCAATGTGACAGTAATTGGCTCTGTCTTCCCAACTTTCATGCTGAATAAGGAATAAATGTCAGAATTGATTGTTTCTGGTCTTCCACACGATTTACCTTATTGGACTTTGTTGCCTGGAAGCCTGTTTCAATCTTGCTTTTCAATGTTTCAATATGTATACACCTTTTTAAATTGCCAATTGTTGGGAGTATTATTGCTTCCATGTGGATAAAAATTATTTTTCGAATTTGCTGCTAAACTATTCTAAATTTTCGGTTAGAAGGGGCTATTTCCCACTTTGCGGCAGAGTCCAGCTTTTCGCGGCATTTTTGGTTGACTGTTCCCGCCCAACTAGGAAAACGGCATCATTTTGTGCACCTTAGATCGCTCGAGAATCCACTGCTTTTTCTAACGCTTTCTTAAAATCAAGATCCACTTCAGCCAGCAATCTTCACTGAATAGAATCCTCTTGCATGCCACAGTCCAAATGATCTCTGAGCATGTCATTCATGGTTTCACCGAAATCACAATATCCCATTAGTTGTTTTAATTTCGCCACGTAGATAGCAATGGTCTCCCCTGGGGCTCTATTCCCTGAATTGAACCTGAACCTCTGCATTGTGACTGAGGGCTTGGGTTGGAAACGTCCCTTAACGAGGTCTACTAATTTAAAAGCAAAATACTGCAGATGCTGGAAATCTGAAACAAAAAAAAATTGCTGGAAAAACTCAGCAGGTCTGACAGCATCTGTGGAGAGGAAGACAGAGTTAACGTTTCGAGTCCATATGACTCTTCATCAGAACTAAAGAGAAATAGAAATGAGGTGAAATATAAGCTGCTTAAGGGCGGGTTGGACAGGTGGAAGCTGGATAGAAGGCCAGTGATAGGTGGAGGCAAAGGAGAGATTGCCAAAGATGCCATCGGCAAAAGGTCAAAGGGGTGTTGACGGTGGTGATACTGGCTAAAGGGTGTGCTAATGGTGACATTAAGAGTAGAAAGCAGGATGAGCAAGTGACAGATGGCCCTAGTGGGGGTGGGGTTGGGGAAGGGGATCGAAATAGGCTAAAATGTGGGGATAAAGCAATGTGGAAATAAATTGCAAAAATAATAATAGAAATAGGTGGGAAAAGAAAAATATATATATTTTTAAAATTTATATAATAATTATTAGAAAAAAAGGGGATAAAAAAGGGGTGAGGATGGAGGACAGAGTTCATGATCTGAAGTTGTTGAACTCAATATTCAGTCCGGAAGGCTGTAAAGTGCCTAATCAGAAGATGAGGTGCTGCTCCTCCAGTTTGCGTTGAGCTTCACTGGAACATTGCAGCAGGCCAAGGATGGACACGTGGGCATGAGAGCAGGGTGGTGTGTTGAAATGGCAAACGACAGGAAGGTCTGAGTCATGCTTGCGGACAGACTGAAGGTGTTCCTCAAAGCAGTCACCCAGTCTGCGTTTGGACTCTCCAATGTAGAGGAGACCGCATTGGGAGCAGCGACCACAGTAGATCAAATTGAGGGAAGTGCAAGTAAAGTGTTGCTTCACTTGAAAGGAGTGATTGGGTCCTTGGACAGTGAGGAGGGGGGAAGTAAAGGGGCAGGCGTTGCACCTTCTGCGGTTGCATGGGAAGGTGCCGTGGGAGGGGTTTGAAGTGTAAGGGGTGATGGAGGAGTGGACCAGGGTATCCCAGAGGGAACAGTCCCTACGGAATGCTGACAGGGGGGGCGGGGTGAAGGGAAGATGTGTTTGGTGGTGGCATCACGCTGGAGTTGGGGGAAATGGCGGAGGATGATCCTTTGAATGCAGAGGCTGGTGGGGTGATAAGTGAGGACAAGGGGACCCTATCATGGTTCTGGGAGTGAGAGGAAGTTGTGAGGGCAGATGCGCAGGAGATGGATCGGACACAGTTGAGGGCCCTGTCAACCACCATGGGTGGAAAACCTTGGTTAAGGAAGAAGGAAGACATGTCAAAGGAACTGTTTTTGAAAGTGGCATCATCGGAACAAATGCGACGGAGGCAAAGGAACTGAGAAAATGGGATGGAGTTCTTACAGGAAGCGGGGTGTGACGAGCTGTAGTCGAGGTAGCTGTGGGAGTTGGTAGGCTTGTAATAAACATTGGTGGATAGTCTATCATCAGAAATGGAAACAGAGAGGTCAAGAAAGGGAAGGGGAGTGTCAGTGATGGACCATGTGAAAGTGGTGGAGGGGTGGAAATTGGAAGCAAAATTAATAAATTTTTCCAGGTCCAGATGAGAGCATGAAGCAGCACCGAAGCAGTCATCGATATACCAGAGAAAGAGTTGTGGGAGGGGGCCTGAGTAGGACTGGAACAAGGAATGTTCCACACACCCCATAAAGAGACAGGCATAACTGGGGCCCATGCGGGTACCCATGGCCACAACTTTTATTTGGAGGAAGCAAGGCGAGTTTAAGGAGAAACTGTTCAGTGAGAGAACAAGTTCAGCCAGACAGAGGAGAGTGGGGGTGGATGGAGATTGTTCAGGCCTCTGTTCAAGGAAGAAGCGGAGAGCCCTCAGGCCATCCCGGTGGGGGATGGAGGTGTAGACGTCCAGTCCGTGGTGAAGAGGAGGCGGTTGGGGCCAGGGAACTGGAAATTGTTGATCTGATAAAGGGTGTCAGAGGAATCGCGGATGTAGGTGGGAAGAGACTGGACAAGGGGAGCAAGAATGTAGTCAAGATAGCAAGAAATGAGTTCCGTGGGGCAGGAACAGGCTGACACGATCGGTCTGCTGGGACAGTCCTGTTTGTGGATTTTGATTAGGAGGTAGAAGTGGGTTGTCCGAGGTTGGGAGACTATGAGGTTGGAAGTGGTGGAGGGAAGATCTCCAGAGGAGATAAGGTCAGTGACAGGCCTGGAAACAATGGCTTGATGTTCAGTGGTGGGGTCATGGTCCAGGGTGAAGTAGGAGGAAGTGTCTGAGAGTTGGCGCTCAGCCCCTGTGAGGTAGAGGTCAGTACACCAGACAACAACATCACCACCCTTGTCAGCAGGTTTGATAACAAAATCAGGGTTGGACCTGAGAGAACAGACTGCGGCAAGTTCAGAAAGATACAGGTTAGAGTGGGTGAGAGGAGCAGAGAAACACGAGGGATGGAACTTCAGTTGGAATCCACGTGGGGTAAGTCAGAGACGGAGACAGTCACTCAGGAAAGAAATATGGTTGTTAAAGCGAGTTTTAGTAAACACCTTGTCAAACACCAGGAGAGAAATGGAAAGCATTGAAGATGAACAGGGCAAAAGAGACAAGCAGAAATCCTGTCAGAGAGAAGAGCAGTACTTCTTCAAGGTAGGCATTCCTGGAAGAGAAGTGGCAGTCAATTAAACACTAAGATAAAAGCAAAATACTGCAGATGCTGGAAATCTGAAACAAAAACAAAAATTGCTGGAAAAACTCGGCAGGGCTGACAGCATCTGTGGAAAGGAAGACAGAGATAACGTTTCGAGTCCGGATGACTCTTCATCAGAACTAAAGAGAAATAGAAATGGGGTGAAGTATAAGCTGTTTAAGGGGTGGTTTAACAGGTGAAGCTGGATAGAGGGCCAGTGATAGGTGGAGGCAAAGGAAGGACTGCCAAAGATGTCATAAACAAAAGGTCAAAGGGATGTTGACGGTGGCGATATTAGCTAAAGGATGTGCCAGTGGTGACAGTAAGGGTAGAAAGCAGGATGAGCAAGTGACAGTTGGCCCTCGTGGTGGTGGGGTGGTGGGAGGGGAATCAAAATAGACTAAAAGGTGGAGATAAAACAATATGGAAATAAATTGTAAAAATAATTTACTACAAATTCTACTAATTCACTGAAGGCCTTCAAATCAGGGGCATTAGGGGTCATCAACCTTCAAATTAAACTGCAGGTCTTGCTCCCACAAATACTCAAGAGAATTGCTCTCTTCTTTTTCTTCTGCGATGATTTTGTTGGCTTGAAAGTAGATCGCAAGACGTTCTATCTATTGAGGCCAGTGATCTCTGGCTGGTTCAAAGGAATCAATTCTGCCATACTATGGCATCTCAGATGAGTATTGCTTCCTTTCTTTTTAATTATCTTAGATACTCACAATTGCTGGGCAAGGGACAGCATCGGATCTGATTTATCCTCGTCGCCAGTTTGTTGCAGAGTTGATTTTCTAAGCAATTTTTCTTGGTGGAAACATTAAACTTTATTTACAAGACAGCAGCAGCAACTATATGTGCGCATCAAACTCTATGGGCAGAATTTTCTCATCGGCGTGCAGGGGTGGGCCCCACACGCTTACGTGTAAATGACCCACAGTGACGTCGGGCATGCATCCTGATGTCACTGCACACTATCATGATATTTCGCTGGGCGGGTGCGCGATGTTCTCCGATGCGTGCCCATCATTAATTAACAGGCCAGTTAAGGCCCTTGAGACACCAATTGACGGCGATTTTTCGGGGCCCGTGCGATCTTCAGATCGTCGCACGGGTGCAACGGGCAGACGGGTAGGCCACATGTTTAAAAACCTCACCTACGGGCGGGATAAGAGGGGTCAGTGGGGCCACGAGTGGTCTTTGGTAGATATTTAATGGTTAAACTTACTGCTACTTGCCTGTGTGGGCAGGAAAACTTCAAATCCCTTCACAGCTGCTTGGACGGGATTAATAGGCTTCAGGTCAGGACTCTGGAGTAAACATAATTTTTGTGGCCTTGCTGGTTTCCGGAAACCTTCCCTTAGCCTGGGAATGGGAGTTGTGCTCTCCACTGGAGGCACCTCCTGCAAGGAGGAAGGGAGGGCCAGAAACGGGGAGGAAGCCAGGAGTCCACATTCAGCCTCCGGGGGAACCACCTTTGGGAGGAGAGGCGCAGGCACAAGGGACGCAGGGCCAACAGGAAGTCCAAGGCGGAAGGGGCCACAGAAGACGCCACTATCCTGCTACCAGGGTATACAGGTGGCGAAGCAGCTACCTCAATATGACTGAGGTGCAGTGCCGAAGGAGGCTCCGTTTCTCAAGGGAGACAGTCAACTATATCTATCAGATGATTGGCCCTGAGACCAGCTCTGACTGTATGGGTGGACACCCCATGCCAGTGGCGTTGAAGGTCATGGCTGCCCTCAACTTCTATGCCTCCAGCTCTTCCCTGGGGTCGGTGGATGATCTTTGCGGAGTCTCTCAGTCAGCTGTCCAAACTTGTGTCAAGCAGAAGTCAGACGCTTTATTCAGGCATGCATTGACTTTCATTCACTACCACTGGGACGAGGCCAGCCAGACACAGCGAGCCAGAGGCTTCGTGGCCATTGCTGGCTTCACCCACATCCAGGGTGCAATAGACTGTACACATGTGGCCATCAAGGCGCCAGCAGGTGAGCCGGGTGCTTTCATCAACAGGAAGGGCTTCCACTCCATGAACGTGCAGATAGTGTGTGATCACAGGATGCTGATTCTACAAGTCTGTGCAAGTTACCCAGGCAGCTCCCACGACGCCTACATCCTCAGACACTCACAGGTGCCGAGGCTCTTCAGTGCTCCAGCCCGGCTGGTTGGATGGCTGCTGGGTAACAAGGGCTCATGATGCCCCTCCACTATCCAAGAACAGAGGCTGAGCAGTGGTACAAGGGTTGTGGTAGGGAGAACCATCAGTCTTCTCAAGATGCGCTTTCGATGCCTGGGCCATTCAGGGGATGCACTCCATTACCCCTCAGATCGTGTGTCGCTGATAGTGGTTGCATGCTGTGCTCTTCACAATCTGGTGCTGGAAAGGTGGGGGGACACAGTGGAGGGAGAAGGTGTAGATGCAGATGCTCCAGCTGCACATGATGATTCCAGCAATGAATCCGAGGTTGAGCACGCACAGGAGAACACTGAGGAGATGGACACTGACCCGGGCATACTCCAGGGAGGCAGGGACACCTGGGAGGCTTTAATCCAATGACCTTAACCTAGCCCACCACTGATGGGCCTCCAACACACGCCAGGGCTGCAGGCTCCATGCTCGATACCTGAGATCAACATCTGCCTGGTTAGGAACATTAACTATGTGCCTTGTCAATAAAGCTCAATGACAAACAAGTCACTCATAACATCATGGGTTCCCGTACACCTGCAGAAGTTAGGAATCACCCTGGCCATCACCCCAGTTGCCACAGCCTCATTGGACCCCACAGTCACTGGCAGAGGGGTAGAGGAGCTGCTACCCTCATCTGGGGCGCCCTGAGAGGAGCCCGCAGAGACGACAGGCAGCTTGTGCACTGACATGAGGTCGCTAGGTCGCTTTGGACCTCCCTGCTCACATTGACGGACGGGCACCTAGCTGGGATACTTGGTGCCCAAACCAGCTCCCACACTGACACTAACCAGCCGAAGTCAATGCCACTGTGAGGACTTGCAGGTCCGAGCACAACCCCAGGCCCTGATTGTTCTCCTGGAGGAGCCTCTCTATGAGAGTCGCCACTCTCTCCATGGAGGAAGCATTGCGCTCGGCCATGAGGGCCAATGCATTGCTGATGCTCTGCATGGACTCCTCCATCATGGAGAGCATGCCACGCATTCCCTCATGCATCTCCACCAGATCCTCCCGCAGACCCTGCTGCACTTCCAGCATCTGCTGCCTCAGGGACAACTCCATAGACACATCATCAGCCACCGACTGAGCATGTTCCTGGTCCCCTGCAGTCTTCCAACTGCCGGCGCCCTGGGCACTCTCCTGTATCTGTCTGCAACTCAAGCGAGGGTGAAGTGCCCTCACCGCTCTACCCCAGGACACTAGCTGATGATCTAATCCCGACCAAGGTGCTATTATCTGCATTGGTGCCTGCCTGGCAGAGATTGTATGATGCTGGTGCTTGCAATTCTTCTGGGCCCTCAGGTGTTAGTGGTGGATCCTCTGCCTCCTCCTTCCAGCCCTGCTCCAGTGATGCTGAGAGGAAGAACAAGGACCATTTGATTAGTTCAAGTTGAGTCAATGTCAATGTGCACGCCTGTCCCCCAGATCAGTATGTGCTCATCCTTCCATTATCAATGGTCAACCCATGTTGGAAGCTTCAATCACTGAGCATTCAGCAGTGCCATGGTTGCTGGGACACACATGGTGACCTCAGTGCACGGCAATCTTACCTCCCCGTGGCACCCCAGCCTCACTGCCACTGGTGGACCTGGGTGCATGGCACCTCTCCAGCTCCAGAGCCTCCTGCTCATATCTGGTTATAATGGCCAACTGTGCCTGGCCTCTGCCAGTCCGCATCCACTCTGCATTATTGTGTGCAGTCTTCTCCTGAAAAGGAAAGAGGAGCATTGATGAGTCCAGCCTGTACCTGGATTCCCATCGCATCCTTGCCACCCCCCCCACCTGAGTTAGACATTGCAGGGCTCCAGTGCTTTGTAACCCCGCAGCTGCCGCACACTCACACCAAGCAGCCAGAGCTGACCCCCCTCGCCCACATGCTGCCTCCATCACATTTGCCACCACACAGTTTAACCTTGCAAAGCAGGGAGGCACAAGCACATGGAATGCCAAAGGCAGCAGATGGATTGGTGCCCCGCCACCTGGAAGCTCCCTTCCCAGTATGTCAGCAGCCTGACTTTGACATGTTTCGGAGTTCCAGCACTGTGCCCAGGTGCAGATCCTTGAGGTTGCCCTAAAACAGTACTCTGGGTGTCAGTCTGCATGCAGCAGGTGCAGAACCCAGCTCAGCACAACCCTCTCAGGGTGAACTAGGCATGGGCAATAAGTGCTCGCCCACCCAGCGAAGGCCACATGCTGTGAATGAGTCAATGCAGCAACTACATTCAGTTGGGGGTGGGGGGAAGCTTACCTGCTGTGTTAAGTGACCATTGCCAACATGGTGCTCACCCTTCCCGAGCACAAGAGTTCATTGAAACGCTTGAGGCACTGAACCACATTGTGCGAACTCACAATATCTGCCACCTACTCCCAGGCACGTTTGATCATGTGTTGGGGGGGCCTCCTCCTCCCATCCCTGGGAACGAGGACCTCCCGCCGCGCTGCAAGGACAGCACGGCACTCATCCAAAAACATAGAAACACAGAAACATAGAAAATAGGAGCAGGAGTAGGACATTCGGCCCTTCGAGCCTGCTCCGCCATTCATTATGATCATGGCTGATCATCCAACTCAATAGCCCGCTCCTGCTCTCTCCCCATATCCTGTGATCCCTTTGCCCCAAGAGCTATATCTAACTCCTTCTTGAAAACATACAAAGTTTGGTCTCAACTACTTTCTGTGGTAATGAATTCCACAGGCTCACCACTGTCTGGGTGAAGAAATTTCTCCTCATCTCAGTCCTAAATGGTCTACCCCGCATCCTCAGACTGTGACCCCGGGTTCTGGACTCCCCCACCGTTGGGAACATCCTTCCTGCATCTACCCTGTCTAGTCCTGTCAGAATTTTATAGGTTTCTATGAGATCCCCCCTCATTCTTCTGAACTCCAGCGAGGGGCACAGTGCCCTGCTGACCTGCCCTCCTGTCTGGCCTGCTCACCAGCAGCCTTCTGGGGAGCACTTCTGCTGGCCATGGTTCACAGCCTTTGCAAGGCTGCAGGAACGCTCTTTAAACAGGCCGCCGGGTCACCATTGGACCTGGTGGTCATTGCAGTCCCACTACTGCCAGTCAACTCCCGCTGTCCTCGGGAGCCGCGTTTCATGCTGGGTGGGCCTTAATTGGCCCACCCAGGTAAAATGGCGACGCGGAGCGGATCCTGGGCGGCGATCAGCTCCGCACCTGCCTGCGCCCGGTCCCAACCGGCCCACCCAATGGGGAGAAAATTTTCCCCTATAATTAAAGAAGAACTCTCTTCTTAGTGGTTCCCCGCACTGCTAACTCATTGGTTTACACAGATCACGTGATCTTACAACACAGGATTATTCTTAAAGGTACAGTCCTATGATTAGCAAAACTATAATTACTACACTGGGGTAGTCAGGTCAGGGCAGGGTGGGGAAGGTAGTCAGCAGTTGGGGGTAGTCAGGTGGTCGGGAGGGGTTGGGGGCAGTAAGCAGGTGGGGGGGTATTAGGCAATCAGGGGGTCTGGGGGGAAGTAGATGGGTTGGAGGTGTAGTGTGGTATCAGGGTAGTCGGGGGGGGAAGTTGGAAGGATGTCGGTGGTTAGGGGGGTAATAGGAGGGGGTGGGGGTAGTCAATGGGTGGGGGGTGAAGTCGCGGGGTGGAGGGGTAGTCAGGGGTCCATGTGAGGTGGGAGGTAGTTGAGGGGTCAGGGGATGGTCAGAGGGGTTGGTGTAGTTGGGGGGTGAAGCGATGTAGTCAGTGGGGTTAGTCAGAGGTCGTCAGGGGGTCCAGTCATCAGGGGGTCCAGTGGGGGATCCTGTGGAGTGAGGGATGGGGGAGTGCGTATGTTCAGTACCATAGCTACCCAGGAAACAGAAGTGGTTTTAATCCTTCCAACTTCTCCTGGATAACTGTTCTGCTAAGAGAGTCAGAACTATCTGAAGTGTCTGACTGAAATTAGAGTATCGGAGGGTTCCAGGCACAGGGTAATTGCCCATTGGAAGTTTGAATTTCCCAGGCAATTTTCATGCAGTCATTGGCTTGAGGACTTCCAAGGGGCCCTCAACACATCTCCTGGGGTAACTTCACATGTTAAATGATTATAAATTACAGGCACTGTTAAAGCTGAAATGTAGAATCATTGTTTGTAGAATAAATATGACATGTTTGGTATGCATATCACTGACCTTCTGTGCAATCTAAATGGCTGTTGCTGAAAGCTATGCGGCTAGAATAATGAGACCTTGCAGCTAAAAACAATTTTGTATCCAATTAACTGTTTGACCATATTAAGGTTCACTCAAATTTCAAAGTTTAGACATTATGACTGCATATTGGAGGTGAAAAATCTAAATTTTAAGAAGTTACACATTATGATTAAAACTGAACGCATATGAATCATATTTAGCTCTTGTAATCAAGATGAAAACAATAATTTATCTCTAGTGCTTGGTCCTCAGTGGGCCATTGAGAGTGCTATAACCTACTTATAGATATATAGGCTTCATCTGTGCTGAGGGCAGATTGTTAGGTGGGAAATGTGAACATGTAGTTAGAAAAATCTTAACAAAAGTAATGAATTTAAAAGCCCATTAAAAGCTGATAAGTTCATTGTTGAAAATTGTACCTCTTACCACATTTGTTGCAGGACTGACTCATGAAGCCCAGGTTTGGTGGGTTTCTTTATACCTCATATGTTTATCTATAGAAAGCATTGAAAACTACTTGCTACTTAACATCGTATGACAATTTAACCAAGTGATATTTCACAGAGCAAGAAACATTGCAAACAACTCTGCGGTTTTCCAACCAAAAGGATGACTCATTGTTCTTTCAGATGCTAACAGACATATTTACAGTATTTTCTGGTTCTAGTTAAAATTTCTTCTATCTGTGTTTTCTCTTAAAGTGCTGAAAAATATTTTGGGATGACTAAATAACTGCTGCTGGCTTAATTGGCAAAACATGCCATTAACTTGAGTTATTTAATGGAATATTTTTTAAATTGTGATTAAACAGGTTTTTAGTCACCCACTATATCCCAGCATCAACTCAATTACATTCCTGTGAAGCTCCCTGGGATGTGTTTTTATGTCAAAGGTTTTGCATAGTAGTTGTTGTTAATTAACATTACAGATGACGGTTTAGTTAGTTCCTTAAGCAAGTAAGCAACGCTTTAATGTTGTTAATTATTCATAGATGATACGAGATACAGAAGGAAACTACATTTTGTCAGCCTTTTGTCTGAAATTCACATTTGCAGACATACGCCACACACTTTACAAGTATTTTCAATATGGGCATTGAGTAAACTGATACATTTATGAAGGAACAGAACAAAGTGAAGGAAGAATACAGGAGAGAAGTAAAATGGTGCTTAAATGGAAAACCAGAGCTCACACTGTGCGCCACCAGCGTCCTTAACCAGAGCTGGTTAGAATATTAACATGAGACAATAGAAAGCAGCATAACAAAAGAAATTAAAGACATTTAAGACACACGGAGTAGAATTTTCTACCTGCGGGGTGGGCAGTGCGGGCGCGAGTGGACGCGGACCCGCCCATGATCGGGTCCCCACCACCATTTTACGCAGGTGGGCCAATTAAGGCCCGCCCAGCGTGAATTGCGGCTCCTGAGGACAGCGGGAGTGGGCGGGCAGCGGCGGGACTGCAATGATCACTGGGTCCAATGGCGACCTGGGGGCCTGTTTAAAAAAGCTGCTGCAGTCTTTCAAAGACTGCGTATCATGGCCAGTGGAAGGGCCCCCCAGAGCGCTGCTGGTGAGCAGGCCAGGCTGGAGGGTAGGGCAGGGGAGCACTGTGCCCCTCATTTTTCTGACAATTGCCTTGCTGCCCTCCTTGAGGAGGCGGCGCACCTGGATCCAGTGTCACAAGCGCTTCAACGACCTATTGCACTCGGGAAGGGTGAGGACAATGTTGGCATTGGTCACTTAACCCAGCAGTTAGTTGTTGATGCACACTCCAACAGTTGGCGCATACCTCCCATACCCCTCCCAAGTCTGAGTGGAGTTACTGCGTTGAATCATTGACGGCATGTATCCTTCGCTGAGTGGGCCAGCAGATATTGGCCGTGCCGAGGTCACCGCGAGAGGGTGGTGAAGAGATGGGTTCTGCCCCCACAGCATGTGGTACACTGAGACCCACATTACAGTTTTGGGGGCAACCTGGAGGAGCTGCACCTAGGCACAGCGCTGGAACTGGAAAACATATCCAAGTCAGGGTGCTGACATGCTGGGAGGGGAGCTTCAAGGCAGCGTGGCACCGATCAATCTGCTGTCCTCTGCGCTCCACATGCTTGTGCCTCCTTGCTATGGAAGGTTAGACCGTGTGGTGCCTAATGTGATGTAGGCAGCTTTTGGTCAAGGGGGTGGGGGGAGTGATGGGAGACAGACCTGGCATCTTTGTGTGAGTGTTCGGCAGCAGCAGGGTGAGAAGACACTGGAGCCCTGCAATGTCCCACTCTGGTTGGGGTGGGCCATCCACAAAGAGAATCCAGCACTAATCAATGCTCTTCTCTCCTTTTCAAGAGAAGAATGCACATAATGCCGCCGAGTGGGTGAGGACTGACAGAGGGCCGGCCCAGTTGTCGATTCTCAGCCGCTTCAAGCAGGAGGCTCTAGATTTGGAGAAGTGCCATGCGCCCAGGTCCACCAGTGTCGGTGAGGCCGGGGTGCCACAGGCAGGTATGTTTGCCCAGCACTGCGGTCACCATTGTTCTCCCAACAGCCATGGCAATGCTGAATGCTCAATGATTGAAGTTTGCAACATGGCTTGACCATTGCTTATGGAAGGATGAGCGCATAATGATCCGGGGGACAGGGATGCACAGTGACATTGTCTCCACGTTAACTGATCCAATGTCCTTGTTCTTCCTTTCAGCAACAGCGGATCATGGCCGGGAGGAGGAGCAGCAGGGGCCCCCTCTCACACCTGAGGGCTCTGAAGTCACAGACTCACTAGCGTCACACCATCTCAGCACAGATACTAGCACCTCGGTGGGAATTAGATCATCGGCTAGTGTCCCAGGGCACAGCAGTGAGGGCACTTCACAGTCACTGGAAGAGCTGGCAGAGACAGAGAGTGTCCATGGTTCAGCAGTTGGAGGACTGCAAGGAACCAGGCACATGCTCAGTCGGTACCTGATGTTGTGCCTCTGGAGTCATCCGCAACGCAGCAGGGGCAGGAAATGCGGCCGGGTGTGCGGGAGCATCTGTGGGAGATACATGAGGCTATGCTTGGCTTGGTCTCCATGGTGGAGGGGTCTACACGGAGCATCACCAATGCAATGAGCCACATGTCCATCTCGTGGAGAGACTCCTCCAGGAGATCCATGAGGGCTTCCTGGGGATGCGATCGGACCAGCAAACCCTCACATCGGCATTAACCTCAGCTGGTCATTGCCAGTGTGGGAAATGGTCTGGGCACCAGGTTTCCCAGTTTGGTGCCTATCCATCCATGGTGAGCAGGGAGGCCCGAAGCGACCTCACGTCGGCGCAGCAGCTGCCTGGCGCCTCTGCTTCTTTCAGGGCGCTCCGGATAAGAGCAGCAGCTCCTCCGCCCCTCTGCCAGTGACCGTTGCATCCGATGAGGCTGCAACAACTGGGGAAATAACAGCTGTGGAACTGCCCACTCCCTCCCAGGCGGGGCCAGCACAGGCTCCACGGGCCAGAGGACAACCGCCAAGGTCATCAAGGCCAACAGGACAGCAGAGTCAGCAGCAAAAACAAAAAGAAGACAATGTATGGCTCATATGACTCGACTCGAAACGTTAACTCTGTCTTCCACTCCACAGATGCTGTCAGACCTGCTGAATTTTTCCAGCTATTTTTTGTTTTTGTTTCAGATTTCCAGCATCCGCAGTATTTTGCTTTTAAATTAGCAGAGTCAGCAGGCTGGCTCAGATGCCACTCCCAGCGATGAGGCAGCACCAAGACGTAGCACCCAAAAACGTAAACATAAGGCACCTTAGGCACAACACGAGTTTATCACTGGTACTTTTGTGTTGGCCCAAGATGAGGTCTTTATGAGTTGGTGTGATTTTTAACACCTTTGTCATTTTGTTTTCTCAATTCCCTTTGGCTGTAATATTAAATTCAGATATGTCACCATGTCTGAGGGTGCCTCTTTTCTTCTGCAGGTGGATGGTTACCAATAATGTTATGAGTGATTTGTGGGACATTCAGCTTTATTAACAAGGACCTTAGTTAATGTTCCGATCCAGGCAGATTTTGCATTCAGATATCGAGTATGGAGCCTGCAGCCTAGGCTTGTCCTGGAGATCCATCTGTGTTGTGCTAGCTAAAGGTTTGTTGGATTAAAGCCTCTTGGGTGTCCCTGCCTCCCTGGAGTATGCCCGGGTCAGCGTCTACCCCCTCTGCATTTCCCTGTGTGTGCTCACCCTCAGAATCACTGCTGGACTCATCGTGTGCAGCTGCAGTCACTGCGTCGACGTCTTCATCATCCACTGTGTCCCCCTTTCCAGCGCAAGATTGTGGAGAGCGCAGCATGCAACCACTATCACCGACACACGATCTGGAGAGTACAGGAGTGCGTCCCCTGAACGGTCCAGGCATCGGAAGCGCATCTTGAGAAGACCGGTGGCTCTCTCCACCACAGCCCTTGTGGAGGCGTGGCTCCTATTGTACCGCTACTCAGCCACTGTTCTTGGACGGCGGAAAGGCGTCATGAGCCACCTTCTGAGGGGATAACCCAAGCCGGGCTGGAGCACTGAAGAGCCCCGGCACCTGTGAGTGTCTGAGGATGAAAGCGGATCTGAGGATGGGAGCTGCCTGGGTACCTTGCACAGACTTGTAGAATCTGCATCCTGTGGTCACACACTATCTGCACGTTCATGGAGTGGAATCCCTTCCTGTTGACGAAGGCACCGGGCTCACCTGCTGGCGCCTTGATGACCACATGTGTACAGTCTATTGCACCCTGGACACAGGGAAGCTAGCAATGGCTGCAAAGCCTCTGACTCGCTGTGTCTGGCTGGCCTCGTCCCAGCGGTAGTGGATGAAAGTCAATGCACGCCTGAACAGGGCATCTGTAACCTGCTTGACATAAGTGCGGACAGCTGATTGGGAGACACCGAGCCCTGGAAAGAGCCAGAGGCATAGAAGTTGAGGGCAGCTGTGACCTTTAGAGCCACTGGCATGGGGTGTCCACCCACACAGCTCACGGAGATCTCAGGCCCAATCATCTGACAGATATAGTTGACTGTCTCCCTTGAGAGACGGAGCCTCCTTTGGCACTGCACCTCAGACATATTGAGGTAGCTGCTTCGCCACCTGTATACCCTGGCAGCAGGATAGTGGCGTCTTCTGCGGCCCCTTGCACCTTGGACTACCTCGTGGTCCTGTACCCCTTGTGCCTGTGCCTGTCCTCCCAAAGGTGGCCTGGAAGCTGAATGTGCACTCCTGGCCTCCTCCCCCTTCTAGCCCTCCCTTCCTCCTCAGAGAAGGTGCCTCCAGTGGAGAGTTCAGCTCCCATTCCCAGGCTAAGGGAAGGCTTCCTGAAACCTGCAGGCCCAAAAAAGATTCCTCACTGCAGGCCTGAAGGTTCTGAGTCCAGTCCAAGCAGCTGGAATGCATTTTGAAGTATTGCAGATCACACAGGCAAGTATCAATAACTTTGAAAAATTAATATTTGACAGAGCACACTCGCGACCCCACTGAGCCCTTTTATCCCACCTGTGGATGAGGTTTATACAAATGTGTCCTACCCGCCTACCCATTGAGCCCGTGCGCCAACCTGAAGATCGCACAGGCCCTGAAAAATTGTCCTGGATTGACACCTCAAGTGGCCTGTTAATTAATGGCGGGCACGCATCAGATATCATGGCGCGCCCGCCCAACGAAATATTGCGATGGCGCACGGTGATGTCGGGACACTCGCCCGACATCTCTGCACGTCATTTTACGCATCGGCATGCAGGGCCCGCCCCCCCCACACGCCAACGGGAAAATTCTGCCCATGGAGAGCATGTGAATAGCCAGGGAAGCAGAGGTGGGGGAGAATGAAAACAGGAAAAGGTGGCAAAACAGAGCAAGTTCCAGCAGCTCAGGAATTTAAGCGCTCCAGGTAATATTTCCCCTGTGCCCGATTTTCCATCCTGAGAATGCCTTTCCTGGTCTGATCAGCTTAATAAGATGGCAATGCACAACCTTGATGCACCCAATTAGAATCACCTAATCTATCCTCCCCATGGTGGCCTGCTGCGAAAATCTTGTGGTACCAACAGGAAGCGAACAAAACGTAGTGCAATTGTTTGACAACACAAAACGGTTTCAGTGCTATGATTGTTTATCAACAATGCAAAGAGTGTAAAATACTGATCTTGCAGTGCACAGGAAAATCTGCATATCTTTTGAACACTTTTCAAGATCAGAAGTGTATATATTTTGTATGGCTGGGGAAACGATTATAGTTCAATGTCGAGGTTCACAGTGCATTCAGCAGCTTCACCTGACACAGTGTGAATGATCGTGGTGTCACCAGGAATGGATCTGCCAGAGCAGGAGTTCAGTATGTGGCTGACCGTCTGACTTGGATGGCCACACTCGCAAATTGAGCTGCTCCTCAGGTTCCACTTGTCCTCTGCCTGTGCAGTGCCCATTCTGGGCCCAAAGGTTGGTCCCAGACTAATCTTACACCATTGCTTCTGCAAATGCCTTGCATGGAATGTAGTTGCTTCTTCCATACACTTGTCATCACAGCCTGTCTGGTCTACATGGTGACGTCAGCATGTCATAAGAATAAATGGATTTTTTTTCTTCTTGCATTTTTAAAATTATTTTTTGAATTTATGAGCCCATAGCAACCAACAGAAGTTGATGATTTTTGACAAGCTCCCAAACCTATAACATCTCATCACTTGTGTGAAAAAAAAACTACAGAAGAAAGTTATAGAAGATGGCAAAGTAAGATGGTGCGTGCCAGATGAAGTTTGGTCCTGGCATCCTGCATCTCTTCCATGTCTTCCCTGCAGTACTCCTCAGTGAACCACATCATGAAGCCCTTTCAGCTTTACTGAAAGTGAAATGTAACCATTATCCCTGAGGAAACTCATCTTTCTCTAAATGTTGATATAATTTTAGGATCCTTCATTGCCTTCTTGTTCAAAATATTCTGGCTCCCATAGATAAGCTTTGTCTCCAACAATCTCTGAAGAATCTTATTTGGCTTTGAACTCTGTGTAACAGGCATAGCACAGTAAACAGAAAACATGTCTTTAGATTTCTTTAGCCACAGAATATATCATGTACCTTTGAGCATGCTCATATAATTCAAAATTCATACAGTAACTGAAATGTCCGAGGAATACTCTGGTACAAAATTTCAACACTCGGAGTCCAGATGCAATATTCAAGTGGTTCCTTTATTGTGCATGCGGGGAGTAAACACTGGACAATCCAGGTGCTTCTCCACTGAGGTTCAAATGAGCAGAGTTTATATATTTTTTACTATCAGTTACAACTTAATGGTATTAGTTAGACAAAGGCCACAGCACAATGACCCCCTGGTGGGCTGATAATTGAGTACTTGTACAGTAATTGCAGTGCAGAGACTAAGCATTGTCATTTGGAGATAGCAAAGAATGTATGTTTGTCCTATACAAATGTTTAACGGGGGGGCTGACTGGATGTGGTTCGAGGTTATCAGACGGTGTTAAATGGCCTTCCTCATTTCTTGATCGAGTCATCTCGTGTCCCCACCCGTGTGTCTCCCATTTCCTAATTGCAAATTTACAGCTGAGCCCTTTGTACAAGTTTTAGCTTTCATGTAAGGCTGTGATTGTCTGTGTATGCTTCAGCACCCTAGCTGCTGGTCCTGGCTGGCACTTTAAAATAAATCCAAATTTTCTGCCTCTTCAGTAATATTAAAAAAAGACATTGCTGGAAGCTTTAACAACCAAACAAATTTATTGAACAATATAAACAAAAAAATAAATAACATTAATCTGATGCATATTAATACATATCTGATAAATATTAATACATATACATTTTAGGTATTACATTATATTAGCTTCACAATAGGAAAAAGTGACAGTTTTAAAGCTCTGTGCTGAACTAACATCTTACAATTGTTATATTTATAACCCCACAAAGTATGGGCGCTGAAATCCATAGTCATCTGGGACACCCTGGTTATAAAGTGATCCGACAAGTTGGGAATTAGTCTGAGGCCCAGCCGTCATCATCATTCTAGGGTTCTTGCTTGGGACAGAGTCTCAGCCCACCCAAAAATGAGGCCAATGTTAGAAGGGGTGAGGCCAGAGGGGAGATTCCCAGACTGGACTTGTCACTAGCCTGCTGGCATCAGTGGGCTGGTGACCCAAGTGAATACAAGCATACTGGCCTGATGAACCACAGATGTGGAGCCGACATGAGGAGCCAGGCCTAGGATATATAAATCCTGGAAGATTTTTTAAATTGTTTGAAGATTTTCCAGGCCCATTTTTAAGGGCTTTTCTAGAAGGATCTCAGGAGCAGGATTCCCTGCTCCATTTTTCATCCTTCCTGTTCTGGTGGGCACCTCAGTTGTGCAATACGTGGCACAGGAGCCATAAGACATATTAAAATGAGGTGACTGTCCCCTGGCCCTGCATACTTTGGCAGACCAAAGGCTGGAGATTACAGCTGGCATACCCTTGTACTTCTACTGGGGTGTTGGATTCTGAATGCAAGAAGTTTTAAATGTTTTGGGGATAATTTTTCTCTTTAATAATTAGCTGTAAAATACATCTGGGTAAATTAGGCCCAGAGGATCACAGACCAAAAATGTACCCTGCCCAATTGTCTGTGTATTCATTTAAATAATCACTAAATCAGTTGGGCTATGTACTGTCATGCAATTCAATTTTCTAACTGATTTCCACAGAGTGTCGGCCATGACTCAGTTGGTAGCACACATGCCGCTGACTCATAAGGTTGACAGCTCAGGTTTCACTCCAGGGCTTGAGCACAAATATCAAGGCTGACACGCCATTACAGTACTGAGGGAGTGTTACATTGTTGGAGGTGCTGCCTTTTAGTTGAGCCGTTAAACCATTTGCTCAGGTGAATGTGAAAGATCCCTTGGCACTATTTTGAAGAGGAGCAGGAGAGTTGTCCCTGGTGAACATTTATCCCTCAATCAACGCCACAAAAAACAGATGCTTTGGTTGTTATCACATTGCTGTTTGTGGGAATTTGCTGAGCACAAATTATCTCCCAAGTTTCCTACTTACAACAGTGACTACACTTCAAAAAGAACTTCATTGACTGCAAAGCACTTTGAGGTAACCGGTGATTGTGAAAAGCACTATATAAATGCAAGTATTTCTTTCTTTTTAATGTGGTTCTCTAATCCTAATTATTAAAGAAAACTAGCCCCATTATTTATTTTCTGAATTAAAACAGCACTATCAAGCTAAAGCTAGACAGAATGCTTCAATTTTGTTATGGATGTGTCTAGTGAAAATGACCCATGCTCCAGTGCATCCTGCACGGCTGGCCCATCAGAGCATGTGAATGAAGTAATTTCTCCTCATCTCAGTCCTAAATGATCCTGAGACTGTGGCCCTGCCCAGTGGAAACAATCTCTCAGCATCTACCCTATCAAGCCCTTTCAGAATCTTGTAGGTTTCAATGAGATCTCCTCTCATTCTTCTAAACACCAGAGAATATAAACCCAATTTACTCAGCCTGTCATCATGGGACAACCCACTCTTTCCAGGGACCAATTTAGTGAACCTTCACTGTACCATCTCCAATGCAAGTATATCCTTCACACAGTATTTCAGATGTGGTCTCACCACAATTGTAGCGAGGCTTTGTTATTCCTGCACTCCAATCCCCTCACAATAAGGCAAATGGCATGTTGGCCTTTAATTGCTTGCTGTACCTGCATGTTAACTTTCTGTGTTCCTTGCATGAGTACACTCAAGTCTCTCTGAACATCTACATTTTCAAGCTTCACGCCTTTCAAAAAATATTCTTTCAAAGAAAAATGATAGCAGCTATTTTACGCCAAAGAAACAAGAATGATAGATTTCACAAGCAACATGTATTTTTGGAACAGTAGTGACTATTCTAGTACTTCAAAAAATTAGTTTATTATACGAACTAGTACCTTGTCTTTGGGGCTGGATTTTATGGGGGGTGGTGGTTGGGGCATATTGCTCATCCCCTTTTTAGAAAAGTTGTTCACAAACAATGATTGACTTCAATAAACATTGCCCTGCAGGCGGCCTTAAGCTGAGCGTGGGACTTCTACTCCTCAGGGGAAGGAAGTCCTGCCCTCGAGAGCTGCCGGCCAATCTGATAGGATGGCAGTCCAGTAATCCCAGCAGTGGCAGAAGCAGATAGTGGCCTCTCTGCTTGGACTACAAGGGAGTCCCCAAGATGTGTCATGGATGCTGGACTAAAGTAAGTCAGGGCTTTTTGGGTAGGGTGGGATCAGTATTGTGAATCCTCAGATTTGATAGTTTGTATTACAAAGTCTGTTTTGCGTCCAGCTTCTGTTCACTGGCAGTGAGACAGCTCCATAAACAAACTGTTTCATCAGCCGCTGCTGAAAACACAATGTTGCCATCAGGACTTAATGCCAGATGCAGAACTCTCCCTCTGTGACCTGCAAAGAGAGAATATGTAGTATGTTGCCATCTTTATTCCATGAGTGAGTTCTATAAATTAACCTAAATCACAGAATAGGGGACCACTTTGACTGCAGGTATGATGTGCTTGCATCCGCTCATGGACCTTTGTTCACTGACATCCAAATGACAATTAAAATAGCTCCCTTTGGCTTTCTTATGTTTTATAAGTTCTCAAGTAGTCCAAAGGATCATATGGTGTTACAACAGAAAATGCTGGAAATATACAGAACTTGCTTGTTAATATTTCAGGATTATACTCTTTATCAGTACTGAAAACCAGAAGATAGGCTTAACAGATTGAAAACAAGACAAACAAGGAAAAGGGAGAAGCAAAATGTCTTCTAACCAGAGGGAGTTACTAGGAAGAATGACCTTCCAACTGCACCGCCAAATGTGAGGCAATGTCAAAAAATTAATGGAAAGAGAGAAACTGCAAATAGTTAAGAGTTGAAGAAAAACAGGAGTTCCATACAAACAAAAAGAAAAGGCAAATGCAGTGGTCTGTAATGAAAACAGGAAGTGCTCGCAAAATATAATGGGCCTCCTAGTTCTAGGGAGAGGGGGAAACAGGCCTACATGCTCCTGTTTCCTTTCTACTTTTACAAAGCACAAAGGAAGACAGAGGCCTAGTGTCAATGCCACTGGATTAGTAACCTGCCGAGCAAGTTATAATGCTCAGGGGGCAGGGGTTCAAATCCTCCATATGGCAGCTGGTGGAATTTAAATATAAAAATTGAGAATTGAAAGCTAGCCTTAGTAATGGTGACCATGAAACTATCATCAATATTCATTAAAAACCCATGTGATTCACTAATATCCTTTAGGGAAGGAAATTTGCCAACCTTACTTAGCCTGCCCTGTATGTGACTCTGGGCCCACAGCATTGTTGTTGTCACTTAACAGCCATGCCTTCTGAAATGGCCTAGCAAGCCACACTTAGAGATGAGCAATAAATGCTGGCCTTGCCAGTGATTCCCACATCCTATCAAATATTAAACAAAAAAACTAAATGAAATGGCAGCTTATCATTTAATCATCAATTCTGAAGAAAAATTATGGGCAAAATGTTAACCTTTCTTCTCTCTTTACAAATGCTAACTGACCTGCTGTGTTTCCAGTATTTTATTATTTTATTTCAGATTTGCATGCTTTTGCTTTACTGTCACAAGAACACAAAAATAATTATACGGGCCTGCAGTAATAAAGGTGTGAAAGAAAAACACGGTGAAGTTATCATCTGATGGTAATCTCACATGTCATGCATAACTACAGTGCTTCAACTAACTTTGTGTTCAAAATTACATTCTGCAATTCGTTTTGCTGCCGAACTGAAATTATTTTGCATTGATGCATGGGCTAGAGGGTCTGGTAGGCAATTGGTGAAGAAGTGACTGGGAGGTGTAAAGGTGACAATCTGAAGAGCAGATGAGTTCGCAATCAGGAAGGAGATTACACATAGTGGGGTGGGTGCAACAAGTGGTGGCCAACAGAGGTTTGTGGAATTTCCTACATTGGTAAGCTTTTGTTTAAAACATACATTGTTGGTGGCAGCCTGGAATATCTTAAAGGCTGCTGGTTAGAACATATGTAAACTCAACTCTGCATCAACTACATCAGAGCAAGCCAATCTGATAATGGAGGCACCAATTTTGTGTTCATCCATATGCAAAAGGCCTAAGACTCGTTTCATGCACCTCTTTTGGTAATTATGTCAGCAAGGTGGCTGACACTCCTCTAGCACCATATTAGAGGTTTTGACACCTATTTTAAGGACCTGTAAAACAGATGTACCAAATTACCTAGCAAAAACTGCTAAACTACAGATGTCAGTGTTTTTAATGAATTTATGGGAGGTGGGTGTCGCTGGCTAGGCCAGCATTTATTGCCCATCCCTAATTGCTGCCTTCTTGAACTGTTGCACTCCATGTGGTGCAGGTACACCCACAGTACTGTTAGAAAGGGAGTTCCAGGATTTTGACACAGCGACAGTGAAGGGACGCCGATATATTTCCAAGTCAGGATGGTGAGTGACTTGGAGGGGAACTTCCAGGTGGTGGTGTTCCCATTGATCTGCTGTCCTTGTCCTTCTAGAAGGTAGCGTTCGTGGGTTTGAAAGATACTGCCTAAGGAGACTTGATGAGTTCCTGCAGCGCATCATGTAGATAGTACACACTGTGTGTCGGTGGTGGAGGGAGTGAATGTTTGTGGAAGGGGTGCCAATCAAGTAGGCTGCTTTGTCCTGGGTGGTGTCAAACTTCTTGAGTGTTGTTGGAGCTGCACTCATCCAGGCAAGTGGAGAGTATTCCGTCACACTCTTGACTTGAGCCTTGTGGATAGTGGACAGGCTTTGGGGAGTCAGGAGGTGAGTTATTCACCACAGGATTCCTAGCCTCTGAACTGCTCTTGTAGAAACAGTATTTATATAGCTCATCCAGTTCAGTTTCTGGTCCATGGCAAACCCCATGATGTTGACAGGAAAGGATTCAGCAATGGTAATGCCACTGAATGTCAAGGGGCAAAGGTTAGATTCTCTCTTGTTGAACATGGTCATTGCCTGACACTTGTGTGGCACAAATGTTACTTGCCACTTATCAGCCCAAGCCTGGATATTGTCCAGGTCTTGCTGCATTTGGACATGGGCTGCTTCAGTATCTGAGGAGTCGCAAATGGTGATGAACGTTGTGCAATCATCAACAAACATCCCCACTTCTGACCATATGATGGAATGAAGGCCATTAATGAAGCAGCTGAAGATGGTTGGGCCTTGGGCACTACCCTGAGGAACTCCTGCAATGATTTCCTGGAGCTGAGATGACTGACTTCCAACAACCACAGCCATCATCCTTTGTGCTAGGTATGATTCCAACCAGTGGAGAGTTTTCCCCCTGATTCCCATTGACTCCAGTTTTGATAGGGCTCCTTGATGCCACATCCAAATGCTATCTTGATGTCAAGGGCAGTCACTCTCACCTCACCTCTGGAGTTCCACTCTTTTGTCCATGTTTGAACCAAGGCTGTAATGAGGTCAGAAACTGAGTGACCCTGGCAGAACCCAAACTGGGCGTCAGTGAGCAAGTTATTGCTAAGCAAATGCCGCTTGATAGCGCTGTTGATGACCCCTTCCATCACTTTGCTGATGATCGAGAGTAGACTGATGGGGTGGTAATTGGCAGGGTTGGATTTGTCCTGTTTTTCGTGTACAGGACACACCTGAGCAATTTTCCACATTGCTGGGTAGGTGCCAGTGTTGTAGCTGTACTGGAACAGCTTGGCTAGGGACGCAGCAAGTTCTGGTGCACAAGTCTTCAGTACTATTGCCGAATGTTGTCAGGGCCCATAGCCTTTGCAGTATCCAGTGCCTTCAGCCGTTTCTTGATATCACGTGAAGTGAATCAAATTGGCTGAAGACTGGCATCTGTGATGCTGGGGACCTCTGGAGGAGAATGAGATGGATCATCCGCTCGTCACTTTTGGCTGAAGATTGTCGCAAATGCTTCAGCCTTATCTTTTGCACTGATGTGCTGGGTGCTCCATCATTGATAATGGGGATATTTGTGGAGCTTCCTCCTCCAGTGAGTTGTTTAATTGTCCACCACCATTCATGACTGAATGTGGCAGGACTGCAGAGGCTAGAACTGATCCGTTGGTTGTGGAACCGCTTAGCTGCATCTATCGCTTGCTGCTTATGCTGTTTGGCACACTAGCAGTCCTGTGTTTTAGCTTCACCAGGTTGACACCTCATTTTTAGGGATGCCTAGTGCTGCTCCTGGCATGCCCTCCTGCACTCTTCATTGAACCAGGGATTGACCCCCTGGCTTGGTGGTAGTGGTAGAGTGGGGGTATATGCCAGACCATGAGGTTACAGATTGTGGTTGAGTACAATTCTGCTGCTGCTAATGGTCCACAGTGCCTTGTGGATGCCCAGCCTTGAGTTGCTAGATCTGGTTGAAAACTATCCCATTTAACATGGTGGTAATGTCGCACAACACGATGGAGGTTATCCTCAATGTGAAGGCGGGATTTCACCTCCACAACAACTGTGTGGTGGTCACTCCTACCAATACTATCATGGGCAGATGCAAATGCAGCAGGCAGTTTCGAGAGGATGAGGTCAAACATGCTTTTCCCTCTTGTTGGTTCCCTCACCACCTGCCGCAGACCCAGCCTAGCAGCTATGTCCTTTAGGATTCTGCCTTATGTGACTTATGTATATATGTATAAACACCTGTGAATTGACTTAGAAACTTAAGTAAATGTAGCCAGTGTAAAATAAATCAATCGGTATAATTTTTGTCCATTATGTTAACAGTTACAGCCTTAATAAAATAACCCACAGCATTCAAAGAAAATGTCAATTTGCCATCTTTCCCAACGTTAACGGATCCTTTAAAAAATTCTAGAAGTCAGATTGTGATCCACATTTTTGCCAAAAACAAATCAGTTCTTCCTTGCACCATATCCTATCTGTGTACCAAATTTCACTGAAGTTCATCCAGTCGTTTTTGAATCATAGCGCCAGATTTTCACCTCCCGAAGCAGGTGTTGGGAAATTTCTCAGCTTGGCTGGTCACCTCAGGAAAAAGTGCAGCGTCAAACCCGATTGCTCTGGGGGAGCGGGTGCAGGATGGAATCGGACCCACCATTCTGGATACAGATCGGAGGTGGCCACAGATCGGGGGTGGCCACAGGAGTTGCCAGGTTCCGAGATGGGCTGTTTAAAAGGTCCACCTCGGTTCTCCAGGACTTTATCTCAGTTGTTAGCTTATGTCTTAAGCCCTCCAGCCTTCATCACTCACACATTTATCCCCCACTCACTCCCAATGCTATCTCCATGCCCCTATGCCAACTTATGCCAACTCATGCCTCCCACCCGCTGCCCAGGGTCCATCATACCCTCCATGCCAACCCATACACCCACTCGCCCCAATGGCCCCTTATATCTTATGCCAACTGGTGCCCCCCCACCCCCCACCACCACCCCCCCCACCCCACCCCCCCCACCATGGCTCTTCATATACCCCATGACAGCTCATAGCATTTCTATGCCCATTCACCCAATATACACTCTGTACAGAGCCAATTAACCCTATAATAACAATGGCATGTGTGGAAATGCTTAACAAAAACCACCATTTTTAATTCTCTTAAAGAAAAACTGCTGCTGCAAAAACCCTATAAGAGTGTCAATCAACCAGACTTTTAAAGTATGAATAACCAAAATTATAAACATTTGACACCTCTTTATTTGTGTAAATAAACATTGAGCCAGTGACAAAATAGATCAAAGAAGAAAAGGATTGTAAAGCTGTCAATCAAGCAATGTATTCCCTTCTGTGCACCTGTTTCAACAAAGTAAAGCCTTTATGGAAGTCTGGGCTCTTGGCCAAGCCTCATTATGCATGAATCATCTCAAATTTGTACTAAGTGCAGTAGCTGGCGGGAAAAAAGGCGCTTAATCCGCCGGCCGCAATGGCAACTTTTAGTGCCGTATCTTCCCATTCTCACCTCATTAATTATGCAGCCACAGGAAACTTGCTGGTGGGCAGCCTCCAATTTGCCCGCCATACCATTACCTCGCTGCTTCCTCACACAGGGCGCCATATCTAAACTGCAGCTATGCAACATTTCTCAATGCTTACAGCCCAGGTGAAGACGTAGCCCTGAAAGCAATTAAGAGCGCAGACACATCCCTGCGATGCCTTCTGGACACCGTGGAGGCCTGCTGCGATCTCCTCTACCCCCACTCTGGCTGCAGGACACCCATCAGCCTCACCACTCCGGCTTGGGAGGCATTGGCAGTGGTGGTCAATGCCAATGCTACACACAAGTGGTTGGCAATCCAATGTAGGAACAGATGAATGATCTCATCCATGCTGCCAGGATAAGGCAACCATCTCATCACTCTAAATCCACACACTCACCAAGCCATCACACATTCACTGGCGTCTCACTCACTGCCAGCTCAAGGGACATAATCACTCACTCACTCACAAAAATCATCACATCTCCATCTGGCCTCATCTCCTCTGGAGTCTACCTTCTTCAGCCCTCACCATCTTTAGGCCACTTGCACAGATCAACATGTGCCCCCACACACACCCTGGAATACCTTCCTTCCCCAGTACAGCTCTCGTCCTGCAGCCTCTTCCCTTGTCTGAGGCCACTTCTCCCAGTTCACCAAGCAAGCCCTAGCCCTGCAGCCAATAAAAATTCACCCTGCCTTACAGTTGGTCTGGTAGGTAGAGACCTGCCTGTGAGCCCCCCTAAATGTGATGTGGTGCTGCCTACGAAGCCTGGCGCTAATGACCTCAAATGCTGCTGAAGAAAGGTAGGCAAACAAACCTTGAAGTCCTGAGCAAAGTGCAGCCCGCCAGGTGCACGCTTATATAGTTGCGAAACATGTCAGCGTGCAATCACGTCAATGTGCCCAGGTGATCCAGCATGGCGGGGATGATTCTGGCGAGCAGAGCTTATAATTAGTTGCAAATGTATTAAAAAGATCTTCCCGATATCCAGTGGCAGGAAACGCGGCCCACTATTGACAGGGGGAGCAGACAATCGCAAACTGGTTTCACAATGGCGCAAAACTGATTTTTAGCCTTCTCACCATATTGTCCGCTCACGGTCGCCATGACGCCCAGTACCAACGGGGGACGAAAATTTTGGCCTATGTGTTTTTTAAGCTTTTTGAGCATTTATTGAGGCCAAGAGTCCATGTAAATTGTTGTTTATGGCATCAGGTTCTGAGAGAAAGCATGGCTGGGATTGAGAAACAACAGTGCATAGTGGCAACTTCTTTCCTGGAGCAGAATTCTGGCATGCCAGGAATGGAGGAGCCTGAAATTGGAGTCAACCTGTCTCTGCCAGGTTTTCTCCCCATGAAACCTGCCATGATATCTTTTGGAAGAATGTGGGGCTGGGGAGGGTTTTGACAAGGACATCATAGAAATCCATTGATTCTTTTATGGCCAGCGGTACTGGGAAGTATCGGTGTTAAGCTTCATGTCATTTGTTTTCTTATTTCATCAGTATGTCTATGACCTCCCCTAAATCTGTTAATATCTATCACATTATTACATTTCTGAGTTTTGTGTCATCTCCAAACTTTGAAATTGTGCCCTGTATCCCCAAGTCCTGGTCATTTTTGTATCCATACTGTCACTGCCCCTTTAGTCTTCAATTTGCTAACAAGCAAGTAGCTAAATCAGTGACATCGGATGACATGGGGAATTTAGCAAGTTACCTTATGCCGGGGATTAGCACAAATAGAGGTTATGGCTTCATCATTCAACTTTCATTTTATGATTGCCTACCTAGTAATCAAATAGCAGTGAGTAATCCAGATGAAGATGAATAGGTTTATTTTATCTTTCACAACAGAATTATAAAAGTAATCAAGTTTATTTTGCTCTCCTTATTATCTTCCCTTATGACAGTCCCGCTTTAATGATAATTGTGTGGTACAAAACAGGTTAATTAAAATGTTGCACTGGTTTCACAGTGTAGTCTGTATTGCAGGTAAAAGACACTGGGTCTGTGAAAGGTCAAAGTGTGATTAAAATATGCAGTGTTAGTTTTCTAAAACCTCTAAATGTTCTTCCTTTTAATATAAAACAGATTTTTTTAAACTGAGTTCCAGCAAGCTGCTCAGATTTAAAAAAAATGTTGGCTTCATAGAAGCATAGCTATCACCCAATTTATTCAGGTTTTGTGAAGCAATTTTATTTATCTTCCCTCAAAGAGCTTTATATTTTTGTAGATTTGTAAAGAAAATATGGCACCAGTGCTCAAATCAGCTGATCTCTACCATTAATACTGAATTAGCTCATTGAGTTTTTTTCTGGCAGTCCTGGTGACAGTTCTTGAGGTATTAATTGTGCATATATTAATAGTGCCAAATATTAATAGGGCTGTATATTAATAACACTAATATTTATAGTGCTGTATATTAATAATGCAGTAACCCATTCTGCTACAGCTACAGCTGATTGCACATGCAGCAATGGTAGATTTCCCTGGGAATGATGAGCCTGAATGTTTGCACAGGTGGAGAGACAAAAATGGCCACGGAGGCACGAGTCTGGAAGTCCCGCCCTGGAACCTGGCCCCCACCATTTTCGGGGGCAGGGAGGGTTCTAAATTGCATGTCCGTAGTTCACAAAGGCAACTGCTCTTGTTAAAATGCTGCTGCCTCAGTCAGGTCTGATGTTGCTATGGGATGTCCAAAACTTGACTTGTGTACTTTAGACCTGGTAGGAGAAGATCTAAACTTACTTGGAGAGGTAAGGTAACTTTTGGATATGGCGCCGAGCCACCTTTTGGAGAGGTAAGGTGCCCTTTGGGAGAGCTCAAGTGTCATTTGGGATGGTTAAAAGTAGACACAAACATGCATAAAAAGTGTCAAGAGAGCTGTCAAGAGAATTGTCAAAGGGAGCTGTCAAGCTGTCAAGAAATTGAAATCTCCTGCCCTTTAAATACTTTTAAAAATTGTGTGCAATGTTAAAAAAATCAGTGTTTGCTATTTCACTTTTCTTGTTGTCATAAGATTGAGGATTGCCATTATAGGGTTAGTGCTACATGACTGATTTCAAAACCTATTATTGTCACAGCCCATGACTGTCACACACCGATGACTGTCGGTTCACAGTTTGATTGACAGCTCCAAGTGCCTATAAGGGATTTGAAGTGGAATTGTGAATACAAATGCTTATTTTTAAAAGGAATTAAAGGAAGTCAAAAGTAGTAAATGGGTTTTCATAAATGAGAGTGTTTTTTGAAATTGTGAATTTATCAAAAGACACTTAGGAACTTTATTTAATCTCAGCACGGGTCCTGAGGTCTGCCCATGGTGGATACCGGGTGTGTTGGCATGGAGGGTGTAAGGCCAAAGGAGGGCATCAGTTGAAATGAGTTAGCACTAAGTTTGCATAGGAGCAGTTAAGGACTATTGGGCTGAGTTGGGGCATGGGTTGGGTTGGAGGGTATGAGGGATAATGGGGGTTGGTGGAGGGGCATGAGGTGGCATTGATTGGCATGGATGGGGGGCATGAAGAGTGTGTGAGGAGTGAGGCGTTGTGAGGGGTGAGGGCTAGAGGGCTGTTTTTTGTTTTATTCCTTTTTCTCATAGCTTCGACAAAGTGCCAGGGCACCAAGGCCGGCCTTTCACCCAGCCCACCTCTCCACCCACCAGCCTCCAAACTCTTTTAAGGGGCTACGGCCACAAATCTCATTTTCGCCCATCCCATCCCCACAGAATGAAATTCCAAACTTTTGGAGCACTTTCTCCCGAGTCTGATTTGCAGAGCTAGGAATTGTCCCGACTCTGCACTCCTGACCTGGAAGCGAAAATTCGGGCCTAGGTCCTCAGGGAAGAGAGGCAAAGGCTGGGGGGAATGGGAGAAAAAGTAGGGAAGTAATGAAAGACAAAGTGCTGGATTTTACCAGCCTTCTAGGGATGGGCTGGGAGACAGGGGGGTGCATAAAATTATAAGAGTGGGAGGGGGATGGAATGCCCATTCGCTACCTGCTGCCATGCCATTTTGCCAGTGATGTGGAAGGGGGCCAAGTGAGCCACCAACTACCCTGGCAACCTCCCAACAGGCCCTGGTGGGGTGGGGGGTGCCAGTCATGGCAATGGTTACCTCCCGTGGAAATGACCATCCCTGTAGGAACAGCACCACCTACCCCCTGCCAACTGCCCCCCTCCCTGCCCCCCACCACCCCTTTCCACAATCACTCCCTGAGAGACCCAGCCACTTCCACCCCTCCACCCCTAATACCATGGGGGAAGGCATCCTTCCATTGTTCATCTTGAAGGTACAGGCCAAGCAGTGACCACTGCTCAGGATGGCACTGAGACTTCTTAACTATCAGCCCTCTGGGTTTAGGAGGAGGGGAGGGAGGGGGGTGTGGGGGTTGTGGGGGTGGGGGTGTGGGGAGGTGGCACCCTTTAAAGGGACAGTAGCCCTGGCAGCAACCAATTAGTTGTATGATGCCTGTAAAATGCAGCCATGGGTCCTGCAAGTGGCCAAGTCAGGGTCGCCCCCAGTTTTCGGGCCCATCGTCAAGACCCAGCCATGAGAATTAAACTGCAACCTTTTTTTTAATCCAAGGCTCCATTTCAATATCGTCTGAACAAATGATGTTGTGTGATTTAAAAACAGAAAATGTTGGAAAAACTCAGCAGGTCTGGCAGCAGCTGTGGGGAGAGAAACAGAGATAACGTTTTGAGTCCACATGATGCTTCTTCGGAGTGGGGAGCATTGTGTGATTGGTGCATTTTTCAAATGAACTTTGACGAGGTCCCTCAGTTTAAATATTTTAAACATCTGTGGTGCAGCCGCTCACTATGTGGCAAATTGAGACAATTAATTGCCAAGTGAGGGCCATTTCCCACCCCACCATCATTTCACTCTTGTCAGGAGGGCCTGCTGCTACATGGAGAGGCCATCAAGTAAACCCTGATAGCCAACTGGGGGGGGTGAGTGGGGGGGGGCAACCCACCTTTACAGCCACTTCATGGCCCACGAAGAGACCCACAAGTGGTAACCCTGTGGTTAGGCCACCCACGGCAGAATATTCCACCCGCACCAAATACCAGGCCTCCCTGTGTGCCTCCAGCATGGTATGAAAAATACTTCGAGGGTGAGATATTAGTGGTCACTTCAGGGCCCTTCCCGGCGCCACTGGAATTCTAATGGGTAGTGGAGAATGAGCGCTTTGCCACCTGAGGAGGCTGGCCATTAAAGCCTGACAGCCTCCCTAAGAGGCCATACCCAGAGGCAAGAGTCATTCTTGCTGGAAGAACTGCCTACCCTCACTATCAGCCCCCTTCCAGCCTGCCAGGGCCTGCTTGATTGAATGGACCCCATTTTCACTCAGGCAAGGGCCCGCATTGTGTGACTTATGATTTTTTAGAGTAGATGTAAATGCTCGGAGACGGTGGGTAAGGTCTGTATAACTGGGGGAAGGCAGTGGTGTAGTAGTATTGTCAACAGATTAATATTCCAAAAACCTAGGGTAATGCTCTGGGGACCCAGGTTCGATTCCCACCATGGCAGATGGTGAAATTTTAATTCAATAAAAATCTGGAATTAGGAGTCTGATGATGCCCATGAAACCATTACCGATTGTCATAAAAACCCATCTGGTTCACTAATGTCCTTTAGTGAAGGAAATTTGTCATACTTAACTGGTCTGGCCGACATGGCCAGGCCCACAGCAATGTGCTTGATGCTTAAATTCCCTCTGAACAAGGGTAATTAGGGATGGGTAATGAATGCTGGCCTAGCCAGTGACGCCCACATCCCATGAACAAATATTTAAAAAAATGTCAAGTTATTTAAATCCCTGCCTTTTAAATTTAAAAAAAAATGTCTGTTTCTCTGAGTTGAAACAAATCAGTGTTTTCAGTTTCAATAGCTGTTTGTTAACATAACCCTAAGTGCTATCATTATAGTATTGTGACTGCTTGACTGCTTCCACAACCTGTCATTGTCACAGTGGGAGGCTGTAAATTCAGTTTGATTGACAGCTCCAAGAGATTATCAAGGGATTAGCTGTCTTTGATGTGGTGTTTTGAATATAATTTTTTATTTTTATAAGGGTTAAATACTTGAGAGGATTTAAATGTATTGAATGGGATTTTATCAATGAGAGTCCTTTTTTATATAGTGAAGTCTGTAGAACTTTATTTCATCTCAGCATGGCTCCTGAGGTCTGCCCATTGTGGATACTGTGTGGGTTAGCATGGAGGGTGTAAAGGCAAATTGTGGTGGGTGGGAGTAATGGGTGAGCATGAGTTGGTACTAAGTTGGCATAGGGGCTATAAGGGACCATGAGGATGAGTGGGGGGTCATGTGTTGGCATGGAGAGCGTGAGGGGCCATTGGCACTTGGTGCGGCCATGAGTAGGCATGGATGGAGGATGGAGAGTGGGTGAGGAGGTGTGAGGCAGCAGGGCTAGAGGGCCTGATATTCAACCACACAACTTGGATGAAGTCCCAGAGTACCAGAGCAGGTCTTTTTAACAGCCCACCTCAGCACTCAGCAAACCCCAGCACACACCCGCAAAACCACCACCGCCCTCCCGCCCCACCACCACCGGAGAAAGGATCCATTTTTCCCCAAGGCAGATATGGCGAGGCAGGAAATTTCCCGACTCAACACAACACAGGAGCGAAAATCCTGGGCATTTTTTGTTTAAACTATGCAGCATTGTCACAGGTCTTATCATAGCAATCTTTCACCAATTCTGTACAATAGGCAGTGGCTTTTCATGCCCAAAGTGACTGCAGGCTGAGTGAATATTGTCAATACTGTGGTAAATATTCTGAATTACAGTGTGATGAGAGGGATGGAGACAAGGTGAAGATTTCAACCCAGAAAAATTCCCCGGAAACTATTGGATCCGGCTCTATTTCCTGGTCCTTCTGCTGTGCTCCCACTGAAGTTATGGCTAAGTTACAGAAGCGGGGATCCCACCTGGAAAGGCCCAATCCTTTCAGAGTCCAAATATTTTAAGTTATAAAGATTGAAATACTCATGGTAAAGGAAATATAATTTAACATATTTGAAGACTTTTAATTGAACAAAAATAAAGGCTGTTATTTTCAGGTCCTCACCGAGTACATCAGAAAATTGTGACTGTCTGACTTATATTAATTTTAATGGATGGACAATTGTTTATAATTTTCCCAGCTCTTCTGCTAGCAAGACACTTTGCCATAAGCAAAGACTTGGAAAATCTAGCTTAATCACCCAATATACTGCTGAGAGGCCATAAAAATCTATCAGTGTGGTTCTTGATATATTTAGATTTTCATGCAAGCTATAAGATGGTCAAGTCATACCTTTCAGGTCAGCTGACTTCATAAGAGTTGGGTAATTCCAGACAGAGACTTGGTGTTTGGGAAAACCATGGCCAGTTACTAGCTCCTTGTATTGTGATAACCAGAGCAATGAACAAATCTGAAAAAACAAAAAATCAATTCGTATCAGCGTTGACTATTTTATAATTTCGATGTCAGCCTGAATGTTTCACCTTTCTTATCTGTCGATAGGGAACTTACAGCTGTGTGCATGACCTAGGCCAATTTTAAGGCCAAGGGGTCATTTGAAAACTGTAAGCAGTTTCTGCTGGACAGTCTGACTGAAAAGGAAACTAAATTTTGTTGGAGCCTTCACGCTGCCTGTGAAGCTTTTTCAAAACACTTTGCATCAACCTCAAAACAATCCACTACTTGGACAATAACCACACAGAAAATGCAGGGAAAAAGAAAAATATGCCTCTCCCCACTCTGTACTTCTGGCAATTCAGTCATTTCATAGATGTGTTGAGCCTTTACCTTCCCTTCTCTGAAAAAGTGACAGCTGTGTTGCTGCAACAAAGGGCTGAAGTGACTGATTGATTAGTGTTTGCTCAACTCACCCATCTGTCAGTAGCATTGGCTTGAAATCAAACTTCAGTATAAAAATTCAACGTGGTGATCACTTTAACCACAAGTCAGGCTATCTCTGCAATGGATGTTGTTTAACATGAAACTCCCAGAAATAGCACAACTTGGTAACTACCACCTTGCTGAATCATAGATACTGAAGTCAGATCTTATCCAATATGCCCAAGTTGTTGGGCCTGTGTCATATGATGTGATCATATGATGTTATTCTTTGATTTCAGCTGTCTGACATGATTATGTCCTTGTCTCTCCTAGCACTGCGTGAATTCCTCTTCATTTTCCAAATCCAATGCAGCCATTGGCAGGCCTAATGAAATGCCCACATTTAGCACTGCTTGCAAATGCAGGGGCAACTGGTGATAATAGGAATGCTGTTCTGGGAAGTGTGCACCAAAAGCGTGCCAAATCAAAAGAAACCAAACCATGGGAAAAACATGAATTAGCTCCAGTGTACCTGGATTGTTGTCAATACTTCAAAATGCATATCTCGCAAATGTAACAACCTAACCTCAGATGGTGATGTACCATTACCACAATGACTTCAGCTGTTCAGGGGGAGGCCCACATGACCTCAGGGCAACTAGGGTTGGGTATTAACTATGGCTTTGCCAATGTAGACCACATTCTGAACATTTTCAGAAGTTCTTCAACAAACAGTTTGATTTGGAAAAACAGGAGCAGAACTGCAAATCAACAAAGGAAATATGACATTGGATGATTTTTCAACAGTTTGCACAATTCTGTGGGGTTAGTAGGAAGGTGCTACATAGCACTGCCTCAAGAGCATTAAAAAATTTGTCCTGTGCGATTGCAAGTTCCACAGGGTCTGTACTGCTGGCAAGGGGTCATTCAAAGTTCCACACCATGGAACTTGAATTCGAAGACTATATGATGCCACAGCTTGACAGAAAATATTCCAGGTATTCATTAATATTGCCAGCACAATTTTGATTAATGATTACATTATTTAGTATTAAAATATAACTATTAGGAGAAGTGGAGCCAGGGATTGCTAAATAAATATTGCAATTAAACTTGTTATGTGGTTGCAAAATACCACCAGTTCATTTATGTACACACATAATACTCTGGTTGTAAGTAGGAACATTTTCAAAGACATTTTTCATACACATGATCAACCATTAAATGCATACACACAGTCATATATGTGCAAACCTCAAAACCTACCAAAGCTGACCAATACTCTCAAAAAGGCTCATGACTCAAAAGCAGCCATTTATGCTGGCCTGTGACATATGGAAGTACAGGGGGAAAATGTCCACGTGTATGAGGTCAGCAGCTGTTACAGCAATGGAAAAAGATTTGTGCCCACCATTGATCAGGAGAGGTATTTACACAAGACTTTCTGAGGTCAGCTCAATGAGGTAGCAATGACCATAAATTTTGTGTTAATGCCTGAATGCTTGAAAATTAGAGTGCAGCCTTAAAAAAGAGGGAGCAGTCTGCACCGCCTGAAAAACAGAATACTTCACTGCACACGCAGCAATCTTTAATGATACACCAGGACTCTATGTGCCAAGCAACCAGACAAGGCAGCAGGTCATGGTACCAAGCCAGAAGAGGCCAGAACATTTCTGACTACATTACATACAATGTAGAAAGTTCAAACTCTCTAGAGGAGATGCATTAAGGAGACACAGATTCCTGGCTGTCCATAAATAAAATTCTGCCATGTGATCTCGCTATTTCACATCAGAACAAAATCAATGAACAATACTTCAGATTCCCCTAATCGCAAAACATGATCACAAAGTTAAATGCAATACTATGTCCCTGTTGTACATTATCTTATTATCTCACTTGTGATTTTGTATCCACATCTCGAATACAGCTCCCACTCTTTGTGTCCCAAATACGCAAATGGCCATCTTTCATTCCTCCCCCAACAGCAAGTATTCCAGATTGCCAGGGGCACCAGTTCATGGCCTATTGAAAAGGAAATTCAATTATTGTTAATTAAAAGATTAATGTTTTTGCCCAACCACTAGCTTTTCCTGCAACTGAAAATACAAATATATCTACATTTATACTATCAGAATTATGCACTGGATCTTTGTGCCAGTAATCCATTTTAACCATGGATTAACTTGGCATCCAGTAGATAAAGCAATTTTCTAGAATGCTTTTCTGCCTATATGGACGGAATAGGAAATCATATCTTCAGTAGGGAGGTGTTATAGAGATTCGGTGGTGGGGTTTAAATATTATATGCATATTTTAGTTTATAATCCCCAATTTCCTCAGGTCTGATGTCACTCCCTACGATTTACCCCAGCAATGATTCCGTTTGTCAACATTAGAACCTTTGAATGGGGAAATGATAAACTATTTTACAGCAGCCGCCGGTCTCAGCACCTCTGGTGACTCATAAGATAAAGGCACAAGGTAGTGTTGTGAAAGCTACAGGAAAGTACAGCTCATAAAAGAAAAAAAGAATTGGAAACTTTAGTCTATTTTCACTTTCTTTCTATGTTGCATCTGCATCCTGCACCATCAAGGTCAAATCTTAGTTAACCATGTTCTAAGGAATATGATCCAGAAATTGCTGACGCTCTCTGACACTGGGCATGTAGCAATTGCTGCATGAGCTCAGAGATCTGCTGCTGCAGACTCAATTTTCTGACACTCAATGGTCAATGCAAACATGTCGTCATTGGATACACTGAGGACCCATGATAACCTACATATCTACGCACTTCATGAAGATACCTTGCCATTCATCTGTGTCTAACTTAAAAATGTTGATAATGTTTGCCTGACCTCCCACTAGCAACAAGCTCTCACAATAATCAAACCCCACTTATTCATTTCACGTAAGAATTAATTATAGACAAAACTCCTGTCCGACTGCACCTCAAGGCCAAACTCCTTCTAAGGCCAAACTCCACCTGAAACTGAATTACCACTCAGGCTAAACTTCACACACTCTCGGTCTTTTGCATATCACTAGCAGCTGAGATTTACTACTCAGTTCAAGTTCATACTTTGCTTAAACAATAGTCCAACTAAACCTACAAATATAAGAATCAGGAGCAGAAGTAGGCCAATCAGCCCCTCAACCCTGCTCCACCATTCAGTAAGGTCATGACTGATCTGATTGTAACCTGCAATCTGCATCCCACCGACCGCCGATAACCTATCACCCCCTTGCTTACCAAGAATCTATCCACCTCTGCCTTCAAAATATTCAAAGACTCTGCTTCCACCACCTTATCAGGAAAAGCTCCAAAGACTCACGACCCTGAGTGAAAAAATTTTGCCTCATCTCTGTTTTAAATGGGCGACCCCTTATTTTTAAATAGTAACCACTAGTTTAAGATTCTCCCACAAGAGGAAACATCCTCTCCACATCCACCCTGTCAAGACCCCACAGGATCTTATGTGTCTCAATGAAGTCACCCCTCACTCTTCTAAACTCCAGCAGATACAAGCCTAGTCTCTCTAACCTTTCCTCATAAGACAACCCACCCATTCCAGGTATTAGTCTGGTAAACCTTCTCTGAACTACTTCCAACGCATTTACATCCTTCCTTAAATAAGGTGACCAAGACTGTACACAGTACTTCATATGTGGTCTTACCAGCGCCCCGTACAACTGAAGCATAACCTCCTGACTTTTGTAATCAATTCCCTTCGTAATAAATGATAACATTCTATTAGCTTTCATAATTACTTGCTGTACCTGCTTACTAGCCTTTTATGATTCATGCACTAGGACACCCAGTTCCCTCTGCACCTCAGAGCTCTGCAATCTCCCACCATTTAGATAATATGCTTCTCCTTTATTCTTCCTGCCAAAATGGACAATTTCACATTTTCTCGCATTATACTCCATTTGCCAGATCTTTGCCCATTGACTTAACCTATCTATATCTTTTTGTAGCCTTTTTAAGCCCTCTTCACAAATTACTTTCCAACCTATCTTTGTGTCATCGGCAAATTTGGCAACCATCCCATCCATCCCTTCACCCAAGTCATCTATATAAATTGTAAACAGCTGAGGTCCCAGCACTGATTCCTGTGGCACACCACTCTTTACATCTTGCCAAGCTGAAAAAGACCCATTTATGTCTACTCTCTGCTTCCTATTAGCCAGCCAATCTTCTATCCATGCCAATATGTTACCCCCTATACCATGAGCCTTTGTTTTCTGCAACTCCATTTTCCTTCCTACCCTCTATACCCTTTGACTCCCTTGTCAATCAAGAATCTATCAAACTCAGCCTGGGGAAGCTTTCACCACTCTCTGGGGAGGAGAGTTCCACAGACTCATGAACTTCTGAGAGAAAATATTTTTCTGCATCTCCATCTTAAATGCTTGCTTGCTTTTGCTTATAAACTGTGTCCCCAAGTTCTAGTCTCTCCCACAAGGGGAAGCATCCTTTTAGCACCCACCCTGTCAAGTCCCCTCAGGATCTTATAAAATGGCCTCTCATTCTCCTAAACTCCAATGGATACAGGCTCAACCTGTACCTCATAGGATAACCTCCCCCACCCCAGAATCAGTACTCTGGATATGATCTCACCAATACCCTATACAACAGCAGCAAAACATCCCTACTTTTATATTCCATTCCCCTTGCAAGAAATGACAACACTGAATTTGCTTTCCTAATCACTTGTTGTACCTGCATACTAACTTTTTGTTATTAACGTACCAGGACGCACAGGTTCCTCTGTATCACAGACATCGACAATCTTTCCCCATTTAAGTAATATGCTGCTTTTTTATTTTTCCTACCAAATTGCATAATTTCACATTTTCCCACATTATGGGCGGAATTTTCCCAAAATTGCACTAAGTGCGGTAGCGGGCAGGTAAAATGGAGTCCTACCCACCAACGAAAATGGCAGGTTTTCAGGCTATATCTTCCCCAGCCCACCTCATTATTTATTCATTCCCAGAAAACACACGGTTTCCATGACGGGCGGGCTCTCATTCGCCCGCCCGCCATCACCCATTGCAACACATCGAGGTCAGCACTGGCAGGATGGCAGCCACCATAGAGACCTTGGTCCAGGATGTCACTCCTGCACTGCTGCGTGGGCTTAACTCCATCACTGATGCCACAGTTGGCCTCCAACAGTGTGTACGTGAGAGGGGTGCTGGGCAGCTCAATCTCACTCCAGCTACCCCTTCTGCTCACGGAGTCAGCCAGGGGCCCTAGGACACCCATAGCGAGGAGGGTCAGCAGGTGCACACTCCGGGGCCATCCACCCAGGTGACTCTGGGAGTGACCGGCCCATTCAAATCCCCTCTTCCTCTGACCTCCGCAGCTCCAGCTTCACAGGCTGAGAAGAATTCCACTGCCACACAGCAGGACCCCGAAAGCAGGCCAGGGCCCACCAAGTCTCGGTGCTCCAGAGGACACCCGTCAAAGTCATCACAGACAGGGCAGAGCAGTCAGCAGGCTGTATCCACCTCTGCTGTGGATGCCTGGGGAGCACCAAGACAGGGTTAGGAAAGTTAAGTAAAAGTAGTTGCACAGCCTGGGCATGGGTGTTGATCACTTGTATATACTGTTCACTATTGTCAATAAACTCCTAAGAATGTCTCCCTGCCTATGACTCATTGTTTTGATGAGCAGTGTTCTTGTCACTCAGATGTGAAACCTTTCTGCACAAGATAAAAGGCAGGTGTCTCAGTCCAGGGCCTCTTCCCTGTGCTTTGTGCAGCCTTCAGACCACAGTGATGGTCCAGCCTCACACTCCCTGGAAACATTACTGATGCCTGTATCTCGGCAGTGCTGGTCATTGCTGCCAGAATGTAGTGGGCAGGAACCACAGAGTTCTCTCATTCTCTCTGTGTGCTCTCAGCACCTTTAAGGTGGGGCTGGCCCCCATCACACCAGCATCTATGACCAGTGATGCTGTGCACCAGGTCCTGTGGGTTGAGATGCTGAAGGTGGATACAGCATCAGATGGGTCTAAAGTTTCATGGCTGCATCTCTGAGATGGCCCTGATCATGGAGTGCAAGCGAGCTGCCCTCAGCCAGACAGGAGCCAGACATTCTCAGAGGCTATGTGAAGATTTATGGAGTGTCCTCACTGCATGTTGTCAGCATCCTCCTGCGATTGAGTGACTATTAGGGCCTCCACTGCATCCTCATGACAGGGGCATTCTCACAGATGGTATTCACGCTGCCATAAGCCAAAGTGGAGTCAAACATTCACAGATTCAATGTGAGGATCTATGGGGGCACCTCACTGCGTGTCGTCATCATCCTCCACAAATCTGGCAGCTATGAGGGCCTCCTGAGTGCGCCTGCCTTGTCTAGCCAGTGCGAGAGCCTCATCCCCGTCATCGTCACCACCGAGGACCCCCTCACCCTCATCCCCGAGGACGTCCTCCTCATCAGAGGAGACGTGCAGCTCCTCCATCTCCTCCTCATCCAGCTCCTCTCCCCGTTGAAGCACCAGGTTTTAAAGGGCGCAGCAGATGATGACGATGTGTGACACCCTCTGTGGACTATATTGCAGGGCTCCACCAGACTGGTGCAGGCACCGGAACCACATCTTCAGCATCCCGATGGTCTGCTCCACCAAGTTGCGAGCTGCAGCATGAGCCCCATTATAGCGTCGCTCTGCTGCAGTCTGAGGCCGCCGCATGGGTGTCATCAGCCATGGCCTCTGCGGGTAGCCCTTGTCCCCAAGGAGCCAACCCTGCAGCCTCTGTGGACCCTGGAAGACTGCAGGGATCTGCGAGCGACTCATGGTGTAGGCATATGCACACTACCTGGAAACCGTGCGCACACTGCAGGATGCGTTTCTGGTGGTCGCATACCAGCTGCACGGTCAGTGAGTGGAAGCCCTTGCGGTTGATAAAGTCCACCAAGTGTAGAGATGGAGACCTGTGCGCCACATGAGTGCAGTCAATCGCACCAATCGTTAGATTGGTGTTGTTTTAAGTTTCTCCCTCCCTTTCATCTCGTGAAACACATTTATTTCTGGGATGTTATTTGTGAAGACAGGGGCAATATATCTGTTTAATTCATCTGCCAATTTCCTTATTTTCCATTACTTTTTATTCATTCATGGGATGTGGGTGTCACTGGCTAGGCCAGTATTTATTGCCCATCCCTAATTGCCCTTGTTCAGAGGGCATTTAAGAGCCAACCACATTGCTGTGGGTCTGGAGTGACATGTAGGCCAGACCAGGTAAGGACAGCAGATTTCCTTCCCTAAAGGGCATTAGTGAACCAGATGGGTTTTTACAACAAACAACAATGGTTTCATGGTCATTATCAAACTTTAATTCCAAATTTTTATTGAATTCAAATTTTACCGTCTACCATGGTGGGATTCAAACCCAGGTCCCCAGAGACCCTAGGTCTCTGGAATACTAGTTAGTGACAATGCCACTATACCACCGCCTCCCCAGACTCACTCTCTAGAGGACCAATGTTCATTTTACTTATTCTTTTCCTTTTTAAATGCCTGTAGAAACGCTTTCTATTTGTTTTCATATTTCTAGCTAGCTTTCTGTCAGACAATTTATCCCTCATTTTTTTTAGCCATTACTCACTGTTTTTTATATCCTGTCCAATTTTCTAACCTGCCAGTAACCTTTGCAGAATTGTATGCTTTTTCTTTCAATTTGATACTATCTTTAACTTCCTTAGTTAGCCACAGATGGCACATTCTTCCTCTCGAGTCTTTCTTTCTCACTGGAATGGATCTTTGCTGAGTGTTACGAAATATCTGCTTAAATCTCTGCTGACTTATCCCTTAACTTAATTTCCTAGTTCACTTTAGCCAGTTCTGTCATCATACCCTCATAATTGCCCTTATTTAAGTACAAAAACATTAATCTTAGACCCACTCTTCTCTCCCTCGAACTGAATGCAAAATTCAAAGATGTTATGATCACTGCTACCTAGGAGTGTCTTCACTGTGAGACCATTGATAAACCCTGTCTTGTTGCACATTACCAGATCTAGAACAATCTGCTCTCAGGTTGGCTCTAGCATGTACAGTTCTAAGAAATTGTGTCGAAAACACTCAATGGACTCATCTTCCAGGCTACCTTTGCCAATCTAATTAGTCCAATCTGTATGTAGCTTAAAATCACTCATGATTATAGAAACATAGAAACTAGGAGCAGGAGTAGGCCATTCGGCCATCGAGCTTCCTCCGCCATTCATTATGATCATGGCTGATCATCCAACTCAATAGCCTGCTCCCGCTTTCTCCCCATACGCTTCGATCCCTTTCACCCCAAGAGCTATATCTAACTCCTTCTTGAAAACATACAATGTTTTGGCCTCAACTACTTTCTGTGGTAGCAAATTCCACAGGTTCACCACCCTCTGGGTGAAGAAATTTCTCCTCATCTCAGTCCTAAATGGTCTACCCCATATCCGCAGACTGTGACCCCCTGGGTTTGGACTCCCCCACCATCGGGAACATCCTTCCTGCATCTACCCTATCTAGCCCTGTTAGAATTTTATAGGTTGCTATGAGATCCCCCCTCATTCTTCTGAACTCCAGCGAATATAATCCTAACCAACTCAATCTCTCCTCACATGTCAGACCCGCCATCCCAGGAATCAGTCTGGTAAACCTTTGTTGCACTCCCTCTATAGCAAGAACATCCTTCCTCAGATAAGGAGACCAAAACTGCACACAATATTCGGGTGTGGTCTCACCAAGGCCCTGTATAATTGCAGCAAGACATCCCTGCTCCTGTACTCAAATCTTCTGGCTATGAAGGCCAACATACCATTTGCCTTCTTTGCCGCCTGCTGCACCTGCATGCTTACCTTCAGCGACTGGTGTACGAGCACACCCAGGTCTCGTTGCACATTCCCCTCTCTCAATTTATAGCATTCAGATAATAATCTGCCTTCCTGTTTTTGCTACCAAAGTGGATAGCCTCACATTTATCCACTTTATACTGCATCAGCCATGCATTTGCCGACTCACTCAGCTTGTCCAAATCACACAGAAGCATCTCTGCATCATAGTTCACCCTCCCACCCAGCTTTGTGTCATCTGCAAATTTGGAGATATTACATTTAGTTCCCTCATCTAAATCATTAATATATATTGTGAATAGCTGGGGTCCCAGCACCGATCCCTACAGTACACCACTAGTCACTGCCTGCCATTCGGAAAAAGACCCGTTTATTCCTACTCTTTGTTTCTTGTCTGCCTATGTCTAAGAAACATAGAAAATAGGAGCAGAAATAGGTCATTCGCCCCTTCGGGCCTGCTGCACCATTCAATATGAGCATGGCTGACCCTCTATCTCAATGCCATTCACCCACTCTCTCCCAATGCCCCTTGAAACCTTTTGTATCTAGAAATCTATCTATTTCCTTCTTAAATATATTCAGTGACTTGGCCTCAACAGCCTTCTGTGATAGAGAATTCCACAGGTTCACCATCCTCCTAGTAAAGAAATTGTTCCTCATCTCAGTCCTGAATGGCCTTTCCCATATCCTCAGAGGGTGACCCCTTGTTCTAGACCCCCCCAGCCAGGGGAAATACCATTGCTGTATCCAGTCTGTCCAGCCCTATTTTCAATGAGATCCCCTCTCATTCTTCTAAACTTCAGTGAATACAGCCCTAGTCAACCCAATCTGGTTGACAATCAGACATCCCAGGAATCAGCCTAGTGAACCTTTGCTGCACTCCCTCTATGGCAAGCATATGCTTTCTTAGGTAAGGAGATCAAAACTGTGCACACACTCCAGGTGTTATCTCACCAAGGTCCTGTACAGCTGCAGTAAGACATCCTTGCTCCTGTACTCAAATCCCCTTGCAATGAAAGTCAACATAACATTTGCTTTCTTAACTGTTTGCCGCACCTGCATGCTTGCTTTCTGTGATTGGTGTACAAGGACGCCCAAGTCCATTCGTACATCAACATTTCCCAATCTATCACCATTTAAATAATGCTATGTCACTCTGGTTTTCCTATGAAGTGAATAACGTCACACTTATCCACTTTATACTGCATCTGCCATGTACTTGCGCACTCACTCAACTTGTCAAAATCATCATGAAGCCCTCTTTGCGTCCTCCTCACTGCTCACATTCCCACCTAGTTTTGTGTTGTCAGCAAACTTGGAAATATTACATTTGGTTCCCTCATCCAAATCATTGATATATTGTGACTAGCTCGGGCACAAGCGCTGATCCCTGCAGTACCGCAATGTTCACCACCTGCCACTCTGAAAAATACCCATTTATTCCTATTCTCTGTTTCCTGTCTGTTAACCAATTCTCAATCCATGCCAATATATTACCCCCAATCCCATGTGCTTTAATTAACACACTAACCTCTTATGTAAGACTTTACCAAAAGCTTTCTGAAAATCCAAATACACCACATCCACTGGTTCTCCTTTATCTATTCTACTAGTTACGTCCTCAAAAAAACTCCAGTAGGTTTGTCAAACATGATTTCCCTTTCATAAGTCCATACTGACTTTGTCTAATCCCATTGATATTTTCTAAGTGTCCTGTTACAGAACCATAGAACCATAGAAAAGTTACAGCACAGAAGGAGGCCATTCAGCCCATCTTGTCCATGCCAGCTCGAGGACACCCAGGTGCCCTTTCTAATCCCACCTTCCTAGAATTCTCCAACAAGGGAAACAATTTTAACCCGTCCACTCTATCTATTCCCCTCATAATTTTGTACACAACAATCGAGTCACCTCTCAGCCTTTATCACATCCTTTATAATAGACAAGCATTTTCCCCGCTACTGATGTTAGGCTAACCAGGCTCTAATTCCCTGTTTTTTTCCCTCCCTCCTTTTTTAAATAGCTGGTTACATTTACCACACACCAATCTGCCAGGGCTGTTCACGAATATACAGAATTTTGGAAGATGACAACCAACACATCCACTATTTCCATGGCCACCTCCTTTAGTACTCCGGTATGTAGATTATCAGGCCCTGGGGATTTATCTGCTTTCAGCCCCATTAATTTCTCCAGCACTATTTTTTTACTAATGCTAATTTCCTTCAATTGCCGTTTCTCACCAGACCCTTTGTTCCCTAGCATTACTGGGAAGTTGCTTGTGTCTTCTTCCGTGAAGACAGAATCAAAGTAGTTGTTTAATTGCTCTGCCATTTCCTTGTTCTCCATTATAAATTCTCCCCTTTCGGGCTGTAAGGGGCCTACTTTTGCCTTCACTAATCTTTTTCTTTTTACATACTTATGGAAACCTTCACAGCCTGCTTTTATGTTCCTTGTAAGTTTACTCTCATGCTGTATTTTCCCCTCTTAATCTCTTGATCCTCTTTACTGAACCCTAAACTGTTCATAATCCTCAAACTTGATACTTTTTCTAGCAATTTTATATGACTACTCTTTGGATCTAATACTATCCTTAATTTCTTTTGTTAACCATGGTTGGGCCACTTTTCCTGTTTTTTTTTGTACCAGAAAGGAATGTATAACTGTTGAAATGCATTCATTCGTTCCTTAAATATTAGCCATTGCCTATCCACCATCATGCCTTCTGATGAAGTTCCCCAATCTATCATAGCCAACTCAGCCCTAGGTCCTTCGTAGTTTCATTTGCTTAGATTTAGAACACTAGTTTTAGGTTGGGCTACTTCACTTTCCATCCTAATGAAGAATTCTATCATGTTATGGCCACTCTTCCCTAAAGGACCCTGCACAACAAGTTTATTATCTCCTCATTGCACAATACCAAATCTAGGATAGTTTGTTCACTAGTTGATTCCTCTAAAAACCATCTCATTCACACTCCAGGAATTCATCCATCACAGTATTATTGCTAATTTAGTTTGCCCAGTCTATATGTAGATTAAAGTCACCCATGATTACTGTAGCACCCTTGTTACAACCATCTCTAAGTCCCTGTTTAATGCTGTCCCCTTCCTTACCACTACTGTTTGGAGGCCTTTGGACAACTCCCACTAGTGTTTTCTGCCCCTTGTTGCTACTTAGCTCCAACCAGGCTGATTCTACATCTAGATTTTCTGAGCCAATGTCCTTTCTCACTATTGCACTGGTTTCATCCTTAACTAAGAATGTCATCCCACCTCGTTTTCCTTTTTCCCTGTCCTTCGTAAATTCAAATGCCCTTGGATATTCAGTTCCCAGCCTTGGTCACCCTGCAGCCATGTCTCAAATCGCAATCATATATGGCACACATTTATATCTATTTGTGCTGTTTATTCATCTACCTTATTGTGAATGCTCTGTGCATTCAGAGACAGTGCCTTTAGTTTTGTCTTTTTAACATTTTTACACATTTTTTTGTACTTTTCTACTTTTGCTTTCTACTTTTCTGTCTTTCATTTCTATCTTTGTTTCCCTCTTGGGTCTCCCTGCTCAGGTACCCAACCCCCTGCCACTCTAGGTTAAACTCTTCCCCACAGTACTAGCAAATGCTCCTGCGAGGATATTGGTCCTATTCCTGCTGGGGTGCAACCCATCCAGCTTGTACAGGTACCACATTCCCCAGAATCAGTCCCAATGCCTCAGAAATCTAATCCCTCCCTCCTACACCATCTTTCCAGCCACGCATTCTCTATTCCTGATCTCGCTGGCACGTGACACTGGGAGTAATCCTGAGATTAATACCTTTGAGGTCCTGCTTTTAATTTATTTCCTAGCTCCCTATATTTCTGTTTGCAGGATCTCATGCCACTTTTTACCTATGTCATTGGTACCAATATGGACCACAACTTCTGGCTGTCCATCCTCCCACTTCAGAATGTCCTGCAGCCACTCAGTGACACCCTTGACCCTGGCACCAAGAGGGCAATATACAATCCTGGTGTCATCTCTGCAGTTGCAGAAAGGTCTTTCTGTTCCCCTTGTGATAGAATTCCCCATCACTATTCCTCTCCCACTCTTTTTCCTCCCGCCCTGTGCAGCTGAGCCACTCATGGTGCTACGGACTTGGTTCTTGCTGCATTCCCCTGAGAAACTATCTCCCCCAGCAGTATACAAAACAGAAAATCTGCTAGAGAGGGAGATGTGCCCAGAACACTCCTGCACTACCTGCCTAGTGCTTTTACTCTGTCTGGTACTCACTCATTCCCTTTCTCCCTGGGCACTCTTTACATGCAATTCGACCACCTCACAGTACCTGCTATCCAAAAGCTTCTACAAAAATCTCTGCACAAACTCCCATTATTTCTTCCTGTATACTCCACCCTACAGTGTGGTTAGTGATTGGAAGCCTATAAAACATTCCCACAGGTGACTTCTGACTTTTACTATTTCTTATTTATACCCAAACTATTCTTATCTTGATCTTTGGAACTAAGATCATCTCTCTCTACTGTAATGTCATCCTTAATTAACAGAGCTACCCCTCCACCTTTTCCTTGCTTCCTGTCCTTCCAAAATGCCATGTACTCTTAAATATTCAGGTCCAAGCCTTTGTTATCTTGCAGCCATATCTCTGTAATAACTATCAGATCAGACATATTTATTTCTATTTGAGCTTGTCAATTTATCTGTTTTGTTACAAATTCTATGTGCATTCAGATACAGAGGCTTTAATTCTGTCTTTTTACTATTTTTGCAATCTCTGGTCTTATCTGCTGACACGCTCTTAATATTGTACACTCTATCCCTTCCTGCCACGTTCTGATTATCACTTCTCTATCAGAATGCTACCGAGAAAACTCTGCCGCAATGCTACCAGAGAATAGCTAATCTCACTCTCTGTAACCAATCGATTAAACTAAGCATATCAACCATCTATCATATCTATGTCCCCTGGTTCTAGAATTCTCCATCAAGGGAAACAATTTTATCCTGTCCACTCTATCTATTCCCCTCATAATTTTGTACACCTCAATCGAGTCACCTCTCAGCCTTTATCACATCCTTTATAATAGACAAGCATTTTCCCCGCTACTGATGTTAGGCTAACCAGGCTCTAATCCCCTGTCTTTTTCCCTCCCTCCTTTTTTAAATAGCTGGTTTATATTTGCCACACTCCAATCTGCCAGGGCTGTTCACGAATATACAGAATTTTGGAAGATGACAACCAACGCATCCACTATTTCCATGGCCACCTCCTTTAGTACTCCGGTATGTAGATTATCAGGCCCTGGGGATTTATCTGCTTTCAGCCCCATTAATTTCTCCAGCACTATTTTTTTACTAATGCTAATTTCCTTCAATTGCCGTTTCTCACCAGACCCTTTGTTCCCTAGCATTACTGGGAAGTTGCTTGTGTCTTCTTCCGTGAAGACAGAACTAAAGTAGTTGTTTAATTGCTCTGCCATTTCCTTGTTCTCCATTATAAATTCTCCCCTTTCGGGCTGTAAGGGGTCTACTTTTGCCTTCACTAATCTTTTTCTTTTTACATACTTATGGAAACCTTTACAGCCTGCTTTTATGTTCCTTGTAAGTTTACTCTCATGCTGTATTTTCCCCTCTTAATCTCTTGATCCTCTTTACTGAACCCTAAACTGTTCATAATCCTCAAACCTATTACTTTTTCTAGCAACTTTATATGACTACTCTTTGGATCTAATACTATCCTTAATTTCTTTTGTTAACCATGGTTGGGCCACTTTTCCTGTTGCCTTTTTTTGTGCCAGAAAGGAATGTATAACTGTTGAAATGCATTCATTCGTTCCTTAAATATTAGCCATTGCCTATCCACCATCATGCCTTCTGATGAAGTTCCCCAATCTATCATAGCCAACTCAGCCCTAAGTCCTTCGTAGTTTCATTTGCTTAGATTTAGAACACTAGTTTTAGGTTGGGCTACTTCACTTTCCATCCTAATGAAGAATTCTATCATGTTATGGCCACTCCTCCCTAAAGGACCCTGCACAACAAGTTTATTATCTCCTCATTGCACAAAACCAAATCTAGGATAGTTTGTTCACTAGTTGATTCCTCTAAAAACCATCTCATTCACACTCCAGGAATTCATCCATCACAGTATTATTGCTAATTTGGTTTGCCCAGTCTATATGTAGATTAAAGTCACCCACGATTACTGTAGCACCCTTGTTACATGCATCTCTAATTCCCTGTTTAATGCTGTCCCCTTCCTTACCACTACTGTTTAGAGGCCTTTGGACAACTCCCACTAGTGTTTTCTGCCCCTTCTTCTGCCCCTTAGCTCCAACCAGGCTGATTCTACATCTAGATTTTCTGAGCCAATGTCCTTTCTCACTATTGCACTGGTTTCATCCTTAACTAAGAATGTCATCCCATCTCCTTTTCCTTTTTCCCTGTCCTTCATAAATACAAATGCCCTTGGATATTCAGTTCCCAGCCTTGGTCACCCTGCAGCCATGTCTCAAATCGCAATCATATATGGTACCCATTTATATCTATTTGTGCTGTTTATTCAACTACCTTATTGTGAATGCTCTGTGCATTCAGAGACAGTGCTTTTAGATTTGTCTTTTTAACAATTTTACACATTTTTTTGTACTATGGTTGCTTTCTACTTTTCTGTCTTTCATTTCTATCTTTATTTCCCTCTTGAGTCTCCCTGCTCAGGTACCCATCCCCCTGCCACTCTAGGTTAAAGTCTTCTCCACAGTACTAGCAAATACTCCTGCGAGGATATTGGTCCTCTTCCTGCTGGGGTGCAACCCATCCAGCTTGTACAGGTACCACATTCCCCAGAATCGGTCCCAATACCTCAGAAATCTAATCCCTCCCTCCTACACCATCTCTCCAGCCACACATTCTTTATTCCTGATCTCGCTAGCACGTGACACTGGGAGTAATCCTGACATTACTACCTTTGAGGTCCTGCTTTTAATTTATTTCCTAGCTCCCTATATTCTGTTTGCAGGATCTCATGCCACTTTTTACCTATGTCATTGGTACCAATATGGACCACAACCTCTGGTTTTCCATCCTCCCACTTCAGAATGTCCTGCAGCCACTCAGTGACACCCTTGACCCTGGCACCAAGAGGGCAATATACAATCCTGGTGTCATCTCTGCAGTTGCAGAAAGGTCTTTCTGTTCCCCTTGTGATAGAATTCCCCATCACTATTCCTCTCCCACTCTTTTTCCTCCCGCCCTGTGCAGTTGAGCCACTCATGGTGCTACAGACTTGGTTCTTGCTGCATTCCCCTGAGAAACTATCTCCCCCAGCAGTATACAAAACAGAAAATCTGCTAGAGAGGGAGATGGACCCAGAAGACTCCTGCACTACCTGCCTAGTGCTTTTACTCTGTCTGGTAGTCACCCATTCCCTTTCTCCCTGGACACTCTTTACATGCAATTCGACCACCTCACAGTACCTGCTATCCAAAAGCTTCTACAAAAATTTCTGCACAAACTCCTATTATTTCTTCCTGTATACTCCACCCTACAGTGTGGTTAGTGATTGGGGGCCGATAAAACATTCCCACAGGTGACTTCTGACTTTTACTATTTCTTATTTATACCCAAACTATTCTTATCTTGATCTTTGGAACTAAGATCATCTCTCTCTACTGTAATGTCATCCTTAATTAGCAGAGCTACCCCTCCACCTTTTCCTTGCTTCCTGTCCTTCCAAAATGCCATGTACTCTTAAATATTCAGGTCCAAGCCTTTGTTATCTTGCAGCCATATCTCTGTAATAACTATCAGATCAGACATATTTATTTCTATTTGAGCTGTCAATTTATCTGTTTTGTTACAAATTCTATGTGCATTCAGATACAGAAGCTTTAATTCTGTCTTTTTACTATTTTTGCAATCTCTAGCCTTATCTGCTGACACGCTCTTAATATTGTACACTCTATCCCTTCCTGCCGCGTTCTGATTATCACTTCTCTATCAGAATGCTACCGAGAAAACTCTGCCACAATGCTACCGGAGAATAGCTAATCTCACTCTCTGTAACCAATCGATTAAACTAAGCATATCAACCAACAGTGAAGGCACCAACTAAATAGGTTTAAAAAGCTCTTGGTGTTGAAGTAACTTAATCAAAATTCAAATGCAATTAAAAGAAATAAATGAAAATGGACTTATTTGTTTTTGAATCACTCCCACTGAAAGGAAACCCATACTCCTTTGGCCTTTCACACCTCACTAGCTGTAGTACCAAAAAGATTTACAAGGTTTGAATCCTGATCTGTGCTGAGTTAAACTGGGACAATTGTGGGGATATTATTGGCCTCAGTGTTGCCGGTCTTTGGAAGGAGAAGAAATATTAGCCAAGAATCAATTCTTGACTCAAGAGCAAAGTGCTGTGGATGCTGGAAAGCTGAAATAAAAGCAGAAAATGCTGGAAATACTCAGCAGGCCTGGCAACATCGGTAGTGAGAGGATCATGTTTCAGATCCCTGACCCTTCATCATAAATGATTTCTGTCAACTCTTCTGACGAAGGCTCACTGACCTTAAATGGGCTGGATTTTCATCACCTGATGGGGGCAGCACCGAAGGCAGGCAGGCCCAGAACTTCCCGTTGGCACAGTCCCACTTCTGGGCCCTTTTTCAGGAGGCCAGGTTGAGGAGGGGATGACCACAAGTGGCAGATAGACACTTAAAGTGTTTAAGGGGCCAATTAAGGCAGGTGGGCCCCCTGAGGTGGCCGAAACGCAGCCAATGAAAGGAGTCCAAAATGTCAAAATCACGACCATGGGTTCAGAACGAAAAATTAAGTTAGTGGCGTGGCGGTGGTGGGTTAGGCCTCACTGTCCCATGGTGGGATCCTACTCATAGTACGTTTAATATGAGTATTCATAACATGCAAAACTTCTTGAAATTAAGTCCTACATTCAAGATTAAGTCAGCAGCACACAGGAATTTCATGGTAACTGGTTCACACTTGTTTAAAGGTGGTGTGCACCAGTCAGCTTTGTGCAGTTGTATCTCGGGTAAGCAATTGTTTTGGTTGAACTCTGTGGCACAAGAGAGGGGAGCAGGAGAATGGCAGCTTACATGGAGGGTCAGAACCAGCAAGTCAGGCGTGAGAAGGTGGGTGAGGAGTTTGGTTGGGGGTGGGGTTCATGGAGGAGAAGAAGAGGGCTCCGAGGGAGGACAGAGGGTGGGGTCAGGGCATGGAAGTGTGCAGTGGGAAGGGCCTGATGTTGAATGCGGGGGGCGGTGGGGGTTGGTGGGTGCAGTCAGTGAAGATAAATGAGGGGCTTAAAGGGCGGAGACAGTACTGTCCGCATGTGGGTCCTGTGGGCCTAACTCAGGGTGCTGGCTGGCAGAGGGAACAGCGGGAGTTTGATCCAGTTGGGGGGACAGATCCAGTCTGAGGTAGAGATATTCAAAGGTCTTACAGGGCGGGCCATGGGCTCTAACAAAAACTCGAAGGATGATGCAGGGAGGATACGACAAAGGAGGGTTCTCACCAGCCAATAACTGAAGCCGCAAGGCCAGCAGCAGGCAACACCATAGGGGAAGGATGGTCAGAAGGCAACCATCCAGGGAAGGCATCAGAGAAGAAGGTCACTGGTGCATCAGTGCATCTTCAGGACATGAGAAAACTAACTCCAGGTATCCGAGAGACTATGCCAGAGATGCCTGAGGATGCCTCGTGAAGCAGTCACCAAAATCTGCCAGATCCTGCAGCAAGGCCTGCAGCCACATGGATTTGGCAGCAACTCCATGCCTGTGGCCTTCAAAGTGACCACGATGCTCAAATTTTTCACTACCTCTCAGGGCTTTCAGGGCTCTATGGGCAACATGTGTGGTATTCCACACACAGGTGCAGGGGTGACCAATGCCCTCATCCGTCATACCAGTGGGTATATCAGGTTCACCACAGATGATGACAGCCGGGGGCCCAGGGCCCAGGGCAATGGGCTTTGCAGCCATTGCTAGTTTCCCTAGAGTGCAAGGGATAATTGACTGCACACATGTTGCCTTTAAAGCTCCCTGGGAATAGGCAGCAGCATAGGTGAACCGCTAAACCTCTAAACGTCCAACTGATCACTCATATATGTTGCAGAACTCACAGCTTCTTCAGCTTTTCGAAGCCCCAGCCCAGATTGACAGCTGGATCCTGGGTGACAAGGGTTATCCCCTCTAGACCTGGTTGATGACACCGGTGAAGTGCCCCCCACCTCCCCCCCACCACCCCCCACCCCCCACCCCCCAGCAGTGGAAGAAGGTTCCAATGCAGCCCACATCTTGACCAGAGCCATCGTCGAGCAGATCATCAGCATGTTAAAAATGTGCTTCCACTGCCTTGCCAAGTCAGAGGAGCTCTGCAGTACATACCACACAGAGCTTTCCGGATAGTTGTGGAATGTTGTGCACTGCCATATGACATGGCAAGCCCTTACATCAGGACAACAGGGAGGAACAACACTCCTACTCAAATGAGGATGAATATGATGAGCCCTAGGAAGAGGAATGTGCATGAGCCTCTAATGCATGCCTGAGACACAGAGACACAGGGATACCAGGAACAATCCCATCTACACGAGATACCCTCAAGTTTGAGGAATCTACACGACCATTCTCCCATGGTCGGGACAGGTTTGCCTACTTGGGTTATCTACCAACCCCTGCCAGCCTCCCTCCCAGGGGCTACCTCTGAACCTCCGTTCTCTACCACCTACAACAGCAAGGGGAGTGGACATGTATCACCCAGGAGGACAGATGTGCCAGTGGGCATACATAAAACAGCCTATAATGACCAAAATCTCAAAAGCTGCATTTACAGATCATTGACTTTATGTAAGGCAGTTCAGATGTCCTTGTGTAACGTAATCTCAGGCAATCTCCTTGACACTGCATATAAGGGAGTGTCTGCAGAGCCCCCACCTTCCTCTAAGTCCCATAGACTGATGGCAAACACACAACACCTTAGTCTCCTACACAATAAAGGAGACATCTGACATTCCCCTGCAGCCAATGTATGCCAACCATGAGACACGCCAGTACAATCAGGTCTCTGATTAAACAAGCGCCTAAAAAGGATAATGATGCATACATGAATAAAGTAGAAACAATATATTGGGCAATATTTGCATGTGAAAAGTGAAGTGAAAACACCCAAGCCACCTTTGTGCTCTCATAAATGTTTAAGTTTTCATTTCCTATCACCATGTCTCCATATGAACCCAACACCAGCAGCTGAGGTGGAAGCAGACTGCTGAGTGTGATGCCCTATTGCCTGTGATGACGTTGGCCTGCATCCTCTAGACATCTGAGGCCTCGAGAGCTCCCTCTTACTGGGGATGTCCCACACAGATGCAGGGGCAACCTCTTTGGATCGCTTCTCGGCCTTTTGGCTAAGATCAAGTGTTGCAGGGGCGACACCATGGTCCTGCCAAGGCAAGGTCGGGATGGAAGGGCGATAACCAATCGCAATCCAAATCCATACCGTGGGTTACCTATCACCGTCCGAGTCACGGTGAACCACAGCGAAGGAGGATCACCTATGGATCGGGGCTTCTTCACCAGGAGGATCCTGTTGAAGGCGTGCGGCTTCCAAGCTACGGAGATCTTCACCCTGCATGACTCCCGCAAAGGCGGTTATTTTGACGTGACGTTCAAGCGGGTGGCAGACTGCGTCCGGCTCCTGAGGGTGTTCGAGGAGAAGAGAGACCTGCCGGAGATGAAGATCCTGACGGCGGAGCCGCACTTTTCTCTGCCGTTGCAACGGGAACGTGAGGTGATGGTGCATGTGTACAACCCCTTCGTCCCTGTCGCCGACGTGGTCACCTTCCTCACCAGGTACTTCGATAAGGTGGGGAGCGGCACCGAGATTCGAGACGACTTGGGGATCTGGACAGGCAAACGCCTGTTTAAGGTCACGCTAAAGACCGATGGTAAGGGAGCCATTTTCCACCCTCCTTCCAGTTTCGCTATCGGGGGAAACCGTGGCTACCTGGTCTACGCTGGGCAACCCAAGCATTGTCGCTCATGCGGCAAGGCTGGTCATGTGGCGGCCAACTGCAGCGCCTCCCTCTGCAAGATCTGCAAACAGGAAGGGCACCAGACAAAAGACTGCAAACAGGCCAAGTGCTGCAACCTGTGTGGCGAGGCAAGTCACCTCTACAGGACCTGCCCCAAACGCTGCCGTACTTACGCACAGGCAGCCAAAGCCGACCAGGGGGAAGCAGAAGAAATGTTCCGTGTCACTCCAACCACCAAGGCCCCCAGGGAGCTCAACGGGACAAAGGAGGACACAGAGAGAGACAAGGTGGAGAAAGAGATCGAGGCAACAGAGAGCCAATCAACAGCACTACCCCCTGAACCTCCCAGTCCTCAGGACAGCGAATCAATGGAGGAGGAGGCAGCAGTGGAAAAGCAGCAGGGGGAGTAGCGGACGGTGAAGAACAAGAAAAGTAAGAGGGAGCGAAGAAGAAGCAAAGGCGTTTCCCAGAGAAGCGGCAAGAGGCGTCTCCCATCCGACACGGATGACAAGGGCAGTAGCTCTTCGGATGATGAAGTGCCAGAGCGGCACCGACAGAAGAGGCGGCAAAGCTCCAGGGCGTTGGAGGACGAGACACCCGAGCTCCAGAAAATTGGAGACAACAAGGAGACCAGCGCACCCCAACTTTGCCTGCAACCTGAGGAGGCCAGTGCACCACAGCCCCTGGAATCTGGGAGCAGTGAGGCAATCATCGCACCCCAGCTCCAGGAAGCCGGGAACAGCAACACCCCAGAGGGGGTGAGTTTTGGAGAAGCTTCTCCAGCAAAGGTCATCTCAAAACCCGCTCTCTACGTGAACCTCCAGATGCCACCGGAGCAGAACACGGCCAAGGAGATCTACCTCAGCCCATCCAAAGTGAAGGAATTTGAGCTCACTACGGGTATGAAGGAGCAGACTAAAGGTCTGGGACTCTCAGAGACAGTGGGTTTGGTAGGAGAATAAATGCTTTAAAATGGGTTTAAAGATTGTATCCATAAATGTGCGTAGCATTAAATCTACTACGCGATGTGTTGCGACCTTGGACTACCTAGCCAAGGTCAAAGCTGACCTGTTGTTTCTGCAGGAGTGTGCGATACCGCACCTCAGCTCCTACAGGCAATGGTCACGATGGTGGTCCCATGGGCCATCGATCTGGTCGGGCGGAAACGACTCTCGTTCCTCCGGCCTGGGTATTCTGCTGCGGGGAGGCAACTTCACCGTCTCCGAGGTCAAGGAGGTGGTGGGCGGGCGACTCCTCGTAGCAGACGTAATGTACAAGAACGCTCCACTCCGGTTAATTAACGTGTATGGCCCGGCACAAGGGGCTGAGCGGCTGGAGGTTTTTCAGCAGCTCCCACTGCTGCTGGCGACCTCCAGGCCGGTCATTCTGGGCGGGGACTTCAACTGCATCATCGATGCGGCTGGACGATCCGGCAGGGCCGGCAGCAGATTGGACGCTACGTCCAGATCCCTGATGGAAACAGTTAAGGATGCCAAGCTGCACGACGTCTTCAGCAACCCTGCAGATGGAGCGCAGCGTAGATACACCTGGTCGCGGCCAGACGGGTCCATTCGTTCCAGGATAGACTTCCTGTTTGTGTCCCGTGCATTCACAGTCAGATCCACCGAGGTCAAGCCGGTGTTCTTCTCTGACCACTGCCTCCTACTGGCGGACTGCCACTTGGAGAAGGACCTGAGGGTGGGCAGGGGGGCATGGAAGCTAAATGTGCAACTGCTGACCCCAGAGAACATTGAGGAGCTCAAGAGGGATTACAAAGGTTGGAGAACCGTGAAACCCCTCTTTGAGTCCCTGACACACTGGTGGGAAGCGATCAAGGGAAACATCAAGAGGTTTTTCATCCTCAAAGGCACCCAGAAAGCTAGAAAGGAACAGAGGGAAATGTCCCGACTCCAGAAAAACATGCAGAATCTGCTCCGGCTGCAGTCGATGGGGGTCGATGTCAAGGAGGAGCTCCAAGAGGTGAAGAGCCAGCAAGCCTCGCACTTTGCCTCGGAGGCCTCCAAGATCATCTTCCGTTCCAGAGTCCGCTCCGTGGAGCAGGATGAGACGTGCTCACGTTTCTTCTTCCAAAAGGTACACAGAGAGAGCTCTGTGATCAGCAGACTGAAGGAAGAAGACGGCTCAGTAAAGTCATCACGGTCCGACATTTTGAGGATCAGCAAATCCTTTTATGCCGGATTGTATGACGTGAAGCCCACGGACAGCACGGCCTCCCAGTCCTTCCTGTCCTCTATCACGGAGGTCTTAGACGACAGTACGCGGGAGAGCCTGGACAAACCGCTAACTCCTGATGAACTGACTAAGGCCCTTGAGTCCTTCGAGAAGAGTAAAACTCCCGGAAGCGACGGCTTGCCGGCGGAGTTGTATTCGGCTCTGTGGGACTTGATCAGCCCAGACCTGCTAGAAGTGTACGAGTGTATGCTCCTGGCCGGTAGTATGTCAGAATCCATGAGGAAAGGCATCATCACCCTCATCTACAAGCACAAGGGGGAAAGGGAGGAAATTAGAAATTGGCGACCCATTTCACTGTTGAATGTGGACTATAAGATTCTGTCCAAGGTCATCGCCAATCGGGTCAAATCCGCTCTGGAATTGGTGATTCACCCTGACCAGACCTGCACTGTGCCAGGCAGGAAGATCTCTGACAGCCTCGCGCTGCTCAGAGATACGATTGCCTATGTACAGGACAGGGGTGTGGATACCTGCCTCATCAGCTTGGATCAGGAGAAGGCCTTTGACAGAATATCGCACACCTACATGGTGGATGTGCTCTCCAAAATGGGGTTTGGGGAGGGAATTCGAAATTGGATCCAACTGCTCTACACTAACATCAGTAGCGCAGTCTCAATCAATGGGTGGGAAACAGATAGCTTTCCGATTAAATCTGGAGTCAGGCAGGGCTGTCCTCTCTCGCCTGTTCTTTTCGTGTGTTGCATAGAACCCTTTGCCGAGTCCATCAGGAAGGATCCGGGCATAAGAGGAGTGACGATCCCAGGCAGTGGAGGCACTCAGGTAAAAGCCTCCCTGTACATGGACGACGTCGCCGTCTTCTGCTCGGATCCGCTGTCGGTGCGCAGACTGATCCACATCTGCGACCAGTTCGAACTGGCCTTGGGAGCCAAGGTAAATCGTGGGAAGAGCGAGGCCATGTTCTTTGGGAACTGGGCTGACCGATCCTTTGTCCCCTTCACTGTCAGGGCTGACGGCCTGAAGGTGCTGGGGATATGGTTCGGAGGGACCGGGGCATGCGTTAGAAACTGGAAGGAGCGAGTGGCTATGATGAAAAGGAAACTGGGCATGTGGGAGCGACGCTCCCTCTCCATTGCGGGAAAGAACCTGGTCATCAGGTGTGAGGTACTCTCGCTGTTGCTGTACGTGGCACAGGTCTGGCCCATTCCAGACTCCTGCGCGACGGCGATCACTCGAGCCATCTTCCGCTTTATCTGGAGGTCGAAAATGGATCGTGTCCGCAGGGACGCGATGTACAAGCCTCTAGATAAAGGGGGAAAAAACGTGCCCAACATCGCCCTCATACTGATGGCCACCTTTGTGTGTGGCTGCATCAAGCGGTGCGTAGACCCTCAGTACGCAAACACCAAGTGTCACTACGTGCTGAGGTTCTACCTGTCCCCGGTGTTGCGAAGGATGGGTTTGGCCACGCTGCCGCGGAACGCTCCAAGTAGTTGGACCGTGCCGTACCACCTGTCCCTGGTGGAAAAATTTATGCAGAAAAACACCTTTGACCACAAGTCCATCAGGCAGTGGTCAGCACGTAACGTCCTAGAGGCCCTGAGGGAAAAGGAGAGGGTGGACCCTGTGGGATGGTTCCCCGAGCAGACTGTCAAAGTCATTTGGCAGAATGCCTCATCGCCAGAACTTTCCAACAAGCACCAAGACGTAGCTTGGCTGGTGGTGAGAAAGGCCCTCCCCGTCAGATCCTTCCTACACGCCAGGAGGCTCACCCCCTCTGCACGTTGCCCTCGAGGTGGCTGTGGTGGGGAAGAGACCGTTGTTCACCTCCTTGTGGATTGTGCCTTTGCAAAGAAAGTCTGGAGAGAGATGCAGTGGTTGCTGTCGAGGTTCATCCCGAGCAGTTCTGTGACACAGGACTCTGTGCTCTACGGGCTGTTCCCAGGGACACACACCGAGACAAACATCAACTGCAGCTGGAGGATCATCAACTCGGTGAAAGAGGCGCTTTGGTCTGCCCGAAACTTGTTGGTCTTCCAGCGCAAAGAGTTGTCCCCGACCGATTGTTGCGGACTGGCACAATCCAAAGTCCAGGACTACGTGCTGAGGGACGCACTAAAGCTTGGGGCAGCTGCCGCAAAGGCGCAATGGGGAAGGGTCGCTGTCTAAGACCTTTCTACCACAGCGCACCGAGAGACTGGGAACTGTTTAGAGCCCCTCAGGCTGTACAGATCAAAATGAAAGGCTGTAAATGATTGTAATATTGTTTGTACTGATGCACCTGGTGATACATTTTGTAAAAGTTTAACCTGGATTGTACCCTTGTAATGTTGTTTTTGAAATGGTTTGGAATGTGATTGAAGATATTTTATGAATAAAGTATATTTTTACAAAAAAAAAACCTCTTTGGTCATGCCTGCTGGAGGCTTTGGGGTCAATGGCAGAAGGGGTGAGAAGAGGCTGCTCACAATGGGAGCGTCCTAAGAGGAAGTCCCCTCCCGGGCAGCCAGCAAATGCTCCTCCTCCATCTCGGTGAACAATGGCACCTCCCTGTCTCACTGAGGAGAAGGGGCACCTAGAAGGAGGTCAAGGTGCCTCGTCCCCCTCTGGCCTAGCCACTGCTGTTATAGAGCACATGGATGGAGCCATGTCACTCCAGCCTCACTGTCTCTCTGTTCCCCAGCTATCTGGAGGGCATATTCCTCCATAGAAGTGAGGACTTTGAGACCAAGCACCGGTCTGCCCATCTTCACCCTTTCCTTTTGAATATGGGTCTCCTGGCCCTGCAGGAGAAGGTGGAGATTTTGTGACTTGACAAATGCCAACTGACCCCGTTGTCTATACACATCCCCATTACAAATACTGGACCATTGATGTGTTGCTTTTTATCCAATTGCTCACTTAAGCTAAACTGTCACATGCGTTGGCCTCAAGCGCCATGCAATCCTGAGGCTGATCAAACGTTCATCTGCCCAGCCTAGCTGCACACTTGCACAAGTACTTAGCCTGATGCCCACAGGAGAGATAATCCCATGCCACCTGGGCGGATTGAAGGAGGTCATTGACCCTTTTCTGGCACTGCACCTATGATCTTGGTTGGGCTCCATGATTGCTAACCTCTGCGATTTCTGTCCAGGCTGCCTTGGTCAGGCAGGAGGGTATCATGTTGCCATCGCTCAGGGAGAGCACCTCCTGCCATTCCCTGATGTCCTGGATGAGAAGCTGCAGGGAGGCATCACTGAGCCATGGGGCCTATCTTTGTCTATGCTCTGACATCTCGAGTTATACTTGTATACTTAGATATGACTGGTGGCCGGGGGTGGTGGGGTCCCAGGACGATAGATTTTAATGAAGGGGAGAGTGATAGGGGATAAATTTGAAGGGGGCTGAGGGTTATGGAGAGTTGCAAATACAGATTGACAAAACTGCAGACCAAATGGAGATGGGCATTGAACCTGTGGCCTTGATGCAGGACCTCCCTGCTTGTCCAGGCGGTTCTTTTATGGCCAACCCGGGCCTGCTGAACTGTCACCTGACAGAAGGATCCTCCATGGAAACTCGGCTCCACCACGCATTTACACGTGCTTTACCTGCCCACCGCCGCCCCTTTAAATATTTATATGAATCGCTTGGATGCCGGTTCCCAACACAAAAGCAGGAAGGGGTGCCCTCTTCCAGTTCCACCATCAGGAACAATACGCCACTAATTAAATTCTGCCCTAATTCTGTCTCCACATTTCCTGCTTTTATTTCAATTCTTGACTGCTGACCAGCGATCACAACTGAAAATGCATGTGTGTTAGAAAAGGGCAGCGATGGGATGGTTGAATCCCCATGGGTTCAACATCCTCCCAACACAATATCTGGGTCCACCCAAAAATAAATGGTCATTTGAGCAAGTTCCCTGAAGTAGCCCCTGTTAACCTGTATCCATTACTTTCGGGAGAGTAGGGGGAAGGGGAGAGAACTGTAAAAAAAAATTATAATTCTGTTATTGAAAAAGCTTGGGTTTTTGTGCAGCTTAACACTTCAGGATGCCAGTAGTACATTTATTCCTACAATTAGCTTGCATTAAAAGTCATATCGTCCATTAATTTAAATTCCGATCATTTGAAATTAGAGTTCTCTACTACAACTTAACTGAATGATCAATAAATAAAGAGAACAGCTAATGTGCCTTGGTATTTAACTTACTGGCCTGTAAAATCAGCTGGAGCTCTCCCAGTTTCCTGCTATATTTTTATGTGGGAGGCCAGTGGAACCCTCAAATATAACAACCATTTTCAGACATTTGTGCCATTTCTCTTAGGGTTCCGCAAGTCTCGCTGAAGTTATGGCAGGAGCTGTTGAGGACACCTGTGGAATTTTCAGGCCACTCTATTTAAAATAGCAGGAAAGGTCAAACGGACTACAGTTTACTCAAAACATTCAATGGAAAATTTAGCTTTGAGCAACCAACACACAACTGCTTCTTATAGATGAGGTTCTGTCACTTCTCAGTGTCTCAGAATTGGAGAACGTAAAAGCCGGACACAGGATATTTGACCCACCAAGTCTGCTCCAGTTTCTGAATGAGCTCCCCATACCTTTAATACTCATTTTTTCAAGAAACTATTTGATTCTCTTTTAAATAATCCTGCCCCCAAAATTGACAGTGTTGCCAGCCCCTCAACATATTTGAGAAGTAGGAAAGGTAAGAAGGAAATACTTGACTAGACATTTTCACAACTTTTTTGAGTAAATTTTGTGTTCATCAAGGTAAAGAATATTAAGTGAGAAACACCCTCCTGTTTGGGCATGTAGTTTTAAAATCAAGCATTATACAGTGATGTGCTGTGTAGATTATTTACAGAGTAAAGTTCACTTTCATCTTCCCCAACAACGTGCCTTTAGCCAACCCAAGAACTGTGATATTTTTCCATTATCATTTAGTAGCTTTTCTTGGAGCCTCTGTGAGTGAGGTTGCCTATTGTTGCAAAATGATGATCAGTAGCGCACTGCACGATCATCCCTACTAGGAATATAGACCGCTTACATATAACAAACAGGTAAACAAGTTGAGTGGATTTGATTCCAAGCCCCAGAACTAAAAAAAGCTCCAAATATACCACCCAACCACTTGAGAAAAATTTATACTAATTAAAGTTTTAAACTGATAGGCAGCATAAGACAGAAAACATGAAATACAATTCACAGTTAAGCAATATTCACCTTTACAGCTGATTGTTGATTATTAATGGTCATGTCTGGTTTACTGTTAACGTTGGCTCCTGGATCATTGAGCCAGATATTCAGTAAACCATCGTTGCCACCACTAGCAAGAAGCCTGCCATCTGGTGACCAGCTGAGGCTACATACTTGGGAGTTGTGACCACAGAGTGTTCCGACATGGTGTTGCGCAATTCTTACATCATGATGGTGAATAAGTCCAAATCGGGAACCACTGTAGAAAATAAATAGATGAAAATATATATGAAATGTTTTTATTCCTATATCTGCAAACTTCAGCAGTTATTTACGAAATGTGAAATCCCATTCCCAACATACCTCTGAAGAGGCATATGGACTTGAAACATTAACTCTGCTTCTCTCGCCACAGATGCTGCCAGAACTGCTGAGTTTTTCCAGCATTTACTGTTTTTATTTCAGATTTCCAGCATCCACAGTATTTTTCTTTTATTTATCTCAAAAATTGTTTCATATTTCAAATCAAAATGCATAATGTAAATGGTGCAAATTGATTTTGTTTACATTAGCTCACAGAAAGCCTTCAAGTTCTAAATTTAAAGCCAGAGTTTGAACCACAAATATTAAGATTCAGATTTAAATCCCCTCATTATCTGTTCACTCTGACAGACTCCATCCATCTGATGGAGAGCTCAATGTATTACATTTACAGCAAAGAAAGAGGCAATTTGGCTCCAGCAGTGCCTATGTTCCAACAAGCTTCATTCACATTACTTCAGTTCACCCTAACAACATATCTGACATGTTGCCGCCCATAACCTGCCCTGGTTTTGGTAAATAGAATGTAAATGGTTAATAGATGGGGATCGATTTTCAATTGACTCTTTAATTGGCGGATGGAAGGCTCACTCTATTGTATCATATCTACCTGAAGACAGGAGAAGGGGGAGGATGAAAATCATCCCTGTGAAGTAGAACTTTGGGTTGAAAAGGTGGGATGGTGGTACTGTCAGTGTGTTGGAAACCCTACATAATCTTGATTTCCACATTTAACCAGTATGCATTTGGGGGTGTGCAGGAAATCCCCGTAGCATAATTTGCAGAGTGGCAATTGAATGAAGGTTTAATAGCCAGTACATGGGTTTCCCAAGCTGTCTGATACTCATCTGTCAACAAGGCAAGAGCATAGCTGGAATTGACAGGCAGGAATACCTTTAAATAATGAGCTATGATTGCTGCTTCCTTGCCTAAGTGAAAGGCTTTTGCTCATGGGACATGTACTGCTTTGGAGATCATTTCTGCCACCTTGGACTGTTTTGATTTTGATCTGCACTTCCCTGCTGTCAGCCTTTGCTGCAGCATGTGAACAGCTTAAATAATTGTACTTTGGATCTCCTATGAGAAACAAGAGTAACATCAGTGACACCAACAACAGCATCAGCTCCCTTCTCCCCAGCCACTTCACAGGACAGAGGAGATGGACACAGAGCTTCAGCTCAAAGGAGGTAATTCTCTTAACTGGGTATGCAGGTGGAGGGGATCAGCTTTCTGAACATGACTGAGCACCAGTGTCTCAGGAGGTTCAGACTTTCTCAGTAGGTCATTGCTGACATCTGCAGCCTTGAGGAACAAGATCTTCTTCCAAAAGGGCCAGGTGGGCATGTGTTGTCAGTGGTCATCAAGGTCACCTCAGCCCTGAATTTCTTCACTTCCAGCTCCTTCCAGGGGTCTGCTGATGACATCTATAGGATTTCATAATCTGTTGCAAGTCTGCCAGGGCTGCCAATTATGTCCATTTTGTTACTGATGTGGTTAGTCAGAATGAGAAGGCCCTCAGATTTGCTGCAATGGCTGGATTCCTACAGGTACAAGGGGTCATCGACTGCACACATGTGGCAATCAAAGTGCTCTCAGATCCTCCTAGAGTATTTGGCAAAAGCGATCCCACTCCATTAATGTTCAGCTGGTCTGTGACCACTGGAAACTTTTCATGCATGGCTGTGCAAAATACTCTGAAAGTTTCCAAATTGCCATCATTGTGCACCAGTCAAATTTCCCACAGATCTTCACTCCTTCAAACAGAGAAGGTGGGTGGCTCCTTGGATCAGGATATGCCTGTGAGGATCCCTACAACTGATAAACAGGAAAGATACAGCTGGAGCCACGCAAGCACAGGAAGACTCATAGAGGATGTCATTAGCTTGTGGAAGATGTGATTCAGGTGCCTTGGCAGATAAGGGGGAACCTTTCACTCTGCACCAGTAAAGGTACCCCTCGTGGTAGTGGTCTGATGTGCCTTGCATAAAGTGCAGCAGAGAGGCCCAGAGTTTCAGGAGCAGGAAAGTGAAGATCACTCTGCATCTTTGGAGGAGGACATGGAGGAAGAGGAGGAGCATAGTAGGAGGAGGAGCCTGATGTGGCCAGTGACCTTGTAGTTGCTCACCCAGTTGCCAAAGATAGCTGCAACGGATTCATGCAGGCATAATTCAGCTAACCTGAGTCTGTTATAACATATGAGCACAGTGAGACTTGATGGGGAGAACCCACTGGATGCCCCCCTCAGAACACACTGCATTCCCACAGTCAAGAATCCCTCCATCTTATTGACATCTACTGCACATCTTCCACTCTGGTCATACTATTTTCCTCAAGGTTGATGGCTACTTGGCAGGTGAAAGGAAACAATGGAGATGACTGGAGATGGCATTGGAGATTTGAAATAAAGTTTATGGTCTGTTAACATTGACAATAAAATTGACACAGTGACAGACTAGCAAACACCCAAGTGATTTCCCTTTGGAAAGTGCAAATTCTTTCTCTTCCTTTTCCTATTAATCCCATATGGTGCTGCCCCTGTAGTTTCAGCAGAGCTAGAGGCAGGCTGCTCGTTCCCTACTCCCTCATTCTGATGGCTGAGATACCCATGGAAGACTAAGAATTATTGGCTCTTTGAGCTAGCAGAGATTTTCAGACAAAAACACCTGTATCTGATATGAAAAAAAGATGTAAGCATTTTAGGGTTTAACTATCAAAGGACCAACATCCTAATGCTCAATGAAGAGTCGTACGGACTCGAAACATTAACTCTGTGCTCCTCTCCACAGATGCTGTCAGACCTGCTGAGTTTTTCCAGCAATTTTTGTTTTTGTTTCAGATTACCGGCATCCGCAGTATTTTGCTATTATCCTAATGCTCAATTCGGTAGAGAACCCAGACTGATGCCACAGAGGCAAGGAGGGGATTGGAATGTAAATGAACCCTGACCTAATGAACCCTGACCTAATGAACCAGTATTTGAAACTATTATCCACAATGATCTAAGTCAAAAGCAATTTGTTATCTCACTTCCGTTAGAAGTTAGCATTCACAAGAGATAAGGTGAAAAACTGTGTTCTTGCATATAAACCATGGGTGGTTTATCACAATCAATGCAGCCACAGACCCAACTGGACAGGAAACCATACAACCTTTCACAGCCTGAGGCCTGGGTCTAACTCCCTGAATCTCTCAGTCAAACATAGCTTGTGTCTGGCAAGTGGCCCAATTGAGCGATCACTGATGGTAAGTGCTTAGTAGAGGGTGTTAGGATGATCAGAGGTGGGAGGGAGCCTGAGATCTGTGGAGGCTTCCTTGTAAGACCCAGAGGACTTTGCCATGCAAGCCTGCGGTTAATATCACCAGATGCCTATTTTGATATTTTCTCCCACACTGTCCCCTGCCCCCACCCCACCCCCACTAGGGCCATCTGTCATTTGCTCATCCTGCTTTCTACTCTTAATGTCACCATTAACACCTCCTTTAGCCAGTATCTCCACCATCAACACCCCTTCAACCTTTTGTCTATGACATCTTTTGCGATCACTCCTTTGCCTCCACCTATCACTGGCCTTCTATCTAGCTTCACCTGTCCCACCCCCCTAAACAATATATATTTCACCATATTTCTACTTCTCACTAGTTCTGAAGAAGAGTCATATGGACTTGGAACGTTAACTCTGGCTTTCTCTCCACAGATGCTGTCAGACCTGCTGAGTTTTTCCAGCAATTTTTGTTTTTGTTTCACCAAAGCCTGACCTGCATATTTAGAGCAAGGACCAACTGCCTTCCCATTTGCTTCACAATAGCAGATTAATATTGGGATCTGTGTGAAGTCAGCAGGGCAGTAGGTTGCTTGTCTGTCTGCCTGCCTGTCTGTTCAGTTAACTTTGCCTGATGTTATCAGAGTACATAAAGCACCCTGGGCTTGAAATTCATGATAATCTTTCCAATAATATGAAAATGATAGCGCAAATCAATAAGATTTGTACAAAACTACATGTGCACAGAAGGGGTGGAAAATTCTAATTACACTTTCCAAATTGGTTCAAGCAAACATAATATTTAACTTGCAAAGCAGTTTTTTACAAAATGGAGAAAAAGTCAAACTGAAAGTGTATTTTTATTACTTTAATTTAAATTTTAGTCCCAGTTTCTGTTTTTCCTCCCTGGAATTGTCAAACAGGAGACCTATTCAGTAGCTATGTGAATCTGAACAAAACTACGTTTAATCTAATACATGCAATAAAACCCCCAAAAATTCTAATAGTCAACTTCTACCTGCTTCGTAAAGTTAAGCTTGAAGCGTATGAATACATATAAGTTGAGATGGTGATTGTGCAGCCAGACTGCGAAAGACATACCTGCTAAGAATGTAGTCATTCCAGCTCAGAGCACCAACCATTGAGCTATGGCTATGCATATTACGTAATTTCTTCTTAGTCTCAACGTCCCACAACTTGAATTTAAAAAAAATGTGAAGAAAATTTATCCAATTTACCATGAGCTGACCTTTTGCATTCAAGATATACGATGACAATTATCAATTTTTTCACTTCTCCTCTTATTCCTCTTCTAGAAGGTGTGGCCTATAATTGCAGTATGGTTCCATGTATGCCAGCAGCATTCTTATATATCCACAGGTGTCCATTTGTTAAAAACTGTTACATATATACATATAAATATATATGGGTTAGCTGGTATAGGAACAAACTTTACAGGCCTCCATCACAACCTATCCATTAGTAGATTGAACAGAGAAAATCCAAGTTTTGTAAAAATAAATATTTGCACACATGGGGCCAAATCTAATCTGCGAGGCGTCGTTCCCAAAGGCAGAAGTGGAAGTTTGCGTCACCTCCTCTTGCATATCAAGAACCACCAGACACACACCTGCTGAGTTTTTCCAGGTAATTCTGTTTTTGTTTTGGATTTCCAGCATCCGCAGTAGCTTTTAGCTTTTTGTTTTTATCTTTGTGTTTAATTGACTGCCACCCCTCTTCAAGAAATGCCCTCTTTGAAGAAGTACGGTTCTGTCCTCCGACAGGATTTCCGACTGTCTCTTCTGCCCTGCTCACCTTCATTGCTTTCCATTTCTCTCCTGGTGTTTGACAAGGTGTTTAGTAAAACCCGCTTTCACAGCCATATCTCCTTTCTCAGTGACTGTCTCCGTCTCCGACTCACCCCACGTGGATTTCAACTGAAATTCCATCCCTCTTGTTTCGAACCCACCCAGGATTACAGGTATCTCCGGGACATAAAACGTTTCTCGGACTGCTGTTCCCGTCGCATTCTGAGATCCACACTCAGTGCCATGCGCTGCCATATGAACACACTCGACCTCTCCCTCCAGCAGCACCGCCGCACCCTTTTTCAAAGCTGCGCGTGCCCCCAGTTTCATTTTATTCTTCGCCTCATCCGTCGCCTCAACAAGAAACTTTTTCTCTTTCTCTCAAGTGCTAAGGAACGCAAGCTCCAACAACTCATCGACTCCAACACCCATCTGGGACCCTCCACCCCTCCTTGTCCCTCCGTCCTCACCCCATCTTCCAATCCCAGCCACAGCCGCGTATTCACTATACCCCCTGACCTTCCCCTCTACGATGCTGAACGTTCAGTGCTCAGCAAAGGACTTAGTTTCATACCCTTACGCCCTCATCTCAATGAATTTCGGGCTCGGCATGATGCTGAACTCTTCTTCCGCCGTCTTCGTCTCCGTGCTCACTTCTTTGGGCAGGAGTCCTCTCCCCGTTCAACGGATCCTTTTACCCACCTCCAATATTCTCCCTCCACTTGGACCCCTCCCTCTGGATTCTTGCCTTCTCTTGATCTTTTCATTGAGAACTGTCGGCGTGACATTAGCCGTCTCAATTTCTCTGCTCCTCTCACCCATTCTAATCTGTCTCTCTCTGAACTCACTGCACTCCGTTCTCTCAGGTCCAACCCCAACATTGTCATCAAACCCGCTGACAAGGGTGGTACTGTTGTTGTCTGGCGCATTGGCCTCTACCTCGCGGAGGCTGAGCGTCAACTCGCAGACATTTCCTCCTACCTCTCCCTGGACCATGACCCCACCACAGAACATCAAGCCATTGTTTCCAGGACTGTCACTGACCTCATCTCCTCTGGAGATCTTCCTCCCACAGCTTCCAACTTGATAGTCGCCCAACCTCGGACAGCCCGCTTCTACCTCCTACCCAAAATCCACAAACAGAACTGTCCTGGCAGACCGATCGTGTCAGCCTGTTCCTGCCCCACGGAACTCATTTCTCGTTATCTTGACTCCCTTCTCTCTCCCCTTGTCCAGTCCCTTCCCACCTACATCCGTGATTCCTCTGACACCTTACGTCACATCAACAATTTCCAGTTCCCTGGCCCCAACCGCTTCCTCTTCACCATGGACATCCAATCCCTCTACACCTCCATCCCCCACCAGGATGGTCTGAGGGCCCTTAGCTTCTTCCTTGAACAGAGGCCCCAACAATCCCCATCCACCACTACTCTCCTCCGTCTGGCTGAACTTGTTCTCACACTGAACAATTTCTCCTTTAACTCCTCTCACTTCCTCCAAATAAAAGGTGTGGCTATGGGTACCCGCATGGGCCCCAGCTATGCCTGTCTCTTTATGGGGTATGTGGAACATTCCTTGTTCCAGTCCTACTCCGGCCCCCTCCCACAACTCTTTCTCCGGTACATCGATGATTACTTCGGTGCTGCTTCATGCTCTCGTCGGGACCTGGAAAAATTTATTAATTTTGCTTCCAATCTCCACCCCTCCATCATCTTCACATGGTCCATCTCTGACACTTCTCTTCCCTTCCTTGACCTCTCTGTCTCAATTTCTGATGATAGACTGTCCACCAATATCCATTACAAGCCTACCGACTCCCACAGCTACCTCGACTACAGCTCCTCACACCCCGCTTCTTGTAAAGACTCCATCCCATTCTCTCAGTTCCTTCGCCTCCGTCGCATCTGTTCTGATGACGCTACCTTCAAAAACAGCTCCTCTGACATGTCCTCCTTCTTCCTTAACCGAGGTTTTCCATCCACGGTCGTTGACAGGGCCCTCAACCGTGTCCGGCCCATATCCCGCGCATCCTCCCTCACGCCTTCTCCTCCTTCCCAGAAACATGATAGGGTCCCCCTTGTCCTCACTTATCACCCCACCAGCCTCCGCATTCAAAGGACCATCCTCCACCATTTCCGCCAACTCCAGCATGATGCCACCACCAAACACATCTTCCCTTCACCCCCCCTGACGGCATTCCGTAGGGATCGTTCCCTCCGGGACACCCTGGTCCACTCCTCCATCACCCCCTACTCCTCAACCCCCACCTATGGCACCTCCCCATGCCCACGCAGAAGATGCAACACCTGCCCCTTCACTTCCTCTCTCCTCACCGTCCAAGGGCCCAAACACTCCTTTCAAGTGAAGCAGCATTTCACTTGCATTTCCCCTAACTTAGTCTACTGCATTCGTTGCTCCCAATGCGGTCTCCTCTACATTGGAGAGACCAAACGCAAACTGGGCGACCGTTTTGCGGAACACCTGTGGTCTGTCCGCAAGAAAGACCCAAACCTCCCTGTCGCTTGCCATTTTAACACTTCACCCTGTTCTCTTGCCCACATGTCTGTCCTTGGCTTGCTGCATTGTTCCAGTGAAGCCCAACGCAAACTGGAGGAACAGCACCTCATCTTCCGACTAGGCACTTTACAGCCTTCCGGGCTGAATATTGAATTCAACAACTTTAGATCTTAAACTCCCCCTCCCCCCATCCCCACCCCGTTTCTTCCCCCCCCCCTCCCCACCCCCCGCTTTTTTTTCAATAATTTATATAGATTCTTCTTTCCCCACCTATTTCCATTATTTTTAAATCTAAAACTAAAACCTTGTTAGCCTTTCCACCCCACCCCCACTAGAGCTGTACTTTGAATATCCTGTCCTCCATTCATAATTAGCACTTTTCTCAGACAAAACACCTCTTTGACCCTTATGTCTGTGACATCTTTTGATTATCTGCTCATCTCCACAATCACCACACCACACCCTCAATGTCTCTCTCTCCCCCCACCACCCACCCCACCCCACCACCTTAAACCAATTTATATTTCTCCCTTCTTCTAACTATGCTTCAGTTCTGCCGAAGGGCCATGAAGGCTCGAAACGTTAACTGATTTCTTCTCTGCCGATGCTGCCAGACCTGCTGAGTTTTTCCAGGTAATTCTGTTTTTGTGTTGTACACAATTTAATGTTAATTTTAAAGGGCAGTGGCAGCCACATGGGGCATATGCGATCATCTGCTGGGGGCAGGCAGAAAGTGGCTGATCCCACCATCAGGTGGGTACAGTCCTGGGCAGGCCAAAGAGAAGCCCCCAGGGCAAGCATGCAAGCTCTGGATGGTGTGAGTAGGTCAGTGGGGAGGCAAAACTTGCAGATTTGGAAGGACATTGTCTGGAAGCCAAGACTTCATCCCTCTTCACAGCTCTAAATTTTCCCATCATTCACCCTCTCATAATCATATATCATCTGCTGGGACACCCCATCACTCCCCCGACTCGGCAAAATGTCTGAGGCGAAGGAAAGAGCGGTGAACCCCAGGGTTTAATGATGCCTTCCTGCAGGTTTCCTTCTAGGCTGTCCAAGAACAATGGGAGGTGCTCTTCCCTAGTGATGTCAACAATAGACCCTTCCGTCTGACCATGGTGGCCCGGTTCGAGGTCACAGAGGAGGTGAGCAGCCATGAGGTCCAGTCAAGATCCTGTGTCCACTGCCACAAGCAGGTCAATGACCTCCTTTAATCTGCAAGGCTAAGTTGCACTGTGGTGTTGCATCAATGGGGCTCTCATGAATGCATCAAGCAACGTATCTGTGCGAGAGAAGAGAGAGGCCAGGCAGGTGAATGCCTGTGGAGCCTCAGTACCACATGATGCTTGATGCCAAACCATGCGACAGCCTAGCTTGAGAAAGAGAATGGGCATGATTTACAAGTGACGGGCCAGTAGGTGTCATGTAGATGCATGCAGGCAAGGGAGATAGGTCTCTCTTGGCCTGCCACTAAATCTCCATTTTGCCCTGAAGGAGAAGCAAACTCACAATGGCAGATAGGGGGCCAAGACTGGTAAAAAGTACAAGGTCTCACGATTCTGACCACAGGAAACAGGGCAGCCCCATCTCATCAGTATTGGTGAGGCTGGGGCGGCCACACAGCCTCCAGTCTGATGTCAAGACATGGGCACACAGGAGACGCACATGAGAGTGTGATGTGTTCATTGACTGCTGAACCTTAATGTGTTTTTTGCATTCTCCACTGCGGATCCTTGCAATCCAGAGCTGATGTCATAGGCAACACACGAAACAGACAGCTCCACCTATGAGGATGAAACCCAAGACCCAGAGAATACACCGCCACCTGCTTCTCCAGCACCCTCCGCCAGCACAGTGACACTCAGGCAGGTCGCGTGTATGTTTGGAGGAACATTTTGGCGAGCACATCACAGACAAATCCCAGCAACTGAAGAATGCTGTGAGAAAGGAAATCGTTGCATTAGAAGAAGTTCAGAGAAGGTTCACTCGACTCATGCCTGGGATGAGGGACTTTTCTTATGAAGAAAGGTTGAGCAGGTTGGACCTATACCACTGGGTTTTAGAAGAATGAGAGGTGATCTTATTGAAGCATATAAGATCCTGAGGGGACTTAATAAGGTAGATACCAGTAGGGTGTTTCCTCTTGTGAGGGAGACTAGAACTTGGGGACACAGTTTAAGAGTGAGAAGTCACCCTTTTAAGATTGAGATAAGAATTTTTTTTCCTCTCAGAGCATTGTCAGTGTGGAATTCTCTTCCCCAGAAAGTAGTGGAGGCTGGGTCATTGAATTTATTCAAAGCTGAGCTAGATAGATCTAATAGACAAGGGAGTTAGTGGTTGTGGGGAGCGGACAGGGAAGTGGAGTTGAGACCACAACCAGATCAGCCATGATCTTATTGAACAGCAGAATAGGCTTGAAGGGCTGAATGGCTTACTCCTGCTTCTAAGTCCTATGTTGTTATGTTTCTGACCAATGCAGAGGGCCAGGCCGCAAAGTCACAGGGCTTTGGTACCACCATTCAGTTCTCCTGAGTGCAGGGGTTGATTGACTGCATTCATGTTTGCTGGAAACATTGCAGGAAACAGCCAGCAATATACACCAATTGGAAGGGCTTCTACTCCTTTAATTTATAGCTGTTCTGTGACCACACACAACAGATTATGCAGATCTATGCTGTTTCCCAGGAAGCTCTCATGACTCCTATATCTTATGCCACCCTCAGCTCACAGAGCTCTTTGAGGACCCTGCCAAGTCGACCTGAGCAATCATGGAGCAGACATAGGGTTGCTGAAAATGCGCTTTTGCTGCCTTGACTGGTCAGGCGGAGCATTACAATATAACCCACAGAGCACATCCCTGATTATTGTAGTATGCCTTGTAAAGACATGGAAGAGCTGCACTCCAACTCAGATGAGGATGATGCTGAGCATTCTGAAGAAGAGGTCATGAATGTTAGGGCACTTTTCTAAGATGAGAGAGCCATAGAGAGACATGCCAGGGATGGCTGAGATAACTTGATTTTAACTTGTTTTACACAAATGTGAGGCACCTAAATGACCAGCATTCCATCACCTGTGACCATAGCCTGCTCAGGGTAGACGCCCACCTCTGCAAGTCACCCGCTGGAGCAAACTTCAAACCCCTATCCTCTACCTAGAAGGGTGGTAGTCAAGATGAGGTCAAGATGGACAAGAATCTAAAGAAAAGGTCATAGCAGTTGTTGTGACATCTGTCCAAGTGTGCAGAAGTTGTCCTCAGGAACAGTCTTCACTAGAGTTTGTGTATGATAAAGGTTCGCTTACCTTGCCCCTACCATGTGCAAGTCCTGCTCTTGCTCCTGTTCAGGCCCACCCCACCGCAAGAACTCACCATCTGCTTTACCTTTGCTGTTACTGACAGCTAGGTCTGTGAACATTCTCCTGTTCCCATTCCCCTATCCCCTTTTCCTCAATGTTCAACAATGACAAGCGCTCAACTATGAACCAAATGAGCCACCTCATCTGGTGCCTGCCACTTTTCACCAGTTGTAACTCAGGTGGCACAAGCTTCCCATTTGGCACTGACTCAACCTTGAAAGTATGACTTAATTTCGAAAGTATTCATGGAATGCAAATATATGGAAAATAGGTTCTGGTCATTGGACACTGTGAATCCTGACCCGCCACTGTTATGCTGCTGACTTAATTACAAACATACGAGTTAGGAGCAGGAATAGGCCACTCGGCCCATCAAGCCTGCTCCTCCCATTCAATAAGATCATGTCTGTAACCTCCCACTTACCCCAATAACCTTTCACCCCCTTGTTTATCAAGAATATATCTACCTCTGCCTTAAAACCATTCGAAGACTCTGCTTCCACTGCGTTTTGAGGAAGAGAGTTCCAAAGACTCACTACCCTCAGAGAAAAAAATTTCTTCCCATCTCTGTCTTAAATGGGTAACCCATTATTTTTAAACAGTGACCCCTAGTTCTAGATTCTCCCACAAGAGGAAACATCCTCTCCACATCCACCCCGTCAGGACCCCTTAGGATCTTAAAGGTTTCAATCAAGTCACCTTTTACTCTTCTAAACTCCAGTGGATACAAGCCTAACCTGTCCAACCTTTCCTCATAAAACAATCTGCCCATTCCTAGTATTAGTTTAGTAAACATTCTCTGAACTGCTTCTAATGCATTTACATTCTTCTTTAATCACCTGTGCTGTACAACTGAAGCATAACCTCCCTACTTTTGTATTCAATTCCCCTCACAATAAACAATAACATTCTATGAGCTTTCCTAATTACCTGCTGTACCTGCATACTAACCTTTTGTGATTCATGCACTAGGACACCCAGATCCCTCTGAATCTCAGAGCTTCTTTTTTATTCTTCCTGCCAAAATGGACAATTTCATATTTTCCCAAATTACACTCCATTTGCCAGATCTTTGCCCGCTCGCTTAACCTATCTATGTCCACTTGTAGCCTCCTTAAACTAAACCCGCAGTCAGGAAGCCAAGGGCGTGATTTTGAGGTCGCCGGGCTGGTGTGGCAGGCAGACCCGGGAGCGACTGGGAAACGGGCCGCTGCTCACGATCAGCCCCCAACCACGATTTCACGCTGGCTGGCCAATTAACAGCCAGCCAGCATGAAACACGCAATGAAAGGCTCAGCGCTGTGGGATGGGGGGGATGGGAGGACGGCGAGCGCTGAAGTCAGTGTGGGCGTGGGGGAGTGCGCAATGAAAGCTCCCTGAAGAGAGAGAGAGTTGCCTGAGGGAGCTGAAGAATTTTAAATCCTTAAGTAAAGATTTTAAAATCTTGGGAAAAAATTCCACCCATAAGAATCACTCACCTAAACATGTTGATGGTAAGAGTTCTGCCCAAACATTTTTATTTTTTAAAATTGATATTCGAAACCTCATTCCACCCTTGGATGCGGTTTTCCCAAAAATCCAAAGGCTGCCTGGCCGATTTGCCTGGCCACAAACCGTAATGTTGGACGGGCAGCGAAAAATAATTCATCAATTAATGGCCTTAATGGCCGACTCTTGCGCGACCGGAATATCGCACGGGTGCACGATTAAGTCGGGACGCTCGCCCGATGTCATCGTGCGCTATTTCACTCTCGGGCATGTCGAGGGCGTGCCCACACGCCAAGCGGAAAATCCTGCCCCAAGATTTTGGCTCCCGCCTGATTAAGTCAACCATGTTTCCTGCTTCTGGTGGCCCATTAAATTCTGACCATGGAGGCTGAATTTCTGTAAGCCACCAGCTGCACTCCTGTGATGCAAGTTGAAGGGAACAGGCCTGGTTAGGGTGGACTATCCAGTGCAACCCTGGGGTGGTTGGTATCCACTCAGAATCCATTGAAAATCTGCAAAGGGCCTGGTTTGAGGCAGCTTTCATCCATCCCAAAAATGGCTCCTGATGTCAGACAACCAGAGGTCAAACGGGGAGAATTCTCCCTCCAGGAATTTCTTCAGCCCAGGCCTCCATACCACTGAGTGGCCTTCACGTCAGAATGAAATAAATAGAGTCGACCTCTCCTGACTATGCAGAATTAGCTATCCATTGCAAAGGTGGTTCTGTTATCATTTATATGGTGGCAACACTTATTATTTGCCAAATAATAATGCAGCAATTTATTGCGACAGGCTGCTGCAGTGGTAGAAGTGGGGCCCACCTGAAGGTCCAGGTATGGGGCCTAACTTTGAACCCCTCCATAAAAAGCCAGCAGTTGTATTTCTATCAGTCCCCTTAGATATTGTACAATTACAATGTTACACATAATCATTCCTGTTAGCGTCTCTAGTTTATTTCTTCAAGCCAGAATTTATTACATGTGACATTAAAGTGTGTTAAAATTTTGATTAAAACAATGTTTCTATTTGGTCAGTCAAATCAAGTGAAAAGACAATAATTAATACCCTCTTACCTGCACATCAGCAGTGCTGGTTCCAATTGCAAGACTGTTTCTATCCTTAATCCAGGCAACTGATGAGATGTATCCTGATTTCACACCTATAGCCTCCTGCACCCCCTTCTCTGGGTGCCAAAGATACACTGCATTGGATAGAGCAATGGCTACCAGATTTGCAGCGCTCCAATCAACCAAGTTAAGATCTAAAAAATATAATGCAGAATGGTGTAACAAAAAAACCTACATTTTATATAGGGCCTTTACCATGGAAAATGTCCCAAGGTAGTGGACCTTAGGGGAGGTGATGGCATAGTGGTATTGTCACTGGACTGGTAATCCAGAGACCCAGGTTAATGCTATAGGGATTCAGGTTCAAATCCCATCATGGTAGATGGTGAAAATTGAATTTAATAAAAATCTGGAATTAAAAGTCTGGTGATGACCATGAAACTGTTGCTGATTGTTGTAAAAACCCATCTTGTTCACTAATATCCTTTAGGAAAGGAAATCTACTGTCCTTATCTGGTCTGGCAAACATGTGACTCCAGACCCACAGCAATGTGGTTGACTCTTTAAATGCCCTCTGAACAAGGGGAGGCAATAGGGATGGGCAATAAATGCTAGCCCAGGCAGCAATGCCCACATCCCATGAACGAATAAAAAGAAGTACGCAGAGGCTTGAGGAAAATGGGCACTGAGCCAAAGGAGGGATGACTAAAAGCTTCGTTGCAAGTAGAGTTTAAGGTGGTTCTTAAAGGAGCAGGCCAAGCTTGAGAGGCAGAAGGTTTGAAAGAGAAAGATTCCTCGAAAATGGGACCCAGGCAGCAGAAAGTATGGCTGTCTATGATAAGAGGCAAGAATCAAAGAAAGAATTTGGTGGGTGTTGTCAGGTTAAAGAAATTAAATAAATGAGGAGGGATGAGGCCATTGAGGGATTTAAACTCAAGAATCAGAATTTTATATTTAAGGAGATGGAAGTTGGACATAATGCGGTTTTCGATGAATAGGAATGATGGATGAGTGTGACGTATTTTAGGATAGGATATGTATAGTTCAGTTATGACTAAGAGGTCAGTCAGATGTATTTTTAGTTTTATAGACTGCTATATTCTCAGCAACTACTAGATTCTGAAATTTCACTGGGGTTCTCATGGTCTCCCACTGTTACTCCCGCAGATAACAGACAGAACTCCCAGCAAGACAAAAGAGACCCAGATTAGTGGGGTTAAGGGTCCCTTCCAGAGTTACAGTGGTAAACTTGGGGAACCCCATTGGAAATTCTGGGCCTCTGTCAGTTAATAAGGGGGATAATTTTCCGGTCAGCGAGCAGGGGCGGGGCCCGCTCGCCGAGGCATAAAATGAGGCGCGGTGACATCGGGCAGGCGTCCCGACGTCACCGCGTGTCATTTAGGTTTTCAGTTTGGCGGGCACACAGCCGAGTCAGCTGCGTGCCCACCAAACTGTCAAAGGCCTACTAAGGCCTGTTTAAAACTAATTAAGTCAATGAAATGAGCTGCCCGTCCAACCTTAAGGTTGGCGGGCAGGCGAAGAGCCCAGGTGGCCTTCACATCTTAGTTAGACCATCCAGAGGCTGGATGAGGTTTCATGAAGTGTTTATAAATTAAATAAATTTTTTAATTACTGTTCCTTGACACGTCCCAGCTCATGTGACACTGTCACACGAGGGGACATGTCTTAAAATATTTTCAATTCTTTATTGAAATTTTTGAACCTTAAACAAGTCCTCCTGAGGCACCTCTGTGCACGCGCGAAAGAGCACAAGCCCGGACTCAGGGAATCCCCTCCCGCCCGCACAGGGAGCACTCAGCACTTCCGGGCAAGTGTCACGCTGGGTGGGCCTTATTTGGCCCCCCCACGTAAAATGACGGCGGGCACCCGATCAGGAGCTCCTGCCCGGCCCCTCACAGCCCCCCCGACGGGGGGATAATTCAGCCCAAGGTGTCTGTAGTTAAAATAATGCCTATGAAGATCATTAATTAAAACCTGCCTAAATCCAGATCAATTCTTTTCACCGCTGTGTTCAAACATTCCATTATGTTAATTATAATAGGGTTTAGCACATATAAATGTCTCTAACAATCTTTTATCTTCAAGAAGGGAGATAAATCATGCTGTAGAAACTATCGAGGTATTTTTCTCTTGTCCATGACAGAGAAAAAAAACGACACACACATTCTCCTGTGGCTGAGGAAATCTCCTGAGGGACATGGGGAGGAATTTAATGTCCCTGATGGGTTTGACTGCACAAGGGCATTTAATCAGGCAGGAGGGTGGCAGGTGGGGACCCCACTGCCTTCCCGTCTCCACCCCGATTAAGTCCATGATGGGAAGGCATCATCCCACTTTTAGGGCCTGGAATTAACCCAGGGACATATGGCGGACTCACCATGCAGGGGACAAGGGGGCAAATATGTGCAAGGTTGTTTGTGGGCACAGAGAGTGGGGGGGGGGGTCCCTCATTCAAACACACTCAGTACCTTAACGAGGGACATGGCCGCAGGAAGCAGGGGGGTTGCTGAAAGCCACTCACCTGTCCATGCTGCTGACTGCCATCCGCCCTCTCTCCCACAACCCCAACCCCGTGACTTCCCTCACACCATCACTCGCCTGTGGCCTGAGATCCAGCAATGATCCTGGGCCTTGGGTAGGTGTAGTACTAGAAGCAGTCACCAGCTCCCCTGTGGCTGGCAGCTCTTGGCGGTCGGCGCTTTCACCTCCAGGGTCCTTGATCCTGGGGAAGAACCACTGCTGTCCACCATGGCACTTAACTCGGCAGGCCTTCCCTAGCCCAAGACCCCCATCCCAGCCATTAAATCCAGCTCGCAGTATGACTGTAAAGCCTCCAGGAGAAACTCTGACATAGTATTTGCTTCCAGATAAATCCATGAAAAACATCAAGAGCAACACCAGAAACCCTTCTTTGTATTCACTGACCTGACCAAAGCATTTGACTCAGTGAATTGCAAGCTCTCTGGATTGTGCTCCAGACATTTGGATGCCCAAGAGCCTTCATTACAACCCTGAAATTGCTTCATGGTAATACACCACAACTGTCTTGAGTGGGAGATCTGAAACAGATGCCTTCAAAATTTGGACTGAGGTCAACCAAGGCTGTGTGATAGTCCCCACACTATTTACAATCTACCTGACAGTGGTTATTCACCTCAAAGATCAACTGCCCTTTGGCAACATTATTAAATACTGTCTAGATGAAAATGAGGGGAGGTGGTGGCATCGTGGTACTGTCACTTGACAATACCACTCTGCCACCCGGGTTCAAATCCCACCATGGTAGATGGTGAAATTAAAAGTCTGGTGATGCCCGTGAAACCATTGCTGATTGTTGGAAAAACCATCTGGTTCACTAATGTCCATTAGGGAAGGAAATCTGCCATCCTTACCTGGTCTGGTCTACATGTGAATCCAGAGCCACAGCAGTATAGCTGACTCTTAAATGCCCTCTGAACAAGGGCAATTAGGAATGGGCAATAAATGCTGGCCTAGCCAGTGACACCCACATCTCATGAACAAATATTAAAAAAAGAATAATGAGCATCTCAGGACATTTGGAATGTATCCTTTGGTATATATTTGATCACAATTTTCTGTTATCACTTCTAATTCCATTTCTTCAAAGGCTTTCAGAGTGCTCTGTCATTACTTTATCTATGCCTGGAGCTTTTCCTGTACTCCTTAATTTCGAAGTATTTGTTACCTCTGATACCATAGGCCGGGATTTTCCATGCCCGCCAGCGTCAGGTGTGTTCGGTGGCGTGAGCAGACAATATGGTGAGAAGGCCAACAATCCATTTCACGACATCATGAAACCAGCTTATGATTGTCCTTTCCGCCGCCAATAGTGGGCCACGTTCTCCAACACCGGAAATTGGGAACCTCGTTGTAATACATCAGCATATCATTATAAGGCCAGCTCGCCAGACTCATTACCCCCGCTGAATAATCCTCCCAGGTCGGCGAGAAAACACACCGACGTGTTTCACAACAGCACATATAAGACGTGCACCTGGCGGGCTGCACTTCGCTCGGGACTTCAAGGTTTGTTTGCCTACTTTCCTTCGGTCAGCACTCACAATCATCAGTGCCAGGCTTCACAGACAGCGCCACATCACTTTTAGGGGGGCTCATGGGCAGGTCTCCACTTACCAGATCAGCCATATGTGGGTGGACTTTCAACAGCTGCAGGGCTAGGGCTTGCTTGGGAAGGGGGAGAAGTGGCCTCAGGCAAGGGAAGAGGCTGCAGGACAAGGGCTGTACTGGGGAAGGAGGGTATCCCAGGGTGTGTGGGGGTACATATTGACCTGTGCAAGGAGCCTCAAGATGGTGAGGGCTGAGGAGGCAGCCTCCAAAGGAGATGAGGCCAGATGGAGATGTGAGGGCATGTGTGTGACAGTGAAAAATCTGATGCTACATTCTATCCACTTTTCTGTAGGCCTCACAAACCTGGATAATAAATAATAAAATAGAGGCCTTTGAAATGTGGATGCTAAGATGTATGCTAAAAATTCCATATACAGACCATAAGAGCAATGAAGAGGTGCTTGAAATTGTAAGAGCAGAAAGAACTCTAAAAAGTGACATCCAGAAATGAAAATGTCAGTGTTTCAGCCATTTGGTCAGAGCTGAAAAGCTACAGAGCTCTTTTCTAGAGGGCAAAGTGGAGGGCAGCAGAAAGAGGGGTTGACCTAGACACGGTTGGGTGATGGGCATCACAGGGTGGTTGCAGAAGAACTACAGTGGATGTGTGAGGATGACACAAGATACACGCGTGACATATCACGACAGCAGATATCCAGGCAGGAGTAGCTACAAGCAGTGCAGCAGATGGAAAACTCTTTAACCTCAGCTGACTCTGTGCCAAAACTAAACTGACCACCATAGACATACATGATCTACAGTTTGTGGGTGACTGCAGTGTCGTTGCCCACTCTGCACCAAGTTTTCAAGTCACTCCCAGTCTCTTCAATTCAGCATACATGTCCTTGAATGTTGCCAAAACAAAACTCATATACCAACCCAAACCTGGTCAGCCAAATATTCCAACCCCTCATATATGTTGAAAGAGAGACTCTGAAAGTTGTTGAGCACTTCCCATACCTAGGCAGCCACCATTGATGATAAGATCCAACACTGGATCAGCTGCATTAGCTCAGTCTTCTACAGGCTACGGCAGTGAGTGTTTGACAACAAAGACATCCACAAGTCAACAAAGTCCTAGTGTACAGAGCAGTTGTCGTCACCACACTCCTGTACTGCAGTGAGATCTGGACTGTGTGTCAGCGACACATAAAAAGAGCACTAGAGAAATTTCATCAGCAATGCCTCTACCACATCCTCTAGATTCAATGGGTCAGCTGTCAAATGTTTGTGTTCTTCTGGAAGCCAGCTCGACAAGCATTCAGGCATAACTCCATAATGCCAGGTCTGAATTTCACAACTCTCAAAGGGCCAACATTCCAGGGGAGACAAAGAAAACTCTGAAGCTGTCCTTGAAGTGCAGCAGCATTACTATTAATGAGAGGAGCTTGCAACAATTGTTCAAAATGGTGACAATTTCATCAAGCTGCATCATGCTTTGAGTCACGATGTTTTAATGATGAGGCAGAACAGTAGCAGAGAAGGAAAGGAAAGAAAGCAAATCCTGCACTCTGGATGTCACTACCTTGTGAGACATCCTGCCCCATGTGCCCAAAGATCTTTGGGAGAATCAGCCTGTTCAGTCACATGAAGACCCAAGGCAGAAAATTAAAACCCTGAGTAGACGTCATCCTCAAATCGAGAGACAGCCGACAACAAGAGCAATTGGCTTCTTAGGCTAATTAGACTTCCTTTACAAATTTCCAATGGCTCCCTCCATGCCCCATTTTCCCTTCTGCCCTAGGTAAAGTGGGTAAAACAACTTTGCAATGAAAACCAAAGTATGAATGACAGTCCAAAATAGGATTCAAATTTTTATCTTCTGGTCAAGAACCAGACATTCTAATGTGACAATACCCAGCCAGTCAACATGTTAATCAAAAAATAAATAAATACACAGCCTGCAGTTTGACAGACAAACACTGAGAAGTTTGAGAGGACACTATAACTAAAACGTCTTATTGGGCAGAATTTAGCCCTTGATGGGCGGGTGGGCCCCACCGGCTCGGCGGCAGGCGGGTAGCCGAACTCCGCCGCCGAAACGGGCCCCGCTGCCATTTTGAGTGGGCGGGCCAATTAAGGCCCGCCCAGTGGGCTGCCCGACGGGAAGTGCTATGCGCTTACTGTGCAGTGGGGGGAGGGATTCCCCAACTGTCAAAGAGCGCACTGCTCCCTGAGGCAAAGTGTTGTCTCAGGGATATCACTGACAGTTCGATAAACTTAAAAAATAGAAAAATAAAAAAATTATTAACATGTCCCCCTCTTATGACAATGTCACACGAGATGGGACATGTTAATAAATATGACTAAAACTTTATTAAACTTCTTAAAAACTGACATGAAACCTCATCCCGCCAGTGGATGAGGTTTCATGTTTTTTCAGAAGCCCGCTGAGGCTCCTGGCCTGCCCACCAGCCTTAAGGTTGGACGGGCAGGGCCTTTAATTGCCTTAATTATCCTGTCAATGGCCTCAATTGGCCATTGACAGGTTGGCGGGCGGACAGCTGATTTCGCTGTGCCCCCGCCTTCCTGAATATTTAAAATGGGCGGGGAACCCCCGACGTCATCCCACATCATTTTTGTGTCGGCGAGCGGGCCCTGCCCCCAACTCACCGATGGAAAAATTCTGGCCATTGCCTTGGAATGTACGGCAGCCTGTTGCTCTTCCCTCTATGCCTTACAAAATAGATTGGAATACGCTCCATGCTCCAAGACTTCAAGGGTAGTGGAGACTTTGTGGTTGCTGGCAGTGATATCACAGCATAATGGCAGAAAAACCATCCCATCAAGGAGACTAAGTGAATAATTTTGTGATCAGGCAACAATTTCCTGCTTTAATTCTCTCTACAAGGCGAGAAAAGCTGCTGAAGAAATTGTAAACCACTTTTCTGAGCAAAAATTGGGCTTCAAAAACCTGTGGTATCTCCCTGCCCCCAATTACTATCTAACATAAGGAACACAATTAGCCACAAGACATGTCACTTCCAGAAAGGCAGCCTACAGAAATGTCATATACAGAATGCACTTAATGAACCTGTGGCAAGGCCTCCATGGGCAGCAAACGGTTTACCTCTCTGAAATGGTTGAAAGTAAGTTTGCTGAATCCTTTCTCAGATACACAGCTGTGAAAAATATTTTTCTAATCTCTTAAAAGCTGATATTTCAGACAAAGTTTGTGCATCAAAACTTGTGACAAAGTTTGTGTATCAACGCTTGTGAATTCAACCACTTCCTGGTTTGACAAGCCATGCAAGTAACCCACCGGGTTTAATTTCTAGAAGATTGAATTAAGTCAGGTGCAGTTCTGGTGGAAATGGCTGAATCAATGAGTTAGCAGCTTTTTGCCATATTATCATGTCATTTACATACATAATGAATTCTACTGGAATTTTAGGGCAGGTAGAAGATCTCAGGTCTTTCATCCAAATTTCAGCAACAATGCCAGAACGACACTCATTTTGCACCAATTAAATAGAAAATGTTAGATATAGATTATTTGCTGTTGTAAGGTTCCATGATCATTGGTTGCGTTTCAGTACATCATCTCACATTATTCTTGTGTGAGCCTTGGTGGTGACTGTTGTAAGAAGATTTGACAGACAGGACATCACAGATAAACTTGGTACCATTCTCACACAATGTTCCCACAAACTTATAGTTTTCTGCAATGGTGGTTGAATAGAAATCAGGCCTTGGCTGGTTTCTACTGATACTGGTACTAAGATTAGCTAACTAAACACAGGCTGGATATACAACCTGTGTCCTTTCCACTGAATTATTTGGAGTTCTAATAAAGGTTATTATTATTTATATATTATTAACTATTCAAATGTGTTTATAACTGCTCATGCCAAACATAGGGGCCAGTTAGCTCAGTTGACTAGAGTGTGGTGGAGAATAACACCAACAGCAAGGGTTCAATCCCCATACTGGTTGAAGTTGTTCTTGGGGCCTATCTCCTCACCCTGCCACATAGTGACAACATGGCATAAGCCATGTTAAGCAATCCTTGGTCTATGAGGACCTTAGCTAGAGAGAGGCACCAGGCATTCTTCAGGTCATTAGACATACATTTGGTTCTTGACAGCAGCAGAATTTATTTTGAATGTTTTTTGGAATAGCAGTCATTCCACTTTATTGAATTATCTATTTCGGTGAATCAAAACATTGTGAACTAACATCCCTTAAGAAAAGGATTTTACTTTGTGAACTATTTTACGATATTGTATTCAAATAACTGCAACAAAATTGAGTAAACCAGACACATTGTAATGCTTCTCTTTTGACACATATTTTGGATCAAATCCAATATTAACTGCTTCCTTGATGATATCTGAACCATTGTGTTGATAAAATTACCTATTTGTAGTCTTGAGATAGTACAACAATAGTCAGTAGTTAATTTTTGAAAATGTTGATACCTATATGCAAGTTCCTCAATAATATTATTATTGTATTCTCATTAATCTTTCCCAGTTAATATTGCTACTGGATCTGGCACTGTTCACAGTACTTTTCACAACAGCTAAGCTATAGAAGATTTGGTCCACTTTTTCAAGCATCTTTACACTTCCAGAAAGAAATGAACAAATCCCAGAGGGAATAATCTAGTCATTTTCTACTTTCAATGAAGCTTGGAATATGCAAAATACAACCTCAAAAATATATGATTCCTAAAACAATAACATTTATTTTAAACACAGAGAGAGCATCTAAAAATGTTTGTAAAGCCCAGAAATGAGCAAGAATACTTACAGTAATCATCCTTCATACCTGGTGCATCTAAGACTTTCACAGGGATCAGAGGTATACTTCGTTTGCTTTTTGTGCCTTCATGTTTACCATGAAGAAAAGCATCGCCTAGGTTGTTCTCGTATGCTGAGACAAAGAACAGGAATTTCAACATTATTGCAAGGACCTCACCACGCTGGAAGTGCGTGTGTGCATAGCACCTTCTTGTCCAGTCACTGGCCTGAAGAATGACCAGTTAGATAGTTAAAGGCAATCGATACCTATTTTAATGGATGATAAACTAACAACTAGAAATTCATCTTGGGTGGAAGCACAAAATGCGCAGTGTCAAATGGGCCACTTGTTATATGTCCCACCCAATATTCAATTCCAGGATATTGGGCAGGTGTACAACAGGTGGCCAATGTGATACCACTCAGTTTACACTATCGCCCAAGATGAATTTCTACTCTGTATACTCATATCAGCATTGGGAAGAATATTGAGTTCAAGATGCACACTGATTCAAAAATCAGGATCCTGAACATATCGTGGCTTTGAAAACCTTGTCACGGGCAATCATTGTGCTCATATGATATCATGCAGTTTGGTAAGACTTGTGAGAATCTAGCCCGAGTGGCAAAACTGAGCAGCCATTCATTCTGACTGGCCTCATTGGTTGAGAAGTACACATAGAACCCTGCCCTGGCGAACATGGCATTGACCTAATGCTGGAATTGACTCACACGATTGAATATCTATTATTATGACAGCATTACTCAGGGAATGTAACAATACATCTGCTTGACCTTTAAACTGAATATCATGGGGGCGGTGGGGGGGATGGTGTTGAACTGAAAAAACGAAATGGGATTGGTGGTTGGTTAAAAGGGTTGAAGCTGCCAAGATGTCTAGAAGCTGGCAGCAACCTGTCAACTTCCACCTTTAAGTTTAGCACGATCTGCTGTGCTTGCGAAACCACAGCAAGATAGGCGGATTGGCAGTTATAATGTGTGAAGTGCTTATTAAAAGCAATTTTAAGTCAGGATTTGAACTTTAACACTGGGTGTACAGGTTTTCCGGGTTTCGCGGAACTTTCCAGGAAATCAAGGTGAGAGTACAGCATGAGGGAGCTGAACAAGTGACGAGCAGTAAGTCCATGAAATACTGAGAACTCATATCTCCATCCTTGCCTGGGTTTGAAGGGCTTTTGCTCACAGGACTTGGTCTGAAAGTGTGCTTGCAGTGCTTTGGAGATCATTTCCAACATTGGAGTCTAGCGCATTTGAGCTACATTTTCCAGCTGTCAACCTTCAGTTCAGTATGGGAGCCGCTTCTGCAGCTTTACCTTGGACTTTAGATGTGAATCAAGATGAGCAGCAACAACAGCAGCAGCAGCAGAAACAACAATAATAGTAACAGCAGCTGGCCTTCTCCACAGCTACATGTTGACCATAAGGCCATAAGACCATAAGACATAGGAGCAGAAATTAGGCCATTCGGCCCATCGAGTCTGCTCCGTCATTCAATCATGGCTGATAAGTTTCTCAACCCCATTCTCCCACCTTCTCCCCGTAACCTTTGACCCCCTTACCAATCAAGAACCTATCTATCTCCCTCTTAAATACACTCAATGACCTGGCCTCCACAGCCTTCTGTGGCAATGAATTCCATAGATTCACCACTCTCTGGCTAAAGAAGTTTCTCCTCATCTCTGTTCTAAAAGGTCTTCCCTATACTCTGAGGCTGTGCCCTCGGGTCCTAGTCTCTCCTACTAATGGAAACATCTTCCCCACGTCCACTCTATCCAGGCCTTTCAGTATTCTGTAAGGTTCAATCAGATCCCCCCTCATCCTTCTAAACTCCATCAAGTATAGACCCAGAGTCCTCAAACGTTCCTCATATGTTAAGCCTTTCATTCCTGGGATCATTCTCGTGAACCTCCTCTGGACCCTCTCCAGGGTCAGAACATCCTTCCTGAGATACGGGGCCCAAAATTGCTCACAATATTCTAAATGTGGTCTGACCAGAGCATTATAGAGCCTCAGCAGCCCATCCCTGCTTTTATATTCTAGCCCTCTCAAAATAAATGCCAACATTGCATTTGCCTTCCTAACTCCCGACTCAACCTGCAAGTTAACCTTAAGAGAATCCTGGACTAGGACTCCCAAGTCCCTTTGCACTCCAGATTTCTGAATTCTCTCCCCATTTAGAAAATAGTCTATGCCTCTATTCTTCCTACCAAAGTGCATGACCTCGCACTTCCCCACGTTGTATTCCATCTGCCACTTCTTTGCCCATTCTCCTAACCTGTCCAAATCCTTCTGCAGCCTCCCTGCCTCCTCAATACTACCTGTCCCTCCACCTATCTTTGTATCATCTGCAAACTTAGCCAGGATGCCCTCAGTTCCTTCATCTAGATCATTAATGTATAAAGTGAAAAGTTGTGGTCCCAACACTGACCCCTGCGGAACTCCACTAGTCACTGGCTGCCATCCTGAGAAGGACCCCCTTACCCTCACTCTCTGCCTCCTGCCAGACAGTCAATCTTCTATCCATGCTAGTACCTTGCCTCTAACACCATGGGCTCTTATCTTACTGAGCAGCCTCCTGTGTGGCACCTTGTCAAAGGCCTTCTGGAAGTCCAAGTAGGTAACATCCATTGGCTCTCCTTTGTCTAACCTACTCATTACCTCCTCAAAGAATTCTAACAGATTTGTCAGGCATGACCTCCCCTTGATGAAACCATACTGACTTTGCCCTATTTTACCATGCACTTCCAAGTATTCTGAAATCTCATCCTTAATGACAGAACTGAGGCGATGGATACAGAGCTCCAACTCAAAGGAAGCAATACACCCAGCACAGGGTATACAAGCAAAGAGGATCAGTTTTCTCAATCTGACTGAGCAACAGTGCCTCAGGAGGCCCAGTCTTTCATGGAAAGCTGTTGCTGGCATCTGCAGCCTCCTGGAACAAGACCTCCTTCCAAGAGGGCGAGATGGACATGCATTGCCAATTCAATGTCTGCCAAGGCCACCACTTATGCCCATTTTGATATTGGTGAGGCCAGTCAGACCCAGAGTGGTCTTTTGCTGCAGTGGTCGTATTCCCACAGCTGCACGGCGCACGCTTTTGGGTTGGGACCCCAATGTCAGGGTCAAATGGGAGCCCAGAGTCCACACTGCATGGGAAACAGTTGCTCAGCAGTGATTTTCCCTGAATTGGCCAAATCGTGGCAAGAGGGTGCGCTTGCCATCCAATTAAGGACAGCGGGTAGACTCTCGAAGCTGGAGGGCCAAGAGGAGGCTCTGCTGCATGGAAGGAGCTGCAGCCTGCCAACGTAAGTAAGTCAAAGAGTCTGCACCTCTATCTTGAGAAAGTTTACTATTAAAAAATGGCCAGAGCTGCTGGGCCGCCATTGTGGAGGGGGGTGATGTGGGGAACCTCCACAGGGGACCTGCAGTCACAGCTGTGGCCAGGTGATCAGGGATGGCATAAAGCCTGCCTGAAGCAGTTGCACCCCCTCCCCCCACCCGCCACCCCCAGAGGCCACCTCCAGGCAGCTGACCTGTCCCTGATGTTACAGGGAACCAACAGGTTAGCTGGAAAACTCCAGTCAACCTCTGATAATTGATCTTAATTCGTCATAAACTTATCTTATTTAGCCACCCACTGTTTGTAGGAAAATTGCCCAGGGGCCGTATGGTGCCAACAAATGGCAGCCGGCCAGTGGTGCAAATTTATGCGCCTTCCTGCAGGCAAAACTTCTACCCAGGGAGTCAGTGCCCCATGTGTGCTGTTAATCCAGGTGCCCTCAGATCATCCTGGAATATTTATCAGTCAGATAGGATTCCATTCCAAATGACCACCAGAAGGTTTTCTTGTACATCTGTTCAAGGTCTCCTGGAAGCTGCCACAATTCCTTCAATCTGCTTCAGTAACATCTCTCACAGCTCTTTGTATCTCCAAACAGAGTGAGCCGATGGCTATTGGGAGACAAGGGCTACCCCCTGAGGATGTGGCTCATTGCACCTGTGAGGAGCCCTACCAAAGCTGCACAGGAAAGATGCAACCAGAGCCACATGGGCCTGAATTCTACCCTCGGGGTGTGCCCGCAGTCAGGTGTAAAACCCGCTGCCAGCCAAGTTCGTGCTGTGAACCCAATCTTACACTGGATGGCCGATTAAGGCCCGCCCAGCGTGAAACGCGACTGCCAGATGTGTTTTCCATGTGGGGCGGGAACATGTCGGACACCGGGTCCAATGGGCACTCGGTGCAGTGTTCAAAAATGGAACGGGCAGCTCCCTGAAGGCTGCCAGGGGTTGTGGGGGTGGCTGAGGGAGCTGTCTGGAACCTGTTCAAGGAACGTCCTGCTGTGCAGTCATGGCCTCAGCATGGTCACGGAAGGCAGGAGGGCAGGGGGTTGGGCACTCTGCCCCCCCATTTCTCAGGTGAGTGCCTGGGAATGCTGGTCGAGGAGGTCAGAGCCAGGTGGCACATCTTAATGCCAAGAGATGGCAAGAAAAGGCCATCCCACCCGGCCAAGAATGCCTGGATAGAGATCACCGCCCAGGCCAGTGGGCATGACGTGGTGCGCCGCACATGGCTTCAGTGCTGCCAAAGGTTCAATGATCTGCTGCTGTCAGCAAGGGTAAGTTCAATAATGGCATGGACCTGTGCGGAGAACTTTAGTCGGGTGCCCATTTCTCAGAACGTTCAGGGGTCTAAGAGTGTGTGTACCAACTGGCACTGAAGCCTGCCCTGCCAAGGCTGAGATGTCAGCACAACTGGGCTCAGGGAATTGCAGGGTGAGTTGTGCCACAGTGACATGGCCCACATGAAGACCGGGTTGGGGGGGGTGGGTGGGGGGGTTGGGGAAACTAGGAAAGGACCCTCAGGGTAACGGAGCAATAATGAGGCTATTTTTCCCTGTCAGGAGAAGAGCAGTCATGCTGCTGTGGAGCGCCACAGAGCGGCTGAGGAGTGGAAAATCTGTGCATCCTCATGAAGCACGAGAGCGATGTACTGGAGCTGGAATGCCACTGGCTGGCTCACTCCTCCAGTCGCGGTGAGGCAGGGGTCTCGGATGAAGGTAAGAGTGCAGGTGACAGGTGTGTGTGCAGTGGGTACTGGAAATATAACGGGCTCCTCTCATCAGAAACTGAACTGTCATAGCCAGAGAGCCCATTGAAGCTCCAATGCAGATGGCACCATGCAGCAGGTCTCCACTGTTTCCTCAGCCTGCCTAACATGCATGGTCAAATGCATTGATCTCTTGCCTTCCTCCCGCAGATGCGCCATCCGCAGGAGCCGCCGGTGACCCCGAGGACACCCCATTGAGTTCAGAGGAAGACATCACACCCACACCAGCATCACACCATCTCTCTAAACCAGGCACCAGCACAGATACTCACACATCTGTGGGTATTAGCTATTCGGCTCCGTGGGTAATGCACAGCAGTGAGGGCACATCACGCTCGCTTGAGGAGCTGGCAAAGGCAGAGAGGTCCCAGGGAGCCAACAGTGGGAGCACAGCTGGAGACCAGGACCATGCTGCGTCCGAGGCAGATGGAGTCGTCCATCCAGCGGCAATAAACGCTCTCCCAGCCAGCAAAGCCCACATCCCATGAAATGAATTTTTAAAAAACGAAGCTGGATGTTCAGCGGGATGCGCGGGGAGAACTGGTGAAGATCCATGAGGGTCTGTGTGCCATGGTCTCTGTTACGGAGGAGTCCACGCGGGGAATGAATTCTGCGTTGACCTTAACACCGAGCACACAGCATCCTCCATTGAGAGATTGGAGACTGTCATGGAGGGGCAACTTCAGGAGCAGACTCAGCAGTTCCTGGGGTTCAACTCGGACCTGCAAGACCTCACACAGATGGTGACCTCAGGAGCTCACTGCCAGTGTGAGATGGATGAGGCACCTAGTCTCCCTGCTAGGCTCCCATCCATCAATGATGAGCAGGGAGGTGCAAACGCACCTCACGCTGGCGCACGAGCTGCCTGTCGTCTCTATGGGCTTCTTTCAGGGAGCTCTGGACAAGGGCACCAGCTCCTTCGCCCCTCTGCCAGTGGCCACTGCATCTGATGATGCCGCGATGACTGAGGAGTGCCCAGCCAAGGGGCTGGATGCACCCTCCCAGGCCGAGTCTGCTCAGACTCCGGCGGTCAGAGGACGACTGCCAAGGTCATCAGAGCCACCAGGAGACCAGAATCAGCAGGCTGCCTCCAACGCCACTGTCAGTGAGAGGGGGGCACCAAGATGCAGCACCCGCAGACATAAGTTGAAGCCGCCTTGAGCACAACAGGGATGTGTCATGGGTGACATGTTTTGCATTAATTATTTTGACTCTTGTGTTATGGATGGACACTTTGTTGATTCTTTGTTCATGTGAAGTACCATAAACATTTATCTGTCTTAAAACATCCCTGGTGCCTCCATGAAGGTTCCTGTCCTCTGCCTCAAGGTCCTCACCCTGCACCTCCCAGGCTCTTCCTCTGAGCCATCACTTGAGTCACCCTCCGTGGCCTGTGGAGCTGCCTCGCTTTTCTCAGCCTCCAGTGGGTCCCTCCTTGCCAGAGCCAGGTTGTGCAGTGTGCAGCATGCGACGACAATGAGGGAGACATGCTCTGGAGAATGCTGCCCCTGACCGGTCCAGGCACCTGAAATGCATCTTCAACAGCCCACTGGTCCTCTCCACACCGCCCTTGTGGAGGCATGACCCCTGTCGTATCTCTTCTCAGCCTCGGTTCTTGGGTGACAGAGTGGGGTCATCAGCCACCTCTTCAAGGGACAGCCCTTGTCACCCAGAAGCCATCCATCCACTCGTTCTCACTCTGCCTGGCTCACCTCATCTGTCCGGAAGTGGGTGAACATGCGGACATGTCTAAAGATGGCATCAGTCACAACTGTTTGCAGCTGATTGAGAAACACCACACAGATCCCCCACTGAGCCCTGAAAAGATCCGGAGGCAGAGAAGCCTGAGGGCCACTGTGACCTTCAAAGCCACCGGCATGGGGTGCCAACCGATGCAGTTGGAGGTGAAATCCAGACCTATCATGTGACATATTGCTGTCATTGTGTCCTTGGAGAGGCAGAGTCTCCTGCAGCACCGGACCTCGGAGATCTGGAGGCAGTTGGAGCGCTGCCTGAACACTCTAGCCACTGGATAGTGGCAACTTTAACGTGGCCTCCCGCTTTGACCTCCCTGCTGGCCCTGCACCAACTGAGCCCCTCTTAAAGGCCTGTCCCTGGGACACTGTCCACGCCCACCTGGCCTCCACTCCCTCCTGCCCCTCTCTTCCTCTTCAAGGAGGTTCCACCAGTGGAATACACTATCCCCATTAGATGGGGTGCAGAGGTGCAGAGCCTTGAAAATGAAGGAGCTCCATGCTCCAATACTCAGGGGAACCTTCCAGGGAGGATGAGGACCTGAGATGCTGAAAGGCAGACTTGAGAATCAAATGAGATGCCAAGGAACTCTGGGACAACTCTGTACCCACACAGCAAAGGACTGGCAATGACAGAGAAAGTGCTGCTGCTCCAGAAGCCTTTTATCCCTCCCGTGGATGAGGAAATGGTTAAAATGTGAATTCCACCCACCTGTTTTGCCTGTGCGACGAGCTAAAAATCGCACGGGCAACATAAAATCTTGGTCAATAGGCTTTTTAATGGCCTTAATTGGCCCTTCAATTGTCAGCGGGCGCTGCTCCGACTCCCACGCACGCGCCCTCCGACCGCAATATTGCACAAGTGCGCAATGACATATTGACACATGCCCGACATCTTTTTGCACAATTTTAGGTGCGTTCAACTTGGGCGCTTGCCTGACCTTGAAAAATTCAGGCCATGAGAACAAAGGTGACCACTGAAAAGGCCATTTGATTGCTGAAAAAAGATTCAGGTGCCTGGACAAATCTGGAAGCTTCGTTCAGTATCCACCAGCAAGGTGGTGGTTCACTGTGCCTTACACAACACAGCACTGCAGAAAGGACTGGAGCCACAGAAGGAAGAATGTGCGGACCACTCTGCATCTATCAACAAGGGTGAGGAGAAGCCTCATGTGACTGGGATGCCTGCAGCCACTTACCTTGCTGCCAGAGAAACCTGTGACGGGCTCATCAGGCATGGTTCTGATAACCTGAGTATGTGAAGCTACATGGCACAACAATGCTGAAACATATGCTCCCACAACACAAATCCTTCTTAGAGTCAAAAATTCCTCCATCACATTTAGTCCCTTTGCTCAGTCTCCACTCCGGTCACACCATTCTCCTGAAGGTTAATGGATTACGGTTCATGGCACTGCACCTTGATTTCTCAGTTCGTGTAAAATTAAAGGCTACACACTTTAAAGTCTAGATTTTAAAACTTTAAACAATTTCTAATAATTTCTGAAACCTGTGAATGTTTACTCCATAATTTTCTTAGCCCATGTGCACGATATAGGAAGCATAAGTGCTTTTACATCTCAATAGGTTATCTCTTTAAATAGTTAAAACAACCAGAGAAAATTGACTTAAAAGAAATTGAATCTTGCTCACTGAAATTCAATGATCTGATAAAGCTTATCCCTTGTAATCTTCTGCAGTTTTGCAGAATAAAAATAATTTACTCAACTCTATCTTGTGGGAAATGGACTGATACAGATAATGAGGTTTCTAATCCTGCGGTCAACAGAGTCACTTGCCTCATGAAGTAGCTATGGCAATTAGAAGAAAAGCCCACAAGACTGAAACAAACCATACCACATAAATTATCTACAGTCTGCAAGAGGAAGTAGTGCATCTTGACCAATAGTCTTGAAGATCATGCGCAAGATTATATAGTTGTTATTTTCATTCTGTTGCTACTTTTTTCCATTCCACTCCTCTCCCCGACTGTGTACAGCTCCACCCAACCCCATGCAGCAATTATGACCAAAAGGAGCATGAAGCGCTAATCTAGAAAATTCATAAAAAGCAAAGACTAGCTTTAGCATTACAACATAATACTGAAAAACAACATCAAATAATGATTAAATGTCTATTCTAGGGGAATCGGACCTGTTCCTGGAACAAAGAAAACTATTCTGAAGGAACAGCCTTCACCTGCACTAAATGGCACTGAGGGCAACTGAAACAATGGGAGAGGATTTAAAATAATATGGCAGAAAGTGGAACGGTCTAGGTTTGAGAGTAGAGTGTGGGAGAAAGATTAATAAAGTTAGTGGGACAGAAACTATCGTTTTAGTTGAAAATATTATCCAAGGAGAAAGAAAAAGAAAGAGGTTGTGAGGTAGTGGAAGATAAACACATCCTTGTTGAATAGGTAAGAGATACAAAAAAAATTATCCAATAAAAATAGGAAAAAGAATATGAGATTAAGGACAGCCAAATGGGAATATAAAATTCCCTATGTTTGGGGAAGGTTCCGTTAGATTGAAAAATAGCAAATGTAACTCCTTTATTCAAAAAGAGAGGGAGACAGAAAGCAGAAAACTACAGGTCAGTTAGCTTAACATTTGTCATAAGGAAAATGTTAGAAGCTATTATTAAGGGTGTTATAACAGGGCACTTTGAAAATTTAAGGCAATCAGGCAGAGTCAACATGGTTTTGTATAAGGGAAATAAGAATGTCAAGAAAGAATAGGGCCCATTAAGGACAAAAGTGGCAATCTATGCGTGGAGCCGGAGAGCATAGGTGAGGTTTTAAATGATTATTTTTCATCTGTGTTCATTATGGAGAAGGATGATATAGGTATAGAAATCAGGGAGGGGGACTGTGAAATACTTGAACAAATTAGCATTGAAAGGGAGAAGATATTAGCGGTTTTAGTGGGCTTAAAAGTGGATAAATCCCGAGGTCCAGATGAGATGTATCCCAGGCTGCTATGTGAGGCAAGGGAGGAGATTGCAGGGGCTCTAACACTAATTTTCAAATCCTCTCTGGCCACAGGAGAGGTGCCAGAGGACTGGAGGACAGCAAATGTGGTACCATTATTCAAGAAGGATAGTAGGGACAAACCAGGTAATTACAGGCCAGTAAGTCTAACATCAGTGGCAGGGAAACTACTGGAAAAGTGCTGAGGGACGGGATTAATCTCCACTTGGAGAGGCAGGGATTAATCAGGGATAGTCAGCATGGCTTTGTCAGGGAGAGATCATGTCTAACAAATTTGATTGAATTTTTCGAGGAGGTGACTAGTTGTGTGGATGAGGGTAGTGCAGTTGGTGTAGTCTACATGGAATTCAGTCAGGCTTTTGACAAGGTCCCGCATGGGAGAATGGCCAAGAAGGTAAGAGCCCATGGGATCCAGGGCAATTTGGCAAATTGAATCCAAAATTGGTTTAGTAGCAGGAGGCAGAGGGTGATTGTCGAAGGTTGTTTTTGCAATTGGAAGCCTGTGACGAGTGGTATACCACAGGGATCGATGCTGGGACTTACTGTTTATAGTGTACATTAATGATTTAGACGTGAATATAGAAGATATGATCAGTAAGTTCGCAGATGACACAAAAATTGGTGGTGTTGTAAGTAGTGAGGAGGAAAGCTTTAGATTACAGGATGATATAGATAGGCTGGTAAGACGGGCAGAGCAGTGGCAAATGGAATTCAATCCTGAGAAGTTTGAGGTGATGCATTTTGGGAGGACTAACACGGCAAGGGAATACACAAAAAATGGTAGGACCCTAGGTAGTACAGAGGATCTGAGGGGCCTTGGTGTACATGTCCATAGATCCCTGAAGGCAGCAGCACAGGTAGATAAGGAGGTTAAGAAGGCATTTTTTTTTTATTCATTCACGGGATGTGGGCTTCGCTGGCTGGGTCAGCATTTATTGCCCATCCCACCCTTGAGAAGGTGGTGGTGAGCTACCTTCTTGAACCGCTGCAGTCCATGTGGTGTAAGTACACCCACCTGTGCTGTTAGGAAGAGGGTTCTAGGATTTTAACCCAGCGACAGTGAAGGAACAGCGATATATTTCCAAGTCAGAATGGCAAGTGACTTGGATGGGAACTTCCAGGTGGTGGTGTCCCCATCTATCTGCTGCCCTTGTCATTCTAGGTGGTAGTGGTCGTGGGTTTGGAAGGTGCTGTCTAAGGAGCCTTGGTGAATTCCTGCAGTGCATCTTGTAGATGGTACTCACTGCTGCTACTGTGTGTCGGTGGTGGAGGGAGTGAATGTTTGTGGATGTGGTGCCAATCAAGCAGGCTGCTTTGCCCTGGACAGTGTCAAGCTTCTTCAGCATTGTGGGACCTCCACTCATCCAGGCAAGTGGGGAGTATTCCATGACATTCCTGACTTGTGCCTTGTAGATGGTAGACAGGCTTTGGGGTGTCAGGAGGTGAGTTACTCGTCACACGATTCATAGCCTTTAATCTGTTCTTGTAGCCACAGTATTTATATAGCTAGTCCAGTTCAGTTTCTGGTCAATGGTAACACCCGGGATGTTGATCTTGGGGAATTCAGTGATGGTAATGCCATTGAACATCAAGGGACGATGGTTGGCTTCTCTCTTGTTGGAGATGGTCATTGCCTGACACTTGTGTCATATGAATGTTACATGCCACTTGTCAACCCAAGCCTGGATTTTGTCCAGGTCTTGCTGCATTTGGACATGGACTGCTTCAGTATCTGAGGAGTCGCAAATGGTGCTGAACATTGTGCAATCATCAGCGAACATCAACATTTCTGACCTTATGACAGAAGGAAGGTCATTGATGAAGCAGCTGAAGATGGTTGGGCCTAGCACACTACTCTGAGGAACTCCTGCAGTGATGTCCTAGAGCTGAGATGACTGACCTCCAACAACCACAACCATCTTCCTTTGTGCTAGGTATGACTCCAACCAGCAGAGAGTTTTTCCCCTGATTCCCATTGACTCCAGTTTTGCTAGGGCCCCTTGATGCCACACTCGGTCAAATGCTGCCTTGATGTCAAGGGCAGTCACTCTCATCTCACCTTGGGAGATCCACTCTTTTGTCCATGTTTGAACCAAGGCTGTAATGAGGTCAGGAGCTGAGTGGCCCTGGCAGAACCCAAACTGGGCATCAATGAGCAGGTTATTACTAAGCAAGTGCCGCTTGATAGCACTCTTGATGACCCCTTCCATTACTTTACTGATGATCGAGAGTAGACTGATGGGGCGGTAATTGGCCACGTTGGATTTGTCCTGCTTTTTGTGTACAGGGCATACCTGGGCAATTTTCCACATAGCAGGGTAGATGCCAGTGTTGTAGCTGTACTGGAACAGCTTGGCTAGGGTCACGGCAAGTTCTGGAGCACAAGTCTTCAGTACTATTGCCGGAATATTGTCAGGGCACATAGCCTTTGCAGTATCCAGTGCCTTCAGCCGTTTCTTGACATCACATGGAGTGAATCGAATTGGCTGAAGACTGGCATCTATGATGCTGGGGACCTCCAGAGGAGGCCAAGATGGATCATCCACTCAGCACTTCTGGCTGAAGATTGTAGAAAATACTTCAGCCTTATCTTTTGCACTGCTGTGCTGGGCTCAACCATCATTGAGGATGGGGATACTTGTGGAGCCACCTCCTCCAGTGAGTTGTTTAATTGTCCACCACCATTCACGATTGGATGTGGCAGGACTGCAGAGCTTAGATCTGATCCGTTGGCTGTGGGAGTGCTTAGCTCTGTCTATCACTTGCTGCTTATGCTGTTTGGCACACAAGTCATCTGTGCTATAGCTTCACCAGGTTGACACCTCATTTTTAGGTATTCCTGGTGCTGCTCCTGGCATGCCCTCCTGCACTCTTCATTGAACCAGGGTTGGTCCCCTGGCTTGATGGTAATGGTAGAGTGGGGGATAAGCCAGGCCGTGAGGTTACAGATTGTGTTCAAGTACAACTCTGCTGCTGCTGATGGCCCACAGCACCTCATGGATGCCCAGTCTTGAGTTGCTAGATCTGTTCAAAATCTATCACATTTAGCACGGTGGTAGTGCCATACAACATAATGGAGGGTATCCTGAATGTGAAGGCAGGAGTTCATCTCCACAATGACTGTGTGGTGGTCACTCCTACCGATACTGTCATGGACAGATGCATCTGTGGCAGGTAGATTGGTGAGGATGGGGTCAGGGATGTTTTTCCCTCTTGTTGGTTCCCTCAACACCTGCCGTAGACCCAGTCTAGCAGCTATGTCCTTTAGGACTCGGCCAGTTCGGTCAGTAGTGGTGCTACTGAGCCACTCTTGATGGTGGACAGTGAAGTCCCTCACCCAGAGTACATTCTGCGCCCTTGCCGCCCTCAGTGCTTCCTCCAAGTGGTGTTCAACATGGAGGAGAACTGATTCATCAGCTGAGGGAGGGCGGTATGTGGTAATCAGCAGGAGGTTTCCTTGCCCATGTTTGACCTGATGCCATGAGACTTCATGGGGTCCGGAGTCGGTGTTGAGGACTCCCAGGTCAACTCCTTCCCCCCCCTGCCACCGACTGTGTACCACAGTGCCGCAACCTCTGCTGGGTCTGCCCTGCCGGTGGGACAGGGCATAACCAGGGATGGTGATAGTGGTGTCTGGGACATTATCTGTAAGGTATGATTCCGTGAAGATGACTATGTCAGGCTGTTGCTTGACTAGTCTGTGAGACAGCTCTCCCACTTTCAGCACTAGCCCCCAGATGTTAGTAAGGAGGACTTTGCATGGTTGACTGGGCTGAGATTGCCGTTGTCATTTCCAGTGCCTGGGTCAATGCCGAGTGGTCCGTCCAGTTTCATTCCTTTTTTGTGTCTTTGTAGCAGTTTGTTACAACTGAGTGGTTTGCTAGGCCACTAGTCAACCACAGATTGGCCGGGTTGTTAACAGGGAGGTTGAGTGTCTTGGGCTACAGGAAGATATAGACGGGATGGTCAAATGGACAGATAAGTGGCAGATGAAATTTAACCCTGAAAAGTGTGAAGTGATACACTTTAGAAGGAGTAATTTGATAAGGAAGTCTTCAACGAACAGCATGACACTAGGAAGTTCTGAGGAACAAAGGGACCTTGGCATGTGTGTCCATAGATCTCTGAAGGCAGAGGGGCACCTTAGTGAGGTGGTGAAAAAGGCATACAGGACACTTGCCTTTATCAATCGAGGCATAGATTACAAAAGTAGGGAGGTCATGTTGGAGTTATATAGAACCTTGATGAGGCCACAGCTGGAGTATTGTGTGCAGTTCTGGTCGCCATATTATAGGAAGGATGTGATTGCACTGGAAGGGGTGCAGAGGAGATTCACCAGGATGTTGCCTGGGATGAAACATTTAAGTTATGAAGAGAGGTTGGATAGACTTGGGTTGTTTTCGTTGGAGCAGAGAAGACTGAGGGGCGACCTGATCGAGGTGTACAAGATTATGAGGAGCATGGACAGGATGGATAGGGAGCGGCTGTTCCCCTTAGTCGAAGGGTCAGTCACAAGGGGGCATGGTTCAAGGTGAGGGGCAGGAGGTTTAGAGGGGATGTGAGGAAACATTTTTTTCACCCAGAGGGTGATTGGAATCTGGAATGCACTACCTGAGGGGGTGGTAGAGGCAGGATCCCTCACAGCATTTAGGAAGTGCTTAGGTAAGCACTTGAAATGTCATAGCATACAGGGCTACAGGCCAAGTGCTGGAAAATGGGATTAGAATAGATAGGTGCTTGATGGCCAGCACGGACATGATGGGCCGAAGGGCCTGTTTCTGTGCTGTATAATTATATGATTCTAAATCATGTTTAACCAACTTACTGAAGTTTTTTGAAGGAGTCACACGTGCTGTGGAAAAAGGGGATAAAGGTGGATGTACTGTGCTTAGATTTCAAGAAGGCATTTGATAAGGAGCCACATCAAAGGTTGTTGTGGAAAGTAAAAGCTCATGGTGTAGGGGCTAACATATTGGCATGGAAAGAAGATTGGCTAGCTAACAAGAAACAGAGTAGCCATAAATGGATCTTTTTCTTGTTTGTGGGATGTAACGAGTGGTGTGCTATAGGGACCAGTGCTGGGGCCTCAACTTTTTAAAATTCATGTAAATGGCTTGGATGAGGTGACAGATGGTATGGTTGCTAAATTTGCTGATGACACAAAGATAGGTTGGAAATTAAATTATGAAGAGGACGTAAGGAGGCTACAAGGGGACATAGATAGATTAAGTGAGTGGGCAAAGACCTGGCAAATGGAGTATAATGTGGGCAAATAATGGCAGGAAGAAGGAAAAAGAAGCATGTTATTTAAATGATGAGAGATTGCAGAGCTCTGAGATTCAGAGGGATTTGGGTGCCTTAGTGCACGAATCACAAAAGGTTAGTAAGCAGGTACAGCAGGTAATTAGGAAAGCTAATAGAATGTTATCGTTTGTGAGGGGGATTGAAGTAGGGAGGTTAGCTTCAGTTGTACAGGGTACTGGTGAGACCACATCTGGAGAATTGTGTACAGTATTGGCCTCCATATTTAAGAAAATATGCAAATGTGTTAGAAGCAGTTCAGAGAAGGTTTACTACACTCATACCAGGAATGGGCAGGTTGTCTTATGAGGGAAGGTTGGACACATTAGGCTTGTATCCACTGGAGTTTAGAAGAGTTTGAGGTGGCTTGATTGAAACCTTTAAGATCCTGGGCAGTATTGACAGGGGGGATGTGCAGCAGACGTTTCCTCTTGTGGGAGAATCTAAAACTAGAACACAATTTATAAAAATGGGGTCGCTCATTTAAGACAGAGATGAGAAGAAATTTTTTCTCTCAGGGTTCATGGGTCTTTGGAACTCTCTTCCTCAAATGGCAGTGGAAGCAGAGTCTTTGAATATTTTTAAGGCAGAGCAAGATAGATTTTTGATTAAGAAGGGGGTGAAAGGTTATCGGGGGTAGGCAGCAGGTTATGATCAGATCAGCCATGATCTTATTGAATGGTGGAGCAGGCTTGAAAGGCCGAGTGGCCTACTCCTGCTCCTAGTTCATATGTTTGTCTGTATGTAGTGGATCATATAAAAGCAAATAATAAAAAAGCAAGAACTTGCATTTATATAGCATCTTCCATGACCGCCCCCCACTCCCCCCCTCCCCCCCCCCCCCCCCCCCACCCCCACTCTGCCCACCCCCCTCAAAGCACTTTACAACCTATTAAGTACTTTTGAAATGGAGTCACTGTTATACTGCAGGAAATGCAGCAGCCAATTTGTGCAGAGCAAGGAACCACAAAGAGCAAACACTTTTAAAGGCATTAAAAAAAAGGTGAAAGGTTAGTTAGAGGGTAGGACAATTTGGTGATAAATGAAGGAATTAAATTGTGGAGGATGAAGGCATGGCAGAGATATTAAATAAATTACATTATTTTTACAGATATGGATGGAAGTGTGAATATTGGTGTACAAGAAGACAATATGAAACTATTGTTAGAGTTAACTGTCGAAAAGGAATTGGCTCTGAAAAAATGAGCAGAAACCAGGGTGAATCAGTCATCGGGCCATGATGGAATAAGTCAGTTGAAAGGAGGCAGATGTAACAGCAGTGACTTTAGTCACAATTCATTCCTCATTAAACATGCAAATTATACCATGGGACTAGAAAACAGTTGATACAACATCCTTATTCAACGAGGGATGCAAAGATAAACCAGGTAACTATAGATAAGCAAACTTAATACAGCTATGGGTTCATTCTTAGAACCTATTATTCAACATCAAATTGGTGAGCATTTAGAAATGTATGGGTTATTTGAAGAAGTGGCTGAGGGCAATGCAGTAGAAGTAGTGTAAATTGGTTCTCAGAAGAACATAAGAACATAAGACATTCAATGAAGTTGTTAGCAAGAAGCTTGTTACAAAAATTCAGGCTTATGGTACAAGAAATATAACACCATGGTTGACAGAGAAAAAACAAACACATTCACAGAGCAGACTGTGTAGATTCTTCAGGGATAGACAGCACCATGTGCTGCTAACTGCCCTTTGAAGCAGCACTATGCAAATTAATTTTTTCACCAAAGAGTTAGGGTAAATCAATGACTCGCAGATTAGGACAGCAATGTGGTTGACTTTTAACTGTCTTCTTAAGTGGCCCAGTAAGGCATTCAGTGGCATTCAATAATTAAGGATGGGCAACAAATGCTGGTCTTGCCAGCAATGCCCCCATTGCTGTGGGCCTGGAGTTGAGACTGGTTAAAGACAGTAGATTTTCTTCCTTGAAGGATACTCACGAAGCAGATGCATTTCCACAACAATCCAGTAGTTACATGGGGTGGGATTTTCCAATCCTGCCTGCCACTGGAATCGTTGCAGGCAGGATGGCAGATTTGACAGACCAGCAAAAGATCCGTTGACTTCTAGCAGGAATTTCCGGTCCCCCAGCAGACGGGACCAGAAAATCCCGCCCATGGTCACTATTAATGACGCTAACTTTTGATCCAGATTTTTTTAATAGAATTTAAATTCTCCAGCAACATGGTGGGTATCAAACTCAGTCTCTGGATGCCTGCATCTTGTGAATTAATTGATAAAAACAAGAATAGTTCTTCATTTTAAAGCATAAATGATGTTGGAAACAAACAGATTAAATAATGGCATCAGCTTACCTTTACAAATTTTGCCACATTTTCTATTGATGTTCACAATTCTGGACTTGTTCAAGCTGCAAGACATCACTTTCTGGGATTCCTATTTAAAAATATGTTTTTTAAAAATGACAATGAACATTAGTTTTAGAAATAAAAACAGAAAATGTTATAAATATTCAGCAGGGCTGGCAGCATCTGTGGAGAGAGAAACAGAGCTAATGAGTCAAGTTTTCAAATGGCCACTGAGGCAGGGCAGGAGTTGGGTGGGCCCACAGTTTCCCGCCACCGGTTGGCATGCCAGTTTACTGGTTTGTTCCCACCTCCAGGCTACTTTTGAACATCCCGGTTTGGGGAGGGTAACCCATTGGGTATCCTTAAGAGCCTATTAGGTCCACGCTGTTGATGTCAACTGGAATTTTCCAGTCAGCAATCGGGCCCTCTACTGAGGCCAAATCTAGGCCGAGGGATGGAGGCAGCCTCCTGGCAGCTGACCAGAGGGCCGGTGCTCTGTCATTATCATCGAGTCCCCCGACAGCCTCAATACCACAGGGCTACAGCTGCAGCCGCGGCCTAGCCTTTGGAAGGGCTGCCCCTCCAAGGTAACAGCTTGGCAGTTGTGGCTTCTTTGTATGCTGAAGTTTTAAAAAAGTCTTCAGAAGGTGCCTCCATCCTGAGGTACTCTTTCTTTCACTTAGCTACACTGGCAGCTCCTACTCTGACAGTGGGACTGCCGATCTGTCTGTGCTGGAGGGCCTTCTATTGACCGTCTAGCCTTGGAGATCATCCTTCATCCCTAATTAGACGGGCTCCTGGAAGCGGCCAGTAAATTGGCCATCTCCTCAAAAATTGTCCCTCCATCTGCGGTTCTGGGTTTCCAATCTGGAATTCAGCTCAGTGATGGATTCAGAGCACTGGAATGAAAATTCAGCCCAACATTTTAAATCTTTCATAGGAACTAGTTTTAGTAGCACATGCTTGTAAATCATACCCAAGTGCCTAGAAATTGCCGGACACAGGCAACATGGGAACCGGATCATTTAGCTCCTCAAACCTCTTCCAGGAGATCATTGCTGATTCACAACTTTTGCCCCACATCCCTTAATTCCTCTGGTTACCAAAAACCTATCAATGTCAGATTTAAAATTAACAATTGATCTATCATCACTTGCTGTTTGCAGAACAGATTTCTACCACACTTTAATTGCACTCCTGAAAGGCCTAGCTCTAATTCCTAATCCCAAATTCCCCAGCTGTTGGAAATAGTTTCTCCCAATCTCCCCTATCTATTCCCCTTAATATATTGAAAACTTCAATCAAATCATCCTTAACCTTCGAAATTCCAGGGAATACAATTTTGGTTTGTATGACCTCTCCTCATAATTTAACCCTTGGAATCCAGGTAACATTCTGGTAAACCTACACTGCACCCTGGTCAGTATATCTTTCTAAGGTGTGATGCCCAGAACTTCTCACTGTACTCTAGGTGCGATCTAACCAGGGTTTTGCATTACCGTAGCACAACTTTTACCCACTTGAATTTTAGTCCTCAAGTTATAAAAGCCAGTAATCCATCAACCTTTTTGATTATTTTCTATACCCATTCGTGACATTTTAATGATCAATGTACCTGGATCCCCTAGTGTCTTTGAACCTCCAAAAGTCTAGCTTTTCACCATTTAGAAAGTGCCCTGTTTTATCTTTTTTATTTCCAAAAAGGATGACCTCACACTTGCCTATATTAGAATCCATTTACAGTTTTTGCCCATTTATTAATATCTCTGTAATAAAATCTCTTTTATGCTTCCATGATCTTTTTGCAATTTTATGCTTCTATTTAGCAACATGAGTATCATGCTAGCACCTGGTGTGATTGCATCAAATTCCTCTGCTATTTTAACAAAGATATCAATCTAGTTATTCAAGTTTTATTTGGAAAGAAAATTATGCAAGGCATAAATCGAGTATGCTGACCTCAGCCCTGTCATTCAAAGCTCTGCATCTAGATTGCTAGGTCATAAAATGTATTTCAAAACAAAATAATTTTTATTATGTACTTAAATCATTGTCAGTTTTATGAACTATTATGTAGTTTTTAAAACATATGGCTTGAATTAAAGCAAAGAAGATAGACATTTGCTAAAATAAGTCACATCATCAATATGGGTGTGTTACTTTGTAAGACACTCTATGTTGCCTACCTGTTTTGTTACAATGTAGCTATCTTCCTGATTGTTTAAAAAGTGGTTGGCAATGCTTCGGATTGATTGCTTCTCTTCAGGGAGGCATAACTTGGTAAAAGGTGTTGCAGATACTCTCTTCCTGTTTGCAGTCTCTGTCATTTTGGTCAACAATAAAAACAAAAATAGTTAACAAGCACAACTATGGACACAGTCACAAACTAAGACAGGGAGATAATCATTTCTGGTTTACTTTGAACAAATTAGTTTTAAAAAGCAAAATCTATGTCTATAGCTATTCTGTATGTTTATCTTTTTGTACAATAGTGACCTGAAAATAAGGCTAAGTGAAGACAGGGCAGTACAGTGAATTGTACGTTGGTATCCGCGATTTGGATTAAGTCCGGATAGGATAAATTAGATGAAAGTCCATTCTGTCTGATTCAATATGAACATGGGCTAACAGTCCAAACTGGCCTTGTTTTGGTGCTAACTTTGCAATCTGAGTGTACATTATAAAGTACAAGTTGATGTTGGGCCTAAGACACATTCATGTGGCAGAGTAAAGGGAACTTTATCATGTTATGTTAACCTGTGCATGCATGATGCTGAGTCTGGATGCCTGAGATAGGAATGTGTTCTTCTAGCATCCCTTGTATTAATAAGTATAAGCTTCAGTACATGCATTTCTTAAAGAAATGTTTAAAATAAATAATCCATACTTTAAATACTTGAACATTGTTTAACAGTGCTCTAAAGATAAAAAGAGCTGTAAATAATGACAAGTAAATGCAATTGTGCATATTGTTTGCCTTTAAAATATTGTTGTCTAAGAATGGACTCAAAAACAAAGTTCTAAACTGCATACACCTGGCACCATATACGGTTTCTTTAATTATGAGACAGCTTTAGGCAATGTCACAGTTTGATCAGTTATTTTATTATTTCCTTTAAAAAATGTTCATGATACAGTGATTAGTTTTCAGGTGCATTATTTATTTAAGAACAAATATAAGTGGAATAGGAAATAGCTGGGTCAGTTAGTTTTGCTGACTGTTATCTGAAAAGGAAGAATATACAGGGTTACAGGGAGAAGGCAAGAGAATGGCACTGAGTGAATTGCTCATTTGGAAAGCCGGTACAGACATGATGGGCCGAATGGCCTCCTTCTGTGCTGTAACAATTCTGTGACTGCTATGATGGCCATTGATGACCAAGGGTGGAAGTCCACTGGTCCTCAGTGCTGGATGTCCGATATGTAGATGGCAGATTACATCTAATCTGAAAAATTAATGACTAACTGGGTTAGTTCAAGTTTATATATTCCATACAGCAGGAAAATGTTGTTATATATGTTGTTATTGCACCACCTAGCTGCAGCTTTATAGTAAACATTTCACTAAAATTAGTTCTCTTTGGGATTATGGGATTATTTCATTCCGTAAGAATCTAAGTTTAATGTGTAACACATAGTGCAGAGAATGTTTCAAGGCACTGAGGAATAATATTGGAAACTGTGATTGTTAACCTAAGGTTTATTATTGCTTTAGACCACACTAAAGTTTGTTATTCTTTACAATCCCTACATGCCTTTGTTTTCTTGAGAGCTTTCCACTTTACTTGCTTTCTTAAAAGCAATAACGCCTTGTTATGACTCTTCAGGCATCCTCCAGAACCTTTTCGGTGTAGCAAGTATTCAAGCATTGAGCCATAACAATATTGGGAGACCATTAGGTCACATTTTTTTAATAGACATCTAAACTACCAGTAGGGGGCGGTGTTGGATAGCAAACAGCTAGGAAGCCCAAAGATGAAAACAATTACTGCAGCCCTGTGTGTAACAACAACTCATCTGAAATCAGCCAACTCACTGCAAACTCGGAACATAGACCTTTCAATTTTTTTTTTTCTCTTTGGTACATGTGGCTCTCATATAATTTCTAGTGATAAGTTACCTTAGTAATTAGGAAAAGAAAAAGTGTTGGGGAGAAACTGTGCAATTTAAATTGTTCGATCACAAGGCCATTCTGATTGGGCTGATCGGTCGAAAATGGGATGGGACCTGAATCCAGAGTTTCCACCCCATTCGTAAAGTTGCTGGTAATTGTGAACTAGGGACAGGTGCTGCTTCCTCAAACTTCAGCTATATTCAAGCAACACAAAAACAAAATACTGTGGATTCTGGAAATCCAAAATAAAAAGAAAAATGCTGGAAATAGTCAGGAGGTCATACACATCTATGGAGAGAAAAAGCGATAACCTCCTAGACATTATCCTGGGAATTCATTAGATGTACCTGTGTGGTCTGACATAGAGGAAATACATGCCAGATTTATAGTTTTTATTATATTAAAATATAAACAGATAAATTAGGAAACAATCCCTTCTGCAACACACAAAAATGTGTTCACTTTTATTGCTGTTTTACATTTCCTTTTAAAATATATATATATATATATTTATACACACACAGTTAAAGTATTACAGAGCACATACCTGGAGTCCCACAATGCCCTGGACATGTTGGCTGAAAGTCCACTTCCCTGTTTGTAGGGAGATTCAGTTTGGCTAAATTCTCCATATCTGTCTCTATCTCTGTTGCTTCCTTGAACCCAGGCCCAGTTTCTGCTCCTGGTCCTGTTACTGTCCTAGCAACAGTCACAGGTTCAGTTTCATTCTCTGCTCCTGCAGCACCAGTCCCACCCTCAGCTGATATCAATGTCCTTTCTTCTGCCTGTATCATTATCATTACTTCTACACCAGTCCCACATCCATCTTTTGCTGGTCTCTCTGTTGCTGTCACTGCCTTAGCCTTAGTTGCTGCACTTGTTAATGTCCCAGTTCTAGTTCTGCTTTCCGCCTCTATTACAGTCACCACTGGAGCTCCATTTGATGCAGCTGAACTTCTGCATTCTCTCCTGTGTAAATTCTGCCAACTTGCAACAATAGGACTGCTACTGGCAATCGGACTCGGCAGCTCCCATTTCATCCTGTTCCCTGTTGTATTAGTTTTGAATAAAGAAGTCGTCAGCTTTCCTCTTTCTGCCACCTGCAAATCAGTAGAGAGAAAGAGAGGGAATGTGTGTCAAAAGGAGATATAGGCAGTTCTGATTAACATGGAAAATTACAATATTGAGAGTCTTTAGGAAACATTTTGGGAGTTGCAAAAAGACAGCAGCGATGCACATTGTGACCTCTAACATAACCATAGGTCCTGATAAATACAACGTTAAAGGCACTGGAACAAAGAGCATAACGTTGACGTTGTGATTTCATTCCTTCTCTATTACACCATAGCACTTTTCATAACCTGGAACAGGAATCACATGTGCAGGGCCTTCCTGGAGCTTGAGGTCTGGGCAATTTTAATTTGCAAGCTTCATTTTAATCCTTCCTCACTCGCTCCCCTTTAAAACTAACAGGGTCAACATAGAGGATAGTGATGAGGGTGGGGAATCTCATGACTGCAGGGCATCACCAGCAACCCAAAACAACAGGCCCCAGCAAGATCAGTGCAGAAGACAGTGGGGGTGACAGGGGTGGGGGGCCGGGGAAGGAAGGGTGAGGGTGGTGGAGGTCCAGGATGATCACAGCCAATGGGGAGGAAAAATCCAGGACAAAGATGGCCTAAGGTTTCCTTGGAAATTCCTGCTCCTCCTGGCCCACAGGCAACCTTTCAAAAGACATCATTGATTAAAGTATTTCCCAGGGACTCTTCAGGCCTGCTCCTGCTTGCCATACAAATATGCCTGGTAAAGAATTTACCCAAATTGCTGAGATAAGCATCAGAACTGCCTACCTGTGAGGCACCAGCAGTTTAAAAATAAAGATATGCTTACTCGTTCAGTGTAGCTGCCCAACAAATGCAAGCTATACCCATGGCAAGTCATTCAATTTGGTGTAATTTTGACTTTGTGTGATAGTGTAAAGTGGTCGATATTGACTCATTTGTTATACAGCTCTCCCGATTTTCATTTCTATTGACTTCACTCAAAATGGAGATCAGGAGAAATGTATAAACACCAGCTGATTTGATCTTGCCCATTTTACATTACTGTCCAAAAGTCAAAATAACTCCAATCTTTAGTTCCCTTCAGCATTTCAGCGCAAAGGTATTTTGTTTAATTGCTCCTAGGGATGACAAAAATCCATACAGCTCACAACAAATCCTATACAAGAATCATGTAAAATAAAATGAGACAAACCCACCCAAATTGATTTCTAATAACCTGAATGGAGTAAGTGCATCTTCTTCAAGGCCCAAGGAGGCATCAATGTGATCATGAAGTGGTGGAAGTGCTTTGAGATTTGTCCAATACCACTCTATACACCACAGCAAAAGACTACCATTGCTGATGAAAAAATACAAATTCTACTTAGTCCACTATTATTTATTAACTAATTATATAAGTGTATCTATTGCAGTACATATGGTGAATGGTCTCAGAATTACAAAGGTATTTCACCTGTGGGCAAAGCTGGGAACGTTGAATTCTGTGCCTCATCGATTGCAACTGGACAGTACCTAACATTAAATGACAGGCTTAAACCGTACCCTTACTAATCCATTGGAGCTCCACTCCTTAATAAAAGACAATGCTGCTGCCTCCCAGAAGGCAGGGAGCTGAGCAAACAATATTGCAAAATAACCGGTGCAGTCCGAGTTCAAATAGCTATATTTTTTGAGGGAAGGGAAATGTTCGAAACAAATCTAAATCCGACAGAGTGCATCCTTGATTTTGTGAAGGTGGGCCTGCAGCCAAGTGCAAACGGAGGTGGCCTGTCAGAAATGTAACCGCCGCTCTCTGTAAATCATGATCAAATGTAGAAAGATGTACTGAAGGAGCAAACAAACGTATGCTCCCAAATTACAGCAGCTGATCATCCCAAACTTCCAAGATTTGGAACAGAATCAATTAAATGTAGATGAAAATGTTTTTTTTACTTGCTTCACGAGATGTGAGTATCATTGGCATGACTAACACATTTCCCTTGAGAAGGTAGTGGCGAGCTGCCTTCTTGAACTGTTGCAGTCCATGCGGTGTAGGTACACCCATAGTGCTGTTAGGGAGGGAGTTCCAGGATTTTGACCCAGCGACAGTGAAGGAATGGAGATATATTTCCAAGTCAGGATGGTGAGTGACTTGGAGGGGAACTTCCAGGTGGTGGGGTTCCCATCGATCTGCTGCCCTTGTTCTTCTGGGTAGTAGAGGTTGTGGGTTTGGAAGGTGCTGTCGAAGGATCCTTAGCAAGTTGCTGCAGCGCATCTTGTAGATGATACACACTGCTGCCACTCTGTGCCCATCATTGAGGGAGTGAACGTTTCAGATGGTGGATGGATTGTGGATCAAGTGGACTGTTTTGAGCTGGATGGTGTCAAGTTTCTTGTGTATTGTTAGAGCTGCATTTATCTGGACAAGTGGAGAATATCTCATCGCACTTGTGACTTAATTGTGTCTTGTAGACATGTAGACAGGCTTTGGGCAGTCATACTGATTTACTGGCTACAGCATTTCCAGCCTCTGATCAGATCTTGTAGCCACAGTGTTTACATGGCTGGTTCAATTCAGTTTCTGGGTCACCCCCAAGATATAGATACTGAGGGATTCAGCTCTTTTGTGTCAACATAAATGAAGCTATAAAATATCTAACAAATGGAATAAAGTGAAAGATTATCTTTAACTACACTGGATATTATTTTGATGAACTGTACAAATAGATAAGTCTCAGTCTGGATTTAGATTTAACTTGTCTTTTCCCCACATCCTGCGGGAACCGAAAAGGAAGACCCGGGGTGTGAGGCCAATGACATGACTTGGTGCACACTGGAACTGTAGCTGAATATCCCAATTTGCCATGTATGCTATCCCCTCCCCTCTCCTCTCCCAATCCCCTCCCCCCGGACAGTTGGATTTACAGTCCGCCCAGTTCCACTTCTCTTTCTTTCCCAGCACAATGGAGTCAGTGCCCGCTTTCACACTGAAATTCTGGACGCCTAAAGCCCGAATCTTTGCTGTCTTCACTTGCATGCTGCTCTCCCTGGCTGCGCTATGCGTCCTGCAGTTCAAACTGTTCAAACCCAAAAACAAAGACTTCTATTCTTTCCAGGTCCTGAGTTCCAAAGGGAAGCTCGTCTCCCTGGAAAAATACAGAGGCAAAGTGAGTTGCATCAGAAACTTGACTTCGTTGCATTTTAGAAGGAGTTTTTACACTTTAGTCGTTCTTTATAGAGTGGAGTGTGTAAATCTGTCAGCACTTGCTTTTATTTCATCACTGTCTGTTTAGTGTGTATGAATGTATTGTAGAAAGTAAATTAACGTCTGCATTTTCTTTCCAGTCACACCCATTACTTTGATAATAAGATTGATCTTTTGGTCGTGTTAAAATGCCCCTTTAGGATCTATTGCCCTGCATTGGCAGCAGCTATTGCTGTTAAAGTGTCGGTCGGCTTTTGCATCACCAGTGAGTGGATGTTTTGTTTTGTGCTCCGTCCCCTCCAGGCTTCTCTAGTTGTAAACGTGGCGAGTAACTGCGAGCACACAGACAAGAATTACCGGGCCCTGCAAGAGCTGCAGAGGGAGCTCGGGCCCATGCACTTCAACGTGCTGGCATTCCCCTGCAACCAGTTCGGAAAATCAGAGCCCGCCAGCAACTCCCATATCGACAGCTTCTCCAAAACCAGCTTCGGAGTCACTTTCCCCATTTTTGGCAAGATCAAAGTGTTAGGGAACGAGAGTGAGCCCGCATTTCGCTATCTCATAGGTAAGGCAACTTCAATCATACTAAAGCATGCCTTGTATGTCCACCAAAGAGTTTGGAATAAAACAATAATTTCCTTTGCCTACCTCTTCACAAGTTAAACGGTTTTTTTTTTTATTTCTGTCGTATTTATGGAAAAAGCAGTGCAAAACCAATGTACTGAACTTTAAAATCCATTTAACTGCCTGTCAGCTGTCTCTGCTGCTTCCCCTTTTTCACCAAGACAATCTCACCCAGGTCCCCTACAACTCTACTGCAAAACTCTCTTCAAATAATCAGAAAGGCTAATGGAATGTTGACCTTTATGTCCAGAGGACCAGAATACAAGGGAGTAGAAATTATACTTCAGCTATACAAAGCTCTGGTTAGACCACAACTGGAATACTGTGTTCAGTTCTGACTTTAGGAAGGATATCATGACCTTGGAGGGAGTGCAGTGTGACTCCAAGGGGTTAAATTACCAGGAAAGATTCCACAAACTAGGGTAGTTCTCACTAGAATTTAGATGTTAAGAAAGTTTTTTATTCCTTTATTCTTTCATAGGATGTGGGCATCAGTGTAAGGGCAACTTTTGTTGCCCATACCAATTGCCCTTGAACTGAGTGACTTGTTAGCCATTTCAGGGGGCAGCTAAGACCTACATTAATATGGGTCTGGAGTCACATGTAAGCCAGCCAAGATAAGGATTTTCTTTCCTCATGGACATGAGTGAACCAGATAGATTTTTGCAATGATCAATAATAGCTTTGTGATCACCATTACTGAGGCTGGTTTTATATTCCAGATTTATTAAGTGAGTTCTAGCTGCCAGAGTGAGATTTGAGCCCATGTCCCCAGAGCATTAGCCAGGGTCTCTAGATTATTAGTACAGTGACATTACCACTATGTCACCATCTCCCTTAATTTAACTGAAGTTTTCAAGGCGTTAAAGGGAACTGATAAAGTAGAGGGATAAGCCTCTGCAGGTAGGGGAGTTGAGGACTAGGTGACATAGTCACAGATAGACTCGATAGGCCTACTCCTGTTCCTATGTTCCTTTATTTTTCTCCAATCCTCCACCAATTCCAAGCTCTTCTCATCAATGAGACTTGTCTCCAGCTCCCTCTGCTTCATTTCTATTAAACCCCAGTGTACCTTCCTGGCTGCCATGCTAGCTGATGTAGTAAGACAATAGCAAAATACTGCAGGAAATGGAAATCTGAAATAAAAACAGAAAATGATGGAAAAACTCAGCAGGCCTGGCAGCATCTGTGGAGAGAGAAACAGAGTTAACTTCCTCAGCTCCTAAGAAAATTCATACAGACTCAAAACATTAACTCTGTTTCACTCCACAGATACTGCCAGACCTGCTGAGTTTTTCCGGCATTTTCTGTTTTTATTATAGCTGATGTAATAATTGGTTCCCTCCCTTCAGACAGTACCTCTCCATTTCAAAACTATTGTCGTTACAGTTCACTTCAAAAAACTAAGCTCAGCTCCCTCTTACTTCGCTAACTAGCATCCCTTTGCTAACCTCTTTTTTCCTATCCTAGGTCCTTAAACATGTTGTTGTCTCATAGATCTGTGTCCATCCCTCCTTGCTCGAATCTAGCCAGTCAGGTTTCCACTCCTCCCATAACATCAAACCAGCCCTAACTTAGGTTACAATTGGTACCCTTTATAACTGAGAAAAGTGCACCATGTCTCCTCATTTACCTTGGCCTTTGATACTGCCGATGACACCATCCTCCTCCAGCACCTTGCTGCTGAAGTTCAAGTTCATTTGACTACTGTCATTTATTTCTAGTCTTACTCTCCAGAGTCAGAGAATCTCTAAAAATGGCTTCAAATCTGATCCACACACAGTTACCACGAGAGATATTCAAAGATCCATCCTTGGGCCCCTTCTTTTGCTCATCTAAATACTTCCCTTTGGAGATATGATTGACAGACATGTCCACATTCACATTGATGACACCCAGTGCTACATCTTCAGTGCCAAATCTTTCCTTTGGCTTGTTGCCTATGTTCCTCATGCATATGAAGCTCCTTGGGATGTTTTTCCATGTTAAAGATGAGTTGTTAAAGGCCAGCACTGGCAGCCCTATCTTTAGCTATGTAGACCCTTAACTCTGGCATTCATTCCCTCAGCTTGTCCACCTCTGTATCTCTCTTCTCCTTAAAATCTACCTCTTTGGCCAAGTTTTTGGCTACCTGTTGTAATTACTTACTCTATGACCCAGTGTCAAATTTTGTGTGATAAAGCTTCTTTGAAGCACCTTAGGATGTTTTACTATATTAAAGGTGCTAAATAAATGCAAGTTCTTGTTGTTTTTCCTGGCCAATTTATTTTAAATGAGTTAACTCCTCTTAAAATAGTGGAACGAGGAATTTGGAACAAGCACATTTGATATTTATGCAAAAACATCGATGACAGAATTTTTTTATATTAATATTTTTAATGTAATCTGAGAAAAATGTGTCAGAAAATACCATGGTTTAATTTTAATTTGTGAGCTTCTGTATGATAAGGTACCTACTAGAATAACTGTAAACTACTAAATGTCATGTGCAAATGAAAGACCCCAGTGAACAATGTAGCTGTTGAAATAAATGGCACAATGAATTTTGATTTTTCTGTGTAATTACAACTCAGTCGATCAAACCTTTATCAGCAGCTTGATATTTTTACTGGTTAATCTGGTTGGAAAGACACATATAAGACAGATCTATGGGACAGCTAGATCTCTTCCATGATTAAAATAATTCCCATTATTCACACATCCGCATTATTTGATTCCAGAACAAAAATTAAATCAGTTAAAATAAATGCTTCATGTGACACTTTAATTTTGCACAACCTGAACATCATAAAGCCAAAGTAATCATAGAGGATAAGTATGGGTGGGCCATGATATATGATTCATATCCCACAGGTGAGCTGACCCAACTCAATAACAAGTTTCAGAGCAGACTATGGTGAGCATTATAAATGAAGGATACAATCATTTCCAACATAGCCTTCTCCGTTTATAACATGTGTCAGATGGGTCATTAAAAGGCTAAAAAAAAACCTTCAATGGAAAATAAGCTGATGTAATTTTAAGGGGGTTTTGCTAATGTCATTGTGTAACTATTTTTATTCCAAATTGTAATGTTATCTCCTTGAAATGCAAATTAAAATGCGCAGAGAACTAAGTGAGAGAACTAAGAATCAAGTGAACAAAACTTACAGGCCAACTTAGATGTCTGTGAAATCTCCAATGACTATCACTAAGCATTTTCTGCTTCCAGCTGTAAGCTTTTGCACATCAACTGTAGACAAGAAATCCCATGGAATAATCATAATTTATGCCAAACAGGGCTTTCAAGGCTGCAGTAATTTTTAAAAATTCATTTACAGGATGTGGGCATCACTAGCTAGGCCAGCATTTATTGCCCAAACCTAAGTGCCCTTGAGAAGGTGCTGGTGAGCTGCCTTCTTGAATCACTGTGTAGGTACACCCACAGTGCTGTTAGGATGGGAGTTCCAGGATTTTGACCCAATAACAGTGAAGGAATGGCAATATATTTCCAAGTCAGGATGGTGAGTGGCTTAGAGGGGAGCTTCCAGGTGGTGGTGTTCCCATCTATCTGCTGCCCTTGTCCATCTCGATGGTAGTGGTCATGCATTTGGAAGGTGTAGCCTAAGAAGCCCTGGTCAGTTCCTGAAGTGCATTTTGTAAATGATACACACTGCTGCCACTTGTCATCGGTGGTGGAGGGAGTTAACATTTGTGGATGGTGTGCCAATCAAGCGGTCTGCTTTGTCCTGGATGGTGTCAAGCTACTTGAGTGCTGTTGGAGCTGCACGCATCCTGGCAAGTGGGGAGTATTCTATCACACTCTTGACTTGTGCCTTGTAGATGGTGGACGGGCTTTGGGGAGTCAGGAGGTGAGTTACTCGCCGCAGGATTCCTATCCTCTGACCTGCGCTTGTGACCACAGTATTTATATGGATGGTCCAGTTCAGTTTCTGGTCAATGCTAACCCACAGGATGTTGATGGTGGAGGATTCAGTGATGGTAATGCCATTGAATGTCAAGGGATGAGTATTAGATTCTCTCTTGTTAGAGATGGTCATTACCTGGCACTTGTGTGGCATGAATGTTACTTGCCACTTCTCAGCCCATGTCTGAACATTATCCAGGTCTTGCTGCATTTGGACATGGACTGCTTCAGTATCTGAGGAGTCGTGAATGGGGCTGAACATTGTGCAATCATCAGCGAACATCCCCACTTCTGACCTTATGATGGAAGGAAGGTCATTGATGAAGCAGCTGAAGGTGGTTGGACGAAGGACACTACCCGGAGGAACTCCTGCAGTGATGTCCTGGAGCTGAGGTGACAGACCTCCAACAACCACAACCATCTTCCTTTGTGCTAAAGAAGACTCCAGCCAGTGGAGAGTTTTCCCCCTGATTCCCATTGACTCCAGTTTTGCTAGGGTTCCTTGATGCCACATTCGGTCAAATACTGCCTTGATGTCAAGGGCAGTCATTCTCACCTCACTTCGGGAGTTCAGCTCTTTTGTCCATGTTTGAACCAAGGCTGTAATGAGGTCAAGAGCTGAGCGATTCTGGCAGAATTGAGCATCAGTGAGCAGGTTATTACTAAGCAAGTGCCGCTTGATAGCACTCTTGATGACCCCTTCCATTACTTTACTGATGATCGAGAGTAGACTGAGGGGGCGGTAATTGGCCAGGTTGAATTTGTCCTGCTTTTTGTGTACAGGACATACCTGGGCAATTTTCCACATAGCCGGGTAGATGCCAGTGTTGTAGCTGTACTGGAACAGCTTGGTTAGGGGCACAGCAAATTCTGGAGCACAAGTCTTCAGTACTATTGCCAGAATATTGTCAGGGCCCATAATCATTGCAATGTCTAGTGCCTTCAGCCATTTCTTGATATCACATGGAGTGAATCGAATTGACTGAAGATTGGCAGCTGTGATGCTGGAGACCTTGGGGGAGGCCGAGATAATTCATCCACACCCGGATGAAGATTGTTGCAAATGCTTCAGCCTGATCTTTTGCACTGCTGTGCTGGACTCAACCATCATTGAGGATGGGAATATTTGTGGAGCTTCCTCCTCCAGTGAGTTGTTTAATTGTCTACCGCCATTCATGACTGGATGTGGCAGGACTGCAGAGCTTAGACCTGATCTGTTGGTTTTGGGATCACTTAGCTCTGGCTGTCATTTACTGCTTATGCTGTTTGGCACGCAAGTAGTCCTGTGTTGTAGCTTCAACAGGTTGACATCTCAATTTTAGGTATGCCTGGTGCTACTCCTGGCATTCCTACACTCTTCATTGAACCAGGGCTGATCCCTGGCTTGGCGGTAATGGTAGAGTGGGGGATATGTGGGCCATGAGGTTACACACTGTGTTCGAAAGTGCCTCATGGGTGCCCAGTGTTTAGTTGCTAGATCCGTTTGAAATCTATCCCATTTAGCATGGTGGTAGTGACACATAATACGATGGAAGGCATCCTCAATGTGAAGGTGGGACTTCATCTCCACAACGACAGTGCAGTGATCACTCCTACTGATATTCATGAACAGTATAGTACCTACAGCAGGCAGGTTGGTGAGGATGAGGTCAAGTATGTTTTTCCCTCTTGTTGGTTCCTTCACCAGCTGCCACAGACCCAGTCTAGCAGCTATGTCCTTTAGGACTTGGCCAGCTCAGTCAGTGGACATTGAAGTCCCCCACCCAGAGTATATTCTGTGCCCTTGCCACCCTCAATGCTTCCTCCAGGTAGTGTTCAACATGGAGGAACACTGATTCATTAGCTGAGGGAGGGTGGTACATGGTAATCAGCAGGAGGTTTACTTTCCCATGTTTGATCTGATGCCATGACCTCATGGAGTCTGGAGTTGATGTTGAGGACTCCCAGGGCAACTCCATCCCAACTGTATACCACTGTGCCGCCACCTCTGCTGGGTCTGTCCTGCCGGTGAGACAGGACATACCCAGGGATGGTGGTGTCTGGGACATTATCTGTAAGGTATGATTCCGTGAGGATGACTGTCAGGCTGTTAATTGATTAGCCTGTGAGACAGCTCTCTCAATGTTGGCACTAGCCCCCAGATGTTAGTAAGGAGGACCTTGCAGGGTCGACAGGGTTGAGCTTGCCATTGTCGTTTCCAGCATCTAATTCAATGTCAGTTTCATTCCTTATTGACTTTCTAGCAGTTTGATACAACTGAGAGGCTTGCTAGGCTATTTCAGAGGGCAGGAGTGGGTCCGGAGTCACATATAGGCCAGATCGGGTAAGGACGGCAGATCTCCTTCCCTAAAGGGTTTTAGTGAACCATTATGACAATTATTCATTTCATGAATAATTTCATGAATTATTTCATGGTCATCATTAGACTTTTAATTCCAGATTTTTATTGATTGAATTCACATTCCACCATCTGCCATAGTTGGATTCGAACCCAGGTCCCCAGCACATTACCCTGGGTCTTTGGATTACAGTATTTAATTAACTGGCTGGTCCAGTTCAGTTTCTGGCCATATAAATATGTGGAATAATCATACTGAAAAATACAGGATCAGAAATAACTACAGCCCATCTCCACTTCCTCAAATATTCTCCCTTAAATGTTTTACCCTATAATGTCTCAACTAACTCCTAGGCTAGACTGCCCCTTAACTTCACTGGCCTTTGTGCAAAACTATTACGCTTAAACCATGTATGCACCTTCTCTCTTCTAAGCTTAAGTCCATGTCCTCTAGTTCTAGAGTTTTGGATAATCTCAGAAATTTTATGAGGTTCAAATTATCTATTCCCTTAACAATACTTGACTTTTATCTCAGTTGAACTTTCTTTTCATCAGAATAACCATTTCCAGGATATTCCACCTCTATACATTGGGGTGTATTTTACAGGGGAGGCGGGACTGCTCGCCCCACCCGCCTGAAAGTAAAGTTGGCCAGAAGCCAAGTCCCTCTGTGCCAGCCCACCCTGCAGCCATAACACGCTGCAGACAGGCTAAATTGGTGAACAATGAGACTTGCATCCCTTACTTCCTCGAGAAAGTCCTACCCTCGGGACATGCTGGCAAATCCATCGCTCTCAGCAGTGCCGGAGACAGTAAGGCACTGCTGGGACTGCAGGAAGAAGGCCAAAAAGGAACATGGCTGCTCCAAGTAGGTAAGTTTGAGTTTTATGTCAGGGCCAAGGGAGGGGAAGAGTGGGGTTGAGCGGGGGCCCTGATGCGCACAGTGCACCCCCTAATATGGCGATCCCCATTCCTTCCCATCTTTGTTCATGCAGGCCTTTAACGGCCTGCCTACCTCTGCCCAATTGCCCATGCCAACTATGTTATGGCATGGGCAGTGTATTATTTAAGTCAATAGGCTTGTTACCAAGCCCAAATGACCCTTAATTATTTATTCACACACGGCAGGTGGGCTGCCAATTTCTGTGCTCACCCACCTAGCACATTATGGGGGTGAGTTCGGGGGTGGGCAGGCAGGTGGTAGGCTAGCCACCAGACATACTTCATGTGTCCCCACTGCCGAAAACAAATCGAGCCCATTACTTAAATTGCCTCAGCTGGTGGGTGTCAGTTTTGTTGCCATTTGTTGTACAGCCTCCAATGCCTGGATAATCTTGCTGTAGCGCAGCAGCAGAATTGTACACCGTACTTCAAATGTGGCTACACATGTTCGGCTTGAATTTATGTTTAATTCCTCTGGCTACACAAAATCAGACAACTGGCACACTACAGTACCAGTTCAGTTGGCTATAAATGTTGGGTCTCTTTGGTGCAGCCTTGGCAAACAGAGTGCAACTGAGTGCAGACTTGGGAGTTTGGTGAGAGAGTTCAGTGAAGTGTGGGGGGAAAGAGGTGTTTGTTTCCTTTTTCCATCTTTCTTACTCCATAGGAATTGGTTCTTGCTCTCCAACTGGGGAAGGGGTGAGTTAATATTAATCATTAATATTTGGTGAGTACCTGGTGAGTGGCTAAGGTCTGTTCTATTCCTACGGTTTAAAATAGTGTACAAATTGGTGGTAAAGTTAACAAAATACATAGTAAAGCAACATAAATAAATGAATAGTATAAGTAAGTAGTTATTTAAAACACATTAAGGATGGTAGGACAGGTGATGTGTCAAGGCTGCAGCAAGTGGGAGCTCCTGAATAACATTGTGATCCAGGAAAACACGTCTGCAGTAAGTGTTGCGATTTGAGGAAATTCAGCTCAGAGTCATTGAGCTGGAGGCTGAGCTGCAGACATTGCGACACATCAGGGAGGGGGTAAGTTACCTGGTTGCTTTGTACCAGGAGGCAGTCACACCACCTGCGATAGGGTCTCCTGATTTGGTCAGGGGCAGGAGAGTGAAACTGCAAGTGAGCCAGGTAAGGGGACCCAGAGGGCAAGTGAGCAGGAGTGTGAGCCTCTGCAATTGTCCAGTAGGTTTGAGGTTCTCTCAGCTTGTTTGGATGAGAGCGTGGGTTGCAGGGTGAATCAGCAAACAGACCATGGTACTGTATTACAGGAAGCCACTCAGGTGGGGTGAACAAAAGGAATGTAATGGTAGTAGGGGACAGTATAGTGAGGGGGATCGACTCTGTTCTCCGCAGCAAAGAGTGAAAATCTAGACAACTGTGTTGCTGCCTGGTGCCAGGGTTCGGGACATCTGCTCGGTCTGGCGAGGAACTTGCAGTGGGAGGGAGAGAATCTGGTTGTCGTGGACCATGTAGGTACCAACGACATTGATAGAACTAAGAAAGAAGATCAACATAAAGAGTATGAGGAGCTAGGTATTAAATTGAAAAGCAGAACCTCCGGTTTGTGGGGCACTGGCATCAGTACTAGGGAAAGCGGGGGCTGTACTGTTGGGGTGGTCTACAGCTGAACTGTGCTGGGACCAGGGTTCTTACGAATCACACAACTAGGGTTTTATTCTAAATATTGGGGGCAAGGAATCAAATGTGGAAAGAAGTGGTATATCAAAGAGTAGAGACAAGGTAAGAGAGGCGAATAGTAAAATGGGAAATGAGGGTTGGAGAATGGCACAAAATATCAAGATGTGATGTCACAAAGATTACAAAAAGACTAAACTAAAGGCTGTTTCTGAATGTGCGAAACATTCATAACAAAGTAAACAAATTGATAGCGCACATTGAAGTAAATAATATCTGATAGTCATTACGGAGAACTGGCCTCAAGATGACAAGGACTGGGGTCCTGAATATTGAGGAGTATCTGACCTTTAAGAAAAATAGGAAGCTAGGTAAAGATGGAGGTGTAGCATTATTAATCAAGGATGACATTTGTGCAATAGTTAGAGATGACCTTGGTTCAGCGGATCAGGATGTAGAATTGGTTTGGGTGGCGATAAGGAATAGTAGGGAAAAGAAGTGACTAGTGGGAATGGGCTGCAGGCCCCCTAACAGTAACCACAATATAGGACAAAATATACAAGCTGAAATATTGGGTGCTTGTGATAAAGGGACAGCAATAATCATGGGTGACTTTAATCTACATTTTAACTGGAAAAATCAGATTGACAGTAGTAGCCTGGATGAGGAGTTCATAGAATGCTTTTGAAATAGCCCCTTAGAGCAGCAAGTTCTGGAACCGACTAGAGAACAGGCTATATTAGACTTGATATTGTGTGATGTGACAGGAATATGGTTGAATTTTACATCCAGTTTGAAAGAGGGAAGAGTGAGTCTAAAGCTAGTAATTTAAACTTAAATAAGGGCAACTATGTGGGCATGAAAGCTGAGCTAGCTGAAGTGAACTGGGATACTAGGCTAGAGGATAGTTCAATAGAGAAACAGTGGCAGACATTTAAGAGGATATTCCAGAATTCTCAGAATAAGTACATTCTTACTATAAAAAAAATTCTAAAGGGAGGACCCACCATCTGTGGTTAACTAAAGAAGTTAAGGAAAGCATCAAACTTAAGGAAAGAGCATATAACTGCGCAAAGATGTGTGGCAGGTCAGATGATTGGTCAGAATATGACGAATGGCAGAGAGTGGCTAAAAGATTATGTAAATCAGAAGAAAGAAATTAGAGTATGAGAGGAAGCTCGCTAGAAATGTAAAAACAGATAGCAAGAGTTTCTACAGGTATCCAAACAGGAAAAGAGTAGGTAAACTGAGTGTTGGTCCTCTAGAGACTGAGAATGGAGAATTAATAGTAGGTATAAGGAAATGGTGGATGAAATGAACAAATATTTTGCTTCTGTCTCCACCATAGAGGATACGAAATACATTCCAGTAATAGCTGTAAATCAGGAGGTGGAAGGAAGAGAGGAACTTGGTGAAATTACAATCACTAGGGAAGCGGTGCTGAGCTGAGCAAACTGATGGAGCTGCGGGCTGACAAGTCTCCGGGTCCCGATGGATTACATCCTAGGATCTTAAAAGAAGTGGCTAATGAGATAGTTAATGCGTTGGTGTTAATTTTCCAAAATTCCTGAGATTCTGGAAAGATCCATCAGACTGGAAAGTAGCAAATATAAGCACTCTATTCAAGAAGGGAGGGAGGAAGAAAACTGGAAACTATAGGCCAGTTAGCTTGACATCTGTTGTGGGTGAAGGTATTCGAGTCGATCATTAAAGAGATTATAGCTGGGCGCTTAGAAAAACACACGGTAATCAGGTAGAGTCAGCATGGTTTTTTGAAAGAGAGGTCATGTTTAACCAAGCTATTAGAGTTCTTTGAAAGAGTAATGTGCTGTGGATAATGGAGACCCTGCAGACATACTGTACTTGGATTTTCAGGGGGCATTTGAAAAGTTGCCACATCAAAGATTATTGCAAAAAATAAAAGCTGCTAGTGTAGGGGGTAACATATTGGCATGGGTAGAAGATTGGCTGGCTGGCAGGAAACAAAGTATGCAAAATTGGGTCTTTGATTGGCAGGATGTGACCAGTGGGGTCCCACAGAGGTCTGCTCTGGGGCCTCAACTTTTTGCAATTTACAACAATTCTTAGATGAGGGATGTGAAGGCATGGTAACTAATTTTGCAGATGACACAAAGATAGATAAGAAAGTATGTTGTGAAGAAGACATGGGAGTTTGCAGATGGGTATAGATAAGTTGAGTGAGTGGGCAAAAATCTGGCAGATGGAGTAGAATGTTGGAAAAAGTAAAGTTGTTCACTTTGGCAGGAAGAATAAAAAAGCAAAGTATTACTTAAACAGAATGAATGCAGAATTCAGAGATGCAGAGGGATCTAGGTGTTCTCTTGCATGAGTCACAAAAAATTAGTATGCAGGTACAGCATGTAATCAAGGGGCAGAATTTCCCCCCCCCCATTGGGGGGATTGGGTCCGCGCCGCCATTTTACATGGGTGGACCAATTAAGGCCCGCCCAACGTGACGTGCGCCCGGAAGTGCAGAGTGCCCCCTGTGCGAGCAGAGGGGAGGGGGATTCCCTGTGTCGGTGTCTGCGCTCTTTCGCTCATTTGCGCAAAAGCGCGCAGAAATCTCCCTGATGAGGCATAGAGCTGCCTCAGGGAGATTAGTTTAAGTTCCCAAAATTTTAATAAAGAGAAGAAAAAATTTTAAGACATGTCCCCTCATGTGACAGTGTCACATGAGCTGGGACATGTCAATGAACTTTAATGAAAAAATTATTTAATTAATAAACCCTTCATGAAACCTCATCTCGCCCGTGGATAAGGTTCCATGAAAAATGCAAAGGCCGCCTGGGGGCCTGCCCACCAACCTTAAGGTTGGACAAGCAGCTCAGTTTATTAGTTTAATTGATATTTAACTGGATTTAACAGGCCTTTGACAGTTCGGCGGGCGTGCAACTGACTCAGCTGCGCGCCCGCCGAACTGAAAATCTAAATGACACACGGTGACGGGACACACGCCCGACATCACCCCGTGTCATTTTACACCTCAGCAAGCGGGCCCTGCCCCACCTCGCCGAGCCGAGAATTCTCCCCAAGAAATCTAATGGAATGCTACCCTTTATTACAAGAGAAATTGAACATCCAAGTAAGGATGAAGATGGTAGTAAGGATTTTCTGGATGAGTGCAGCTCCAACAACACTCAAGAAGCTTGACACCATCCAAGATAAAGAAGCCCGCTTGATTGGCAACCCTTCCACAAACATTCGTTCCCTCCACCACCGATGCACAGTAGCAGCAGTGTGTACCATCTACAAGATGCACTGCAGAAATTCACTAAGGCTTCTTAGGCAGCATCGTCCAAACCTACAACCACTACCATCTAGAAGGACAAGGACAGTAGATACACAGGAACACCACGACCGAGAAGTTCCCCTCCAAGCCACTCACCATCCTGACTTGGAAACATATCATTGTTCCTTCACTGTCGCTGGGTCAAAATCCTGAAACTCCCTCCCTAACAGCACTGTGGGTGTACCTACACCACAGGGACTGCAGTAGTTCAAGAAGGCAGCTCACCACCTTCTCAAGGGCAATTAGGAATGGGCAATAAATGCTGGCCAAGCCAGCGACGCCCACATCCCGTAAATTAATTTTTTTAAATGTTGTGCTTCTGTTATACACAGCATTGGTAAGACCACATCACTGAGTGGAGTTTTGGTCTCCTTATTTTTTTCTTCATTCATTCGCGGGATGTGGGCTTCACCAGGTTGACACCTCTTTTTTAGGTATGCCTGGTGCTGCTCCTGATATGCCCTCCTGAACTCCTCATTGAACCAGGGTTGACCCTCTGGCTTAACAAAAACAGAAACAGAAATACCTGGAAAAACTCAGCAGGCCTGGCAGCATCGGCGGAGAAGAGCACAGTTGACGTTTCGAGTCCTCATGACCCTTCAACAGAACTAAGTAAAAATAGGAAAGGGGTATCAGCTTACATTTCACCCCTCTCCTATTTTTACTTAGTTCTGTTGAAGGGTCATAAGGACTCGAAACGTCAACTGTGCTCTTCTCCGCCGATGCTGCCAGACCTGCTGAGTTTTTCCAGGTATTTCTGTTTCTGTTTTTGTTTTGGATTTCCAGCATCCGCAGTTTTTTGTTTTTATTTTTGACCCTCTGACTTGATGGTAATGGTAGAGTGGGGGATGTGCCAGGCCATGAGTTACAGATTGTGTTCCAGTACAATTCTGCTGCTGCTGATGGACCACATGAGGTCCCACAGCACCTCATGGATGCCCAGTTTTGAGTTGCTAGATCTGTTCGAGATCTATCCCATTTAGCACAGTGGCTGTGCCACACAACACAATGCGGAGTATCCTCAATGTGAAGGCAGGACTTCATCTCTACAACAACTGTGTGGTGGTCACTCCTACCGATACTGTAATGGACAGATGCATCTGCGGCAGCCAAATAGGTGAGGATGAGGTCGAGTATGTTTTTCCCTCTTGTTGGCTCGCTCACCATCTGCCACAGACCCAGACTAGCAGCTATGTCATTTAGGACTCAGCCAGTAATGGTGCTACTGAGCCACTCTTGGTGATAGACATTGAAGTCCGGAGTACATTCTGCACCCTTGCCATCCTCAGTGCTTCCTCCAAGTGGTTTTCAACATGGAGAAGCACTGATTCATCAGCTGAGGGAGGGTGGTACATGGTAATCAGGAGGTCTCCTTGCCTGTGTTTGACCTGATGCTGTGAGACTTCATGTGGTCCAGTGTCAATGTTCAGGACTCCCAGTGCAACTCCCTTCCGACTGTCCGCCACCTCTGCTGGGCCTGTCCTGCCGGTGGGACAGGACATACCCAGGGATGGCGATGATGGTGTCTGGGACATTATCTGTAAGGTATGATTCCATGAGGGTGACTTTGTCAGGCAATCTCTGAGACAGCACTTCCACTTTTGGCACTAGCCCCCATATGTTAGTAAGGAGGACTTTGCGGGGTCGACAGGGCTGAGTTTGCCATTGTCGTTTCCGGTGCCTGGGTAGTGGCTGGGTGGTGGTCCATCCAGTTTCATTCCTTTTTTTGTGACTTTGTAGCAGCTTGTTACAACTGAATGGCTTGCATAGACATTTCAGAGGGCATTTAAGAGTCAACCACGTTGCTGTGGGTCTGGAGTCACGTGTAGGCCAGACCAGGTTAAGGACAGTAGATTTCCTTCCCTAAAGACCATTAGTGAACCAGATGAATTTTTACAACAATCAACAGTGGTTTCAAACTTTTAATTCCCGATTTTTATTGAATTCAAATTCCACCATCTGCCATGGCGGAATTCGAACCTGGGTCTCCAGAGCATTACCCTGGGTCTCGGGGTTACTAGTCCAGCAACAATACCACTACGCCATCACCTCCCCTTTAAGGGCAGATGTACATGCGTTGGAGGCGGTTCAGAGGAGGTTTACTAGATTGATGCCTAGAATGAATGGGTTGTCTAATGAGGAATGTTTGGACAGGCTGGGTTTGTTTCCACTGGAGTTCAGAAGAGTGAGGGTTGATTTGATTGAAGTATATAAGATCCTGAATGGTCTTAATAAAGTGGATGTGGAAAGGACTTTTCCTCTTGTGGGTGAGTCCAGAACTAGGGGGCACAGTTTTAAAATTAGGGGTCATCCTTATAGGACAAGGAGGGAGGAAGGGATAAACCAGGGAACTACAGGCCAGTCAGTGTAATCTCAGCGGTGGGGAAACTATTGGAAGCAATTCTGAGGGACAGAATTAATCTACACTTGGAGAGGCAGGGATTAATCAAGGACAGTCAGCATGGTTTTGTTAAGGGGAGGTCATGTCTGACCAATTTGATTGAATTTTTCAAAGAGGTGACCTGGTGTCTAGATGAAGGCAATGCATTTGACGTAGTCTACTTGGACTTCAGCAAGGCTTTTGTTAAGGTCCCGCATGGGAGACTGATAACGAAGGTAAGAGCCCATGGGATCCAAGGCAATTTGGCAAATTGGATGCAGAATTGGCTGGGTGGCAGGAAGCAGAGGGTGATGGTCGAGGGGTGTTTTTATGACTGGGTGCCTGTGTCCAGTGGGGTTCCACAGGGACTGGTGTTGGGTCCCTTGCTGTTTGTGGTATATATAAACGATTTAGACTTGAATGTAGGAGGGTTGATCAGTAAGTTCACGGATGACACAAAAATTGGAGGAGTGGTAAATATTGAGGAAGATAGCCTTAGATTACAGGAGGATATAGACAGACTGGTCAGATGGGCTGATCAGTGGCAAATGGAATTTAATCTGGATAAGTGTGAGGTGATGCACTTGGGCAGGACAAACAAGGCACAGGAATACACGATGAACGGTAGGACCCTGGGAAGTACCGAGGATCAAAGGGACCTTGGTGTGCATGTCCACCGGTCCCTTAAGGTAGCAGGACAGGTCGATAAGGTGGTTAAGAAGGCATATGGGATACTTGCCTTTATTAGCCGAGGCATAGAATATAAGAGCAGGGAGGCTATGCTGAAACTGTATAAAATGCTGGTTAGGCCTCAGCTAGAGTATTGCATGCAGTTCTGGAATCTGCATTATTGGAAGGATGTGATTGCACTAGATGGAGTGCAGAGGAGATTTACCAGGCTGTTGCTTGGGCTGGAAAGTTTTAGTTATGAGGAGAGATTGGATAGACTGGGATTATTTTCCTTGGAGCAGAGGAGATTGAGGGGGGGACATGATTGAGGTGTATAAAATTATGAGGGGCATAGATAGGGTAGACAGGAAGGAAGTTTTCCCCTTGGTGGAGGGATCAATAACCAGGGGACATCGTTTTAAGGTAAGGGGCAGGAGGTTTAGAGGGGATCTGAAGAAGAATTTTTTCACCCAGAGGGTGGTGGGAATCTGGAACTCACTGCCTGAAAGGGTGGTAGAGGCAGAAACCCTCATAACATTTAAGAAGTATTTGGATGTTCACATGTGATGCCATGGCGTACAAGGTTATGACCCTAGTGCTGGAAAATAGGGCTAAAATAGTTAGGTACTTGTTTGACCAGCGCAGACTTGATGGGCCAAAGGGCCTTTTTCTATGCTGTAGACCTCTATGACAGCGATAAGGATTTTTTTTTCACTCAGAGGGTTTTGCGACTTTGGAGCTCTCTGCCTCAGAAGGCAGTGGAAATGGGGTCATGAATATCTTTAAGGCAGAGGCAGATAGATTCTTGTTAGGCAAGAGAATCAAAGATTATCGGGGTTAGATGGGAATGTAGAACTCAAAACACAGACAGTTCAGCTATGATCTTATTAAATGGCAGAGCAGTCTTGAGGGGCCAAATGGCCTACTTCTGCTCCTATTTCATATGTTGGTATGTTTAATGTTTGTTTCCATGAGCTCTCCACAAATGCTCACAGATCCTGCTGTTCTGTTGTGTTATGTAGCCTAGGACCATTTAGATTATATTCCCACTGTTTATTTCCCTTCCACAGTCTCATGAGCTTGTGTGTGTCCATAGCAGTTATCATTCTGCACTCATCAGCCTCTTTCCCAACCTACCCAGATCCCCCAGCTTCCTCTTTCCTATTTGAATAAATGCTCGTTCTTCCCAGTTTGGTGTCATCCATAAACTTAGCTTTGTTTCTTATCTCCTTCTTCAGATCATTTATATATACTGCAAGATGCAATGGCCACAGCATTACTCATTTTGGTTCGCTGTTAATGACCTCTTGCTATTTTGACACTAGTCAATTGCTTTTTCTGGTTTAGCCAATTGTAAGTTGATCTCAGAAGTTTGCCTCCTGACCTGTACCTTCATAGCCACAAAAACTAATTATATGCATTGCTTCTTTTGTTTAAAAAAAAAACTTTAGATACTACAAAGATGGAACCTCGATGGAACTTTTGGAAATACCTGGTTAACCCAAGGGGTCAGGTGACAAAAGTCTGGCGAACTGAAGATCCCATGGCAGCCATCAAACAAGAGGTGTCAGAATTAGTGGCAAATATCATATTGAAAAAAAGAGACGAATTTTGAAAAAGAACAGCTGTGTCTGGCAGCTACCTCTTGCTATGAATTTCAAAAAGAGTCATCAGACTTAAAGCTCACAGACCCTGTTGCTGTTTAACTTGGCAGTGAACTTCACTGAGATCCGAAATATCCAAATGCATGAAAGTATTGTGGGATCATATTGAATATTTAAATCTAAAATTATTTAGTCAGGTGATCAGCTTTTCATACAGTTCCAAATATTTATACATACTTTAGTTACAATGGGAATAAGTCATCATTTTACAGTGAGCTAAAAACCCATTGAAGTTCACATGACCTGCTTTGCTAAATATATATATGTCTCATAATACCTTTGAAAGATACCATTCCAGCATTGAGGTCATTGTGAACTGCTGTGGTAATCCTAAAGTCAATTTAAATTGTTTATAGGTGTAAAATAAGATAACCACTAAGAATGAACAGATTACCTTTTCCAATTGCAATTGATGTTCAATGCATTTACAATAGTATAAATCAGCTATGGTTTCAAATGAACACCTTTCAGGTCTCACATAAGTAAATGCATTGTATGCCTTTTGTTTAAAGGGACACTGGAGTGTTACATACATTGGCTCAGATCCTGCAACAGACAGATTAATGTCACAAACCCTAGATTACAAGTCACCATATTGGCTACTGGAAATCATTGCAGTGAAGCAGATGTGCTCCCTGCTCCAGAGGACACAGTTTATTTGGCACGATTACCTACATTTCTGGAAAAAAAAAGTTAATAGCAAACATTGGTTGATAATATGGCCATCAATGCATAAGTAAATGCATCATCATTTGCAATGCAGCATGGAAGTCATCTTTTTTTTGGATGACAATTCCCCTTAAATATCTAGATACACCAGTTAAGTAATAGTTGTTCACAGTTTTTGCACGTGTTACCATCACACCTGATCACTGGGTTTATGTTCCACACCACTGCAACATTAATTTTCAGATTGTACCTTCATATTTTAATTCATGCAATCTAATTCATTCATACCTCTGCACTATTACTGGTACAGTGCTAGTTTAATATCATATTTGTACACATTCCTGTGTGTGGTCCAATAATTTTTATTATTAGTTCCAAGACTGACAGTTTGTGTACCCAAAGAAAATCTTCAACTTAAGATCTGTTCCCTTCAGCACTTAAATAAATAAATACAGGCTAGGGATATTCCGATTCTGTAAAGTAAACCTTTGTAATGCACTCCTTATGTTATGACACTATCTCAAAGAGAGCACTTTTTTCACCGTAATTCTTGTATTGTCCTTTTTCCTATGTGATGCCAACGCTCAATAAGTCATTAGCTGTGTTGTATATTTGATAAAATAGCAACTAGGCAAGTGTGAAAAAATTAATGCACATTCCTAGTGTTCTGATGATTTTCATTAACTGCTGACATTCCTCACACTTGTGATTTATGATTTAAGGACCTCATGTTTGTAACAATTCAATTTGGATGAATGATTTATCAGTATCAAAGAAACAAAATTATTCCTAGAATGTGCTTCATATCACATGGTCTGAGGAGATTTTCTCATGATTGCAATTGAACCTGATTATTCTGTCAGCTGTGATACAAGTCGGGGTCAGTTAGCTCAGTTGGCTAAAAGGCTAGCATGAGGATCCAATTAATGCCAACAGCACGGGGTTTTATCCCCATTCTGTCTGACATAGACTCAGGGCCAACCTCCTCACTCTACCCATGGTTAAAAAATCATAGCACTCGGCCTTGTTTCAGCAAATAATTGCCAAGGTCTTGCCTTTGGGCAGAGATCGCAAGAAGAATGAACAACTGCAGCATCCCCAGGCTCTCAATGTAGCTAATGAAGCACTTTGAGCTTGCTGGGCAGTCACTATTTGGGAGGATTGGGGAAAGGCCAACACACTACTTGTGTCTATCTTGAGATGACAAGAGGTTTAGGAACCGCTCCCACCTACCACCACCCCGCCGCCATCACCATCCCTCTCCCCTCCCTCCCAGGAACTGCTCTATTATCTCCATGTCTATTTTATTCCTTTCCTCTTTCACTGTTACTCTGCAAATATCCCTTACATGTTACTTTGTTACTCCTGAATACTCTATCTGTTGCTCTTCCCTTAGTATGGTCCTTTCTTCTAATCTACACTCTCCCTGGTACTTTTCTGCATCTATTAATTTCTATCTCTGTTTCACTCTTCAATACTCTCCTCTGGACCCAAGCAATGAAAGATTGCAAGCAGAAGGATAGTCAGGGCTGCCACTGAAAGGATAGCTGCAAATAGAATAAGCGGTTGGAGCCAGCATTGGTGGACATTGAGCTTGAAGTCATCAGTTATGTGCTGGCCATTAATCTGCTACACATGCACGTGTATTGTTAACATTGACCCTGGATTACAGAGATGAGGATGGGTATAGTATAGCTTGCTTAACTGAGAGGGATGTGTTCAGGGTTGGGACTGTTAACTTTGATGGGAGCAAAAGGCCTCAGGATGGTGGAATGAGTAAGTTGGTCTATAAGGGTATGATTTTTCTTTGAATTTCAGGTAAATTACTGTGGTTAAGTTATGGACTTAATGCCATATTGAATTTTGAGAAATTAATTAATATGATGCGCTCTGTATTCAGAAGCTTTCACTGCTTCTGTTCAAAAACAACAAATGTGATTGACATTTCAGTACCCCAAATATTAACTGTGATGATATAAAAAATAGAAGAAGAACTCTGAAAGGTGACACATTTCCAGTTTATTAAATAAAAGGTCAAATATTTGATCTGAAGAAAAATCTCTCTGTGGCAGCCCTGTTGTGCAGGATTCTGTTTGGAGGAATGGTATTTTAATGCATATCACAATGTGACTCCTATCCTTGAGCTTTGTATAAAATATCTTCAAAAATCAATAAACATACTTTATTTTGAATGTTTGTTGTGTTTTGAGTAGTATCATTGGTGTGAGCTTGTATTGCACACTTATCAATACACTGTAGGAGATGTATACTAATATGCTCCAATTTCCATGAACAGAATTGATCCTGCGACTGTTGCAGTGTTATCAGATTGCCTGTCCAATATCAGGGTATCTGTAAGCCAGAGCTTCTTCCTTCTTGATAGTGGGAAGACCAAAGTCATCCTTTCCAGCTGAAACTCGTGCCCTAGTCCCTGATCTTACTCCTTACCAATGTCACTTAAACTCAGCCTAATAGTGTGCAACTCAGCATCCTACTCAGCCTTTATCTGAGCTTTTAATTCCATCTAGACTACCATCAACACAGCCTACTTCCACTTCACATACATCACCCAATTTCTTCCCTTCCTCAACCCTACTGTCACCGAAACCCTTGATCTACAGCTATGATTCATCTAGACTCAACTTTTCTGATACCTTCCTCATTGGCTTTCAGAGTTTAATCAAATAAAAAATTCATTTTATCAAACCTCCATTGCCCACATATTTTCCTCCTCCAAATCTCTTCACAGACTTTCTCATTCTGGAATCCTCAACCTCCAGCAGCACTTATATAGGACAATGGTGAGGCCACACCTGAGGACTAGAGCAGGCTGGAGGGGCTGAATGGCTTACTCCTGCTCCTTGTTCATATATTTCCATCTGTTTACCTAAGGAAAGACACACTTGCCTTAGAAGGAGTGCAATGAAGGTTCATTAGACTATTTCCTAAAATGAGCGGATTTATTGCCCATCCCTAGTTGCCCTTGAGAAGGTGGTGGTGAGCTACCTTCTTGAACCGCTGCAATCCATGTGGTGTAGGTACACCCACAGTGCTGATAGGGAGGGAGTTCCAGGATTTTGACCCAGCGACAGCGATGGAATGGCGATATATTTCCAAGTCAGGATGGTGTGTGACTCGGAGGGGAACTTCCAGGTGGCTGTGTTCCCATCTATTTTCTGCCCTTGTCCTTCTAAATGGTAGTGATCATGGGTTTGTTCGCCACCTGTCTAAGAAGGACCCTTGGTGTATTTCTGCAGTGCATCTTGTAGATGGCACACACTGCTGCTACTGTGCGTCGGTGGTGGAGGGAGTGAATGTTTGTGGATTGGGTGCCAAACAAGCGGGCTACTTTGTCCTGGACAGTGTCAAGCTTCTTGAGTGTTGTGGGAGCTGCATTCGTCCAGGCAAGTGGACAGTATTCCATCACACACCTGACTTGTGCTGTGTAGATGGTGGATAGGCTTTGGGGAGTCAGAAGGTGAGTTACTCGTCACAGGATTCCTAACCTCTGACTGCTCTTGTAGCCACAGTATTTATATGGCTAACCCAGTTCAGTTTTTTATCAATGGTAACCCCCAGGATGTTGATAGTGGTGGATTCAGTGATGGTAATGCCGTTGAACATCAAGGGGCGATGGTTGGATTCTCTCTTGTTGGAGATGGTCATTGCCTGACACTCATGTGACGCAAATGCTCCTTGCCACTTGTCAGCCCAAGCCTGGATATTTTCCAGGTCTTGCTGCATTTGGACATGGACTGCTTCAGTATCTGAGGAGTCGCAAATGGGGCTGAACATCCTGCAATTATCAGCAAACATCTCCACTTCTGACCTTATGATGGAAGGAAGGTCATTGATGAAGCAGCTGAAGATGGTTGGGCCGAGGACACTACCCTGAGGAACTCCTGCAGTGATGTCCTGGAGCTGAGATGACTGACCTCCAACAACCACAACCATCTTCCTTTGTGCTAGGTATGACTCCAACCAGCGGAAAGTTTTCTCCCTGATACCCATTGACTCCAGTTTTGCTTGGGCTCATTGATGCCACACTCAGTCAAATGCTGCCTTGATGTCAAGGGCAGTCACTTTCACCTCACCTTGGGAGTTCAGCTCTTTTGTTCATGTTTGAACCAAGGCGGTAACGAGGTCAGGAGCTGAGTGGCCCTGGCAGAACCTAAACTGGGCATCAGTGAGCAGGTTATTGCTAAGCAAGTGTCACTTGATAGCACTATTGATAACCCCTTCCATTACTTTACTAATGATGGAGAATAGGCTGATGGGGCAGTAATTGGCCAGGTTGGATTTGTCCTGCTTTTTTTTGCAGTATCCAGTGCCTTCAGCCGTTTCTTGATATCATGTGGAGTGAATCGAATTGGCTGAAGACTGGCATCTGTGATGCTGGGGACCTCCTGAGGAGGCCGAGATGGGTCATCCACTCGGCACTTCTGGCTGAAGATTGGTGCAAATGCTTCAGCCTTTTCTTTTGTACTGATGTGCTGGGCTCCCCCATCATTAAGGATGGGGATATTTGTGCAGCCTCCTCCTCCAGTGAGTTGTAAAAAACTATCCACCACCATTCACGACTGGATGAGGCAGGACTGCAGAGCTTAGATCTGACCTGTTGGTTGTGGGATCACTTACCCATGTCTATCACTTGCTGCTTATGCTGTTTGGCACGCAAGTAGTCCTGTGTTATAGCTTCACCAGGTTGACACCTCGTTTTTAGGTATGCCTGGTGCTGCTCCTGGCATGCCCTCCTGCACTCTTCATTGAACCAGGGTTAATCCCCTGGCTTGATGGTAATAGTAGAGTGGGGGATATGCCAGGCCATGAGGTTACAGATTGTGTTTGAGTACAATTCTTGTGCCATAAGGAGAGATTGAGTGGATTAGGTGTATATTCCCTGGAGTTTAGAAGAATGAGACATGATCTCATTGAAACATTTAAAATTTTTAAAGGTGCTTGGCAGGATAGGTGCTGAGGAAATGTTCCCCATGGCTGTGAGGTCTAAACCACAAGGTCACAGTCTCAGAATAAAGGTTGGCTATTTAGGACTGCGATTAGGAGAAGTTCCTTCACTAAAGAGTTGTGAATCTTTGGAATTCTATGTCAGAGGTGTGGATGCTGAGTCATTGAGTATATCCAAGAAGAGGTTAATAGATTTTGGGTACTGAAGGGAATTCAGGGATATAGGGATGCTGCTAGAAGATGGAGTTGAAGGTAGAAGATCAGTTGTAAGGCAGAGCAGGCTTAAAGGGCCAAATGGTCTACTCCTGCGTCTAATTTTTGCGTTCTTCCACATCCCATCCCTCACTCCCTGCTGTTCCAATTTTGATCTACTACAAACTCCTCTAACTCTGCTTTTCACCACTTTCCTTCTATCTGGCTCTGGTTTTATGCCCAACCAATTTCTATTGCTGACTGTTGTAGCACAGGTCTCCAGCACCTGGAATTCACATCAATGTTGAATTGTTTTAAGCCAGCAACAGGAAGGACACAGATACCACCTGATCTTTTTAATTGCTACTGGCCATACTAAGTCTAATAAATGCACTGCTCAACACAACAGTATATTTTGTGGTGACATCATCATGCAAAAACTTTGGGCAGAATTTTCAGGTCAGCATGCAGGCGTGCGCACAACCCGCTCGAGTGTAAAATAGCGCATGATGATGTCAGGCAAGTGTCCCAACGTCATTCCGCACTCACATGACATTTCAGTCGTGGGCACTCGCAAAAGTCGGAAGTGCACCCGACGACAATTAAGAGACCAATTAAGCCCATTAAAGATGTAATTGTCCCCAATTTTACATGGTCCATCCAACCTCACAGTTGGCGGATGGGCGAACGCATTTTTCATGAGACCTCATCCAAGGGCGGAATGAGGTTTCCGATATTAAATTAAAAAAAATAAAAATCCATGGACAAAATTGTTATCATGTATATGTTCAGGTGACTGTGATGCTTGGACATTTTTGTTCTGATTTTAAAATCTTTGTTTAACATTTTTGAAGTCTTCAGCTCCCAGAGGCAGCACTCTGCCTTCAAGAAGCTTTCATTCCGTGCTCGCCCGTGCCAGTGCTTAGGTCAGCGCCCACCCTCCTCCTGCCCCCACCCCAGCAGCCCTAAGCATTTCAACGGGCGCTTCACGCTGGCTGGCCATTAATTGGCCAGCCAGCGTGAAATCGCAGTCCGGGGGCTGATAGCAGTCGGTGGCCAATCGCAGTCAGCGGCCTGTTCCCCAGCCACTCCCGAACCCACCGATCATGCCCACCCACCGACCTGAAAATTCTACCCTTTGTTATTATCCTTGTAGTGCCATCTTGATTTAAGATCCCCTACTGCACCATGGAAGCACTGAACAATGTATTGTCAAACCAATCTAATAAAAGCAGTGTCCTTTTCTTTCAAAAAAAAAATTATACACATGCACACTTGGAGAATATAATGGTTAGCCTTGAGCATGTGAAGGGTATTGGGCCCCCACAATACAGCCAGCTTACAGTTGCCAATTAATTATGGGAAAGTGACTTAGCCTATTCATTGAGTCCCAGGGAGCAACGCAACAGCAGCTCATGGAACAGTTTGGGCCATTTTACATTGTTAAAGGTGCTATATAAGTTTAATTGTTCAGTTGTGAGGACATGAGCTGATGTGGCAGTGCATGTAGCTGCTGATTCTTGTTTTGCAGCCAGCTATCATTACACTGCCTAATCAATACACATACTCCTGTTTGCTCCTCATTCATTGTTCTCGATAAAGCCCCAATACATAAATGTTATTGTGAAAGTAGTTTGCTCTTTAGTGGATATCTGTCAGTTGTAGACATCTGCTGTGAGGCATCCAGCTGACCAGAGGCAAAGGGACTTTATACAAAAAACAGTGAATAAAAAAGCAGAAAAATTAGTTCTATAATAGTTACCAAACTCTTGACTGAAAATCTTCACTAAACTACTGAGCAATTTGTTTTGTTGTTTTGCTCTTAAATATTGATCTGCCATCAATACAGACTTGACTCCCCAGTCTCACTGAGTTGGAATTCCACTGCAATATTAGTAATGAACAGTTTAATCATTACTCCCTTACATATTATTTTAATTAAGCCACTACTCAATTTAAAATAAATGGCAAACTCTTTACTAAAGTAGTCAATAATAGAATTTCATGCTAACATGTTCACCAATATCACACAATGGAAATTAATTTTCAAATGTAGGTGCCTGGTAGAGTAAGTATGCACGGTAGGAGGGCAGCAGTAAGTTAACCGGTGTTATAGATAGATACAACCAGCTAACGTTACACTGCCTTACCACCATGCACAAAATGTTTAAAACATCACTTGTTCTTATGGTTTCCCCCTGTCTTGAAACAACAGAGGCACTGACCATGGGGCAGGTGGCAGGGTACTTAGCCGCTGCTGTCTAAACAATATGCAGCCAGCTAACTGCACACTGCCTGCCTGACTCAAGTATTTCAAGATAAATATTCAAGCTTAAAGATGCTTCAGAGATTTGTGTCAAAAATATTTTTTCACAATCATGTTCCTCTAAATAGGATAAAGGCTAATCTAGGACCAGATTAATAAATTTTATTTATGTTGATGGCAGGAGAGCAGATCAGTAGAATATCTCTCAGTCTAGATATGTATATGCATATACAATCCATTAGCTCATGTGTACGATCTCTGAAAGAATATATATGAAAGATTTCACAAAAATATCAACAGCATAAACCCGATTACTACTAACAAACATACAAAATAAAACAGCTCCAACCACAAGTAACGCAAGCTATATGAGGGGGCAAAAACACAGAGAAAAATGTTGTGGCAAATTTCAGGAAAAACTCTGAGAAATTCCTTCTCAACTTCTATGGCAATCAAGCAAGTTATCCATGGCACATCACCAGACATATGTAAAATACTCCCCAGGGCCTGAATTTTTTGGATAGCGGGGTCTCCCTTTCCGCCATCCAAAGAATTGACGGGGAATAGATCCCCGCCAACTCAGAGTGCCCCGCAGCCAATTCACGCTTAAATGAGCGGTGGCTGCAGGTGAGACTTTTGCCCCTCACTCGGGAGGGAGTCCTGCCTTAGAGAGTTGCCAGCCAATCAAGAGCTGCACTGGACTGAAAAGGAAGTACGCCAATTAGCTTGAGCCTAAGCCCCCTAAGACTGGAGGTCAAGGTAAGTTTAAGGGGTCACAAGGCGGGGAGAGTAAGGAAGGCCTGGTGGGGTGGGAGCACAAAGGAAGTGATCACAGTGTCGGGGGAATGGCTGGGGGAAGAGATGTCCAGCACACTGGACCTTAAGTGGGGGGCACCCACAGTCAGAAAGAGGCGCTATGCCCTCCCCACACTCACCCCCAACTTCCCACCCGAGATCTAGACCCGTTCCTTTATGGGCTTCCTCCACGCCAGGTAAATCTTCCCATCAGCCTAAAAATTGAGGTTGGGCAGCAAACAGCCCTTAAGTAGCCAATAATTGGCCACTTAAGGGCCTCAGTTGGTGCAAGGTTGGGCTTTCCGTCCGAGGCCTTACCCGCCCCAGCATAAAATCACACCGTGATTGGGGTGGGCAGGGAGCTGGAAGGAATCCCATTCCTTCAATTTCATGTTCCCCCTCTCCCCCGCCCACCCCAATGCCTAAAAGTCCAACAGTGGGGGAGCGTGAAATTCTGGCCCAGATATCTCCCAACTGTCTCAGGGGCATAGAGCTATATTTCCTACATTACGACAGTGACTACACTTTAAAAGTAATGCACTGGCTGTAAAGCATTTTGAGATGTCCAGTGGTCATGAAAAGTGCTATATAAAGGCAAATCTCTTTTCTTTTTTATGCCGGACCAAAATCAACCAATTCTATCCACTGGGCCAGCTCCTTTGCCGTAACTGTGCAATAGGAGATTGGCAAACTACCCACCACAACCATTCCCCATCCGTCTGTCTGGAGGAAAATGTGTAAAGTCTGCAACTGCTCGTTGATACCAGCTCTCCAGGGGTTCCCAAAACCCCACCTAGAGGTTAATGACAGGAGATCAGGACCACCTACCTGCAGAAATTCATGGCCCGTACATTGTCTCTTATTGTTAATGCTTCCCAATTTGATTGATGTAAATGTGTTTCAATTGATTTTCAGTGGCCAAAAATAAAATGGAATCTCAAATACATTGGGCACATTGTCAGTACAATCTATGATAGACAAACACTAACCACAACAAGCGCTTGCATAGGGTTTCCTTAGGTATACAGTTACTAGTGCTACTGCATTTGAGGGAAGAAAATCTGATCATAGAAGACTACTTCTCACAATCCAGGTTTTAGTTTGATGACTGGGGATAGGTTTTGATGGGATCTGTGGAGATGTCTATTAGTTGCATAGTACCCTCCAAGGAAGATAAGCATAGATTCAGGAGAGACAACTTGGGAAAGGATTGTAAAATTCAGTTTAAAAAAAGACTATTCCTAATGTAATTTCAGGACACAATAGGATCACAGGAGCACAGAATGGTTACAGCACAGAAGGAGGTCATTCAGCCCATTGTGTCTGAACTAGCTCTCCACAGGAGCAATTCAGCTAATGCCATTCCACTGCCTTTTCCCTATAGATGATAATTATGTGGGAAAGTCCGTTTTGTTAGAACATATAAAGAGCTGAGATGTTTCAGATGTGGCTCTGAAGTCATCAATAATATTAGAAAATTGAGGTTCTGAAACGTTGAGCTAGATTTTCATTGTGCAGTGGTACTGGGCGTGGAGGTAGCCTGTGCCAGCAAATTTCGTGCTACCGGTCTCTTGGCATAAACCGCTCTCCAGCCTATTTTGATCAGGGCTACTTTGGGGTTGTGACAATTACTTACCCACCAATAACAGATAGCCAGTCAGACCAACTAAAGTGACCCTTCACACACATAGCCTAGAACTTCCCCCTGCTAAAGCCAAATGATGGAGGCAGCCTCCCAGTGGCAGGCCGGGGCAGGGAGAAAGGATGCCTCGTTTAATATCGCCCCCACCTCCCCAATTCGCAGCCGCAATTGCCAGAGGGCCACAGCTGCGACCTCAAGTCATCCTGTGGAGGACTCCCCCTCCACAATGCTGACCTGGCAGCTGTGGGCAAATTTCATTTTTAAACATTGAACAGTCTTCAGAAGGCAACCTAGAGGCACCGCCTCGGTACCCCACCTACACCCACCTCTTCCAGTGAAGCAGCTGGCCGCCCAGACACTTGGGTGCTCTGCCTGGCCCTCCCAGTTGTGGAGCCTGCCCACCGTCCTTAATTGTACACGGCTTACTGAGACAGTCTCTTAACTGACCACCTCCTCCAACATCTCCCGCGGGGTCTCACTGCAGGCATTTCCAGGTTCCTGACCCACATTTCATCCTAATCTTGGGATTGGGACTCGGGAATTAAAATTCTGCCCGTTGATTGGTTTTACGGTGCAAAACTGTCCATAAGTAATTAGCATTCTCTCTTGTATTTTGTTCTGGCTTTTCTGTAAAGCAGTAATATAAAGCAGCCAATTGGAACTTACTTGCTATACCTCCACTGATGCCTCATTTTTGTGTTAGTGAATGAGGCCTTAATCAAATTGTTAGGTTCTAATTGGAGAGTGTATTTGAATTGCATTTGAAACTGGATGAAAGTACGGTGCAGTGGGTTAGAGCAGGACCCTTTCATATCACATGCCCAGTTTGAATACTGTTCAGGAAGTATGGTAGCCTTCTCTCATTGACAACAACTAGGTTTCTGCTATCACTTTTGTATCATGCCAGAAGTTGCAATCTTAGCTCTATTTTCACAGAAATGCAAATACAAATATGCATGTTCACTGCTTACTCACTCTGGGGTTAGTTAAAGAGCTCTTCATTAAATTTATGTATGGGGTGCTAGTCACTGGCTAACTAAGTTGGGAAAATGCATATCAGTGGGCTGATAGGGCAATAATGTGGAAAAAGTGGCCTCACTACCATTACTCCAATATACATTTGCCTATTCACACTACATTTGTGGCATTGGATTAGTGCAAAAAAAGGGATGATGCAAAAGTACAATGTAACAGCACCAAAAATGAACTGAGGCTGAGCAGTCTCAATTCAACTCCAGTAATATTGAGAGAAGAACTTCATTCAGAAAAGTCATAGCGTGGTACTTGACATTGATGATTTGAACCAGTAGATGTTCTACTGAAACTGGCTTTAAGGGACATTGTAAGGGAGTGCAGGAGAAGCATTGTCCTATATCTAAACCATATTATATCTATCTCCTTCCCCGTATCCCCGGCCCCAGTGCGTTTATGTTCACATAAAGTAGCACAAAGCGTTCCATTGCTCTTGATTGGCATTGCTCAGTGTGATAGGATTAAATTCACTGAAATTGAATTTGCTTGAATCCCTGGTTATAAGCAGGCTTATTATATATTGCAAGTTCCAAACCCTGTACTCAGCCTTTCTTAGACCTATAGCACTTTGGTACGATAATTCCTTTATTTGACTTTAAGTAATTATCTTGGAAACGAGTTTATGTGTTACATTAGGGCCAGAAGATCCTACTTCAAATCAAGTCCAGGTGGCACAATTTCAAAACTTCTATCATGCTGAACTGAAGTCAATAGATGGCCAATGAGACAAAATCTATTTGAGTTGTATTTTAGTCAAATTGCTATCTAAAGTCTCTGACTAATAATCTACCTAATTACATTTTAAACACAAAGGTGCAGCAAGTCAGTGTGTCTTTGAAGACCGCTGATGATGAAGTGCTCTCAGATGCAGCAGTGTGGAGTGTAGCTAGCAGCTGCTGACCTGTCAAACACAACAGCCAGCTAGCAGTACACTGCCTAACCGCCGCATCTTTCTTATCTTTCTTGCCTTTCCTTTCTTTCATTTTAAATCTGACACCATATGTCTTGTTCTTCTTTGGAAGTGGGTTAAGTGCTTCACAAATTTTGCATTTTTAGGCAAAATTTAACACAATACTTACAACATTCTAATTTTTTAAGCTGTTGGTTCATTAATATCATGCAGGCTTGTAATAAGCAGTTGATGGTATGTACTAGGGAATAATAACAAGGCATAATGTCTTTCACACCCTGAAAATTACACTTTGAGTAAAGCTGTAGTAGTTTCTAATTCTTAAAAGTGTCAAACTGAGATTTCCACCCTCAATCATTTGCATACATCTATGGTTAATATATATAAACTGCAGAGTTGGCAAAGGCAATTTAATTCAGTATTTGTTTCATTTGACCTTTTAATGGCAGGTTTAATTAAAGTATGAATGGCCTTGGGGCTCCATATAGTTGCTATATGATGATATCCATTTTCCACCCTCTATAAACTCAAACTCGTCCAAAACTCTGCTGCCTGTAGTCTAACTCATACCAAGTCCTGTTCACCCATCAATCCTGTGCTCGCTGATTTACATTGTCTCCTGTTCCTGCAATTTTAAAATTATCATCCTTATTTTCAAATCCCTTCATGGCCTCACCCCTCTCTATCTCTGTAAACCCCTCCAGCCTGACAACTCTGGCTGCATCCACATCCTCAATTTTAAAAGCTCCACCATGAGGGGCTATGTCTCCAGCTACCTGGGTCCTGAGTTTTGGAATTCAGTCCTCAATCCTCTCCACCTTTCTATCTCTCTCTTTCCTCCTTGTGAATTAGAAAATGGCTCAGCTTCACTTATAGTGTAAAATCCATGCTGTTAAAACCTAGCTTTTTCCCAAGCTTTGGTTACCTTGCCTAATTCTCCTTATGTGGCTCTGTCAACTTTTGCTTGGCAATGCACCTGGGAAGTGCCTTGTGCCGTTTTACCAATTAAAGACACCATATAAATGCAAGTTTTCATGTTGGTGTTGTTGAAGGATTAACAACTGTGATTCAATCCTTACAAGCTGATAGTGATGCTATGCAATTGATTATCTATATATTAGTGTGTGATCTTAATATGTTTCTATTGCCAACTTGATTAGCAATCATTTTATGCCCCAGTTCTGAAGATATGGATAAAACGTTTGGCATTCTAAAAGGTACCTTAAACAGTCGGTGTACATATTGCTGTGAACTCCACTTTGTTTCGTTGGCAAGTTTCTTCATTATTTTCTCCTGTAAAATTAAATAATGGTAATTTACACAAAACATGATGTTTTTTGTATTTTGTGCAGCCAAGAGCTCAAAATGGACAATGTTTTTTTTTCTCATTCAGTAACTTGTTTTTTTCTGCATTTTTAAACGAGGGTTATTTACTCACATACCGTAATAAATTAGATTTCTCACTCCAAGCTGTAAATGAATGTGAACGTCTAAAAAATAAACGGCCCTATTAACTGCAGTACGCTCTTTGTATCTACTTTGTTTTTCAATTACCATCGCTTACCCGAATTTTCACCCTCTCTTCCAGCCCAAACTCCGAGATATTCATTTCCCAGTCAGTACCATGTGTCAACTGAATACGGTTAACATTAAGTGACACTTACCCATTGCATCTCCTCTCCTGTCTTGGTTTTACGGGAAAAACATCTTTCTAATTCCCACTCCATTCTCCGACAGAGAAAGTTAACTAGGGTTAAAATAACTATATTAAAAGAGATTAAAAGAAATGCAATCCTTGCAATTTATCTCAAAAAGATCCTTTTTCTCTGTCTTTTTCTTTCCAGTATAGCCAAGTGCATTACTTTTACTGACTGATTATGCACTGAGCCCTGGATCAGTTCCTTCCCTGAATCTCTGCCTCTCCGCTTCTGTTTTTAAAGCTTTTTTGAGCGCCGGGGTGAGCGGGAAATACCCAGCCTCTCCCCTGATAGGTGGAAAGTGGGGAACGCCCCCACTGCTGTGACGTCGACCAAAGGGATTCCCTCACCGAAAGCCGCGTCCCTGGCTGTGGAAATGCGCCCTCATCGAACCGATGAGACAGTCACCGGCCCGCCACTGGCAACACAAGAATGGCGGGGCTTGGAAACAGAAATAATGGACAGGGACAGAGGGCAGTTTAAGGCGGGAAGAGGGGCGGAATGGGAGGACAATAGTATCAGATAATTTAAACAAAAAGCAATTTAAGACTGATTAACTGCATCAATATACTGAATATAGGAAGTATTTGTTTCAATAGTGATAAGTGAACCTCAAAATAGTTACCCAAACTTTTGGATCTTAAAAATCATACAGTTAATAGGTCCAATTGGATAATCTACCCTTACGCAAACAGAATATTGTCGTGCATCTCCCGCACAGATAACTCTATAATAGGTTTATCGTTATTTCGGAGGAAGAAGGTGCATTCATCAACCGTTTGAATTCATTTTTCACCATACTAACAGTTCAACTGTTAGATATAACACTTATAAAACTTCAGAGTGTGTTGCTCACAACAAGAAATCTGGTCTGAAGAAGAAAATAACTTTCTTCAGGGGCGGGAATGTGAGTGCAAGCGATAATTTAGAACATTCTGGATTGAATTTTGTTTCAAATTGTTCATTGCACGTTTAAAACTGAAAATAAGAAATGGACGTTAAGGAAAACAATTCTGTTAATTTTTCATGTAACGAATTCAAGCTATGGGCAATGTGACTTTACTGAACACCAACAATATGTTTTACTTCTACCAATAACGTGAAGTCCTGCGATTCAATGCTGCTTCCCCATTAAACGCACCTCTGTATTACTGCAATACAGATTCAGTTGACAGTATTGGATTGAATGAATTGTAAGATCACAGAAATTTTAGATAAATAATAATAGTTGCTCTGGACAAATTCGTGATTGATTTAAATGGAGATTGAAGATGAGCGCGAAGTTGAGTTCCAGGGGCGCCAGATTGTTAGTTCACCAGAGACCAACACCGCAGTGTGACCACAGCGGGAGCTGATCGGAGCAACAGGCGAAATATTGTAATACTGTTTGACACAAACTTGATTGTGTACTGTTTTTTGAAAGGCTAGCAGTAGCGTTTAATTCTTTGCTTAAGGAAACATATCACCCTCCTTTGTTTCAATTATTCCATTTCTTAATCACTGAGATAAGTTTCATCTTAATTCTTGACAGTCCGATTTTTGAGCCAGCCTATTACTGCCAGCGTTTGCCTTTGAACCCTCTGGCATTAAGATAAAAAGCCAAAAAGAAAAATGCAGGTTATAGACTTCTGAAATAAAAGCAGAAAATATGCATAAGAAATATATAGCGGAGCCATTTTATGACTTTGTGAATCTTGTGCTCACCAAGGACCGCGACTCGAGCGAATCAAGTCATATGTAACTTCCATAACGTTGCTTTCTGTTTTCAATCTTCCTAAAGTGCTAAATTGTGTGTGCGTCTTATTTTTCAGGGGAGATTGCTGTGCAGGTTCCCTTTAGAGCATTGTATGCAATATTGAGAACTTCTTTTTGGAAAGGACAATAGAGCCATCCAAAGACATTCAGTGTTGATTTACAACAACCATTTGTATTTATATGTCGCCTTTAACGTAATAAAACGTGGGGGAAATAATCAAACAAAGTATAATACCCAGGCACATAAGGAAATATTGGGGCAGATGACCAAATGCTTTGTCAAAGAGGTGGTGTATTTAAGGGGCGTCCCAAAAGAGGATGGAGAGATAGAGAGCTGCAGAGGTGTATGCAGGCACCCCCACAGTTTGAGGCTTTGGCAGCTGAGAGCAGAGCCACCAATGAGGGACCGATTAAAATAAGGGATGCTCATGAGGCCAGGATTTGAGGACCTGAGATATTTTGGAGAGGATTATTATGATTTGGAAAACTTGGAAAAATAGTGGAATGAAATTCCCATCGGAACTTTCAAAAGAAAACAGGACAAGTATCTGAAGAGAACTCATTTGTAGGGTTACAAGGGGAAAGGTTGGGACAACTGGTACAAAGAGCCAGCACAGGCCTTTTATGCTGTAAGATGATTCTAATATGAATGTAGAGATAAGAATGACCATTCAATCTGTCCAGTTTGCCACATTCCTCTGGTTCATTAAAACTGCGCTACAAGAGCACGTTAGAGGGTTGCCAGCCTCCTGAATTCTTAAAGTCTACCGTCTACAAGGCACAAGTCAGAATTGCGATGGAATAGTCTCCATTTGCTTGCATGACTGCAGCTCAAGAAGCTCAACACCATCCAAGGCAAAGTAGCTCATTAGATTGGCACCTCATCCACGCAGTGGGTGATGCACTCTGGCAATTCACCAGAGCTTGCTCCACAGCATTTCCCCAAATGGCAACCTTGACTGCATAGAAGGACAAGGGCAACAAGCTCATAGGAACACCATCACCTACAAGTTCCCCTCCAAATCACACACTATCCTGACTTGAAATGATGTCGCCATTCCTTCATCATCACGATGTGATGGTGGAACTCCCTACCTAACATTATTCTGGGAGTACCTTACCACATCCCTGTAGCATTTAAAGCAGGCAGCTCACCGCCAACTTCTCAAAGGCAACTAGGGATGGTCAATAAATGCCGGCCTTGGTAGTGACATTGTCATCCCTTGAATGAATGTAAAAAAATGAAAAATGCACAATTCTTATTTCAGTTATGGATTTGCTGTTAAAAATGGACGGCATTTTCCAGTCCTCATATTCATTATGCATTGTGCTTTCCTATCGATGGTCAGTTGAGCTTAAGTGTATTTGTATTTTATTTAACATTTACGGTAGCCTGCCCTTTAGTATTTTATTTAACATTTACGGTTGCCTGCCCTTTTAAAAAACGGAGTAACAAGGACACTAAGATAAAAATAAAATGCTGCGGTTGCTGGAAACCTGAAACAAAAACAGAAAATGCTGGAAAAACTCAGCAGGTCGAACAGCATCAGTGGGGAGATGCTGTTAGACCTGCTGAGTTTTCCCAGCATTTTCTGTTTTTGAACAAGGACACTAAACTGTTTTCTGAGTGCTACTATTCCACACAAAATGAATTTCAAAACCACGATTCTGTAGGTATAAGTGATGTGCTTTCTATACTAATTAGCACCATAAATTTGCATTTCTATATTAGCAATTCCTTTGCATTCTTTTGACAAACTTATAATGTTGCTCTTGGTCATTCTCGGGACACTTGAGGATCTGCAAGAAGGTACGAGGCGACCTGGTGGTCATGAGCTGCCCGTCTTGTTGGCGGACTTTCTGTATTTGCTGGTTTACGACCAATTTGTGTTGATGTACTGATAAAGCTGTGCACTAAGAATTACTATTTTCTCCCAAAATAGCACCATTTGGATAACTGCTGTTGTCTTTTAAAATTTCTTAGCATTTCCAAGGGGGTCCCCACACGTGTTAAATATGAAAATCATTGCTGTGAGAATTGGCGGCGTGAATGTATGAATACAAATAACATTTTCATATAGTGTTCTGCCTACCGGACAAAGTTTATTTTTTAAATGCAGCTGGTGCATGGTGGTCACATTGGAATAGGCAGAGAGTGGTCTGAATTCACAGCAAACAGGAGACCATTCAAATTGATATTCCTGGGAATACAGAGAAAAACACAGACCCGGTCAACATGACTGAAGGGAATTTAATCCAACGAAGTACAAATACGTGACTAGTAAAATTGCTTATTGCATCATGACACGGAATGAAAAATAGGAATTAAAGAGCTATTCAGAGTAAAATATTTGCAGATGTGTGCTGGGTCAATATATTTTTAAAGTCCAGTCGAACAGAATATTACTGGTACGTTCTCGGAAGGTCTCGGTTCAACCGTTGAAATATCAAAAAGCAAGTGGAAATCTGGCTGTTTGGAATAATGGTTCGGTCATTTACGGTTGTCACTTATTCCAACGTATTCAACCTCATATAATTTACCCAGAATTAAGTAAAACGAATTTTAAGTTTCATTTAATGTTCACTTGCTCCTAATCATTAAATAGTTTTGTAAACATAAATGATTTGGTGGTACCAGATATTATTCAAGTGGGATTTTTTTCTAGGAATTAAATAACAGTTTAAGATTGCTGTCTACAACTGAACAATAACTACTTTATCATGAAATGTCAAATACCTTTTATTGTTAAACCTAACAGCTGCAACTCCACCCAGCCCTGCATCCCTGACAGATCATTCTCGCTTGGTGGCACTGTGGTATTTCTAACTGAACAGCTCTGAGCCCTCAATTCACGAGAATAAGTGCCACAAAAGCCATTGATGTACCGTAATTCATCAATCTCAAAAGATCCCAAATTCTTCCCAATCCAGCATTCATTTGTTAAAAGATCTCCTGATAGTCACCTCTATTACTTTGCTTGCAAGTCTATTTCAAACCTTGGTCACTATTTGCACAAAGAAGAATTTCCTGATGTCACCTCTAAATTTACTGAATTTAACATAATATTTCGTATCTACCTATACACTGTCATAACAAACCTGTATACCTCTTTAAAATAATCCTTCAGATGCCTCCATCCCAGGTTAGAAAGCCAAGTTTTTGCCTGTCGTTCCTCATAAATTAGGCCTTTAACATTAGGCATGAGCTTGATTGTCTTGCTTGTTCTGGTCCAGATGTCTTCCAATTTGAAATGTTTGAGATAACAACTATAGTTTTCAACACTATTTTCAAACAGCTCAAACCTACAATGTTTCAGGGTCAACCTGAGGAATGAATAAGAAATCAGATGAAGAGTTATTTTAAATGAATATTCATTGGAAGACTTATTAGTGAGTGGGGTAAAGTATATGGATGCACCAAGGCTCAGTGTTTAGACCCTTACCCTTTCTAATTTACATTAATGAATTGGATTCCAAAACTCAATGCAAAGTAATCAGATTTGCTGATCAACCAAACAAACTTGACAAATTTTCATTGAGTGTTTGAACATCAACAAATCAAAATTCCATCTGTAATGGAAACAGATTTATCAATGATGAATTAAAAACAGAAAATGTCAGAAGTACTCAGCAGGTCAGGCAGCATCTGTGGAGAGAAACAGGCTTAACAATTCAGATCGATGACCATCACAACCTGAAACATTAATTCTGATTTTCTCCATGGATGCTGCCTGACCTGCTGAGTATTTGCAGCATTTTCTGTTTTTATTTCATATTTTCAGCATCCACAGTATTTTCCTTTTATGTTATCAATGGCTTGCTTGGATACTTAAACATGATGTTGGATTTCCACACATCAGATATTCAGATGACAAATAAAAATCAAAGGTATACAGTAATTATTATTTCTGTTAACAAAAGCTGCAACATTGTGCTTTTGGGTAAATTCATCTTGAAGTTTCTAGAAGTTGCAGAAATTAGAAAATGCTCCAAAAAGGAAATATATTGTATAGCTTTCATTGACTCATTGCAGTCCGCATTGGTTTGGATTTCATGCATGTCATTTCAATTCATGTATCCTTTAGTCCATGCAGGCAACAGTACAATGTTTTGAACATGTCTGAACTTAAACCTGTGTGCCCTAGTCCTGTACCATCAGCTAATGGGAACAACTTTTCTCCGTCTAGCTTATCCAAACCTCTCATAACTATGTACATCTCGATCAAATTTCCCATCAGTTTCATTTGCTCCTAAGGAAAACAACCCCAGCTCCTCCAACCCAACCTTGTAGCTAAAATCGCTCATCCCTGTAAGCATTCTGATGAATCTTCTTTACACTCTCTCAAAGACCTTCACATCCTTCCTAAAGTGTGGTTGCCAGAACAGGATGCAATACTCTAATTGTGGCCTAACTAGAGCTTAATCCAAGAGCAGCATAACTTCCCTGCTTTTCAACTCAGTACCTTGATTTATGAAGCCCATAATCCTATATGTTTTGCTAACAACTCTCAATATGTTGAGCTACCTTCAAAGATCTGTGTACATGAACACCCAGATCCCTCTGGCCATGCACACTCTTTGGAACTTAAGTCTATACTGTCTCTCCCTTCTGCCAAAATGCACCACTTTGCACTTTGTTAATAAATTCTATCTGACACTTGTCTGTCTATTCTGCTAGTCTATCTATGTCCTGTTGAAGTCAACTGGTACCATCCTCACTGACTGCCACATCTCCAAGTTTATCATCAACAATTTTGAAATTTTATTCTGTGTTCCAAGATTCAAGTCATATATATCAAAAACATAGTGGTTCCAGCATTGAACCTTGGAGAACACCACTGTCTACCATCCTTCAGTCAGCAAAACAACCATTTACCACCACTTGCTGTTTTCTGTTCTGAAGCCAATTTTTCATCCAAGCTGACATTGACCCACCTATTCCATGAGCCTCAATTTTGCTAACCAGCCTCTTACATGGTATCTTGGAAAACATGTTCCTAAAATACATATAGATAATATTCATTGCTTTCCTGTCATGAACCTTCTCTGTTACTTCATCAAAAAAAATCAATTAGCCAAGCAGAATCTGTGTTTTATTAATTCAAACCTCTCAAAGTACCAGTTGTTTTTTCCCCTGATTATTTCATCTAAAATTTATCCACCGCTGATGTTAGACTGACCCACCTGTAGTTACTAGGAATGTCCTTATACCCTTTCTTGAATCAAGGAGTCACATTTTCCTTGATCCAATCCTCTGACACCTTCCATCATAAGTAAAGTTACAAAAAGCCTTCCACTATCTCCACTCCGACTTCCTTGAGCAACCAGGGATGCAAGCCATCCAGACCAGGTAATGTATTCACTCTAAATATAGCCAGTCTTTCCAGTAAATGCTTTCTATCAATTTTTACCCTATCCATTACCTCTACCACCTCTGCTTCCAGCAATATCTTGTCAGCATCCTCTTCCTTAGCAAACATTGATATAAAGTATCCTCGCCTTCTCCTGTGCACCTTCTTAGGCATAAAATTGGGTGGCATGGCATGGGCCACTGTGCCCATTGCTTACCTGCCTCCACTGGAATTTTACCAGTGACTGTGTAGGTGACAGGTGGCCTGGTACCCTTGGACCAATTGAGGCCATTAAGTGGCCAATTAGCGGCCATATAAGGGCCTCCTCTCTCCGTCACTGGTATTTTACCTGTGGCTGGGGCTCCATGCCACATGGCCAAGCTGTCAAGTAAACCTCGGGGACTTCCTTCTGTTCAGGCACGCTGCAGCCAACAGAGGCCTCCTGCAGTGGTGATTGCCACCCCCACTATTGTTCCCCCCAGCACCTGAGCAAACAATCGTGGCCCCCAATCCTCTTGTCTGACTGGCTCCAGCAAAGCTGTCTCAGAGTATCTCAGTGTCCAGCCTTCAGTGACTATCCCCATGGGGAGGCTAACTGCAGTCCCAGCAGTGGCTTCTGCTTCCGGTGGCACTGTTGGGACAGGAGAACTACTGGCCAATTGATTGGCTGGCAGCTCTCGGAGGCAGTTCTTTGTCCCAGATGGGGGCAGGAGCCTTGACCTGTCTCAATTAACAGCCAGCCAGCCATAAACCCAGGTCAGGGCTTCGTGGCCTTGCAGAGGCAGGCTTCCCCATGATTGTTCAATTAGGGAGCATCCACGAAAAGCGCCAGCCAATTTTTTTGTTTTACTGTATTCCCTGTCTTCTTCGTCAACCAAGGAGACCTAGCTTTGGTTACATAGAAAATTATAATTATCTATGCTACAATGTTGAGTAAACTAAATAGAAAACATTGCATATAATTAGGATATTTATAACATAGTAATTATTTAGAACAGAAAAGAGTTCATCTAGTCCTTTTTAACTTATCCGCCACAAAGACTAGGACTCTGCTCCACAATTCTGATAATCTCTTTCTAAAATCACTACCCAAATTTCTAATTCCTTTGCATTGGTCATAGAGGTCTACAGCACAGAAAAAGGCCCTTCAGCCCATCAAGTCTGTGCCGGTCAGACAAGTACCTAACTATTCTAATCCCATTTTCCAGCACTAGGCCCATAGCCTTGTTTGTCATGGCATCACAAGTGCACATCCAAATACTTCTTAAATGTTATGAGGGTATGTGCCTCTACCACCCTTTCAGGCAGTGAGTTCCAGGTTCCCACCACCCTCTGGGTGAAAACATTCTACCTCACACCCTCTCTAAACCTCCTGCCCCTTATCTTAAATCTATGACCCCTGGTTATTGATCCCTCCGCCTAGGGGAAAACTTCCTTCCTGTCTACCCTATCTATGCCCCTCATAATTTTATACACCTCAATCATGTCCCTCCTCAAACTCCTTTGCTCCAGGGAAAATAACCCCAGTCTATCCAGTCTCGCCTCATAGCTAAAAGTTTGGACATACATAACTTAAATACCACTAACTGTATCTCATAATCAACAAATCCTACTCCCAGCAAAAGTACTTTGCTGGAACCAAATTCTCCATGTGTGTGCAAATTTCAAAGTTCCCTGTTAAGCACCCCACTCAATTGACTGGCAAAGCACAAGAGGCAACATGAGAAAAAGCTTGTTTATGCAATGAATGCTTAGGATTTAGAATCTCCTGCCTGAAAGGGTGGTGGAAACAGATTCAATAGTAGCTTTCAAAAGGGAGTTGGGTGAATATAAAGTAGAAAAAATTGCTCACATTTGGAAGGTGCTGTCGAAGGAGCATTGCTACAGTATATATCTTGTATATGGTACACACAGCTGCCACTGTGCGCCAGTGATAAAGGTAATGAATGTTTAAGGTGGTGGATGGGGTGCCGATGAAGCAGGCTGCTTTGTCCTGGATGGTGTCAAGCTTCTTGAGTGCTTTTGGAGACGCACTCATCCAGGCAAGTGGGGAGTATTCCATCACACTCCTGACTTGTGCCTTGTAGATGGTGGACAGACTTTGGGGAATCAGGAAACGAATTACTCACCTCAGAATTGCCAGCTTCTGACCTCCTCTTGTAGCCACAGTATTTAGGCCTAGTTAAGTTTCTGGTCAATGTTAACCTTCATGATGTTGATGATGAAGGATTCAGCTCTTTGCTGTCCCACAGCACTCCTGCTGGCCCCTGCTATCCTGTAATCACATCCTCTTCCCCACCTCCCCCTTCTCCACCCCATTCCATCCTGGGCTCACAGAAACATAGAAACACAGAAAATGTACAGCACAGATTCAGCCTATCGTGCCAGTGCCAGTCAAGAAACACCTATCTAGACTAATCCCAAGTTCCAGATCTTTGTCCATATCCCTGTAGGCTACGGCTCTTCAAGTGGACATCCAAGTACCCTTTGAAGATGATGAGGATTTCTGCCTCTACCGCCCTTTCAAGCAGCGGGTTCCAGACGTTCACCATCACCTGGGTGAGAAATATTCCCCTCAATTCCCCTCTAATCCTTTGGACAATCACTTTAAATCTATGCCACCTGGTTGTTGACCTCTCTGCTAAGGGAAAATAGGTCCTTCTATCCACTCTATCTAGGCCCCTCATTATCTTGGAAATCTCAATTAAACCCCCCCCCCTCATTATCCTCTGTTCCAAAGAAAATAACGCCCAACTATCCAATCGTTCCTCATAACTAAAATTCTCCAGTCCTGGCAATATCCTTGTAAATCTCCTTTGTACCCTCTCTAGTATAATCACATCCTTTCTGTAATGTGATGACCAGAATTGCACATAGGACACCAGCTGAGGCCTAGTTAATGTTTTCTACAGTTCTAGCTTTTCTCCCTGCTCTTATATTCTTTGCCTCGGCTATTAAAGGAAAATATTCTTTATGCCTTCTTAATCATCTTATCTACCTGTCCTACTACCTTCAGGGATTTGTGGACATGCACTCCAAAGTCCCCCTGTTCCCCTCATTTATCCTATCATTTATTGCATATTCCCTGCCTTGTTTGCCCTCCCTAAATGCTTTACCTCACACTTTTCCAGGTTGAATTCCATTTGTCACTTTTCTGCCCACTGACCAGTTTATTGATATCTTCCTGCAATCTATAGTTTTCTTCCTCACTATCAAACACACAACCAATTTTTATAACATCTGCAAACTGCTTAATCATGTCCCCTATATTTATATATATATATATATATATATATTTAAATATACATGTATGTATGTATGTATACATGCCACAAAAAGCATGAGATCAAGTACTGTGCCCTGCAAAACCCCACTGGAAACAGTCACAAAACACCCGTCTACCATTACTCTTTCCTTCTTGCCATTGAACCAATTTTGCCACCTTCCCATGGATCCTATGGGATCTTACTTTTCTGAAAGTCTGCCATGTAGGACCTTGTCAAAAGTGTTGCGAAAATACATGTAGATTACATCAAACGCACTACCCTCATCAACCCGCCTTGTTTCCTTCTCAAAAAAAGTCAATCAAGTTAGTCAGACCTAACTTTTCCTTAACAAATCTATGCTGATTGTCCTTGAGTAACCTGTGCCTTTCCAAACAATGGTTTATAGTGTCACTCAGAATTTTTTCCAACAACTTGCCCAGGTTGAGGTCAGGCTGTCTATAATTACTTGGTTTATCCCCACCTCCCTTTTTTAAACAATGTTACAACATCAGCAATCATTCGATCCTCTGGCATCACACCTGTAGCCAGAGAGCATCGGAAAATGATGGTCCATTCTTTCCTCCTTTGCTTTTCTTCTTAACTACAATATCTGCATCAACCCCTTTCTTTGAAGACAGACACAAAGACCGGGATTTTCTGGCCCTGTCATGGCAGGACCCGCCGCAACAGCGGCCCAGCTAAGAGTCCATTGACTTTCAGGGGACCGGACAATCCCAGCAGCAGGCGGGCCAAAAAACCCTGCTCAAAGTATTCATTAAGAACCATGTCCACATCTTCTGCCTTCATAAACTGTTCGCATTTTTGGTCTCCAATAAGCCTTAATCTTTCCTGAGTTAGCCTCTTACTCTTTATGGAGTCCATGCTTTATACCAGCAAGTATATGGATTTGCCTTGACTTTACTTGCCAATATCTTTTTGTGCCCTGTCTTTGCTTTCCTAATTTTCATTTTAGTTTCATCCCTACACTTCCGATACTCCCCTTGGCTTTCTGCAGCATTAAACTCTCAGTAACTAACATAAGCTTCCCTTTTTTGCCTTTTCTTACTCTGTTTGCTCTTTGAAATCCAAGTGGTTCTAGATTTGAAAACCCAACCCTATATCTTTCTAGAAATATATTTGTTCTGCACCCGCTCTAACTCCTCCTTGAATACCTCCCAATGCTCTGATTTATCTTCATGTAGGCAGTACCTTCATCCTGTTTGCCAAATCAAATCTCATCTCAGTAAAATTGACCTTCAACTAATTTAAAACTTTTATTCTTGGTCTATCTTTCTCCTTTACCATAACTATGCTAAATCTTATGGTCACTACCACCAAAATACTCTCTTGCCAGTGGGGCAAGAGGCCCAAATTGGATCAGACCATATGGGTGAGCCAGTGACAAACATTGCAACTGCAAAGGCAGCTATTATTAATATGAAGTCAAGGCCCAATTTTGGGCTAGCATTGAGCTTTGTGATTCAAGCATGTAATGGAATCATGGCATCAGTTATATGCCCAATAGCCAATCATCACAGATTTCTATCCCCGGGTCTCCTGTCTGCCCATGTTTACAATTTCTGTTCACTATTTTAAATAAGTACAATATTTTTTTTATTTGTTCATGGGATGTGGGTGTCACTGGTTGGGCCAACATTTATTGCCCATCTCTAATAAACAAGGCTTCCTCTTGTAACCACGAGTGAAGAGGGAAGAGCCTAGTGCCAAATCCCCATTTGCCTGACAGCAAGAAGGCCTTTCTCTGACAAGGCTTCGGGGTCCATGTCCTTCTGATCGAGGTCGACCTCAGATCAGACGTGCAACCCCTTGAATTTAAGCATATTACTAAGTGGAGGAAAACAAACTAATTTAAGCATTTATCCACAAGTAAATAAAGGAATGCTGTTTAAAAATTGTAATAACTATATTTTTTTGTTTAATGGCATGTATATTGATGTTATTTGTAAAAAGAACTCACCTATCAAACAATCCTCCACATAGTCAAACTCTGGGTTCAATGGCCAATGTAAACAGACTGTTCAGTGTCAATGGCATTTTCAAGCTTATAAACCAGAGGGGAGATGTAAATTGTCTGATTCAATGCAAATAAAGTTTGGTGATAACACAGTTAAAATCATCTACATTTTCAATGGAGTCAATATAGTCTATTGCATTAACTTTTTTAAATATTCTACATTTAATTAACCTTTCAATTATACAGAGTTCAATTGTTGCTTTTCCGTTGAAACTGTTGAAAATTAAATAGAAAACCAAACAACTTCAGGAAAAGGTAGTAAGAATGAATTATAGAACCTGATGGTGCTTCCCTTATACAGCAGATGCCACTGCCATATGGTACCTTATCCAGTACTGCCCTAAGTCTTAGTAATTACACTGTCTAATTCACATGCCAATTAACGATTTTATTTCTCTTCCAACAGATGTTTCTTACTTACAATACTAGCACTTTTTTAAATTGTCAAACACAATAGCAGACATCAGTTTTAGTCACTTAAATGTGAAACATGCAATATAAAATTGAATGGAACAACTGAGAATAACACTGAAAGGGAATACTAAATGGGCAACATTAGAATTGAGGTGTCTCACGTATTCCTGAAGCAATATAACACACGTAACCAGTTATCTTTTAAAATAATACATGGATGAGATTATATTAGATCACTACTGATACAACAACAATATTGTGAATGAATATCATTCTGTTGTGTCTCCCTTCTCTCCACCCATAGTACACTCACTTAAAAGTCATATTGCAAATATGTACGGTCTGCTTCCCATTCTGTCTTTATGACCCTGTCACACCCAGTAAAGATACCATATTCATAACTTTCAAGACATGGACTCTAACAAATGTAGGCTGTTTAAAAATTGACTTTAAATAGTGAACAATGTGTATCAAAGATGCCCACCTAAGCTCAGGTGACCTTCTGTGATTTGTGCACGAACAAAGAATTAACTCAAGTCTGAACATGCTTCTGGAAAGTTTACAAAATACAAATGGCCATGGGTGGAATGTCCTCCCTTGAAAAGACATGCAAAATGCGAAACCACTTGTGGAATTTACAGTCCCATTGTCAGGGTATGAACAGGAACTCAAAACCAATAGACCACCAGACTCAATGGGCAGAATTTTCTGCCTGTCAGGCGGATGGTACGGGACCGGGCGCGGGTGGGTGCGGACCCAGTCGGCACCCCCGAACAGGTCCGCTCCGCCATTTTACATGGGCGGGCCTTAATTGGCCCGCCCAGTGTGACATGTGCCTGGAAGCACTGAGTGCTCCCTGTGGGTGGGGGGGGGGTTGGGGGGTTGCCTGAATCCGGGAGTGCGTTCTTTCACGCATGCGCGCAAAATAGCACAGAAATCTGCCTGAGGCACAGAGCTGCCTCAGGGAGTTTAGGTGAAGTCCTGAAAATTTTAATAAAGAAAAAATAATTTAACACATGTCCCCTCATGTGAAAGTGACACATAAGATGGGATATGTCTATGAATGTTATTAAAAATTTTAATAAAACTTTAAATACATTCATGAAACCTCATCCTGCCCATGGATGAGGTTCCATGAAAACTGCAAAGGCCACCTGGGCTCTTTGCCTGCCCGCAAACCTTAAGGTTGGACGGGCAGCTCCATTAAGTGTTTTAATTGTTATTTAAATGGCCTTAATAGGCCTTTGACAGTTCGGCAGGCACGCAGCCAACTCAGGTGCACACCCAACGAACTGAAAATCTGAGTGATGCACGGTGACGTCAGGACGCATGCCCGACATCACCGCATGTCATTTTACGCGTCGGCGAGCAGGCCCCGCCCCCGCTCACCAACCCAAAAATTCAGGCCAATGTTTCCAAGCTTGATACTTAACAAAGAGAGCTGCAGAGAACCCAGTTTACTACAAGCAAGTGTGAACAGCCACCATTCAGCTTCCATTGTATAACAATGGCTTCTAACCTCAAATTATTTATGTGGACAATAGAAGTATTGATCATGTGGTCATATGATCAAAACTGAATTCAAATGATAAATTGTATTACTCCAAGAACCAGTGAGAGACAGATCAGTCTGGAAAACAACAGGACACAAGAGGGATGATTCCTCCAAGAAGAAGAATAGAACTGTGCGTGAACACCAGTCAACCCAGGCAGTAAGAAAGAGAGGGCTAACTTATCTTCACCCGCAAATGTTTGTCTTAAACTTGGCCCATCTTTGTCTGGAAACCCAGAGGCTTCCAACTTGCATTCACCCAAAGAACCATGAGAGAGAACCCAGCCAGGCCTGCAATGTGTGCATCTTAAAGGACTGAAATTCGAACATGTGATTTATTTCTTGTACTCTGCTAGTAATCTAAATGCAAGCTTTGTCTTTAGAATCAATCTTTACTTGTGTGTGTGTCTGTGTGAATGAGGATGTGATGTGTTTCATGATGTTTACGTTTTGGCACGCTGTGCGAAAAAACATCATCTTTTCTTCTGGTTGAACTAACCTGAAAGCCTGCTTCGTGTTTATTACAGAAAATGATGACACTCAACAGGTTTAAAATACTCCCTTTAAAATATCTTGCTACCGACAACTGAGAGGTGAGGAGAAAGGGGAAAAGTTATCCATCTCTCTCCCGTCCATAACAGGCCCCCCACACAGATCTACTTTATCTCTTTTACAGCTATCTCTATCTCTGATCCTCTCCATTTCTATGCCCCTCTATTTCTTTCTGTTATCTTTCACCCCCTCATTTTCATCTCACCCACACATTAGGGACCAATATAGCTTTTATTGTTGCTGAAAAACAATAGATTGTGAAGTGGCGGTCTATTTTACACCTCATCTGATTTTCTTCTTCATTGATTTCAGTATTTTGTCCAACAATATATGTGAAAGTGACTCCATAGTGAGCTGGAGCCAGATTCAGGACACTAACTACCAACAGCTGTGATCTGGGATATGAGGACCTTTCGTCTGAAAAGCAGGTAGTTGGGAGCTGAAAGTCAAGATAGGAGAATCCAAAACAATTATCAGGAGGGTTTGTAAATGGGCAGGTAAGCAACCCAACTGCCTGTTTATAGCAGGAGGTTTCTTAAAAATAGATCCCATGCCGGATGTACAGCCCCAATTGCAATTTTCAGGTATACATGGGCTGAGTGTTTACCACACATACTCTGCCCATTTGTGCCAGTTCTTGAGATGCTTAATCAGCTGGAAGTCAGTTGAAATTGGTTGTAGAAACTTTTTTTTAAATTGTACAGTCTGTTGAGCACATAGTGCCACCTGCCCCAACCCCAGCAACGCCCCCACCGCCTCTCCCTCAGAATCTCAATCTCCAGGCCTGACCAGGCAGCAGGCCCAGCTTCCATCAAATGATGAGCAGGAGAGCAGGGTGTCCACAGCAGCCGGCAGCATTAAAAAGGTGCCTAAACCAATAAACATTTTGGTTCTTCCAGTGTTGGCTTCAGGTGTCGCACAGACTTTATACCCATTCGGGAAAAAGTCTAAAACTATGAACCAAATGGTCAACAGAACCATAAAGGTTTGTTTCACAGGAGAAGGTCACTTGTCTGCTTCTCTGCTGGAATAACATCAAATTGATTCCACTGCACCACTCTCTCCCTGTAGCATTGACTCTTCCTCTCCTTAAATCCAATTTTTGTTTAAAAGAGAAATGGAGCTATATTGTTACGGGCTTCAGAACATTGAGGTCGAGACCAAATGGGGATCCCAAGCCCACATTTGCCAGTAGTGAGACTTGCTTGAGGAGGGTGGGAGGAGGGTCAGTGGGGGGAGTGCAAAGCAGTCCAATTCTCTTTGTAAACAAATATCTCCTACCCTCTCTCCCCATTCTCTTAATAATAATTTAAAATTGATAACGTTTCATCATTGACTCCCCAATCAGAGGAAATAGTCTTTTTTTTAACACACTTTGATAAAATTCTTCATAATTTAAAAAATAACCCTAAATTGTCTCTAATTTTCTCTGTTCCTGGAGATATAGTTCCAGTACATGAAGTCTCTCCTTATAAGTACAGTCTCTGATCTCTGGCATCATCCTGGTGTATCTACTCATTATGTTTTCCGTGGTTTTAATGCCCCTTCAATAATGGGGGCTACAGAGGCACACCAGGGGGAGAAATGTGTTGGTATAACATCACTTCTTGAAGTGACATGCAGACTTACGTCAATTCCAAGGGAGCAGGCAACATCAGCTACCTGCAATTCTTCAATTATATCAAAAATGCAGGGCTGCACAAAGAAATTTCTTTCCATATGTCATCTAATCGATATTTTGCACTAATTCAGCGTTACTTCTTTAGTCTTGAATTCGACAACTTAATTTATACAACCCATTTTTTACAGCTTTGTCTACCTCTGCTCATACTTGCAGGAATGTTGCTCTCATAACCGTAGTAGTATTATTAACCCAAACACAAAGCATAAAGACAATATTGCTAAAAATGATACAACTGATATTACTGTTATAACTGTAATCAAAGGAATCTTTTCCAAACTTTGACTTATTTCTGAGAGGATTTTAAATGAACTTTTCAGAATTCTGCAGCACCCATTGATACCAGATTTGTAATAGGACATTTGTTCTCAAATGTCATCCAATGGATTGTGTTACACATCCAAAGCAAAACCACTCAATCCCCAACCTTCTCATGTGTCATTCTGCACTTCATTGTGAAAAGCGTGGGGCACATGAGACAAGGCACTCCTCTTACACTGATAAATTTGGTACCAATTTTGTGATATCTTCCACTCTGCATCCCAAACTAGTTTCTTCTATCTGGCACCTGCTATGATTTGTTTAGCCACACCTCTAAAGCCACAGAGTTTACGTACTGAATGTAAATAATGTTATTTTTGGGAACAAAATAAAACGCAATTTCATATGAATTGAACTTCAAAACGGAATGCATTACACATTTTATATTTTACGCGTATTTGTTATAAATTGAATCAGCAAGTATTCAAATACAATGGTTGAGTCGGGAGGAAGTGTCAGAAACAATCCGTGTAGTCTACTCTGCAGATAAAATAAGTTAGTGCAAATGCGCACGCTTCAAAAAAATGTTTATATGTTTATAAATTTATGTTAATAAATGTTGATGTGTGTTTAACTTGGAAGGGATAATTGCAATGCAGTTTGTGTTCTTATGAGTTTTAACAGATACGCTCAACGATTTAATTATTTCGGGTAAACTTATTAAGAATGGAATTTGGTCCTTTATTAATATAATGCAGGCAAGAAGTTATACTTGGAGGAACGCTGCCTCCCCTTATATATTTTATTTAGTTGTTGGCTTGAGATCTGGACTACCTTTAATTAAAGTGCCACCCATGACCAAAAGGCCATATACACCCACTTTGCGGAAAAAAATTTCATTCCATCCATTGAATCGGGTTTAATTTTGTCAATTCAGCATTTATTTTCCTCCTTTTGTGTGTGTTTCTCCCTGTCAGAGTCCCTCGACCTCACTTTCTGTCCCTCTGTTCTCTCTTGCGGCACCGTCTCTTGTCGCGGAGGGCGGGCTGCCGCTGTGGCGGGCGGTTCCCCTAGAGACAGGCGGACTCTCCGCGCCCAATGCAGCTTTTGCGCTCCCGGGACCGGGAAAGCGAGCGGCGATCGAGCGCCATTGCTGCGTGCTTGGCGCTATCACAGCACCGCTCCAAACTGTCAGTCCTCCACCTAGTAACAAGCAACGCCTATCAGAGACAGAGAGAGAGAAACACAACAATACGGAAAAGAAAAATACCCGTTGTAAATTTGCTAAACAATCGCATTTTTGTGTGTAATTCGGTTACAGCTAACTTGGGTGTAGGCAACTGAGGTAAACAATTGGTTCAAGGTTCATTTTGCACTGGTCAAAGGTGTCGCAATAGCGTGGACTAGTAGTTAGATATCAGCCTCGAAGCACTTACAATGATAAGTGTTTATGATTATCGATCTACCAGTAAATGCCCTTTACTCCAACGAGATTTTTTGCTCTTTTCAGGGGAACTTAATTTTGGAGAATTCCCTTGTCAGATATGTGGAAATGAACCATTTTAATCTCCATACTTCAGTTGCATTGTTCATTATATTTGGACAGTGGTGGGTACAATTGCAGCTTTGCTTAACAACTCCCCCAAATTAAGTTTGGCACAACCAGTGCCAATGTTTATGCTCCACATTTAAATTCATTCATGGGATGTGGGTGTCACTGGCTAGGCCAACATTTATTGCCCTTGTTCAGAGGGCATTTTTAAGAGTCAAACATGTAGGCCAGACCAGGTGAGGACAGCAGCTTTCCTTCCCTAAAAGGCATTAGTGAACCAGATGGGTTTTCATGATAATCAGTAATAGTTTCATGGTACCCTTTATTCCTTTCTCTCTCATATGCTTGTCTAGATTCCCCTTAAATCATTAGGCTTTTATTTTGTTTATTGAATTCAAATTCAAATTCCACCATCTGCTGTGGTGGGATTTGAAATCAGATCCCCAGAGCATTACCCTGGGTCTCTGGATTATCAGCCCAGTGACAATACCACTATGCCATCACCTCCCCACTTGAGCCTCCTCCTATCTTTCCTTGTCTAAATCTGTCATCTTATCCTCTATTCCTTTCTCTCTCATATGCTTGTCTAGTTTCCCCTTAAATGCTTCTAAACTATTCGCTTCAACCTTTCTCTGTGGTAGCGAGTTTCTCCTGAATTCCCTATTGAATTGCTTGGTGACTATCTTGTATGGATGGCGTCTAGTTATTCTCTTCTCCACAAGATCCACTCTGTCAAAACCTTTCATAATGTTAAAGACCTCAATTAGGTCACCCCCTCAGCCTTAAGATAAAAGAGATCAAGCCTGTTAATTCTTTCCTCATATTTATATGCACGATTTTCTGGTACCATCTTTGTAAATCTTCTCCGCGCCCTCTCCAATGCCTCTGTATCCTTTTTATAATATGACGACCAGAACTGTTCTCAATACTCTTAAATACAGTCGACCTGAGGTTCAATTCAGGTTTAGAATAATTTCCCTATTTTTCAATTCTATCCCTCTAGAAATAAAGCTTAGTACTTCTTTTCATTTTTTGCTAGCCTGTGGCATAGCCTTTAGTGATTGGTATATTTGTACTCTGAGATCCTGTTGTTCCTACACCCCAGCTAGACTTGCACCATCCAAATAATAAGTGACTTTCCTATTCTTCCTACCAAAATGTGCTACCTCATATTTATCTGTGTTGAACTTCATTTGCTAATTATTTGCCCATTCTGCAAGTTTATTATGCCATTCTGTAATTGTTGCAGCCCTCCTCAGGATTGACTATTGGGTGTCATCTGTTAATTTAGAAATTGTGTTTCTGATTCCAAAGTCCAAATCATTAATATAAATTGTGAACAGCAGCAGTTCCCGTACTGATCCCTGTGGAACACCACTTCCCAACTTCTGCCATCTTGAGGGTGGAAATTAATGCATCCCTTGGAGGCGGACTGGGAGCCGGGGGCGGGGGGAGGGAATGCTGGAACAGAGCGGTATGGGGAGGAGACCCTGTAGGGTTCCCAATTTCCCCCAAATTAATTTTGGGGCAGAAAGGGTCGAGGACAGCCTTCCGTCTGGAAGCTAATTGGCAATTTAAAGGACATATCCCCCCACCATTGGTAGTGTACTAACAGCAGATAGGGCCCTTGAGGGTATGCCTATAACCTGATAGAGATGGGATTTCCTCCTTCTCTGACATCCTGTATGCAATGGAAGGAAAAGCTAGTGGTAAATGAGGAGCCTGGAGGAAGACATTCATCTGACCTTTACAATGACACCCCCTGCACCCACCCCCCTCCCCAAACCCAACCCCTTGCTGAGGCATCCCTGACTGGTGCCAGCAATCCCACCCAACTTACCTGAGGTCCAGGGCTGCAGTAACGATCTTCATCCTCTGGCCTACTGCAGTATCGACAGTGGTCACTGCTCCAGTGATGCTGCTGGCACTGGAGAACTGCCCATCTCTAATGGCTGGAAGCTCTCAGAGGCAGGACAACTGCCCCGTGCCAGAAAATGCAGTAGGAAATTGCTCCTGGTGGAGCTGGGAACTCTGATGGCAGCCAGCAAGCTGACTAATTGGAACCTAACCTGGACGGAACTCCTGGAAATAGCTGCAATGGAATTGCCATTGACTTTTCAGCCAATGAACGAGCTCACTGCCATGGCCATTAATTCTACCCTGAATGACTACCATTTACTTACGTTCTCTGCTTTCTGTCTTGAAGCCAGCTAGCAATCCATTTTACCACTTACCTCCTGACTCTGCATTTTTTGACCTTATTCATTAGTCCATTATGGGACACCTTATCAAAGGCCTTTTGAAAATCCAAATATATTACATCTACTGCATTGCTATTGCCTACTCTCTCTGTTACCTCCTCAAAAGAATCAAAGGTTAGACAAGCGAGATTTTTCCTTTTGAAATCCATGCTGACTAGTCATTATTAAATTCTTCTTTTCTAGCTGCTCTTCTATTTTCTCCTTTATTGCAGATTCCATTATTTCTCCTACCACCAATGTTAAGCTGATTGATCTATAATTTCCTAGGCGTGTTCTATCCCCTTTTTAAATGTAGGAATTAAGGAAAACAGCCCCAACTTTACCAATCTATCCAGATAGCTGAAGTGTCTCATCCCTGGGTCCACTCTTGTAAATATTTTCTGCATCCTCTCTAATACCTTCAGGTCCTTCCTAAATTGTGGTGCCCAGAATTGGACATAATACCCCTGCTGAGACTGAACCAGTGTTTTATAAAGTCCACCATAACTTTATTGCTTTTGTACTCTATGCCTCTGTTTATAGGGAAAGCTTAAGCAGGTTAGGCCTATACTTACTGGAGTTTAAAAGAATGCGATGTGATCTTATTGAAAGATATAAGATTCTGAGGGGGCTTGTCAGGGTAGATGCTGGAAGGATGTTTCCCCTCGAGGAGAAATCGAGAACTAGGGGGCAGTTTCAGAATAATGGGTCTCCCATTTAAGGAGATGAGGCGGAATTTCTTCTCCCAGAAAGCCATTAATATTTTGAATGCTTCACCCAAGAGAGCAGTTGAGACTGGGCTATTAAATATATTCAAGGCTTAGTTAGATTTTTGATCTACATGAGAATCAAGGGCTTGGAGGGTGAGGCAGAAAAGTGGATGAGGCCATGATCAGCCTTGATCTTATTGAATGGTGGAGCAGGCCTATCTCTTATGTTCTTATAAAGCCTACGCTTCTGAATATCTTATTAACCGCTTTCTCAATCTGCCTTGCCACATTTAACGAATTGTGCACTTGTACCCTTAAGTCCCTTTGCTCCTGTACCCTCATTAGAATTGTATCCTCTATTTTATATTGACTTTCTTTGTTCTTCCTATCAAAATATATCAAATCATACTTAACATTAAATATTCATCTGCCACGTGCCCATCCATTCCACAAGCCTGTGCATGTACTCTTGAAATCTATTTGTATCCTCTTCACAGTTCACAACATTTCTAATTTTTGTGTCATCTGCAAATTTTGAACTGGTGCCTTCACACCCAAATCTAGGTCTTTAATATAGATTAAGAAAAGCAGGGGTCCTAAAACTGACCCCTGTAGAAGCCCATTCCTCCAGCCCAAAAAATAACCATTCACCGCTTCTCTGTTTCTTGTCACTCAACCAACTTCGTGTCCATGTTGCCATTATTCCCTTTATTCCATGGGCTTTAACTTTGCTGACAAACTGTTATATAACACTTCATCAAACACCTTTTAGAAGTTCATGTACACCACATCAACCACATAAGCCTCACAGTCACCTCATCAAAGAACTCAAAGATAATAGTTAAAACATGATTTGCGCTGAAGTAATCTGTGGTAGCTTTCCTTAATTAATCTACGCTTGTGTAAGTGACTATTAATTTCTAAAAGCTTTTCCACCGCCGAGGTTAAAGTGACTAGCCTGTAGTTGCACGGCTTATCCTTACAGCCTTTTCTGAACAAGGGTGTAATATTTGCAAATCTTCTGTCCTCTGGCATTTTCCCTTTTCTGCTCTTATATCATTGTTAGAAAAGGTTAAGCCTTGTTCAATGCGGTGCAATTGGGTTTTAAAGGCCTTCTGATTAATAGCTATTGCTGAACAACCAATTTTTAAAATATTCTTTGATGGGGTGTGGGCATTGCTGACAAGGCCAGCATTTGTTGCGCTTCCCTAACTGCCTTTGAACTGAGTGGCTTGCTAGGCCATTTCAGAGAGCAGTTAAGAGTCAGCCACCTTGCTTCAGACCTGGAATCACATACAGGCTAGACTGTGTAAGGACAATATATTTCCTTCCCTAAAGGACAGTGGTGAACCAGAAGGTTTTTTTTACATCAATCAATGATGGTTTCATGGTCACCATTTCTGAGACTTTTTAATTGAATTTAAATTTCACTAGATACTATGGTGGGATTATGAACCCATATAAACCAGAGCATTAGCCTGGACCTCAGGATTAGTAATTCAGTGACATTATCACTATGCCACCATCTCCCCCTAATTTGACTTTGAAGAAATAATTTTATATTTATGGAATATTGTTACATGTCACCATTGTGATTAATTACTAGATTTTTTACTAGATTTTTAAAATAAATTAAAGCTTGTTCATGATATTTCAGCTTCTACCTTAACCCATGTGTATGTCCCTGTCTTTATTTCACTCTCGGCAAAATTTTTAAAGAGTGTTTTGATTATTTGTGCTTTTCATTTCCTGGCTGGCTGTCTGTAAGAACTCTTTAATGTGATCGACTGCTAAGGCAGCTTAATGACATCACTGCAGCTCCACTCTGGGAATCCTATTAAAGGTAACTGCAATCAATTACACATGAGAGAGGCACAGAGATCACTAGGTAATCTGTTTTTATACAAAGATTTGTTTTTCCCTGTTGTGTTTACCACAACATCCACTTGTTAAAAATAACATACTATTATGTTGTATTTACAGTACAGAAAATGATCAAATGTCAGCACATTCTAGAGCCAACCAGAGAGTAGGCTATACTAGACCTGGTATTGTGCAACGAGATAGGGTTAATTCATGACCTCACAGTGAAGGCGCCCCTAGGTAGCAGCCATTGTAATATGATTGAATTTTACATTCAAGGGTGAGGACAGTGGGTCCAAGAGTAGTATTTTAAAACTTAAATAAGAGCAATTATGAGGGCATGAAAGAGAGCTAGCTAAAGTGGACTGGCAAATTATATTAAGGGATATATTAATAGAAATGCAGTGGCAGACATTTAAAGGGATATTTCAGAATACAGAGAATAGATGCATTCCAACGAGAAAGAAAAATTCCAAGGGGAGGACCCACCATACGTAGTTAACTAAAAAAATTAAAGATAGTATCAAACTTAGAGAAAAAACATATAATTGTGCAAGGATGTGTGTCGGGTCAGAAGATTGGACAGAGATATAAAAACAGCAAAGAATGACTAAAAGATTAATGAGGGAAAAATTAGAGTACAAGAGAAAGCTAGCTAGAAATATAAAAACAGTAAGAGTTTCTAAAGATATTTTTAAAAGAATTAATGAAGTGAGTGTTGGTCCTGTAGAAAGTAAGTCTGGGGAATTAACAATGGAAGATAAAGAGAGGGCAGATGAATTGAACAGGTATCATGCATCAGCCTTCACTATAGAGGACACAAAAAACACCCCAGAAATACTGTAAGTCAGGGAATAGAAGAGAGGGAGGAACTAAAGAAAATTACAATCACCAGGGAAGTGGTACTGAGCAAATTGTTGGAGCTGCAGGTTGACAAGTCCCTGGATCCTGTTGGACTTCATCCTCAGGTCTTAAAAGAAGTGGCTAGTGTCATGACCATGGATCATAGCCCAGAATTACTTACGGACATATTGACCTGTTAAGTAGGACGTGTGTTTTTTTTAAAATAAGGACCTACAAGCAAAAGCTGGCTGAGACTAAAGTAGCCACTTGCAGGAAATTCCTATGTGCATTACTTGACCAACTAGTCCAGAGAGAATGGAATGACGCACCTAAAATGGTGTGACAAGGCCTGCTTCAGACAGAGGCATTTCAAAGGAAATGATACAATGCAAAAACTGAACTGTAATCCCCTGTGATTGCAGAGAAAATGAAAAATTATTACCATCCCAGCTGAAACCACCACCTGTTGAGTTATATTCCAGACTATGGACATGAACTGAGTTGAAAAGAAAACAGACCTGGGCGAAAGATATGTTTGGTTTTTCCCTTCCAGGAATACACAAGAAAAGGGGTTAAAAAGCCAACTGCAACCATAGTTCTTTGTGCTCGTTTTGGTGTTCTGTTCCGGTGCTAGTGTGTGCTGTGAAGGTTACAGCTGAAGAACATCAACTAGGCATCCTTGCACTTACAGGTAAAAAGTCCTTTCTCTCTGATTCCTGGAAGCAAGTCACAAATCCGCAAAGCCATAGTCAAAAAGGAAACAGGACAACTCCTTTCAGCTAACCTGCAGAACTAAGAATCTCCAAATCCATTGCTCAACTGCCAAAGTCAGCTCTAATGGAATCATCTAACTTAACGGCCGCAAAGTTTCACCATCTACTCCTCACGGACAAGCCAAAAGACTGATTCGTATACATTTTTTTTAACCTTTATTTTTGGACTCACTTCTCATTTCTAATCTGTGTATATGTGTGTTGCATTTTTCTTGTGTTTTAATAACTAATAAAGTCACCCCTTTTTTTGACTCAAGAAAGCCTGGTTTAATTGGCTCCTTTTAAAACATAAATACATTTGGACTGGGAAAAGATATCCATGAGGGAAGGGATCCTTTTTAAATTAACCTTTTTGCGACCAACCAAGAAGATTGAATAAAGAAGGGGAGTCAGTTCATCCCACCTCACCCAGGAGCATAACACTCGGGTGCCTCGTCCGAGATCATAACAAATTGGGGGACCTCGCCCAGAACAGGTTGTAACACTAGTGAGATACTTGATGTGTTGGTTTTAATTTTCCAAAATTCCCCAGATTCGGGGAAGATTCCATTAGATTGGAAAATCGTGAATGTAGCTCCTTTATTTAAAGTAGGAGGGGAGACAGAAAGCAGGAAACTACAGGCCAGTTAGCTTAACATCTGTCATAGGGAAAATGTTAGAATCTATTACTAAAGACATTGTAGCAGGGCACTTAGAAAATTCAAGGTACTCAGGCAGAATCAACATGGTTTTGTGAGAGGGAAATCATGTTTAACCAATTTATTGGAGTTCTTTGAAGAAATAACATGTTCTGTGGATAAAGGGGAACTGGTGGATGTACTGTACTTAGATTTCCAGAAGGGATTTGATAAGGTGACACATCAAAGGTTACTGCGGAAAATAAAAGCTCATGGTGTATGGTGTAACATATTGGCATGGATAGAAGATTGGCTAGCCAACAAGAAACAGAGAGTTGGCATAAGTGGGTCATTTTCTGGTTGGCAAGATGAAACAAGTGGTGTGCCACAGGGATCAATGCTGGGGCCTCAACCTTTTTGCAATTTATATAAATGACTTGGATGAAGGGACCAAAGGTATGGTTGCTAAATTTGCTGATGACAGAAAGATGGATAGGAAACTAAATTGTGAAGGGAACATAAGGAGGCTACAAAGGGATATAGATAGGCTAAGTGAATGGGCAAAGGTCAGGCAAATGGAGTATTATATGGGAAAAAGCGAAATTGTCCATTTTGGCAGGAAGATTAAAAAAGAAGCATATTATCTAAATGATGAGAGATTACAGAGCTCTGAGATGCAGAGGGATCTGGGTATCCTAGTGCATGAATCACAAAAGGTTAGTATGCAGGTACAGCAAGTGATTAATAATTAATAAAATGTTATCATTTTTGTGAAGGGAATTGAATATAAAAATAGGGAGCTTATGCATCAGGGCATTGGTGAGACCACATCTGGAGTACTGTATACAGTGTTGGTCTCCTTATTTAAGGAATAATGTAAATGCTTTGGAAGCTATTCAGACAAGGTTTACTAGACTAATACCTGGAATAGGTGGGTTGTCTTGCGAGGAAAGGTTGGACAGACTAGGCTTGTGTCCACTGGAGTTTAGAAGAGATTGAAACATATTGGATCCTGAGGGATCTTGACAGGGTGGATATGGAAGGGATGTTTCTTCTTGTGGGAGAATCTAAATCTAGGGGTCACTGTTTAAAAATAAGGGATCACCCATTTAAGACAGAGATTAGGAGAATTTTTTTCTGTCAGAGGGTTTTGAGTCTTTGGAACTCTTCCCGAAAAAGCAGTGGACGCAGTCATTGAATATTTTAAAGGCAGAGCTAGATAGATTATTGATTAGCAAGGGGTTGAAACGTTACTGGGGGTAGGTGGGAATGTGAAGTTAAGGTTACAATCAGATTAGTCATGATCTTTTTGGATGGCAGAGCAGCCTTGAGGGGCGGAATGGTCTAACCCTGCTCCTAATTCGTATGATTGTATGTTCATATTTGGTCCAACAGGTCCATGCCAGTATCTTTGATGCACACAAGCCTGCTCCCACCTTCCTTCATTTTCTAATGATCCATAGATCAATAATATTTTTTTAAAAGATTAATTTCCTAGCAACCAACAGAAATAGCTGAAGGACAAAATTTCACATTTTAAGCCTTTTACTGTAACAAACAAAATGAAATCAACATAAATCAAGTACTACTTAACTGGCAACTAACACATCGGACTATAAAAAGGATAATGGGGCATTAACTAACTAACAAATGCAATCCAGATACACATTACAACTCTTTTCACTGTGCACTGCACTTCTGACAGATATATAGCATTGCAAGATCCAGTCTCAGCATCCCAGCAGGCTCACTTCTCCCATCCATGCCAGGTCAAGTTTTCCAGTGTCCTTCGAAAATTGTCCCATTCAGTCTGAGTATTCCAGAAGCGACTTCCACCAGCAAGGCCCACCTTGGAGACTCCTTGCTCCTTAAAGCTCCATAAGTCTCATCTGTGCTTCTTTTTCATTTCGAACAGAGAACCGGCTCTCATTAGCATACTGCTTTGCTGCTAACACAAATACAGTTTTTCCTTGCTCTTCACAGCAGCTGCATTGTCTCTCTCTCTCTCTCTCCCCCACAGTTTTTGTGTCTCTGAAAAGCAGCAGTCCCTTTTCTGTATCAAGGTGTGAAAACTGCCATTTGATTTTCAATAGGTTTCAGTTTGGTTTCTTTATCTTGACAACCAGATCACACCGGCTTGTCTCTGGGCAGAAATTTAGTATGACCACCATCACTCCATCCAGAAAATTCGTTTCACCTTAAGTTAAGGAGACATTTTAAAACATGCATCTTGTGAAGTCCCACATTCATTACAATATAACCCATCAACATATCCTCCTTTTCTCCCTTGTGTGTTTATCTAGCTTTCTTTAAACACATCTATACTAATCACCTCATTCAATTACTCCTTGTGGTAGTGTGTTACACATTCTAACCATTCTCTACATAAAGCTCTTCTGAATTCTCTACTGGGTTCAATTGTGATTGTGTTGTTATCATTTTCAAAATTACAACATTTTACAGCTTTTTTTTCTTTTTTTTCAACAATTTCAATATGTTGTGCACCAGCCCAATGACTCCACCAAAACAAAACCTGCATTGTATAGATCTCCAAATTCTGTAGCATCTCTGTAAATAAATGCAAACCAGCCCAGCAGAGGGCAGTGGAAATCTATATTTAAATACTGCTTGGAAGAAGACCAAAAATAATGCTGAATTTCATTCGAATGGGCTTCTGGTAAGAAACCCGCTGCACCAAGTTAATTTCCTGTCTGGCTGAGGCATCAGAGGGAGATTGATTTTAATCGCTAGCCCTTACTTAATTGGCTCTTGTCCACCTCCCATCCGGAAACAAGTATGAAGAGAATGGTTCTTCCTTAACCGAGGTTTTCCACCCACGGTGGTTGACAGGGCCCTCAACCGTGTCCGGCCCATCTCCCATGCATCCGCCCTCACACCTTCTTCTCCCTCCCAGAACCATGATAGGGTTCCTCTTGTCCTCACTTATCACCCCAGCAGCCTCCGCATTCAAAGGATCATCCTCCTCCATTTCCGCCAACTCCAGCATGATGCCACCAGCAAACAAATCTTCCCTTCACCCCACCCGGTGGCATTCCTCAGGGATCGTTCCCTCCGGGACACCCTGGTCCACTCCTCCATCACCCCCTACACCTCAACCCCCTCCCACAGCACCTTCCCATGCAACCGCAGAAGGTGCAACACCTGCCCCTTTACTTCCCCTCTCCTCACTGTCCAAGGGCCCAAACACTCCTTTCAAGTGAAGTAGCATTTCACTTACACTTCCCTCAATTTAGTCTATTGCATTCGCTGCTCCCAATGCGGTCTCCTCTACATTGGAGAGACCAAACGCAGACTGGATGACCACTTTGCGGAACACCGTCAGTCTGTCCGCAAGCATGACCCAGACCTCCCTGTCACTTGCCATTTCAACACTCCACCCTGCTGTCATGCCCACATGTCCGTCCTTGGCCTGCTGCATTGTTCCAGTGAAGCTCAACGCAAACTGGAGGAACAGCACCTCATCTTCCAACTAGGCACTTTACAGCCTTCCGGACTGAATATTGAGTTCAACAATTTTAGATCATGAGCTCTCTCCTCCATCCCCACCCCCTTTCCGATCCCCCTTTTTCCCAATAATTTATATAGATTTTTCTTTTCCCACCTATTTCCATTATTTTTAAATGTATTTCTATCCATTGTTTTATCTCTACCTTTTAGCCTATTTCAATCCCTTCCCCCACCCCACCCTCACGAGGGCTATCTGTACCTTGCTCGTCCTGCTTTCTACCCTTAATGTCACCTATTATCACATTCCTTAGATAATATCACCACCTTCAACACCTCTTTGTCCTTTTGTCTATGACATCTTTTGGTTATCTCCACCTATCACTGGCCATCTATCCAGCTCTACCTGTCCCCCACCCCCCCACCCTTAAACCAGCTTATATTTCACATCTTTTCTATTTTTCCTTAGTTCTGTTGAAGAGTCATGCGGACTCGAAACGTTAACTGTGTTCCTCTCCGCAGATGCTGTCAGACCTGCTGAGTTTTTCCAGGTATTTTTGTTTTGTTTCGGATTTCTAGCATCCGCAGTTTTTTGCTTTTATCTGAAGAGAATGAGAAGTGGCTGCAGGTAGATGAAGATCAGGTGACTGAGGGCCACCTGCCTGCTTCCACGTGAATGGTGGGGAGGTGGTTTTAGGAGGATCCTGCAGGAGGGAAGTGTATCTAAATTCATGACAGGAGAAAGTATTAGATATATTTGAAGGGCCTTTTGTCTCTGCAGGATGGCTTCTACTTAGTGGAAAGGTCATGGTTTCTTCCAGGCAGATTAGGTTAAATGGACCCCTTTTACTTAATAAGTCTGTTTAAATAAAAAAACACAAGGTTTCATCAGACCTTCCTGATATTTCAGGGGTTAATGCTTCTACACAGGCTATTTCATCAGGAAATTGATGCACTGCACCAACCGTCTGGCAAATGCTGGTAGGAGTCAGAAACTGCCAGGGCTCGAATGTGTCAACCGCGGCTCAGTGCTAGCACTGTTGCCTCCGAGCCAGAAAGTTGTGGATTCTAGAGACTTGAGCACATAATCTAGGTTGACACTCCAGTGCAGTACTGAGGCTGACACTCCAGTGCAGTACTCACTGCTAATACCATCTTTGAGATGAGATGTTATATATACCAAGGCACCATCTACCCCTCAAATGGACATAAAAGATACAAACATACGAACATTTGAATTAGGAACAGGAGTAGGCCATTCAGCCCCTCTAGGATGCTCCGCCACTCAACAAGATCATTGCTTATCTGATTGTGGCCTCAACCCTACAGGACACCTACCCCAGATAACCTTTGACTCCATTGTTAGTCAAGAATCTACCTGCCTCTGCCTTAAAAATATTCAGTGACCCTGCCTCCACAGGTCTCTGGGGAAGGGGGTTCCAAAGATTCATGACTTTCTGAGGGAAAACTTTCTCCTCATCTCTGTGGGAGGCCCCTTATTTTTAAAATATGTCCCCTAGTTCTGGTCTTTGTCACAAGGGGAAACATTCTGCAACATCTACTTTGTCAAACGCACTCAGAATCTTGTATGTTTCAATAAGATCACCTCTCAACCTTCTAAACACAAATGGATACAGGCCAAATCTGTCCAAACTTTCCTTGTAAGCTAACATCCCCAGGTATCTCACTGAAAGATTTCACTGAACTACACAATGAAGAGCAGGGGAGCTCTCTCCAATGTCCTGTCAATGTTAATACACAACAACATCAATTATCTAGTAACCACCTCATTGCTGTTTATGCTGTGTGCAAATTGGCTGCCATGTTTCCTACATTACAGCAGCGATTACATTTCAAAAAGCACTTAATTGACTGTAACGTGCTCCGGGATGTCCTGAGATGGTAAAAGGGGCTGTGTATATTCATATAGTCTGGGAGTTCATGCTTGACCTTGGAAGGAATGGAGCCTCTGAAAGTCCTTTACAAAGCCAGTGACACAACCGAGGTGAGCTGAGGGCCTGGGCCGAGGATGGGGGCTTTGTAAACTGGGAGCTTCTGGCTTCCTTGGCCACATAGGTACTGGGCATATAAGACCAGCACACTAAGTGAGATGAGGTATACCAATTTCCCTTTCTTCAGGAGAGACCAAGACAACCGTGATTCTTTGCTCTTCAGGAGGATTCTACCTGCACAAACTGACCAACCTCCTCCTAGGTTTCCATGAACTTCAGCAGTCATTGGTAACGTTTTGCTGTGACCATGATCCCAGCTTTATTGCAGGAATCATGCCCTGCAGATGTTTTTTTTACAGTCCACTGTTAGCTGGTGTGACTTTTAACAGTGCACAGGTCTGATTTTTTAAATCTTTCTAATTTCGTTCTTTGTGTCACCCCTACTGAACACAGTAGCAAACAGTGACTGTGGTACCTCAGGTATGGGGCGTGGATACCTTGGTTAAGTGAAGTTAGCAAGTGAGTGTTGGCAGTCTATTGAATCATGGCAGTATCATAGCCAAACCCTGACTTTTGTGACATCTACACACTGGGCTTTTTACAGCAAGGCTTGCTGGATAGTGATCAGGACCAGGAATCATGGTTCATATTCCCCACTATTGCCCAGGGACAAGGAAGACAATTGTATTAGTTCAGTGCCATTCTGGCTAAAATCCACCCATATGAGGGATGAAATCTGGAATAAAAGCAAAATACTGCAGACAAGCCTCCCTGACATGTATGGTTCAATACCATAATGTATAGATCTTTTACTCACTGAGCCTAATGGCAAGCTTATGCTACACTATCATCCTTTGCACAAAATATGCCTCTTCAATTGTGATACATGCATATGTATCAATAAGTGTTTATGTTTTAAGCTATGTACTGATGGGGAGGTGATGGTGTAGTGGTATTGTTACTGGACTAATAATCCAGAGACCCAGGGTAATTCTCTGGGGACCCAGGTTTGAATCCTGCTATAGCAGATGGTGAAATTCAATTCAATAGAAATCTGGATTTAAAAGTCTAATGATGACCATGAAACGATTGTTGTAAAAACCCATCAGGTTCACTAATGTCCTTTAGGGAAGGAAATCTGCTGCCCTTACATAGTCTGGCCTGCATGTGACTCCAGACCCACAGCAATTTGGTTGACTCTTAATGCCCTCTGAGCAAGGGTGATTAGGGATGGGCAATAAATGCTGGCCTAGCCAGTGACACCCATGCCCCATGAATGAATTTTTAAAAAGTATGTTCCTGGTTTTGTTGGTGGTGAAACTATGTGGTTTATTTGCAGTAGATTTACCTAGAATTATTTAATTGTTCTGTTTTTGGAATTAAAAATTGCCAGTGCAATTTGATATTTTTATTGATTTATCTGTCAAGTGTGTTTATGTGTGTTAACAATGAGTGTACCCATTGGGCTGTGTTAAATTCATCAGATTAAATTTTGTTTGCAGAAAAAAGTTTTAGTCACTTATGCACTCCACAGTTGCACACACTGCCAGTTATCCAACCATGATAGCCACATCAGACAAACCGATTACAAGACACTCTCTGACACACTTTCATCTCTCTTGACTGACAAGATCGCAACCAAAAGCAGGAGGAGCTGACCGAAGGGGAAGCCGGCACACCTGCCTGCCCTAACTTCCATGAAGGAGATGCTGCTCACAATTATAGGGATGCCCATTCCTGTGGCCATGGCCAGCAGCAGCGCTGAAACCATGGAAGATGACAGTATCCTCATTCCTCCTTCTCACATCCCACTTCCATCCCTTTCACACTCTCTTCTGATTTACAAGCTGCAGATGGTGTAAACATGCACCTCTTGCTTTCATCACCCCCCAACCCACCCCCACCCCCATCGTCAGACCACAATCTTAGGCTTCTGCCCTTTTTCCTTTCAGATAACCAGGAGCTGCAACCTGAGCACGCAGTGAGGAAAGCCAAGAAGAGAGTGATGATGAAGACAAAGTACCATCACTCGATTTCACACTCGTAGCCACCAACTCAGGTACTGACACAGCATGTATCTTAGAGCATATATCAGAGCTAGGATCTGCATGTGGTGAGACACTAGGCACAAGTGGGCTGCAGCCAGGACAGCGGGGGCAAGGATAGCACAGGTGCCAGCTTGCTGGAGGAGAGTCACAGAATGGTTACAGCGCAGAAGGAAGCCATCCAGTTTGTCGTGTCTGTGTTGCCTCTCCAAAGGTGCAATTCATCTAATGCCATTCCCCTGCCTTCTCTCCATGACCCTGCACATTCTTCCTTTTCAAATAATCCAATTCCCTCTTTAATGCCTTGATTGAACCTGCCTCCGCCATAGTCTCAGGCAGCACATTCCACTACTCTCTGTTTCCTGTCAATAAGCCAATTCCGTACTGTTGTTACTGTTTCTTTTATTCCACAAGCTCTAACTTTGGTCACAAGTTTGTTGTGCGGCACTTTACCAAATGCCATCTGGAAGCCCATGTACAGCACAACAACAGCATTACCCTCATCAACCCTTGTAGGACTGAGGCCTGCAGCCACTAATTTTTGCGATTTTTGTACTTTTGCATTTTATTTCTGCTTTGTCCTTGATTTTAAGCCTATATTGAATATTTAAAGTTATTTTGTACTGAATCTTACTTTGTAGACATTGACCTAAACCTAGCTAACCTAGTGATTGTGCTTTCATTAATTAATGAGTAATACTCAATAGTGACATGTTTCCCCAAGACTTTGTTTTCCATATTGGCCATCTGGTGTTTGGCCTACATTTTTGTTTTCCCTTTCTAATCCGGACTACTAAAATAAAAGTTTTTTTTTTATTCAGAAGCCCTTTTACTTACTGCATTGGACTACAAGCCAGGACAATGAATGGCCTTGCATAGGGTGGTCAACTATAGTGTGGTCATCAGGAGATCAGTTTGATTGATGGACATACCACCTAATTGATGACAGTTGGGAAGACACCATCAAAAGATGCGTAAAGCAACATGGATTGTGAAGTCTGAAAAGCCTTGCAGAGCCTGTGAGGAGAATTGATAAGGACGTATTTTACCAGACCTTTTTTGAGAATGTCTGAACAAGGCCTCGAAAGGCTGGAACAGAGTCAGAATTTTGGCTTAAAGGGATACTATTTCCAGGATTTGCTGCTGCAGCTAGAGTGGAACAGTCAACCACTGGAGACTATGGGAGGAAGGGCCAGGAACAAAGTGACTGACCATAGTGTCCACCCGTTGTAAGGTTATTCAGAGACTTGGTAATGTATGTACAAAAGGAAAATTTACCAATTTAGGTTCCTGTCATGGAACAGACTAATTTGGGGTTATTGAGGATCTGTCATGAAAAGATTAACATTGTAATATAGTATATATCTTAATATAGTATGTATAGTATGTAAGTAGAGTTATCTTTCTTCTTTTCCTTTAATATATGAAGTGCTTTCTCCTTTAAATAAAGTTATCCTTCTTTTTTTTTACTTCTTTCTCTTTTTATATTATCAATTATAATTGTCATGTCATTATTATAATTATTATCATTATTCAATATTCAATAAAATTGTTGTATTAACACATTACTTGGCATTGTCACTCGTTCCTGTTACATCCAGAGTACGAACCTAAGTGAAACTCCAAAGGGACTCTCACACCCCTTACACCCTCTCTGTTGCTTCAATTCCAGAAAGTTAGTTAAGCATGATGTGCACTTAACAAATCCGTGCTGGCTTTCTCTAATTAACCTGCATTTGCCCAAGTAAGTATTAATTTTGTCTCAAATTATTGTTTCCAGAAGCCTTCCCACCACCGAAGTTAAATAACTGCTGGCAATCATCGGTGGCATCCATAGAGGTGGCAGTGACCTTAGGAAGCATTGATCAATCGCCTTGATAGCTGAATAGCATATTCAAATGCAGTCAAGTGCCCACCCACATTTTATTAGCAGGAAGTGCAGGTCAGCCTGAGAGGAAAGAGGTAGACAGGGATGATGGCATTGGGAGCTTTCCATCAGCACCCCCGACAGAGATACAAAAGTTGACTCCTGACTTGCCCTGCGCAGATGCAGGTGGGCAGTCTTTGGCTGGGCTCTCACAGTTTCCACAACCCAGAACATGCCAGTGCATCTAATGTGTCAGAAATTAGAAACAAGCAGCCTGTTTCATGCTCTTGTGCAGCCACACCACGTATAAATAAGAGAAAGAGGAGTTGAAACAGTCTTAGTGGTGCAAAGGGATTCACTTGGGTGCATCTTTTAATGTTAATGATAAATGATAAACTTTTATTTCAACGCTCCATGTCTCCTGAGAAGTGTCATGGTGTTGTTTATTTCCCATCCCACATGGAGAGGCATGAGGCTCTTGGGTGGCAATGCAAGATGGAGAATGTACTGTGATGGTGGCTCCTCACATCATTTAGCTTTGTTTCCAGGAAAGAGGTGATGTGTGCACCTACATTGTGAGCAACAGGCAAAGGATGGCACGAGTGCAGTGACGCACAAACTATCCTCATTTGAAGAGTGTCTGGATGAGGGCGTTGCAGACTTCTCTGGCATGCAGATCTATGGTAGGGTCTATCGTAGGCACTGCTGGGTGGTCATCTTTGGCTTTGCTCCTCCTCCTCATCCCTCCTCCCCCGCCTTCCTCCTCCCCATGTCAAGTTATATGTTTTGTGATGCCTTCCAAAAAAAGCCTTCCATCGCTAGGCTGGTTAGGATTGTGGTATCCTGCAGATTTCTGCGGCTGAGCCCTGGAAAGAGCCGAACACATTAAAGTTGAGGTCTACACTCACCTTGGCTGCCACAGGCAATGGATGGCCTGGCCCTACAGGCCTTAGACCTTACCCCATGAGAGTGCAGAGCTCAGTGACAACCTGACATGAGAGCCACAACCTTCGAAGGCACTGCTGCTCTAACAGGTCAAGGAACAGACCCTTGGCCTGTTAATCCTGTGCATAGCGTGGTGCCTTTTACTGGTTGCAGCCTTTCAATCATCCCCTCTGCTGCACCCAGATGCCTGTGTTTGTGTTGTATGCTGCAGCTGTTGCTCCAATGGTGGTTACTGCCACTGGCTCTATGAATGCTGGGCTACAGAATGCTGTAGTTCCATTCTACCTCAAAATACGTGGAATCCATGTCCCCATGTAAGGTCACAGGCTTAAAGATATTTAGACATCCAACCGTCTTCAATGAAATGGTACCAGTTCCTTTTACTGAAAACTATCCACAGTGTATTATGTTGCCCTCAAGGAGTTGCGCCCCTTAGCACTAGACTTTGACAACAGGTGTCCTATGGCGTGCCACTTTCCCCCTTTATATTGCTGACTTCATGTCGGCTGCAGCTCTCAATGATCTTCCGCTGTGCACTCGCCTTCTCTAATTTGCTGAGTTGTTGAAACAGTGTTTGACCCATTGGGAAAGGGCCATTGCAGGTGTAAAATTGTACTTTGCTGGCATTTTAATTGGCTGTGCATTTCACCCACGGTGGTTCCTGACTTCACTGACAAACCATCCCTGGGAAATCCGGAGGGAGGCAGGAAGATGTCAGAATACCGGCCCACGACCTTCTCAAGGGCAATTAGGGATGGGCAATGAATGCTGGCCTAGCCAGTCACAGCCATATGAATGAATACATATTTTAAAATGCATTTTTTGCAATTTTCCCATCCTGCCCACCCTGCTCCCACCTCCATCTGTCTGGAAGAATGCCACCTTATGTGATAGGGCACTCCAAGAACTGAAGTGAGGTCAGAGTACTGACATTTATCCTCGGATTCCTGGAAACATGGACTTATGGTGGGCGTAAGGAAGAAAAACCAGAATCTTCTCTATTGGGGTTAAAATATTACCAGTGCTTAAGAGCTTCGACAGTAGTCAACAATATCCTTTGTTCCTATCATGATCACCATTCTCAAGAATAGTCTCATTTTTTTATGCATGCATGCAATTTGGGCTTTGTTGGCAATGCCAGCTTTTATTACACATTCCTAATTGCTCTTGAGAAGGTGGTGGTGAGTCACTTCTTGGACCATAGCAGTCTGTGCGGTGAACAAACACCCACAGTGCTGTTGCAGAGGGATTTTCAGATTTTTACCCAGCTACAATGAAGGAATGGTGATATAGTTCCAGGTCAGATTAATGTGTTACTTGGAGGCAAACTTGCACCTACTGCCCTTGACCTTGGAGGTGGTTGAAGTTGTGGGTTTAGGAAGTGCTGTTGAAGAAGCCTTGGAAAATTGCTGTTGTGCATCTTGTAGATGCACAGCAGTCGTGATGCAGCAGCAATGGAAGGAGTGAAAGTGGTGGATAGGGTGCCAATCAAATGGGCTGCTTTGTTCTGGATGGTGTTGAGCTTCTTCAGCTTCTTGCCTAGAACTGCATCCATCTAGGCAAGTAAGGAGTATTTCATCACACTCCAACTTGTGTCTTATGGATGGCAGACAAACTTTGGGAAGTCAGTAGGTGATTTGCTCTCTACAGAATACCCAACCTCTGATCTACTATTGTAGCTACAGTATTTATGTGGCTAGTCTAGTTATGTTTCTGCTCAGTGGTGAGCCCCAGGAAGTAGGTAATACCGTTGATTGTCAAGGGGAGGTGGTTAGACTCTCTTTTGTTGGAGATGGTCATTGCCTGGCACTTTCATGGCACGAATGTTACTTGCCACTAACCCAAGCTTGAATGTCCTCCAGATCTTGCTGCAAGCAGGTATGGACTGCTTCACTATCTGCAAGTTGAAACTGGAACTGAACTCTGTGGAATCATCAGCGAACATCCCCACTTCTGACCTTATGATGGAGGGAAGGTCATTGATGAAGCAGCTGAAGATGGTTGGGCCTAAGACACTACCCTAAGGAATTCCTGCAGCGTTGTCCTGGGGCTGAAATGATTGGCCTCCAAAAACCACATACCTTTGTACTAGGTATGACGTCAGCCAGTACAGAGTTTTTTCCCTGGTTCCTATTGTTTATTCCTAGGGCTCCTTGATGCCACACTCAATCAAATGTGCCTTGATGCCAAGGGCAGTCACTCATCTCACTCTGGAATTCAGTTCTGTAAATTTATCCTTTCATGGGATGTGGGCGTCACTGGCAAGCCAAGCATTTGTTGCCCAGCCCTAATTTCCTTGAGCTGAGTGGTTTGCTCAGCCATTTGAGAGGGCAGTTAAGAGTTAACCACATTGCTGTACATGTAGACCAGACCAGGTAAGGACAGCAGATTTCCTTCCCTAAAGGGCATTAATGAACCAGAAGGTGTTTTTTTTACGAAAATCAGCAATGGTTTAATGGGGCAGGATTTTCAGCTCGGTGTGCGGGTGCGCGCCCAATACACCCGAGCATGAAATAGCACGCGATGACTTCAGGCGAGTGTCCTGACATCATTGCGGATTCGTGCAACATTTCGGACAGCGGATGCACACAAGTGTCAGCAGTGCACCCGCCAACAATTAAGAGGCCTATTAAGGCCCTTAAGCAACTCGTTAAGTAGGAAATTTTGCTGCCCATCCAACCTTACGGTTGGTGGGTGGGCGAATAGTCCAGGCGGTTTTTGCATTTTTAGCGGAACCTCATCCACAGGCGGGATGAGGTTTCCAACAATGAATGGAAAAAAAAATTTTAAACTCATTTTTAACATGTCTCTCTTCATGTGACTGAGTCACATGTGGGGATATGTTTATATTTTTTGTGAAATCTTCATTTTAAAAATTTTCAGCTCCCTGAGGCAGTTCTGTGCCTTCAGGGACCTTTCAGTGAGTGCACCCTTTCAATGCTCGCACTCCTCCCACCCCCACCCCGGCAGCACTGAGGATCTCAGCGTGTGTTTCACGCTGGCTGACCGTTAATTGGCCAGCCAGCATGAAATCGCGGTTGGAGCCTGATCATGGGTGCCGAACCATTTCGCGGCTGTTCCTGGGCTCACCTGTCGTGCCTGCCTGACAAGGGGAAAATCCTGCCCATGGTCACCATTACTGAGACTTTTCAATTCTGGATTATGAATTGAACTCAAATTCAACCAGCTGCCATGGTGGGATTTGAACCCTTGACCACAGAAAATTAGCCTGGGGCTCAGGATTATTAATCTAATTACTAGGCTATGCCACAGTCTCCGCCAAAAGTTCCTTTGTCCATGCTTAGACCCAGGCTGTAAAAAGGTCTGGAGTAAGTGGTCCTGGCAGAACCCAAACTGAGCATCACTGAGCAGATTCTTGGTTTAGCTCATGAGCTAAATCTTGGCATCATATTCCATACTGCACCAGAACTCCAAAATGACACAGAGTACTCAGGCTTTCTTGGAATAATATTTTGTTTAATCCATCCATAATTTCAAGGGTTTTCATTAGGCTGTGAGGAGATACCAAATCAGAAACTCTGAGAAGATCTAAATTGGACAAAGTTGTCCAAATATGATAAAATAAAGAGCATCCTCATAAATAGTGATGGTAAAGACATGAAAAGGAAGAAAACAGCCCAATGCCTGTGTGCAATAATATTTGAACTGTATTGATATTAGCTTCTGTGGCAGTATGTTAAGAAATACCTCATCTTCGTAGCTGAGGAAAACACAATAAAATTTTGAGTTTTTGAGGGGTTCATCAAATTGTAAGAATGCCTTCAAGGAATAGAAATATAGCAAGACAGTTTGCAGATCAACCGACCATTACTTAATTACAAATGTTAATCTAACATCCATTAAAACGATCATACATCAGCACAGTCCATTCAAAATATGTGGATAATCCCAATGTCAACATCTCCCACGGTATTTTCCATTTCAACAGTGCCCACATTTATGTGCACCACCTGTTATGCTCGTAGGTGGAGCTGTGATCGACCTGTATACATAAAAAATGTATAAAGTAACAGTAGATTAAAGCAGCCATGACTTTGAAAGTCCACAAGAGCCGCAGGCCAGAAGCCCCCCCGGCAGTGAGTTTCCCCGTGGCAGGGCCAACGAGTCATTGAAATCTCCGTTCACATTGGCGGGACCGGAAGATCCCGCCGGCATGAGGAGCTGGAAAATTCCGGCCACAGTGACTGCTTTTCACTATGGCGGGAATTTTACAGCCCCCGGGTAGAATGGCAGACAGGGTGTTTAAAATTGTGCACCACACCAGATGTACTATTCCAGCATCCTATCTGCACTTGTTGCAATTTTACCAGCAGCGGGGGAAATGTCAGGCAGCCCACTCACCCAATTAATGAACACTTCAGGGCCTTGACTGCCACTGCTGGGATTTTATCCACGTGGGGGCAGGGAGTTGTCACGTGTCCTGTCCGCAGTGTGAAACCTGGTGGACTGGTGCCTGGGCAAGTGTTGGGGGGGTTGCCTCTCCATTTTGGGACCCCTATGCCCATCGGAGGCACCTCCAAGCTATTTCACACCCTCCTTTTCCTTTTCCCCCCTGCCCTGTCCACACCAGCACCACACTCCCTCACCTCACTGCCAGCCTGACCCCAGCGAGACACCAGACTTATCTTAAAGTCCAGACTCCATCATAACTCGCTTCCCTCTGGGACTTGCTGCAGTCCCAGCATTGGCCACCTCTCCTGGTAGCACTACTGGGACAAGGGAGCTGCTGACCATTTGATTGGCCCACAGATCTCAAAGGCAGGACATCCTCCCAGATGATGGTGGATGTCTCACCCTGAGACAATGGCCTTTAAGTGGCTGTGGGGCAAGCTGGCCAAAACACCCAACTTTTACCCAGGTGTTGGGGAACCCACCCCCAGTGTAAAGTTCAATCTTATATTTTGCTCTTAGACCTACTTGAGCGCTAGAGACACCAGAGGCAGAGTTTTACTTCCACGAGCGGGTGCGCGCCCGACCCGAACAGGTGTAAAATTGCGTGGGATGACATCGGGCGAGCTTTTCGACGCCATCACGCACCCATGCGATATTACACTCGGCGAGCACGCGCAGCAATCGGAAACGCGTCCACTGACAATTAAGCAGGCAACCAAGCCCATTAACGGGGCAATTGTCAGTGATTTTTCATGGCCTGTCCAACCTTATGATTGGCAGACAGGCGAATAAGCCAGGCAGCCTTTACGTTTTTGATGAAACCTGATCCAAGGGTGGGTTGAAATCTCCGTTAAGAAATAAAATAAAACAAAATATCTCAGGACAGCAGTTTTATGAGGTATGCTTTCAGGTGCTTGACTGTGCTGCATGGACATTTTTTTTTTCAACTTTTTTGTGCTTTATTTTATTATTTGCAGATCTGCAGCTCCTTGAGGCAGCTGTCTGCCTTCAGGGAGTTCTCTCGAAGCGCTTACCCGCACCAGTGGTGATGTCGTTGCCCCCCCTCTTCCAGCCCCAACCCTGGCAGCGCTGAGCTTTTCAGCGCACATTTCACTCTGGCTGCCCGTTAATTGACCAGTCATCATGATATCGCGGTCGGGAGTCGATCGCTGTCCAGGGCCCATTTCCTGACCGCTCTCGGGCCCGTCGATCACTTGCGCCCAATGAGGGAAAAATTCAGCCCCAGTACCACTTGGCTGTATTGTGATTTTATAAATTTTCTTGGAACATTGTGTAAAAAGTTGGATACTGGATGTGCATCACACTGACATGGAGGTACTGCTGACCATCATGAAGTACCTGAAACAGATGGCAAGGACCATGGTGAAGTTCATTGCGATCCTATCTTTGAGAGTAATTAGGAATGGGCAACAAATGCTGGCCTTGCCAGCAATGCTCACATGCCATGAAAGAATTTTAAAAATGAGAATAATTCAACATAATACCGCCAACAGCTGATAAAAGTGGAAGTGTCATGAACACCTGCCTGCCCCATGACAGAAAGGCCTCAAGAACAATCAATGCATTCAGTGTGGATCCAATCCTAAAGATCTCCTTCAGGCTTTGAGCGACCACTTGGAAAGAGTGATGGCAAGCCCGTTTCCAAGGGCTTACAGACATCATTGCACAGACTCTGCAGGACCTGACTGATACAAGCAGGTCTGCCCTTCCCCTGATAAGTGGATATTCAGATCTATAAAAAGTGGTTTGCTTACATTTATGAAGCTATCCTCTCTCTTAAAAACAGTGCCTGTGACTTTTTCAGCCAGTCCCCTCAGATTCTTGTGCATGGCATTGTTGTGACATAGGACCATGCTGCCCATATGCAGTGATGATGCAACCTGCTGAGGAACCTACCCAGGACTCAGAAACCCTGAGATAAGGGCCAACTCAGTCCCAAGAGTCTCCAGGTACCACAGTGCAGCCAAACACCACTGGATAATCATTGTGATAAAAAGGTGCACTTTATGGTATAGCAGGGAATTGTCCTCCCAATCCTACCAGTAATCAATGGGAATGAAAATCAGACAACTTTGAGAACAGACAGGAGATCCGCTTTGCCAGTTTACTACCCAGGCAGTGAAGGTGAAAAATGACCTTGAGGCACATTCCCTCCCACCCCATTGTGATGAAGAACATTGGAAAAGTCGAGCAATTAGGCCTACCATCATCTCATTGGCCTGACCAGGATCCCACCCCTCCTGCTGCTATCCACACCTTCCCTCCATGCCAATTGCATTAGGGATGGAGTAGGATCTGGGGAATATTCCTTCTTTCCACTCTAGTCAATACCATTACAGTTGTCACCATGTAGTAGATGGCCATAGGCCCCAGGAATCATCAGAGTTCACCCAATACAAGGACAGGACATTATTGTAAACTCCACTCGATGCTGTTGTCCCCAAACACTTTACTGTTGAAAACTCCAATCTCAGCTTTAATTGGAGCTTTCAATCCAATCTTCAGCTCCACTTCTGGCCTGGACAGTCAGGTACCCTTGTGTGTCTTTTTGTGCTGTAGCAAGTGGGATTTTCCTCCCTATGCAATATAAGACTCCCTCTTGAAGGTGGAAATCCCTCTGGGAGCCTGCTGCAGATATATAATGAGTCTTAATGCAGGGAAATTGATCTAGGCTGGGGCAGATACAGAGTGAATGATGATAATCCTCCCTTGCTGGATCCATCCAAATTCTCCGCATGAATTCTGTCCTTTGATTTTGTGTTTGAGATGTTCTTTGGGGTTGGTTTGCAACAGGAGACAGAGAGATAGAAAATTGTTGGCACCTTTCGAGCACAAAATAGCAATGTGGCCTCAACATATGCCTAAACAAAGAGATCTGAGGCCGGCCCAACATTTAGGTATTTAAATCTGGTACACCTTACAGATCCTCTTGTTATATGCTGACAACAGGTCACTTAATGTTGATTCTAATATTAGCTTAATATTTTGTTAGATTCTTTGCATCAATCAGGGAGCAAGTCTTGGAGGGTTTTACCTTTTGAAGGTTTTATTTATTGATGTTTACCTCTCACATGAGAATTTTTTAAAATTCATTGGATGTGGGCATCACTGGCTAGGCCGGCATTTATTGCCCATCTCTATTTGCCCTTGTTCAGGGGGCATTTAAGAGTCAACCACATTGCTGTGGGTCTGGAGTCACATGCAGGCCAGACCAGCAGACTTCCTTCCCTAAAGGACATTAGTGAATCAGATGGGTTTTTACAACAATCGACAATGGTTTCATGGTTATCATTAGACTTTTAATTCCAGATTTTTTTTTTAAATCAATCCAACATCTGCTAGTGGTAGGGTTCAAACCCAGGTCCCCAGAGCACTACCCTGGGGATTACTAGCCCAGCAACAAGACCACTACACCATCGCCTTCCCTTTGCTTGGGAAAGCCCATGACAATTGACATTGTACGTAGCTTGTTGGAAGGAATGGATCTAACAAACTTCAGACAGAATCTATGGAATTAAGTATTTGTTTACGTTGTCAAACTCACCAGTGAAACATCTAATGATATTCCTTTTGTGCAGCGCACTCAGTGGGTTATTTATTTCCGACTACTTTTTACCGATATCCATATGTCAAAAGTTTATGATTATTCCAGTGTCATTATGCCTTATTTCAGGGGAAATTGGGTCAGGGCAGTTGATTCTTTATTTCTGACTGCTTTTTATAAATGTACACTGTAATGACTTGAGGTATCGGACAGGTTTCAACTAGAAACAGATTACTTTATTACAGGGAGCTTTTCAGATGCTACATACTTGAACCAGGTCCTCGATAAGAAACCCATCCCCAGATTACCCATGCTTAGGACTCATTGGTTGGAGCCTCCAAGATTAATCATGTGACCACAGATAGACAGTAGGAAAGGTCATACCTTCAATTACTACATACACGTTTCTCGCGCCACTTCAATTTTGTGCAGGTATCAGCTAAAGCAGTGATTTAGTCAGGTGATACCACATGCTATAATTCCCATCAGTTCCATCTCCATTACCTTAGGACTACAGCTTTAGCCATTTATGCCCATTGTCCAGGGGTTCTGCTGATTTCCTGCCAAATTCTCCCAGCAGGAGAACAGGATAAATCCAGAACTAACATAGTCACTTCTCTTCAACAGTAGACTTTTAATCTGTTAATCAATTTGTTTTAGCAGAGGCCACATGTGCTGAGGACTTTTATGTGCTTTGTTTTGCCATTGTCAAACTTCAATATAATGCAATCCTACCAACTTTCTCACTGTGTTCATATTGTACATAAATTGTACAGTTAGAACTTGCCATTCAATATGCTTCATGTGCCTATTTGTAAATCAAGTTAGCAGTGGTTCCAGTCTGCAAAACTTTGCTTGCATGGTAATATCCACCACTCAAAAATACTTTTGAAGAACAATGCACATCCATGTTAAGCAAATGGATGTGGGGTAATGGTTAGTCCTGGAAATGCATTTCTGCAAGGTTAGGATACAGAAAAAAGCACAGCTTCTGTGATGAAGAGGCAAGGGTTTACTTGTAGAAACAACTGTTACATCTGCAGGAAAAGACAATACTGAAAATCCCTGACTTGTATAATATCTGTCTCATGGTATTAAATACACACTAAGGAAGAATAAGCTTTCACTATGACCTTCAAGAGAAACATAATTTAAATATTTCATTGGAACATGTAGCTGAGGAGCATGACATTTGATTTGTAGTGGGGCACTGGTGGCTGACATTAGAAGCAAAAGTTTGAGGTAAGATGATGAGGGTTTCTAAAGGCTGGTTGTTCTATCTAGATAGTTATAATGTAAGGATACTGATGTCACATTCAGAGAGCTAGCTGAAATGGCAGTTCCAATTCCCTTGAATGGGTAGAATTTGCTTTGTCAAAACTTATATTTTATATATGAGGTAATTTAATGTAACAACGTCACCTAAATGTTTATTTTCTATTGCATTATTTTGTGCAAATTAGTTTTAATCTGTAAATTTAAATTACATCATAACATTAATACATCCTAAAGATATTATAATCAGTTTCTCTTGCAAAATGGTGAAGAAAAGTATAGCAAACTAAGGGCAAAATAAAAGAAACAATTATCAACCTGGTAAAATATGTTTATATTGTATGGAAACTGTAAAGTTTAGCCCTGTTTTCTAGGAGAAGGAGCAGACATTTCTTTCACCTAGGGATAAGGGGAAACATTTGTTATTCATTATCATTTGTACACAATAACAGTTTGAGCAGCTAATATAAATTTGTATATGTGTGGTACAAATATGTGTAAAGAAAGAAAGTTTTGCATTTTTATTATGCTTTTAAAGACTAGTGGGCATCCCAAAGTGTGTTTGTATCAATGAAGTACTTTTGAAGTGTAGTCACTGTTGTTAATGTAGGAAACATAGCAGCCAATTGGCGCACAGCAAGCTCCCACAATCAAAACTTTGGTAATGACTAGATGATTTGTTTTTAGTGTTGTTGATTGAGGGATAAATATTGATTAGGTCACAGGAGTTAATTTTCTTACTGTGTATTAATGTTTATGTGTACATCAACCTCCATATGTGCAGTTGACAGCATATTTGTGCAGAAACAGCAGGGCCATTTACAGCGAGAGAGTGAGAGAGAAACAGCAGAGTCATTTACAGTGAGACACAGTGAGAGAAACACCATGGCTATTTACAGCGAGATAGTGTGAGAAAAACAGCGTGGTCATTTACAGTGAGAGAGTGTGAGAGAAACAGGGTGGCCATTTACAGCAAGAGACTGTGAGAGAAATACTGTGGCCATTTACAGCAAGAGAATGTGAGAGAAACAGCGTGGTCATTTGCAGTAAGAGAGTGTGAGAGAAACAGCGTGGCCATTTACAGTGAGAGACTGTGAGAGAAATACTGTGGCCATTTACAGCAAGAGAGTGTGAGAGAAACAGCGTGGCCATTTGCAGTAAGAGAGTGTGAGAGAAACAGCGTGGCCATTTACAGCGAGAGTGTGAGAGAAACAGTGTGGCCATTTACAGTGAGAGAGTGTGAGAGAAACAGCGTGGTTATTTACAGCAAGAAAGTATGAGAGAAACAGCGTGGTTATTTACAGTGAGAGTGTTAGAGGAGCAGGGCCTTTAACAGTAAGAGAGTGAGAGAAGAAAAGAGTGTGAGAGGGAAAAGAGCGCAGAGGGCAGCTGATTGGTGAGTAGGATTGGTAAGTATTGTTAGTCTTTAAAGTAAGGTATTTAGTTTGTGTTTAGATATCTAGTCTTTTTTTCTCTTTTTCTTAAAGATAGTTTGTTAAGTATAAGATCGATACTGGTGTGTATAAAAAATAATTATAATGAAGTCTAAAAAGCGGGGATGCTAGAGTAATTAATTAATAAAATGAATAAAATAAGATAGCGAAGGCAGGATTTGAGATGTGTTGCTACTGCAGCATGTGGGATCAATGTAACAAAAAGGAGGGAGAAAAAAAACAGGTAACGATAGGCCAGTTAGTTTAACGTCTGTCACTGGGAAAATGTTGGAGTCTATTATAAAGGAAGTAATAGCAGACCATTTAGAAATACATAATTAAATCAAGCAGAGTCAACATGACTGCATGAAGGGGAAATTATGCCTAACAAATTTATTAGAATTCTTTGAGGAGGTAACAAGCAGGATAGATAAAGGGGGACCAGTAGACGTAATATATTTGGATTTCCAAAAGGTGTTTGATAAGGTACTACACATAAGGCTACTTAATAAGATAACAGCCCATGGTGTTGGGTTAGTATATTAGCATGGATAGAGGATTGGCTAACTAATAGAAGACAGAGAGTTGGGACAAGGGGGGCATTTTCAGGATGGCAACTTGTAACTAGTGGAGTGCCACAGGGATCAGCGCTGGGGCTTCAATTATTTACAATATATATTAATGACTTAGATGAGGGAAGTGAATGTACTATCACCAAATTTGCAGATGACACAAAAATAGGTCGGAAGGCAAGTGGTGAGGATGACGTAAGGAGTCTAAAGAGGGATATAGACAGGTTAAGTGAATGGGCAAAAACTTGGCAGATGAAATATAATGTGGGAAAATGTGAGGTTATAGAAGAATAGAGGAGCTGAATATTATTTAAATGGAGAAAGACTGCAAAAAGCTGCAGCACAGAGGGATTTGGAAGTCCTCGTGCATGAATCCCAAAAAGCTAACATACAAGTTCAACGGGTAATAAGGAAGACAAATGGAATGTTGGCCTTTATTTCAAAGGGAACGGAGGATAAAAATTGGGAAGTCTTGCTGAAACTATACAAGGCACTAGTTAAACCACACCTAGAATACTGTGAACAGTTTTGGTCCCCTTATCTAAGGAAAGATATACTGGCATTGGAGGCAGTCCAGAGAAGGTTCATTAGGTTGATCCTGGGTATGGAGGGATTTTCCTATGAGAGGTTGAGAGGTTAAGTAGGTTGTGTCTGTACTCATTGGAGTTTAGAAGAATGAGAGGTGACCTTATTGAAACATATAAGATTCTTAGGGGGCCTGACAGGGTAGATGCTGAGAGGTTGTTTCCTCTTCTGGGAGAGTCTAGGACCAGAGGGCATAATCTCAGAGTAAGGGGTTGCCCATTTAAGACAGAGAAGAGGAGAAATTTCTTCTCTCAGAGGGTAGTCAATCCGTGGAATTCTTCACTGTAGAGGGCCATAGAGGCTGAGTCGTTAAGTATATTCAAGGCTGAGATAGATGGATTTTTCATCAGTAAGGGAATGAAGGGTTATGGGGAGAGGCAGGAAAGTAGAGTTGAGGATTATCAGATCAGCCATGATCTCATTTTATAGCGGAGCAGACTCAATGGGTCAAATGGCCTACTTCTGTCCTACATCTTATGGTTATGGTCTTATGGAAAAAGCCAAGACATAGACAAGAGGATGAGTTCCAAACCATGTTCTCACCTCACTGTCCGTTGTAATTTCTTAATTATGTGGCGATGACTGCTCCAAGTCACCTCTCGCATTGCTCTCGGTGTTGAGTATACTTTCAATTTCCAGAGGTAGCGCATTTATTGCCCATCCCTAGATGCCTAGAGAAGGTGGTGGTAAGCTGCCTTCTTGAACCGCTGCAGTCCATGTGATGTAGGTACACCCACAGTGCTGTTAGGAAGGTAGTTCCAGGATATTGACCCAGCGAAAGTGAAGGAACAGCGGTACATTTCCAAATCAGGATGGTGAGAGACTAGGAGGGGAACTTCTAGGTGGTGGTTTTACCATCTATCCAAAGCCTTTGTCCTTCTAGATGGTAGCAGTCTTGGGCTTGGAAGATGCTGTTAAAGGAGCTTTGCTGACTTCCAGTAGTGCATCTTGTAAATGGTACACACAGCTGCCACTGCGCGTCAGTTGTGGAGAGAGTGAATGTTTGTGGATGTGGTGCCAATGAAGCAGGCTGCTTTGTCCTGGTTCGTATCAAGCTTCTTGAGTATTGTGGGACTTCCACTCATCCAGGCAAGTGGGGAGTATTCCATCACACTCCTGACTTGTGCCTTGTAGATGGTGGACAGGCTTTGGGGAGTCAGGAAGTGAGTTACTTGTCACACAATTCCTAGCCTCTGACCTGCTGTTGTAGCCACAGTGTTTATATGGCTGGTTCAGTTCAGTTTCTGGTCAATGGCAAACCCCAGGATGTTGATAATGGGGAATTCAGTGATGGTAATGCCATTGAACAACAAGGGGCAATGGTTGGGAGTAGATAAGTAGATGGAGTAGAGATTACAAGGAGGGGTGGGTACAGAGTGGTAATAAGCTGAGGGTGTGGTGATTGTGAGCTGTCAGAGACAAAATAAGTGCATGGGGGTTTGGGAATATTATGGAAGAGGTCTGGTTACAGCAGTTCTGAGCATGAGGAGCTACAATTGAAGAGGGCCTTCAGTTGCAGGGGGCAGATTGATCGCAAGTATGGAAGCAGGTTAGTTTGGGGTTCTAGAAAGAAACATTCCTGCTCCTTGTGTGGAGGAGGTGGTGTAGTGCTATTGTCACTGGACCAGCATTCCAGAGACCCAGGATAATGCCCTTAGGACCCAGATTCAAATCCCACCACATCAGATGGTGAAACTTGAATTTAAAAAAAATCTGGAATTAAAAAACTGATGATGACAAAAAAGCCATTGCCAATTGTCATAAAAACCGATTTGGTTCACTAATGTCCTTTAGGGAAGGAAATCTGCCATCCTTACCTGTTCTGACCTACATGTGACTCCATAGAGAGCAGCAGTAGGTCATTTGGCCCTTCAAGCCTGTTCCACCATTCAATATGATCATGCCAGATCCTCTATCTCAACACCATACTCCTATATCTCCCCATACCCTTTAGAGTCCAGAAATCTATTTCTGTCTTAAATATATTCAGTGACTTGGCCACCACAGCTTTCTGTGGTAGAGAATTCCACAGGTTCACCACCCTCTGAGTGAAGAAGTTCCTCCTCATCTCAGTCTTCATAATTATTAATCCTGAGTCTGTGACCCCTTGATCCAGTCCCCCAGTCAGAGGAAACATCATCCAAGCATCCAGCCTGTCCATCCCTGTCCGAATTTTATATGTTTCACATGTGGGTCCAGACCCACAGAATTTGGTTGACTCTTAAATGCCCTCTGAATAAGGGCAAATAGGGACTAGTAATAAATGGTGGCATGGCCAGTGATGCCCACATCCCATGAACAAATAGAAAAAACAAACAATGCTGGAAAGGCATTTACCTATTCCAATGCTCGCTGATGACTTGTGCCCTGAATGCCCATTCGGAACAAGAAATGCAACATAGCATGGATTGCTTATCATCTGCATGTGGTGACATTGGTCTCATCATTAGCACCAAAATGACTGAAGCCATGTACCAAACTGCACCACAAAAGCAGCATGTGAAGCTCTCTATCACTGTTAATGATGAAAGGCTTGAAGCAGTTAATAAATTTACCAACCTGGGCAGCACCCTGTCTAGAATAGTTCACATTGACAACAAAGTCAACATCAAAATAGCGAAAATCATCATTGCCTTTGGCAACCTATGTAAAACTATCTGCTACTGAAGAGCTGAAGAAGAATTCGTCTCTCAAAAAAAAGTGATGGTATACCAAGTAGTTGTCCTTTCTTATAAGCTTGTGAGGAATGAACAGTTTACTCCAGACATACAAATGAGCTACACCACTTTCAATTTCCTGAGTTTTTTGAAGAGGTAACAGAGAGGATTGATGAGGATAATGCTGTTGATGTGGTGTGCATTGACTTCCAAAAGGCATTTGATACAGTGCCACTCAATAGACTTGTGAGCAAAGTTATAGCTCATGGAATAAAAGGTACAGTAGCAACATGGATATAAAACTACCTGAGTGACAGGATTCAGAGAGTAGTGGTTAGTGGATGTTTTTCAGGCTGGAGGAAGGTTTGTAGTAGAGTTCCCCAGTGGTCACTGTTGGGATCCTTGCTTTTCCTGATATATATTAATAACCTAGACCTTGGTGTACATGGCATAATTTCAAAATTTGCGGATGATATGAAACTTGGAAACATTGTGAACTGTGAGGAGGATAGTGTAGAACTTGAAAATGACATAGACAAGTTGGTGGAATGTGCAGACAGGCGGCAGATGAAGATCAATGGGGAGAAATGTGAAGTGATTTATTTTGGTAGGAAGAACATGGAGCGACAATATAAAATAAAGGTTAGAGTTCTAAAGGGAGCGCAGAAACAGAGGGACCCCTTGGTGCATATGTGTATGTCATTGAAGCTGGCAGGAAAGGTTGAGAGAGTGGTTAATAAAGCATACAGTATCCTCTGCTTTATAGTGCAAGAAGGATATGTTGAACTTGTATAAGACACTAGTTCAGCCTCAGCTGGAATATTGCTCCCAGTTCTGGGGACTGCAGTTGAGGAAGGATGTGAATGCTTTGGAGAGTGCAGAAAAGATTCATGAAAATGATTCCAGGGATAAGGAACTTCAATTATGAAGATAGATTGGAGAAGTTGGGACTGTTTTGCTTGGCGAAGAGAAGGTTGAGAGGAGATTTGAGAGAGGTATTCAAGATCATAAGGGGTCTGAGCAGAGTAGATAGGGAGAAACAGTTCCCACTCATGAAGGGATCGAGAAAGAGAGGGCACAGTTTTAAATAATTGGCAAAAGAATGAAAAGTGATATGAGAAAAAGCTTTATCACATAGTGAGTGGTTAAAGTCTGAAATGCTTGCCTGAGATTGTGGTGGTGGTGGGTTCAATTGAAGCATTCAAAAGGGAATTAGGCTTTTTTTATTCATTCACGGGATGTGGGCTTCACTGGCTGGGCCAGCATTTATTGCCCATCCCTAGTTGCCCTTGAGAAGGTGGTGGTGAGCTGCCTTCTTAAACCGCTGCAGTCCATGTGGTATAGATACACCCACAGTGCTGTTAGGGAGGGAGTTCCTGGATTTTGACCCAGTGACAGTGAAGGAACAGCGATATATTTCCAAGTCAGGATGGTGAGTGACTTGGAGGGGAACTTCCAGGTGGTGGTGTTCCCATCTATCTGCTGCCCTTGTCCTTCTAGATGGTAGTGGCTGTGGGTTTGGAAGGTACTGTCTAAGGAGCCTTGGTGAAATCCTGTGTGCATCTTGTAGATGGGACACACTGCTGCTACTGTGCGTCGGTGGTGGAGGGAATGAATGTTTGTGGATGTGGTGCCAATCAAGCAGACTGCTTTGTCCTGGATTGTCAAGCTTCTTCAGTGTTGTGGGACCTCCACTCATCCATGCAAGTGGGGAGCATTCCATCACAGTCCTGACTTGTGCCTTGTAGATGGTGGACAGGCTTTGGGGAGTCAGGAGGTGGGTTACTCGTCGCATGATTGCTAGCCTCTGACCTGCTGTTGTAGCCACAGTATTTATATGGCTAGTCCAGTTCAGTTTCTGGTCAATGGTAACCCCCAGGATGTTGTTAGTGGGGGATTCAGTGATGGTAATGCCTTTGAACATCAAGGGGCGATGGTTGGATTCTCTCTTGTTGGAAATGGTCATTGCATGACACTTGTGTGGCGCAAATGTTACTTGCCACTTGTCAGCCCAAGCCTGGATATTGTCCAAGTCTTGCTGCATTTGGACATGTACTGTCTCAGTATCTGAGGAGTCGCGAATAGTGCTGAACATTGTGCAATTATCAGCAAACATCCCCACGTCTGACCTTATGATGGAAGGAGCATTATGATTGATGAAGCAGCTGAAGATGGTTGAGCTGAGGAACCACCCTGAGGAACTCCGGCAGTGACGTCCTGGAGCTGAGATGACTGACCTCCAACAACCACAACCATCTTCTTTTGTACTAGGCATGACTCCAACCAGCGGAGAGTTTTCCCCCGATTCCCATTGACTCCAGTTTTGCTATGGCTCCGTGATGCCACACTCGGTCAAATGTTGCCTTGATGTCAAGGGCAGTCATTCTCACCTCACCCCGGGCATTAAACTCTTTTGTACATGTTTGAACTAAGGCTGTAATGAGGTCAGAAGCTGAGTGGCCCTGGCGGAATCCAAACTGGGAGTCAGTGAGCAGGTTATTGGTAGGCAAGTGCCACTTGATAGCGCTGTTGATGACCCCTTTCATTACTTTACTGATGTTCGAGAGTAGACTGATGGGGCGGTAATCAGCCGGGTTGGATTTGTCCTGCTTTTTGTGTACATGACCTACCTGGGCAATTTTCCACATTCTGGGTAGATGCCAGCATTTTAGCTGTACTGGAATAGCTTGGCTAGGGGCACGGAAATTTCTGGAGCACAAGTCTTCAGTACCATTGCTGGAATGTTGTCAGAGCCCATAGCCGTTGCAGTATCCAGTGCTTTCAGCCATTTCTTGATATCACGTGGAGTGAATCAAATTGGCTGAAGACTGGCATCTGTGCTGCTGGAGACCTCTGGAGGAGGCCGAGATGGATCATGCACTCGGCACTTCTGGCTGAAGATTGTTGCGCATGCTTCAGCCTTATCTTTTGCACTGATGTCCTGGGCTACCTCCATCATTGAGGATGGGGATATTTGTGGAGCCTCCTCCCCCAGTGAGTTGTTTAATTGTCCACCACCATTCACGACCGGATGTGGCAGGGCTGCAGAGCTTAGATCTAATCTGTTGGTTGTGGGATTATTTAGCTCTTTCTATCACTTGCTGCTTATGACATGCAAGTAGTCCTGTTTTATAGCTTCAACAGATTGACACCTCATTTTTAGGTATGCCTGGTGCTGCTCCTGGTACGGCCTCTTGCACTCTTCATTAAGCCAGGGTTGATCCCCTGGCTTGATGGTAATGGTAGAGTGGGGGATATGCCAGGCCATGAGATTACAGATTGTGTTTGAGTACAATTCTGCTGCTGATGGCCCACAGTGCCTCATGGATGCCCAGTCTTGAGTTGCTACATCTGTTTGAAATCTATCCCATTTAGCACGGTGGTAGTTCCACACAACACGATGGAGGGTATCCTCAATGTGAAGCCGGAACTTCGCCTCCACAATGACTGTGCGGTGGTCACTCCTACCGATGCTGTCATAGATAGGTGCATCCGCGGCAGGCAGGTTGGTGTTGCCCAACCCAACTTTAGCCATGTCCCCCTTGAACCCCTGTCAGGCCTCTTGTGCATTTCAAATTATCATTGCTCCACCATTGGTGGCCGTGCCTTCAGTTGCCTAGGGAATTTCAAAACATGGAATTCCCTCCCTTTCACCTCTCTGCCTCTCTATCTCACTTTCATTCTATTAGACACTTCTTAAGACACTTCTGACCAAATTTTTGGTCATGTGATCTAATGGGGGAAATTTTACGGAGGCAACAGGGGGTCTCAGCCATGCTGTAGAGCTGGTAGAGACCCACGCTGCCTCCTTCGGGATGGACCAGTCAACTCGATGTTACAAGCCGATCAGGCACTGAGATGTCACCTGTGGGCCTTCCACAGGATCAGGACCCTGGGGGCTGGAAGTCCCTCCTGCCGAGAGCTGCTGGCCAGTTAGAGGCTGGCAGCTGCCTTGATAAGCAGGTGAGGGTGGCTGATTTTCTTCTCTAAAGGACATTAGTGCACCAGATGGGTTCTTATAATAATCCAATTTAGCAGAATTAAAATATAGTAGTGACTTCCCAGGCCAGCGGAGGCAGGCTCACTCCTGGCTTTCTAGCCCATTGTGTGGGGCCATCACTTCTGCGTTCAATCCGGCCATAATTTGTACCTCTATATATTCTATTCCTCTAGATACCAACATTCTCTTAGCCTTTGTTATTATTTTCTGTCCTTTGACTGGGAGGGGTGGGGAGAGAAGGAGGCCCATGGTTATAGTTTTGCCTCCCAACCTGATTCCAAAATTACCCAGGACAGATCCATTTTCAACTCACTGAAATTGGGCCTCCTCCAATTAAGTATCTTTACTCTAAGTTGCTCCATGTCCTTTTCCACCACTAATTCTAAACCTTATGACTATCACTGTTTCCTATATTTTCCCCTCCTGTCATTTGATCCACTTAATCCACTTCATTCCCCAGAATGAGATGAAAAATCCTCCTTCCACATTGAGCCAGAACCTCAAGAACTGAGCAAGAAAATTCTCCTCAACACACTTCAGAAACTCTTTCCCTTCACTGCCTTTCAGAACAGTTTGAGCTCTGATAAAGGGTAATCGATCTAAAAAGTTAATTGTTCCTCTCTCCATAGATGCTGCCAGACCTGCTGATATTTCCAGCATTTTCTGTTTTTATTTCAGATTTCAAGCTTCTGCAGTACTTTATTCTTGTACCAGAAACAAGGTACTGTCTGACTGGAAATGAGGAACTGCAGCTCCTGACCACAAACCATAAAAATGCACAACAGCGATTCAGGAAGGGATATATGGTGAGGTGCTAAGCAGAGATAAAATACCCCCTTACAATATGGGATAAAATTGAAAAATACACAGGGTTTGTAAAAGGTTCAGGGATACAGTGTAACATAGGAAAAATTATAGGAAAGTTAAAGTAAAATCAACTTTCAAAAATAGATTTGATTAACATTGTAATACATTACATTGAAGTATAGGGCATATGAAAGTTTAATATCCTTACTAAATATTATTTTTTTACTGAAACATTCTTAAAATATGGGTGCTTCCAAGATAATATAAAGATATAACTGTCTTCATATATAAATTGGAATTTTATTTGCTCATTTTTGTTCTAATAATTTGAACTATAAATATAACATTTTGAGTCACCTTTATGTGCGGCTTAAGATAGTACTTATCAATTCCAAGCCTGTAATAATACTCAATGTTTACTTGAAATGTGACTCTAGTTTATATGTTATCAAATCAGCTTGTACTTAATACCACACCAACATGCAAAACATCTAACAATAAAGAAAGATGTAAGTATACACATGATTAAGGCTTTGACTGTGACATGTGAGCCCAGAAAAGCAGTATATGATGCCCAACAGCATTCTTCACATGTCACAGGATTTTATAACAGAATTTACAGAAATCTAGTTAGCGCTCTTGCTGAATATGTCTTTGCAAGCTGCTATATAAAATAAAGCCTCTCTAAAATATTCATTCTGCCAACTTACAGTCGGGATTTTGTTTTAATAATACTAGGGTGAACTGTATAGAACACAATCTAGTTTACTGTAGTTAAGGACAATATTAATATCAGTACTGGTAAAAACCTAATTGATTACTTAGGGCAGAATTTTTCCGTCAGCAAGCTGGGGGCGGGGTCCGCTCGCCGATGCGAAAATGACGCAGGATGATGTCAGGCGGAGCCCCCGACGTCACCACGCCCCATTTAAATCTTCAGGAAGGCAGGGGCGCAGCAAAATCAGCTGTCTGCCCGCCGACCTGTCAATGGCCAATTGACGTCATTGACAGGGTAGTTAAAACAATTAAAAGCCCTGCCCGTCCAACCTTAATGTTGGTGGGCAGCCCAGGAGCCCCAGCGGGCTTCTGAAAAAACATGAAACCTCATCCACCGGTGGGATGAAGTTTCATGTTGGTTTTAAAAAACTTTAATAAAGTTTTTGTGATATTTATTAACATGTCCCATCTCGTGTGACATTGTCACATGAGGGGGACATGTTAATGATTTTTTAATTTTTCTATTTTTAAAGTTTCAAAAACTTTCAGCGACCTCCCTGAGGCAGCACCTAGCCTCAGGGAGGTGTGCGCTCTTTCGCACGCATCCACGAAAGAGCGCACTCTCGCATTTAGGGAATCCCTCCCGCCCCGCACAGGAAGCGCATAGCTTCCTGTCGGGCATCACGCTAGGCGGGCCTTAATTGGCCCACCCACTTAAAATGGCAGCGGGGCTCGTTTCAGCGGCGGGGATCAGCTCCCTGCCCGCCGCTGACTCGGTCGGGCCCGCCCGCCCACCAAGGGCAAAATTTTGCCCTTATTTGCAGATTGCAGAATTTAATTGTTACTATTCTATCATTTGAACTTGCATTACCTCGTGAATATAACTGTTGGCAATGGAGCATTTTCCTTTAACTTTAAATGATTGATGTGATTGTTACTATGATTACCGGCACAATCTTTACCATCAACTGTATAATACGGCACAATCAATCTGGAGTATTAAACCAGCAGGGTAATGAAGAACATTGCTGGGAGTTTGGAGTCTGACTCTCAGCTATTTGAGAGCACCTTCCCATGCAATTGCAGAAGGTACAACACCTGCCCCTTTACCTCCTACCTCCTCACCGTCCAAGGGCCCAAACATTCCTTTCAGGTGAAGCAGCGCTTCACTTGTACCTCCCTCTATTTAGTCTACTGCATTCGCTGCTCCCAATGATGCAATCTCCTCTACATTGGAGAGACCAAACGCAGACTGGGTGACCGCTTTGCAGAATGTCTTCGGTCTGTCCGCAAGCATGACTCAGGCCTTCCTGTCACTAGCCATTTCAACACACCACCCTGCTCTCATGCCCACATGTCCCTCAGCCTGCTGCAATGTTCTAGTGAAGCCCAACGCAAACTGGAGGAACAGCACCTCATCTTCCGATTAGGCACTTTACAGCCTTCTGGACTTAACATTGAGTTCAACACCTTCAGACCATGACCTCTCCCCTCCATCCTCACCCTTTTTTTATTCCCCCTTTTTTCAATATTCATTTTTTTTTTTATCTTTATTTTTTTATCCACTTATTTTTATTTTTATTTATTTTCATTTTTATTCATTGTTTTATCCCCACCCTTTATCCTATTTTTGATCTTTTTCCCACCACTGTCCCCTTCCCCCACCCCACCCCCATTAGGGCCATCTGCCACTTGTTCATCTTGTTCTTTCCATGGTGCTTACCCTTGTCCTGCTATTACCACATTCTGCTTTCTGACCTTCATGTCACCATCAGCACCTCCTTTAGCCAGCACCACCACCATTAACACCCCTTTGTCCTTTTGTTCATGACATACCTGTCAATCTCTCCTTTGCCTCCACCTATCGCTGGCCTTCTATCCAGCTTCACGTGTCCTACACCTCCTTAAACAGCATAAATTTCATCACATTTTTACTTCTCTTTAGCTCTGAAGAAGGGTCAGACAGATTCGAAACGTTAACTCTGCCTTTCTCTCCACAGATGCTGTTAGACCTGCTGAGTTTTTCCAGCATTTTCTGTTTCTGTTTCAGATTTCCAGTATCCGCAGTATTTTGCTTTTACTTCAACTCTTTGGGTCTGGAATCGTAAATCTATTAAGCTCTTTCTTCCTTGTACTGAGTCACATTTACAACACACAGCCAATCTTTCAAGTTAATAAATCATTGTGCTTAATTTACATTGCAATTTACTGGTAAACTATTATTAAAAGGGCAAAAAAATTCATTCAAATTTGTGTGAAATATTTCTCAATGCCTTAAAATCAATTGTTGTAACATTCCAAAAAATTCCTTGCTTTAGTGAGAGGGTAATCCAAAATCACCTGGAGTGAAGTGGCCGCTTAAACTGTATAAATAACATGTGGTAGGCCATTCCAGCTGTGGACTGTACAATTTGTGCATAAAACAGAGGGAGAAGATTCATACAACAATTTTTAAATGAGTGGCTAATGTGGACAGCATTCAGGCACAGAATGAAGTGCTCTGCATAGGGCCAGGAGCCAGAGGATAAAATTGGCAAGGGGAAGTGGAATCCAGGAAAAACTGTCTGACCTCAGATAAGTGCTACAGTGATCAATGAATGTGTCCAAGAATAAATTCAAGCTGCAATATGGGAAAGTAGGCCATTTATATACATATATCAGTGAAAATAAGAAATGTCAGAAATATTTACATAAATACATTTAACCCAAATTAATCCAGTAAGTTTTAGAACCACAAAAGGAAGCAATGAAAGTAATGAAGAACTCTGGACCAGGCCAAATGGAAAGATTGAAGACTAAATACTATTGTTCACATAAATATTAGGTAACGCCATGGTCAGCCAATTCTTGAGCAATCTGTAGGAAAAGCGCTTTATACTCAGGTACTTAGGACATTTTTGTAGTAATTATCAGACAAGTTGAGGTTGCACCTGAGAGAAGTCTGGCCAACAGTGAAGTCAAAAAGAAGGCCAAGATTAAAGTCTGTGCTAGAAAGAAGAAGGCAGGTAGAAAGAAGATACAGAATTACTAATAGGGCTTTAATTCCGGCAGCATACAAATATACTTTCGTACATAGGCCTGGCAATTAAATCTCAAACGCCAATGCCCTTAGTCATTTGCCTTTACAAGAAAATGATGAGCACGTCCCAGTTCCACAAGAACTTGTTTTACTGTTAAATTCCTTAGATTTCTCGCTGGTATGTACTCGACAGATCAGAGACTTGGCAAATCAGGACCCAGTCCTATCTCAAGTATGAGAACAAGTGCTACATGGTTGATCACAGGAGCCCATATTTGGTTAAATAAAACCGTACTTTAACAGAAGACATGAAATAACCAGCCAGGGTGGCATCTTATTGTGGGGAGCACGAGTGATAGTTCCTCCAAAGGGAAGGGAGCCACTTTTAATTGAACTACACAGTGCCCATCCAGGAATTTCCCGAATGAAGACCATAGCTATCTATGGTGGCCTGGGATGGATGGCGAAATACAGAGTTTAGTAAAGCACTGAGTGCAATGTCAGCAACTGCAGAAGTTGCCAGTGACAGTTCTGTTACACTTATGGGAGTGGCCAGGTAGAGCCTGGGTGCAGTTACACATTGATTACATTGAACTTTTCCTGGAAACAATGTTTCTGCTCGTTGTCGATGTCCATTCAAAATGGTTGGACATAGATGACGTGAAGTCACCAACGTCGGCGGCTACAATTGAGAAACTATGTCAGAGTTTTGCCATTCAAGGACTAGCCGAAGTAGTCATTTCTGATAATGATACGGCATTTAAGAGTGCTGAGTTTCAACAGTTTATCAGCCTCAACGGCATCACTCATGTGAAAACTGCACCATACCACCCTTCCTCAAACGGAATGGCCGAAAGGGCAGTTCAAACGTTCAAGGCAGGCATGAGAAAGCTAACTGGAAATTCCTTGGCAAACAAACTAGCACGCTTTCTTTTTCATTACAGGACTACTCCTCACACAACAACAGGTGTCACACCTGCGGAGTTATTGTTGAAACACCATCTCAGGACGAGATTGAGCTTAATAATGCTGAATTTAGAGGGGGAGTTGGAAAGGAGTCAGGGAAGCCAGAAAACTAGACATGACTGGCATAGTCGCGAGAGGAGATGGACATGGGAGAGCCGATATATGTGAAAAAATTTGGGGAAGAACCAAAGTGGTTACTGGGTAAAATAAGTGCGGTGACTGGACCTCCATCTCACCACATGGAGGTGGAAGGCCGGATCATCCATAAACATGTGGACCATTTACGGAAGAGAGAGACAAATCATCAAGATATGGTTCCACCAGTGATCACAACTGGGCCTGCGTTTCCTGGTGAGGATACTCAACCCAGGACTGACATGTTTGATGTTCCTGTAAGAGTTGAGGAAACAGAACTGCAAATGCCCACCGAGGTACCTGATATTCAGGCAACTCTGGAAAAAGAGGTTCCTGATAAAGAATCTGAAGTTGTGGAGCTGCGATGTTCCACACGCATCGGGAAACCACCTGAAAGACTGAACTTGTAAATTCCTTACCCAGTGTAAATATTACGTTGCCTTGAAAAATATGTACTTGTAAATGTTATATATATAGCTGAGCTAAAGGGGAAGGAATGTAGTAATTATGGTTTCATTTAGTGTGTAATGTACCTTTAGGAATAATACTTGTTAGGCAAGATCACATGATCTGTAGCAACCAATAGGGGAGTAGCACGGGCTACCTCAGCAGTCGGTATAGAGATAGAGTTGGGGTTGAATGCATGCGTGTAGCTACTGCTGAGTTTATTGTAAATAAACTTAATGTTTTCACCCAAGAAGTGCCTGCAGATCAACTCTATCATTAATTGGACAACTCGGCCACCCTACAACAATTTTCAGTCCACAATGTCCTGTCATTCAGTAAATATTGGGTTTCTCTTTTGAGAAGCACGTTGCTCACAACAAAGAGCATCAAGGACAAATGGATACTTCAGATGAATTTGGCCAGAATTTTACACCCACCACCCCCCTCCCTCCCACCACTAGGAGTGGGCTAGCAGGTGGGGGGGAGGTGGGGCATAAAATCAGGTGACATGGCAGGGGCTGATGCAATGCCTTTTGCCTACCTGCCTCCACTGGAATTTTACCAGTGATGGGGGGAGGTCCCATGCCACAAGGGGAAGCTGCCAGCTCTGCCATAACTACATCCACCCTGTCATTCTCTGTAAGAATTTTCTAAGTTTCAATGAGATCACCTCTCATTTTTTGAAGCCCTAGAGAATACATGCTCATTTTCCTCAATTTTTCTTCATAAAACAATCCCATTATCCCAGGAATCAGTCTGATGAACCTTCATTGCATTCCCTCTATGGCAAGTTTATCCTTCCTTAGATAAGGAGACCAAAGCTGTCCATATACTCCAGGTGCAGTCTCACCAAAGCTCTATACAATTGGAGCAAGACTCCTGTACTCAAATCACCTTGTGATGAAGGCCAAAATACCATTTGGCTTCCTAATTGCTTGCTACACCTGTATGCTAGCTTTGAGTTACTCATGAACAAGGACACCCAGGTCCCTTTGGACATCAACTCTTCCCAACCTATAACCATTTAAGAAATAGTCTGCCTTTCTGTTTTTTCTATCAAAGTGGATAACTTCACATTGATTCACATTATATTCCCCCTGCCATATTCTTACCCACTCATTTAGCCTGTCCACATCCCCTTGAAGCCTCCTTGCATCCTCCTCACAACTTATATCCTCACCTAGTTTTGTGTCATCAACAAACTATGAAATATTACATTTGATCCCCACATCCATAGTATTTATATAGATTGTGAACAGCTGTGGCCCCAGCACTGATCCTTGTGGTACTCCACTAGCCACAGCCTGCCATCCTGAGAATGACCCATTTATTTCTACTCTCTGTTTTCTGTCTGTTAACCAATTCTCAATCCATATCCGTATATTACCCCCTATCCCATGTACTCTAATTTTGATAACTAACCTCCTGTGTGGACCTTTTCAAAGGCTTTCTGAAAATCCAAGTGCACTACATCCACTGGTTCTCCATTGCCCCACCCCTTCTCACCAGCACATGCCCGACTGGCCCCGGTGAAACCAGCCCACTTACCTTGGTGTCCGGCCTCTAGACGCTTCCTTTGTGGAGAGATACGTGACAAGAAGGTGCCCCTAAAAGAGGAGCGGGTTAAGTAAAGAGAAAATATTGAGAAGTTTAAAGCAAAGGCAAGTGTATGAGAAGCGATAGTGAGTAGATTACTAAAAGAACTGGAGGAGGAACAGGAATGTCAGAAAAGGGATAAGAAGAGTTCAAAAAAGCAATGGAAAGATGGTACAAAAACAAAAATAGCTGGAAAAACTCAGCAGGTCTGACAGCATCTGTGGAGAGGAATACAGTTAATGATTCGAGTCCGTATGATTCTTCATCAGAACTAAAGAAATATAGAAATGTGGTGAAATATAAGCTGGTTGAGGGGACAGGTAGAGCTGGATAGAGGGCCAGTGATAGGTGGAGGCAAAGAAGAGATTGCCAAAGATGTCATAGACAAAAGGGCAAAGGGGTGTTGACGGTGGTGATATTAGCTAAGGAATGTGCTAATGGTGACATTTAGGGTAGAAAGCAGGACAAGCAAGTGACAGATAGCCCGAGTGGGGGTGGGGTGGGGGGAAGGGATCGAAATGGGCTTAAAGGTGGCGATAAAATGATAGATAAAAATAAATTTTAAAATAGGTGGGAAAAGAAAAATATATTTTAAAAATTATAAATTATTGGAAAAAGGGGGATCGGAAAGGGGGTGGGGATGGAAGGGAAAGTTCATGATCTGAAGTTGTGAACTCAATGTTAAGTCTGGAAGGCTGTAAAGTGCCTAGTCGGAAGATGAGGTGCTGTTCCTCCAGTTTGTGTTGAGTTTCACTGGAACATTGCAGCAGGCCAAGGACGGACATATGGGCTTGAGAGCAGGGTGGTGTGTTGAAATGGCAAGCGACAGGGAGGTCTGGGTCATGCTTGCAGACAGACTGGAGGTGTTCTGCAAAGCGGTCACCCAGTCTGCGTTTGGTCTCTCCAATGTAGAGGAAACCGCATTGGGAGCAGCGACTGCAGTAGACTAAATTGAGTGAAGTACAAGTGAAGTACTGCTTCACTTGAAAGGGGTGTTTGGGCCCTTGAAGGGTGAGGAGGGGGGAAGTGAAGGGGCAGGTGTTACACCTTCTGCGGTTGCATAGGAAGGTACTGTGGGAGAGGGTTGAGTTGTAGGGGGTGATGGAGGAGTGGACCAGGGTGTCCCAGAGGGAACAATCCCTGCGGAATGCCGCCGGGGGGGTGAAGGGAAGATGTGTTTGGTGGTGGCATCATCCTGGAGTTGGCGGAAATGGTGGAGGATGATCCTTTGAATGTGGAGGCTGGTGGGGTGATAAGTGAGGACAAGGGGGACCCTATCATGGTTCTGGGAGGGAGAGGAAGGAGTGAGGGCAGATGCGCAGGAGATGGGCCGGACACGGCTGAGGGCCCTGTCAACCACCGTGTGTGGAAAACCTCGGTTAAGGAAGAAGGAAGACATGTCAGAGGAACTGTTTTGGAAAGCGGCATCATCAGAACAGATACGACGGAGGCAAAGGAACTGAGGGAATAGGATGGAGTCCTTACAGGAAGCGGGGTGTGAGGTGTTGTAGTCGAGGTAGCTGTGGGAGTTGGTAGGCTTGTAATGAATATTGGTGGACAGTCTATCACCAGAAATTGAGACAGAGAGGTCAAGGAAGGGGAGGGAAGTGTCAGTGATGCACCATGTGAAAATGATGGAGGAGTGGAAAGATGGTGCCTTATATAACAGTACCTAGAGAGTCAGTTAGTGGATAAGAGTAGGGAAATTGAAGCCTGGAGAGAAGATGTGCACAACCAGAAGCAGCAAGTAGAAAAGGCAGAGAGAGATAATGTGGATGTGAAATCACCAATCAGAATATGAATTCAAGATTGAGAAGGAAACCCTAATGCCCCTCAGGGACAGGTTTGGTACCAACTGGTTAATGACATACCAGACAAGTTAAAAGGAAGAAAAGAAAAAGGTTAAAGAGGACCACAGCAAAAGTTAAAATTTTTGAGAAAGGAATAGACAATTGCAGTGTGTGTAGTTGGAAAGCCCCTATTGCAAATGAAAGACTTTTTTACAGTATACATGAGAGGCTGTGTGATTTGTGGAAGGTGTGATTCTTGTGTTTGCATGTCTGTTTTAAACATTATCTGTGTGTCAGCTTCACTGTTCTATGCACAGAATTATAAGCTGTTTAACCCTTTGTAGTCTTGTCTTATTTTGTTGTTTGTTCAATGCGTGTAAATATTTATAATATCGGTGAGATTTTAAATTGGTTCAAACTTTAAATTTTTCCTCGGGTTCAAGATCTGAGGATAGCACAAAAATTGGCACTTTGAGTTTATAACTCATTATAGGAATCCATATTTCTAGGCTGCATAGAAATATGAAAGTGTGAATTTGATTACTGAACGTGTCCATGTCAGTTTAAGATTGTGCATCCAGATTTGGAACTGGGACGAAAAAACAGCTTTTGACTAAAGTGAAATTGTGGATCTGTGGGAAGGAGAAATGTTCAGTGGAAAGTTAAAACATGAGAGTTGTAAGCATGTTTTAAAGGAATGTAAAATTTATGTGGGGATGTTGAAATGTTGAGCCCGAGTCAGTGTTCTTTCACCCCTTTTCATTATGTGCTTACACTCTCCCAGATAAAAGTGTTAAATATTTTGCATGACACAAACCGTGATCTTGAGAGTTTGAATTAGAATAGAGGGGGATAATGCTGATAATTTTAGGAATTGGGAACTGGTTTATGGGAAAGGGATAAATCAATCTATATTCTTAAGGGCAAAGTTAGAGCTCTTGGAATAAAAGGGACAATAGCAACATGGATATGAAATTGGCTGAGTGACAGGAAACAGAGAGGAGTGGTTAATGATTGTTCATCCGACTAGAGAAAGTTTTACAGGGGAACCCAGACCTTGGTGTACAGGGCACAACTTCAAAATCTGTGGATGTCACAAAATTTGAAAATGTATGAACTGTGAGGAGGATAGTGTTGAACTTCAGAAGGACATAGATAGGATGGTGGAATGAGCAGGCAAAGGCAGATGAAATATAACACAGGAAAATATGAAGTGATTCATTTTGGTAGGAAGAATGCAGAGACACAATATAAAATAAAGGGTTGTCAGGAAGATATAATAATTATCACAATGTTATTGGAATTTATTGTAAAATAGTTTAATAGAGGAATGTGTCTATGCGTGTGTGTGAGACTTAATTGGATTCAAGGAAGCTGGTCTGAAGGCTTTGATGTAAACATGGTAAATATGTGGAAAGTTTAGAACGTAAGATATAAAAGGACATTTACATTTTTAAATAAACCACATTAGATTGTTTTCAAAGGAGGGGTGAAATGTGTCACCTAGCCAGGTGAAGTTTAGAAACTGTGTTTATTTTTCCTAAAGATTACTGGTAAAATTTAGTGTTCTGAGAGATTTTTATTTTCAGGAAGGTAAAGTCCAAATACATAGTGAAACAATGGGTATTTGCATTCAAAGGGGAAAATATGTATAAAGGAGCAAAGACTGTGTGCAAGGGAAGGCAAGATTCAACAAGCGTGAAACACCTTCAACCTGTATGTAACAAATTGCTGCCAATAGGGACTGAAATTAAGAGAACTCACTTTGAATTTGACTGTTCAGGGTATCGTTTATTTTGCCTGGGTCTTTTAAAAATGTGTCTTACTGTTGCCTTTAAGTAAGTGTAACTGGGAGTCAGATTAAGGAGGGGATCTAGAAGATATCATAGTAGCAATTTGTAGATCTATGTATGTATTTAAAGTCATGTCTTCTATTAATAAATGTTCAATCTAGTTTTCTAAAAACCTATAAGACTTGGTGGCCTTACTACTTCTGAATTCAAGGAACACATCTTGACATTTATACAAACTGCAAAACACGTTGTGGCAGTTGTTTTAAGTTTCCCTTTGGAATTTGAACAACTCAGCATTTACCATCAGCTGCGCAGGGTACAATTTAAGGAAGGGTGCAGAGGGACCTTGGTGTATGTGTGCATAAATTATTGAAGATAACAGGACAGAGTGTGAGGACAGTTAATAAAGCATGTGACATCCTGAGCCTTATAAATAGTGTCATAGAGTACAAAAGCAAGGAGGCTATGTTAAACCTCTATAAACATTGGTTTGGCTTCAGCTGGAATATTGCATCCAGTTCTGAGCACTACAATTTAGAAAGGATGTGAAGGTATGGGAAAGGGTGCAGAAAAGCTTCAGAAGAATGATTCCAGGGATGAGGGATTTCAGTTATGCAGATAGATTGGGAAGACAAGGTTGAGAGGAGATTTGATAGAAGCTTACAAAATCATGAGGGATCTGGACAGAGCAAAAAGGGAGAAACTGTTCCCAATGGTAGAAGGATCAAGAACTAGAGAGCAGAGATTTAAGGTAATTGACAAAAGAAGCTTTGGTGGCATCAGGAAATACCTTCTAAGGCAACAAGTATTTAGGATCCAGAACGCACTGCCTGAGAATGTGGTGGAGGCAGATTCAATCGGGAGATTCAAAAATGAATTGGATCATTATCTGAAAAGAAAAATGTGCAGGGCTACAGTGAAAAGACGGAGGAGTGGCACTAGGTGAGTTGCTCTTGCAGAGCCAGTACAGATCAATTTAACTATCTTCAATTTAACTATCTCACTAACTGTATGTTGAAATCCCAACTTTCAAAATGGTTGTCGTTAAAGCGTCATGGGTCGCCTTGGTCTGTCACTCAGATGGCAGATCCAAAATGAAACAGTGAGCTGAGGCTGCAGACCAGGAGTGAGCATTCAGGCGAATAAACACCAGATGAATCCCACCCACCAGTATGCCCAAGGAAGTGTGTGTTGAAAATACAATCAGTTGCTGCTGCCGTCAACTCAGTCATCTGCACATTCATTTTTAATTGGTGCTTAACAAAGGGTCACTGAACAATGCAAAACCAGGAAGTTTCAATTAGAATATTGAATTCAATTTCAATTTAGGTGCAGAAAACAAAATAGTCCAAAAAATGGATTACGAGAGAGATATAAAAGACAGAAAGAAAAAGTCTTTAAAAACTATTTTTTTTAAAATTTTTTTAGATCTCCATCAATAATTAAACCCTGAAGGAATGAAACTGCACACATGAAAAGATAATTTTCAGTGTCAGCAAAGTTGGTTGGCAATGATTAAGCCTTAGCACACAGTATAAAGGATACATTGGAATGGACAAACCTTAGCCTTTTCTGGTACGTTTATTTCATATCTATGAGGTAAGTATAGGAACTTCCCACTGTTTAATGTATTTGAATAGTAAGTCAGACAATGAAACTCCGATTTCACATAGCTTGTGGACGATGAGGGCATCTTCCTCATTTCCTCGTTAACTGTGCAAGTGCAGTGGCCAGAAGTCCCTGAGCGATTTCCAGTTAATTAACAGTGAGCACAGGTTTTAAATAACGCTGTTATTTCTCCTGAAAATTTCGGCCCAATATCACCAACGTTATACTATCACACAGTTATCTGTCTGACCCGCTGTAACAACTGTCATACAAGGGAAATATACCCAACAGCCAAACGCAGCACAAAGAAAGAGGGCAGAATCTTCCCAGATTTGCACTAAGTGCGGTAGGGGAGGTTGAAAAGGTCATTTTACCCACAGGCCGCAATGATGGGTTTTCGCGCCATATCATCCCCTTCCCGGCGCGTCCTCCCTCATTAATAATGCATTCCCGGGAAACACGCCGGATAGCTGGCCAGGTGGCCTCTGATTCACCTGCCCCACCGTCATCTCAGGCCTTCACTAATCTGGGCGCCATATTTAAAGGGCTAGCACTCTCTAACGGATCGAGAGCTGCTGGAAAGTCATGGCTGCCGAAGGGAGGAAATATGCTGCCCCCAAATTTAGTGGTGCCTCCCTCAGGTGCCTACTGGATGCAGTGGAGGCCCGCTATGAAGCTCTTTACCCCCACTCTGGGTGAAGACCAGCAAGCAAGGCCACCAATCCAGCATGGGAGGTGGTGGCAGCGGTGGTCAGCACCAACACCCTGCAAAACAGGACAGCCACCCAGTGCCGCAAGGGAATGAATGATCTCTTCCATTCTGCCAGGGTAAGTCACTCTTCTCATCATTCTCAACTCTCACACTCACAAACCCATCACGCATCCTCACTGCCAGTTCAAGGAACATCACCATTCGTTCACACGCACACCTTCATCTGCCCCTGGATCGTGTCCTCATCCTGTCCATGGCACCACTCATCACCCACACATACTAGGCATCATTCTCATCTGACCTGATAGGCATCCTGCTTACACTCTCTCCATCTGTATTCATGCAGTACAAGCAGTACACACAACAAAAGGGTAAGGTCGTAGACTGGAGAAGGAATGCCCAACATCAAGGTCTTCATGGACTTTGAAAACAGAGCCATCCAGCTGGCTGGTGATGATCTGGACCATTCCTTTGCTGACGGTGAGGTCGGCGGTGCTCAACCAAGTGAGGATCCAGCAGTGCAACATCCATCAGACAACCATGCTGTGAGTGAGTTCCCCTGTTCCGCAGTCCCTTGCCATGCACTAATTATCTCTCCTTGCTTTCGCAGGCACATCTGGGAAGTAGCCAAGGGGGTCCATGAGCCAGATCCTCAACTCAAGCCCCAGAGACAACTCGGAAGAAGAATCTGATGACACCGTAATTGAAGACCTAACACAGTGTTCACCCACACCCTTCACCAGCGCAGAGGCGCGCACCTCGGTGGGACCTAGTTCGAGAGTAGCCTTGGGGTCACAATCTGGTGAGCACATCACACTGTCTGATCCACAGCTGGCGGAAGCAGAGACTTCCCAGGAGTCTGGCACTCAGAGGACTGCTGGAGGCCAGAAATCTGCTGAGTCCGAGTCAGATGAGGAGCCTCTGGACTCGGTCACACCTCAGTCGCTGGAGCTACAAAGGCAAGCTCAGGAACATCAGGAAGGGATGTCTGCTGCAATCCTCAGATTGCAAGGCACGATGAAGGAGTCTGTCCATCTTCAGTCTGAGATGATAGCGCTGGCATGCCAATGCACTGGGATCAAACAGGTAGGATGTCAGCTGCCATGGAGACCTTGGTCCAGAACATTGGTCCTGCACTGCTGCGCGGGATGAACTCCATCGCAGATGCCATAGTTGGCCTCCAACAGTGTCAGCATGAGAGGGGTGTGGGACAGCTCAATCCTACTCCAGCTTCCCCTTCTCCTCAAGGAGTCAGCCAGGGGCCCTTGGGCATCCACAGGGAGGAGGATCAGCAGGTGCACACCCCAGGGCCATCCACCCAGGTGCCTCCGGGAGTGTCCGGCCCATCCGAATCCCCTCTTCCTGTGACCCCAGCAGCTCCAGCTCCACAGGCCGAGGAGGGTGCCACTGCCACACAGCAGGACCCTGAAAGCAGGCCAAGGCCCTCCAGGTCTCGTAGCAGTCAGCAGGCTACCTCCACCTCCGCTGTGGATGTCCGGTGAGCACCAAGACCTAGCGACAGTGTAAGGAAGGTTAAGAAGATGTAATTGCACAGCCTGAGCATGGGTGTTAATCACCTGTACATAATGTTCATTATTGTAAGAATGGCTCCTTGCCTATGGCTCCTTGTTCTGATGAGCAGTGTTCGTGTCACTCAGACGTGAAACCTTGGTTCCTGCACAAGATAAAGGCAGATGTCTCAGTCCAGGGCCTCTTCCCTGTGCAGTGTGTAACCTTCAGACCAAACTGATGATCCAGCTCCAGCTTCCCTCTCACTGGACACATTACTGATGCCTGCACCTCGACGGTGCTTGTCATTGCTGCCAGAATGTAGTGGGCAGGCGTCACCGAGTTCGATCATTCTCTCTGTGCGCTCTCTGCACCTTTGAGGTGGGGCTGCCCCCCATCTCTTCAGCATCTGTGACCAGCGACAGTGTGTTTCTGAAGGTGACAGGTGCTGAAGGCGGACAAAGGATCAGGTGCGTTTAAAGTTTCACGGCTGCGTCTCCATGATATGACTCTGATCACAGAGCACAAGTGAGCTGCCCTCAGCCAGACAGCAGTCAGACATTCACAGACGCAATGTGAAGATGAGTGGAATGTCCTCACTGCATGTCGTCATCATCCTCCTGGAATCTAGTGACTATTAGGGTCTCCGCTGCGTCTCCATGGCATGAGCCTGAGCGGTGAGGGTATTTGCGCTGCCATCAGCCACACAGGAGTCAAACATTCTCAGATGCAGGGTGAGGATGTCAGGACTGTCCTCACTGCATCTCCTCATCACCCTCCTCAAATCTTGCGGCTGTGAGGGCCTCCTGAGCGTGCCTGCCTCATCAGGGCAGTGCGATGGCCTCATCGGCAGCGTCCCCTTAGACGTCCTCCTCATCAGAGGAGACGTGCAGCTCTTCCATCTCCTCCTCATCCAGGTCCTCCTTCCTTTTCGGTGCCAGGCTTGTGAGTGCGCAGCAAGTGACGATGATGCGCAACACCCCTGGGGGACTGCATTGCAGTGTTCCTCTGGATCTGCTGAGGCACTGGAACCTCATTTACAAAATGACTATCATTTGCTCCACCAAAGTCTGGTTCAGACATAAGCCTCGTTTTACCATCGCTCTGCTGCAGTCTGAGGCCACCGCACTGGTGTCATCAGCCACATCCTGTGTGGGTAGCCTTTATCCCGGAGGAGCCAACCCTGCAGCCTCTCTAGACCCTGGAAGATGTTGGGGATCTGAGACCTGCTAAAGATGTAGGAGTCATGGATGCTCCCTGGGAATCATGTGAAAACTTGTAGGATGCATTTGTAGTGGTCACAGGCCAGCTGAACATTCAGCAAGTGTAAGCCGTGCAGTTGCCTGCCTTAAAGTTTGTTATTAAAAGCTGGAGAATTCAACCACAGTACTATTGTTAACATCAGGGTGTATCATGATCCAGATAGATTGGTGTGAAAGTAAATGCAAACAAAATGAACAGTAGGTAAACACAAATTCTGTACAGAGTCTCATTTTGAATGTATTTTATCATTTTATATAAACACGAAGGCTGGGATTTTCCGTGCCTGCCAACGTCTGTGGTGTTCGGTAGCATGAGCAGACAATATGGCGAGAAGGCCAAAAATCAGTTTCATGACATTGTGAAACCAGTTTGCGATCGTCCGCTCAGCCCATCAACGGCGGGCTGCATTCCTCACCATCAGACGTTGGGAGCCCCATTGTAATACATCTGCATACCATTATAAGGCCAGCCTGCCAGACTTATCCTGCACCCCACCACCCCCCACCCCACCCAGCGGATCATCCACTAATGTCGGCAGGTAAACACGCTGACATGTTTCACAACAGCATATATAAGGCATGCACCTAGCAGCCTGCACTTGGCTCGGGACTTTAAGATTTGTTTACCTACCTTGCTTCAGTCAGCACTTGCAGTCATCAGCGCCAGGCTTCACAGACAGCACCACATCACTTTTTGAGGGTGCTCACTGGCAGGTCTCTCCTGCCAGATCAGCCGAATGTGGGTGGACTTTCAATGGCTGCAGGGCTAGGGCTTGTTTAGGGAAGGGGGAGAAGTGGCCTCAGGCAAGGGAAGAGGCTGCAGGACGAGGGTTGTACTGGGGAAAGAGGGTATCCCAGGGTGTGTGGGGGGCACATGTTGACTTATGAAAGTGATCTCAAGATGGTGAGGGCCGAGGAGGCAGCCTCCAGAGGAGATGAGGCCAGATGGACATGTGAGGTTGTGTGTGAGGGAGTGAGTGGTGATGTTCCTTGATCTGGCAGTGTGTGAGATACCAGTGAATGTGTGATGGGCTTGAGTGTGTGAGTTTAGAGTGATGAGATGGTTGCCATACCCTGCTGACATGGATGAGATCATTCATCCTCTATCTGCTTTGGATGGCTAACCTCTTGTGTGCAACATTGGCACTGATCCCCACTGCCATCGTCTACCAAGCCAGAGTGGTAACGTTGCTGCCCCTCCTGCAGCCAGAGTCGGGTGGAGGACATCACAGCGGTCCTTTACAGTGGGTGCTTGAGGGCTGCAGTCTTCTTGCCTTTCGGGGCCATGTTTTCTTTGCAGCAGTCCTGGGCTGGAAGCACTGAGCACGGCTGTACTTTAAATGTCGAGCCTGGCGTGATGAACCGGCGAATCGGAGCTGGCTCACCATGGAAAAGTCGTGTATCCCAGGAAAGCATAATTAATGTGGTGGGTTTGGGACGATACAGTGTGAAAAGCTGCCATTGCAGCCAGTGGGTAAAGCGTCATTTATCCCACCCGCGACCACACTTAGTGCAAATTACCCAAGTTATTGTGATTTAACAGATTTATTCTGAAGATGAGGTTAAGCAATATTCTAGCAATATTTTGTTACAGTGGTATATTTATACACAGCAAGCACGAAAGCATTATTTATTGCACACTAGAACACATTAAAATAGACCAACCCAATTTGTTTGCACATCTCATTATCTGGGGTCCTTATGTGGAAATAAAGTGATTCCATTCTTTTCGTCTTATTGGAACACCAGAGTTGCCCTTCACTCTGCAATTAGTGTTTGCAGTTTTGCTGTTAATGACAGTTCACCCGCTCAGTGTTAGCTCATCTCTTTCCATTACAGGTGGGGCTTCAGTCTAAAATTGCCTGATCCACACAATGAAGGACACCATTTTCCTGAATTGCACCCAAATTGCAATGACTTAAACCTGCTTGTAATTCTGGGTTTAGGGCATTTGCTTATATCAGCTGCTGCCTGAACATAGGCTGGGATACCATTTCCACCAGGGCCTTCCGGGTGCTGCAGTTAGAAGGCCTCCAGCACCAATTCCTGTACCTGTAAAGATAAAGTGATATATTAGTGAAGGGATTTACCTGGGGTCCTGATGATGTTGCTGCCTATTCATCATCTCCAATCCTTTGATCAAATAGAGGCTGAGTGTCAGGTCCAAGAAACACTTCCAAATTGGTAACAACAGGATGCTGATTCAATGTTAGGGGGGAAAGCAGGAGGGACAGAAACACCCCTTCCTGCTCCCCCCAACCCACCTCCCCCCACCCCCCACCCACCTCCCCCCACCCCCCACCCCTTAACAAGCAGTTTTTAGCCTGCAGCTATTTTACATGTAGGCACTGTGCCAGGTATCCTGCAGTAGAAGCATTGCAAATCCAGGGCCAATATTGAGTGGGCGGTGAGCTGGTAGGAACTTTTTTCCCATAACCTACCTGACGTTAAATGGGGTAAAAGTGAAGAGTTATAGAAAATTCATGCGGTGAAGCACACTACCACCTCACCACCTCAACTGGGATCTTTCTCCCCGCTACCCGACCAAGACACTGTAGGCCATTCCTTCCCCTGGCACTGCATGCAAACAATGGCACAGGCACTGTGTCAACACCAACAACAACAACACCTTGCATTTATATTGCACTTTTAATGTAGTAAAATATCCCAAGGGTCTCCAGTAGAATTCCCTCCAGCTGCCCTGTTAACCCTGCCGCTTCCACAGCCAACATTTGCAAGTGTTGGAAGGCCGCAGGTGGCAGTAGTAAAAGCCCAAGTTTCCCCATTGGAGAGAATGGACCTTATAGCTTCCTCTCCCTCCAAAGTGGGCCCAGCATTTACCTGCTAAGGTCTCAGCCTCCATCCAAGACCTTCATGGTGCCATGATCTAATCATCAAAACTTTTCTGCCTCTTTAAGTGCTGCAGATCACGCTGGCAGGCTCCCTCCTGTCAGCAGGTAACCCACTTGGAGCCTGTTGTGCTTATGGAATGAACTCCAAACCAGGAAAATGAACTGGGGTGGATCAGGTTGGCCAGGGAAATGTCCTGTTCTGCTGGAACTTTGCCAGAAAAAGCAGATTCCAGGGCCTGAAGTCATAGATTCCTGCCCATTTTTCCTGTGCTCAGCATTCCCTGGCAAGAAAGCACAGGAAAATCAGCCCTGAAGTCAACTGATACCAGTAATCTCCTTGGGGGAAATATAGGCACACTCATTGCCATTTGCACACTTTCTTCTCCCAGCCTTAACTACCAGCAAGAGGCAATTGTTTATTTTCTCCAATTTTCTCTTCTCCTATCCTGAAGTGTTGACTCACAGGGAGGTGCCAGTGTCCCTGTGCTAACTTACCTGAGTATTCCTTGCAGTGCAAAAGGCTTAGGCAGTGAAGGCATCTTTCAATGACTTCCAAAAAAAGTTAATTTGAAGCTAACCCGGTGGTACAATGCACAGGACTTTGGAGCTTGGGTCTGATATTTAACAGGATGATAGGAAGCATTTTCACACCCACCATTCCCCATCTGCTAAGATTTACCATGTTGCCTGTGCCACCGTAGATAAAGTTGTCGAGAAACCCCTAGTCCACATAGGGAGACTGACCTGAAGGAAAACTTCCCAGCTTAACTGTTGTTCATCTCCTATGGCCACAGATCTGAGGAGTTCTTGGCCAGAATTTTCACATCAGTGTGCATGACCGGGCCCCTAACGCCAACACATAAAATGATGCATGGTGACCCGGGCAAGTGTTCCGATGTCACAGCGCACAATTGCGATATTTCGGTGGGCGGGCACGCGATGATCTCCGTTGCACGTCAACCATTAATTAACGGGCAGCTTAAGGCCCTTGAGGCACCAGTTGATGCTGATTTTTCGGGGCCTGTGCGATCTTCAGGTTGTTGCATGGGTACAACAGGCAGGCGGGTAGGAGACATTTTTATGAACCTCATCCACAGGCGGGATAAGAGGGGTGAGCGGGGTCGCAAGTGATATTTGTTAGACATTTAATGCTTAAAGTTACTGCTACTTGCCTGTGTGAGCAGGAATACTTCAAAACTCTTCGCAGCTGCTTGGACAGGTGTCAGGTCAGGACTCTGGAGTAAACATCATCTCTGGGGCCTTGCTGGTTTCAGGAAGCTTTGCTTACCCTGGGAATGGGAGTTGTGCTCTCCACTGGAGGCACCTCCTCTGAGGAGGAAGGGAGGGCCAGAGGGGGAGGAGGCCAGGAGTCCATATTCAGCCCCCAGAGGAGCCACCTTTTGGAGGAGAGGCGCAGGCACAAGAGATGCAGGGCCAACAGGAAGTGCAAAGGGGAAGGGGCCGCAGAAGACGCTACTATCCTGCTGCCAGGGTTTACAGGCGGCGAAGCAGCTGCCTTAATATGTCTGCGGTGCAGTGCTGAAGGAAGCTCCGTCTCTCAAGGGAGACAGTGAACTCCATTTGTCAGATGATAGGCCCTGAGATCTGCGCCAACTGTGTGGGTGGGCATCCCATGCCAGTGGCACTGACGGTCATGGCTGTCCTCAACTTCCATGTCTCCGGCTCTTTCCAGGGGTCGGTGGGTGATCTTTGCGGAGTCTCCCTATCAGCTGTCCGCATTTGTGACAAGTAGGTTACAGACGCTCTGTTTAGCCGTGCATTGACTTTCATCCACTACCGCTGGGACCAGGCCAGCCAGACACAGCGAGCCAGAGGCTTCACAGTGATTGCTGGCTTCCCCTGCGTCCAGGGTGCAATCGACTGTACACATGTGGCCATCAAGACGCCAGTGGGTGAGCCCGGTGCCTTCGTTAACAGGAAGGGCTTCCACTCCATGAACGTGCAGATAGTGTGCGATCATAGGATGCTGGTTTTACAAGTCTGTGCAAGGTACCCAGGCAGCTCCCATGATGCCTACATCCTCAGATACTCCCGGGGCTCTTCAATGCTCCAGCCCAGTTTGATGGATGGCTGCTGGGTGACAAGGGCTATCCCCTCAGAAGGTGGCTCATGAAGCCTCTCCACCATCCAAGAACAGAAGCTGAGCAGTGGTAAAATAGGAGCCACAGCACCACAAGGGCTGTGATGGAGAGAACCATCGGTCTTCTCAAGATGCTCTTCCAATGCCTGGACTATTCAGGGGGCGCACTCCAGTACCCCCCAGATTGCTGACTGTGGTTGCATGCTGTGCTCTTCACAATCTGGCGCTGGAAAGGGGCGGCGCAGTGGAGGAAGAACACGTAGACGCAGATGCTCTGGCTGCACACTATGAGTCCAGTAGTGAGTCCGAGGATAAGCACGCACAGGAGAACGCTGAGGGGGCAGACGCTGACCTGGGCATCCTCCAGGGAGGCAGCAACACTCAGGAGGCTTTAATCCCTCCACAGCAAGCCCACCACAGATGGACCTCCAACACAAGCCAGGGCTGTAGGCTCCATACTTGATACCTGAGAGCAACATCTGCATGGTTAGGAACATTAACTATGTGCTTTATCAATAAAGCTCAATGATAAACAAGTCACTCATAACATCATGGGTACCCCTCCACCTGCAGAAATAAGGAATCACCCTGAGCCTTGTTCACATATCAAAATTTAATGAATTAACAAAATGAGGCAGAAAATAAAATGAATGCAAAGGTGTTATTCATGACGCCAACTTGTCATCAACTAATAGCAGGGCAACATAAAACCACCAGTGAAAAACCCGTGGTGTGCCTAATGTGCCTTAAGTTTACATTTCCAGGTGCTAAGTCTAGGTTCTCCCCCCTCGCTGGCACTGGCATCTGAGACAGCCTGCTGACTCTGCTGTCCTGTTGGCTTCGATGACCTTGGCAGATGTCCTCTGGCCCATGGAGCACTTGATGACCTCGCCTGGGAGCGGCCAGTTCCACAGCTGGCTTCTCCCCAGTCGCCACAGCCTCATCAGGTCCCATGGTCACTAGCAGAGGGCGGAGGGGCTGCTACCCTCATCCGGAACGCCCTGAGAGGAGAGACAACAGGCAGCTCCTGCGCCGACATGAGGTCGCTTCAGACCTCCCTGCTCACCATTGATGGATGGGCACTGAACTGGGATACTTGGTGCCCAATCCATCTCCCACACTAGCACTGACCAGCTGAGGTCAATGCCGCTGTGAGGGATGGCAGATCCAAGCGCAACCCCAGGAGGCCCTGACTGTTCTCCTGGAGGAGCCTCTCCACGAGAGCCGCCACTCTCTCCACGGAGGAAGCATGACGCTCGGCCATGAGGCTCATTGCATCGGTGATGTTCCTTGTGCCAGCACGGGCACCATGCCAAGCATTGCCTCATGCATCTCCACCAGATCCTCCCGCAGACCCTGCTGCACTTCCAGAATCTGCTGCCTCACGGACAACTCCAGAGGCAAATCATCAGCCACCGACTGAGCATGTACCTGGTCCCCTGCGGTCCTCCGACTGCACCATGGGCAATCTCTGTCTCTGCCTGCACCTCAAGCGAGTGTGATTTGCCCTCACCGCCATGCCCCAGGACACTAACCGATGATCTAATTCCCACCGAGGTGCTAGTATCTGCACTGGTGCCTGCCTGGCAGAGATGGTGTGACAGTGGTGATTCCATTGGTTCAGGGCCCTCAGGTGTGAGAGGTGGCCCCTCTGCCTCCTCCTCCCAGCCCTGCTCCAGTGATGCTGAGAGGAAGAACAAGGACATTTGGTTAGTTCAAGTTGAGGCAATGTCAATGTGCATGCCTGTCCCCCAGATCAGTATGTGCTCACCCTTCCATTATCAATGGTGAACCCATGTTGGAAGCTTCAATCACTGAGCATTCAGCAGTGCCATGGTTGCTGGGACACACATGGTGACCTCAGTGCACGGCAATCTTACCTCCCCGTGGCACCCCAGCCTCACCGCCACCGTTGGACCTGGGCACATGGCGCCTCTCCAGCTCCATCGCCTCCTGCTCATATCTGGTTATAATGGCCAACTGTGCCTGGCCTCTGCCAGTCCGCATCCACTCTGTGTTATTGTGTGCAGTCTTCTCCTGAAAAGCAGAGAGGAGCATTGATGAGTCCAGCCTGTACCTGGATTCCAATCGCATCCCTGCCACCCCCCCACACCTGAGTTAGACATTGCAGGGCTCCAGTGCTTTGTAACCCCGCAGCTGCCGCACACTCACACCAAGCAGCCAGAGCTGACCCCCCTCGCCCACATGCTGCCTCCATCACATTTGCCACCACACAGTTTAACCTTGCAAAGCAAGGAGGCACAAGCACATGGAATGCAAAGGGCAGCAGATGGATGGGTGCCCCGCCACCTGGAAGCTCCCTTCCCAGTATGTCAGCAGCCTGACTTTGACATGTTTCGGAGTTCCAACACTCTGCCTAGGTGCAGATCCTTGAGGTCGCCCCAAAACAGTACTCTGGGTGTCAGTCTGCATGCAGCGGGTGCAGAACCCAGCTCAGCACAACCCTCTCAGGGTGAACTAGGCATGGGCAATAAGTGCTGGCCCACCCAGCGAAGGCCACATGCTGTGAATGATTCAATGCTGTAACTACATTCAGTTGGGGGTGGGGGTCCGGGAGTGGGGGGAGCCTACCTGCTGTGTTAAATGCCTTCTGCCAACATGGTGCTCACCCATCCCGAATGCAGGAGGTTGTTGAAACGCTTGCAGCACTGGATCCAGGTGCATCGCACCACATCATGGGAGCTGACTATCTCTGCCACCTCCTCCCAGACACGTTTGGTCAGATGGGGGGGTCTCCTCCTCCCATCCCTAGGAACAAGGACCTCCCGCTATGCTGCCACCTCCTCCAGGAGCGCAGCTAGGCACTCATCAGGAAACCGAGGGGCACACTGTTCCGCTGCCCTACCCTCCAACCTGGTCTGCTCCACTGCCCTACCCTCCGGCCTGGCCTGCTCCACTGCCCTACCCTCCTTCCTGGCCTGCCCCGCTGCCCTACCCTCCAACCTGGCCTGCTCCACGGCCCTACCCTCCGGCCTGGCCTGCTCCGCTGTCCTAGCCTCCAACCTGGCCTGCCCCACTGCTCTACCCTCCAACCTGGCCTGCTCCGCTGCCCTACCCTCCAACCTGGCCTGCCCCGCTGCCCTACCCTCCGGCCTGGCCTGCCCCACTGCCCTACCCTCCGGCCTGGCCTGCCCCGCTGCCCTACCCTCCGGCCTGGCCTGCCCCACTGCCCTGCCCTCCGGCCTGGCCTGCTCCACTGCCCTACCCTCCAACCTGGCCTGCTCCGCTGCCCTACCCTCCGGCCTGGCCTGCTCCGCTGCCCTACCCTCCTTCCTGGCCTGCTCTCCAGCAGTGCTCTGGGGAGCCCTTCAGTCGGACATGATAAACAGCCTTTGGAAGGCTGCCTGCGCTCTATTTGAACAGGCCACCGGGTCACCATTGGACCCAGCGGTCATTGCACTCCCGCCACTGCCCGCCCACTCCTGCTGTCCTCAGGAGCCGCGATTCATGCTGGGCGGGCCTAAAATGGTGGCGCAGAGCCGATCACGGGCGGCCATCGGCTCCGCGCCCACTCCCGAACGGTCCACTCGATGAGGAGAAAATTCTCGCCCTTGACTTTGTGAGGTAGCGAGTTGAATTTGAAGTCAATGAAATAAAAGCTGAGCTGCCGACTCACTATCATCCGCATTACACTACCACCCAAGGTCAAGGCTGGGATTTTCCGTTCTGGGCCGTAATCCCGTGGCGGAGCAGGAACCAGGAGCGCTTTCCACCATGGAGGCCAGTGGGGATTCGCACCAAATCATGTGATGCTGGTCTAATTAATTATGCAGTCAGGTGTTTGCTGACATATTGCGCGACAGGGCGGGCTGGATGATGTGTGTCCCACCATCATATCCGGATGTCATATTTAAAAGGCACCCGGACATCAACTTCTCTGTCACTAACCCACCGTGGAAGGAGGAGATGGCCCGGTAATCCCAGGGAGCTCCAGCCTGCAAATTCAGTGATGCTTCCCTCGAAGTGCTGCTCAATGCAGTGGAGACCAGGAGGGGCGTCCTGCCCCCCGAGGATGGAAGGAGGAGGCCGAGCCATATGACCAACTCTGCATGGAAGGAAGTCACTGGGGTGGTCAGAGCCCGTGGCCTCCACTGGAGGACTGCCCTGTAGTGCAGAAACAGATGATTGACCTCATCCACACTGCCAGGGTAAGTGAACCCTCAACTGCTCACACTCACCTCACTGAATGGTAGAGGGGCCAAGGGCCTCAGTGGCAAGGGCACCATCTGTGCAGCCCTTGCATAAAAGCACTCCTCAGTGTTATAAGGTGATGCCTCATAGCCCCAGTGCAGTCCATCCAGTCTGCGGGTGGAGAGGCCACTGTGGTTCCACAGAGAGCTCAGATGCTGTGTGGGTGGCGGGGGTCGGGGGGAGGTCAGAGTCAGGTATTGAGGGCACCAGCAAGCACTGCTAATGACATGCTTCTGTGAGTCTTACCCTTCTTTCTACAGGGGCTCACCGCTCTGGAGAGTCCAGCCATAGAACCCTGGTGGACAACCTGCATCAATCACATGACACACAACCCAGTGGGTCATTTGTAAGACTGGAAGATTCCTGAAACCCAATTGCTCTCAACCCCCATCTTCTCTCTTAGCGCAGGAAAAGTTGAGGCACAACAGGAGAGGTGACGGGAGGCAGCCAGCCTGACCTGAGGAACCTTACTGTGTTCGAGGAGTGGGCAGTCGAGCTGGCAGGGGAGGAGCCGGACCGAGCCCGTGCAGATGGAGGGGTCGGCGGGCAGCCTGCATCCAATAAGGATCCATGCATAACGTGAACCTAAGAACCTAGAAGCCTAAGGGCCATGTGTTCCTCCCTGTTGCAGGCAGCTCATGCAGTCTCTCACTCTCTCCTCCATCACTTACAGGTGCCAGCAGGAAGGGGGAAGGCCAGAAGAGGAAGCCCTGTCCAGCAGTACCTCCAGCCCACAGAGGAACAAGGGCATTGGGGTGGATGAAGAAAGTGCACCTATAGAGCCGTCACAGCAGTCACCTGCACCCTCCACCAGCACAGAGACACACACCTCGGTGGGTAATGGATCTAGTTCAGGCAGGGTGTCACATAATGGTGGTCACCACACAGACACATGTCTGCAGCAAGAAGAGGCAGGGTCAGCCCAGCTCACTGGCACTCAGAGGATGCCCTGGGACCTCCACTTAGGACTCTCTGGTCCGGCCCTTCGTAATCCCCCTTGACTGTGACCCCTTCAGATTCATCCTCTGTGACCTCAGAGGGAGCAGCTGCCCCACAGCAGGACAGCCAAAGTAAGCTGGGGCCCTCCAGAGGACGCCCACCAAGGTTATTCAAGACAACAGGGCAAACTGATCAGCAGGTTGCCTTCACCTCTGCTGTGGATGTTGAGGGAGTACCTAGAAGAATTGGTAGGGAAAGCAAGATTAAGAAGGTATGATTTCACATGTGGTTGCACAGGTGCACTATGATTGTTAATGTTCTTACACTTTTGTAAATAGGCTACACTTGCAGTTCAATGAGGTCTGATGTGGTTTAATTGCGATTCGTAGCCCTTAAGCCTGTGGGCCCCCTCCCCCACCATCTTCAGGGGTACACCCCAGGCTGGGTCTATGTTCTCTAGAACCAGGCATGTGCCAGGAGGCCAGGATCTTTTCCAGGGCCTTTGTGAGCCAGCTGTAAGAAGCTTCCTGCACAAGCTGAGCCTTTACCTTTCACACAGCATCTGTTGAAAAGCCTCAGCATTGTCAGCACTACATACTGGGGTCCCCTTCAGGTGTCCAGTTGAGTCGACCTGCCACTCCGCCCACCCCCACTGACCCACCTCCCATGCAGCATCTCGAGATTTCCACCTCGAGGATCTGGATAGTTGCAAACAGCCAAGGTGCTTGTGACTTTTCAGGTTGATTCTAACACCTTCCAACCTCCCCCCATGAGCTACACGCTCCCCCCAACCCCCATAACCATTAACCCTCCTGGAGTGACCTTAGACCTTCCCCCCAGTGACCCTACAACCCTCCCCCATCACCCTGCAGGTAAATGTCCACGTCCTCTACCTTCCCAAGGATCCCATCCCTACGACAATATACATGCCCCCCTCATCCTGCCTATCCCCAGGATCTGGTTTTCCTTCTGTGTCCCTCCAACAACCCACAGCGTCCCTTCACTATCATCACAGGACCCCTCATCCTCCCAGCCTACTGGCTCCCATTGCTCCATTTAACCCTCACCATCCCTTCCTATCAACAATTTCCTCAGCATGCCACCCAGGGCTCATCAGTTAACAACATGGACCCCTCCACCCCCATGCCCATTCACACCTGCACACCCCCCGATGCCCATTCACAACTGCACACCCCCATGCCCATTCACACCTGCACACCCCTCATGCCCATTCACACCTGTACACCCCCCATGCCCATTCACACCTGCACACCCCCCCATGCCCATTCACACCTGCACACCCCTCATGCCCATTCACACCTGTACACCCCCCCATGCCCATTCACACCTGCACATCCCTCATGCCCATTCACACCTGCACATCCCTCATGCCCATTCACACCTGCACATCCCTCATGCCCATTCACACCTGTACACCCCCCCATGCCCATTCACACCTGCACACTCCCCCATGCCCATTCACACCTACACATCCCTCATGCCCATTCACACTTGTACACCCCCCATGCCCATTCACACCTGTACACCCCCCCATGCCCATTCACACCTGCACACAGCCCCATGCCTATTCACACCTACATACCCGCCCCATGCCCATTCACACCTGCACACCCCCATGCCCATTCACACCTGCACACCCCCATGCCTATTCACACCTACATACCCGCCCCATGCCCATTCACACCTGCACATCCCCCATGCCCATTCACACCTGCACACAGCCCCATGCCTATTCACACCTACATACCCGCCCCATGCCCATTCACACCTGCACACCCCCATGCCCATTCACACCTGCACACCCTCATTCCCATTCACACCTGCACACTCCCCCATGCCCATTCACACCTGCACACAGCCCCATGCCTATTCACACCTACATACCCGCCCCATGCCCATTCACACCTGCACACCCCCATGCCTATTCACACCTGCACACCCTCATTCCCATTCACACCTGCACACTCCCCCATGCCCATTCACACCTGCACACACCCCCATGCCTATTCACACCTACATACCCCCCCATGCCCATTCACACCTGCACACCCCCCATGCCCATTCACACCTGCACACCCCTCCCTGAAGAACAGTGATACGGCCTCGAAACGTTAACTTTGTTTTTCTCTCCACAGATGCTGTCAGACCTGCTGAGTTTTTCCAGCATTTTTTGTTTTAGTTTCAGATTTCCAGCATCCGCAGTATTTTGCCTTTATTTTATTAAAGCAGATTGAAGCTGGTCGTGTCTGCATCACCACTGAAAAGCCCCTTGAATTTAGACTCAATAATGCATTCTATCAAAGGTTAGAAGATCTGATGACAGATTATGTAAGTAAAAAAACTGTTGAAAGATTACAACCAAAGTAACAAAACAAGCCTGGCTGATTTTTCCTTTGCATTTTTAAATAGTTGTTCACTCATGTGTAAAAGCAAAAGATAAATGGTCACTAGCAAATATCACAACAAGTAGCTCAAACAAAACGGGACAGAGTTTCTGCTTTGAGTGCAATCGGTAAATTGCAGCCAAGGTGTGCTTCAAATTGCATTGGTTAGATTATACTTCAAGTTGTCATTAGAATTAATTTGCTTAATCACAAACATAAAGGGGAGTGGGGGGTCTGGGTGGGAACAGGTGCAGGCGGGGGCGCAGCTGATCGTCGTCCACGATCGGCTGTGCACCCCCATTTTACATGGGCGGGTCAATTAAGGCCTAGCCAGCATGACGCGCATCCAGAAGCGCTGAGCGCTCCCTGTGTGGTGGGGGGATGAAGCAGAGTCGGGGCCTGTGCTCTTTTGCGCATGTGCGTGAAAGAGCCCTGAAATCTCCCTGAGGCACAGAGCTGGGACATGTCTATGAATTTTATTAAAAATTTTTACTGAAGTGTGAAAACCTTCATGAAACCTCATCCCACCCGTGCATGATAAATGTGAAGGCCGCCTGGGCTCTTCACCTGCTCTTAAATCACTTTAATTAGTTTTTAATTGGCCTTAACAGGTCTTTGACAGTTCCGCAGGCACGCAGCCGATCAAAATGACGCACGGTGATGTCGGGATGCACGGCCGACATCACCGCGTGTCATTTAACATGTCGGTGAGCGGGGCCCACCACCACACGCCGACCCGAAGATTCTGGTCAAAATCTTCTATGGCCAGTGCAGTTGGGCAGTGTGATAGAATGCAAATGTTTCCTTCTTTTTTCTATAGAACGGTATTCGTTGATGCGTTTAAGAGTGGTAACCTGATGCAGTTTTATGAACATAGCTAAAAGTAGACTAATCACCTAAAATAAGCATTTTTAATATGTCCTGTCCCCCAACTGTGAGTAACCTATTTTAACAGCATTGAAAATTACTTAAAAGAACTATACTGGGCCATTAATAGTTTCATTGATGTTCTCTAGTCAGTTTCTCAGTAAATTAAATACTTTTGATATGAAAATACCTTTAAAATGTGCCTTCTAGTACCTGTGGACTTAAGAAAATAAATTTGAAGGGCCCTTCCTGAACGAGTAAATCGGTGGAATCTCATACTTTCAACCTGAGAGCATGACCGGATTTTTGAGTGTGACCTGACCTGAGTGAACTGAATCATGAACCAACCTAAAAGGTCACTGTTGCTGGGTCAAAATCCTGGAACTCCCTTCCTAACAGCACTGTGGTTGGACCCACACCACATGGACTGCAGCAGTTCAAGAAGGTAGCTCACCACCACCTTCTCAAGGGCAATTAGGGATGGGCAATAAATGCTGGCCCAGCCGCAAAGCCCACACCCTGTAAATGAGTAAATAAAAAAGAAAAGCAGAAGCGTAAGTGGTTTTGGGCATAGCTCACAAAACTATTTCACTAAGTCAGCCGATTTTGCCTGGTTATGCTGATATAATTAGCATAAACAAGCAGAAACTCAATGGGAATTGTTCTGTTGCTTAACTGCAGATTCTAGAACATTTCAATGTATTTTCTTTTAATGCATAAATAGGAGTCACAGGAAATACATATTTTTTAATTCAGCTGATTGTAAATAGAAATCAAAGGAAACTATTTTATTTAGGCATCCATCCAAATGCTTTAATAATAGCACAGGTGGCTTAGTGATTTTTCATTCCATTCAGGATTAGCTGAGGTTTCAATATGAAATGTGTGGCCATTTAAAATGTGGCATGGAATGTGCAACTGTGCCAAGAAACTCAAAGCATTCTCTTACAAGCAGCACGAGGTAAAGGAACATAATGGGCAGAATTTTCAGGTTGGTGTGCGGGCACACGCCCGATCCGCTCGAGCGGAAAATAGCATGTGATGAAGTTGGCAAGCGTCCCAACGCCATCCTGCGTTCGCACGATATTTTGGTCGGTGGGCGCACACAAAAATCAGAAGCGCGCCCGCTGACAATTAAGAGGACAATTAAGCCCATTAAAGTTCCAATTGTCCCCAATTTTTCAGGGTCCGTCAAACCTTACAGTTGGCGGACGGGCAAATCTGCCAGGTGGACTTTGCATTTTTGATGAAACCTCATCCAAGGGCAGGATGAGGCTTCCGTTATTAATTTAAAAAAATTAAAAATGCTTGGACAGAATTTTTCATCATGTATATGTTCAGATGACTGATTCTGATGCGTGGACATTTTTTCCTGGATTTTAAAATCTTTCTTTATTGGTTTGAAATTCTTCAGCTCCCTGAAGCAACTCTCTGCCTTCAGGGAGCTTTCATTGCGCGCTCCCCCCACCGCCCGCGCTTACATTAGCGTCTGCCCTCCTCCCGCCCCCACCTCGGGGGGCATTCCATGAGCATTTCAGCGCGCATTTCACATAGCCTGGCCATTAATTGGCCAGCCAGCGTGAAATAGCAGTCGAGGACCGATCGCAGCAGTCCATACCCTAGCCGTTCCCAGGCCCGCCAATCGCGCCCACACACCAACATAAAACTCCTGCCCAAAAAGAACTAAATGAATGTAAAATTCGAGAGAACAATATTTAAAAATTATAATGCAATTACTTTGAGTTCTAAGGGCTGCACCTCGTCAGAAGCCAATATTTCATTGTCCTCTCTCTGGTAGTCCCTTGAAATGAGGAGGACACTTGCTACGGAGTACATCCCATAGCATGAAACTGCACATGAAGTATTTTAATGTGGTGAAGCTGTTGTGCTGCAGCTACCACATGGTTTGCCTGAGCAGGAGACTCTCCCGCTATCACCGCCTGCCATATGCATTTTGGAAGGGTTTGCAGGTTGATAATCAACCTGTTATGGCCACATTATGACCACACCTTCCATGGCTATCGAGTCCCAAGCTTGCTCAGAGGTTTGCTACCACTGCAGCACAAGACCTTCACTGTCCTCTAAACTTACCACCGAAGTATTGGATTTATCAACAATGTAGGCCTTAACATGCCCTTACTCCATATAAGTGGCCAAGGTGGTTTATGTTACTGGACTAATAATGCAGTAAGTCTGAATTAATGATCTGACGACATGAGTTCAAATCTCACCACAGTGGCTGGGTAATTTAAAAATTCAATTAAATAAAATTGGTAATTTAAAAGCTAGGAGCAGAAATAATGTCCATGAAACTGCCAATTGTCATAAAAACCCATCTAGCTCACTAATGTCCTTTAAGGAAGGGAATCTGCTGTCCTTACCTGGTCTGTGCACATCAACCTGTTCTGTTTGGTTTCTTGACCTCACAATAGTACTCCTACATAGAACTTACCTCCAAGTTAAAATCCAGGTCAACATGTAAGCATACATCATCTGGGTGGCTGGCATTGGAAGTAAACTTGGCATTTCCTTCGGATGGCAGGTGATGACTAGTGGTGTACCGCAATGATCAATGCTTGAGCCCCACCTATTCACGATATATATAAATGACGTGGAAATATTGCATTTGGTTTCCTCATCCAAGTTTACTGATGACACAAAGCTGGGAGGGGTTGTGAATTGTAGGAGGATGCAAGGAGGCTTCAGGGCAATTTAGACAAGTTGTGTGTGTGGGCAAACACATGCAGTATAATGTGGATAAATATGAAGTTTAATGCTTCGGTGTGAAAAACGGAAAGGTAGAGTATTATTTAAATGATGATATATTGGGAAATGTGGATATACAAAGGGATCTGGGTGTCCTTGTACACCAGTCAATGAAAGTAAACAGGCAGGTGCAGCAAGCAATTAGGAAGGCAAATGGTATGTTGGCTTTCATTGCAAGAGGATTTGAGTTCAGAAGTAGGGATGTCTTACTGCAGTTATACAAGGCCTTGGTGAAACCACATCTGGAGTATTGGGTGCAGTTTTGGTCTCCCTACCTAAGAAAGGATATACTTGCCATAGCTGGAGTGCAGCAAAGGTTCACTAGGCTGATACCGGGGATGGCAGGACTGTCGTATGAGGAGAGATTGGTTCAACTGGGCCCATATTCACTAGAGTTTAGAAGAATGAGAGGGGATCTGATTGAAACGTACAAAGTTCTAACAGGGCTAGACAGACTAGATGCAGGGAGGATGTTTCACCTGGCTGGGGAGTCTAGAACCAGGGGCCACAGTCTCAGGTTATGGGGCAGGAAATTCAGGTCAGAGATGAGGAAAAATTTCTTCACTCAGAGGGTGGTCAACCTGTGGAATTCTCTACCACAGAAGGTGTGGAGACCGGGTCACTGAGTATATTCAAGAAAGAAATTGATAATTTTGTTGGATATTGGGGCATCAAGGGGTATGGAGAGAAAGTGGGAATATGGCGTTGAGATAGAGGATCAGCCATGATCATATCGAATGGCAGAGCAGGCTCGATGGGCTGAATAGCCTACCCTGCTCCTAGTTTCTAAGTTTGCCCCTTGCTACATCTAATTGGCCACAGGGCCAATGCATTGATAAGACGACACTATACTGTGCTCTTAACAGGATCAATCTTGTATACTTTGATGGTAAAGAGTTGGAATTTTATGCCTTCCCAGCCCCCAGTAGTGGACTGGCAGGTGGAGTTGCGACATAAATTGAGTGCATGGTGGCAGGATAGGTTGCTGCTGCCCGTACACTGGTGGCGTGGCTGTGGACTCAGCTTTTCAGCTGAAAGCTGGATGGAGAGATCCCAGCTGACATGAGATGTGCGATGTCAACCCAGACATGGAAGTCTGTGAAAGGACTTTCAAAAAAATCATGCTTCAGATGTACTTACACATTGGTTCATGATTTGTTGGAGCAGGCATCTCACAACATGATTTGTTTGTTAGATTTCTTTCCTCACACTTCGGCTCAAGCACATTGCTGGGTGTGCCAGTTGGTAACACCAAACAAGGGCAATGGAGCATCTGGGACTTTCAACAATGGGACCAACAGTCTCTCACCATAGCCAATGAAATTTAGGAGGAAATAAAGTGAATTTGAGTCAAATTTGATGCAGAATAAGGAACTAAAGGGAGGGAATGAAAAATTGAATTAGGAGGTAGAAAGAGTCAGAAAGAGAAATTAGACTTTTTAATTTTTATCTTTTCATTTTAAAAACTTTTAGGAACGATTTACAACCTGCAGTTTGAGATTCACCAGGATGTTGCCTGGGATGAAACATTTAAGTTATGGAGAGAGGTTGGATAGACTTGGGTTGTTTTCGTTGGAGCAGAGAAGACTGAGGGGCGACCTGATCGAGATGTACAAGACTATGAGGGGCATGGACAGGGTGGATAGGGAGCAGCTGTTCCCCTTAGTTGAAGAGTCAGTCACAAGGAGACATAAGTTCAAGGTGAGGGGCAGGAGGTTTAGGGGGGATGTGAGGAAAAACTTTTTTACCCAGAGGGTGGTGACGATCTGGAATGCACTGCCTGGGAGGGTGGTGGAGGCGGGTTGCCTCACATCCTTTAAAAAGTACCTGGATGAGCACTTGGCACGTCATAACATTCAAGACTATGGGCCAAGTGCTGGTAAATTGGATTAGGTAGGTAGGTCAGGTGTTTCTCACGTGTCGGTGCAGACTCGATGGGCCAAAGGGCCTCTTCTGCACTGTGTGATTCTGTGATTCTGTGATTCCACAGTATCAATTGTTCCCTATCCGAACCTTCAATGTTGAGTGAATTGCAGGAACATAAATCTTATAATTAAAAGGATCTTTATAGCGTTAAATACCAGGCATAACTTCCTTCAGTGAATCTAATTTATTCAAAATGAATTAGCAATCTCTTGAAAAATGCAGCACCCTTGAAACTCAGTTGGTGTGGGCGACAATTCTTGTGTGGCGACAGGTGGAAACGTACAAATTGTTTACCAATTTGTGGTGATTTGTAATTCATGGGGCATCTGTTCCTCTCCATAAACTTCTGCTTTTTTTACACATGATGCTCCTTAAGATCTACCTCTTTGACCAAGCTTTTGATCATCTGACCTCGAATCTCCTTATGTGGCTCGGTGTCATACTATGTTTCATATTGCTCCTGTGAAGCATCTTGGGATGTTTCATTACATTAGAGGTGCTATAAAACTATGGCTGGGATTTTCTGGTCTTGCCCACAGCGAAACCCATCGCGGGTGGGATGGAAAATTTGGCAAACCGGCAAGGAGCCCATTAACTTTCGGCAGAAATTCCCTGTCCCGGTTGTTGTTGTTGAATGTTTTCTTGTTTATTAACATCTTGCCTGCTGTAGGTGGTAGGTAAACCCCAGAATTTTTTGATTAATTATATTACTGTTGTTTCTCTGACAGTTCATAAGGTTGTGTGAATTATTTTGTAATTTTTGACTGAAAACAGCGTTCATAGTAGGCAGGTCTCCAGAACAATAAACAAATTAATCTTAACAAGGGCTTTGCCTACATGAAAAGAATATAAAGCTGGAGCTGCATTTTTAATGCTATATTTAAACAGCTGTTCACAGTTTCAGTAACTGTCAGTAAACTGTGTACATTGGATTTATACATTTAAATCAATGAATTTTACTTTCTAACGCTTCCAGGTTTCTTGGAACGGCTTTTACAAAATCCTTCAAAGTTTGGAGATTGTTCATGCAACCTATCAGCAAGGATCGATTTTCATTCTATTTCATTAATTGTTTGATGACTTAACGAACCTGTAGGGCTGATTTTCAGCTTGTCACTTGAGCTTAAAACTGACAATGACAATCCTCAATGGAAATGAAACTTGGCAGCTTCTATAATTGGCAGCTCATCAGCAACATTAGTTTTACACCTGGGCAGCAAGTTAAAAATCTACCCTTGCACCTTTTTCAGGTACAACCAAAACCGAGATCTGAGGGTTTTTTTTCAAAGTGTAATGCTTTTCTTATCCAGTGTGTTCCCAAAATGGCTTTTCTACTTTCTAGAGAACAGTCAATTCATACAGCCAACAGGAAGTATGTGAAAATGCATGATTGGATGAATTCTACTCTCGGCCTGGCCGGAAGCAGATGTAAAACCTGCTCCTGGCTGCGTTCGCACTGTGAACACAATCTTACGCTGGGTGGCCAATTAAGGCCCGCTCAGCGTGAAACACAACCACCAGATGTGTTTTCCATGCGCGGGGGTGGGAACATGCCGGGTGCCGGGTCCAATGGAGTCCCAGCGGGGTGTTCAAAAATGGAATGGGCAGCTCCCTGAAGGCTGCCAGGAGTTGTGGCTGAGGGAGCTGTCTGGAAGCTGTTCAAGGAGTATCCTGGTGTGCAGTCATGGCCTCAGCACCTGGTGGTCAGGGAAGGTGGGAGGGCAAGTCAGGTGGGCACTCCACCCCCCATTTCTCAGATAAGGGCCTGGGAATGCTGATCAAGGAGGTCAGTGCCAGGCGGCATATCTTAATGCCCAGGGACAGCAAGAGAAGGCCGTCCCACCTGACCAAGAAGGCCTGGAAAGAGGTTGCCGCCAGGTCAGTGGGCACGACGTGGTGCGCCGCACATGGCTTCAATGCCGTAAAAGGTTCAATGATCTGCTGCGGTCAGCAAGGGTAAGTTCAGTAATGGCATGGACCTGTGCGGAGAACTTTAGTCAGTGTCCATTGCTTGGAACGTTCAGGGGTCTAAGAGTGTGTATGCCAACTGCACTGAAGCCTGCCCTGCCAAGGCTGGGATGTCAGCACAGCTGGCCTCAATGCATTGCAGGGTGAGATGTGCCACAGTGACACAGCCCGCCTAATGCCCAGGTGGGAGGATGGGGGAGGGAAACCAGGAAAGGACCCTCAGAGAGACGGAGCAATAATGGGGCTATTTTGCCCTGTCAGGAGAAGAGCAGTCATGCTGCTGCGGAGCACCGCAGAGCGGCTGAGGAGTGGAAAATCTGTGCATCCTCATGAAGCACGAGAGCGATGTACTGGAGCTGGAATGCCACTGGCCGGCTCACTCCTCCATTCACGGTGAGGCGGGGGTCTCGGATGAAGGTAAGAGTGCAGGTGACAGGTGTGTGTGCCGTGGGTACTGGAAAAATAACGGGCTCCTCTCATCAGAAACTGAACTGTAGTAGCCAGAGAGCCCATTGAAGCTCCAATGCAGATGGCACCATGCAGCAGGTCTCCACTGTCTCCTCAACCCGCCTAACATGCATAGCGACTATGATGATTGAATGTGCTGATCTCTTGCCTTCCTACCACAGATGCGCCATCCGCAGGAGCCGCCGATGACCCCGAGGACCCCCCATTGAGTTCCGAGGAAGACATCACACCCGCAACAGCATCACACTGTCTCTCTAAACCAGGCACCAGCACAGATACTCACACGTCTGTGGGCATTAGCTATTCAGCTCTGTGGGTAATGCACAGCAGTGAGGGCACATCACGCTCGCATGAGGAGCTGCCGCAGGCAGAGAGGTTCCAGGGAGCTGACAGTGAGAGCACAGCTGGAGACCAGGACCATGCTGCATCCGAGGCAGATGATGAGCCTCTGGAGTCGTCCATCTGGTGGCAGATGCTGGATGTCCAGTGGGATGCGCGGGGAGAACTGGTGAAGATCCATGAGGGTCTGCGTGCCATGGTCTCCGTTACGGAGGAGTCCACGCGGGGAATGAATTCTGCGTTGACCTTAACACCGAGCGCACAGCCTCCTCCATTGAGAGATTGGAGACTGACATGGAGAGGCAGCTTCAGGAGCAGACTCAGGGGTTCCTGGGGTCACATTCGGACCTGCAAGACCTCACACAGACAGTGACCTCAGGAGTCTCCCTGCTAGGTCCCCGTCCATCAATGGTGAGCAGGGATGTGCAAACACAAGCTTCCTGTCGTCTCCATGGGCTTCTTTCAGGGAGCTCTGGACGAGGGCACCAGCTCCTTCGCCCCTCTGCCAGTGGCCACTGCATCTGATGATGCCGTAATGACTGAGGAGTGCCCAGCCAAGGGGCTGGATGCACCCTCCCAGGCGGAGCCTGCTCAGACTCTGGCGGTCAGAGGACAACTGCCAAGGTCATCAGGGCCACCAGGACAGCGGAGTCAGCAGGCTGCCTCCAATACCACTGTCAGTGAGACGGGGGCACCAAGATGCAGCACCCGCAGACATAAGTTGAAGGCACCTTGAGCACAGCAGGGGTGTGTCATGGGTGACGTTTCCTGCATTAATTATTTTGACTCTTGACTTAGGGATGGACACTTTGTTTGTTCTTTGCTTGTCCATGTGAAGTAACATAAACATTTATTTGACTTAAACGGGCTGAGTTGTCTGGATGGTAATGAATTGGTGCCAGATGCAGCGCAGGCTTGTAAAAGTGTGGTGTTGTGTGGTGCTGGTGTTCTGGGTTGGGTTCTCACTTATTGATTGTTGCAAACGAGACAGTGCCATTGGCTTGACAAGGCATCGATGCCTTGGATGCCCAGCTGAAGATTCGCTGGATCAAAGCATCCCTGGTGTCCCTGCCTCAATGAAGGTTCCTGTCCTCTGCCTCGAGGTCCTCACCCTGCACCTCTCCAGGGTCTTCCTCTGAGCCATCACTTGAGTCACCCTCTGTGGCCTGTGGAGCTGCCTCACTTTCCTCAGCCTCTAGTGGGTCCCTCCTTGCCAGAGCCAGGTTGTGCAGTGTGCAGCATGCGATGACTATGAGGGAGACCAGTCCAGGTATCTGAAGTGCATCTTCAGCAGCCCGATGGTCCTTTCCACTGCCACCCTTGTGGAGGCATGACCCCTGTTGTATCTCTGCTCGGTCTCAGCTCTTGGGTGACAGAGTGGGGTCATCAGCCAGCTCTTCAAGGGATGGCCCTTGTCACCCAGGAGCCATCCATCCACTCATGCAGGAGCCATGAACAGCCTTGGTACCTGTGAGTGCCGCAAGGCGTAAGCATAATGTGAGCTCCCAGGGTAACAGGCACAAACTTGGAGATCTGTGTCCTGTGGTCACAGACAATCTGAACATTCATTGAGTGGAACCCCGTATTGTTTACAAAAGCACCAGACTCACCTGCTGGTGCCCTGATGGCCATGTGAGTGCAATCTATTACACCCTGGGTATGGGGGACCCCAGCCATTGAAGTGAAGCCTCGTGCTCTCTCTGCCTGGCTCGCCTCCTCTGCCTGGAAGTAGATGAACATGTGGACATGTCTAAAGATAGCATCAGTCACCAGCTTGACACAACTGTGTGCAGCTGATGGAGAAACAGTGCACAGGTTCCCCACTGAGCCCTGAAAAGACCCAGAGGCAGAGAAGCCTGAGGGCCACTGTGACCTTCAAAACCACCGGCATTGGGTGTCCGCCCATGCATTTGGAGGTGATTTCTGGACCTGTCATGTGACATATTGCTGTCATTGTGTCCCTGGCGAGGCGGAGTCTCCTGCGGCACTGTGTCTCGGACATCTGGAGGTAGTTGGAGCGCTGCCTGAACACTCTATACACTTCATAGTGGCTTCTGCCCTTCTGTGCCTTCCTGCCTTGACCTCCCTGCTGGACCTGCACCAACTGAGCCCCTGCCTCTCCTCTTAAAGGTCAGTCCCTGGGACGCTACCCATGCCCACCTGGCCTCCTCTCCCTCCTGCCCCTCTCTTCCTCTTCAGAGGAGGCTGCACCAGCAGGATACACTATCCCAATTAGATGGGATGCAGAGGTGCAGAGCCTTGAAAATAAAGGAGCTCCGTGCTGCAATACTCAGAGGAACCTTCCAGGGAAGATGAGGATCTGAGATGCTGAAAGGCAGGTTTGACAATCAAACGAGATGCCAAGAAACTTTGGGACAGCTCTGTACCCACACAGCAAAGGACTGGCAATGACAGAGAAAGTGCTGCTGCTCCAGAGGCCTTTTATCCCTCCCGTGGATGAGGAAATGATAAAAATGTGAATTCCACCCACCTGTTTTGCCTGTGCGACAAGCTTAAAATCGCACGGGCAACATAAAATCGCGACCAATAGACTTTCTAATTATCTTAATTGGCCCTTTAATTGTCGGTAGGTGCTGCTCTGACTCCTGCACACGTCCGCCAACTTCAATGTTGCACATGTGCACGATAACGTTGGGACTAATGCCCAAAGCCTTTTTGCGCAATTTTACATGCGTTTGGGTCAGGCACGCGCCCTACCTCGGAATGCAAGATTTCAGGCGAATGAGTTTCAAAAGTTTCATGTTAATATTGTAAGGTTGAAGCTTGAATGGAAATGGATACAAGAAAAAATATCAACATGTTTGTGCACAAGTCTTCCCACAAAAAGCCGTGAGCTAAATGACCAGATAATTGGAATGAAATTGGCCTTTGGTGATAGTCCAAAATGACTGGTATAATAGCTATTTCACTTGGTGTGAGAGGTAAAATAGATAAACATGGGAACATAGAACTTAGGAACAGGAGTAACCCATTCAGTCCTTCAAGTCTGCTCCACTATTTAATAAGATCATGGCTGACCTGGTTGTGGTCTCAACTCCACTTTGCTGTCTACCCCACCCCACCCCATAACTCATGACTCCCTCGTCTACCAAAAATCTATCTAACTCTGCCCTGGATAAATTCAATGACCCAGACTCCACTGCTTTCTGGGAAAGTGAATTCTACAGACTAATGACCCTCTGAGAGAAAAATAATTCTCCTTTTCCTAAATTTCTTATCTAGTTTGTATTGTATAGAGTGAAACATTTGTTTTTTTTAATCGCTTTTAAGATCATTTCTTTATTTCCCATTTCTTGCTTCCTCCACACATCGTTGACTGAGCTTTTTTTAATTTAGGTTCAGAGTATGGGTGTCGCTAGCAAGGCCAGCGTTTATTGTCCATGCCTGGTTGCCCTTAAGAAGGTGGTAGTGGGTCTTCATCTTGATCCACCCTGATCTGTGTGGTGAGTGTACTGCCACAATGCTGTTAGGTAGGGAATTCCAGAACTTGGACCCAGTAACAATGAAGGATGCTGATGCATGTCAAATTCAAGATAGTTTGAGAACTGTGGGGGTGTTGGGTGGTGGTTCTTGGAGGTGGTGGTGTTCCCATGCAATTGCTGCTCACTCATCTAGGTGGTAGAGTTCAAAGATTTGTAAGATGCTGTTGAAGAAACCATGGTAGCTTACTGCAATGCATACTACAGATAGTACACACTGCAGCCACAGTGCACCAATGGTGGACGGGGTGCCCGTCAAGTGGGCTGCTTTGCCCTAAAATACACTTTGTTGTGAATATATGAGAATTTCAATGGCGATCTTAAACAAATCTTTACTTTTCTTGCAGTCTCCTCAATATCAGTGCTGACTCTTAATTACCTCCACAACTGAAGCTGGGTAAGATAACGTTTTGCCCGTTAGCCTGTTTGTCTGTAAATGATATACAAAAAAGCTAAGGGACAGATTTCAACAAAACTTTGTACTCAGAAAGTGTTGGGTTCAATTGTTCCTCCTTCGCTCAGTCTGAAAGCATGACCCAGACTTTCCTGTCATTTGCCATTTCAACACACCACCCTGCTCTCATGCCCACATGTCCATCCTTGGCCTGCTGCAATGTTCCAGTGAAGTCCAACACAAACTAGAGGAACAGCATCTCATCTTCCGATTAGGCACTTTACAGCCTTCCGGACTTAACATTGAGTTCAATAACTGCAGACCATGAACCCTCTCCCCCATCTTGACCTGTGATGCCAGGTACAAGGGCTGGATGTCCCAGTGATTGGCTGATCGAATCAAACAGCATATTCCTTTGATTGTTCATATTGGTCAGAGCACAGACAGTAGTCATCCAGCCTGTGTTTGCAAAAACTGACTGTTAGATGTGATTCCACATTGGGGCAGCACTTGCTGAACAATCCTGAGTGTGCTAATAGCGACATTGACACTGAATATAAGATAATCAGTCAAGCTCATAACATGACTCATTTACACTTGCTAGAAGCAACATAGGTTCATAATTCTCTGCAAACATGATGAATATGTTCAAACCTTGCATCTTTTTTTAATTAGCTGGAATTTTGGGGAGCTTATATTTCCCCATTTCTTTCTCCATGGTAATGTCTCAACCTATCAGAGATGATTTGCCAACCAATCAGCACCCTTTTCTCCTGTAGTGTAAATTGTTGTGACCATTTGAAACTTGGCATTCTTGCATTTGTCCTGATGAGTGCAAGATAAAAAGCCTCAGCAGCATGCCTCTCTTTTCTCAGCAATATTCAAGACCTCTACTAACAAAAGAATATATCATTGCTAATGCATTTTCAAAAACAAATGGAAAAAAAAGTTTGCCAAGTTGTGCCCCTTTAAATAATATCAGCTATTGAGTATATCACATTGAATTAATGAGTGTTCACTCACTAGTGAAAAATATTGGTTATCCATCTGTGCCACAGATGTGTAGGAGTTATCCAGCCAGCATCATTCAGAGGTTTATATTTTCCAGAAAATCATTATTCTCTTTCATGCATCTAAACAGCACTTATTTGCAGCCATAAATTTTCTAAAACAAACATGCCTGATTTTTGTATTTGAGCAATTTTTAACTAATCAGCTTAAAAAGTAACTGCTTAGAGAAAGCTTCAAAAAGCATCTTCAATTGGTTCGTTAGTCTGCGCTAGCCTCTATAGAATTATAATTTATGCAATCATACAGATGGTGATAGAAGTATTTTGGCAGAAGTATTTTGTTCAGCTGCAATTTTTGTTGGGTGACTGTTCAGGGCCATTCACAACTCCTTAGATACTGAAACAGGCCATGTCCAAATGCAGAAAGATCTGGACAATATCCAGGCTTGGGCTGACAAGTATTGTCCCTTGACATTCAATGGCTGAATTGCTGAATCCCCAACTATCAACGCCCTGGGGGTTACCATTGACCAGAAACTGAACTGAACTAGCCACAAAAATCCTGTGGCTACAGAAGCAGGTCTGAGGCTAGGAATCCTGTGGTGAGTAACTCACCCCTGACTCCCCAAAGCCTGTCCACAAGGCACAAGTCAGGAGTGTGATGGAATACTCTCCACTTGCCTGGATGAGGGCAGCTCCAACAACACTCAAGAAGCTTTACACCAACCAGGACAAAGCAGCCTGCTTGATTGGCACCCCTTCCACAAACATTCACTCCTTCCACCACCAACACACAGTAGCAGCAGTGTGTACCATCTACAAGATGCGCTACAGGAATTCACAAAGGCTCCTTCGACAGCACTTTCCAAACCCACGACCGGTACCATCTAGAAGGACAAGAGCAACAAATAGATGGGAACACCACCATCTGGAAGCTCCCCTCCAAGTCACTCACCATCCTAACTTGGAAACATATCACCGTTCCTTCACTGTCGCTAGATCAAAATCCAGGAACTCCCTTCCTAATAGCACTGTGGGTGTATCTACACCACATAGATTGCAGCAGTTCAAGAAGGCAGCTCACCACCACCTGCACAAGGGCAATTAGAGATGGGCAATAAATGCTGGCCCAGCCAGCGAAGCCCACACCCCATGAATAAATTTTTTTTAATTATTATTTTATCCAGAGTCAGTGTTGTTTATCGCTGCTGAAGAAATACTTAAAGAATTACAGGGGTTGAAATTGGTCTAAGCCAACAGCATGAAACAAACTCATAGCAACTTGGAAAGCTGAGTTTTCACCATGTCCATCCTCCTTTCCACTCAATTTCACAGAACGTTAGTTTAAACTCCTTTTGGACACTTGTTTCCCAAACCTCACTGTTTCATTTACTTGTCTGATATTAAAAATCTTGGCAATATTTTCCAAGTCAATGGAAAATAAAAACTGGCATGGTAAAACATCGCCTGCCATTTTGCTACATGCTGTCCCATGCTGCTGGCAGAGACCAATTTCACCTTCGACAAGTTTCCAACAAGCGATCATATTACTAGAAGAAAATGTCCTCATAGGGCATAATGGCAATAACAAAGCCTCCTTCATCCCCAATTCAGGCACTTTTTTTCACAAGTCCAACAACGCAGTGCTCCCTCAGCTTTGCACCAAAGTATCAGCCTGGGCTATCTGTTAAAATTATAGGAGGTCATTTTGACTTTGTGCAAGCTATTGGTAAAATGGGTGATAGCAAATTGGCAGCTTGTTTTACACCTTCCCTGATTTCTATTTCCTTGGACTTTTATTTCCATTGTCTTCAATGGGAGTAAAATCAAGAGAGATGTCACTACTAATTTTCTAACACCTTTTTCTCCTGAAATTAATGTTTTGTTGCGTGGTGGGGATTTAGATGGGGTTGCAGGATTGCCTAATCTTCCAAAGTATGCTGCTCAAGTCCGTGGTCTCTTTAACCATAACTGTTAATCTACAGCAAGAATTTACACATTTGGACCACCGCATGAGTTTGGAGCTTTTGTCTCTTCCAGCTCTCTCTTACCTTTCAGCCATGTGATCTGACATTATTATTACATCAGCATCATGTATGCTTCTGATATTAACTATTTATTCTACAATTAACATTGGATTTAATTGTGACTATCTTATATTTAGTATCTGTAGCCTAGCACACCCCCACAAGTAGAAAGATTTTCTCCATATCTACCCTATCAAACACTTTTGAATGCCTCCAATCAGATTTCTGCCTCACCATGGTATCGAAATGGCTCTGACCAAAGTCACCAAGGACACCCTAGGCGACTGTAACCATGGTAAACCATCCCTCCTCATTTTTCTTGACCTAATTTCAACTTTGAACTCAGTTGACCACACCATTCTATTCCAGCACCTCTCCACCAATGTCCAGCAGGGTGGACTGCACTTTCCTGGATTATATTCTTATCTGTCTAATCATAATCAGGGAATCATGCCCTTATCTTACTGCACCCGCACCATTACCTCTGGTGTTGCCCCAGGATCCATTCTTCATCGTCTCCTATTTCTCATGCATGCTGTCCCTCAGCAACATACTCCAAAGACACAGGGCCAGATTGTATTCTCCCTGCCAGCTATATTAACTTTCCCGCCACCTACCCACCCATTGATTGATCAGTCTGAAATTTTATGGAAGGTGAAGGAGGCATCAGGGGGCCAGTCCACCCATAGGCCTGTTGAGGCCCTTAAGTGGCCAATTAATGGCCACTTAAGAGCCTTATCCCATTCTGCCAGTGTTTTACCCATGGCGGGGGCCATACAGGTAGCCCAGCAGCTTTAGCTGCATGGGCTGGTGTCAGGTAAGAGCAGGACCAACTTTTTGAGTCCCATGGGCTGATCGGAGATACCCTCACTCAAGGTTATCCCTCCTTTAACCCTTACCTTAGCCAGCTGAAACTGACCCCGCCATCCCCCTTGTCAAGACCCATGACCCTGGACTTACCTGGACTCCACGATGTGATGGGACTGCATGTAGTCTCAACAGTGGCCACCACTCCCAACTGGTGCTGTTGCAACTTCAGAGATGCTTATCATCCAATTGGCCAGCAGCTCTCTAACAGGAGCAATAGTCTTGCCTTAAAGCAATTAACCCTACTCCCAACCTTAAATTGCTGCCGGGATCATGGGTGGGCTCCCTCTGACTTTTTAGTCCAGTGGGCGGGGACCAAGCGCCCCTTAAAATCCAGCCCCACAGAGTCAGTCCTCACTTGTACACTGGCAATACTCAATTCTAGCTCCGATGTTCACTTCTCTTGATATCTCCATTGTCTCTGAACTGTCAGGCTGTTTATCAAACTCCCATTACTGAATGAACAGAAATTTTCTCCAACTAAATTGCTCTGCTGAAACTCAGCTACTGCCAGAACAGTCTGTCCCAGCTGTTTGCCTGACATTAAGGGGGAGGAGTGAATGTGCAGATGTGCTGACATTCTGCGAGAGGCCAGCACACGCTATATCTATCAGGCCACTGCCACTCCCTTCAGGCTGGGTCTTATCATTTCCAGTAATCTGTGGGAGAGCAGATCGCAGAAGATGAACAAGCCTTTCAAAGCCCATTTCTACTTACTCCACACATCTGTCCAAGGTGGATGCTTGTGTCTCCATTCTGGAGCTCAGAGTCTGCATGGCAGTTGTTCAATCTTCCACAAAAGCTGCAAAGTGAGCTTGCATGGACCCCTACTCTGACGTCCTAGCTGTGGTGCCCCAGAGAATTCCAATTAAGGACAGCAGCCTGCCCCTAAGAGTTGTCCAACCTGAGGGTCAGCAACTGAGCCATGCCACTGATAGTGGTGGCCATTGCAGGGTCTGCACCTGCAGGATAAGGGGGGTGCCCCTTCATGGGCCATGGAGCACCTAAAAAGGAGGGCCAGCCCCCCACCCACCCCCTCAACGCCCCCCCATCCCACTGGAGCCATTGGGAGGGCAGCAGCGGGCCCTCCTGATGAAGGGAAAATGCCCGTGGTGGCAGGAAGTGGGCCTTAATTGACCTTTCCTGCTGCTGGCAAAGTGGCATGGTGGCAGGCAAAGGTTAAGCACTTCCAACACCTCCCTGTGCCAGCCTTCCTGCTGCCTAGTCCATCACCAATGTGCCCAGAATATTCCAGCCATGGTTTCCAAAACTTTCCAGCACTGCAAGTGACCTTGGCTTAAGTATGTGTCTGTTGTAGGATAATTAGTCGAGATTGATTTTTATGATTAGTCAACAACTCCATTGTATCTGTATCATGCAACTACCAGGATTGTAGAAGGCGAAACAGATGAATATTGTTTTTTACGCTTAGCAGTTTAAATGTTTTTTAAAAAGAAGTGAAGAGCATTGGTGCTTTTGTGAAGTAATGATCATCTTTCTACATCAAACATCTGGGATGATGCTGCTGCCCCGAACCTATTCAGATATCTCTGTCCTGACTTGCATGGAACTGGGCTTTGGAGGCTTCTGTGGACGTTTAAGATCAATAATTCCCTCTTGAGCCCTTGTTCCTCCATTAGGGCCCTGGAAGGATGCATCAGAATATGCAGCAGCTAGACCTTCAACTCTTGTCTGTGGGAAATGCTATCGCTTTAAGAGGCACATTTGCACTTTGAATGGAGTTGAGGAACGCGGCAGAAATGCCATGGGCCAATTTTACAGGTGATTGGGAAGGCAATACGCTTTTCAAATGTCAGTGAGGCCCAGGAGTTGAAATGGTCCTGCCCAACACTGACAGCTTCATGGAGGCCTACTGCGCTTCCAACCACCCCCACCCCAGGTTAAAAACCTACTATCCCTAGAAAAACAAGGGTAGTCTTTTTTGGGAAACCCACCACCTGCAAGTTCCTCTCAAAGTCACCCACATGAACTTAACCAACATTTATGACCTGAAAGTGATGCACATTATGGGTTTATGAGGCCATTCACTGCTTTTTACCGCTACAAAAGCAAAATACCGTGATTGCTGGAAATCTGAAATAAACAAGTCCGGCAACATGTGTGAAGAAAGGGAGAGATTTAACATCTGAGGTAAATGACCTTTCATCAGAACTGAGAAAAAGTCATCGACATGAAACATTGGGCAGAATCTTGTGCACTCGCTGGTGGCGAGCTTGGAGGAGGGAAGGGCGTATAATTCGGCAGAATGGTGGTATACCAAAACCCCGCCACCTTCCTGCCTTCACCAGAATTAAATCCTGGGAGTGAAGGCCCATGGTCGATCTTCCTGCCGCACCGCTTATTGAGGCCCTTAAGTAATTGGCCATTTAACGGCCTCATCCCCCTGCCACTGATTTCAGCCTAGTGGTGGGTGGGCCTGTCAGCATGCAACATGCAGAACAGGTAAAACTACAGTCAGCTTGTCACCTCCTGGGGCGACGGGCGGTGGGTGGTGGGGGTTGGGTGGTCCCTCGATCAAAGACACTCAGTGCCTGATCAAAGGTCTCAACATCGAGAAGGGAGAGTCCCGCTGAGAACCACCCCTGTGCCCTTGCTGCTGACCCCTCTACACCCTTCTTCCCACGACCCCCACTCTGCAAAACCCCCTCCCACATTACTTACCTGTGGCTTCATGATCCTGTGGCTCCTGCCATAGCCACCATCTCCCCCGTGGCGCTGATCAGCACAAGAGCTGCCGGCCTCTGATTGGCTGGCAGCTTTTGGCAGGTGAGATTTCTGCCCCCGGGTCTTGATTCTAAGGGAAGGCCTAGATTCTAGCGATGGCCTCGCCACTGCCTTGGCTTGGGTTTGACAGGTCTTCCCAGAAAGTGACAACACGGGTCTCTCACCAGCTGTCCAGCTGGCAGGCAAGGTCCCTGATGCCTCAACAAGATTCCACCTTTAAACTCCATTTGTCTCTCCACAGAGGCTGCCAGACCTGTGGAAAAAGCATACAAGATGAGCAGCTGGTTGGGCAGAATATGAAGAACGGCAGAGAATGACTAAAAAGTTTATCAGGAGAAAGAAATTAGAGAGTGAGAGGAAGCTAGCTAGAAAAGTAAAAATGGATAGCAAGAGGTTCTACAGGTACTTAAATAGGAAAAGAGTAAGTAAAGTGAGTGTTGGTCCTCTAGAGAGTGACAGTGGGGAGTTAATAATAGATAATGAGGAAATGGCGGAAGAAATAAACAAATATTTTGCTTCTGTGTTCACCAGAGAGGATACAAAAAACATTCCAGTAATAGCTGCAAATCAGGAGGTGAAAGGGAGAGAGGAACTTGGTGAAATTGAAATCACTAGGGGAGCGGTAGTGAGCAAACTGATGGAGCTGCGGGCTGGAAGTTTCCGGGTCCCGATGGATTACATCCTAGGGTCTTAAAAGAGGTGGCTAATGAGGTAGTCAATGCACTGGTGTTAATTTTCCAAAATTCGCTGGATTCTGGAAAGGTTCCATCAGGCTGGAAAGTAGCAAATTTAACCCCTCTATTCAAGAAGGGAGGAAGGTAGAAAACAGGAAACTATAGGCCTATATAACTATAGGACTATATTGACGTCTGTTGTGGGGAAGTTGTTAGAATCGATCATTAAAGAAGTTATAGCAGGCACTTAGAAGAGGTCAAGGCAATTGGAAAGAGTCAACATGGTTTTGTGAAAGGAAAATGATGTTTAACCAATTTATTGGAGTTTATTGAAGAAGTAACATGCTCAGTGGATAAAGGGAAGCATGTAGACGTACTATACTTGGATTTCCAGAAGGCATTTGATAAGGTGCCACATCAAAGATTATTACGGAAAATAAAAGCGCATGGTGTAGGGGGTAACATATTAACATGGATAGTAGATTGGCTGGCTGGCAGAAAGCAGAGAGTCTGCAGAAATGGGTCCTTATCGGATTGGCAGGATGCGATGAGTGGAGTCCCACCAGGGTCTGTGCTGGAGCCTCAACTCTTTACGATTTACATCAATGACTTAGATGAGGGGAGTGAAGACATGGTAGCTAAATTAGCAGATGACACAAAGATAGGTAGGAAAGTATGTTGTGAAGAAGACATGAGGAGGTTGCAGATGGATAAAGATAGGTTGAGTGAGTGGGCAAAGGTCTGACAAATGGAGTTTAATGTGGGAAAATGTGAAGTTGTTCACTTTGGTAGGAAGAACAAAAAATCAGAGTATTACTTAAATGGGGAAAGACAGCATAATTCTAAGTTGCAGAGGGATCTAGGTGTTCTAGTACATGAGTCACAAAAAGTTACTATGCAGGTACAGCATGTAATTAAGAAGGCTAATGGAATGCTATCCTTTATTATGAGAGGGATTGAACATAAAAGTAAGGATGTTATGCTTCAGTTATACAGGGCATTGGTGAGACCACATCTCAAATACTGTGTACAGTTTTGGTCTCCTTATTTAAGGAAGGATGTAAATGCATTGGAGACGGTTCAGAGGAGGTTTACTGGATTTATACCTGGAATGAGTGAGTTGTCTTATGAGGAAAGGTTGGACAGACTGGGCTTGTTTCCACTGGAGTTTAGAAGAGTGAGGGGTGATCTGATTGAAGCATACCAAGACCCTGAAGACAGAGGGTAGCAGTGGAAGGGTGCTTTTCTGAATGGAGAGCTATGACTAGTGGAGTTCCGCAGGGATCAGTGCTGGGACCTTTGCTGTTTGTAGTATACATAAATGATTTGGAGGAAAATGTAACTGGGCTAATTAGTAAGTTTGCAGATGACACTAAGGTTGGAGGAGTTGCAGATAGTGAAGAGGATTGTCAAAGGATACAACGGGATATAGATCGGTTGGAGACTTGGGCGGAGAAATGGCAGATGGAGTTTACTCCGGACAAATGCGAGGTAATGCATTTTGGAAGGTCTAATACAGGCAGGAATTATACAGTAAATGGCAGAACCCTTAAGTGCATTAACGGTCAGAGGGATCTGGGTGTACAGGTCCACAGGTCACTGAAAGTGGCAACACAGGTGGATAAGGTAGTCAGGAAGGCATATGGCATGCTTGCCTTCATCGGCAGGTGTATTGAGTATAAAAGCTGGGAAGTCAAGCTGCAGCTGTATAGACCCTTGATTAGGCCACACTTGGAATATTGCGTGCAATTCTGGTTGCCACATTACCAGAAGGATATGGAGGCGTTGGAGAGGGTGCAGAGGAGGTTTACCAAGATGCTGCCTGGTCTGGAGGTTATTAGCTATGAGGAGAGGTTGGGAAAACTCGGATTGTTCTCACTAGAGCGACGGAGATTGAGGGGTGACTTGATAGAAGTTTACACAATAATGAGTAGCATGGACAGAGTAGATAGTCAGAAGCTTTTTCCCAGGGTGGAAGAGTCAATTACTAGGGGACATAGATTTAAAGTGAGAGGAGAAAACTATAGAGGAGTTGTGCGGGGCAAGTTTTTTACGCAGAGGGTAGTGAGTGTCTGGAATTCGCTGCCAGAGGAGGTGGTGGAAACAGGTATGACAATGGTGTTTAAGAGGCAGCTTGACAAATACATGAATAGGATGGGAATAGAGGGATACGGACCCCGGAAGTGCAAAATGTTTTAGTTGACGGGCAATATGATCGGCGCAGGCTTGGAGAGCCGAAGGGCCTGTTCCTGTGCTGTACTTTTCTTTGTTTTTTGTTCTTTGTTCTTTGAACGGCCTTGACAAGGTGGATGTCGAAAGGATGTTTCCTCTTGTGGGTGAGTCCAGAACTAGGCAGCACTGTTTTAAAATTAGGGGTCGCCCTTTTAGGACAGAGATGAGGAGAATTTTTTTCTCTCAGAGGGTTGTGCGGCTTTGGAACTCTCTGCCTCAGAGGTGGTGGAAGCGGGGTCATTGAATATTTTTAAGGCAGAGGTAGATAGATTCTTATTAGGCAAGGGAATCAAAGGATATCAGGGTTAGATGGGAATGTGGAAATCGAAACACAAGAAAATCAGCCGTAATCTTATTGAATGACGGAGCAGGCTCAAGTGGCCGAATGGTCTACTCCTGTTCCTATTTGTAATGTTCTATGTTCCATTTGTCTCTCCACAGATGCTGCCAAACTTGTGGAGTGTTCCCAACATTTACTGTTTTCATTTCATTGTCTTTTTACTGTTGTGCCCAGCTTAAAAAAAGCTTCTGGCTGATAATGGCTTGAACCTTTCTCAGATATGTCTCCTATGGGACAGGTTTATCACATCCCATTGGCATATCAGCTGTGCTTAGATCTTATTGTGACATTACACATGATTGCAATAATCATTAATCTTACACTGTAATTCTCCTATTCATAATCCAATAATTACTTGGTCATTTAACCTATTCCCAGAACTATTTACTAATCTGTTCTTCACACTTAAGTGACCCGGCTGTTCCAGTATACTGTTACCACTGCCTTTCTCCCAGTGGGAGTATATCTCTCTCCCTCAGCTACTTTACCTCAGCGATCTCACCTGGTTCATGATATGGCAGGAGCTGCATGATCTAAAGCCGCCGTTTCCCTTTTTCCAGGAGTGCTCCTATCTTTCCCAGTTCTTCACCTTCTCACATCATTTAAAATTATTCTTGACTTCCAATTATCTTCCTTCCCTTTTTTTCATGCTGGGAGAAACTCTATTTTGAATCCCAAAATCAACCCTGTTAATCTTTTCATCCTAGCCCTTTAAACCCACCCTCCCCACATGTTTCAGTTCCCAAATGCCATAAATCTACTGTGAACAAAGATCCTTTATAATTCGTATTTTGGCAATTATTCCTTTATTACTCGTTGCAGAAGATTATTCCTCCATATTTTATTTCTTCTTTGATTTCAAGTATCCTCACTTTTGCCGACTTACCATTTTGTTTATTCATTGTGTGGCCTTCGACCTTATGTGGCTAGACGAATGGCAGCTATCAGATCATTAAAGTCCTGAGAGGCAGCAGCTTACATTGCAGCCCCCAGAGTCTGAAAGTTTGTACACAGGCCTCTGTTCATTCTGTCCTTAGCTGCTTTCAGGGCCATAGTCTGAGCTTCTGTCAAAGAGGAGACACCAATGGCTGGTTACTTCTTTAGGATAGAAGCTGCGGGAGATTGCAGTGAAGCTGCCATGTCCATTGATGCCTGCAATAAAATAACAGCTGCCCTCATGTTGCTAAAAATAAAGGCTATAGACTCCAGTCATAACTGTCAATTGCCACATATACTCAGAGACTGACTGCGCAGAATGCAAACAGGTTTCTTGCTTTTCAAAGAGTCTTCTTTCCATGATGCTGAGCCATGAACAATCTTTATCTTTGGCCTTCGCCAGGAAGGTAGCACATTCCTCCAGCTCCCTTATGCTCTGAAAATCAGTCAGAGTTATATTCTTGCTAACACTATCAAATTTTGCCTGTGTAAAACTACCCCAGCTGTTTCCTGGGAGTGAAAATGCAGTAATTAAATAATTTCCCTTTACTGTACCTTTCACAATATCCCAACACGCTTTATGATCAATAATGTACTTTCAAAGTGTAGTCACTTGTAATGTAGGAAATGTGCCAGCCAATTTGCTCACAGCCAGGACCCCAAGCAGCAATGTGATAATGCCCAGATAACCTGTTTTAGTGATGTTTAGTTGAAGGAAATATTGGCCTATACATTTGGAGAACTCGTTTAGTCTTCGTCGAAATAGTGCTATGGGATCTTTGACGTCTCATCTGTAAGATGCAATTCTATCAGAAAGATGAAAGTTTACTGCCCTGAAACATTAAGTGTTTCTCCCTCCACAGAGTCAACTGGACTTGATGAGTATCTCCAGCATTCTCTGTTTTTAATTCAGATTTTCAATATCTGCAATATTTTGTTTTTGCATTTGTGTTTAATACACTACCATTTCTTTTCCAGAATACCCTCCTTGAAGAAGCTCTGCTCTTCACTCCGACAGGATTTCCATTTGGACTGGGTGAGAGCATCACTGTAATATTACTGGACTAGAAATCCAGAGAGCAACAATAATACTCCAGAGACATGGGTCTGAATTTCACGCTTGGCGTGCGCGCCAAGTCGGCAGGAGCGGAAGTGGATGTGGAATCTGCTCCCGGCCGTGGTCGTATTGCAAACGCAATTTCGTGCTGGGTGTCCAATTGAGGTCTGACCAGCATGAAACGCGTCTTCTCAATGGTCAGGAAGGGCTGGGCGGGGCTGGGAGCCTGTCGAGTACCAGGTCCAATATCAACCCGGCAGGCATTTTAAAACGGCAGAGGCAGCTCCCTGAAGGCTGCCAGGAGAGAATCTTTGGGGTCTGTCCAGGAAACCATTTCGAACAATGACCTCACCAGCAGCTGGAGAAGTCAGGCAGGAGAGCAAGTCAGGTGGGCACTCGGCCCCCCATTTCTTGGACGAGAGCCTCGCAGTCCTTGTGGAGGAGGTCGGTGTCAGGTAGGACACTCTAGTACCTAGGGATGGCAGGAGGAGGTCACCTGACCAAAGAAGCCTGGGAGGAGGTGGCAGCCGAGGTCAGCAGCCACAACGTTGTGCGGTGCACATGGGTGCAGTGCTGCAAAAGGATAAACGACCTGCTGTGCTTGGCAAGGGTGAGTACCGAGTTGGCATGGATGAGTGTGGAGAAGTGTTCAGGGCTGGCCACCCCACCCCACACCCCACTGCGGAGCTCAGCGGTGTTAGAGCCTGAGTGCCAACTGTGACTGACACAGGCGCCAGCCAAGGGGGTGAGCCCCTGGCTGCTTGGCCTGAGTGCCTTGCGGGTCAAGGGCCACGACTCGGGTGTGCCCTGCAAGGGGGGTGTCCAGAGCTGGCGGGGGGGGTGGTTGCCAGGCTGTAATGGCACTGCAGGTAGAGGGTGAACAAATCAATGCTCCTTGGTTATTTCAGGAGAAAAGAACCCATAACACCAGCAAAAGGACTAAGATAGGCGGAGGCCCCCCAAACCTCCTCATTCTGATGAGGTGCGAAATGGATGCTTTGGAGCTGGAGAGTCGCCACCCACCTCGCTCAGCGGTCATGGAGAGACAGGGGGTCTCTGATGAAGGTAAGAGTGCAGTGCACAGAGGTGAGGGTGTCAGATTGTGCAAATATTCTTGTGTAGTCTCATCATTAACGCGAACCTCAAACCTGGAGACCCCATTGATCATTGAAAGACGATGGCACCATGATGCAGATCTCCATTGTCTCACCAGAGTGCCTGGTATGCACAGTGACAGTGTGATGACTTAAACTGATGACATGTTGTTGTTCTCCCCTTGAATCGCCAGCTCACCCACGAACGCAGGAGCCCGAAGAGCCACCCTTGATGCCAGAGGGACCACCTGGCTTTAGATGCACCTGCGTCACAACCGCTCTCTGCACCAAGCACCAGTTCAGGTACCAGCATCTCGGTGGGCATTAGATCGTTGGCTACAATGTTGGTACAGAGCAGTGAGGGAACTTCACACTCACTTGAAGAGGAGGCAGAGGCAGAGAGTGCACAGTGTGCTGCAGTCAGAGGATTGCTGGAGGCCAAGATGATGCTGATTCAAAGACAGATGATGAGCCTCTGGAGTCGCCCATTAGGCAGCAGATGCTGGATGTCCAGCAGGATGTGTGGGAGGATCTGGTGGAGATCCATGAGGGTCTGCATGCCATGGTCTCCGTGATGGAGGAGTCCATGCGGAGCATGAGCACTGTGTTGACCCTCATGGCCGGATGCACTGCCTCCTCAATGGAGAGAGTGGCGAATCTCGTGGAGGGTCAACTCCAGGAACAGAATAAGGGGTTCCTGGGGCTGCGCTCGGACCTGCAAACCCTCACGCAGGCATTGACCGCAGGAGGTCAGTGTCCGTGTGGGAGATGGATGAGGCCCAGTATCCCAGCTAGGTGTCCGTCCATCAATGACGAGTCCAGAGCGACCTCACACTGGCACACAAACTGCTTGTCGTCTCTGCAGGCTCCTCTCAGGGTGCTCTGGATGATGGCAGCAGCTCCTCTGCCCCTCTGCCAGTGATCCTGGCATCTGATGAGGCTGCGATGACTGGGGAAAGGCCAGCTGGACACTCCCTCCCAGGCGGAGCCAGCACAGGCTCCTCGGGCCAGAGGACAACCACCAAGATCATCAAGGCCAACAGGACAGCAGAGTCAGCAGGCGGTCTCCAATGCTGCTGTCAGTGAGGGGAGGGCACCAAAACGTAGCACTCGCAAACATGAGTTTAAGGCACCATGAGCAGAAGAGGGACAGTTCACAGGTCAGTTGAAAAAGAGCGCGGAGAGCGTGGGGGAGGTCATTTGAAAAAGAGCGCGGAGCTTGAAGTGAGGTCAGTTGAAAAAGAGCGCGGAGAGCGTGGGGGAGGACATTTGAAAAAGAGCGCGGAGCTTGAAGCTAAAAGGAGGGGAAGCTAAAGAGTGTGAGCGGCCAGTGTGTGAATTGCCCAGTGAAGGAGTGGAGCTTTGAGGCTTTGGCTCGAGAGGCTTCGGCGAGCAGAGGCTGAGGACGAACTTGCTCCCAGTGAGGTAGGGCCGGGTAAGTTCCTTTAAATAAATTAGGAGTAGGTAATGGAGGCAGCAGTTGGGGCAGTCGAGTGCTCCGAATGCAGCATGTGGGAAGTCTGGGACAGCACAATTGTCCCTGATGACTACACCTGCAAAAGGTGCATCCAGCTGCAGCTCCTGAGAAGCCGAGTTAGGGAACTGGAGCTGGAGCTGGATGAACTTCGGATCATATGGGAGGCAGAGGCAGTAATAGACAGGAGTTTCAGGGAGACAGTCACCCCTAAAAGTCAGGAGGCAGGCAGCTGGGTGAATGTCAGGAGAGGGAAGAGGAATAGACAGAAAGAGCAGAGCACCCCTGTGGCCATTCCCATCAACAATAGGTATACCATTTTGGATACTGTTGGTGGGGACGACCTACCAGGAACAAGTTGTAGTGGTCGCGTCTCTGGCACCGAGACTGGACCCTCAGCTCAGAAAGGAAGGAGGGAAAAGAGGAGAGCAGTAGTGATAGGGGATTCGATAGTTAGGGGGACAGATAGGAGGTTCTGTGGGAGAGATCGAGAATCCCGGATTGTCTGTTGCCTCCCTGGTGCCAGGGTCCGCGATATCTTGGATCGAGTTCTCAGTATTCTCAGGAGGGAGGGTGAGCAGCCAGATGTTGTGGTCCATGTAGGGACCAATGACGTGGATAGGAAGGAGGAGGAGGTCCTGCAAAGAGAGTTTAGGGAGTTAGGTGCAAAGTTGAAGGACAGGACCTCCAGGGTTGCGATCTCAGGAGTGCTACCCGTGCCACGTGCTAGTGAGGCTAGAAATAGGAGGATAATGCAGCTAAATACGTGGCTAAGGAGATGGTGCAGGAGGGAGGGCTTCATGTTTCTGGACAATTGGGCTCTGTTCCAGGGAAGGTGGGACCTGTTCCGACGGGACGGTTTGCACCTGAACTGGAGGGGGATTAACATCCTTGCGGGTAGGTTGGCTAGTGCTGCTCCGGGGGGTTTAAACTAGATTTGCAGGGGGAGGGGAACCAGAGTGTTAGAGCAGATAGTGAGGTGGAGGAGGATAAAGGTCAAGCGAGGAATGCATGTATAGACAGAAATCAAAGGTTTGTACGTGATAGAAATGTTCTCAGGTGCATCTATTTCAATGCAAGTAGTATTGTCGGAAAGGCAGATGAGCTTAGGGCATGGATTGGCACGTGGGATTACGACATTATTGCTTTTAGTGAGACTTGGTTGCAGGAGGGGCAGGACTGGCAGCTCAATGTTCCGGGGTTCCGTTGCTTCAGACGTGATAGAGGGGGAGGGATGAAAGGGGGAGGAGTGGCATTACTAGTCAGGCAAAATATCACAGCTGTGCGTAAGCAGGACAGCCCGGAGGGCTCGTCTACAGAGGCCATATGGGTGGAGCTGAGGAATGGGAAAGGTGTGACCACACTAATAGGGTTGTATTATAGACCGCCCAATAGTCAGAGAGAATTGGAGGAGCAAATCTGCAGAGAGATAGCAGACCGATGTAAGAAACAGAAAGTTGTGATAGTAGATTTTAACTTTCCACATATTGACTGGGACTCCCATACTGTAAAAGGGCTGGATGGCTTGGAGTTTGTCAAATGTGTTCAGGAAAGTTTTCTAAATCAATATATAGAGGTACCAACGAGCGAGGATGCAATACTTGATCTCCTATTAGGGAACCAGTCAGGTCAGGTGACAGAAGTATGTGTAGGCGAACATTTTGGGTCCAGTGACCACAATGTCATTAGTTTTAAGTTAATTATGGATAAGGATAGGTCTGGTCCTCGAGTTGCGATTCTAAATTGGAGAAAGGCCAATTTTGTGGAAATGAGAAAGGATCTAGGAAGAGTGGATTGGGATAAGTTATTTTCTGGCAAGGATGTGTTCAGTAAGTGGAAGGCATTCAAAGGCGAAATTTTAAGAGTGCAGAGTTTGCATGTTCCTGTTAGGATTAAAGGCAAAGTTAACAAACATAGGGAACCTTGGTTTTCAAGTGATATTGGTGATCTGGTTAAGAAGAAGAAAGAGGTGTATAGCAGGTATAGGCAACAAGGAGCAAATGAGGTACTTGTAGAGTATAGAAAATGTAAGAAAATACTAAAGAAGGAAATCAGGAAGGCAAAAAGAAGACATGAGGTTGCTTTGGCAGATAATGTGAAGGTAAACCCAAAGGGTTTCGACATGTATATTAAGAGTAAAAGGATAGTAAGGGACACAATTGGTCCCCTTGAAGATCAGAGTGGTCAGCTATGAGTGGAGCCTCACGAGATGGGGGAGATCTTAAACAGTTCTTTTGCATCAGTATTTACTCAGGAAGCTGGCATAGTGTATAAGGAAGGAAGGGAAACAAGCGGTAGTTTCATGGAACATATAGAGATTAAAGAGGAGGAGGTGCTTGCTGCCTTACAGCGAATAAAGGTAGACAAATCCCCCGGGCCTGACATGATATTCCCTCGGACCTTGAGGGAGACTAGTGTAGAAATTGCAGGGGCCCTGGCAGAAATATTTAAAATGTCCTTAGCTACGAGTGAGGTGCCGGAGGATTGGAGGGTAGCTTATGTTGTTCTGTTGTTAAAAAAAGGCTCCAAAAGTAAACCAGGTAATTACAGGCCACTGAGCCTGACGTCAGTAGTAGGTAAATTATTGGAAGGTGTTCTGAGAGATCGGATATACAATTATTTGGACAGCCAAGGGCTGATTAAGGATAGTTAGCATGGCTTTGTGCGTGATAGGTCGGGTTTAACGAACCTTGTAGAGTTTTTCGAGGAGGTTACCAAGAAAGTAGATGAAGGAAAGGCTGTGGATGTTGTCTACATGGCCTTTAGTAAGGCCTTTGACAAGGTCCCACATGGGAGGTTAGTTCAGAAGGTTCAGACACTTGGTATCCATGGAGAGGTTGTAAACTGGATTTGAAATTGGCTTTGTGGGAGAAGACAGAGAGTGGTAGTGGATGATTGCTTCTCAGACTGGAGGTCTGTGACTAGTGGTGTGCCTCAGGGATCTGTGCTGGGACCATTGTTGTTTGTTGTCTATATCAATGATTTGGATGATAATGTGGTAAATTGGATCAGCAAGTTTGCTGATGACACTAAGATTGGAGGCGTTGTGGACAGCGAGGAAGGCTTTCAAAGCTTGCAGAGAGATCTGGACCAACTGGAAAAATGGGCCAGAAAATGGCAGATGGAATTTAATGCAGATAAGTGTGAGGTGTTGCATTTTGGAAGGACAAACCAAGGTAGGACATACACAGTAAATGGTAGGGCACTGAGGAGTGCGGAGGAACAAAGGGATCTGGGAGTTCAGATACATAATTCCCTGAAAGTGGCATCACAGGTAGACAGGGTTGTAAAGAAAGCTTTTGGCATACTGGCCTTCATAAATCAAAGTATTGAGTATAGGAATTGGGATGTTATGGTGAGGTTGTATAAGACATTGGTGAGGCCAACTTTGGAGTATTGTGTGCAGTTCTGGTCGCCTAATTACAGGAAGGATATCAGTAAGATTTAGAGAGTGCAGAGAAGATTTACTAGGATGTTGCCGGGTCTTCAGGAGTTGAGTTACAGGGAAAGATTAAACAGGTTAGGACTTTATTCCTTGCAGCGTAGAAGAATGAGGGGAGATTTGATAGAAGTTTACAAAATTATGAGGGGTATAGACAGAGTAAATGTGAGTAGGCCCTTTCCACTTAGATTAGGAGAGATAAACATGAGAGGACATGGCTTTAGGGTGAAAGGGGAAAGGTTTAGGGGGAACATTAGGGGGAACTTCTTCACTCAGAGAGTGGTGAGAGTGTGGAACGAGCTACCATCTGACGTGGTAAATGCGGGCTCACTCTTAAGTTTTAAAAATAAATTGGATAGATACATGGATGGGAGAGGTCTGGAGGGTTATGGACAAGGTGCAGGTCAATGGGACTAGCGGAATAATATTTCGGCACAGACTAGAAGGGCCGAATGGCCTGTTTTCTGTGTTGTAGTGTTCTATGGTTCTAGGTGATCTTCTGTTCTGCCATGTTTTGTTAATATGTTTACTGGTGTGACCATTAACACCAGATATTATTCTGTTCATTTGATGTGACTGCCAACATGATATAAATGTTGCTTTTGTCTTAATGGCCTGAGTATGCTTCACTTGTTTTGTAGGCACAGGGCACGTCAGTATCTCATGCTAGACGTGAGTGGCTCTAAACTTTATTGCACAGGCACTGAGTGGACTTTGGGTTCAAAGGAAAAGAGTCACCTCAGACATCCAGGATGGAGGCAGCAGCCCTGGCGTGAGGTGGAAACAGATCTTTGGCAGCCTAGCTGAAGGGGCATTGGATCAAGGCGTCCCTGGTGTCTCTGCCTCCCTGGAGGTTACCGAGGTCTGCCTCCATACCCTCAGCATTCTCCTCACTGTGCTCATCTTCTGACTCACCACTGGATTCATCCTCTGTGGCCTGTGGAGCTGCATCAACATCTTCCTCCTCCAGTGGGTCCCCCCTTGCCAGAGCCAGATTGTGGAGAGCGCAGCATGCAACCACTATCAGTGACACCCACTCTGTAGTGTATTGTAGTGCTCCCCTTGAATGGACCAGGAATTGGAAGTGCATCTTCTGCAGACCTATGTTCCTCTCTATCACCGCCCTTGTGGAGGCATGACTCCTATTATAACACTGCTCTGCCACTGTTCTTGGGTGCTGGATAATGGATAATCCTTGTCACCCAGCAGCCATCCATCCAATCGAGCTGGAGCAGTGAACAGCCTTGGGACCTGTGAGAATCAGAGGATGTAAGCATCATGGGAGCTGCCTGGGTACCTTGCACAGACTTGTAGAATCTGCATCCTGTGATCACACACTATCTGCACGTTCATGGAGTGAAAGCCCTTCCTGTTGACAAAGGCACCGGGCTCACCTGCTGGCGCCTTGATGGCCACATGTATACAGTCAATTTCACCCTGGGCGCGGGGGAAGCCAGTAATGGCCGCAAACCCCCTGGCTCACCCAGCCAGGCTGGCCTCGTCTGCACGGAAATGAATAAATGTCATTACCCACCTGAACAGAGCTTCAGTCACCAGTTTGACGCAACTGTGGACAGCTGATTGGGAGACTCCACAAAGATCCTCCACTGACACCTGGAAAGAGCCGGAGGCATAGGAGTTGAGGGCCACTGTGACCTTCGGCGCCACAGGCATGGGGTGTCCACCCAGACAGTTGGGGCTGATCTCAGGCCTAATCATCTGACAAATGGAGGTCATGGTCTCCCTGAAGAAGCGGCGCCTCCTTTGGCATTGCACCTCGGACATATTGAGGTAGCTGCATTGCTGCCTATAAACCCTGGCAGGAGATGGTGGCATCTTCTGTGGCCCCTTCCGCCTTGGACTATCTGCTGCCCCTGCGCCCCTTGTGCCTGCGCCTCTCCTCCCACAGGTGGAAGCTGCATAGGGATGCCAGGCCTCCTCTCCCTTCTGCCCCTCTCTTACTTCTCAGATGGTGCCACAAGAGGAGAGCACAATCCCCTTTACCAGGGTAACAGAAGGCTGTCTGGTACCTGGAAGGACCACATGGTCAAAATCCTTCAGAGGCCTTGGAGGCAGCAAAATGAGTCCTGAAATGATGCCGAGAAATGCTAAGAATGAAACTCAGAGCTGAGATGAAGCTGTCAAGTTCAAATAAGCAGCCAGCAGCAAACTACCTCCTAAACATCTCATTAATAAATTTATCCCGCCTTTGGATGAGGCTTCATTATAAGTGGGCTGCCTGCCTGCCAGTTTTGCCCGTGCAACAAACGCGAAATCGCACAGGTAACATAAAATCGGGATCAAAACGTTAACTCTGTCTTTCTCTCCACAGATGCTGTCAGGCCTGCTGAGTTTTTCCAGCATTTTTTGTTTTTGTTTCAGATTTCCAGCATCCGCAGTATTTTGCCTTTATAAAATCGGGATCAATTGTCTTTTTAGATTGGCCCCTTTAATTGTTGGCAGGCGTAGCTCCGACACCCACGCGGGGCCGCTGACCTGAAGATTGCTGGTGTGCTGAATGACGTCGGGACGCTCACCCGACATCATCTTGAGCTACTTCACATCCCTTCGGGTCGTGTGCGCATCCGCCCGCCAGGCATGAAATCCTGGCCATGAGTTCAAATCCCACTGCGGCAGCTGGAGGAATTTAAATTCAATTTGTTAATAAATCTGGAATAGAATGCTAGTCTCATTGATAATGATCTTGAACTGCCATGTTGTTGTCCAGGTCTCAGCACTGGACAACTGATGCACTGAGCGATGCTGGCTTGGTAAATTCGCGGTTTGGTGTTCTCAGTCAGGTTGCTGGTTGTTCCACACTCTCTCTCTCAGCTTGGACACGGCAGCTGCAGCTTTTGTGATGTGTTTGTTGATTTCAGCATCAGTGACAGATTGCTAGTGATTGTGGAGCCGAGATAGGTGAAGCTATCAACACCCTCCAGCGTCACATTATCAATGCTGATAGATCCATAGATGGCACTGTGGCAACATGTGTCTTCCTGAAGCTGATGCTCAAACCTCGTCTTTACAGGTGTGAGAGACCCTGTCCATTTGCCACTGAAGGTGTTTCTCAGTGTGGAATGTTAGCATGGCAGCATGAGTTTAGAGCTACTCTCTGATGAGGATCTGGCGCACCTTTGTTTTGGATCTCAGGTGAGCAAAGCTGAACAGCTTTCCATCAGTTCTGGTATGTAAGTAGACACCCTCTGTGATTTTTTTTAATTCTTTAATGGGCTGTGGGCATCGCTGGAAACGCCAGCATTTGTTGCCCATCCTCAACTGCCCTTAAACTGAATGGCTTACTAGATCATTTCAGAGAGCTGTTGTAAGGATGGCAGATTTCCTTTTCTACAGTGAACCAGACAGGTTTTTACAACAATCAATGGAAGTTCCATGGTCACCATTATTGAGACCAGCTTTCAATTTCAGATTTTATTATTTGAATTTAAATTCCACAACGGCCATGGTGGAATTTGAACCTGCCTCCCCAGAGCATTAATCTGGGCCTCTGGATTACTAGTCCAGTGACATTACCACTATTCCACCATCATCCCTGGGGAGACATTCAGAAGGCATATGACAGCAACAGAGAGAGAAATATACCAAAGAATGTTGATGCCAGTGTCACTGCTGATCTCAGATGGTTCTGATGCTGCCCAGTCATAGCTGACCTTACCCATCATGTTGTCAATGAAAAGAGGAGATCACATTGGGCAGCTTTGGCGGGCAGCCAATTTTCTGCAGCAGCTTAAATAGACCATCTCTGCTTACATGGTCAAATGACTTGGTGAGATTGATGAAGGCAATAGATCGGGCAAAATTCCTTTGATGGTGGGGTTTCCTACCCTGCTGCCTGAGGAATTGGTGGGGAGCACTCGAAGGAGCGTAAATTGACTGGAGGTAGGACTTCCATCCATCACTCAGGCAGAAGTCCCACCTCCAAGAGCTGTTAGTCAATCTGATTGGCCAGCAGCTCTGTAGTCCGAGCAGTGCCAGCGGCAGCAGTGGCCAGGATTTGAACTTCACGCAGTCCCCAGATTCCAAGTCCAGGGCCAGGTAAGTGCAGGGGTCTTACAGCAAGGAAGGGAGAAGAGGCCCGATGGGGGTGGGGTGAGGGGGCTGGGGCTCTTGATAGAGAGGCTGGGAGGTGAGGGAGAACCTGCGAGGTGTCAGAACTTGGGAGGGGTGGGTGCCCAATATTAAAAGGGGGCCCTTGTGGCAACCCCCCGACTCACACCCGAGGCCCGAGCAGGGTGACCTGCCGGGTTTCGCCTTCCCCCCACCCTTGAACTCCTCCTGCAAGCCTCCAAATTGAGGCCAGGTGGGAAGCAGCCATTAAATGGCTAATTATTGGCCAGTTATGAGCCTCAGTTAGGGCAAGGGAATGCAGGCCACCCTAGGCCTTATCCGCCTCTGCAAAATTGCAGACAGATTGGAGCTGGGCAGTGGGGGGGTGGGGGCGGGGGGAGTGGTAGCAGGATGGCCACCCAGGGAGTTTTACAGGCTCTCCCCCTGCAAACCCATTGGCAGAGGATCGCAAAAATATGCCCATAGTTGACTCCTTTGTTCATGTCATTTCTCTTGCAGCTGCCAGACTGAGAAGATCATGGGCAGAATTTTTCCCTTGTCAGGCAGGTGTGCGCCCAACTCGAACGGGAGAAAAATAGTGCACGATGATGTCAGGCGAGCGTCCAGACGTCATCTTTTGCGCGATATTTTGGTCTGTGTGTGCGCGCGAGAGGTGGCAGCGCACGCGCCAACAATTAAGAGGCCTATTAAGGTCCTTAATCAATTAATTGAATTAAATTTTTCTCTGGCTGTCCAACCTTACGGCCTTTGCATTTTTTGCGAAACTTCATCCATGGACAGGATGAAATTTCGACCATTGATTTAAAAAAAACTTTTAAAACTCATTTTTAACATGGCCCTGCTCATGTGACGGAGTCACATGAAGGGACATGTTTTCCTTAATTTTAAAATCTTTATTTGTAAAGTGGGAAATCTTCAGCTCCCTGAGGAAGCCCAGGGAGATTTCACTAAGCGCACCCATGCGCATTAGCTGACTTCCGCGCTCGCCCTCCTCCCCCCCCACCCACCCAGCATTTCAGCGGCCGAGGCCCAATTGTGGGTGGCAGTCAGTTTTGCAGCCACTCCTGGGCCCACCCGCCGCGCCCAACCAACGAGGGGAAAATCCTCCCCCGTGTGTGATAATCTGATGTGCAATATAGCTTTAAGAAGAATGTTATTAACGAAGATCACATGATCTTAGTATCCAATAGCTGAGTAGCCTGGACTACCTCTGTGGTTAGTAGTCTGTCGTCAGTAGTTAGTAGTTGAGGTAGTGTAGAGACAGAGTTTGAAGTGTGAACACATGTTTAGTTGCTGCTGAGTGCCTTTGTAAATAAACATAGTGTTTCTACCTATGAAGTGTCTGCCACTCAACTCTATCATTAGTACCAAATCGGCCACCTCTTACAACAAGCACACGAATAGTGTCTAGGATTGAACAAACTGGCGATGAGGATTAAACAAGTAAACAGAAGAAAACAAGAGAAACAAAATTGACACTATTCCTCACACAGGAATTATAAGTCGAAGTTCCGTTCAAGTCATCGAAATAATCCCCTCACAGCATGCCGCAATTCGGAAGAATTGATCCTTTCGATTCAGCAATGGATGATTGGTTCCACTACATTGAGTGTCTCTCGTTCTTTTTCCAAGCAAATGAGATTACGAGGGAAGAGAAGAGAAGAAGTACATTCTTGATTCGAAGTTTGATGACACCCAATGCCCCAGACTGGAGAAATGTTGATGTATTAGTGGACCTGGTGAAGGGCCATTACCAATCAAAGCCCTCAGTAACGATGCAAAGTTTCAAGTTTAATTCAAGAATTAGAGCCTCGGGGGAGACTGTTGCAAGCTATGTGGCAAGTTTGAAGCAATTAACGGAGCATTGTGAGGTTGGTACATCCTTAAACGATATGCTTAAAGATCATTTAGAGTCAGGTGTGAATGAGGACACAATTCAGAAGCAATTGTTATCCGGAACAAGTTTGGATTTTAAGAAGGTGCTAGAGATTGCATTGGCAATGGAAAGTGTAGTTTGAGGTTCGAAAGCCATACAGGGCATGAAAAATGGTGCCGTCCTCCACATCGGGCAGGAAGCCCCAGCCAAAAAGGGCACGAAAATGCAAGACTCTGCCGAGGGGCAGGAAACAGCCCCGCTAGCAGGAAAATGAGAAAAATTGACTTAGCAGCGAAAACAAGGGGTAATATCAGTAGAGGTGGAAGCAAACAATTTTTCAACGATTAGCACTTTAAAAAAATAGAATGTTTTTATTGTCATAAAAACGGACACATAATGAGACAGTGTAAAGAAAGAGCCAAGTAGACTTTTAAACAAGAGAAAAAAACCAGTGAGATCTACAATGTAGAAGAGCCTGAAGCAACAGATTCAGATATTTATTTGTTGCAAAATTTGAAGGTTTGAAAAACAGAACCAGTCTATGTAACAGTGAAAGTGAATGGCAGCCCTGTTTGAATGGAAGTGGACACAGGAGTTTCCACTACAGTAATTGGGGAACACACCTCCAAATATCTGAATAATGGCGAGCATCAATTAAATTTAGAAGAAACAACTGCCCAATTAAAAACATACATGGGTGAGGGCATCCAAATCAAAGGCCTAAAAAGATTAACTGTTCATTATGGGAACCAATCGGTAAAGCTACTCTTGATAGTAGTAGCAGGTGAGGGGCCAAGCCTCCTAGGGCGAAACTGGCTGAAGGAGATAAAGTTGGAATGGGCTGAAATTTTCCAAAAGTACTACAAAAGTACACCACAGTCTTCAAGGATGAACTTGGGAATATCCAGGGGCTTCAGGCAAAAATTCATGTGGATCCAGAGGCAACTCCCTGATTCATGAAGGCCAGGCCAGTACCTTATGCAATAAGAGAAAAGATCGACACCGAACTGGACAGACTAGAAAAACTGGGCATTATACAACCTGTGCAGTCCTCAGAATGGACAGTACCCATAGTCCCTGTCCTTAAACCTGACCAGAGCATCCGTATTTGTGGAGACTACATATTGACGGTTAATAAAGTGGCTAAGCTGGACAGACACCCCATACCAAATATCGAAGACCTCTATGCCAAGCTGGCAGGTGGAACCGCGTAAATGAAGCTTGATATGAGAGATGAGATATGAGATATGATATTAGAGTTAGATAATGCCTCCCAGGAATTTGTCACAAAGGGTTGTACCAATATACTCAATTGCCTTTCATGTCTATTCAGCTTGTGCCATCTTCCAGAGAACAATGGAAAGCTTAATGCAGGGACTGACCCAGGTTGTAGTCTATTTAGATGATGTTTTGGTGACAAGATTCACTGAAAAAGAGCACATGGTAAACTTAGAAGAAGTCTTAAAATGTTTCTTGCAGGCTGGAGTACATTTAAAAAAAGAATAGTTCATGTTCCAAGTGAGGGAGGCAATCTATTTAAGTCACTGGGTAGATTCACAGGGCCTCCATTCTTTTGAGGAGAAATTGAGAGCCATAAGAGAGGCACCTGCACCAAAGAATGCCTCAGAGCTCAAATCATTCCTAGGAATGATCAACTATTATGGGCGGCTCTTACCAAATTTATCTACAGAACTGGCACACCTACATTATCTATTCAAAAAGAACCAATGTTGGCGTTGGGAGGCACCCCAGAAAGGAGCTTTCAAAAGGATCAAACAACTGTTGCACTCGTCCAACCTATTAGTACATTATGCCCAAAGAAAAGAATTGGTGTTGACATGTGATGCATCCCCCTATGGAGTGGGAGCGGTGTTTCCCATCAGATGGACGACGGCACAGAACAGCCTATTGGTTACGTATCAACAACGTTCACCAAAGCGGAAAAGGGATACTCGTAGATCTTGGCAGGACAGGGTCACCATGTCAGAGGCCCTGGGTTTTGCTAATTCCATCAGTATACGCTCACTGCTGAGCCAATGATATCTGTGCTGGCTCAGCCATGCCTATCAGATGGATAAAGCCATATACTCTGATGACAGTGACCACTGTCCACTGGCCACTGGAGCACAATATCCTGGGCGTCCATATCTCTGCTACAAGGACAACTGCAAGCGAGATATGAAGATGGCGGACATTGACACCGGGAGACAGTCGGTGATGGCTATGACCTCTGGAGGCTGACTATTTGGAAAGGCATTGGAAGAGGAGCTCAGATGGCTGAGAAAAGGGCCCATGGAACACAGAGACCAGTGAATCATGCACCTTCTCAGCACACTGTCTTCCTCTGTAGCAAATGCAGCCAAGACTGCTATGCCAGAGTGGGGCTTCTGAGCCACACTAGATGAAGCTTAACACAGGGTTGACCACCACAGTGCAAACCATTTCCTTATGAGACAAAGACAGCCAAACACTGGAAACTACCGGATTGTTGTAAAAACCCATCTAATCCGCCAATGTCCTTCAGGGGAAGAAAGATGCCATCCTTACCCAGTCTAGCCTATATGTGACTCCAAACCCACATCAATGTGTTTGACTCTTCACTCTCCTCTAAAGTGGCCTAGGAAACCATTCATTTATACTGAGAGTCAAACACATGGACTGCACCAGTCCAAGAAGGCAGTTCATCACCACTTTCTCAAGGGCAATTAAGGATGGGGAGAAATGCTGGCCTTGCCAGCGACACTCACACCCCAAAAACGAATAAATCAAAAAAATCAGGGACTCAGAGGTACTAAAGAGAAGTCTTGGACTGAATTTTCACTTCGGAAGCGGGAAACAGAAGCAGGCACTATTTCAACGCCTGAACCCTTCCCCTGGGGGTATCAATCACTCACTGAAATTTTGACTGCTGTGGTCCCTTGGTTGGCATGGGGACAGGTTCCCTGTCTAATTAAGGGCTGAGCAGCCTCTCAAAGCTGGAGGGCCAATCAAAGGCATTTCAGCTTGAGAAGAGCAGCCAGTTCCAGTAGAGGGTAAGTAAAAGTGTCAACTTGAAGACGCCCTCTCACCAAGATTTTTAAAAGCTTAATTAGAAAACAGAAAAAGCAGCTACATTGTCACTGTGGAAAGTGGTGGGGGCAGGGGGGTGGGGGTGTTGGTGGGGGAGGTGGGAGGGGCTCCCTCTACAGAGTGGCCTTTGGCTGCATCAGCACCCAGGCTGGCAAAGAGGGCCTGTCACCGGGTGTCCATCCCCAGACGGTTACACTGCTCCCATCATGCCGGAAAACTGGAGGCTCAATAGAAAGTTCCAGTCAGCCTCCTTTACCCCTAGTTAACAAAGCTCTTATGAGCCTAATTGACTATCTGCCTTATATCTGCGATCTACTGACCAAAAATGGCCAGTATGGGATTATGGGTTGGGAAACAGGCAGTCTGGCCTCACCAGTATTTTCGTGCCCCGTCCATCTGCGTTCCCAACCTCGGCAGGGCCTGAAAATTTAATCCCTTGTGTGTAATCTCTCTCCAATCTTCCATCCTGTTCTTGGGGTCAATGAAATAAGAAAGAATTTAATGAACCAGTCAAACCCACTCCTTCCACAAACCATGTACAATCTATCTTATAAATTCTTCTAATTTCATGCCCTGGTCCCAATAGTGATCAAGCAAAGCTTCAAAATAGTTAATTACCCCCTCATCCCTACTATTCAAACCAGCAGCACTTGGACCATATGCCTCTTAGAATATTTGATGATCTCGGTTAGCCCCACCCCCCATACCTGTCAACCTGGTTCACATGCTTGGGGAGGTGGTGGCATAGTGGTATTGTCACTATAGTGTCACTGGACTGGTATTCCAGAGATCCAGGGTAATGCTATGGAGTTCAAATGCCTGGGTTTGAATCCCACCATGGCAGATGGTGAAACTTGACTTCAATAAAAAAAAAATACGGAATTAAAAGTCTGATGATGACCATGAATCAATTGTCGTAAAAATCCATCTGGTTCACTAATGTCCTTTAGCGAAGGAAATCTGCCATTCCTTACCTGGACTGGCCTACATGTGACTCCAGACCCACAGCATTGTGGTTGAATTTTTAAAAGAACATATACTGCCATTCCTTCACTATCGTCAAGGAAAGATCCTGGAATTCCGTACCTAACACCACTGTTAGAGTACCAACCACAACAATGGCTTAAATTATTCAAGGAGCATGTCCACCACCACCATCTCAGGAGGCTGAACTAGTAATTGGGATTAAATGCAACTATACCTATTCTAATCATTTTTAAAAATATCCTAAGTCTTGTTTGAAACTCATTGCTGTCAAACATCTGTCCTTTCTTTTTGCTTTTATTGTCCAAATCAAAAAACAGGTGTACATCTGCATCATCTATTCCTCTCAATGTTTTAATGATCTTCTTTCCGGTATTCCCACAATATCACAAATCCTGAAGAACTTACAAAATGTCTGAAAGGTCAATGTTGGCAAAAGAAAACCTCGATACACATTAGTGGGAATAATTGGGATCATTCTAAGCATCCAGTCTTCAAATAAATCAACATGTTATGTCATGTTATGTCAGTGTCACATTCACTACTACTATATTTTTATTGTGCGATCATTGGACATGGGCATTGATGGCAGGGGCAGCGTTTATGTTGCATCCCTAATTGCCTTTGAGAAGGTGGTGATGAGCTGCCTTCTTGAACTGCTGCAGTCCATCAGGTGTAGGTGCAGCCACAGTACTGTTAGGCAGGGAGTTCTGGGATTTTAACCCAATATGTCAGGTATATGAAAGTGTCATTACAATCTCTGAGTGTACCTAGCCATCCAAACTTTCTTTCTGACAAAGAAATGAATGAAAAGCTAAGCAGTGACATTCACCAAATATCGCTTTCCAAATATAGTTTCTTTGCTACAAAAAGCAAATACAGTAACACAATTAATCACAGGCAGCAGCATTTAAACAGGTGTACAGTATAGAGGAGCATTGTGTGGTTTTTTAAGTAAATGCTGTTGAGTCAAAGTAAGTTACTGTCCATTTCTAGTTTACTACATTTGACTTTAGTTTCTCTTGTTCAAAAAAAATAAAGGCAAGTAACAAACTTTAACCCAGAATGAAACAGTGTTTAGAAATGATTCTAAGGCTATTAGGTTGTTAACACCTAAAACTACTCTTGATCGTTTATTATTGTACAAGGATGTGGCTACACGAAAAGCACAAAGAAATCCTCATTTATCTCCTGAAGATACTTTAACTATGTGCCATGCATATATTCATTTTCCGTAAGTTTTGTTTAATCTTTATGACATGACTGCAAACACGTAGAACCGATTCCTTGAAAACTCGCTAAATGCGTAACAAAACACAGCACACTATGAAACATATAGCATTCCAGAGCACCTCACGTGCTATTTACTATGAAATTAACTTCCTTTGAATCCCAGATAATTCTTGTAATTTTCTGTTAAAAATGTTTTAAACATCTTCATTGGCTGTACTGCACTTTGAGATGTCAGCTGGTTGTGAAAAGCACTTTTTAAATGCAAGTCTTTCTTCCTTTCTTTCCGTCTTTTCTTTTGATTACTCATATTTGGTGGACTGTGGGAATCAACAACATTTTGGATATTAACATAACGTTTTAAAATAGTGTGATGAACACACAAAATTTGACTAAATAAATGTCAAAAACCAACAAATATCCAATTTACAATGGGCTGTGAAATAATTAACCTTTCCAAAGTCTCAAAAGATTCTCCCCAAAATCTCCTCCAGCAAGACAGGAATTAGTAGTTCATACTTGTAGGTATTGAGTTTTCTATCAATCTACTTAACTTATAACTTATTTCATTCTTAAATTCAAAGTCCCAACTTGCAATTTGAGAGTAACAATGGCTAGATATAATTATGATCACAATGGTAGCTAATAGAAGTGTTGATGTACAATTAAAATAATTTTTCAGTTGACACCAACAGTCTTATATCATGTGTCCTCTATATGAGTAATACAGTAAAGTTAATCAGGCTATTGTATGCTACCCCTGATCCTTAGCATCCACATTACCGGCTGTCCAAATGTTGATAAGAACAGGTTTTGTCGCATGCTAACAGGTAAGCAAACAGATGTTACCATATTAGCCCTGACAGTGTCAGTTCAGTTGATAGCTCTCTCACCTCTGAATCTGAGCATTGTTGTTCAAGTCCAACTACAGATACTTGAGCACAAAATTTTAGACTGAGGCTTCAGTGCAATACTGAGGGATCACTGCATTGTCAGAAGTGCCATATTTTGGGGTGTTAAAACCAGGCTGACACTCAGTGGAGCTGCTGGTAGGTAAGTTTGACACTGACCTTTAGGGAGCTGAGACGAACAACGAAAGGAAGTTTTGGCTGCTGTTTTCCCAAATTCCTCCTTTCCGACCCAAAGTAAAGTACACAAAGGGCTTTTTGAAACCCAAATCCGGGCACCTGCCTCACTTGCACCATTTGAAATCCTTATGTATGAACATATAAATTAGTAGCAGAAGTAGGCCATTCCGTCCCTCGAGCCTGCTCCACCATTCAATAAGATCATGGCTAATCTGATTATAACCTCAACTTCACACACTGCCCACCCGCCACCCCCTCCCCCCACCCCAGCCCCCTAATAACCTTTGGCTCCCTTGTTAGCCAAGAATCTGTATACTGCTGCCTTAAAAATATTCGATGAACCTTCCTCCATCGCTCTGTGGGGAAGAGAGTTCCAAAGATTCAGACACTCTGAGAGAAAAAAATTCTCATCTCCATCTTAAATGGGAGACCCTTTATTTTTAAACTTGGTCCCCTGGTTCTAGTCTCTCTCACAAGGGGAAATGTCCTTTCAGGATCCACCCTGTCAAGTCCCGTCAGGATCTTATATGTTTCAGTAAAGTCATCGCCAATCTTCTAAACTCCATTGGACACAGGCCCAGCTTGTGCAACCTTTCCTGATAAGATAACCCCCCATTCCAGGTGGCAGTTGAATGAACATTCTTCTTAGGCATTCCCTCGGGGTTGAGGATGACTTGCTTCCAGTCCAGTTTGATAGGTTCTGAGATTGCTGATAAGTCTAGTGCATGATCTGCAGACTGCCACATGTGGGGCAGGTGGGTTTGAAATATTTGTGTTGGATCATTATCCTTTAGAGGTGAATGATGAAGACCAAATGTGAATGAAAACAAAATCAACATATAGACAACTGAAAGCAACACAATAATAAATGAAGTGGGAATGTGAAGGAACTATCATGGAAATTGTTAATATATGCTTTCCACACACCACTGCTGAGAATCACCAATATCAGGTTGTGTATAAATCATGATTTTGAGTAATTCATGTGATTTCGAGTAATTCAAAGTTGGAAAGGAAAGTAACTGGAAATTAAAATCCAGGATGATGAGATTAATACTTAGAAACACATGAAGATTAATTTCCCTCTACAAACAAATCATATTCTTAATGCCTTTTAACATTTACTCTCGTGAATTTTGGAATAGATATCTTGACAGAAGCTGAACAAATGAGCTGAAACTCTGTTGTGTCATACCAGTGACAAATCACTCAGTGAGTTTGATCAGACACACCCCTGTCTACCAGTTAATGAATACATTTACATTTGGTTTTTGACTCCAGTAAAGCAACAGTGAGATTTCACAAGAATCTGTTACACATTAATTACTAAAATCACACATCAGGTACTTCACCCCCAAGGACTCAACATATAGCATTTTCATGTTCTATTTATATTACTGTACTTATATTACTATATTACCACTTCACTTCCTGCAAACCTGGAATCGTGGGGTGGGCTCGGTAACAACATTGTTTTATTCAAAGGGTTATTTTGGACAGTGTGCTCACCATCATACAATCAGATAATTGCAGAGGAGGGAGATCAGTCAACCTTAATTCAATGAGCACCAGGTCAAAATGAAGATAAAAGCAAAATACTGCAGATGCTGGAAATCTGAAACAAATCTTAATCTTAAAGAGTCATGTGGACTCGAAATGTTAATTCCGTCTTTCTCTCCACAGATGCTGCTAGACCTGCTGAGATTTTCCAGCATTTTCTGTTTTTGTTCCAGGTCAAAATGAACACTGATTTCTTGGGGTAGTTACGTTTTACATTTACCAAATCCGATGTTGAGCTATTTGTGTTTTCCCAATTTAAGGCTGATTGAAGTTTTCTATTAAAGTAACTTCATCTTTTCATTTTTTTTTATCTCTACATAAAACAAATTGTCCTCCTTCTCAAGCTAACTTAATGGTCTGGAGCACTCCTGTTCCTCCTTCCCCACAAATTTAAAAGAGAAAGGTTTTGTGGTCCTTTTGTGCCATGGCATACTGGTGTCCCTTGAAGGACCATGGGGTTAGGCTGCTCAATGCCTGATACAAATTGGACGAGTGCTTGTGACACACATTCCACCCATTTATACTTCAGAATTGCAATTGAAGTCCTCCAGTGTCACAATATTCCAGTTTGTATAATTGAATAGTCTCTCGCATAAAAGAGTTTGCTGTGCGGTTGACCCATTTATTTACAGGCCTACCTAACAATTACATCTGGGAGGCCTGTATGTCAAAGTTACCCCATTCCCTCCACCCCCCAGCACCAGTGATTTCAAACTGACAAACACCCATTTTTCAAATGAGACACAGGTGTTCAGCAATTGAAAAATTGTCCACATTAACTTAACTATTCTCTGCACAGATGCTGACTGACCTGTTGAATGTTTCCAATATTTTTTGTTTTGATTACAAATTGCCAACAGCTACAGTTTTTTGTGCGTGATCTGTATTTGATTGGCATTCTTTTGGCGTAACTCATAACAATTTTCCAACAATTATAATTGCTCAGCAAACTATAAATTTGGGCAACTATGAATTGTGGCATTTGATAAAGTGCCACATCAAAGGTTATTGCAAAAAATAAAAGCTCATGGGGCAGGGGGTAACATATTGGCATGAATAGAAGGTTGGCTAGCTAAAAGGAAGCAGAGAGTTGGCATAAATGGGTCTTTTCCTGGTTGGTAGGATGTGATGAGTGGTGTGTCACAGGTGTCAGTGCTGGGACCTCAACTTTTTACAATTTATATAAGTGAAGGGACTGAAGGAATGGTTGCTAAATTTGCTGACGACACAAAGATAAGTAGGAAAGTAAATTGTGAAGAGGACATAAGGAGGTTACAAAGTGACATAGATAGGTTAAGTGAGTGGTCAAAGATTTGGCAAATGGAGTATAATGTGGGCAAATGTGAAATTGTTCATTTTGGCAGGAAGAATAAAAATGAAGCTTATTATCTAAATGGTGAGAGATTGCAGAGCTCTGAGATTCAGAGGGATCTGGGTGTCCTAGTGCATGAATCACAAAAGGCTAGTATGCAGGTACAGCAGGTAATTGGGAAAGCTAATAGAATGTTATCGTTTATTGTGAGGGGAATTGATCACAAGAGTAGGGAGATTATGCTTCAGTTATACAGGGCACAGGGCATTGGTGAGACCACATCTGGAGTATTGTGTACAGTATTGGTCTCCTTATTGAAAGAAAGATGTAAATGCATCAGAAGCAGTTCAGAGAAGGTTTACCAGACTAATACCAGGAGTGGGCAGGTTGCCTTATGAGGAAAGGCTGGACAGGTTAGGCTTGTATCTACTGGAATTTAAAAGAGTAAGAGGCGACTTAATTGAAACCTATAAGATCCTGAGGGGTCTTGACAAGGTGGATGAGGAGAGGGTGTTTCCTCTTGTGGGAGAATCTAGAACTAGGGGTCACTGTTTAAAAATAAGGGGTTGCTCATTTAAGACAGAGATTATGAGAATTTTTTTTCTCCCAGAGTGTTCTGAGTCTTTGGAATTCCCTTCCTCAAAAGGTGGTGGAAGCAGAGTCTTTGAATATTTTTAAGGCAGAGCTAGATAGAATCTTGATTTAAAAGGGGGTGAAAGGTTATCGGGGGTAGGCAGGACTGTGAGGTTGAGGTTACATTCAGATCAGCCATGATATTATTGAATGGGGGAGCAGGCACGGGGGGCCAAGTGGCCTACTCCTGCTTCTAATTCGTATGTGCGTACGTTCATGTGTTCATATGTAATTTTGGAGTTGTATTGATCGCCAATGCTGTATCTTTGTCTACTTGCACCAAGTCTTGTAATTTATTGTAAACTTTTATCATGTACAAATCGTGAGCTGTTTCTTCTGTATTCAAGTGTCCTAGATGACATGTACAGAAGTAAAAGAAAACAGACATGAATTTTCTCCTCAGAATAAATTGCACTGACAGTTTGTACTTCTTCTGTTGTTTGAGGTAGTTACACTGCAAATCTATATGTAGCCATTGTGTTGATAAGCAAACAAAATCCAACTATTCACAAAACAGCCATATACAGGAAATGACATTTTCTTTCTACGAGCTGTGTATTTTAAACCCTGAAGGATGTAGCTAGTTGATTGCTTCAGTGCATATATCATTTGCTATGAATAAAAATGAGACAATAAGCTAACATTTCCATTTGTTGCGTCATATTTTAATACAATATATACATACAAGGAAACCACATTTATATATAAGTTTGAAATATTTGTGACCTGAAATATAATGCTTGTTGGGGAAGATTACATTTTCTAAGTGCTGGCAGTGCAAAGGTGTTGCATGGAATTCTTTCATGTAAGGTATTTGCTAAAGTACAGTTAATGAAGTCTCCACTGGTCAGTGTAGTTAGCTGATCATCCCAATCAACTGGGAATCCATCGAAATTTGAAACCACCTTTGGGAGTCCTGGTGGTAAATGCATTACCCTGAGGAAAAGCTAATGTCCTTATTGTGCAGTGATCACGAATTGAAGTTTTGAAAGACACATCATTATCCAGCTCACTGGTTTCTAAACTGGCTGCATTGCAAGCCAAAGATGTTTGAAGCCCATTGAAACTTCCATACATGTTGATGGTTTCCTGGCTTTCATTATAACTGGTTTCTTCTGAGCAGTGGTTTGCTCTGAAATGTTTAGAGTCTTTGTCATTCAATGTTTGCAAGGCTACATTGCATTTTTCTGAGATGTCTCTTAAAATCTCATCCACTTTATCACAGTCCTGGTTGTCAAAGTATGTGCCCTCCACTCTTTGGCGCTTAGCTGAGGATTTCAAGGGAAAGGTCTCAGACATGGTGTCGCTGCCATTCTGGCATTCTTGCTTCATTAGCTTCTGGTAAAAGATAGAAGTAAAAATTCCTTAATGAGTTAGTTGCTTTAGGCATCTTGCTTACAGTTGCACCCTACCGTATATATGCGACGGATACTAAGACTTGACAGTTACAATGCTGTAGTTCATCAGTGAATTAAGGTGATCTTATAAACCTTTAGGGAAAAGCTTGTGGACCAATACCACTTGACCACCTGTGTTGTTGCTCATGGACACAAAGTCTGTAGGACATAATTAAGTCTTGAACAATAGTGAATTGGCAGCTGTTTTATGCCCGGGCAGATTTTCTTTCCATTGACTTGGAAAAGAAAGTAGCACAAATTATAAAACAGGTTGTTTCACCAGCACCACCCAAGTTTGACTTCAACCGCTGTGTCTCTGGTCCTCTCCATGCTCTTATTCTTTCTATCTTGCTCTTGTTATTTTTTATTGCTGCATAAATCAACTCAAGCTCAAGACATATTTCTCCTTTACAAACTGTGTATTGTTCTATATAATATATCGAAGTATGATGATGACCATTCTGGATATTTTAACTGGTGTTTGTCATAGCGAATGTGATGAATGATCGACTCCTGTTCCTGTACCACTTGATTAACCCAGAAGTGGGTGGGGGGAGGTGATGGTGTAGTGGTATTGATCAGTTTGCAGTTATACTATGGCCAAGCGTCCCAAATCAGTAATTGCCATGTCAATTTACAGCTGGAAGTACGTTGTTTACATTGCCTTGCTGCAATTCAGAATTTCAAGCTTGAGAGAAAGCTTTAGGCAAAAATGCTTACAAACATGTGCAGATGTCTACACTTGAATGGTAAATTTTAACATTTTTGAGTGCAGGACACTGTAGTTTCTGAGTAAGTGAAACGTCCAGAAACACTAATGATAAGCACTTTTTAAATCCAGTTTAACACCACTATGGTGTGGAGTCTGTACAATGTTAAAATGTAAGTGTGTGAGACTGCCTCTTCTAGCAAGATTCACAAATTCCATGGAGTCAGGTAAGAAAGAGAGTTATGGTGTTGCTTTTGGCAGCAATGTAGCAGTGGCTGCACACCTGCACTCTAAGGTTCCTCCTAAGTCACCAATAAAACATGTTTGAAGTCCTTCCCTAATCTGTAGTTACTTTGTACTTATGTTGCTTAAAAGAGCAAAGAATGATTTCTTGTGTTTACTTTCACCACTGGATCAATTGTTAGTTACAAATGCAGTGTAAAATGATTGGTAGCTGTGATCAGAGAGCTTTCTGAAGGCAGAGGTCAGGTTTTGATGTGCTAACTGTGCTGCTATGTTGTGAGAAAGAGTCTGACTAGTACAGAAGCCAGTACACATATCACACCCTAATCTCTAACTCAACAGGTTCCCAAAGTCTTAAACACAAGTGGGTCCTCAAATTTGTGGACTCCATCACTTCTTGACGCAGACATGTGCAAATATGCAAATAAATCATGCTCCTGTCATGAAAATGGGAATTACAGTGTAAGCATTTATAATACTTACATCAAGTATAGATGCCAAATGTTTTGCCTTACTGGCAAGTTCTTTCAATTGAACATTCCTTTCCTTCAGTGACACGATTTCATATTGTTTTCTCTTTAAAGTGACTTGCAGCTGCAATAGAAAACATGAATTAACCACAAAAGTGAACATTCTACATGATGAGAATATGATCCATCTCATTATGTTCGGAGATCAGAAATTTCAATTTCACTTTAAGTTTCTTTGACAATCATGATGCAAAGGTAGAATCATAGAATGTTGCAGCACATAAGGAATAAAAACAGAAATAGCTGGAAAAGCTCAGCAGGTCTGACAGCATCTGTGGAGAGGAAGACAGAGTTAACGTTTCGAGTCCGTATGACTCTTTTGCCCTGCAGCACATAAGGAGTCCATTTGGTCTTCTGCTCTATGTTGTTCTTCTAAAACAGCTTTCCCTTTAGTCTCATTCCCTTGCCTTTCTTTGTCTCTTATTTTTTTCAAATATTTATCCACTTCCATTTTAAAAACTATTTGGAATTCTGCTTCCGTCACTCTTTCTGACAGAGGATTCCATGTCTTAACAACTCTGTGTAGAAACAATTCAAACTTTCCCTGCATTTTTTTGGTGATGATCTTGAATTTAAGGTCTCTAGTTACCAACTCATCCTTGTAATAGAATTAGATTTTCCTGATTCACTTTAGAAATATCTCTCAGAATAGAAAGCCTGCAGATCCATAGAAGTTTAAGGCATAGAATGATACCCTCAGCTCATCATGTCTATAATGTCAAAGAGCCAGCTCTTTGTTTGAGCTATCCAAAATTAATCCCACAGCCTCACTATCACCCCATTGTCCTATATCTTCCTCTGCTTCAAATGTTAATCACTTTTCCCTTTAAAGATACAATGGTCACTACCTCTATATAAAGTTCTCCTGTTATCTGTCTTCACCGTCTTAGAAATAATTATAAGATTATGATCCCTTGTCAACCCCTCCCTAACCAGAAGAAATAGCCTTTACATATTCATTCTACCAAAACTTTTAATTTTAAAAAACTTCATTAGATTTCTTGTTACCTTCTTTACTTAAATTGATATAGACCCAGAATTTCAAGTCCCCTCTCATAACAATAGTTAGCCCACATCCTTTTTGTAAAACCAACCACAATATTCGAACTGTAGATTAACCAATGTTTTATACAAATTCAACGTTATTTCTTTACTCTTCTACTCCATGCCTATTTATAAAACCTAACCTTTGATGGCCTTTTTATAGCTTTATCTACCAGCACTTGTGCAGTTAGGGAATATTTGACCCCAAAATTTCCCCATTCATTCACAGTCTTCAGCATTTCCATTGAGTGTATAATCAATGTTTCTACCAAAATGTATTACCCCACACTCATCACTTAAAATGCAATTTAACAACTGTCTTCCATTCCACTAACAACTTTATGCATTCTTGATTTTTTTAACAGTGATCTTCAATGTTTGTCAAATACTACTCCTTTGTTATCAGTAAATTTCAGAATAGTGTTGACTATACCCATGTCTAAATGATATGTACATGTCAACAAATAATATGGACCCAACACTGACCAATTGGGTACATCAGTCCCAACTCTATTCCAGTCCCAGTAACACCCTTTTACACCAAAGGATTGTCTTCTGCTTATCAACCACTTTCTATCCTATTATATTCTTACTTATGCCAAACTTCTGAATGTTCTGAGACACTTATCAAATCACCCCTGAAAAAGTGTATACTACATCTACTGAATTCTCTTTTTCTAACTGATTACTCTTTAAAAAAACTCTATTAAACTGGACTGACAAATCTTGCTTTTAATGGATCCACGCTGAATATCATAGATTACCCCTTATATTTCTAAATGCTTCCTGATCAACTCAATCCAGATACTTTTCTGGCATCTGTTTTTAACATTCTTTGTTTTACCAAAAAGAATTTAGAGGGGTGACTTGATTGAAGTATATAAATTTGCATTATATAAGATCCTGAATGCTCATGACAAGGTGGACATGGAAAGGATGTTTCCTCTTGTTGGTGAGTCCAGAACTGGGAGCACTGTTTTAAAATTAAGGGGCACCCTTATAGGACAGAGAAGAGGAGAACTTTTTCTCTCAGAGGGTTATGCAATTTTGGAATTCTCTGCCTCAGAAGGCAGTGGAAATGGGGCCACTGAATATTTTTAAGGCAGAGGTAAATAGGTTCTTGTTAGGCATGAGAATCAAAGATTATCGGGGGTAGATGGGAATGTAGAACTCGAAATACAAACAGATAAGCCATGATCATATTCAATGATAGAGCAGGCCCGAGGGACCGAATGGCCTACTTCTTTGGTGTTTGTGTGTTTGCCATCACCTCGATTTCACTTCTCAAGTAAGCTGCTCAAAACTGGATTTAATATGTTTCTAAGTAGTTGAATGCGGTATGATCACCACATCAGGTTCACTCTGTACACTGGTGTTACTACCATTTAATGATCATCAGCAAAAGTTTAAAAAATGATGAATGGGCTTCAATATAACTCCAATTGAGTTCCTTTTGTAGATGAATATAAATAGACTACTGTTCATTTGTGTTCTGTTTTTAAAAAAAAACATAATTTTATTTAATGAACAGAGTTATAATTTGCGTTAATTCTGCAAGATCATATTTCACTCAAATATTTCCAGTAGAAAGAGAATACAGTCGTTGTTGCTCAACAAAGCTAGCCAGTCGTGCTAAATATGTGAAATTTGTATATACACAGATATTTAGCAAGGACCAGCTAGCTTTCATAATAAGCATGATCTTTTTTTAAATGATTCCTTCTCGAGATGTGGGCATTGCTGACAAGGCTTGCATTTATTACCCATCCCTAGTTGCCCTCAAGAAAGTGGCGATGGGCTTTCTTCTTGAACCTCTACTGATGTTATGGTCAGGAAGTTCCCATAATAGTGTGCATGAAATATATACATCCATTGGTTCTTTAACATTTCATACAAATGATCTGATAATTGCCCAGTATTTGTGAATCTGAGTTGCTATTGTACAGTCTTTTTGTTATTATGAGAAAATCTGGCATAGCAGGAGAACTATTTCTATATATTTTTCTTACATGTTCATTTTCCTCCAGAGCATCTCCTAGAGCTTTTTGATTTTCTTCTGCCACATCCTTCCAAAATTGCTCAGGCGACTGTGAGTTGTCTGCCTGCAGATTCATCTCCATCAGAGAATCGTGCACACCCGGGATTGAGGACGAAATGCATGCTTCGAGATCAGACACATAGTCAGAGAGTGGCAGTTCTACATCAGTCATGGACATGGGCTGCATCAAAGATGATGGGTCTGTGGACAATAGCAAAAGTAGCTGTAACATACAGGATGTTTGGATTGACAAACAGAGGCATAGAGCTTAAAAGCAAGGAAGTTCTGGTGAACTTTTAAAAGTCATTGGCTATATCTCAGCTGGAGGAAGTACTATGCTCATTTCTGGGCACCACACTTCTGAATGAATGTCAAGGGCTTTTTAATAACAAGAAAACCCAGGTTTGGAACAAGGGGGAAAAATCATGAGATGCTAAATTTTATCCACTTTCCTCTATTCCTCAGGAATCTGGACAATAAATAAAGATCTGTGGAAGAAAATAGAGACCTTTGAAATGTGGATGCTAAGACGTATACTAAAAATTCCATATACAGACCATAAGACCAATGAAGAGATGCTTGAAATTGCAAGAACAAAAAGTAGATTGGAGAAATTGTTTCCACTGCCAGATAGTCAGTAACACAGGTTTAACATAACTGACAAAAAACGCAGCGGGGAGATGTGGAGAATTTTTATACTCAGCCAGTGGTTATGATCTGGAATGTGGAAGTGGAAGCAGATTCAGTAGTAACTTTCAAAAGGGATTGGATATCTACTTAAAAAGGGGTAAATGCTGGATTCTGGGGCAAGAGCAGAGGACTGTGACCAATTGGATGACTATTTCAAAGAGCTGACACGGGCACGATGGGCCTAATGGCCTCCTTCAGTAATGCGCGATTCTATGAAAATATTGTTAAGAAAGATCGGTTACTTTTTGTGCCCGTTGTTTTCTAAACATACCGCTAGGGGCATTAAGGAGGTCCAGTGACGCTTGTGCTGGGGCTGAGGCGCCGGAACAAGAGGAAAATGTTTCTTTTCTGCTTGGCTTGGAAATTGACTGGGCAAACAGCACCATCCGGAAAAAAAAGCTTTGCGTCGATAAATGCACCGAAGTCGCTGTTAGTAATTGCGCATTGCATTTGTTGGTGGTTCCATGGCAGGAATTTGCCTGAAGTAGCAGACCACATGATGTCCCTCTACACACTTATTGCAGCTGAAATTGTGGACAATTGTGGCTTCACCCCAGTATCGGTCCAGTGGGCAGGTTGATAAACAATTCGCACCTAAAGTATTCGAAAGGTCTCCTTTGTTCTACAATAACTAATCGCAATAATGATTGTACCCTAATCAATGCCGAGAGTGCTCTGCGTTCCTCTCTAACTACAGGGTTTCGTGAAATGCTTTGAAAGGAATGTGTGTGATTGAGTAAGGTGCGTGTCGTTTGTGCTCCCGGATTATTTTAACAATAGTTTAAGTTTCTGCGTAGGAGTGTGCTAAGAAAGATCAAGGTTAATTGGAAATAGTTCTGTAATATTTTCAGAAACATCTCCTTTAAACGACTTTCATCACCTTAATGTTCTGACCTTTGGAAAGCTGACATAAAATGACCGCATTTAATGGATCAGCAAGTTCAGGCATGCTGTGGGTTTCTTTATGGAAACCGTGCCCATTGTTATATCTTTCATCAGTGTGTTCCTTTGTTTGCTATGGTAACGACTGATGAGGACATGGGAACAGCATTAATGTGAAATGACGATTCCGCTAAAACTGTACAATGACATTAAATGTACTTACCGCACATTATCATACCAACATCCTTGAAATCCTGCAGGTCAAACTCCGATGTTTCTTCCAATGATTGATTCTGAAAAAAAAATAATTCTTGGTAATGAAATCGCATCCCTCAAAAGATGATTACAGTTTACCCCCTGGTATCATTTAAGACAAGGGAGTTTTAAAGTGGTTTGTACGTTGTAAGGTATATGTAGTCAATGTTAATTAAATTGTTGTTTGTGTCAAATTCCTCCCCATGGTTTCCAGATCCCATCATAAATTCAGCCAGCCCTCTCTGCCACCTCCTCCAGGCTCGATTTACCCTTTAACAAAGACAAAAATTGCTGGAAAAACTCAGCAGTCTGCCAGCATCTATGGAGAGAAGGACAGTTTTTTTTTGTGGAAAAATAGACTTTATTCATAAAATATCTGAAAGAACATTACAAAACATTTCTAAATGACCATCACAAGAAGTGCAATCACATGGATCACGTGGCACTTCAATACAATCAATGAATATTACAGACATTTCAAATTATTACAGACAGTCAGACAGTGCAATGGTATTGGAGTTATCAACATACATCATGTTGCACTCTGAGGTGCTTCAATACAATTGTGATACATTTAGTGTGAGTTAACATTTCGAGTCCGTGTGACTCTTCTTCAGAACTAAAGAGAAGTAGAAATGTGGTGAAATATACACTGTTTATGGGGCATGGGATGGGTGAAGCCGGATAGAAGGCCAGTGATAGGTGGAGGCAAAGGAGAGATTGCAAAAGATGTCATAAACAAAAGGTTGAAGGGGTGTTGATGGTGGTGATACTGGCTAAAGGAGGTGCTAATGCTGACATTAAGAGTCGAAAGCAGGATGAGCAAGTGACAGGTGGCCCTAGTGGGGGTGAGGGGAGGGGACAGTGTGGGAGAAAAGATCGAACTAGGCTAAAAGGTAGGGTTAAAACAATGAATGTAAATAAATATTTTAAATAATAATAGAAATAGGTGGGAAAAAATATATATATACAAATTTAAAAATAAATATTGAAAAAAAGGGGATTAAAAAGGGGTGAGGATGGAGGAGAGAGTTCATGATCTGAAGTTGTTGAACTCAGTGTTAAATCCAGAAGGCTGTAAAGTGTTTAATCGGAAGATGAGGTGCTGTTCCTCCAGTTTGTGTTGAGCTTCACTGGAACATTGCAGCAGGCCAAGGACGGTCATATGGGCATGAAAGCAGGGTGGTGTGTTAAAATGGCAAGCGACAGGAAGGTCTGGGTCATGCTTGCAGACAGACCGAAGGTTTCCGCAAAGCAGTCACCCAGTCTGCGTTTGGTCTCTCCAATGTAGAGGAAACCACATTGGGAGCAGCGAATGCAGTAGATCAAATTGAGGGAAGTGAAAATGAAGTGCTTGAAAGGAGTATTTGGGCCCTTGGACGGTGAGGGCCACAGCTACCTCGACTACAACTCCTCAAACCCTGCTTCCTGTAAGGACTCCATCCCATTCTCTCAGTTCCTTCGCCTCCGTCGCATCTGTTCCGATGATGCCACTTTCCAAAACAGTGCTTGTGACATGTCTTCCTTCTTCCTTAACCGAGGTTTCCCACACACTGTGGTTAACGGGGCCCTCAACCGTGTCCGACCCATCGCCCGCACCTCTGCCCTCACATCCTCCTCTCTCTCCCAGAACCATGATAGGGTCCCCTTGTCCTCATTTTTCACCCCAGCAGCCTCCACATTCAAAGCATCATCCTCCGCCATTTCCAGCAAGATGCCACCACCAAACACATCTTCCCTTCACCGCCCACCCCCGCCCACCCACCCCCCCCGGCGGCATTCCATAGGGACCATTCCCTCCAGGACACCCTGGTCCACTCCTCCATCACCCCCAACACCTCAACCCCCTCCCATGGCACTTCCCATGCAATCATAGAAGGTGCAACACCTGCCCCTTTACTTCCCCTCTCCTCACCGTCCAAGGGCCCAAACACTCCTTTCAGGTGAAGCAGCGCTTCACTTGCACTTCCCTCAATTTGGTCCACTGCACTCGCAGCTCCCAATGCGGCCTCCTCTACATTGGAGAGACCAAACGCAGACTGGGTGACCACTTTGCGGAACACCTTTCCACAAGTATGACCCAGACCTTCCTATCACTTGCCATTTCAACATACCACCCTACTCTCATGCCCACATGTCCATCCTTGGCCTGCTGCAATGTTCCAGTGAAGCTCAACGCAAACTGGAGGAACAGCACCTCATCTTCCGATTAGGCACTTTACAGCCTTCCAGACTTAACACTGAGTTCAACAACTTCAGATTATGAACTCTCTCTTCCATCCTCACCCCTTTTTAATTCCATTTTTTCAATATTAATATTTTTAATTTTTATATATATATATTTTTCCCACCTATTTCTATTATTATTTTTTAAATTTATTTCCATTCATTGTTTTATCTCCACCTTTTAGCCTATTTCAATCTTTTTACCCGCACCATTCCCTCCCCCCACCCCACCCCCACTAGGGCCATCTGTCACTTGCTCATTCTGCTTTCTACTCTTAATGTCACCATTAGCACCTCCTTTAGCCAGTATCACCACCATCAACACCCCTTCGACCTTTTATTTATGACATCTTTTGCAATCTCTCCTTTGCCTCCACCTATCACTGGCCTTCTATCCAGCTTCACCTGTCCCACGCCCCATAAACAGTATATATTTCACCACATTTCTACTTCTCGTTCGTTCTGAAGAAGAGTCATACAGACTGGAAACATCTGCTTTTCTCTCCACAGATGCTGTCAGACCTGCTGAATTTTTCCAGCAATTTTTGTTCTTGTTTCAGATTTCCAGCATCCGCAGTATTTTGCTTTTATGATCTACCGTTTAATCTGGACTACCTCTATTCCACTGTCTGTGGCTCAACACTCTTAGCCTGACCCTCTGGAACTATCTCCTTAAACCTTCATACCATTCTCCCCATTTTCTAAAAGCAACTCCTTGAACCATGCCCCCTAACTCATAAGAATATAGGAAATAGGAACAGGAGTAGACCATTCGGCCCCTTTAGCCTGTTTCTCCATTCAATAAGCTCATGGCTGATCTTCCTGACTCATTGCCGCTGGCTTGCACGAAACACCATCGAATGTATGTTGTATCAAAATCCATACAATAATTTCTGCAAAAACTGGGCAAGTTTCTGTTGTGTGTATGTTTATGTGTTTGTATATAGGCTCAGGTGGCTAGCTTATGGTCCAGAACAGCGCGGGTTCGCTTCCCGTTGCGGCTGAGGTAGACTTGGGAGCTGCCTCCTCGCCCTAACCCCTGGAAGTGGAAAGCAATGACAGACCCCTACTGCCAGGATAAACCGCTCAGGTTGAAGCTTCAACAGACAACGAGCCATGATCCTGCCTCTGGGCAAAGCACACACACCATAACATAGGCGTAAAAACTTAAACGTATATTAAACAGAACCCTAAAATAAGTGAAAAAAATGCATAAACAAACATACCTGGAATTCAAATCCCCACTGAGGAAATTGCGTGTAACAGGTTTGAAGCGCCATTGGCAGAGATGCTGGTGATCGCTTATTTGTCTACAAAAGAGTCTGTTAGTGCTTGTAAATAGCACCAGCCCAAGGCAGACTGTCTGCTCTCTCTCTCTGCTCACGTAAACACAGCAGCAATGAGCCTGGGTGAAACAGCAATACTCCGAGCAGCAAAGATTAAACTGATCTGAGAGTGCTACAGTAATAAGGACCTGCAAATAGAACGAGTCAACCTCAAAGTGATCAGTTCCCTAGGGCTGTGTCCCACAGTGAGACTGAACTCGGTGTTGAGCAGTATCTATCTGTACACATATTGTTGATCAACAGTTTGAAGTGCTGCAGTGGTCTGGGTTGATGGCATTGGACTGCACGCGTTTCACCGACTGCCACTCGTCTCCACAGCAGCCACTGTATAGCCTGCTTCATCTCAATAGGCCGGCCACACGAGCCAACCACATTACACCTGGAGCCAGCAAATACCTTCACACCGAAGCAGTCAAAGATTAACCCGGCCTCTGTTCGTGAGGCTTGGCACTGATTCCAGGAGCATTTCAGCCACACCCCAGAGCCGTGTGTGCCCTGAAGCAAACTGTCTAAACAAGGAAGCGCCCGCACCGAGGGCGTACGGTCCAATTCATTCTGCCCAGAACTTCTAGTTGTTTTGTCAAATTTTGGTTAATTACATACTCTGTGAGAAGTTCAAATCCATTCAGTTTTTTCTTCCCCCGCGCACCCTGGAGCACGAGCTTTGGAACACGCCCTTGGTTATCACAGGGGCTGATGTACTTTCAGCCGGACACCATTTTCTGGTCGGCTTCAATCAAAGCGCGCTCAGTCCTCCTCCGAGTGTCACCTCTGCCTCCAATGTGTGTGCAGCTCCTCCCATGGATGGTGTTTTTAAAATTCACTCTGGGGATATGGGCATTGTTGGCAAAGCCGACCTTTAGTGTCCACCCCGAGTTGTCCTTAAGGTAGTGGTGGTGGGTCTTTTTTCTGGAACCTGTGAAGTGAAGGTACTCCACAGTTCTGGTAGTTAGGCTGCTGCAGGGATATTGACCCTTTGGGGATGTGTCCCAGAATGGATGGTGCCAAACTTGGAGCAGACCTTGGAGGTTATGGGCTTACCATCCACTCGCTGCCCATTGCCTCCTCTGGGTGGTGTAAGTCACACAACTTGGGGCAGTGCATCCAAACAATAGTATGCACTGCAGCCAGGCTACAGCTGCTAGTGGTGGGAGTGGTTCTATTGTCCTGGTCAATATTGAACTTTCTAATGAAAGGGGGTGCAGCCGAGCTGAGCTGAAAGCAAGCATGTCAGTGGTTGAGCCCACTTAACCTCAACTGCTCATTTTTAACATGGAAGCCAACCAGGAAGTTGGAAAATATTCTTGACTTGTGTTGAAATTTTTAAATAATCCCTGCAATATTCTGCACTCCTCTTCAGATGGGGCAAGCTCTTCTTTACAAAGACAGCCCTGTTCGAGTATCCATGCTTCAGGGTCAGTGTATACAATGACTGGGGACAGACATCAGGACTGCACCCATTCTATCCTCACCAGACATTCTCATCTGCCTTCTGGACTACAAGGGTCAAGCTGATGCTAATTGTAATGTTTTTGCCATCTAATGGAAAAGATTAGAGCATGAATAACATCAATCCTAATGGAGCGCCATCACCTTCAGTCTAATGGGTTAAGTGCACTAAATGATGTGAAACTGAGCTATACAGACACAGACGAACAGAGAAGTGAGAGGTGATGCATTTTGGGAGGGCTAACACGGCAAGGGAATACACAATGAATGGTAGGACCCTAGGAAGTACGGCGGATCAGAGGGACCTTAATGTACATGTCCATAGATCCCCGAAGGCAGCAGCACAGGTAGATAGGGTGGTTAAGAAGGCATATGGGATACTAGTCTTTATTAGCCAAGGCATAGAAGATAAGAGCAGGGAGGTTACGTTGGAGCTGTATAAAATGCTAGTTAGGCCACAGCTGGAGTACTGTGTGCAGTTCTGGTTGCCACAGTGTAGGAAGGATGTGATTGCACTGGAGATGGGTGCAGAGGAGATTCACCAGGATGTTGCCTGGGCTGGAGCGCTTCAGCTATGCAAAGATACTAGATAGGGTAGGGTTGTTTTCCTTGGAGCAGAGAAGGCTGAGGGGGAACCTGATTGAGGTGAAGATGCAGAAAATTTGGATTTATTTTAAAGTGCCAGCCAGGACCAGCAGCTAGGGTGTCAAAGCATACACAGACAATTACAGCCTTACATGAAAGCTAAAAACTTGTACAAAGGGCTCAGCTGTAAATTTACAATTAGGAAATGGGAGACACACATGGGCGGGGACACGGGATGACTCAATCAAGAAATGGGGAAGGCCATTTAACACCGTCTGATAGCCTCGAACCACATCCAGCCAGCCTTTTGTAAAGAACAAACAGACATTCTTTGCTATCTTCAAAAGGACAATGCCCAGTCTCTGCACTGCAATTACTGTACAAGAATACAATTATCAGTCCACCGGGGGGTCATTGTGCTGTGGCCTTTGTCTAACTATACCATTAAGTTGTAACTGATAGTAAAAAACATATAAACTCTGCTCATTTGAACCTCGGTGGAGAAGTGCTTGGGTTGTCCAGTGTTTGCTCCCTACATGTGTAATAAAGGAACCACTTGAATATTGCATCTGGACTCTGAGTGTTGAAATTTTGTACCAGAGTATTCCTCAGACATTTCAGAGGAATACAAAATTATGAGGGGCATAGATAAGATAGATAGGAAGAAATTTTTCCCCTTAGCAGAGGTGTCAATAACCATGGGGCATAGATTTCAGGTAAAGAGCAGGAGGTTTAGAGGGGATTTAAGGGAAAATATTTTTGCCCAGAGGGTGGTTGGAATCTGGAACACACTGCCTGAGAGGCTGATAGAGGCAGGAACCTTCACAACATTTAAGAAGTATTTAGATGAGCCCTTGAAACGCCATAGCATACAGGGCTACGGGCCAAGTGCTGGAAAATGGGCTTAGAATAGATAGGTGCTTGATGGCCAGCACAGACACGATGGGCCAAAAGGCCTGTTTCCGTGCTGTATAACTCTATGACTCTGATCTAGGCTAACTTGTACAATTTCAGCCTGGAATAACATTAGACACTACAAATGGCATCAATGTACTTTGGGTTAGTATAAAGAAAGAATCTAGGGTTCCTGTTACTGATTGATTCAGTGACCCTTACTGAAAACTTTGGGAAGTGAATGTCAAATGTGGATAGAATGCAGCTCACCCTTTCAATATGTTCTGTATTTTGGCCGTCACAATGGAATTAATTAGGCATATCATCGTTTAAGTTTTGTTATAACCACAGCAGATGTTAATTGCTGCACAAATCAAATCCCAGAAGGAAACTTGGTTTACGGGCCATACCCTTTTCTTTCTTGTGTTCTGAAAGCAAGAATAAAGTGTACTGATCTCAGCAGCAAGCAATCCAGTAACACTTCTGGGATTTTAAAAATTATAAGTAAAAGTTTTCTTAACAAGAATGAAAGAAAACCTAAACACACAAGATTACACTTACACATTTAAAATTAGTCTTATAAAACATTCCCCCAAAAAGACTCTCTACTTGGTCAGATGCACAAGTAAACACCCTATAGATGTTTAACTATAGAAATCCAGTAATGTTACCCAAGGCAAACTGCTGTAGCTTTAATAAAGGCATACCTCATGTCCTCTTAAACTCTCTCCCACTCTGCTGTAGAAATCCAAGGCTTTAGAACGAGATTGCTTTGTGTAACCCAAGGCTTTTCTGGATTGACTGGATGGCTAATTCAAACTGCATCTTCTCCCTGCCTAGACCTGCAGCTAGACCTAGCTTTCTACAGTAACTCTAAAATATCTTTTCCCCCCTTTAATCTCATGTTCCATTGTTCTCAGACCTCTTTGAAACTCAAATACTTCCAAATATAAAATCTTTCATGTTTCTATTTCATCTCTGTTTTTGCGTCAATAAAATGTAATATACCCTCTATTTACCTATGGAACTCCTGCAAGATGCAAACATGTTTCTTTTCACCTCTGATTTCCCTTTGATGTTCAGAAAAACTCTCAACTTATCTAAAAATGCAAATGATCGATCCAGCCTATTCACTTGTGCCGCAAACCTAACGCCTCTATCCTTTCATATCTCAAACCTCCCAGACAACCTGTCTTCTAGTAACCTTCCACAGCTTAATTAAATCATTTACACAAACACAGAGACACACAGTCTTCTTCACAGAATAACATAATTTCCCCAGAAATATTTTTTAAAATAACATCCATTATCACAGTTCACAGGTGAAGAGTCGGTGCTTGGTACAAATAATGGAAGTTAACTATCCCTGGTGGATATGTACTGATGGGAGTCACCCAATTCAGCAAAAGGAAAATGGAATAATCACTAAAGCAATATCCCTCTTGTTGTTGGGATTGAAATATTTTATTGCTATTATGCTTGGCCTCAGCTGTTTTGCTTTCTTGCAGATAGCTTCTTCCCCCTTTGATAACCCTTTCAATGTATTTTCTTAGATTCATCTCAATGAGCCCTTTCTGCTTTTCCCCTGTAGGATTTATAAAGATACTTTTCTTCTTTCTGTCACTACTAATTTGTTTTTTAAAATCCATTCATGATCACATTTGTTTAGTCCAAGCTTGTGTTTCACCTGCATGCTTGGCATTATACTTTTAAAGGTGTTCCACATGTTTTCTACTCAGGTGTTGTTGAACAACCTGCCCCAGTTTATTTGCTTTAGCTGTTCCCTCACTTCATTGAATTTAGCCTTTTAAAGTTTCGAGCACCTGGTCTTAGGTATTACTGACTCCCAAATCATGTTGAACTTTATTACTTTGTGGTTGTCCCTGTGTGCAGCCTTCTATGTCCTTGTTTGTGTCATTAATGGAAAGCATATCAAAATAGGTGATCCTTCTCAATTCACAGGATCAAGAAGCAGTCATGCATTACTTTATCAACTGTACCTCTTAGCCACTTGAGATCTTCCAGTTTATATTAGGTTGACTGAAGTCTTCCATTAAAATAACTGCTTTTAAAATTAGTGACAAATTTACTTATATATCTCAATAGGCTACTAACATTCTGCATTTTGATTTAGGATTTAACCACCAATAAATCAATAGAATCGTGAAGAGTCCTTTACAAGTTTCCAGCTCATAAAATTGAAATAGGCCATCCTAGTGAAAAATAATATGAATCCAAATAGAACTGGATTGTTTCGATTTGGGCCTCACAACATGGGTAATGCTCCTGGACCTACACAGGGTAAACCTCCAACCAATTGTCACAATAAATGTTGTTGAAAGTTATTAGAATGATACAATACCTACTTAACTTCCTCATTTTACATATTGCTTTCAGGTTTATTTGTTAATATTAGTAATAAGAAAGCAATAGAAATAGAATAGCAATGTTAAAAAATTTGAATCTTAAGTACCTCTCTGAGATATCCTACTTTATTTAACTGCATCATAGTCCTGAAACTTCCCAATTATATAATACTTTTGTCTCAATGGCGAACTAACATTTGACTGCAACTCTATATGGAAATAACGTAGTACCAGTTAGATTGTAGTGAAATTGTACACCAGTTAGTATAAAACACAAGATCTGAAACATAATGAAACAATTTGGCTCATTCTCTAAGAGTCCAGTTCCTGGATATTGTATCTTTAGCAACAGAGAGCTGGTTATTAAAACAAAAGTATTGACGCGTGGGTAATGGAGCGGTTCTGCTGTGATATCGGCATTTTTTTTGCAGATTGTTGTCATACTAAACTAACTTGATGATATCAAAGCAACCTTCTCCCTAACTACATTCTGTTGTGAAATATATGGCTGCTTCTAGATATAAGCTGACAGAGGATTAACAACACAATCAAGATGTTTTTAATGTTATCTGCAATCAGATGCATTTTTTTTACATTTGTTTTGAAAAAGCAGATAAACAACTAGTTATGTTTTTAAGGAGTTGGCCCTTTTGGAGTAAACAGAAGAATGTAGGGACAAAAGTTCATTTGTATGAGCCTGTTCTTCCCTTTCAGTTACATTATGGATGATCAGTATCGTAACTTCATTCGTCCACTTGTTTCCAAAACTCTTAATAACTTTGCCTCACAAAAACCCATCAATCTCAATTTTGAAATTTTCAATCGACATAGTCTCAACAGCTTTTTGGAAGTGAGAGCTCCAAATTTTCACGACCCTTTGTGTGAAGCGCTTGAATGCCTGACTGGCCTAGCTCTAATTTTAAGGTCATCGTCCTTTGTTTTGGACTTACATAAAAGGAAATAGTTTCTCTTTATCAACCCTATCAACTCCTTTAAGTGCCTTAAATACCTCAAATTAGATCTCATTCTTTTATTCTCACAGGACTACAAACCCAGTCTATGCAATCTGACCCCACAATTAAAACAAAATTGATAGTCCATCAGATATATACAATCAAATGGAATGATTAGAAAATTGAAAAGCTAATATGGTCTTACTGACTTTAATTAATACCTTGGAAGGAAATGTGAAGTGATTATATAAAGATTAATGGATAACTTTGAATGAAATCAAGCGGTATATAATTATCACCTGAACTTGAATATGACTCTTCCAACTCATCCATTTTTTTAGTATTTACATGCTTAGGAGTCAGTGAAAGTTTTCCTTTTCCTATCACTCTATCCTTTTCCTTGCTCAGTCTAATGACAAGTCTAATGGTGAGGCATCAACCATTAGGCTGCTCTGTAAATTTATATAGGATGCTGAAATGATGGATAATAAGTTAGGGGCCATATTTTAATACAAAGTATTTCCCCTTCACTAAAGTACTAAAATATATAACATTTTTATCTTATACCAAAGTTGGTTCTTAAGATTTAATACAATCAATATATACAATATTATGTAACTTAATGAAATGAGTTCTGATTAATATTAAGCTTCACATTCAGTTTGCCAATGGCATATGAGCCCCTTTGATTTTGAATTGCATCTTGATAATAATATTTTTGATGAATCGCTGTTATAGTGCCTGGCACATACCTTATCCTTGATGTTGATAATCAGCTTTATTAAAGTTCATCTACAATATGAAACCTCTACCATGCAATGGGATTAACTTGGGATCTTGACAGCAACAAGAAAAGCCAAAAGGGAATGTTATTTAGAAGTAACATTAAATTGTTCAGGATATAGCTTTCACTAACTTGAAAGCTTTAATTTGATCTCAGTTTCAATTGATGTTCCTAAATGGATGCCTGGCTCTTACTGCTGTAACTGAATTAAGGCATTCTGATTGCAAGTTGTAACTCACTGCCAGCAACTATGTCCTCCATAGATTATCACTGAGCATGTTATAGATACCATAAGTATAATTTGTATTTGTTTAGTTATTAGTTCTAATTAACTTATTTCCTCATAATGAGAGCAATGACAAGCATAGTGGGATCCTTCTCAACTGGTAATTTAGGCTGCTTCTCAAATCTCTTGAGATGGCAAAGCATGTAACCTTAAAAATCCTCTTTCAACAAGCATAAGGAACTCAATTAATGGAGTGTTTCACCTCAGAAGAGAACATGCTATAGTTGTCAAAAAGTTATGCTAAACATTTAGATCTGACACAATAATGTAAAAGAGTTATGTACTCATTTCCACTGCAAGAAGGAAAATAAACAGTTCAGTTTTTACTGATGAATTTGAAGTTACTAATGATAAGTTTGAATTTTGTTAAAAACATGAAATGTAACTTCTGAGGATTGTTTTTGTTATACAACTTATGCTTAATTTGTCTTATATTTTATATTGATACCTTTGTAAATGTTATTCCTGATACCCAGTGAAAGGATTTTCAAAAATAGGTTAAATGAAACAAAAAAAACCATAAATGCTGGACATCTCAAAAACAACCAGAGCATACTGGAGCTGCAAGTAGATCTGTCAGCAGATCTATATCCAAAACATTAATTTTCTCTTTAAATGCAGAAAAACCTGTTGTATAATTTCAACATTTACTGTTCTTATTTACATAGGAACATAGAAAATAGGGGCAGGAGTAGGCCATTCAGTCCCTCAAGCCTGATCCACCATTCAGTGAGATCATGGCTGATCTTATGCCTCAACACTATTTTCCCGCACTATCCCAATATCCCTTGATTTCTTTAATATCTCGAAATCAATCAATTTCTGTCTTGAATATACTCAATGACTGAGGCTCCGCAGCCCTCTGCAATATAGAATACCAAAGATTCACCACTCTCTGAGTGAAGAAACTCCTCCTCATCTCAGTACTAAATGGCCTACCTCTTACTCTGAGACTGTGCTCTCTGGTTCTAGACACCTCCAGCCAGGGGAAACATCCTTCCTGTATCTACCCTGTTCAGCCCTATAAGAATTTTGTATGATTCAATGAGATCGCCTAAATTCCAAAGAATACAGGCCCAGTCTCCTCAATCTCTCCTCATAGGATAATTCTACCATCCCAGGCAACAGTCTGGTGAACCTTTGTTGTACTCCTATGGCAAGTATATCCTTCCTCAGGTAAGGAGACTAAAACTGTACACAATACTCCATGTGAGGTCTCACTGAGGCTCTGTACAATTGCAGCAAGACAGCTTTACTCCTGTACTCAAATCGCCTTGCGAAGGCCACCATACCATTTGCCTTCCTAATTGCTTGCTGCACCTGCATGTTAGCTTTTAATGACTCATGAACAAGGACACAGGTCCCAATCTCTCACAATTTAAGAAATAATCTGCATTTCTGTTTTTCCCACCAAAGTGGATAACTTCACATTTTTCCACATTATATTCCATCTGCCATGTTTTTGTCCACTTACTTAGCCTGTCTAAATCCCTTGAAACCTCTTTGCATCCTCCTCACAACTCACATTCCTACTTAGTTTTGTATCATCAGCAAACTTGGAAACAGACATTTGTTCCTCACATCCAAATCATTGATAATAGATTATGGATAGAAGGGGCCCAAGCACTGGTCCTTGCGGTACCCTACTAGTCACAGCCTGTCAACCTGAGAATAACCTGTTTATTCTTACTCTCTGTTTACTGTCTGTTAACCATTCCTAAATCCTTGCCAGTATATTACCCCCAATCCCACAAGCTCTAAATTTGTTTACTGACCTCTTGTGTGAGACTTTAACGAAAGCCTTCTGAAAATCCAAATACACCACATCCACAGGTTCTCCATTCTGCTAGTTATATCCTCAAAAAAAACTCTAACAGGTTTGTCAAACATGATTTTCCTTTCATAAATCCATGTTGATTCTGTCCAATTCTTCCATTATTTTCTAAGTGTCCAATTATCACATCCATTATAATAGATTCTAGTATTTTCCCTATTACTGATACCAGCTTAACAAGTCTATAATTCCCTGTTTTCTCTCTCCCTCCTTTCTTAAGTAGTGAGATTACATTTGCTACCTTCCAAACTGCAGAAACTGTTCCAGAAAAAATTGAATTTTGAAAGATGGCCACCAAAGCATCCACGATCTCTACAGTCACCTCTTTCAACATTCTGCGAAATAGATCACCAGGTCCAGGAGATTTATCAACTTTCAGCCCCATTAATTTCTTTAGTGCTACTTTTTTACTAATACTAATTTCTTTCAGTTCCTCATTCTCGCTAGTCCCTTGGTCCTCTAGTATTTCTGGAAGGTTTGTTGTATCTTCCCCTGTGAAGGCAGACACTAAGGGCTGAATTTTCCATTCGTCGGGTGGGCGGAGCTGACCCAATCGCAGGTGGGTGCGGAGCCGATCGCCACCGCCGATCCAGGCTGTGTCGTCATTTTGTGCGGGCGGGCCAATTAAGGCCCGCCCAGCGCACTTCACACTCCCATGGAGAGCAGGATTTTTAAAATTGCGACGGGCATGTACAGACCGCCAGTTCCAATGGGGAACCAGGAGACTGTATAAATAAAGGCCAGGCAGCCTCCTGTAGGCTGATCACCATGGCCAGCTACAGGTGCAGGGGGTCTGCACAGCAGGTTCCAGTGGAGGGAAGGCCAGAGGAGGAGGGAAGGCCAGAGGAGGAGGGCAGGCTGCAGGGTAGCCCAGCAGGGGGCCAATGTGCCCCTTGCTTCCCTGATGCCTGCCTTGCTGCCCTTCTCAAGGAGGTGGCAGCACGGCAAGAGGTCCTGTTTCCCGAGGATGGGAGGAGGAGGGCCCCCCATGTCATGAATCAGGCCTGGCAGGAGGTGGCGGGGGTGGTCAGTTCCATGGATGCTCTCCGGTGATCATGAACCCAGTGCCGCAAGCGCTTCAATGATTTGCTGTGCTCTGGAAGGGTGAGTGCCATGTTGGCCTTGGCCATTTTACCCAGCAGGTAGACTTAGCCTTTGAGGCCCCCCCCTCCATATCTTAGTGTTGTTACTGCATTGAGCATTTGGCGCACGCTGGGTGGGCAAACAGGTAGTGACCATGCTTACATCAGCCTTAGTGGTTGAGGGGAAGATGGGTTCTCCCCACAGCATATGTTGGTGTTTGTCGCATTTGAGTAGCATGGGGGCAACCTGAAGGGGAGGCAGCTAGACACATACTCAGAACTCCAACACATATCATATTGATGGTGATGAGATGGTGGAAGGGGAGCCTCAAGGTGTTGTGGCCAAGAGCCATCTGCTGGCCTCAGTGCCGCACCTAGTTGCGCCTCCTTGCCATGGGCGCTAAGACCCGTGTGTTATTCAAAGTGATGGACGCCAAATGTGTCCAAGGTGGCCGTTGGGGGAGGGGGTTGGGAGCAGCCATACTATCTTCTGGGGACTGATCACCAGTAGTGTGGACAGGAGCCACTGGAGGCCTCAGCTGGGCCACTGTGGTTGGGGTGTGGCGTGCGCGTGCAGAGTACATGAGCGATCAGCCCCAATAAATGCTCTTCTCTGTTCTGCAGGCGAAAACTGCGTACAACATACAAGAGCGTTTACGCACTGGTGGTGGCCAGGCCATGCTGCACACACTGACCCACTTCGAAGAACAGGCCATGGAGCTAGAAAGGAGCCAAGCAGCCAGGTCGGCAGGTGTCAGCGAGGCTGGGGTGCAGTGGCCAGGTATTTGAGGCCCACAGTCCCATACACTCTGTCTCCCCACCATCCAATTGCTGCAATCGTTAATGCAGCAACACTGCTCATTCACATAATGATACAGTCAGACATGTGGGTCATACACAAAGGTCCCTCGGCCCCTTGAGGATATGCGTCTCTAGCACCTTCCAAAGTCACCTTATCCTATTTGTGACCACTATTCCCATGGCCTAACATGCCATGGCATCGTTGCTGCACGTCCAAAGACTTATTGCATCTTCGGAGGGTTTGTACCTCCACCACCCTTTCAGCCACTGCGTCCCACATTACTCTGTCCAAAAGGTCCTCAGCACCTCACCTGTCAACCTCATGGCACTCAACTTAAATAAATGCCATCACGTTAGTCATCCCTACACCAAGGGGAAATGTTGCCTTCTGTCCACCCGGTCTATGCCCCTCTTAACGGTATGAAGGTCAATAATGTGACCTGTCAATCTCCTGTGATCCACAGCAAATGTCACAAGTGTTTGCAATGTTTCCTCATCACTCCAACTCTCCAGGCCAGCATGCATGCTGGTCAGGAACCTCTGCACTCTCCCCACTCCAATGCCATGAAGCGCAGGTCACAACTGAGCGCAGAAGTGTAGCTGTGGCCTTGACAACGTTTTCTGCACTTGCAACACGACCTCCCTTTTCCTACATTCTATTCCTCAGCTAATAAAGGCAAGTCTGGCTTTTACCTTGTTAAACGCCTTATGTTCCTGTTCTGCTACCTTAACAGGTCTGCCCAGCAAGGTCCCTGTAATTGTTCTTACTTCCCACAGTCCTGCCATTTCTCCTGTATTCCCGTACCTTGTTTGTCTTGCCCAGGTGCATAACCTCACACTTATCCACACAACATTCCATGTGGCATTCCTTAGGCCATCTGACCAGCTGTTTGCGCATGTAATGTTTGGGCCTCCTCTTGACTATTTACCACCCCACCAATGTTCATCTCCTTAGGTTCTTGAAGTTTGAGAGCATTATGAGCCTGGGGAGGAAAGGGATGAATGGTGTTACTGACTGAAGGCTAACTGATCCACTGTCCTTGTTGTTAATTTCAGCATCACCACCGCAGGGCCGCCAGGAGGATATCCAGAGTCCCCCTTCCACACCTGAGGGGCGTCAATTGGCACAAACATCACATCCTTTCAGCAAGCCAGGCACAAGCGCAGTGACTACCACATTGGTGGGGAATATAACGTCGGCTAGTGTCCCGGGGCACAGTAGAGAGGGCACTTCGCAATCGCTAGAGGACATGGCACGGACAGAGAGTGCCGATGGTGCCAGCAGCCGGAGGACTGCAGGGGACCAGGCACATGCTGAGTCGGGCAGTGATGATGTGCCTCTGGAGATGTCCGCCATGTAGCAGCTGCAGGACAAGTGTCAGGGTGCATGAGGGTGTGCTTCACTTGGTCTCTGTGGTGGAGGAATCCAGGGAGAGTGTCAGTGATGGCATGAACCTCAGGGCAGAGCTTCAGGCTTCCTCCACTGAGAGATTGGCGACTCTCATAGAGAGGGGCTTCCAACGGATTGATCAGCATCTGATGGGGTTACGCTCAGACCTGCAAACCCTCACAGCGCTAATGGCCACAGTTGGCAATGTGGGAGATGTTCTGGGCACCAAGTGTTGCTGCTCGGTGCCCATCCATCTGCAGTGAGCAGGGAGGTCCAATGTGACCATACGTTGGCGCAGCAGCTGCCTGTCGTCGCTGCGAGCTCCTCTCAGGGAGCTCCGGATGAGGGGAGCAGCTCCTCCGCCCCTCTGCCAGTCAACGGTGCATCCGTTGAGGCTGCGACAACAGGGGAGGTGCCAGTTCTGGAACTCCCAGGTGGGGCCATCACAGGCTCCACAGGCCATAGGACGGCCACCAAGGTCATCGAGGCCAACAGGACAGCAGAATCAGCAGGCTGTCTCACAAGCCACTCCGAGTGATGGGGCGGCACCAAGATGTAGCACCCGCAAACGTAAGCATAAGGCACGTTAGGCATTCCACGGGTATGTCACTGGTGCTTTTCTGTTCCCTAGATTAGGGAATTTATTTTTGTCAACGTCGGAGCAACGTTTTGTCATGTTTTTGATGGCACCATCTGATGGATGGGAATAAAGTCCACATGTGTTACCATGGCTCCTTTGTGCTGCATTTGTATGTTTCACAGACATCTTATGAGTGTTTGAGTGGACATTGATGTTTCTGTGCTAAGCCCTTAGTTGCAGCTGATGAGGTGGAAGATTTAGCACTTAAGTGCCACGTATGGATGCGCCAAGCAATGCTGGTCCTGCAGATCCATGTGTGTGGAGCTAGCTGAAGGTTCGTTGGATTAAAGTGTCCCGGATGTCCCTGCCTCCTTGGTGTAATAGCGGGTCGACGTGCTGCCCCTCATCATCGCCCTGTGCTTCCTCATCCTCTGAACCACGGCTGGATTCATCATGTGCAGTCTCATCCACTGCGTCAAGGTCTTCATCGTCAACTGCATCCCCCCTTTCCAGCGCAAGATTGTGCAGAGCGCAGCATGCTACCACTATCACAGAGACGCCACCTGGGGGGTACTGGAGTGCGCCCTCTGAGCGGTCCAGGCGTCGGAAGTGCATCTTGAGAAGACCGATGGCTCTCTCCACCACAGCTCTTGTGGTGCCGAGGCTCCTATTGTAGCGCTCCTCAGCTTCTGTTCTTGGATGGCGGAGGGGCGTCATGAGCCACCTTCTGAGGGGATAGCCCTCGTCACCCACCAGCCAACCATCCAGCCAAGCCAAAGCACTGAAGAGCCCCGGCACCTGGAAGTGTCTGAGGATGTAGGCGTCGTGGGAACTGCCTGGGTACCTTGCACAGACTTGCAGAATCTGCATCCTGTGATCACACACTATCTGCACGTTCATGGAGTGGAAGCCCTTCCTGTTGACGAAGGCACCGGGCTCACCTGCTGGTGCCTTGATGGCCACATGTGTACAGTTTATTGCACCCTGGACATGGGGGAAGCCAGCAATGGCCGCGAAGCCTCTGGCTCACTGTATCTGACTTGCCTAGTCACAGTGGAAGTGGATGAAGGTCAATGCCCGTCTGAACAGAGCGTCTGTAACCTGCTTGACACAAGTGTGGACAGCTGATTGGGAGACACCGCAAAGATCACCCACCTACCCCTGGAAGGAGCCAGATGCATAGAAGTGGAGGGCAACTGTGAGCTTCAGAGCTGCACACAGTTAGGAGATATCTCAGGGCCAATCATCTGACAGATATAGTTGACTGTTTCCCTTGAGAGTCGGAGCCTCCTTCGGCACTGCACCTCAGTCATATTGAGGTAGCTGCTTCGCCACCTGTATACCCTGGCAGCAGGATAGTGGCGTCTTCTGCGGCCCCTTCCACCTTGGACAGCCTCTTGGCCCTGCGCCCCTTGTGCCTGCGCCTGGCCTCCCAAATGTGGCTCCCCTGCAGGCTGATTTCCAATCCTAGCCTCCTCCTTATTCTAGCCCTCCCTTCCTCCTCAGAGGAGCTGCCTCCAGTGGAGATGTCAGAACCCATTCCCAGGCTAAAGGGAGGCCTCCAGAAAGCTGCAGGCCCGATAAAGATTACTGTCTGCAGAGTGCTGAGCTGAATCTTCAAAGTACAGAGAAAGCTGCTGGAAATCGATCTGAACTGCTACCGATCACACAGGCAAGTTTAAAACACTTGCTGTAATAAATACTTCACATAAAACATTGACAACCCCACTGAGCCCACATATCCCGCTTGTGGATGAGTTTTGTTAAAAAGTCACGCACCCGCCTGCCCGTTGCACCCATGCGCCGAGCCGAAGATTGCACGGGTGCCTCAAAATCGGTGTTGATTGCCGAGTTAAGGGCCTTAACAAGCCCTTTAATTAATGGCGGGCGCACGTCGCACTTCATCGCGCACCTGCCCAGCTAAATATCGTGATGGCGCGTGGTGACGTAGGGACATTCGCCCGACATCAGCGCGTGCCATTTTAAGTGCTGACGTGCGGGGCCCGCCACCCGCAAGTCATCCAGAAAATTCTGCCCAAAGTATTTGTTTAGTTTCTCTACCATTTCCTTATTCCCTATTATAAATTCTCCTGACTCTGCCCGTAGTGGGCCCCCATTTTTCTTTCCTTTTTACAGACCTATAGAAGCTTTTACAGTCAGTTTTTATGTTTCTCACTAGTTTACTTTCATATTCTAATTTCTCTTTCTTTATCAGTTTCTTGGTCCTCTGCTGAATTCTAAAATGCTACCAATTCTCAGGCTTACTACTTTTTTGGCAACTTTATAAGCCTCTTCCTTTGATCTAATACAATCTTTAACTTCTCTTGTTAGCCATGGTTGGATCACTTTTCCAATGGTTTTTATGTCCCACAGGAATGTAAGTTTGTTGTAAACCATGTATTAATTCTTTAAATGCTAGCCATTACCTGTCTACTATCATACTTTTCAATGTAGTTTCCTGATCTACCCCAGCCAATTTTCCCCTCGTATCTTCAGTTTCCTTTGTTTAGACCCTACTCTTTGATTGAACTACATAATTTTCAAATTTAATATAAAATTCAACATATTATGGTCACTCTTCCCTAGAGGTTCCTTTACAATGAGATTATTAGTTATCTCTTTCTCCTTGCACAATACTAGATCGCTAATAGCCCATTTTCTAGTTGGTTCCTCAACATACTGTTCTAGAAAAACCATCTCTAATGCATTCCAGGAATTTGTCCTCCACAGCATTCATGCTAATTTTGTTTAACCAATCAATATGTAGATTGAAGACCCCATGATTACTGTATTACCCTTGTTACATGTGCTTCTAATTTCCTGTTTTATACCATGCCTTACATTACCACTACTGTTTGGTGGCCTATAATCAACTTGTACCAATGTTTGCTGTCCCTTGCTGTTTTTTAGTCCCAGCCAAAATGATTCTACATCTTGAGCTTCTGACCTAAGATCCCCTCTCACTAATATACTGACTTTGTCCTTTATTAACAGTGCTACCCACCTCTTTTTCCTTTTTGCCTTCCTTCCAAATGTCAAATACCCTGGAATATTCAGTCCCCGCCTTGGTCACCCCAGAGCAACATCTCCGTAATGGCAATTAGATCATACCTGTTTACTTCCATTTGACCTGTCAATTCATCTACCTTGTTGCGAATGATGTGTACATTCAGATAGAGTGCCATTAATTTTGTCTTTTTATTATTTTGCAATCTCTAGCCTTATCTGTTGGTGCACTCTTATGTTTTTATGCTCTGGCCCTTCCTGCCACAATCAGATTATCCCTTATTCCTACCTTGCTCTCTAGCCTTGTCCTGTCTCTTTAATTTATCACATCTTCTCACACTTGATCCCTCACCCCCACTATTTAATTTAAAGCCTCTATACCACTCTGGTTACACAACTCACTAGAACATTGTTCTGAGCAGAGTTCAGGTGAAGACCATCCCAATGGTACAGCTCCCACTATCCCCAGTACTGGTGCCAATGTCCCATGAATCAAAATCCATTTCTCTCACACCAACCTTTGAGCCACACATTCATTTCTCTAATCTTATTTACCCTCGTGCTCGTGGCTCAGGTAATAATTATTACCTTTGAGGTTTTGCTTTTTCATTTACCCCTAGCTGCTCATATTCTCTAAGCAGAACCTCTTTCCTAGTCCTACCTAGGTTGTTAGTACCTATGTAGATCACAACAACTGGATCCCCACCCCACCTCCACACCCACTGCAAATTCCTCTCCAGCCCTGATCAGATGTCCCAAACCCTGGCACCAAGCAGGCAAGACAGCTGCCTGTTCTCGCTCTCAGCTGCAGGGCACTATGTCTATCTCCCTTACTATACTGTCCCCTACTACACTACATTCCTATTAATACAACCCCACTTGAATGGCTTTTTGCACCACGGTGCCTTGGTCAGTTCATTCATTCACCCTGCAGTCCTTGCTTTTGTCCACATAGGCTGCAAGAACCTTGAACCTGAACTAAATGTTCAAGGGCATTTGATATTTAGGAAAGATAGGCAAAAAGGGAAAAAAGGTGGGGTAACGCTGTTAATAAAGAATGAGATCAGTGAGAGAGGATCTTAGATCAAAAGATCAAGATGTAGAATCAGTTTGGGTGGGGCTGCAAACAGCAACGGGAAGAAAACATTGGTAGGAATTGTTTATAGGCCACCAAATGGTAGTGGTAATGCAGGGCATGGTATAAATCCGGAAATTAGGGGTCCATGTAGCAAGGGTAATACAGTAATCGTGGGGGATTTCAATCACATACAGTTGCTAAATGACTTACTGGCACATGCACAGTGAAATGTGGCATAAATATGAGAATAATCATTCTGTATCTATTGTATCTTACAACAAAATTGTACTTCTATTCATTGTACCATAACTGGTTTTACTATCAACCTTTTCTTTTTGCAATTACTGGATCCCAGGAATCAAAAATTCAAAATCACAAAGCTACATTTAAATGTAATGGCCCTTTATCAAGCACTGTTCCTATTTATACTGTTCACCGTGCACGGAATGGATATTTCCCTGATGACTATCATTAGCTGAACAAATTACAGAATCACTGCATGGATTAAGCTGTTAAACAGTCCACTTAGAACGCAGTGACAATAAAACTTAACATACAGGGCTAATTTTCCTCTCCCATCACCACTAGGCAACAGTGAAGAACAGCGCCTCAGCAGTACACTACACCTATGAGAGACATAAAGAACCCAATGTTTTCTACCATAGGCACAGGTCCTCCCTTGGCAGGATCTTACACTGGGAATAAGTGGGAGGAAACAAGATTTTAGCTGCAGGCATGACAAGCCTGTAGTGGCATTCCTGGCCACTAGCCTTTCCACAGCTGCTGGACAGCAACAGCTAGAGGAGCTCTACATCCAAAACTTATGCTGTGGAGGAAAGCACCAGTAGAAAAAGATATCAGCAATGAGTTTCCATGTTTAGGTTGCCACTGCCCCCATCCACCACCCAGACCCTCAACAGCACTGTGTGAACACCCCAGAGACAGTTGCAGCAGAAGGCGAGGTATACCAGCTATGAACTCCACCTGCCACCTCATTTCATTACTAATGTTTGCACCTAATTCAAGTACACACCTATTCACTGCTCCTCAAGGTAATACTGGAAATCCCAGTACTGGTGGAGATAAAGACCTGGCATAAATGATTCCCTATCCCTTTTCATTTTCATTGTTTCTGGAGGATGAGTGATCCAAAGGAAATTCACCTCATAATGTTTAGGAATTTGAATTTTTCAGTTTTACTGTCCCATGTGCCTTGTGTGTTATGCACTATAGACCGATAATTTTCCTGTGACATATAGACAAAACTAGAAGATGAATGATAAGTCTTTTTGAACTCTGATGAGTGTTCAAATTATAATCTTCAAAATATTTGAGCTCTTACTATTGTACGTGGATTGGAATGAAGGACCTATGACTTGTCTGCTCAACTATCTTATGACAATTTAAGTTTAGATGTTATTTTCAAGCTGAGTGTAACATCAACATTAGATATAATGTAAAAAACAGCCTGCAATAGAAAGGAATTAGGCTAAAGTTCTCGAAACTAAATTTCATTTGGTTAAATTTATTAACCTACTTCATCACTTAACAGCTTTTCTAGATGGTGATCCTCAAAGCCAAACATTTCTAACTGACAAAAACAATAATTTCCATGAACGAGAATAAAGGCACTTATGCAGGAGGGTCGAAAGCACTTGATTTTGTTTTTTTTTGTCATGAATTCCATAATTTGAACATGCATAATTAAAGGTAATTAAATATTCTTTCTGAAATGAACATTGTAATCAAAACATATTTAGAAATGTGATTTCTCACAACATCTGTATAATCTGTAGAACAGAATTTTTTTTTTTCTAAATTTAAATAATATGATCTGAATAATTCAACAGAATAAAAGATGGAAGCAGTACCCAGTGGTCTGTGCACATACTTGAATGTGCATACACACAGAGAATAAAGCATTCACAAACACAGAATAAACCATTTACTCTCACACATACACAAACACACACAGGATAAATCAATCACTTACACAGAATAAGCCTACTGATGGGTGATTCAACATTTAGCAGAATTGATAGGTATTTCTGCGGCTGCAGATGTGAATCCAGAATTGCCTCCCTGGTGCCAGGGTTAAGGATGTTACTGAATGGTTGCAGAATACCCTGAGGGGGGAGGGTGAACAGTCATGGTCCACATTGGTACAAATTACAGGGATGTGGCCCTGCAGTCTGAATTTAGGGAGCTACATAGGGAATTAGCAGGCAGGACCTCAAAAGTAGTAATCTCCAGATTAAACCCAGTACCATAAGCAAGTGAGTATAGAAAGAGGAGGATAAAGCAGATGAAGGTGGGGCCGGAAAAATGGAGCAAGAACGAGGGCTTTAGATTTTTGGGACATTGGGACCAGCTCTGATGGAGATCAGACCTGTAGAGGCCGACTGGTTTTGTTCGGTGTAACCTATAGTCCACCAGCCAGTAGGAAGGATGTAGAGGAACAATTCTGCAAGGAAATTGCAGAGAGGTGCAAGAATTATAAAGTAGTTATAATGGGGGACTTTAATTATCCAAATATAGACTGAGATAGGTGTAGTGTAAAAGACAGTGAGGAGCAAGAGTTCCTAGACTATATACAAGAGATTTTTCTACAGCAGTATGTTTCCAGTCCAATGAGAAAGGAGGCGCTACTACACCTAGTTCTTGGGAATGAGGTGGGCCAAGTGGATCAAGTGTCAGCTGGAGAATATGTAGGGAAGAGTGATCATTGTATCATAAGGTTTAAGGCGACCATGGAAAAGGACAAAGAACAATACAGGGTAAGAATAATTTTGTTTTATTATTCATTCACGGGATGTGGGCTTCGCTGGCTGGGCCAGCATTTATTGCCCATCCCTACTTGCCCTTGAGAAGGTGGTGGTGAGCTGCCTTCTTGAACCGCTGCAGTCCATGTGGTGTAGGTTCACCCACAGTGCTGTTAGGAAGGGAGTTCCAGGATTTTGCAATATATTTCCAAGTCAGGATAGTGAGTGACTTGGAGGGGAATTTCCAGGTGGCGGTGTTCCCATGAGTCTGCTTGTCCTTCTAGATAGTAGTGGTCGTGGGTTTGGAAGGTGCTGTCAAAGGAGCCTTGGTGAATTTTTGCAGTGCATCTTGTAGATGGTACACACTGCTGCCACTGTGCGTCGGTGGTGGAGGGAGTGAATGTTTGTGGATGTAATGCCAAACAAGCAGGCTGCTTTGTCCTGGATGCTGTAAAGCTTCTTGAGTGCTGTGGGAGCTGCACTCATCCAGGCTAGTAGAGTATTCCATTACACTCCTGACTAGTGCATTGTAGATGGTGGACAGGCTTTGGGGAGTCAGGAGATGAGTTACTTGTCACACGATTCCTAGCCTCTGACCTGCTCTTGTAGCCGTAGTATTTATATGGCTAGTCCAATTCAGTTTCTGGTCAATGGTAACCCCCAGGATGTTGATAGTGGGGATTCAGTGATGGTAATGCCATTGAACATCAAAGGGCGATGGTTGGATTCTCCCTTGTTGGAGATGGTCATCACCTGGCACTTGTGTGGAGCGACTGTTACTTGCGCTTGTCAGCCCAAGTCTTCCTTAGACTCAGGGTTGGTGCCGAAGGACTTGAGAATTGTAGATGTTGCACCCTTGTTCAAAGAAGGGAGTAAAAATAAGTTCAGCAAATACAGGTCAGTCAGTTTGACTTCAATGGTGGGAAAACTTCTAGAAACAATATTTCGGGCCAAAATGAATAGCCACATGGACAAATTCAGGTTAATTAAGGAAAACCAGCATGGATTTGTTAGGGGAAAATCGTATTTGACTAAGATGCTGGAGTTTTTTGAAATGGTAACAGAGAGGGTTGATGAGAGCAATGCTGTTGATGTGGTGTGCATGGACTTCCAAAAGGCATTTGATACAGTGCCACATAACACACCTGTGAGAAAAGTTATAGCTGATAGAATAAAAGGGACAGTGGCAACATGGATACAAAATTGGCTGAGTGACAGGAAACAGGGAGTAGTGGTTAATGGATGTTTTTCAGGCTGGAGGAAGGTCTGCAGTGGAGTTCCCCAGGGGTCAGTGTTGAGACCCTTGCTTTTCCTGATATACATTAATGACCTATACCTTGGTGTACAAAGCACAATTTCAAAATTTGCAGATGAAATGAACCCTTGGAAGCATTGTGAACTGTGAGGAGGATAATCCAGAATTGGGGGAATGGGAGGTGAAGTCCAATGTGGAGAAATGTGAAGTGATTCATTTTGGTAGGAAGAGCACGGAGAGACAATATAAAATATTGTAACTCTAAAGAAGGTACAGAAGCAAAGGGACCTCTGTGTATATGTGCATAAATCATGGAAGGTGACAGGACAGGTTGAGAGAGTGGTTAATAAAGCGTACAGTATCCTAGACTTCATTAATAGGGACATAGAGTGCAAGAGCAAGAAGGTTATGTTGGAAATTGTATAAGTCACTAGTTCAGTTTCAATTGGAGTATTGCATCCAGTTCTGGCCACTGAACTTTAGGAAAGATGTGAAAGCATTGGAGAGAGTGCAGAAAGGATTCATGAGAATAGTTTGTAACTTCAGTTATGAAGATAGATTGGAGAAGTTCAGACTGTCTTCCTTGAAGAGAAGGTTGAGAGGAGATTTGATAGAGGTATTCAAAATCATGAGGGGTCTGGACAGAGTAGATAGGGAGAAACTGTTCCCACTCATGAAAGGATTGAGAACCAGAGAGCACAGATTTAATGTAATTGGCAAACATAGCAAAAGCAACATGAAGAAAAGCTTGCAGCGAGTGGCTAATGTTTGGAATACTGTGCCTGAGAGTGTGCTGGAGGCTGGTTCAATCAAGTGAATTAGACTGTTATCTGAAAAGGAAGTGTATGCAGGATTATGGGGAGAAGGTGGAAGAATGGCACTTGGTGAATTGCTCATTAGGAGAGCCAGTGCACACACGACGGGCCGAATAGCCGCCTTCTGCCCTGTAAAAATTCTGTGATTCTGTAAAGCTACTTACTCTCACACAAAGAATTAACAACTCAGTCATTCACACACTCAGTAGGTTTGCTATTTATTCACATACATTATTATACATACACATTCTCCTATTCATATACTCTCACTGCTTATACATACACTAACTGGCTCACACACTCATCCACACACTCATATACAATCTCATTCATGCATCTTCAACTATTTAGTGCACTCCCTTACACATACAACTTTTATTCATTCACTTATGCACACACACACTCACAATGCACTCTCTGATTAACACTCATCTACTCATTCAGACTTCCACATTCGTTCTCATTTTAGCTATTCAGACTCTCACTATCTCATTCATTCACAGAATCTCTCACACACACAATTACTGGTGCATTCGCCAACTCAAGTATTCCCATACACTCATTCGCTCTCAGACAGCAACATATTCTAAAAATAAAAACAAAAAGCTAAAAGCTAAAAGCACATATTCTCTCGCTCACTCACACACGATAAAGACGAATGAGAATAATCCAGCCGCGACACACACCTGCGGAGCGGGTTCATTTGAAGATTCCTGGTGTAGACCTGATGTGCAATCAGCCAAATCCTGCCATACCGTTTCATCTATAGTCACGAATGCTAAAAACAAAGCGGTCTGAGTTTTGAATAAAGATGACACGATGTACATATGTGTGTCCAAAGGATCGAATAAAACTGCTGCCTGTACCTGAGTCTGGTGTATTCACTGTTGCTTCGGAATAAATGGTCACCTGCGAGGTCGACCCGTGGACCTTGTGGTGATCTTTCTGCACATCGCAGGGGAATAGCTATTTAAAGAGAATAAAAAGCAGTATTTTTTATAAATATAATTTAAATATTAAAATATGTATATTGTTCAAATGCATCAATAATAAGCATTCAGAAGCGTACAAAGACGGAGAATTGAAATTAAAATATCAACTCTACATTAAATAGAAGAAATGTACTGATTGGAGAATTGTCCGTTTATAACTAACCTAAGATGATATTAAAACGGCAAGTTTTCCTAAAACAATTCCTATCACCATGCAGTAAGTTAATTGTTAATCGGGCAGTTTACTTATACAGAAATATAAAGTATAACTAATACCCCAACACTGACAACCAATTTGAAAAGAGAAATCGCACTTGACTCTCCGATGACTAAACTCTTCACTAAGGGACGATTTAAAGATTCGCTAAGTAGGGGTGTGTACCTTTTGATCAACTTTTGGTTGTTTTTTGCCAGAAGTGCGGATCGGCAACTCCACCATCCTGTTCGGGTAAATTTCTCCAAAGACTTTTCTTCCATTTTGCATTTCCACTGGCTTTTCAGTTAAAACAATATAAGAGAGATATATTTTCACTTCTATTTAGCATCAATGAATACGATTTTTTTTACTGTGTTATATACTCTGAAGGCTTATCAATTATGCTTGGTAAGTTGATCATTTATGTTTTAAATGACCTAAAGCTAACGAATAAAATGACTGTCGGTTGGAACGATGTTGGTCTTATAGCAGGAACATGCACCGTTATTTGCTTCACCCAATCAAACCCTTCCCATTCCGTCTCTACGGGACTAGCGTCCCTGGAGATGCTTAATTGTAGCAGAAAGGAGCAATTAATGTCCTCTCCAAACAGGCAGAGGGAGCGCCAGAGGTGGCGCCTTAAAGACAAGTCAATCTGTGCACGGCCAGAGCGCTACATTTAAACTGCCACAGCCTCCAGAGACCATTCGTTTCCTTAATCTGCTGTAATACTCCGCGTTGCGCCCTTTTCTCACCCATTGGCGCCACCTCAACTGTAATTTTACACAACTGGACAAATGTTCAGAAATGCAGCCCTTAACGAGGTCCGACGTTAAACCCAAGTCCCTTGTTACATGACAGCGCGAAAAGCGTTTGTACTTTCAGCCCCGAGAGATCGGATCATGGTGATCATCGTAAAGGGCAATTACCGAGCTTTGTCAGTCTGACAGAGTGATATTAGTGTGGACACTAAACAATCCCGCCATGAAAGTACTTCAGAACCTAATATATGTTGATTTAACACAGCCAAATGTTAACGCTTTCAAGACAGTGAATAGTACAAATGCGTATTATCGAGAAGTTATTAATTATTGCTATTAAACTGCATTATTATTTGGGAAAATGATATTTTTTCTTATTGTAATACGATTATGTTTACGGTGTGTCCTTTTAAGGAGTGGTGGATGTGAGATGGAAAAAGGGTTCTTTTAAAATAAAGTACTGGCTGTAATGTATGTAAATAAACACAAAAACACTTCGAATGATTTAAGATGCTGATTTAATGTTTTGCTGTGCAGGAGTCGGGCTGAGCCAACACGTGTACAAAATGAGGAACTGATTGAATGTCAATAACAACTTAGTAATGTACCTCGGGGGTAACTTTTATTTGTAAAGTTGTGTTTACATGAAGTCCATTAATATTAAATGATAAAGGTGAGAGAGAGCTTGTATTTCTGTGGGTTTCTATTTCCTTTGGAACGGATAATAATTATTAAAATTTGGAAGCAATCTCTTTTTTATTATTATTTCCTTTATATATGGAAATTATTGATCATTGGTATTTGAATGGGAAGTAAATGAGACTGAATCAGCCTGCTGCAATAAAGCCTTTCTTTAATCAGGTATCAACATGACAAGAGCAACAGGAGAGCTTTAGGAACAGGAGTAGGCCATTCAGCCCCTCCAGCCTTCCCCGATATTCAATTAGATCATGGCTGATTTGTGCTTCCATTCCATTAACACACCCTTACTCCATATCCCCTGATATTCTCACCGAACAAAAATTTAGCTCAGCCTTGAAAGCTCCAAATGTCCTAACATCCACACAATTTGGAGGCAGAGAGTTTCTAGTATCTTTATTTGTGAAAATGTGCTTCCTTGTTTTGCTCCTGAATTTAAATATTATGTTCTGATGAAGAGTCATACGGACTCGAAACGTTAACTGTATTCTTCTCCGCAGATGCTGTCAGACCTACTGAGTTTTTCCAGCTATTTTTATTTTTGTTTCTGATTTCCAGCATCCGCAGTATTTTGTTTAAATATTATGTCCATTAGTTCTTGATTCCCCGCCAGAAGAATTGGTTTAAAATCCTTTCAAATCCTTTTATCAAATCCTTTCTAACATTTTAAACACTTCGATCAGGCTATACCTTGATCTTGTATGCAGGTGAATATAAACCAAAAGCAAAATGCTGAAGATACTGAAAATTTAACATAAAAACAGGAAATGCTGTAAATTCTCAACCGTTGTGGCAGTATCTCCGGAGAGAGAGAGAGAAGCATAGTTAACGTTTCGGATCTTGAGCTTTTACCAGAACTAGGAGATTGAACATAAATAAATAGAAACCAAGTTTATGCAACCCGTCCTGGTAATTTAACCCCCTAAACCCCACTATCATTCTGCTAAACCCACTCTCAGTTCAGAGTTGGTTCTAACTCTGGCTTGTGGAAAGTTCAAGAATGGTCAATGGGACAAATACTGATTTTTTGTTTAAGGATACAGGGATAATGATTTTCATTCTGTTTGTCAGCAGCAAGGAAACTCTGGGAGAACTGCCAGATTTCCCAGAATGAAGTAGGTTCTATTTTAGCAGTTTGACTACATATCCTTAGTGAGGGAAATGAATTATTGGGAGGTGAAGAGCTTTAGGATATCCTTTGGATGAGATGGATAAATACAATTCATTTCTTTGCATCTATGCATGATTACTTTATGCCGGCTGTCTGTTTGCTATTTTTAAAAAATATTTTACAGTAGTTTATACTAATTACTTTCCATTTATTTGTGCTCCAGTCTAAAATAAACCTGTTTGGATTTATCAAACAACCATATTGTACAATGATTATAAATGATGTGGTATTACTAATATTGTGGTTGACAATTATGGAAAGGTTTAAATATGAATACATACAGGATGGTCTATATAGATCTTGTCCAGATTTCAATTTGTTTATCTATCATTGAAAAGCTGTTCCTTAGCTTGAGTTCTTCTCAGTTTAAATTCTATTTCTGAAAGGTGAAACTTAAAATAAGGACAAAAACTCAATGCTCTGAAGAAGTCATATGGACTCGAAATGGTAACTTTGTTTCACTCTTCACAGATGCTGCCAAGCCTGCTGAGTTTTTCCAGCATTTTCTGTTTTGATTTCAGATTTCCAGCATCCACAGTATTTGGCTTTTACAAAATTCCAATTACCTGATACGTCAGCAGGAAATAAGCAACCCAGTATGGGACTGAGCTATACAGGTGAGGAATGTCCAAGGTTCAATTTCTGAGTTTCCTGATCACAACTAGGCTGCAGTAGATGCATTATAATGCTCAGTATTAGCACTTAGACCCAGAGGTCATAGATTGGGTTCAAATTCCAATCCAACAAGTTGAGTACAAAATCGAGTTCTGGGAAAGAGCTGCACTGTTGGAGGTGTTGTCTTTCTGATGAGACTTTAAAACCAACGTGTTGCACAATTTTGAAGAGCAGGGGAGTTCTCCCTTGTGTCCTGGCCAATATGTATCCCACAACCAATATCACTTGCTCTTTGTGAGAACACGTGTACAGGTTGACTGCGTGTTTCCGACAGCAGTGACTACACTTACAATGGCCGCAAAGGGCTTTGGGACGTTGTGAAAGCTGTTTTATAAAGGCAAGGCATTACTTACATAGAATTGAGTGTAACATGAAGGAAACACAACACAATTTTTCCATTCGTGATTGTTATCTAGAAAATGGCAACTTTGGTCTGTACAGTGAATGCTCACAGCCTTCCCACTGACATGGTTCACATGTGAAAGATGACTACATAGGTGAGGTGCTAGAGGGCTCTTCAATGAACCAATGTCTTCAGAGGAGAAGGAGAAAGTCAGCAGGGAATGAATACTCGACGCAATCACATTTATGCAGCGTTAAGCACGCAATCAATTAAAGGATTGGATAAATGGACCGATTCATTTATTGACCCAGATTTAGTCATGAACACAGATGAGAACTGGAGGGATTTGTAAACAAGAAGCATTTATTAGTCATGAGAAGGAAACTGGGCTATCAAACTAAATAAATAATTAAATGCTTAGTGAAATAAATCCATAGTGCCTCGTGAATTCAACATCTTAAAATAAAATATAAAATACATACAGTCGCCATGTACACTATTTACAGGTTACAGTACTTTTTTGCCATAGTAAATGTCAGTGCATTTAGGTTGGATGTGGTTTCACTTGTTCTAAATTAAGTGGGTCAACTTCTAAATTGTTGTCATCAAGTTTCGGTTATTTCCTCCACCACCCCTGCATTTTAATGGCATATTTATCATTCCTATCTACATGCAGTAAACAATCTGACCTAACCACAGGTTCTCACCTAAACTAAAGCTATATTCCATAAATGTAAACTAACCACCACATCAATTTCCATGTATTTTCTATACCTGCATTTAACAATTTATTCGAATCGGATGCAATTTTATTCGGCTAACATTGATATAATGCTCTGTGGGAACAAACGTGACCGGGGTGTAACTGCGAAACATTTCATAATTCAGCGCTGAGCTCATTATCTGTCGGCCCAAAGAGCTGGAAGGGGGCCAGTGACTCTTCGTTCAAAGCCGCCAGCAACTTCAGTTTCGCTACACAGTCCTCCAACACGCAGGGCGAGTAATCGCTGAACTCTAGCTGGAATCCTTCCTTGGGATGTAACATACGATCGGCCAAGCTCAGGGCAGAGATGGCCAGCAAGGAGGGCGGGTAGCTGTTGAAGGAGTAATCGGCGAAGCTGAGCTCAGCAAGGCGCCTGGCTAGGCGTTCAGCGCTGACGGCCCGGCTGCGTGGCTGCTGATGCTCCACCCTCGTGTTGGTGAAATAGTCCAAAAAAAAGTCCACACTCGGTGCAGCCAGCTCGAAGTCGAGTTTGATTAGGATGATGCACTCCAGGTTCCGGAGCTGATCACCAGTAAAAGCATCACAGCAGAGGGAAAGCAGCTGTTTAATTTTGGGAGGGTGAACTTCAACCTGGGGAGATGGAATAAATAGAATCAGATGAAAAAAAGCAACATGTTGAGCTTCCGCCGTTATTTAGTCTTACTTCAGGATTTGAGCGCACGCTTCAGCAATTTTCTGAGGGAGTGCTGTAATTGTGATTCAGATGAGGCCTTAAACCCATGCCCTGTTTGCCAACCGGATGGATGTAAAAGATCCCATGGCACTCTCTGAAGCAGAACAGGAGAGGTTCCCCTGGCCGTCTGCTCAATATTCTTTCCTCAACCAATATTACAGAAATCAGACTAACTAGTCATCTATCTCACTGACTGTTTATGTGTCTGTTCTATGTCCGAACAAATAATCAATGATTATTATTGCAGATGATACAAAGATAGGTGGAGGGACAGGTAGTATTGAGGAGGCGGGGAGGCTGCAGAAGGATTTGGACAGGTTAGGAGAATGGGCAAAGAAGTGGCAGATGGAATACAACGTGGGGAAGTGTGAGGTCATGCACTTTGGTAGGAAGAATAGAGGCATAGACTATTTTCTAAATGGGGAGAGAATTCAGAAATCTGGAATGCAAAGGGACTTGGGAGTCCTGGTCCAGGATTCTCTTAAGGTTAACTTGCTGGTTGTGTCGGTAGTTAGGAAGGCAAATGCAATGTTGGCATTTATTTCGAGAGGACTAGAATATAAAAGCAGGAATGTGCTGCTGAGGCTTTATAAGGCTCTGGTCAGACCACATTTAGAATATTGTGAGCAATTTTGGGCCCCGTATCTCAGGAAGGATGTGCTGGCCCTGGAGAGGGTTCAGAGGAGGTTCAGGAGAATGATCCCAGGAATGAAAGGTTTAACATATGAGGAACGTTTGAGGACTCTGGGTCTATACTCGATGGAGTTTAGAAGGATGAGGGGGGATCTGATTGAAATTTACAGAATACTGAAAGGCCTGGATAGAGTGGACGTGGGGAAGATGTTTCCATTAGTAGGAGACACTAGGACCCGAGGGCACAGCCTCAGAGTAAAGGGAAGACCTTTTAGAACAGAGATGAGGAGAAACTTCTTTAGCCAGAGAGTGGTGAATCTATGGAATTCATTTTCACAGAAGGCTGTGGAGGCCAGGTCATTGAGTGTATTTAAGACCGAGATAGATAGGTTCTTGATTGGTAAGGGGATCAAAGGTTACGGGAAAAGGCGGAAGAATGGGGTTGAGAAATTTATCAGCCATGATTGAATGGTGGAGCAGACTCGATGGGCCGAATGGCCTAATTTCTGCTTCTATGTCTTATGGTCTTATGATTACATTTCAGAAGTAGAAAATTGGCGATGAAACTAGTTTGGTAATGAACACAAATTGGACATCTGGCTAGATATAGCAGACTATTAAAACGTTGTAGTCTCTACGCTCATTACAAATGCAGCTTCCTGCGGAGAACGCGGGATTATGGAATCACCCTTATAATGTTTCCTACAGATATGAAAGTTATTTCATGCGTTGTTAGTTTTCACTTAAGTATGGCGTGATCAGGTGACACTTCATGTCATCACTGTTCAGTTATGATTCAGTGATGTTTAATGAGGTATTCTATTGCCTTTCATGTTGTTGCCTAGTGCTAAGCTGTCGACAAAAAAAGTTCCAGGCTTCCCACAGTGTATCTGAAATAAAAACAGAAAATGCTGGAAAAACACTGCAGTACTTTGCTTCCCTCCCCACAATGTACGGCTCGGTGAGTAATGCTGCCGCACACCAATCAGGAAGGCCCTGGTTTGATGTCCTTGTTGGCAAGTTAGCTGATCTTAGCTGGGATGGTGCTATAGGGGCATTTTATCTTGTGTTAGAGAGGAGGTCACAGTATAAATTCCCATTCCGTATTCTAATCTAATGGCCTATCCGCAAGGTATCCATGGATGTCAAGTCACCACAACACTCAGCTCATTGGGAACATCCATCCTCGCCCTAGCCACCAATGTCTGTGCTCCGTGGCTAGGCTGGCACATGAAAACTTGCCCTCTGGGTGAACTACTGCTCTGCCCATGGAAATGTTCCCCACTATGAGTATGTTCAGGAGAGAAAGCTGGCGGAAATATCCCAGTTATTTGTGGGAAGCCTAAACCACCACGTTAGACTCAGATCTGTAAATGGAAGGAGCAGGTACTCCCATAGCTAAATCAGAATTGACACTTTAATATTGCTTATGACCAATATTCAGTCGATTTTAAGCTCCGTGAAATAAATGACGTGCATCTTTTATTCTGATTGATTTGACTTGCTGTTTTAAAGAGGGTTTCAGGAGCGGGCGCTGGAATAAGCCACTCACTTGTTTGCATGCAAGGAGAAGCGAAGTTACCCCAACAAGTTGGAAACAATCCGAAGCCACGGGGGTCGTTTGAAGGAAACGGTCCATGATGTTCACAGTGAGGCACATAGATTCAAAGGAGAAGTTAAAGTACCTGTGAACCGGGATCAGCCAGCTCACCAGTTTACATCGGTCTTCTGCAGTTACCTGTGAGGAGACAATAACATACAGAAATATACATCCGGAGCGACAGGTTTGTCATTAGATATTCATTCTAATATAATGGTGCCTCTTTCGTCTGTTGCAACTTGTCCCCTTAAACTGCGGAAACCTCTCAGTCCTCCGAGTACAGATTCCGTCCTTCCAAACTTCGGCTGTGGGGATAAAACACTTAAGGTGAGTGTACTTGTGGCTACCCTGCTAGTGATGGGAGCAAACTGTGCCAATGAATCAGGAATTTCATATGACGGATGTACTGGGGCAGTGTGGAAATGTTTGAATTACAAGTGACTGGATGTTAGTGCCAGCGATGGTAGCTGCACTCGTGTCCGCCTCTGTAAACAGTGTGGTCAGCTATTCCATTCAATATAAGGTAAGCAGGCCAATTGTAAAAGCAGCTTACAACACTTCTGATATAAACAGTATTTGCAGTAATTATATTGGGCCATAAGAAATTCTGCGCTAAGCGGTTGGTTTTAAGGGCTGTCGAAATACTTCCATCGATTTGATGTTATTTCTTACCTGCGGCTGACGTGCCAAGCAATTCCGGGGGTGAAATTTCTTCTCAGATCCTCGATTAAGATCGTAACATTTCTCCCCGTATTCTCTAAAAATGTGTAAGTCAAGCTGAGTAGTCAGCCCGCGGGAGGGCCAGCTGTTTCTAAGAGCGGGACTGGCACAGTCTGCATCTGAGAGGCTCGAACAAGGTGACAGGTCAACACAAATTCCGCTGTCACATCGGCTGGATGCTGGGCTCAGTTTTCTGTATCTTGGGCTCTTGGGTCTTTTAACCGGCGCTCTGACACCGGCGCAGCCAGGGATGGTTTCAGCCCTGTCTTCGGGAGTAACATCCTCACTCGCCGCGTCCCGACGCTTCCTTTTGGCGGGGCTGTACTGGCTCAGCAGCGGCTGCCGTGAAGGCTCTTCGCCCATAGCGCTGGCGACCATGGTTGCAGTGCCGGGGATCTGAAAGGCTCGGTTCTCATTCTGAATCCTACATCTGGCTCTGGGCAGCTGCAGCCTCGCGCGTTATTGGCCCGTCCGCCTGGAAAGTTGCCACGTTTTTTTTTTAATTTCACGTCACCCTGGCGCTGCAGGGTGGCAGTTTTCCCGGTCAAATGACCGCTCATCGTTCATTCCCCACCCATCCCCCCCTCCCTCCCTCTCGCCTTGGCTGGGGTGTAATATCCGCGGCACGCGCCCACCTGTTGCATGGCAACGGGCTGAGTTGTCAATTTCAGCTGGGCTGATCTGCCCAGCAGCAAAGCTCCCGCATGCCCCCGATTGGACCTGTAAGAATTCCGACAGTTTCTGCTGTAATCGAAGCACCAGAAACACTTAACAACCGGCACCTTGTTTCACAGACAAATGCAGACAAAATAATCGCGGGGTGACAACACCAGACAAAGTAATCAGGATGTAAACAATGATCAAATCGGTGCCTCTGTCAGCATGGGAGAGAGCGATAAGATCAAGCCAACTGTAACGGCGATCAAGTACCAACTGAACTTCACCCAGGGAAGCCGCGGAGACAGAAATGCACTGAATCTTCTAAACAAATGCTCCTGGTCATGCAAATGTCATGAGATTTTTAAAAAAATTTACACTGTCCAATATGTGGAAAGGATTGTCAGGGGGGAAAATCTGAGTAAGAACGAGCCTTTAAAGGTGTGTGAAAGTTTGAGGCTAGATTTTCTTCAGTGTATCACAACTTTAACTTTAACATAAAGATAAAAAACAAAAAACTGCGGATGCTGGAAATCCAAAACGAAAACAGAATTACCTGGAAAAACCCATAACTTTAACATCACGTCTTAAATAACATCGGATAAATAAATAAACCAGAAAAAGCATATTAAGACTAGCAATATTTTCAATGCCGAGGCCCAAATAGCAGATGCAGATTATTTCTGATTTTCAAATATCGCCGTACATTTAATCTCAATAACTCTGAAGGGACAATCCACACACTTTTCCAAGACAAAGCTCCCACCAACCTGGCCTGCTTCCTGTAAAGTCATTTTATTACCTGATGCTCATGCGAGGATATTTGCATTAAATAAAATGTTAATAGATGTTGAAGATTGTGCTTTGCATGATATTTGGTATTTGTTCTGAAATTCGTGATTTAGAAGGTATGATAATGAAATAAACACTGAGACAATGAGATAAACGCCTACTCTACACATTTATAAATACAATATAATGGGGTTCCAACCGCCTCTAAAGTATGCATTGTCCGTTTCGCGAGTCTATTGAAATTGGAGTTCTGTTGTGCTGACAGTTTCCACCATGCCATACTCAAATATATGGAATAAAAGAGGAGCGGGAGTTGCCGCGCTGAACTCGGCGAAGGAGGGCTCCCCTGGGGAGTGATGTCAGACGCCAGGCACTGAGAGTCGCAGTTTCTCTGTACAGTCAGGCTGCAATCCGAGCCGAGACACATTCCAAACAAACACATCAGGACCTCAGCAGTAGAGCGCTAACTACATACTGCACCATTAACGCTTCACCGAGTTTATGGGATTAACAGCCAGTCAGTGCAAAGGCAACCAGCACAAGCTGTTCTCTCGCTGAAACGGAAATGGTCGATCAAGTTTTTCCACCTTTCACTACAATTCCTATTTTCATGTAATTGATCTAATTTGCTACTTCGAGCGTTGATATAATTCGTTTTAACTTTTGTTTTGGTTTGGTTTTAAATAAAACGTCACCAATTTATACCTTGATGTTACAATATTGAAAGTTTAGGCCTATTCTACTTAAATGCCCTTTAATAATCCTCGTTTTACATCCAATAAACGTCAACTGCAAAAAATAAACGGGTACATTTAATCTTCAAGTGTCGTTATTGTGTAACTATAAAAGTGGCTTTTGTAGAATAATAGAAATTAGAGGAAAATGGACGCCTATAGCTGGCAGTGTTCTTGGAATAAAATAATTATTTGTCCAACAAAGAATAATTTGTAAAGACTTTTGAATGATTTTGATAAGTAATAAAGAAATCGCAGTTACATGCTGGTACATAAATGTGTGATAGAATATTTATTTAAATTGTGACATTTGAAAACCATAAAAATACATGGACCGATTTGTAATTTCAGACATTTTCTTGGGTATCAATCTTTCCAGTAGTTTCTGTTTATATTTCAGATTTCCAGTATCTGCAAGATTTTACCAGATGTGTCAGCTTTGGCTCAGGGACAGCTGCTCACCTAATTCAGACAGCTGTGGGTCAAAGCCCCACTTCAGAGATTTAGAATCCGAGAATGATACAGCACAGAAGAAGGACATTTGGTCCATTTTACCTGTGCTAGTTCATTGCTAAAACTATCAAATTAGTCCCACTGCTCTTACTTCTTACTTCTGTAACTTTTTTCCCCTTTTAAGTACTTATCCAATTTCTTTTTGAAAGTTACGATGTCTGCTTTCACCATCCTTTCAGCCATTGTATTCCAAATCACAACAACTCAATGTGTAAAAAAACATTCCTCATGTCTCCTCAGCTTTTTTGACAATCATCTTAAATTTGTGTCCTCTGGTTGCTGACCCTTCTGTTACTGGAAACAGTTTCTGACTCTCCTCTTAACCTTTTCAGCACCAAGAGCAACAACCCAAGCTTCTCCAGTCTTCCCACATCATCCCTGGTAATACTCAATGCCTCTCGAATGCCTTAACATCCTTCCTAAAGTGTGCCCAGGATTAAACACAATACTCCAGCTGAGGTCTAACCAGTGTTTTATAAAGGTTTAGCATATTTTCCTTGCTTTTGTATGCCATTAGTAACAGCATTCTCCACTTGTCCTGCCACCTTGAAAAATGTGTGCACTTATTCCTCTAGGCTCTATGTTCCTGCACAACATTTCAAATTGAACCACTTAGGTTATATTTTCTATCCTCATTTATCCTACCAAAATGTATTCTTCTCGGTGTTAAATTTCATTTGCTACATGTCAGCCCAATACACGAACACAACATGTGGGCTGAAAGTGCAATGCAATACTGACAGAGAGCCGTGCTGTCTGAGGTGCCATCATTTGTATGAGATATGAAACCCAATTCCTGGCTGCCTTTTAGGCAGACATACATCATTTCACACTACTATTTGAAGAAGATCAGGGGAATTCCCCTTGTTATCCTGGTCAATATTTATACCTAAAGCAGATTATCTGGTTATTCCTGTTTGTGGGGCTTTGCTTTGTGTTAATTGGCTACTGTGTTTCCTACATCACAACAGTGACTGCACTTCAAAAATATTTTGTTGGCTGGAAGTTTCCTACCATTGATCAGGAGTATCAACATCATCATATATTTCCATCTCCAGAATATTGCTCAACTTTGCTCTTACTTCAGTTTATCTGCTGTTGAAACCTCAATTCATACCTCGAGACTTACCTCTCGACTTAAGTATTCCACAGGCAGGATGAGGTTTCCAAAAGAAAATAAAAATAAGATCAACATTTTTTAATTTCATTTATAATATGAGGGAACATGTTTTATAACATTTTAAAAATCTTTCTTTCTAATTTTTAAAACTGCTCATCTCCTTGAGGCAGCTCTGTGCCTCAGGGAGATTTTCAAGCATGCATGCACAAGGTTCGTGCTCACCTCCCCCCCTCCCCCGCCAACACAGGCAGTGCTAAGTGCTGCCGCTTGCATTTCACACTGGGTGTGAAATTGCGGTCCGGCCCCTATCGCAGGCAGTCCCTATCCTCCCCTGCCGAGCCTGCCCAACAAGAGCAAAATTCTGCCCTATGTCTTCCTTGTACCAATTCCTGTTCAGCCATCTCCAATGTGTTTACTGATCTACATTGGCTGTCGGTTAATTTTAAAATTCTCATCCTCGTTTTCAATCCCTCAATGGCCTTTCCCCTCCCTGTCTCTGTAATCTTCTCCAGCTGAATAAACCCACTAAATCTCTGAACTACACCAGTTTTGGCCTCTTAAGCACTCCCTATTTTAACACTCTATCTTTGGCAAGCATCCCTTCAGCTGCCTAGAATTCCCTTCTTAATTCTCACATCTCTTTCCTCCTTTAAGATGCTTTTTAGGTTCTCTTTCCTCCTTTAAAGTACTTGTGTTCTTGTGTCAAAACCTACCTCTTTGAATGAGCCTTTGGTCATCTAGACCAATATCTCCTTGTGTGACTCGGTGTCAAATTTTGTTCCACAACACTCCTGTAAAGTACCTTGGGATGTTTTGTTACATTAAGGGCACTATGGAAATGCAAGTTGCTGTTGTTAAAGTACTGGAATGTCCTGGACTCATGAAAGGCATAATATAAATACAAAATCTTTCATTCAATGTATTTTCATTAATTCTGCCCCTCTATAATCCAGAAAATGCATTATTGGCTATTATCTGCTCTTGTCATAATTGTATTATCCAAGGATTAGTTGCAGCAATTTGTTTGCTGTATTTATAATAGTTTTGTGCTATCATGTCATTCTCTTTGGTGTGCCAGAATATTAAATACAGAAGTTTCCTTTTATAGCTTAAAGCAACTCAATAGGTCCAAGGCACAATTTGGTAAATACAAAGTGATGCACTGCAGAAATACAGTGAGCAAAGTCCATTATGGATTAGACATCTGTTTTAATGACGCCTCCTGAAGAAATTTAATAGTCTTTTCTTGCTTGAAATACCAAATCCTTGATAGTACACTGAAGAACAATTTCCCTTTTTTCTCCTTCCAACATGCACTTTTTATCGCTGAGATACTTACAAACTCAGCAAAGACTATTAGAAGCTCCTAGCCTTTCCCATTGTCCTGGAAATTTTCAATTACTGTCTTTCCCAAACAACGAGAAATAAAACCATAAAAAATGTGACTAATGTTATCCAAAGTACGCAGGAGATATAATGCTTGCTGGCTCTTCCTCATTTACATGTTGCCTTTTGGTTGCATCATCCACATTGATAGCAGCCTCCAGACTCTGGCTTCAGCCTACCTTTGCAATGGCATCCAGCTTTATTTCACCTCTCAAGCCCTTCAGTCCAACTTTAGCCTCCTGAGCAACCCCTCTGCCTTGCTGCCTACTATTTGTTGCAGAGCCTTTGACTGTTCTTGACCTACTTTTTATTATTCATTCACAGATGACATACGATGACAGCAATTCTCCTGGTAGGAGTAGCTACAAGCAGCAGCATGAATGTGGGCATTGCTGTCCAGGCCAGTATTTATTGCCCTGAGAAAGGTGCTGGCTAGAACCAGTGCTGTCCATGAAGTACACCCATGGTGCTATTAGGGACCAAAGTTCCAGGATTTTGACTCAGTGATGGTGAAGGAACAGCAATGTATTTACAAGTCAGGAGGGTGTGTAACTTAGAGGGGAACTTGCCAGTGGTGGTGTTCCCATGCATCTTCTGCCTTTGCTCTTCTGAATGGTAGAGTCACAAAGAGCCTGTCAAAGAAGCATTGGCGAGTTGCTGCAGTGCATTTTGTAGATCGTATTGCAGCCAAGGTGCTCATGTGGGGGATGGAGTATCAATCAAATGGACTGCTTTGTCCTTGCTGGTGTTGAGCTTCTTGAGTGTTGATGAAGCTGCACTCATCCAGGCAAATGGAGAGTATTCCATCAGACTCCTGGCTCTTGTCTTGCAGATTGTGGACAGGCTTTGGGGAGCCAGGAGGTGAGATACTTGTCACAGAATTCCCAGACCCTGACCTGCTCTTGCAGCCACAGTAATTATATGGCTGGCCTAGTTAAGCTCCTGGTCAATAGTGACCCCAGGATGTTGATGGTGGAGGATTCAGCGATGGCAATGCCATTGATTGTCAAGGGAAGGTGGTTAGATTCTTTCTTGTTGGAGATTCATTGCCTGGCACTTTTGTGGCACAAATGCTAATCGCCATTTATCAGCCCAAACCTGAATGTAGCCCAGGTCTTGCTGCAAGTGGGCACGGAATGCTTCAGTATCCGAGGAGTTGTAAATTGAACTGAAAATTGTACAATCACCAGTGAATATACCCATTTCTGACTTTATGATGGAAGTAAAGCAGCTGAAGATGGGTAAACCTAGGACACTACCCTGAGGAAAATCCTGCAGCAATGTCTTGAGGCTGAGATTATTGGTTTTGAATAACCACATCATCTTCCTTTGTGTTTGGTATTTCTCCAGCCAGTGGAGAGTTTTCCCTCTTACTCCCATTTACTTCAATTTTGCTAGGTTTCTTGATGTGACACTCAATCAAATGCTGCCTTGATGATGTCAAGGGCAGTCACTCTCACCTCACCTCTGGAATTCAGCTCTTTGGTCCATGTTTGGACCATGGCTGTAATGAGGCCTGGAGCCAAGTGGCCTGGACAGAATTCCATCTCTAAACTCTTTCATCTCTCTTCTTCTCTCCCCACCTTTAAGAAACAACTTGAAATCAATTTTTGATCAAGCTTTAAGTTCTCTCCCATAACTAACTCATGGTGACAGTGTGGTTTTTTTTTTAATCTTGTAAAAACCTCTGTAAAGCACTTAGGTCATTTTTCTGCACTAAATATATAAATGTCAGTTGTTTATACTAACAGCAGAAAAAATGAAAACAAATTTGAAACAGTAATGCGCATGGGTCTATACCTCTGTGAATACATGTGGTTTTTTTTAAAAGAAATGTCTCCATTTCTTACTCAGGCATTACTTAAGATAGGTAGAGGAGAAAGCACTGACAAAGCTGACCAAGGGAGGGCAATATCTGTCAGGAAAGTCAATAGTAAAACCCCTCACAACATCCATAACCTGAAAGCAGAAGTCAGTATGGTTGAATTACTCCCTTTAATTCATCATTTGCTTTGTACAAATGATAATCTCACAGTGATGATGCTGCAGTTAACTTAATCGAAAACAATGGATAGCAAGGAATGTTATGAAACTAATCTAACTGCAGGTTATAGCAATGGTTCAAAACTCAAAATTACATCAAAAATTGATTTCAAGTTGTTTCTTAAAGGTGGGAAGAGAAGAAGAGAGATGAAAGAGTTTAGCGATGGAATTCCGTCCGGACGACTCAGCTCCAGGCCTCATTACAGCCTTGGTCCAAACATGGAATTACTCAGAATTACAGAATTCTATTCTGAGTCGATGAATACTATTTATTTTGAATGTATTCCAGGCCTATTTAATTTCCATTCAAGTTTCAGGCAGTTATCGAGTATGTGATTATTATAAGCATGTTCATAAACATGTGCAGTGACCTATAAAGAAAATATTGCCTCAATGCAGCCAGATATCAATTCTACAAGTTTATTGTGAAAGTGTCTGCTGCTCTGTAGAAGATATTAGAAATCAATAATTCATACATTACATTACTTAATATTTAATAATCAAGCAGAAATGTTCAAATACATATAAAATTGGAAACCAACAAATCAAGTGGCATCCGTCCATCTCGGGAGATGATGGACTGTGCCCAATGTTTATATGTCACTTCTGAATTGGACATCGTCTGTTGTGGCTGTGGAGGCCGATTCATGAGTGGCAGTCCCTTCCGCAGCTGGCACAGATGAATAACGTTGGCTGGAGGTCGACTGATGTTTTTTCCTTCCAGCGGGCTCTCTTTTCCGCACAATCTGGTTATCTCTTTTGTCCTCTGCTTTTTCCACACCCTTTCTGACTGCTTGTCTCCAGAAACTCCAATCAGCAGCGAGGAGTCCCCATGCATCGACTTCTACCCAGGTCAACTTGAGGTCTCGCTTTTCTACGTCCTTGCATCACAAACATGGGTGACCTGCTGGTCTCATGCCGGTAGCAAGCTCGCCATAGAGCATTCCTTTGGGGAACTGGCCATCATCCATTTGGCTTACATGACCCAGCCAATGGCGACACCACTAACTTAAGAGTGCAAACGTGCTGACAATCCCTGCATGCTGGTGTACTTCCATGTTCGGCACTCCGTTCTGTCAGGAGATGCCCAAAATAGGCAGCAGAGGTGGAAGCTATTCAGCCACTGTTCTTGGCTTGCATAAATTGCTTACGCTTCGCTACTGTAAAGGAGGGTGCAGAGAACACAAGCCTGGTACACATGGAGATTTGCATTTTTGGTGAGTATGCTGTTGGTCCACACTCAACCTCTCTGCAGCCTTGACAATCCTGATGCTGATTTCAGCATCAATGGACAGGTTGCTGGTAATTTTTGATCCAAGGTATGTGAAGCTGTCGATGACCTCCAGAGTGAGGTTGTCAGTGTTGATGGAAGGTAGAGTCTCTACGCCCTGGCCCATAACTTTGGTCTTCCTGACACTGATTGTTAGTCCAAACTCCTTGCAGGCCTGGGAGAACCGATCTACAAGCTGCTGCAAGTGAGCTTCAGTATGGGATGCCAGTGCGGTGTCATCAGCAAACAGCCACTCATGGACACTTTGGTCTTGGCGAGTAACCTTGTTAAGTTGAACAGCTTTCGTCAGCTCTGGCATATAGGTAGGTACCTTCATCTGAGTCACTGAAAGTGTACAGTAGCAGCATGGAGAAAAATATACCAAAGAGTGTTGGTGCCAGAACGCAACCCTGCTTTAGCGCACTGCTGATCATGAAAGCATCGGATGCACTGATCCACTGTAGTTGACGGAACTGAGCATGTTCTCATGAAAAGAAGAAATTACACCCAGGAGTCCAGACAAGCAGCTTATTTTCTGCAGCAGTTTAAAGTGTCCAGCTGCTGACAGGATCAAAGGCCTTGGTGAGGCAATGAAGGTAATGTCAGCACTACTCACAGCAATTCTCCTGTAACTGCTGAAGTGAGAACACCATGGCCACTGTCGATCTGCCAGCTCTGAAGCCACAATGAGACTCAGGGTAGATGGGTGACACCAGGATTTGTAATTTGGTCAGAGCAATGCAAGCAAAGACCTTCCCCAAAATACTGAACAAGGAGATGCCTCAGTAATTGCTGCAGCTACTATGATCCCCTTTGTTTTTGTACAAGATTTGCAATATTGCAAATATCATACGTCTTGTGGCACAAATCTTTCCTTCGTGCAGACACAAAAGTTCACTGAGATGCTGCAGCAGTGTCTGTTTTCCACCTTTGATGGTTTCAGGTGGAATGCCATAGTTTCCTGGGGCTTTAAGACTGGTCATGGCTGGACTGGTCATTGACCTTTTTGAGCTCTACAATGATGGGCCCGTTGTTCAGCTCCTCCATAACAGGAAAATCTGGAAGGGCGCTGAGAGCTTCTACATTCTCCGTGCTGTAGAGTCCGTGGTAGTGCTTCACCCACCTTTCCATCTACTTGCTAGGTTCAATGATGATCACCCCTGCCTCTTCAAGGGGGATGAGTTGGTTGCTGCTGGGTCTATTGCTTTCCTGATTCCTTCATACATCTCTTTAGCATCCCCTGATCAGCAGAAGATCGCATGCTGCTGCAGAGTTTCACCAGTATTAATTGGCACAGTGTTGAGCAGTCTGTTGAGACTTGATTCTGGCAGCTCTGGGAGCATCTAGATTAATCAATTTAATCAACAATTAAGTAATAAGCATAGCATGTCACTAATGATGGATTAGTAAAGTATTTTTCATTGGAGCACAAGAGTCAACAATTAGGACCTGTGTTAATTTGTGTCTTCCACCACCTTGAATATATTTTTAAATATATATTTTCAAGATACGTATATCACTGGCTTCTTTTTGAACTGCTGTAGTTTGTGTGGTGAAGATCTTGTTATTCTTTGTTGTGGTTTGATAGACCTCTTCAGAAAGCAGTCAAGAATCAACTATGCTGGTGCTGATCTGGAGTGCAGGCCAGACTGTGTTAGTTCATAAGTTTCCTTCCATAGAGAATGTTAATGAATTAATTGGTGGTCTACAACAATGTGAAGCTTTGTACGATTACATGCCTTGAGATGATAATGGTGAGCTGCCTTTTTGAACTGCTGCTGCCTGTCATGGTGAAGGTACTTCCACAGTGCTGTAAGGTAGAAAGTTCCAGGATTTTGACCCAGCATCAATGATGAACAGTAATATGCTTCCAATTCAATGGTGTGACTTGGAGGGGAGCTTGGGGGGTGATAATGCTCCCATGCTCCTGCGGTGCTCCTTTTCGGTGGTAGAGGTCATGGGTTCGGAAGGTGCTGTCAAAGAAGTTTTGGTGAGTTGCTTGCAGTGCAGCTTTTAGATGGTGCTCATTGCAGCCTTGGTGCGCCTGCAGTGAAGGGGTGAATGTTTAAGATGGTGGGTGAAGCACCAATCAAGTGGACTGATTGTGTTGAGCTTTTTGAACATCATTGCAGCTGTACCCAACCAGGCAGTAGACCCAAACCCTAATCTGATAGCCATGGCATTTATGTGGTTGGCTCAGTTTAGTTTCTGTTAAACATAGAAAATAGGAGGAGGAGTAGGCCATTCAGCCCTTCGAGCCTGCTCTGCCATTCATCATGCTCATGGCTGATCATCCAATTCAATAGCCTGCTCCCGCTTTCTCCCCATATCCTTTGATCCCTTTCACTTCAAGAGCTACATCTAATTCCTTCTTGAAAACATACTACTTTCCTCAACTGACCTCAACTACTTTCTGTGGTAGCGAATTCCACAAGCCCACTACTCTCTGGGTGAAGAAATTTCTCCTCATCTCAGTCCTAAATGGTCCACTCCGTATCCTCAGACTGAACCCTGGTTCTGGATTCCCCCACCATCGGGAACATCCTTCCTGCATCCACCCTGTCTAGTCCTGTTAGAATTTTATAGGTTTCTGTGAGATCCCCCCTCATTCTTCTGAACTTCAGCGAATATAATCCTAACCAACTCAATCTCTCCTCATATGTCAGTCCTGCCATCCCAGGTATCAGTCTGGTAAACCTTCGCTGCACTCCCTCTATAGCAAGAACATCCTTCCTCAGATAAGGAGACCAAAACTGCACACAATATTCCAGGTGTGGCCTCACTAAGGCCCTGTATAATTGCAGCATGACATCCCTGTTCCTGTACTCTAATCCTCTGGCTATGAAGGCCAACATACCATTTGCCTTCTTTACCGCCTGCTGCATCTGCATGCTTGCCTTCAGCAACTGGTGTACGAGGACACCCTGGTCTCGTTGCACATTCTCCTCTCTCAATTTATAGCCATTCAGATAATAATCTGCCTTCCTGTTTTTGCTACCAAAATGGATAACCTCACATTTATCCACATTATACTGCATCTGCCATGCATTTGCCCATTCACTCAGCTTGTCAAAATCACACTGAAGCATCTCTGCATCTTCCGCACAGCTCACCCTCCCACCCAGCTTTGTGTCATCTACAAATTTGGAGATATTACATTTAGTTCCCTCATCTAAATCATTAATATATATTGTGAATAGCTGGGGCCCCAGCACAGATCCCTGTGGTACCCCACTAGTCACTGCCTGCCATAAAAAGACCCGTTTATTCCTACTCTTTGTTTCCTGTCTGCCAACTAGTTTTCTATCCAACTCAATACACTACCCCCAATCCCATGCGCTTTAATTTTACATGCTAATCTCTTGTCGAAAGCCTTCTGAAAGTCCAAATAAACCACATCCACTGGCTCCCCCTCATCAACTCTACCAGTTACATCCTTGAAATATTCCAGTAGATCTGTCAAGTATGATTTCCCTTTCATAAATCCATGCTGACTCTGTCCGATTCTGCCACTTTTTTCCAAGTGCTCAGCTATTAAATCTTTTATAACGGACTCTAGAATTTTCCCCACTACAGAAAGTAGTTGAGACCAAAACATTGTATGTTTTCAAGGAGTTAGATATAGCTCTTGGGGCGAAAGGGATCAAAGGGTATGGGGAGAAAGCAGGAGCAGGGTATTGAGTTGGATGATCAGCCATGATCATAATGAATGGCGGAGCAGGCTCGAAGCGCCGAATGGCCTACTCCTGCTCCTATTTTCTATGTTTCTAAGTGCTAAGGGGTGGCTGTTCATGCAAACAAGGAGCAGGAGAAGGCCATTCAGCCCCTTGAGCCTGCTTTGCCAATAAGTAGAATCATGGCTGATCTGATAGTAACCTGAAAACTGCATCTCACCTACTGCCAATAACCTATCATCCCCTTGCTTACCAAGAATCTATCCACCTCTGCCTTCAAAATATTCAAAGACTCTGCTTCCACCACCTTTTCAGGAAGAGCGTTTCAAAGCCTCACAACCCGGTGAGTGAAAAAATTTTGCCTCATCTGTTATAAATGGGCGACCCCTTATTTATAAACAGTGACCCCTAGTTCTAGATTCTTTCGCAACAGGAAACATCCTTTCCACATCCACCCTGTCAAGACCCCTTACGATCTTATATGTTTTAATCAAGTAGCTTCTTACTCTTCTAAACTCCAGTGGATACAAGCTTAGCCTGTCCAACCTTTCCTCTTAAGACAACCCACCCATTCCAGGAATTAGTCTGGTAAACCTTCTCTGAACTACTTCCAATGCATTTACATCCTTCCTTAAATAAGGTAACCAATACTGTACACAGTACTCCATATGTGGTCTCACTAGTTCCCTGAAGCATAACCTCCCTACTTTTGTATTCAATTCCCCTCACAATAAATGATAACATTCCATTAGCTTTCCTAATTACTTGCTATACTTGCATAATAGCTTTTTGTGATTCATGCTCTAGGACACTCAGGTCCCTCTGCACCTCAGAGCTCTGCAATCTCTCAGCATTTAGATAATATGGTTCTCTTTTATTCTTCCTGCCAAAATGGATAATTTCACATTTTCGCACATCATGCTCCATTTGCCAGATTTTTGTCCACTCACTTAACCTACCTAAATCTTTTTGTAGCTTCCTTATATCCTCTTCACAGCTTTCTTTCCTACCTATCTTTGTCTCATCAGCAAATTTGGCAACCATCTATTCATCCAAGTCATTTATATAAATTGTGAACAGTTGAGGTCCCAGCACTGATCCCTGTGGCACACCACTCGTTACATCTTGCCAACCTGAAAAATACCCATTTATGCCTATTCTCTGCTTCCTGTTAGCCAGCCAATCTTCTATCCATACCAATATGTTACCCCGCTATACCATGAGCTTTTATTTTCCGCAATAACCATTGATGTGGCACTTTATCAAATGCCTTCTGGAAATCTAAGTACAGAATATCCACCTATTCCCCTTTATCCACAGCACATGTTACTTTCTCAAAGAACTACAATAAGTTGGTTAAACATGATTTCCCTTTCACAAAACCATGTTGACTCTGCCTGATGACCTTGAGCTTATCCAAGTGCCCTCTATAAGTTCTTTAATAACAGCATCTAACATTTTCCTTATAACAGATGTTAAGCCAACTGGCCCACTTTCTGTCTCCTCACTTTATGAATAACAGAGTTACATTTGCTATCTTCCAATCTAGTAGGAACTTACCCAAATCTAGGGAGTTTTGGAAACTATCTCAATAGACACTTCTTTTAAGACCCTGGGAGGAAGAGCATCAGGACCCGGGCACTTGTCAACCTGCAGCTCCAACAATTTACTCAGTGCCACTTCTCTGGTGACTGTAATTTTCCTGACTGCCTTCCCAACTTCCATTTCCTGGTTTATAGTTGCTTTTGGGATGTTACTTGTATTCTCTATTGTGAAAACTGATGCAAAATACCTGCTCAATTCATCTGCCATCCCCTCATTTTCCATTATCAATTCCCCAGACTCACTTTCTATAGGACCAATGCGCACTGTGTTAACTCTTTAAATATTTACAAAAACTCCTACTATCTGTTTTTATATTTCTGGCTAGCTTTCTCCCATACTCTAATTTTCCCTCCTTATTAGTCTTTTAGTCGCTCTTTGCTATTCCTTATATTCTGTCCTATCTTCTGATCTGCCACCTGTCTTTGCTCAATTATATGCTTCTTCTTTAAGTTTGATACTATCTTTAACCTTTCTAGTTAATCACAGATGGTGCATCCATCCCTTGCACTTTTTCTTACTTGTTGGAATGTATTTATTCTGTGCATTCTGAAATATCCCCTAAAGTATTAGCTACTGCATCTCTATTGACCCTTAACCTAATTTGCCAATTCACATTAGCCAGCTCTGCTTTCATGCCCTCATAATTGCCCTTATTTAAGTTTAAAAACTTAGTCTCAGACCCACTCCTCTCTCCCTCAAACCGAATGTAAAATTTAATGATATTATGGTTGCTGCTACCTAGAGCCACCTTCACTATGAGATCATTAATTACTCCCACCTCATTGCACAATACCAAGTTTAGTATAGCCTGCTCTCTGGTTGGCTCCAGAACATGCTGTTCCAAGAAACTATCCCAAAAACATTCAATGTACTCCTCAGCTAGGTTATCTTTGCCCATCTGACTTTTCCAGTCTATATGTAAATTAAAATCTCCCATGATTATCACCATGCCTTTCTGACAAGCTCCAACTATTTCTTCCTTAATGCTCAACCCTACCATGTGGTTACTGTTAGGGGGCCTATACACAACTCCCACAAGTGACTTATTGCATTTACCATTTCTCATCTCTACCCAAACCGTTTCCACATCCTGATTTCCAGAATTTGGGTTATCCTTCTCTATTTTGCTAATAACATCATTAACAAACAGAACCACCCTCCTTTTCCTCACTTCCTGTCCTTCCTATATATCCTGCACCCTTCAATATTCAGGTCCCAATCCATATCCTCCTGCAACCATGTCTCTGTGATGGCTATCAAATCATAATTATTTATTTCTATGTGCACTCCAAGTTCATTTGTTTTGTTTCAAATGCTACGTGCATTCAGACACAGAGCTTTTAGTTTTATCCTTCTATTCTTTTTATAACTTCTAGTTTCATCTGTTGATTGACTGTTAAGATTTGCACACTCTATCCCTTCCTGTTATGGTCAGTTTTTCATTTCCCATAATAATACATTTTTCTTTTGCCTTGTCTCTGCTTTGATTTACCACATCTTCCCAAATTTGATCCCTTGCCCCCACTATTTAGTTTAAAACCCTCTCTAGTTCCCTAGTTATGTGGCTCGTAAGAACACCGGTCCCAGCACGGTCCAGGTGTAGACCGTCTCAACGGTACAGATCCCACTTTCCCCAGTACTGGTGCCAGTGCCCCACGCACTTGGACCCACTTCTCCCACACCAGTCCTTGAGCCACACCTTCATCTCCCTAATCTGATTTGCCCTATGACAATTTGTACCTAACTCAGGTATTAATACAGAGATTATGACCTTTGAGGTTCTACTTCTTAATTTGGTGCCTAGGTCCTCATACTGACTATGCAGAATCCCCTTCTTTGTCTTGCCTATGTCTTTAGTACCTACATGGACCACGACAACTGGGTCCTCCCCCTCCCACTGCAAGTTCCTCTCCAGCCCCAAGCATATGTCCCACATGCTGGCACCAGGCAAACAACACAGTCGTCTGGACACTCGCTCTTTGCTGCAGAGAATGGTGTCAATCCCTCTGACTATACTATCCTCTGCTACCACTACATCCCTTTTTGCTACCCCCACTTGAATGGATTCCTGTACCATGGTGCCATGGCCAGTTAGCTCATCCACCGTGCAACCCCCACTCTCATCCAAACAAGCTGAAAAATCTTCAGACCTGTTGGACAATAATAAAGGCTGAGGCTCCTGCCCTCTGAATCCCCTTACCTGCCTCACTTGCAGTCACACTCTCCTGTCCCTAACGACTGATCAAATCAGAGGACCCTGCCCTAAGAGCTGTGACTGTCTCCTGGTACCAAAAATCCAGATAAAGTATGTGCACTACCAGTTTTGAAGATTTTACATATTAAATTAAAACATTTATTAGTAAAATAAAAGAAAACTCAAATACACAAGATTACTGTTACACAGTTAAATTTAGTATTATAACATTTCCAAAAGATTTCTACCGAGCTAGACTTCCAAATAAACACCCTTTTCCAGGCAACAGTCCAAATGGGTTCTTAATCTATAAAACATCTGGTAATATTACCACAAGGCACCCACTGTTGCTATATGGGAGGTATTTCACAGCTTCTATCTCCCGCTCACTCAACAATGCAATTCCAAGGCTTTTAACAAAACCTTGCTCTCTGGAACAAGTAAACACCTCTCTGGGGTGGCTAGAGGCTGCTTTTCCCAAGTTTATCTTCACACAGCCCACCTTTCAAGATCTCACATGGCCACTCACCTGATACAGCTTTCAATCTCTCCTTAAATATTTTTTCTCCCCTTTTGATCTTTAAATCCATTGTTCCAAACTTTCTTCGAAAGTTACCTTTCCCAGAATATAAAAATTGTTCATGTTGTCATTCTGGCCAGCACTTTGAGGAAAAATAAACTTAATAACTTTGCCTTATTTATTTATGATTTTGCCAGTTGTAAAACTTCCTGTTACGCCTCTGCTGAAATCCAAATAGCTAACAATTCACTCCTCTCTTATCTCCTAATGCAAATTCCCGTTCACATTGTATCTACTGAGGTCTCATCTTATCTTGTCCATCACCATTTCAAAATGGCTGCTTTTACACCTAACCCCTTTGATGTTTTAAACTTTGCAGTCTGACTGTCTTCAGTTTAATTCAATTTGTCATACACAGACACACAAACAAACATACACACGCAGCCCCCACAACTGCTTTAGTATTTCCCATGGTAATATTAAAGAAAAAAATGATATTCCCTTTACACAATCCATGCTAATATGTTACCTCCTACACCATGAGCATTTATTTTCGCAATAACTTTTGATGTGCCACCTTACCAAATGCTTTCTGGAAATCCAAGTACAGCACCTCTACAGGCTCCCCTTTATCCACAGTGCATGTTACTCCTTCAAAGAACTCCACTAAATTGGTTAAACATGATTTCCCTTTCACAAAACCATGCTGATGCTTCCCGGTTACCTTGAGTTTCTCTAAGTGCCTAGCTATAACTTCCTTAATGACCGATTCTAACACCTTCCCCACAACAGATGTCAAGCTAACTGGCCTATAGTTTCCTGTTTTCTGCCTCCCTCCATTATGGAATCTTTCCAGAATCAAGTGAATTTTAATTTCCTGATTAATCTTAGTCATTCCTTGCCGTTCTTTATATTCTGTCCAATCATCTGACCTGCCACTCATCTTTGCGCGGTTATATGCTTTTTCCTTAAGTTTGATGCTTTCCTTAACTTCTTTAGTTAACCACAGATGGTGGGTCCTCCACTTAGATTCTGGCCTAAATCTTGCTTTTCTGCATTTTACTTCATGCATTAATTGCTGTTGCTGACTAGGACTTTTGAGTTGCCCAACCAGCCCCACTTCCCAACCCTCCCCTACCCAACACCCTGACCACCCCCCATACTTTTCTTCATAATTGCTATGGGGGATCCTAATATGCTGCATAATTGAGTTGAAGAGGAGCTTTTGAAGAGTCAGCAATGAAAGTGGCATGATTCCTAAATCATTTTGATCTCACACATCACTACTCTGGGACTTGCAATTGGATGTTTCAAAGGACATAGGATATCCATCTTTGCTGCATCCACATCATAGGATAGGCATAGACACATCATAACAAGAAGCTCTTTTGCTAGCAGGAATCACCTGCTGGACTGCACCGCACACTTGCATCAGGGAAGTGACAACAACAATGTTTACAAGGAAATATCAACTGGATACAATGCTCCTCCAGCCTTTCAACCCTCCTCAAATTCTAAGTTCTGCTGAGAGGGTGCTTAATCTGTGGAGCTCTCTTCCCCAGAGGGCAGTGAAGATTGGGTCATTGAATATATTCAAGAATGTGTTAGATAGATTTTTGTTTGGGGGGCAGACAGGAACGTGGAATTGAGGCCACAATCAGATCAGCCATGATCTTATCGAATAGCGGAGCAGGCTCGAGGACCGAATGTCCTACTCCTGTTCCTAATTCTTGTGTTCTTGCATTCTGACTTTGGCCCCTTGTGCATCATCCTCCCACTGGTGACTGTTTTCAGCTGCCTCAATCCCACATCCTGGAGCTCTCTCCAGACTCAGAAACTTTGCTGGTGTCAGCAGCAGGTCAAATCAGGTGGATGCAAATCCTTGAAACATTAACCCACATGCCAGTCAAAGAAAGCAGAGATGATATGCTGCATAAAAGGGAGTGGAAACCACTGACCGTACAAAACCAGATTCATCAAGTCAGACAAAAATTTTTAAAACTCTTCATCTCCTTGCAGAGTCTGATTGGAATGGAGATAAATGAATAGTATTACATTGCTACTTGTACAGAACTGCTATAATAGTACTTATCACAGTCCACTGGATATAATGGGGAGTAGAATAGAGTTTTTGTTCTCAACAGCAAGTGTTGTAGAGGGAAGTTCAAACACTCATCTGGTAAATGCCACTAAGCTACTATTACGACAACAAAATAGCTGCCCCTTTCTCTTCCAGTTTGAATCCAATGGAAAAACTTAAAAGTGGCTCTCTGCACATTCTTATTAGAATGCCAAAACATCTTAACTGAGAAAGTTGAAGCTGCTTTGAAATGCATTATATATGATTTCACAGTCAAGTATATTAAAAATAATACACCCTAAAACTGGACTGCAACTGAAAAAAAAAGCTGGAGGGTAAATGTGGTACTGGCAAAGTTTGCTGATTTCAGTATGTATATAACATAATCATCAAGCAACTCATTTTTCATTTGATTGTAATTTTAGCACCAATTTATCATCATACAACATGGCAATTTGCATGCCATTCTCACCTGTTCTCTGATTCTGACCCAAGTTTAACAACTATGTGTATTTGCTTTCTAGGCCATTTGCTTGACAGGTTAAGGGCAGGGTGCTTAAGCAGCTGAGCATGTGCTGCAGGGTTGGGGCACTGAAGTGAGTTCTGGGACAAGGAAAGCACATATGTGGAGAGGGTAAACGGAGTGCTGAGGGATCGTTTAAACTAGAATGGGGATAAGGAATGTCTAACGCTGGGACTTAGGAGAAAACAGGATTGTGAAACCATTGGAATAGAATCAGAAGATTTAACTGAAATAAATAGTGAAGATAAATTAGAGGAGAAAAGGAAACAAAGATGTCTTGAAGTGGTCAGAGAATAAACACTCACTGTAGAAGTCATAGGGCAGGATTTTCCAGTCCTAGTCAGGCCCCCTCCCACAACCCTTTTCTCAGTACATCGATGACTGTTTTGGTGCCGCTTCATGCTCTCATCTGGACCTGGAAAAATTAATTAATTTTGCTTCCAATTTCCACCCCTCCATCATTTTACATGGTCCATCTCCGACACTTCCTTTCCCTTCCTTGACCTCTGTTTCCATTTCTGGTGATTGACTGCCCACCAATATTCATTACAAGCCCACTGACTCCCACAGCTACCTCGACGACAGCTCCTCACATCCAGCTTCCTGTAAGGACTCCATCCTATTCTCTCAGTTCCTTCACCTCCGTCGCATCTGTTCCGATGATGCCACTTTCCAAAACGGCGATTCTGGCATGTCTTCCTTCTCCCTTAATCAAGGTTTCCCACCCACAGTGGTTGACAGGGCCCCCAACCGTGTCTGACCCATCTCCCGCACCTCTGCCCTCACACCTTCCTTTCCCTCTCAGAACCATGATAGGGTCTCGCTTGTCCTCAGTTTTTGCCCCATCAGCCTCTGCATTCAAAGCATTATCCTCTGCCATTTCCGCCAACTCCAGCATGATGCCACCCCAAATGCATCTTCCCCTCATCCCCCGGCGGCATTCTGCAGGGTCCGTTCCCTCCAGGTCACCCTGGTCCGCTTCTCCATCACCCCCAACACCTCATTCCCCTTCCCATGGCACCTACCCATGCATTTGCAGAAGGTGCAACACCTGCGTCTTTACCTCCTCCCTCCTCCCCGTACAAGGGCCCAAACACTCCTTTCAGGTGAAGCAGCGCTTCACTTGCACCTCCTTCAATTTGGTCTACTGCATTTGTTGCTCCCAATGTGGTCTCCTCTACATTGGGGAGACTACACGCAGACTGGTTAACCACTTTGCGGAACACCTTCACTCAGTCCTCAAGCATGACCCAGACCTTCCTGTCGTTTGCCATTTCAACACACCACTCTGCTCTCATGCCCATATGTGCATCCTTGGCCTGCTGCAATGTTCCAGTGAAGCTCAAAGCAAACTGGAGGAACAGCACCTCATCTTCCAATTAGGCACTTTACAGCCTTCCAGACTTAACATTGAGTTCAACAACTTCAGACCATGAACCCTCTCCTCTATTTTCACCCCCTTTTTTCAAAATTAATTTTTATTTTTTATTCACTTATTTTTATTTTTTAATTTTTAAAAATGTATTTTTTATTTTTATTCATTTATTCACTGTTGTATCCCCTTTATCCCCCCTTTTTATCTCATTCTCGATCCTTTTTTCCCCAACACCGCCCCCTCCCCCACCCCCAAAAGGGCCATCAGTTATTTGTTCATGTTGTTTTTTCAGTTTTTTCCCTGTTCTGCTATTATCACATTCTGCTCTCTTAGCTTTGCCACTCTCAGCACCTTTTATAGCCCGCACTACTATCATTAACACTCCCTTTGTCCTTTAATTCATGACATCTTTTGTCAATCTCTCCTTTGTTCCCACCTATCACTGGCCATCTATCCAGCTTCACCTGCTCCACCCCCCTTAAACAGTATAAATTTCATCACATTTCTACTTCTCTTTAGCTCTGAAGAGTCATACAGACTTGAAACGCCAACTCTGTTTCTCTCTCCATAGATGCTGTCAGACCTGCTGAGTTTTTCCAGCATTTTCTGTTTTTATTTCAGATTTTCAGCATCCGCCTTATTTTGCTTTTATCTTAGGATTTTACCCTCATTGGGCGGGCGTGGCAGATGGGCCCAGGAGTGGCTGCAAAACTGCCCGCCACCCACGATCGGGCCCTGACCGCAATTTCATGCTGGCGAGCCAATTAAGGCCCATCCAGTGTAAAACACAGCTCTGCGCTGGCTGGGAAGGGCTGTGGCGGGTGCAGGGCTTTTCAGCCCCGGGTCCAATGGCAACCCGGCAGCCAGTTTAAAAACACCCAGACAGTCCCAAAAAGGCTGCCAGGGAAGGACTTCTGTCAGCCATTCAAACGATGGACTCGAGTGCGACTGCAAACACCAGGCGGGAGGGCAGGTTGGGTGGGCGCTCAGCCGCCCGCTTTTCTGATGAGTGCCTCGCTGTCCTTGTGGAGGAGGTGGCTGCCAGGAGGGACACCTGCTGGTGAACCTAAAGATATGGGAAGAGGAGGCCACCGCACCTCACCAAAAGGGCATGGGAGGAGGTGGCAGCCCGGGTGAGCAGCCATGACGTGGTGTGGCGCATCTGGGTCCAGCACTGGAAGCACTTCAATGATGTGCTGTGCTCAGGAAGGGCGAGTATTGTGTTAGCATGGGTCAGTGTGCAGAAGCAATAAGGTCTGGCCATCCCCCCGTGGACCTCAGAGGGGTGCTAGAGTCTGAGTGCCAACTGTCAATAACACCGGAGCTGGCCAAGGGGGTCAGGCCCTGGCTCCTTGGACTGAGTGCCTTGGGGCTGGAGGGCCACAACTCGACTGTGCCCTGGGAGGTGTTCCTCAGCTGGGGTTGGCCAGGCTGCAGGTAGAGAGTGGACTAATCAATGCTCCTCTGTCCTTTCAGGAGAAGATGAGCCATAGCCAAGCCAAGAGGGCATGTACAGACAGAGGGCCGCCCACCCTGCTGTTGCTCACCAGGTATGAGCAGCACGCCCTAGAGCTGGAGAGCCAGCACGGTCCCCATGCAACCGGGCGTGGAGAGGCGGGGGTGCCAGATGAAGGTAAGAGCGCAGTGCACAGAGTTGAGGCTTTCGGATTGTGCAACCATTCTAGTGTAGACTCCTCATTGATGGGAGCCTCGAAACTGGAGTTCCCATTAATCATTGGAAGACGATGGCACTGTGATGCAGATCAGCATTGACTAACCAGGGTGCCTGGCATGCGCAGTGGCAGTGTGATGACTTTAACTAATGACATGTCCTTGTTCTCCCCTTTAGGTTCACCAGCAGGCGTCCAATCTGCAGACCCTGAAGAGCCATCCCTGACACTGGAGGACCACCGGGCGTCACTTTCACCTGCTTCACCCGCTCTCTGAACCAGGCACCAGCACAGATACCAGCACCTCAGTCAGCATTAGAGCAGTGGCTGGTATCTCGATGCACATTGGTGGGAGCACTTCACAGTTGCTTGAGGTGCAGGTAGAGGCAGAGAGTGCCCAGGGCGACAGCAGTCGGAGGCCTGCTGGGGACCAGGACAATGCTCAGTCAAAGGCTGATGATGAGCTAACGGAGTTGTCCATTAGGTGGCAGATGCTGGCTGTCCAGCGAGATGTGCGAAGGATCTGGCAGAGATCCATGACGGTCTGCATGCCATGGTCTCCCTGATGGAGGAGTCCATGCGGAGCGTGAGCACTGCGTTGACCATCATGGGTGAGCGCACTGCCTCCTCCATTGAGAGGGTGGCGACTCTCGTGGAGAGGCAGCTCCAGGGGTAGAATAAGGGGTTCCTGGGGTTGTGCTCAGACCCGCAAACCTTCACACAGGCACTGACCTCAGGTGGTCAGTGTCAGTGTGGGAAATGGATAAGGCACCCAGTATCCCAGCTAGGTGCCTATCCATCAATGGTGTGCAGGGAGGTCCAAAGGAACCTCACATTGGCGCACGAGCTGCCTGTTGTCTCTGCGGGTTCTTCTCATGGTGTTCCGGCAGCACCTTCCATTTCCTGATTTACAGCTGCTTCTGGGATGTCACTTGTATTCTCTATAGTGAAGACTGATGCAAAATATCTGCTCAATTCATCGCCATTTCCTTATTTTCCTTTATCAATTCTCCAGACTCACTTTCTATAGGACCAATGCTCACTTTGTTAACTCATTTCTTTTTAAAATATTTATAGAAACCCTTACTACCTGTTATTATATTACTAGCTAATTTTTTCCCATACTCTAATTTTCCCTCCTTATTAATCTTTTAGTCATCCTTTGCTGTTCCTTATATTCTGTCCAATCTTTTGGTCTTCCACCTATCTTTGCACAATGATATACTTTTTCTTTAAGTTTGATATTATCTTTAATCTTTCTAGTTATCCACAGATGGTGCGTCCATCCCCTGGACTTTTTCTTACTCGTTGGACTGTATCTATTCTGTGTATTCTGAAATATCCCCTTAAATATTAGCCACTGCATCTCTGTTAACCTATCCCTTAACCTAATTTATCAATTCACATTAGCCAGCTCTGCTTCCCCTGCCCGCCCCCGCACAGCCTCACCCAATGGCGGGGGGGGGGGGGGGGGGGGGGGGGGCGCGGCGGGGAGATAATTCCCTATGAGATCATTAATATAATCCTATCTCATTGCACAATACCAGGTCTAGTACAGCGTGCTCTCTGTTTGGCTCCAGAACATGCTGTTCTAAGAAACTGTCCTGGAAACATTTTATGAATTCCTCATCAATGCTACCTTTGCCCATCTGACTTTTCCAGTCTATATGTAGATTAAAATCTCCCATGATTATTGCTGTGCCTTTCTGACAAGCTCTCATTATTTCTTCCTTTATGCTCAATCCTACCATGTGGTTACTGTTAGGGGCCTATACATAACTCTCACAAGTGATTTCTTGCCTTTGCCTGGAAAGTAACCTTTTCACCAAGCATGTGCTAAGCAACAACCATCTCCAACAAGAGAGAATCTAACCATCTCCCCAAAACATTTAATAACATTATCATCGCTGAATCACCACCATAAACAGCCAGGGGGTTAACATTGAGAAGTACCTTAACTAAATCTGCCACATAAATACTGTATCTACAAGAACAGGTCAGAGGCTGGGAATTCTGCTGTCCACCACTTACAAGGCACAAGTCAGGGGTGTGATGGAATACATCCCATTTGCCTGGATAAGTGCAGCTGCAACAACATTCAAGAAGCTTGACACCATCCAGGACAAACCAACTTGATTGAATGGCACCCCACCTACCACCTTAAGCATTCACTTACTTCAGCACCACCAGACAGTAGCAGCAGTGTGTACCATCTACAAGATGCACTGCAGGAATTCACCAAGGCTCATTTGACAGCACCTTCCAAAACTGCGAGCCTCAACCACTTAGAAGAAAAAGGGTCACAGGCATATGGAACAGCCCCACCTGCAAGTTCCCTTCCAAGTCACTCAGCATCCTGACTTTTAAATATGATGCTGTCCCTTCACTTTTGCTGCATCAAAATCCTGGAACTCCCTCCCTTGCAGCACTCTAGTTGTACTTGCATCACCAGGACAGCAGTTCAAAGCGATGGCTCACCACTGCCCTCTCTAGGGTAATATGAAATGGGGAATAAATTCAGGCCTAGTCAGCGATGTCCACAAGCTGTGAACAAATATTTTAAATATGTATTTACCATTGTGTAATTGTCTGAGGTGTTGTAATGCCCGCAAATCAAAATACCGCTTCCAAGGTCATTTAATTCCAATAGCATAGAGATATCATTACCTTTAAAAGGCAGATATCATGTTTGTTTTAGATAAAGAAATGTGTAGAGACGATGCTGTAGTCATTTAAGACCACCCTTCACCAGTGTGTCTTTGTCTGGAACTTATCAGATAGATGATAGAGTTTGTTTTATGATGAATGAAAGCTAGAAGTTATGAAGCTATACGTAATCTGCAACAGGATTTAAAGAGGCATTGTCAGGGGTGTTTTCTGGCACTAAGGGCAGAATTTTCCGCTCCAGCCAGCAGCGGGACTGATGGCGGGCAGAGGCACAAAATTTGGAGTGATGGAAAAAGTCAGTTTCTTGCTGGCAGGAAGATAGTTTGGAATTTTGTTCTCCCGACTTCCATGGCAGGCTAAAGGCTTTCCCGCTGATCCATGTTGGAAACCATATTTGCATCCCTTTGCATCTCATGAATTCTCATTAAAAATGCAACTCACCTGAATTACATTCTCCCTCCAAGTTTAACTCACCAGTAGATAATTAGAATGGCCGTCTGTAGGTGGTGTGCACTTAGCGACCTTCGCTTTACCAGCAACTTTGAGCTTCTTTCGCCTACCTTTAACAGCAATGCTGCGAGGTCTAGGTGCTTGTCAGGAGCTGCACCAAGGCTGGTGCACGGGAAGCAACAGTGAGGAAGGGGAAGACAGAGGCATGACTGGGGACTGTGAAAGCGTGAGGGGAGCACGGGAGGGGAGGGGAAAGGCAGGGGCATCATTGTCGGGAGAGAGAGTGGAGCACGGGAGGAAAGAGGGGAACACAGACGCATGGCTGGGTGGGGCAGGGATTGGTGGCATTGTCAAAGATACAGAGGTTGGTAGTGTGAGACAATCCTGGGCCTGAGGCCACGCTGTCAGGGTTGATTCAGAAGACGGTCCTGGGGCTGAACGGGACTCTGCATGGCACTCATGTCTTGGCCCCAATCCTGGGAGGGGGAAGCTCTCTGGGCAGTGACAGTCAGGCACAGCATGGTGTCCAGGGTGTGGTCAGTCAGTTTCAGACGTTGGTCCTGGGGGCTGGAGAATTCATATTGGGCAGCAGATGGCACAGTCACCATCAGAAGAGGCATCTGCATCCTGGAAAGTGGGGGTTGGTAAGTCATGGGGGTGTATTAGATGGTCTCACGGTGGTGGTGGGGGGTCCCTGACAATAACAGTGCATGTGGCCTCAAGAAGGGGAGGGGTCAGGCTGACAAAAGGCATGGGGACATCTGCATTAAGTGGTTCGGTGGGGTAGGACAGGAATATCAACATCCATAACGAGTGGCTCCAGGGGGAACATGGTGAGGCAGGAGAGTGATCGGAGGAAGGAGAATGTGGATGTGGTGAGGTATGGAGGATGATAGGAGAACTTGGGGATAAGAGGGGAGGTTGAAACCGGTCACCCACACAAAACGCAGCACCATCATAATGAGCAACAGCTAGGAATAACGCACTTGAAAACTAACGGTTGAAAAAAAAGTTACCCAGGGAGGGGTCTGAGGGAAACAAAAACAGAAAATGCTCGAAAAACTCAGCAGGTTCAGCAGCATTTGTGGAGAGAGAAACAGAGTTAACGTTTTGAGTCTGTCTGAGGGGTCTGCGGTCTCTGTGGGATGAGTCAATGGCTGCAATTTTGGGCCAATTGAGGGGGCACCCTAATAATTATCAGCTCATAACATGCAGATCGTGACCCAGCTGAGATCTGTTAATGTGTCAAATGTCGATTGAAGGAGTTTGGCATCGTAACTCACGGAGCACATTCATGTGAGAATCCGTGAAGGCTTGGGGCACCATTTGATTTGCTCTGATTGCCCACACGTCTGTCATAGAGGCATGGAAAGAGGGAAGGGCACAGTGGCTGGTTTACAGTTAGTGGGGCCCTGTGCTCAGCTTCATTTTTGGCATTCCACCACCCAACTCCGGGACCCGAAGGCAAGAAAAGACACAAATTGTTCAGTGTTTCATTATAAAAACATGCCTGTATCATGGAGGGATGTTCTCACTGGGGATGTTGCATATATCCACTGTTGGGGATGGACTGGGACAAAGGGAGCAAACACTGTCCGGTCCTGCACAAAATAGTGTGAAGAACAAGAAAGGATGGAGAAAGGCATTTAAAAGACAAGAAATAATGAAACATGGAATTTCTTGGTTTCTGATGATTCAGCTTGAATTCAAGCCTTCATTCGTAGGAATGGAGAATTGTAAATGCAGGGTTAAATCGATGGGTATTCGCGTGTCTTACTATCACTTCCAATTTATCAAATGCTCTCCCTTTAAGTGTGATTGAAGATTTGAAAGTCCCACTGGGTTTCAGCCTTTCTTCACCCCAAGATGGAACAAGGTCGTTAACACATTTTAGGCGTCCCGCGCAGTTTGTTGTTTTTTTCTGCAGTGTTCAGAGAATTTGGTAGGGTTTTTTTTTGTATTCCAGGCCCCGGGATTCAGCTATTGCTAAAGGCAAAACACTGCCCGGCAGCCGCATCTCCTCCTCTGCTCTTCAACTCCAACTGCCTTACAGGCTGCAGCAAAAAGAAAGCGGACATTGCAGAATGCACTATGGAAGTTAATGAGAGCAAAGGAAACGGCCCTAAATTTACTCCATTTAAATCTGCACAGTTTATTCTTGAGAAACCAGCAAAATGCTTACATTTGTGGGAGTTTCTAAAAATATAAAATATTTAAAAAATAAAAAAAAAAATTGAATTAAATAAAAATACATATTGAAGCACCGGGACATTTGTCGAAATGCGGATGCAAGGTAAGCGCATTCAAATTTCAACAAATGTCCCGGTGCTTCAATTTGCATTTTTAGAAACTCCCACAAATGTAAACACTTTGCTGGTGTCTCAAGAGTAAACTGTGCAGATTTAAATGGAGTAAATTTGGGGCCGTTTCCTTTGCTCTCATTAACTTCCAAAGTGCATTCTCCAATGTTCGCTTTCTTTTTGCTGCAGCTGTAAGCATTAGATTTGAAAAATGATGTGCTGCCCACTGGATAAACGCACCACATTTACAACGATACTGTACCATCTAGACAGCGACACTCCAAACTGGACAGGCTCTGCTAGGAGCTGCAGTGAGGGTGCTACTTTTATCCTGTGCCTTTCCGTCCATGGAACGGAATTCATGTGAAAACCTGAAACATCAAATAGGTTTCAAATTTAGGCTGGCAAATGCCCTGATATTCCAAATGTATCTTGGCAAATATCAGCTCCACTGTGTGTTAAATGTGATATTTTAATCCGACCTACTGTTTTTGGGGGCCTCCTGTCGTTTGGGGGCATTGTGTGTTTCATTGTAAATCTGATCCTGGAAGGTGGATCAAACAAGGAAGGGGCCATGGCTGCTGCACATAAGCAACAAGCTCAAGACAAGGCTCCACATTATCGTTTGAATGGTCATAGTTTATAGGGCAGAAGTATTTAGGTGAGCACTTGAAATTCCATAGCACACCGGGCTAAGTGCTGGAAAATGGGATTAGAATAGATGGGTGGCATGGACATGATGGGCCGAATGGCCTGTTTCTGTGCTGTATATTTCTATGACTGTATGAGGGCACAATGCTTGCAGTCATGAAATTGGTGTAAAGCTGAGCTAGTGTCGAGGCTACAGGAAGCTGGCTGAGGTTAAGAGCGCATGGCTGTATTCACCCAGATTAAAGCCTCTTAGTGAATGCTCAGTCATGTCGGAGCGGTATGCTGAGCCACCTGTGAACTTTCAGGGTGTGCTTCAGCTGCAAGTGGTGGCCTGGGGATGCCATGTCTGGAATGAGGGCAGGCAAGGGCTTCACATTAACTTCCTGGCTTGGCGATGGAGGGAGAGCATTTCAGGGTTAGGTGCAATCATGTCTCTATTCTATTTGTCCACAGAGACAAGGAGGAGTGTAGAATGCAGGCTGCAGGAAACACTGCCTTCTTGTTAGGTTTGATGCGAGTGGGGAGAAGAAGGGCCTATTGTAGTTTGGCATAGCTCAGGGAAGACTGTCATCCTGAGGAACAAGAGCCAGTGGGGCCACAGGAAGACCCAGATGCTGACAAGGAGGGACCAAATCACAGAGACTTTGGCACAACCAAGGGTGTACAGAAGTCACTTCTCATTCATGGAGCTGAGCAAGAGGCTGTGTCGCAGACACCTTCACTTGTCAAGGGATGTGGTGGATAATATCTGCCACATTCTCCATGTGGATCCCACTCCGCATGGACTGGGAGGCCAACCAATGTCAATCGCACTGAAGGCAAATGCTGCACTCAACTTTTTTGCAAGTGGATCATTCCAGGGATCCACTGGTGACCTGTGTGGAATCTCAATCGTCCACTCAAATATATAAGGGAGGTGACCAATGCCCTTTTCAATAAAGCACACAATTTATGTGCAGTTCACCATGGATGAAGCAAGCCAAGGTTCACAGTGATCTCCAGTTTCCCACAGGTGCAGGGCGCCATCGGCTGCACACATGGTCCTTAAGAGTTCCCTGGCAGCAGTCATTAAAATTTATTAATAGAAAAGGATCCCACTCTCTGAACATGCAGTTGCATCATCTGCTTCCAGTGATCACAGATCATGTCTGTATGAGGTGCCCTGGGATTTCACACAACTCTGACATCCTGAGTCACTCACAGATGCCACAGATCTTCGAGGGCCATTAGCGCATTCAGGATTGGCTCTTCAGTGATAAGGGGTACACCCAAAAGACGTGGCTAATGACGCCCATTCGTCGTTCCTATTGTGCACCTGAGGAGAGGTACAATGTGGCACATTCTGCAACAAGATCCTCAATAGAGCAGACCATTGGCATGTTGAAGGTGCATTTCAGATGTTTGGACCACTCAGCCAGGGTGCTCCAGTACTCTCCACAGTGTGTCCTGCATCATCATGGTTTGCTGCGCCATACACAACCTGGCGCCGAAAGCTGGGGGGGGTGGGGGTATGGAGATGAGTTAGCTCATGGGGAGTTGGAGGTCCAGGTCTCCTTGGACAAGGATGTGGAATGGGATGAATTCAAAGATGTCGAGATTCAGACAGGGAGAGGCCATTGCCTCTCAGTGACAAGTTTTCAGGGTGAGTAAGGTTAAGACTAGCTGATACGAGTGCATTTCTCCTGTTTCTTCAATGTAGGGTAGACATTAAGACCTTCTTTGTCATTCTCAACATCTCAGTGAAGCTCATCCATCTCAGAATGAAGTCACATTCATGCATCACAATGGCTTCATCCTTAGAAGGCTAAGCACCCGAGGGAGCGTGTGGCTGTTCTATAATGGGATAATCACTCCACCAGAGCTCAATCTAAAGCAAGTAGACATGGTGAAGCCCTTTCAATCATTCTGCCAGTATTTCACTGGGCATGGCAGCCTTCCCGAGGCAGGAACGCTACTGCAAATATCAATGCACTCATGGCAGAATGCCTGGAGCATTGCAAGGCACCTCAAGAAGCAAAACCATCAGTCACTGATTATCTCTTGACTGTCTGAAGACAAATCTAAATCCAGACAGCGACATCTCACTAAATGCCACCTCTCATTCATGATTAATGGTCAGGCCTCATCCTGGTACTGAACCCCCAGGATGACATCACTCTTCAGGAAGTTGTGATCTGTCACTTACTGCCTGATGCCCTTACGAGTGAGAGAGTTTGGAGTGAGGAGAAGGCTCACTTATCCTGGTTGAGCAGGTCAGATCAGATCATTTATCCTTTTCTGGCACTGCAGGGCGGTCTTTTTTTGGGGTCCACAGGTGCTGACTTCTCTTTTCCCAGGCCAGCGTGCTCGTGTTTGTGTACCTCCCACACATGATGGACGGCTTGGAGGAGTCTCTCCAGGGACGTCTTGCTAAACCGTAGTGCAGATGGTCTTGTACTTTTGGTCAGCAGGCCAATTGAGGCATTCTTGTGGCCCACACCTGGACCACAGCGAGTGAATGTGTGTGTGGCTGCCATTTAAATATAGCGCCAGGACTTTCGATCCCATGAGGTAACAGCAGAGCGGATGAATCAATGCCCACCCTGCCAGAGATTCGACGAGCTCCTGATTGATGCATAAATAATAAGCTGAAAAGCAGAACTGGTGCGAGAACCTGCCCTGCCACCTAGCGGGAATCATGTGCGCCCACACACAGTCTCCAGAATGGAAAATTCCACCCTATATGCCAACAAAGCAAGATGATTTGCAATTTTCAAAAAGCACAGTATATATGAGGCATCCCAGTCTCTTAACTGAAAAATCTAAGTAAATCTGTGTAAAGTTGTGGTGTCATATTTCAGTGCAGAATAGGATGAATGAGAATGGGAGTTGGGAGCACTGCACTGACATGAAGAACACAGTGACTTAGACGTTCCCGAATTCCTGCCTACCAAAGTGCACCCCTGGCTTTGACCAGTGTTCTAACTTTGAAGTAATTGAAATATTGAAGGCAGGCTCACCTCTTCCGGAATGGAGTCTCATCAATTGGATGGCTAGTTTCCAGTTGTAGGGCAGAAGCCAACCGCAATGCTCCTTCCAAATGAGTCAGTTATTTTTATAAAATTAGTTTTTTTTCTCAGCACAGCAGGACATTTTATTTGGAGCTCTGAGAATGACTGCATACGGTTATGCTTTGCACAACTGTATGTTGACAAACTGATGTTTACTCTATATCTGGAAAATGTATAATAATTGATTGCTGCTAATTATTTAGATGAATAATTAATTTATGATTGCATATTCTAGGAAATCATAGTGTAAAAATGTTCACAATTGTTTTCATATTTGTAAATGAATTCTCCATCGAGTAGGTTTCATATTTTCAATGCAGCATGTGCCCAATTTTCTGACATATGCAAAGAAAAAATAGCTCGTGTCAACCACAACCACTCCCAGGTGACAAAGAACAGATACAGAATAAAGTTTCACTTGTTCTATATGAGCATCATATCTCAACCATAACTTCCAACAGTCCCCGCTACAATGTAAATTTTCAGTTTCCTACCTCGACCATCCTTATGGCTTCTGACTGCATCTGCCAGTTTTGTGGCGTGACTGTCTTCCCAGATACATTGCAAAGAATGTCAAAATTTACTTTGAGTACTTCAGACATGCAAATATAGATACCTAAAATGAGTCAGAGTAAACCAAAGATCTGAGTGGAGCTTGAATATGATGAATTAGTTCATCCAGCAGAACACACACACACTCATGCTGCACTGATTCTGTATTTGTAAGATCCAGCTGAAGTTGCTTTCGAGTATCTGGGTTACCTAAAATAAAAAAAGCGTGTTTGTGGATGGTGAAGTGCATTCCTGCCTTCAGGGAACCTTGTTGTTGTAGAGTACTTAATACATTATTCTCCTTTTGCTGCACCTTTTTTGTGGCTTTGAATGTTTATATCTGTTGCTTCTTTTGCAAAATCAGTGAGATGTGGTGAGAGTGACTGCCCTTGACATTAAGGCAGCATTTGACTGTGGCATCAAGGAGCCCTAGCAAAACTGGAGTCAATGGGAATCAGGGGGAAAACTCTCCACTGGTTGGAGTCATACCTAGCACAAAGGAAGAGTTGTGGTTGTTGGAGGTAAATCATCTCAGCTCCAGGACATCACTGCAGGAGTTCCTCAGGGTAGTGTCCTAGGCCCAAACATCTTCAGCTGCTTCATCAATGTCCTTCCTTCCATCATAAGGTCAGAAGTGGGGATGTTCGCTGATGATTGCACAATGTTCAGCGCCATTTGTGACTCTTCAGATACTGAAGCAGTCCATGTCCAAATGCAGCAAGACCTGGACAATATCCAGGCTTGGGTTGACAAGTGGCAAGTAACATTCACACGACACAAGTGCCAGGCAATGACCATCTCCAGCAAGAGAGAATCTAACCATCGCCCCATGACGTTCAATGGCATTACCATCACTGAATCCCCCACTATCAACATCCTGGGACCATTGATCAGGAACTGACTCCCCAAAGCCTGTCCACCACCTACAAGGCACAAGTCAGGAGTGTGATGGAATACTCTCCACTTGCTGGATGAGTGCAGCTCCCACAACACTGAAGAAGATTGCCACCATCCAGGACAAAGCAGCCTGCTTGATTGGCACCACATCCACAAACATTCACTCCCTCCACCACAGTAGCAGCAGTGTGTACCATCTACAAGATGCACTGCAGAAATTCAACAGGGCTCCTTAGACAGCACATTCCAAACCCACAGCTACTATCATCTAGAAGGACAAGGGCAGCAGATAGATGGGAACACCACCAGCTGGAAGTTCTTCTCCAAGTCACTCACCATCCTGACTTGGAAATATGTTGCCATTCCTTCACTGTCACTGGGGTAAAATCCTGGAACTCCCTCCCTAACAGCACTGTGGATGTACCTAAAAAAAAATGCCCAATCTCGTCTGATCTCGGAAGCTAAGCAGACTCAGGCCTGGTTAGTACTTGGATGAGAGACCGCCTGGGAATACCAGGTGCAGTAGGCTTACTCCAAAAGAGGTACACCACATGGACTACAGCATTCAAGGCAGCAGCTCACCACATCCTCAAGGGCAACTAGGAATGGGCAATAAATGCTGGCCCAGCCAGCGAAGCCCACATCCCGTGAATGAATAAAAAAGTCGGTAACCTTTGGTTCTTGACCCTTCTGCAAGTGGGAAGAGTTTCTTCCTGTTCACTCTTTCCAGGGCCCTCATAATTTTCAGCTCCTCAATTAAATCTCCTCTTAATCTTCTTGAGGAAAATTTGAATGAGTTCCCAAAGCCTGTGTACCTTTGGTGATGGCATTTGCCATTTTGGAGTTCTGATATACTGCAGAATAAATCTATTTTTTTGTCAATCTTGCCTTTTGCCACCATGTTTTCTTAGAATAATTATGTTAATAAAATTTCCAGTAAATGAAGTGCTATTTAGTGTCAGAAATGTTCCTAAATTTCAAACAATTGATTTTCAGGGATTCAAATTTAGAGTAAAGCTGACCTTTGCTCCTTGAAAGTTGTGTTGCATTCAGCTTGTGCTCATTGTCTGAAATGGATACGATACCTCTGTCAATAATTGCCAATTACAGCACTTAGGTTTCAACTGCACACAAGATCATGTTCTAGGTATATTTTGTCAGTTGATAACAGGTATGGAACTGCTTGAAAAAAAAATCTGTAGCTTTTTTCAAATGGTGATATTAATGTGTATTTTCTGGTGTATATATAGCACACATGGACTGATGAAGCTTGCTGCTATTTTTAATCAAAGGTAGAAAATTTTAGAAATACGTAAAAGGTCAATCTGTACCTGGAAGAGAAAGGGTTAACATTTGAGATCTGATACTTCATCAAACTAACACTCACTGCATAATCTGCTACTGAAGTACTGTACTTTAACTTGTTCAAAATTGTGGAACTCATTGATGCACTGTCTCTCTTTCTTCCAATGGCTGTCAAGCTTTGCAACACTGAATGACTGCTTCTCAAATACCAATTGTTTTCAGCTTTAGTAGAGTTTGGAGTTATTGCTCTTTACCTTGTTTTCTCATATAAAATTGGTTATATCCAAAGTGTTATTTTTTCAACAATGAGCATTTATGTAGAGCTTTCAATGTCCTTCATGGGAGCATTATTTTTTTTTAAAAATAAGCCACACAAAGAAGGCAGGAAACCAAAACCTACCTCTTTGACCAAAGTTTAAGGAGGGAAGAGAGGTAGACAGGCAGAGGTTTAGGGTGGGAATTGCAGAGTGTAGGGCCTTGCCAGCGGAAGGTACAGCCACCAATGGTGGAGCAATGGAAATTGGGGATTGGTAAGAAGTCTGAATTGGAGTAGTGATATCTCAGAGGGTTATAGGGTTGGAGGGGGTTACAGAAATACAAAATGGCAAGGTGGTGGAGAAATTTAAAACAAGGATTAGAACTTAAAACGGAGGCATTGCTTAATCGGGGTCAATGTAAAAATGCAAGCACAAGGGTGATAGATGGACTTGACGGGAGTTAAAATATGCGCAAAGTTTTGGATGAGCTTAAGTTTATGGAGGATGGAAGGTGGGAGGCTGCTCGGGGGTGTATTGGAATAGTAAAGCCTAGACGCAGCAAAGGCATGGATGTGCAGATGAGCTGAGGTGGGGTGTGGAATCAGATGACTCCACAATGGTGGAAGTAGGCAGTCTTCGTGATGGCATAGGTAAGTGACTGGAAGCTGAACTCAGGGTCAAATACGACATCAAGGTTGCGGACAGCCTGATTCAGCCTTGGACAGTTACTTGGGAGAAGAATGGAGTTGGAGCGGGGCAGTGAACAGTGTTTCTGGTAGTAACTAAAGATAATGGCTTCAATCTTCCCGATATTTAGTTGGAGGGTTCTGTGAATAAGAAAAGAGGTTTGATCAAAAATGAGGCTTATAGAATGGGGAAAATAATGCAAAAACTGAACATGAACATTTGAACTTGCATGTATATAACACACTGAACCAATTAATTACTTTTGCTTAAATAACAAGTGACTTCAAAGTCTGGTAATTTAGTACAGCAAGATCCCACAAACAGCAAATGAGATAGTTAACCATGCACTCTGCTTTGGTGATGTTGGTTGAGTGTTGAAAGTTAGTCAGCACGCCAGTAGCACATTCTCCTCATCTTTGAATAATGTCAAGGGATCTTTCATGCCCTTCAGTTTAATGTCCTGCCATCCTTATTTGTTTCAATTAATTACTTAATTATTTTATTCAATTACTTATTTTCTTTTATGTATTTTATTAATTTTACCACAAATTCCTGTACTATTTTAAACTTTAGGAATAGAACAGATCTTAACCACTCACCAGAAGTTCACCAAACAGCTAGTTTCTTCCCCTGTAGTAGAGCCAGAACAAATTCCTACAGGGTGAAAAAGTTAGAAAAAACAAGTGAGTACCTCCCCTCCTCACCAAACTCTAGCACTCCATTGAGGTCACACTCAGTGCCCTCTCACAGCTTTTCATCCTCACAGCTTATTTTCTACATAGCTTTTTATCGTCAGCAAACTTATTTACACAATGCTTCTTCATCTAATTAATTAATATAGATTATAAATAGTTGAGGCTCCAGCACTGATCCTTGCGGAACTCCACTAGTCAGAATCTGTCAACATGAAAATGCCACATTTATCCCTACTCTTTGCTTCCTGTCCATTAACCACTCCTCTATTTATGTTTATTACTCACAAATCCAAAGGTCATGATCTCTGGATTATTATCTGAGCCATGTGCAAATTGGTATAGGACAAATCAGGTTAAGGAGATGAATGTGTAGCTCAAAGCATGGTGTGGGAGAAGTGGGTTCTGGTTCGTGGGGCACTGGCACCAGTACTGGGGAAAGTGGGATCATTACTGTTGGGACAGTCTACACCTGAATTGTGCTAGGACCAATGTTCTTGCAAGGCGCATACCTAGGGAAGCAAAGAGGTCTTTAAACTAAGTAGTGGGGCAAGGGTATAAATTTGAGAAGATGTGGTAAATCGAAGAGTAGAGACAAGGCAAAAGAGAAAGGTATTATTACGGGAAATAAAAAACAGACCGTGACAGAAAGGGATAGAGAGTGCAAATCTAACAGTAAATCAACAGATGAGACTATGGGGTTATATAAAGAATAAAAGGATAAAATTAAAGGCTTTGTATCTGAATGCACGCAGCATTCAAAACAAGACAGATAAGCTGAGAGCGCACATAGAAATAAATAAATACGATTTGATAGCCATTACAGAGACATGGCTGCAGGAGAACATGGATTGGGACCTAATATTAAAGGGTCTCGGATATTTAGGAAGGACAGAAAGCGAGAAGGTGGAGAGGTGGCTCTGTTAGTTAATGATAGTATTAGCACAATAGAGAGGGATGACCTAAGTACAGAAAACCAGGAGCAGCATTTTTCCTCCTGTCTGAGGGGTGTGTGGGAGCCGGCAGGTTCCCAATCGGCGCCCCCGATCAGGGGCGCGCCACCATTTTACCTGGGTGGGCCAGTTAAGGCCCGCTCAGCGTGATGTGCGCTCCCTGTGCAGGTGGGGGGAGGGAGAAATTCCCTGAACCAGGAGGCAAAGTGCCGCCTCCGGGAGATCAGTTGAAATTATAAAACATTTTTAAAGGTTAGAAAAAAATTTCCTGACATGTCCCCTCATCTGACACCATCACATGAACTGGGATATGTCCATGACTTTTATTTAAAAATATTACGAAAATTTTAAATCCCTCATGAAACCTCATCCCGCCCGTGGATGAGGTTTCATGCTTTTTTGGAAGGCCGCCTGGGCTCTTCACCTGCTCGCCAACGTTAAGGTTGGGTGGGCATTAATCATTTCAATTACTTTTTTTTAATGGCCTTAATAAGCCGTTGACAGGTCGGCAGGTGCGCAGCCGAGTTGGCTGCGCGCCCGCCAAACTGAGAATCTAAAATGACGGGGGGAGATGTCGGGACGCACGCCTGATCTCACCCTACGTCATTTTATGCGTCGGCAAGTGGGCCCCGCCCCCGCTCACTGACCGGAAAAAGCTGCCCCAGGATTTGGAAACAGTTTGGGTAGAGATGAGAAATGGTAAAGGCAAGAAGTCACTTGTGGGAGTTGTGTACAGGCCCCCTAACAGTAACCACATGGTAGGATGGAGCATAAAGGAAGAAATAATGGGAGCTTGTCAGAAAGGCATGGCGATAATCATGGGAGATTTTAAGTCTACATATAGACTGGAAAAGTCAGATGGGCAAAGGTAGCCTAGGTGAGGAGTTCACAGAATGTTTCTGGGATAGTTTCTTAGAACAGCATACTCTGGAGCCAACCAGAGAGCAGCGCTATACTAGACCTGGTATTGAGCAACGAGATGGGGATATTTAATGACCTCAGAGTGAAGATGCGCCCAGGTAACAGCGACCATAATATGCTTGAATTTTACATTCAGTTTAAGGGAGAGAGGAGTGGGTCTGAGACTATGTTTTTAAACTTAAAAAAAGGGCAATTATGAAGGCATGGAAGCAGAGCTAGCTAATGTGAATAGGCAAATTAGGTTAAGGGATTGGTCAATAGAGATGCAGTGGCAAACATTTGAGGGGTTATTTCAGAATACACAGAGTAGATACATTCCAACAAGTAAGAAAAAGTGCAAGGGACAGACACACCATCTGTGCTTAATTAGAAAGGTTCAAGATAGCATCAAACTGAAAGGTACATAATTGTGCAAAGATAGGTGGAAGGCCAAAAGATTGGACAGAATAAAAGGAACAGCAAAGGATGACTAAAAGATCATTAAGGAGGGAAAAATTAGAGTACGAGAGAAAGCTAGACAGAAATATAAAAACAGATAGCATGGGTTTCTATAAATAATTGAAAAAGAAATGAGTTAACAAAGTGAACGTTGGTGCTGGAGAATTGATAATGGGAAACAAGGAAATGGCAGGTGAAGTGAACAGGTATTTTGCATCAGTCTTCAATATAGCGGATACAAGTAACATCCCAGAAGCTGCTATAAATCAGGAAATGGAAGGTAGGGATGAACTCAGGAAAATTACAATCACCAGAGAAGTGGTACTGAGTAAATTGTTGGAGCTGCCACATGGACCACAACAACTGGATCCTTCCCCTCCCACTCCAAGTTCTGCTTCAGCCCTGAGGAGATATCCAAAACCCTAGCACCGGGCAGCAACACAGCGTTTGGGACTTGCACTCAAAGCTGCAGAAAAATGTATCTACCCCCCTAACTATACTGCCCCCGACAACTACATTCCTTTTTACTCCCCTTACTTGAATGGCTTCCTCCACCATGGTGCCCTGATCAGTTTGCTCATCCTCCCTGCAGTTCCTGCTCTTGTTCCCCCCACATGTTGCAAGAACCTCAGTCCTTGCAATTGTCCTACAGGTTCAAGGTATCTCCATTGCTACTTTCTGGATCCTCATACCTTCCTCATCAACACCCTCCTGTTCCTGACCAGGAACCATATCTGAAGTACCTACCACAAGGAGTGTGACGGCCTCGTGGAACTAAGTGTCCAGGTAACTTTCCTCCTCCCTGATCTATTTCAGTGTCCGAAGCTTGGACTCCAAGTCATCAACTCAGAGCCGAAGTTCTTGGATCTAAAGACATTTACTGTAGATGTGGTTGTCATGGATCACACCGATATCCAGCAGCATCCACATGTTACAGCTGCAACACATCACCTGCCCTGTGATCTTTACTGTGTTTAATTTAAATAATTAGATTTCAAGTTTAGTGATCAACTGTTGTCATTTGTTCTACTAAGTAGTTTAGCTAGTTAAGCTATACATTTAACGCACTACTTATATTTCCCCAGTACCGATTTAAACTACTGCATTTAGAAGGATAAAATCTTAAAAACTCACAAAACAATCACCTACCTGCACACCTGACTAAAGCCTTGAACACTCACCAACCTCTGGAGGCTGAAAAAAATATAAAAAGCAGCACCTCCACCCCACCTTTGCACCAAAAACCTGTGAAATCGAAGCCTATCTGTCCTCTCAAGTAGACGTAGATCTCATGGCACTATTCCAAAGATCAAGGGAGTTATCTGTTGTGAACAAAAACAAAAATACCTGGAGAAACTCAGCAGGTCTGACAGCATCTGCTGCGAGGGATACCGTTAATGTTTCGAGTCCGAATGGCTCTTAATCAGAGCTAAGGAAAAATAGAAAAGAGATGAAATATAAGCTGGTTTGGTGGGGGGGACAGGTAGAGCTGGATAGAGGGCCAGTGATAGGTGGAGATTGCCAAAAGATATCATAGACAAAATGACAAAGAGGTGTTGACGGTGGTGATATTAGCTAAGAAATGTGCTAATGGGGACATTAAGGGTAGAAAGCAGGACGAGCAAGGGACAGATAGCCCCTAGTGGGGGTGGAGTGGGGTGGGGGGGGGGGAGGAATCGAAAATAGTTGGGAAAAGAAATATATATATAAATTATTGGAAAAAGGGGATCGTAAAGGGGGTGGGGATGGAGGAGAGAGTTCAAGATCTAAAGTTGTTGAACTCAATATTCAGTCCGGAAGGCTGTAAAGTACCTAGTCAGAAGATGAGATGCTGTTCCTCCAGTTTGCGTTGAGCTTCACTGATTCACTGTTGTGTCCTGGCCAATATTTATTCCTCAATCAACATCACAAAAACCAGTCTAGCAATCATCACACTGCTGTTGAGAGCTTGCTGTGTGCAAATTGGCTGTCAAGTTTCTACATTAGAACAGTGATTACACTACAAAAGCAATTAATTGACTGCAAAGTTCATGGCATGTCCTGTGGTCATGAAAGGCACAACATAAAAGCAAGTTTTTATTTTGGTTAAATGACAAGTTGCAACATTAATAATAATGGACTGCTTAGATTGTATGACAGTACTTTCTATGCAAATCTTAATGACCTGACGAGTTTCTAAAGTCATAGGGCAGGATTTTGCCCTTGGTGGGAGTGCTAGGTGGGGGGAGGTCAGGAAGCCGACCGCCTCCTGCAATTGTTACCACACCGTAATTTTACATGGGCGGGCCAATTAAGGCCTGTTCAGTGTGGAACGCAACTGACAGTGCTCAGCCTGTGCGGGCAAGGGGAGGAGGGCGAGCGGGCCTAGCATGAACTTGACGCTTGCGTGCGAAAGAGCGCTTCAATCTGCCTCAGGGAGATGAAGCGCTGTTTAAAAAAACTTACTGAACAGAAATGTCATATAACATGTCCCCTCAGCTGTCACACGAGCAGGGACATGGCTTTAATTCAAGTGTAAAATTTTTATTTTATTATTTGCTTTAGGAAACCTCATCCCGCCTGTGGATGATGCTTCCTAAAAAGTGCAAAGGCTGTTTGGCGTTTTTGCCTGCCCGCTAACTGTAAGGTTGGACGGGCAGCATAAATTTGAACTTAAGTACCTTTTTAATGGCCTTAATAGGCCTTTTAATTGTCGGCAGGCGCACTGCTGACTCAGGCGCCTGTCTTCCGAATGAAATATCACGGCACTACACGATGACGTCGGGACACTCGCTTGACGTCATCGCACATCATTTTATGCGCGGCCCGGTTGCGCACGCGTCCACCCGCCGAGCTCAATATTCTGCCATAATGTCAAAGTTGGTGCACGTTTTTTTCTAAAATATTCAAATATGAATTAGATATTTTGACAATTTGTTGCCAAATTTACAAAGAAACTGAGTCAGTTGGCAACTTTTCACATTATTTTGAAGATATGGGATATTTATTTGCGGGAACTACCAAGGTACAGTGGTGCATTAATATAATTATTCTCCAAACTCGTTTGATATTAGTTGTAAAATGAATAGTCAAATGTTTCCAAATGTGTGAAAAACTAAGATTTCTTCTGGAATTCCAGTGTTAATCTGCCACCTACTGTTATGAAATTAACAGTAACCCTATGCCATTCACCAGTACTGAACTATCTGAGGGCTTTGGTATTTGATGCACTCAAAATAATACATTAGGAACAGGTGTAAATAAAAACCATAGCAAACTAGGAGAGCACACTTAATGTGCTTTTCCATGACAAAATAGAAACATAGGGAAGATTACATGGGTATATTGGTACTGCTCAACATATATATTAAAAACAATGAGCAGTAATATTCCAATGATATTCAATTTGTAGGCAGCACTGTGAGGGTCATATTACGTTAACACATAAGTACAATGTGGTTTACTCATCCTATGATAGCCTATCTCAATAACCCTCTAAATCTGCCTTCCTTAAACTTGGGAGAATAAGTTTGAGTGCAGTAAATTGTAAATGAATGTAAATGAAGTAAAATGAAAATTTCAATAATATTAAATCTCCTGTGGTCCTCTCTATAAAATGAAAACAAAAGAGGAGAACATCTTTCTCAGGCAGTCCGATCCTGCAGAATGCCACCTCATTCAAATTCTGACTAACTGCAAAAAGGTTCCCGATAACACTTTGGATGAGTAGTGGCTCTCAAATCCACCAGCAAAGGCAGCAACAGCAAATAATATGCCAAAATTACCAAGATGGAATGCCCTCCTCACACAGAATTAGCATGTATGGATTCTGTGGTACTCCACTTTGAACCTCATGCAAAAGTGGCAATTGACCAGAAATCAAGCAATTAATCCTACGAGCTGGCAGTCTTGACAGACATAGTTGCTAGGTTGGGTCTGCAGCAGGTGGGGTGAGGCAACCAACAAGAGGGAAAAAAAAAATACTTGACCACATCCTCACCAATCTGCCTGTCTAAGATGCATCTGTCCATGACAGCATTGATAGGAATGATCACTGCACAGTACTTATGGAGACTAAGTCCCATCTTCACACAGAGGATATCTTCCATCGTGTTGTGTGACACTACCATTGTGTTAATTGGGGTAGATTTCAAAACAGATCTAACATCTCAAAACTGGGCATCCATGAGGCACTGTGGGCCATCAGCAACAACAGAATGGTATTCAACCATCATTTGTAACCTCATAGCCTGGCATATCCCCCACTCTACCATTATCATCAAGCCAGGGTATCGGCCTTGGTTCAATGAATAGCGTAAGACGGTATGCCAGGAACAGCACCAGGCATACCTAAAAATGAGACATTAAGCTGAAGCCACAACACAGGACGACTTGGATGCCAAACAACGGAAGCAGCACCAATGGATCAGATCTAAAGCTCTGCAGTCCTGCACATCCAATCGTGAACGGTGGTGGAAAATTAAACAACTAACCAGAGGAGACGATACCAATATCCCCATCCTCAATTACGGAGAACCCAGCATATCAGTGCCAAAAGTCAAGGTTGAAGCATTTGCAGCCATCTTCAGCCAGAATTGCTGAAGCCAAATGGATGACCATCTCTGTCTCCTTCTGATCCTGATGTCCCAGCATCACAGATGCCAGTCTTCAGCCTTAATAATGAAAGCAAAATACATGGATGCTGGTGGTCTGGAACAAAAACAAAGTGCTGGAAAAACTCAGCATCAGTGGAGGGAGAAATAGAGTTAACGTTTCAGTCCAGTGCGACTCTTCTTCAGAGTGTTCAGCCAATTTGATTCACTCCATGTGATATTAAGAAATGGCTAAAGGCATTGGATATGGCAAAGGCTATGGGCCCTGGCAACATATCCCAGCAATAGCACTGAAGACATGTGCCCCAGAACTAGCCACACACCTAGCCAAGCTGTTCCAGTACAGCTACAACACTGGCATCTAGCTGACAATGTGGAAAATTGCCCGGGGTTGCCCTGTCCATGAAAAGCAGGACAAATCCGACCGGGCCAATTGCCGCCTCATCAGTCTACTCTCGACCATCAGCAAAGTGATGGAAGGGATCATTGACAGTGCCATCCAGAGGCATTTACTCAGCAATAACCTGTTCACTGATGCTCAGTTTAAGTTCCGCCATGGCCATTCAACTTCTAACCTTGGTTCAAACATGGACAGAAGGAGCTGAACTCAACCCTGTCCATCATCTACAAGCTACAAGTTGAGAGTGTGATGGAATACTCTCCACTTGCCTGGGTAAGCGCAGCTCCAACACTCAAGAAGCTCGACACCATCCAGGGCAAAGGAGCCCACTTGATTGGCATTTTACCCACCACCTTAAACGTTCACTCCTTTCACCACCGCTGCAGTGCAGCAGTGTCTACCATCAACAAGATACACTGCAGCAACTCACCAAGGCTCCTTCAATAGCACCTTCCAAACCCACAACCTGTGACTTCAACCACCTAGAAGGAAAAGGGCAGCAAATGCATGGGTACACCACCACCTGCAAGTTCCCCTCCAAAAAACACACCATCTTGAATTAGACTTAGACAATATTTCTGTTCCTTCACTGTCACTGGGTCAAAATCCTGGAACTCCCTCCATAACACCACCATGAGTACGCTTGCACTACATGGAGTGTAGTGGTTCAAGAAGGCAGCTCACCACCACCTTCTCAAGGTTAATTAGGGATGGGCAACAAATGCTTGCCTAGCCAGCAATGCCCATATCCTGTGAACAAATTAAAAAAAACAAATTCTTGGCCTGGATGATTCACAGAAAAGACTCAACAATTTTCACTCTTTCAGATTGGAGCAGAACATGAGAAACAGCATAACATAAACTGGTGTATTTGGTTTTCATTTGCATCTCTTGTAGCACTTTGTGTTGGAGTTATACCTAGCACAAAGGGAGATGGTTGTGGTTGTTGGAGGCCAGTTATCTCAGCTCCAGGACATCACTGCAGGAGTTCCTCAGGGAAATGTCCTCAGCCCAACCATCTTCAGCTGCTTCATCAATGACCTTCCTTCCATCGTAAGGTCAGAAGTGGGGGTGTTCGTCAATGTTTGCACAATGTTCAGCACCATTTGCGACTCCTGAGATATTGAAGCGGTTCATGTCCAAATGCAGCAAGACCTGGACAATATCCAGGTTTGGGCTGACAAGCGGCAAGTAACATTTGCGCCTCACAACTGCCAGGCAATCACCATCTCCAACAAGAGAGAATCTAATCATCGCCCCTTGATGTTCAATGGCATTACCATCACTGAATCCCCCACTATCTACATCCTGGGGGTTACCGTTGACCAGAAACTGAACTGGATTAGCCATATAAATACTGTGGCTACAAGAGCAGGTCAGAGGCTAGGAATCCTGCAATGACAAACTCACCTCGTGACTCCCCAAAGCCTGTCCACCATTTACAAGGCACAAGTCAGGAGTGTGATGGAATACTCCGCACTTGCCTGGATGAGTGCAGGTCCCATGACATTGAAGAAGCTTGCCACCGTCCAGGACAATGCAGCCCGCTTGATTGGCACCACATCCACAAACATTCACTCCCTCCACCACCGACACACAGTAGCAGCAGTGTGTACCATCGACAAGATGCACTGCAGGAATTCACCAAGGCTCCTTTGACAGCACCTTCCAAACCCACAACCAACCATGTAGAAGGACAAAGGCAGGAGATAGGGAACACCACCGCCTGGAAATTCCCCTCCAAGTCACCCACCATCCTGATTTGGAAATATATCGCCATTTCTTCAGTCACTGGGGCAAAATCCTGGAACTGCCTAACAGCACTGTGGGTGTACCTACACCACATGGATTGCAGTGGTTCAAGAAGGCAGCTCACCACCACCTTCTCAAGAGCAACTAGGGATGGGCAATAAATGCTGGCCCAGCCAGCCAAGCCCACATCATGTGAACGAATATTTTTTTAAAAAAGCACCCCGGGTTTCTTATCATAGACAGCATTTATAAAGCATTGTGAGCTCAATTAAAATTAACACTTCAACAAAAGCCATGTCCAGGTCCCTTTGCAAAAAAATGTGACAGTAAAATCCCTCAGCAACCTTAGCTATTTGCATTAAACTTGAGCATACAATAGCGAAGTAGGTAAATTATTTCCAATAATGCATATGCTGAGATGTCTTTTCATGTTTGAACATAATATTCTCACCTAATTACCTCTTCTCCCATATTTTGCAAATTAAGTAGAAAAGTATAAGCAAAGAACTAGTCTAGAAATCAACCAAATCAAGATGACTAACCAAAATGAAGCTCTCCTATGCAGCAAAATCTAATGGCTGGCAGTGGAATGAGAGGGAATAAATAATGATCCAAAAGATGGTGTAACTTTGAATAAACTCTACATTTTTACAATAACCTTTACAAAAAATTTACCAACATTGGAATTGGCTATTGTTTTAGTTATGTTTGCCCAGTTTTTCTTCATGGCTCTGCATCATAGGAAAAGGGAACAAATTTCCCTTATAACCCTGATATAATTACAATTATTGAAAAGGCAGTTGAGAGGAAGAAAGTTTATTAAGAAATAAACTATAAAGGCATTGTACGATAATCTCAAAATTATTTTGTTTTTTAAAAGAGCAATTTCTAAAACAGATCTTACAAGTAGTACACAATTTTTAAGTGCCCTCGTGCTAATCAAAGTAGTGTGACATGACACCTCTTGCATGCAATCTCTACTTTTCTCTACATCAGTTTCTTATGCAGTCCTATGTTTAATTCTGGATTCATCTAGATTTTATCCAAAGTCCCTGTTATGCAAAACTTTATTGAGAATTTCTAAGTTAACTAAACCTTCATTGGCACATCCACCATATACAGGTACAGGATCTCAAAACCGGCAACCTTGGGACTGAGTCATTGCTGGGTTTCAGATCTTGCAGTTTTCAGGTCAGGCAGTTTGGGCTGAGTCAAGGGTCACTTGGACTACTCAAAACTCAGGAAAAGCCAGGCATGCAAAGCTGATAACTAGTAGTTGCGCCACTGCACCGATGCAGCATGTAGCCAAGCAAGCTGGTAAATTATTTTACTCATCTAATAATAAAGTCATTTGGTAGTACAGAACTACTGCTGAAAAAAGGAGTTTTTTGTTGAAGCTTTTCGTCTTGCTCTCATCAGGACAATTCGCAAGATAATGCCAATGTCAGAAAAATCATCAAATTTATACTGTATGAGAAGAGTGCTGATTTGTAGGCAAGTGGACTCTGATTGGTAGAGGCATTGGCATGGAGAATACACCAGTTGATGGTGACTGACAGTTAATCGCCAAGGGTTGTTTTAAATTTAAACCAGGCAGCTCGATTCTGATTGGTCAAGACATTGCCCTGGTGAATGAACCAGCGAATGGTTGTCACTTATTTTGTTTAGCTGAAACCGGTGAAATGTGTGTACATGCTCTTTCTGTCTGCAAAGAACAGGGCCCTGTATATTAATATATGTAGCTTCCAGTACGTGCAAATGCGCCACACTGCAAGTCCGACTGACAATCTTAATTTGATTGTCAGCGTAATTCTTAGCACACTGAGGATTATTTAGCAAATGTTGTCCAATCGCAGAATCACATCTAATGTTGGACACTGTTTCTGAGTTTTGCAAGCACGGGCTGGGTGGGTACTAGAACTAGGGATCACAGTTTAAAAATAAGGGGTCGCTTATTTAAGACAGATAAGGAGAAATTTTTTCCCCTCACAGGATTGAGTATCTTTGGAACGCTCTTCCTCAAAAGGCGGTAGAAGCAGAGTCTTTGAATATTTTTAAGGCAGAACTAGATAGATTCTTGATTAACAAGGGGGGTGAAAGATTATTGGGGGTAGGCAGGAATGTGGGGTTGAGGTTACATTCAGATCAGCCATGATCTTGTTGAATGGCGGAGCAGGCTCGAGGGACTGAGTGGCCTACTCCTGCTCCTAATTCTTTTGTTCGCATGGTCTATGCCTTTCCCGTTGCGAACAGTGGAAGGGAGAAGGCCAAATGGTTGAGCGAATTGTTACAACCAGTTTTGAGCAAGTTTTCCAGATATACGGTGAAAGGTTCCTTCACATTTGCAAAGACCATACAGGACTTGCATACCGACAGCAATGCTGTGTCCACATGCTCATCTGACATTGCTAGCCTATTCACCAATGTTCCATTTAAGGAAGCCAGATATTTGCGCTGCAGCACTATATCATGGCAATCTAGATCTGCGATCATTGCGTGAATCAGTATTCATCGAGTTTATGTACTGGGCAAGTTGTACAGTTGAGTTCACCTTTAATGACACCATGTATGCCCAAACAGATGGTGTTGCCATGGGATCCCCTCTAGGCCCAGCTCTCGCAAGCATCTTTGTTGGGATCCATGAGAAACGTGTCTTCAATGGAATGACACCTAACCTCTTACCCCTTGCACATTTCCGATATGTAGATGATATGTTTGCAATATTTAAATCTTCAGCTGCATGTAATAGTTTCCTTGCATGCCTTAATGAGCTCCATCCTGTGCTCAAATTTACCTTGGAAATGGCGCAGTGAAATGACCACCCTTTCCTTGATGTACCAGTTGAGAAATCTGCCACGCATTTCTCTACCACGGTCGACTGCAAGCCTACCTTCACTGGCCAAAACACATGTTGAGATTCTTAACAGTTCTACATGGTATAAGATTGGCCTTATCCACAACTATGTAAATAGGGTCTGAGCCATTTGCTCACCTTGCAAGCTCGATGCTGAAGTTGGGCACATCAAAGCCATTCTACGGAATAATGACTACTCTGATCAGATAATTTCACACTGTATATCGCGCAAACTTGAACGGGCCCAAGGCTGTCACTTTTGCTCCTAACAAGTGCCCAGTCTACCACAGATCACCCTGGAAGGGCAAGGTATCTCAAAAATTTGAGCAAAAGGTGAAGCTTGCTGTTTCACACTGCTATTATGTTGTAGCAATATGAGTGGTATTCACCATTAAGTGTGTTGCCATCAAGCCAAAAAGACATTCAGTCTATCACACAAATGAGTAATGTGGGATATGAATTTGTGCCAGTATGATGCTAGGTATGTAGGCCATACATCCCACAGACTGGAGAGTCATATCAAACATCATGTCCCTTCCGCTGTTTGCAACAAGGGAGGTACAGACAGTACCCAACCAGCCAGTGCTTGCAAAACTCAAAACAGTGTCCAACATTAGATCTGATTCCGCGACTGGACAACATTTGCTAAATAATCCTCAGTGTGCTAAGAATGACACTGACAACCAATTTAAGATTGTCAGTCGGGCTCGTAGTGTGGCACATTTGTATGTATTGGAAGCTACATATATTAATACAGTTTTCAGACAAAGAACATGTACACATATTGCTCCTGTTTCAGCTAAACAAAATAAGTGACAACCATTGGATGGTTCATTCCCCTGGGCAATGTCTTGACCAGAGTCAAGCAGCCTGGTTTAAATCTCCATAGCAACAACTCTACCAATCAGAATCCACTTGCCAACCAATCAGCACTCTCCGCTCATACAGTATAAAATTTGCTGTTTCTTCTGACAGTCATTTTCTTGTAAACTGTCCTGATGAATGCATTGAATAATAATTAAAATTTATGGAGGGCAGCTTTTGGATATCACTGGTTTTTGGAGAGCTGGGTTTGAGATGCTGTGCCTATACTTATCTGAAACATACACAAAACAAAGACATTAGTTTCAGGACAGCACATTTCCTTCTGGCTGTCTTTTGTTCTTCCACAGTTTTGCTCCAGGTTAGATTTCATTACGTTAGCTGTCACTTTTAGGCTAAGAGGCCTCATTCAGTTTTGTTGTCCTTTTTAAATATTTATCTGCTTCCAGTCCTGTGATACCTCATCAGTGATTGCCAATCCTTGCACAGTTATACCATCATATAAATGTCTTCATCTTTTTTTCTTCAGAACCCTAGGATAAATGCCAGGACATGCATTAGTCTTCAGTCCCCTTAGTTTATCAAGTTCCTTTGTTATGCTATTTCAATGAGTGTGGAATAAAAGCTGGAAAGCTAGTAATATCTTATGCTGTGCTTTATTCTTTTTATTGAATTTATACAAAATATTCAGTCAGAATTTCACCTTTTTTTATAACTTCAATGCCACTGTAACATGATAATTTCTTTTCTAGCTGCTGTCTTCCTGTTAGACATCAACAAAACCTGGAATTTAGATCAACTTTAATAGGCTGAAAGAAATTTCAGTTTTACCTTCAAAAATTATTTTTTTTACATCTTTCCCAAATCATTAAGTTAGAGAGAGTCGATAGGTTGTAAGTGATCTGTTGGAAGGAGGTTTGTTGCACCAAATGGCATTTTCTTACTTAGCATAAATTAGATGGAGATTACAGAACTTTGACAAGGTCGCTTGGCTCCCTTTCTCACGAAAACACCACCAATGTGGCACTTACATTATCAACAGTAATTGGTACTGCATTTTATTTGCATATTGCAGTTCTGTGCTATGAACACAGTCACAGAATCACAGTGCAGAAGAGGCCCTTCGGCCCATCGAGTCTGCACCGACACGTGAGAAACAGCTGACCTACCTACCTAATCCCATTTACCAGCACTTAGCCCATAGCCTTGAATGTTATGACGTGCCAAGTGCTCATCCAGGTACTTTTTAAAAGATGTGAGGCAACCCGCCTCCACAACCCTCCCAGGCAGGGCATTCCAGACCGTCACCACCCTCTGGGTAAAAAAGTCTTTCCTCACATCCCCCCTAAACCTCCTGCCCCTCACCTTAAATTTATGTCCCCTTATGACTGACCCTGCAACTAAGGGGAACAGCTGCTCCCTATCCACCCTGTCCATGCCCCTCAATCTTGTACACCTCGATCAGGTCGCCCCTCAGTTTTCTCTGCTCCAACAAAAACAACCCAAGTCTATCCAACCTCTCTTCATAACTTAAATGTTTCATCCCAGGCAACATCCTGGTGAATCTCCTCTGCACCCCCTCCAGTGCAATCACATCCTTCCTATAATGTGGCGACCAGAACTGCACAAAGTACTCCAGCTGTGGCCTCACCAAGGTTCTATACAACTCCAACATAATCTCCCTACTTTTGTAACCTATGTCTCGATTGATAAAGGCAAGTGTCCCGTATGCCTTTTTCACCACCCCACTAACATGCCTATCCGCCTTCAGAGATCTATGGACACACATGCCAAGGTCCCTTTGTTCCTCAGAACTTCCTAGTGTCAGGCCGTTCATTGAATACTTCCTTGTCAAATTACTCCTTCCAAAGTGTATCACTTCACACTTTTCAGGGTTAAATTCCATCTGCCGCTTATCTGCCCATTTAACCATCCCATCTATATCTTCCTGTAGCTCAAGACACCCAACCTCACTGTTGCCAATCTTTGTGTCATCCGCAAACTTACTAATCCTACCCCCCACATAGTCATTTATGTCGTCATACAAAATGACGAATAATAGGGGACCCAGTACAGATCCCTGTGGTACGCTGCTGGACACTGGCTTCGAGTCACTAAAGCAGCCTTCTGTCAGCACCCTGAATCTCCTACAACTAAGCCAATTTTGAATCCACCTTACCAAATTACCCTGTATCCCATGTGCATTTGCTGCCTTTATAAGTCTCCCATGTGGGACCTTGTCAAAGGCTTTGCTGAAATTCATATAAACTACAACTGCGCTACCCTCATCTACACACCTGGTCACCTCCTCAAAAAATCCAATCAAATTTGTTAGGCATGACCTCCTTCTGACAAAGCCATGCTGACTATCCCTAATCAAACTTTGCCTCGACAAGCAGAGATAGATTCTCTCCTTCAGAATTTTCTCCAATAGTTTCCCTACCACTGAAGTGAGACTCAATGGCCTGTAGTTCCCTGGCTTATCTCTACAACCCTTCTTAAATAGCGGAACCACATTAGCTGTTCTCCAGTCATCTGGCACCTCCCCCGTGGCCAGTGAGGAATTAAAAATTTGGGTCAGAGCCCCTGCAATCTCCTCCCTTGCTTCCCTCAGCAGTCTGGGACACAAATCATCCGGACCCGGAGATCTGTCCACTTTTAAGCCTGCCAACACCTCCAATACCTTGTCAATCCCTATATCAATTTGCTCAAGAACCTCGCAGTCTCTCTCCCCAAGTTGGATACCTTCATCCTCATTCTCTTGGGTCAACAGAACTAGATGTGATGCATCCAGGGATGTTGAGGGAAATAAGAATGGAAATGGTGGAGATATTGGCCATAATCTTCCTTAGATACAGGGGTGGTGCCAGAGGACTGGAAAATTCTAAATGCTGCTCAAAAGAAATGTAAGAATAAACCCAGCAACTACAGGTCAGTTTAACCTTGGTGATGGGAAAGCTTTTTAGAAACGATATTGAGACAAAATAATAGTTACTTGGACAAGCACAGATTAATTGGAGAAAGCCAGCATGGATTTGTTAGAGGCAAATCATGTTGAGAGTTTTTTTTATCCTCATCAACCATCTGTTACCTGATAATGTGGTTGATATGGTGTATGCCTTCCAAAAGGCATTTTATAAATTGCCACATAATAGTCTTGTCTGCAAAGTTGAAGCTCATGGAATAAAAGGGTCAGTGGCAACACAGATACGAAGTTGGCTGAGGGACAAATTGTTAAGTGAGGAGGACAGTGATAGGTTTCAAGAGGGCCTGAGCAGACCAGTGGATGGGCAAGCATGCGGCAGATGAATTTAACACAAAGAAATGTGAAGGTGCACATTTTATCAAGAACAACGATGAGAGGCAATATAAAATAAAAGGCACAATTCTAAAGGGGCCGCAGGAACAGTGAGACCTGTGCGTACATGCGCACAAAATCATTGAAGGTGGCAGGGCAGGTGGAGAGCATGGTTAAAAAGGTATTCAGGACTTTGGGCTTTATAAATAGTGGCATAGAGTGCAAAAGCAAGGAAATTTTGAAGAATATTTATAAAACTCTGGTTTGGCCTCAACTGGAATAGTGTGCCCAATTTTGGGCACCACACTTTAGACCAGATATGAAGGATTTAGATAGGGTGCAGAAAAGATTTACAAGAATGGTTCCAGGGATGAAGGACTTATGTGGATAGATTGGAGAAGCAGGGGTTGTTCTCCTTCGAAAAGGTTGAGAGGAGATTTATCAGAGATATTCAAAATCATGAGGGGCGTAGACAGAGTAGATAAGAGAGGAACTCTACCCATAGGCGAAAGGGTCAAGAATCAAAGGGCACTGATTTAAGGTGATTAACAAAAAAACTGTTATATGCAGTGAATGGCTAGGTCTGGAATGCACTGCCCGAGACTGTGGTGGAGATGGGTACACTCAGGGCTTTTAAAAGGGAGCTGAATGAGCACCTGAAGAGAAAACATTTGGAGGGCTATTGGAAAAGGGCATGAGAGTGGGACTAGCTGAGTTGTTTTTGCAGAGAGTTGGTGCAGACACAATGGGCCAAATAGTCTCCTTCTGTGCTGTAGTCATTCTGTGATAAAAATCCCACCAGAACTCTTCAATTTGAATGCTGCTTATGGTCTAACATTTTTTCAGCGGCAATGAATGAAAATGTGTCTACTATAAGAAATATTGCTAGAAGCAGAACAGGACTAGCATCAACCTAAAATCAAGTCAAAATACCGCAGTTGTTGGAGATCTGAAATAAAAACAGAAAGGGCTGGAAAAACCCAGCAGGTTTGGCAGCATCTGTGGAAAGAGAAACAGAGTAAATGTTTCAAGTCCAATATGACTCTTCTTAGGAACCCCAAAGAGGAGGCATATTGGACTAGAAAAGTTAACTCTGTTTCTCTCTCCACAGATGCTGCCAGACCTGAGTTTTTCCAGCACTTCCTGTTTTTATTTTATAAATAACTCTGGCCTGTGCTATACATGAACCAAGAATATTCAATGTTTGCACTAAGGAATATTGCAAAAATGTGTTACATCCTTGATCCTAATAAGTAAGTTAATTTTTAAATAAAAGATACACTACATCATTGGGATTGAAACCTGTCGACTTAGTAAATCAGTAATGAATAAAGCAACTAAAAAACTCAACAGCTTCACCAATGGCAGCAGTGCAACATTTATTAGCATCAAGCATTATATGGATTTTAAAATAACATCTGCAATGTTCAATGTAATCATTTAAACCTAGACTTTGTGAGTTAAATATATATTACTTTTTACCATCTGTACATAGATATAGCAAGGCATTAGGGAATCATACTTTATTTCAGTCAGCACGCTCAGTCTTGATCAGTTCCATAATTATCTGTATTATCTCGTCATCTGAAATGAAAAATAACAATTCCTTAACAAATGTATATTTTTTAAGTCATAGCCTTAACAAAATACATTTTGAAAAAGGTAACAACAAATTAACTTTCAAAATCATATTCATGAATTTTGAGGGGGGATTCTCTTGACGTCTTGGCTAATATTAAAGATGGCGATCGAGCCATTTAATTTCTGTTTGCAGAACACAAATTGGCTGCAAAATTTCCTATATTACAAGTGACAACACTTAAATCGGCTCTAAAGAGCTTTGGAATGCTCAGAAGTCACGTATGGTGCTATATAAATGCAAGCTTTTCTTTTTAACTTCACACATCATGCTTTTGCATGCACTTTCTGTAAACTTCCTAAAAACAATATCCAAGACCAACTTCCACAGACCATTCAAAAAGTGCACTGGACTGCTTTTTTTGGAATTCATCTACTGTGAGGGAGCTATTAGTCTGTGTATGTAATCTTGCTTTTGTATATCACACAGCTTTAAATTACTTTGCCTCATTACATTAGCATTTTTGATTATTTTTTGTAGCAATATGCTAGATCTTAGTTGTGTGTATGAGAACAACCAAATCTCTACTGCTCTGCAGCTCTTGGTTTCTCACCATTAATAAAATACTGGTATTTAAATTTATGTTTCTCAGGTCAAAATTCTCCACATTGTACTCTATTGGCCTTTGTTGTGTCAATTTATTTAATCTGTCTACATCCTTTGCAAATTCCCACTCCCTACCACCAACTTGCAGTGCCTCTGAACTGAGTATAATTTACAAACTTGGATATGTAATTCTCTATTCATCCAAGTTACTAATAAATATGCTGAAAGGTTGAGGCTCCAGTAATTTACAACTGGGGACATAAATACAAGATAGAATACCAAATATAATGGGAACAATTTACAGGCAGAAATTTAGAAATATAAGGAAACCGCCCGGTCAAACTTATATTGAGTTTCAGAGAGTAAAACAGAGTAATTTTGATCGGTGGATACGGGCAGTAAAAGTTAGAGACAACAAATGTAGCTCTTAGAGAAGTAATTCCTTTGGAAGAATTTAAAGATTCAATTCCTTCGGTAGTGAGAATTCATGTGGAGGAACATAGGGTTAAAACATCAAGGCAAGCAGCAGAGATAGCTGATGATGAGTTAGTTCATAGATCTAAACCTTTTTCTCATCACCCTTTTAAATCTGAGGTTAGAAAGTGGGAAGGTGAAAGGAAGGTAGGTAGTCAAGGAAGAGGAGGAGTAGTTGCAAATTCTCAGGAAGTTCTTTCTCAGGCCAGAAAGGAAGGTGCTGAGGGTAGGAGTGAGACTTGAAAACTAAGGTGTTTTCATTGTAATAAGGTGTGGCATACAAAGTCAATGTGTTGGAAGTTACAGGGAAAATCTTTTGCAGTAATTGGAACGCAGAAAAGTTCTGGAGATAAGAGTACTGTGGGTTCAGAGATCCAGGCATAGGAAAAATCAGTGGTTTAAGAACATATGAAATAGGAACAGAAGTAGGCTGGATAGATAGAGTGGATAAAAGGCACTTTTTCCATTAGTAAAGGGATCAATAACCAGGGGGCATAGATTTAAGAGAAGAGGTAGAAGGCTAAGAGGGGAGTTGAGGAGAAATTCTTTTACCCAAAGGGTGGTGAGAGTCTGGAACTCACTGCCTGAAAGGGCGGTTGAGTCAGAAACTCTCGTAACATTGAATAAGTATTTAGATATTCACTTGCGTTGCCATAGCCTCCAGGGCTTTGGGCTAAGTGCTGGAAAATGGGATTAGTGTAGTCAGATCTTTGTTGACCAGCGTGGACAAGATAGGCCAAATGGCCTCCTCCTGTGCTGTAAACATCTATGAGTCTAGGCTCTACGAGTCTAGACCATCCGGCCCCTCGAGCCTGCTCCGCCATTCAATAAGGTCATGGCTGATCTTGTGTTTCGATTTCCACATTCCCATCTACCCTCCCATAACTTCTAATTCACGTTATCGGGGGTAGATGGGCATAGGTAACATAGGAAGAATCAGTGATAGGTAAAGAAGTGGGAATGTGTTCACAGGTTACAGAAATATTTGAAGATTTTGTATGTGAAGGGGAAGTCTTTCCATGTGTACAGGGTGGAGCAGACAAAGATATTAAAATTTTAAGAGACACAGGTGCTAGTTGTAGTGGAACTCAAACCCTCTCTGATTCCGCAGCGACCACACGAGACTCAGGCTTCTTTAAACTGATTTTATTCAAGCATATGCAAGGGAGCTGCAGCCATTCCATAAAATGACGACACAGCTCCCCGATCGATTACATTTCATTACTTTTGTACTTTTTCTTATGTATTTGAATTCATTTGAATACATCAAATCAGTAACCGACATGCCGGTACCTGATTATCTCTATCCTATTGAGTACATAAACATGTGATTATGCTATCCAATCACTCTAAAGCATGTATACATAATTATATTATTCAATCAGAATCAAGGCACGTATACACGGACCTTGGTTTTGTAACGCAAGACTGTCTGTGTTTCATCAAAGCCCCCTCTTTGTCCATTGTTCATCTTCCCATATCTAAGCTAAAACCATTTGCCCCATCCCTATCTGTCAAAGAGCACACTTAATCTATTCTTGATGTCATGCTTTTCTTCTCTGGTCTAACTCTCAAGGCTGTGCAAGGTTCATTTGGCAATCTTCAACTGCCAATGTGCTTAGTAGCACTAGCTGCCTGGAGGTTTTAAGTATTTTCAGCAAATTCTCACTTATTCTCTTTCAATACATTTAATTCCTCCGAACACTTGTCAATCCTTAATGTTATGGGATAGTGATATTTGTTGTTCAGAAGGAGTATTGCAGGAAAAAGTGATAACAAGTGGGATTCATGGAGATGCTAAACCTATTGCATTATGGAAGTCAAATTTAACAAGTGGAACAGGTGAGGTGATTGTTTGAGTAGTGGAAAAATTGCCCATTGCAGAGATTCAATTTATTTTACGTAATGATATAGCTGGGTCACAGATGTTGGTGATGCCTACTGTAGTGGTGCATTCAACAGCGGTGTTGTGCAAAGAGTATACTGGATTGTTTCCAGATTGTGTAGCAACGAGATCACAAACTCTCAGGTTAAAACAGGAAGAGGAGGAAAAGATGCTGATATTCAATTAGCTGAAACTATCTTTGATAAGATTGTTCAGGGAGGGGGAATGAAGCTGAAGTGTTTAGTTCAGTTAAATTGATAGAGTTACAGCAGAAGGATCCATGAATAAAGCAGTTATATCAGACAGTTTACTCAGAAACAGATGCGGAATGTATTCCATAATGTTATTACCTTAAAGGTAGTGTGTTAATGAGAAAGTGGAGGCCATCTCATGTTTTCGCAGATGAAAAATGGATGGTAGTGCGTCAGGTAGTTATACCATGTGAGTTAGCTAAGGAACATTTAAAGATATCACAGCAGGTGATGAAGGCAAAGGCAGATAAGAGAGCCACAGCTCATAGTTTTGTTGCTGGGGAACGTGTTAGTTTTATTACCAGTACTGGTTGAACCATTAAAGGCAAGGTTTAGTGGGCCTTACAAGATTGATAAGAAACTGAGTGAAATAAATTATTAAATAAATACTCCAGATAGAAGAAAGCAGAGGGTGTGTCATGTAATTATGCTTCAAAAGTACTTTGACAGGAAGATGACCAAAAGGAGGTATTAGTGGTAGTAGATAAAGAGGAGGTAGAAGTGGAAGTTTCTGAAATAGATATTCCTTTAATCAAATTGGATAATGAGGGGGTGCTTAAAATTTTTAAATGTAACATTGAGTTACTTTCAAAGTGATTTGGAGAAGCTATTGCAGGCACACGAAGCTATTTGTAGGGAGGACAAATTTAGCTACACATGATGTAAATGTTGGTGATTCAGTTTCAATAAGGCAACATCCTTATAGATTAAATCCAGCAAAATTATCACAAGTACAGAAAGAAATCAAATTCATGCTTCAAAATGACATCATTGAGTCTAACTGCAGGAACTGGAGTTCGCCTACTGTGGTGGCACCGAAACCGGATGGAATATAAAGACTATGAACAGATTATCAAAAAGTGAATGCAGTGACAAAAGCGGAGTCATATCCTATTCCACAGTTGGAAGATTGCATTGAGAAAGTGGGACAATCAGAGTTTATCACAAAGATTGACTTGCTGAGAGGGTATTGGCAAGTACCGTTATCGGAGAGAGCAAAGGAGATATTGGCTTTTGTGATGCCAGATGAACTATATCAGTTTAAAGTTATGCCATTTGGTATGAAAATTGCACCAGCAACATTTCAAAGACTGACGAACAAAGTAATTGCAGATCTGAGCAATTGTGTTGTTTATATTGACAACTTGATGGTTTTCAGTCAAACATGGAAGGAGCATTTACAACATCTGAAAGAACTGTTTGATCGACTGCAAGAAGCTAATTTGGTGGTGAACCTAGCTAAAAATGAATTTGCAAAAGCGCAAGTTACATATCTAGGTCAAACCATTGGACATGGTAAGGTAGCTTTGAGAGGTGTGAAAGTCAAAGCCATCATGAATTTCCCCATGGTTACAACAAAAGGGAAGTTGAGATTTCTGGCATGAGTGGAGTTTACCAGAAGCTTGTACCAAATTTTAGCAATGTGGTTGCTCCCAAAATTCACTAAGTTCTGGCAAGGGCCCAGCAGATTGGAAAACCACAAATGCAATACCTCTATTCAAGAAAGGAGGGAGACAGAATGCAGGAAACCATACACCAGTTAGCCTAACAACTATCATTAGAAAAATGCTAGGATCCATTAAGGAAGTAGCAGCAGGACATTTAGAAAATCAATAAAATTTCAAGTGGAGTCAACATGTCTTTCAGAAAGGGAAATCATGTTTCACAAATTTATTAAAGTTCTTTGAGGATGTGACAAGCAGAGTGGATAAAGGGGAACAAGTAGATATAGTATATTTGGATTTTCAAAAGACAATCGATAGGGTGCCACATTAAAGGTTACTATACAAGATAAAAGCTCATGGTGTTGGGGACTATATATTAACATAGATAGAGGATTGGCTAAGAGTTGGGATAAATGAGTAATTTGCAGGTTGGCAAACTGAAATGAGTGGAGTGCCACAGGGAACAGTGCTGGGGCCTCAACTATTTATGATTTATATTAATGACCTGGATGAAGGGACCAACTGTATTGTAGTCAAATTTGCTGACAATGCAAAAATAGGTACCAACTCAAGTTGTTACGAGGATACAAAGAGTCTGCAGAGGGATATAGGTAGGTTAAGTGAGTGGGTAAGTATTTGGCAAATGGTATATAATGTGGGAAAATGTGACGCTGTCCACTTTAACGGGATGAATAAAAAAGCAGAATATTATTTAAATGAAGACTTCAGAATGCTGTGATTCAGAGGGATCTAATTTCAGTCACAAGAAGTTTGCATGCAGGTACAGCAAGTAATAAGGAAGGCAAATGGAATGTTGGCTTTTTTTGCAAGGGGGATGGAGTACCAAAGTGGGGAATTCTTGCTACAACTGTGCAGGGCACTGGTGAGATCACACCTGGAACAGTTTTTGGTAACTGGTAAAGGGAGAAAATTGGAAGAATTCCCCACTTTTCTTCAAATAGTTCATTATCATCCATCTTAAACCACTAGAAGAGGCAGTTTAATGTTCTGAAAAGCTGCATCTTCAACAATGCAGTGCACCAACACCTACAAGTACGCCTACAAGTTTTGGTCTCCTTACTTAAGGGGAGGATATGTTTGAATTGGAAGCAGTTCAGAGAAGGCTTACTAGGTCAATTCATGGGATGAAGGGGTTGTCTTATGAGGAAAGGCTGAGCATGTTGGGCCTATAGTCATTGGAGTTTACAAGAATTAAAGATGATGTATTGAAACAAGATTCTTAGGGGGGCTTGACTGAGTAGATGCTGAGAGAATGTTTGCCCTTATGGGGGAATTTAGAACTGGAGGGCAGAGTTTACAAATAAGGGGTCTTCCATTTAATCTTGAGATGAAGAGGAATTTCTTCTGGGTGCTTGGACTTAATTCTCTACCCCAGAGAGCAATGGAGGCCTGGTTATTTAATATATTCAAGGCCAAGTTAGACAGTTTTTTGATCTCAAGTGAGTCAAGGGTTATGGGTGGCAGACAAGAAAGTGACAAATCATCCATGATCTTATTGAATGGCTGGGTAGGCTCTTATCTGCTCAGTTCTGAGTGCCACACTTTAGGAAGGATGTGAACACATTGGAGAGAGTGGGAAAGAGGTTTACAAAAACGATTCCAGTGGTGAAAAACTTAAGCTGTTAAGATAGATTGGAGAAGTTGGGACGGTTCTCCTTCAGAGATGGCTAAGAGGAGATCTGAAAGAGGTTATCAAAATCACGAGGGTGCTGGACAGAGTAGATGGGGAGAAGCTGTTTCTGCTTGTAAAAGGATCGGGAACGAGAGGGCACAGATTTGAAGCCATTTGCCAAAGAAGCAAATGTGATGAGAAAAAAACCCTTTTCACACAGCGAGTGGTTCGGGTCTGGAATGCGCCACCTGGAAGTGTGATGGAAGTTCAATCGAGGCATTCAAGAGGGCGCTAGATGATTACTTAAATAGAAACAAGGTGCAGGGTTACAGGGAGAAGGCAGGAGAATGGCACTGAATTATAATGCTCATTCAGAGAGCCAGTGCAGACACAATGGGTTTCTTAAGATTTTACACCATTCTTTGAACTCTCTGATCTTCTTGACTCGATTCCAATTTGCATGTGGCTCAGGTAGTTATTATAGATGAATACCCTTGACATTCTTGAAGCTCTGCTTCTTATTTAGACCCCAGCTCTTCAAACTCGCCATAAAACCTCATTCCTCATCCTACCTTTGTTGTTGGCTCCCACATGGAGCACGACAAGTGGATCCTCTCCCAGTCCAAGGCCAGAATTTTACATGGATGTGGTGGCTCCACCCACTGGCCAGGAAGTTGGGAGCAAGCCTGCCTCTGCTGGCCCTGGAAGCCACGACTGAATCTTGCTCCGTTCATGCAATTAGTTCCCTGCAGTCATGGCTTCTGCTCCTCTGAGGTAGGATGTCCAACCTCCAAGAGCTGCCAGCCAATCAAAATCCCTTCAGGGCTCTGCCACTATCACTAATCTCCTCTAGCCCCACAACCCTCAGATATCTGCACTACTAATACTGGCCTCTTATGCGTCCTCAATTTTAATCACTCCACCTCTGGTGGTTGCACCTTCAATTGCCTAGGCCCTAAACTCTGGAATACCTTCCCTAAACCCCTCTGCTTGTTCAGCTCTCTTTCTTTCTTAAAACCACTCCTTAAAATTCCTCTTTTGACCAGGCTTTTGGTCATCTGACTTAATATAACTTTATGTAGCTCCTTGTCAAACTTGGTATTATAATGTTCTTGTGAAGCACCTTGGGGCGTTTTATTACTTTAAAGGTGCTTTAGAGGTTGTTTTTGAGTGAAAACCACAGAACTTCCTTCCAAAGAGAATTATGGTGACACATTCACCACATGGGCTGCAATAGTACAAGGCAAGGGCAGCTAGAGATGGGGAATAACATGCTGGTATTGCCAGCCACACATGTCCAGAGAATTAATCGTTAAAAAGGACTTATGAAAGAGGAACAAATGCTAATCCCAATGCGCATCACCAGCAATACCTGCAGTTCTTAGTGGTTCATATATGCTTCTTATTCATAAAGCTTCCACTCATTCAGTAAGTAAAGAGCCATTGTATCTTAAACAAAAACAAAATACTGCGCATGCTGGAAATTTGAAGGAAAAACACAATGCTGGAAATGCTCAGCGGGTCTGGCAGCATCTGTGGAGAAAGAAAAAAGTTAACGTTTCAGATCAATGGCCTGTTATTAGAAACGTAATAGGTTTTAAGCAAGTGAAAAGTAGGAGGCAGTAAGAGACTATTGTTATAATCATGATCTGGGGAATGTGTTATGCAGCGCAAATTAAAGCTAGATAAAAAACAGGAGTATGAGAAGGAATAGTTTAGAAGTTTGCCATCAGTGCCTAGATTCTCATCTATTCAGGATTGGAGGGCATTCACATCAGAAACAATGCCAACAAATAATCAACATTCAACATACAAACAGATGCACAATCTGCAGAAACAGGATTCATATCTTCTCTTAAACAAAACAATAAACTGAAATTACCTTCAATTGACATTTTTGGATCTTCAAGTTTCTTCAGCAGAACAGATTCAATTAAGGATCTCAGTTCCTTAAAAATGATTCCTGTCCTTACAGGAGCCTGCAAAATTAGAAATTTTTAACAATGAAATAATACTGAAAATTTCATTTAGTTATAAACATAGATTAAGTCTGGGACATTTCTACCCTAAGTGCAGTAGCGGGCAGGTAAAATGACGTTTTACCCACCGGCCGCGATGGCGGGTTTTCACACCGTATCATTGCGAACCTGCCACATTATTTATGCACTCCTGGGAAAAACGCCGTTTCCATGGTGGGCGGGCTCTTGTTTGCCTGCCCGCCAGCACCCTGCCGCTGCAGCACGTCGGGTGCCATATTTAAAGTCCTGCCACAAACACACATCTCAGTACTTCCAGACCACCAATGCTGCACAGAAGACATGGACCTGAAACTGAAGACGACTGCAGCACCCAGGTTCAGCGACACCTCCCTCCAGCCCTTTTTTGATGCCGTGGAGGCCCACCGGGATGCCATCTACCCCCACTCTGGCCGCAGGGCGGGCAGCAACAACACTAACCCGGCTTGGGATGTGGAGGCAGCGGTGGTCAGCACCAACACCCTTCAAAAGAGGGCAGCCACCCAGACCCGCAAGATGATAAATGAATCTCTCCTCCATTTCGCCAGGGTAAATCACTCTTCTCATCACTCTCAACTCGCACACTCAAACCCATCGCACATCCAAAGGGCCCTCACTCACTGCCGGTTCAAGGGACATTCGCTCAATCTCACTCACCGTCATTGTCCTCATCCCTTCCATGGGACCACTCACCACCTACACACGCCAGGCTTATTTATCATCTGGCCTGGCAGAATCCTGCTTACACTTCCTCCGTCTCTATTCATGCAGGAAAAGCTGGCACACATGAGGGCAAGGTCATAGACTGGTGGCGGTATGCCCAAAATCAAGGTCCTCACAGGCTTTGAAAACAGAGCCATCCAGCTGACTGGCGAGGGTCTGGACTGGTCCTGTACTGATGGTGGGGTCGGCGGTACTCTACCAAGTGAGGGTTCAGCAGTGCAACATCCATCAGACAACTATGTTGTGAGTGATATGTCCTGTTTCACATGCCACTGCCATGCACTAGTTACCTCTCCTTGCTTCCGCAGGCACATCTGCCAAACAGCCGATGGAGTCCATGACCCAGGGCCTCCAGTCAAGTCCCAAAGAAAGCTCTGAAGAGCAATCTGGAGGCACCCTCCCTGAAGTCTTCTCACAGCGCTCACCCACACTCTCCACCATCGCAGAGATACACACATTGGTGGGACCTAGCTTTAGAATAGGCCCGGGATCACAATCTGGATCACCGTCCGATCCACAGCAGGTGGAGGCAGGGACTTAGCAGGTTTGTGACACTTGGAGGACTGGAGGCCAGAGGTTTGCTGAGTCCGAGTCAGATGACAAGCCTCTGGACTCGGTCATGTCACAATTGCTGGAGCTTCAAAGGCAAGCTCGGGAACATCAGGAAGGGACACCCATTGCACTCCTCAGATTGCAAGCGCGATGGGGGAGGAGTCCGTATGCTTCCACTCTGAGTTGAAGGCGGCTGCATGCCAACGCAACAAGGTCAACACTGGTAGGATGGCTGCCGCCATGGAGGCCTTGGTCCAGGACTTCGCTCCTGTACTGCTGCGCGGGCTTAACTCCGTCACTGATGCTATAGTTGGCCTCCAACAGTATGTATGCAAGAGGGATGCCGGGCAGCTCTATCTCACTCCAGCTATCCTTGTTCCTCAACGAGTCAGCCTGGTGCCCCTGGGCACCCACAGGGAGGAGGATCAGCAGGTGCACACCCCGGACCCATCCATCCAGGTGACTCCGAGAGTGTCCAGCCCATCCGATTCTACTCTCCATGACCTCAGCAGCTCCAGCTCCACAGGTGGAGGAGGGTGCCACCTCCACACAGCAGGACCGCAAAAGAAGTCCAGGGCCCTCCAATCTTGGCCCTCCAGAGGACACCCGCTAAGGGTCATCACAGACAGGGTGTCGCAGTCAGCAGGCTGCCTCCACCTCCGCCGTGGATGTCCAAGGCGTAGCGGCAGGAAAAGGAAAGTTATGGGGAGTTAGTTGCACCGCCTGGGCACGGGTGTTAATCACTTGTACATACTGTTCACTATTGTCAATAAGCTCCCAAGAATGTCTCCCTGCCTATTACTCCTTGTTCTGATGAGCAATGTTCTTGTCACTCAGATGCGAAACTTTTCTGCACAAGATAAAGGCAGGTGTCTCAGTCCAGGGCCTCTTCCTTGTGCTCTTTGCAGCCTACAGACCAAAGTGATGGTCCAGTCTCACACTCCCTGGAATATGGAGACAATGAAAGCTTTAAGATAATAAATGATACAATTTTTTAGTGTAGCTTCCCTCCCAGTTCATGGAGAAAGCCCATTAATAGGCGTGTCCTTTTAGATGAAAGTGACATTTTCTGTTGCCTGCACCTCAGCAGTGTTTGTCATTGCTGCCAGAACGTAGTGGGCTGGAACAACAGAGTTCTCTCGTTCTCTTGGTGTGTTCTCAGCACCTTCGAGGAGGGGCTGGCCCCCATCTCTTCAACATCTGTGACCATTGATACTGTGCTCCTGAAGGGCTCAGGTGCTGAAGGTGGACAAAGGATCAGATGCTTCTGAAGTTTCATGGCTGCGTCTCTATGATATGACCCTGATCACAGAGCGCAAGCAATCTACTCTTGGCCAGACAGGAGTCAGACATTCTCAGAACCTATATGAAGATTTATGGAGCGTCTTCACTGCATGTCGTCATCATCCTCCTGCAATCAAGTGACTGTTAGGGCCTCCACTGCGTCTCCATGACAGGAGCACACAGAGTATTCACGCTGCCATAAGCTAGACTGGAGTCAAATGTTCACAGATGTGATGTGAGGATCTATGGGGTCATCTCAGGTGCACATCATCATCATCTTCCACAAATCTAACAGCTATGAGGGCCTCCCGAGCACACCTGCCTCATCTTGCCAGTGCAAGGGCCTCAACCCGTCAGTTACCTCCGAAGACTGCCTCACCCTCATCGGCATCCTCCTCATGGGAGGAGACCTCCAACTCCTCCATCTCCTCAGTCAGCTCATCTCCCTGTTGGAGCGCCAAGTTGTAAAGGGTGCAGCAGATGACAATGATGAGCGACATCCTCTGCAGACTGTATAGCAGGGCTCCACCAGACCGGTCCAGGCACTGGAAGCTCATCTTCAGCATCCCGATGGTCTGCTCCACCAAGTTGCGAGCTGCAGCATGAGCCCCACTATAGCGTTGCTTTGCTGCAGTCTGAGGCCACCGCATGGGTGTCATCAGCCACGGCCTCTGCGGGTAGCCCTGATCCCCGAGGAGTCATCCCTGCAGTTTTTGTGGGCCCTGGAAGACTCCAGGGATCTGTGACTGACTGAGGATGTAGGCGCCGTGCACACTCCCTGGAAACTGTGCGCACACCTGCAGGATGCATTTCTGGTAGTCGCACACCATCTGCACATTCAGCAAATAGAACCCTTTGCAGTTGATGTAGTACACAGTGTGTTGCGACGGAGATCTGAACGCCACGAGTGCGGTCGTTCGCACCCTGCACCTGTGGGAAACCCGAGACCTGAGCGAATCCAATCACTCTTGCATCCTGGCTGTCCTGGTCCTGGGCAAAATGCACAAAGTTGTATGCCCTCGCAAAGATGGCATCCATGACCTCATGGATGCATTTGTGGTTGCAGGCTTGAGAGATCCCGCAGAAGTCACCTGTGGAGCCCTAAAAGGAGCCACTGGCATAGAAATTGAGCACCGTGGTCATTTTCACGGCCACAGACAGTGGATGCCCTCCATGTCCCCGTGTTGCCAAATCCTGCAGTATCTGGCAGATGTAACCGACCAGTTCCCTACACATGCGCAGTTTTCAGTGACACTGGTTCTCGGTCATCTGCAAGAATAAAAGGCGGCGTCTATAGATGCTGGGTGTCGCTAGCACCGGCCTGCAATGGCTCATTGGGGCTCTTGGGCAGCGTGTGCAGAAGCCCAGCCGCCCCTTCTTCCTGAGGTTGTTGCTCCTGCCTCTGCGTAGCCAGGAACCTCAGTTGTGCTTTCCTCCATCGTCTTCTAGCTGTATGCCTGATAGCTTACAGAGCGTCTTCATCAGGCTCCATGATCCTAATGTTGTACTCCTGCAGGATGAGAGACATGAGGTTAGCATGGGTGTACTAAGAACCTGTCCTGGTTAATTGTGACGGTCCCTTATTGCTTCCCAGAGAGCGCTGGCCACCACTCTGGTGGCCTGAGATTAGTGCGCTGCATGGCTGCCCTGTTAGCTTAAACCATGGGGGAGGCTGGTCCAAACCAGGATGCTGACATTGCAAGGGGCTGAAAGTGCCTCCAGCAGTGACTGCTCCCTGGCCAGCTTTAGCGAGAAGTGCAGTCCCCCAACTATTCTGCAGTCTACTAAAATGCTCATGAATTTGCAGTCTGTGCTGGGTAGGGGGAAGCTCCTGAGCACTTGAGTGGGCAGATAAGCTGGGAGCCTGACCCAATCACATCAATGTGGCTGCACCTGGACTGTCTCAGTTTCAGAGGAATCGTCACTTTATACAGGTTTCCCTAATGCATGACCACTTCCTTCATCCACCTTATCCCCCATCCTGAATGCTTGTGCACTATATTCAATGGCAGGGCTGCCCTTGCCCCTCCCACCACCAGTCGTCTGAACGGCAAGGCTGCCCTTACCCCAACCCCTGAGGCTTGAAGTCCAACAGGCGGCCCTGGCGAGTGCTGCACAATGTTATTGTGTGCTTACCTCCAAGTTCCCCTCAAAGCACAGGCCGCCAAGTGCATGCCTTTTAAGTGTTGTTGTGAAACACATCAGCATGCCTTCCTCCCAATGTGGATGGATGATCCAGCGGGTCGTGTGTGTGTGTGTGTGTGGAGGGGGGGTTGGTGGTGGTGGTGAAGAGGAATGATTCCAGCAGGCTGGTCTGATAATGATATGCTGTTGTATTACAATGAGGCTCCCGACGTTCGATGGCAGGAAATGCAGCCCGCCATCGGCAGTTTGAGCAGACAATTGCGAACTAGTTTCCTGCCATCGTAAAACCGATCGCGCCATATTGCCTACTCACGCTACCGATCATGCCCGACGCCAGCGGGCATGGAAAATTCCATCCCTAGTGTCTACAAAAGTTTTGAATCTAGTCTCTAATTATAATTGTAACAACAACATCTGCTTGAATACTGTCTCATGTCACCAACTTCCCCACCATCCGCAGTGACTAGTTCATCACCCACGGAACTTCATGCAGAAAATCAAGGTCAAATGGAACAGTCTGGTCAAGAAATGTGAGAGGGTGGAGCATATTAAACCAAAGCTGTAATGTTGGGGAAAGGGAAGGGAGAGGCAAAGAGAGGAGAAGGAGAGAGGCAAAGGAACGGAATAAGGCAGGAGGGGAAGAGGATGGAGCAGGAGAAAGGCGAGGAGAGGCAAAGAGGCAGAAAGGAAGGAAGGCATATATAAGTAATAATTGGAGAACTGTACCTAAATAGGCAAAGATCAACACTGGTTGCACAAATGGCAAATTCAAAACAGTGAAATGTGAGGTAGCTCATTTTAGTGTGAAAAGCAAGGAACTATTTCTTGGCAGTTTAGGAACTAAAAGGGGTAGGGGAACAGAGACCTGGGAAAACAAACATATGAATCAGTACTAACAAAGAACAGGAATAAAGCACTGGGATTAATGTTTAGAGGAATAGAATGCAAAAGTAGGGAAGTGAAGTTATACTTAAATGAGATCTTGATTGGGCCTCACTTGGACGACTGTACACAAGTCTGGTTTCCATATGACTAAAAGAATTGCGAAGGTGGAATGGGAAAAGTTTGAGGTGAATATTGCAAATACATTTAAGACGAAGCTACATAAGCATGTGAGGGTGAAGGGAATATAGGACTATGCTGATAGAGTCAGATGAGAAAGGATGGAAGGTGGCTTGAGCATGCTTATATTATGTTCTGAATACAAATGGAAGCATGTACCTCATGGTAATTTCATCTAACTGTGGTTTGTGGATTTCAAACTGGTGTCATTAACCACAATTCAATAGCACATCCCCTGGTCACCAGAAGCCATCCACTTAGATTAGGTATTCCATTAAACAATGGTAGCACAGTTGACTACAAAAGATAAATGCATCTGAACAACTTTCAGGGTACATTTTCTCCACCTAGATGTTGTGTTGCTGATGGCCACATGAACCTGCACATCAACTGAATGGAAACAGAACATGCTGATTAGCAGCAGTGGGCCATTTGGCTCCTCTATTGATAAGATCGCGGCTGATCAGATTGTGGCCTCAGCTCCACTTTCTTGTCTCTCTCCTCTACCTTTTGACTCATATGTACATTCGTATGTACTTCTCAGTCCTGTAGGACTTGTCATCCTCTCCAATTCTGAGGGCAAGAGAAATTTCCAGGGAAATCCTCATCCTATCCTCACCATTAGGTGCTTAAGTATAAATTGGACTTTTTTTAATATAAATTCCACAAGGTGGAAGAAACAAAGTAAAATTGAAAAAATAAACAATGCAATAAAAGTGACATCTCACAGAGACTCACAAACTGACTAAACAACACTAGAACAGTACTGCATACAATTGCAAAAGGCTTAAGGGAAAATAATCTTATATTTGTGCAGGCCACTTTTTAAAAATTAAGGCAGCAAGGTAGTGGGGTGGGAGAGGTAGGACACGCTAGTATTCACGGCTTATGCCAAAGGCACGACTGCCAATGATGCAGCTAAGAAAATCAGGGGTGCACCACAAGCCAGAACTGGAGAACCACCGAGATCTCAAAGGATTGTAGGGCTGGAGGCGATTTTAGAGATAGGGCAGGGTGAGGCCACTGAAGGATTTGAAACCAAGAATGAGAATTTTAAAATCAAGGCACCAGGAGCCAATGGTGGTCAGTGAGCAAAGTTGTTGATGGGTGAATGGGATATGGTGAGAGTTAGGATATGCGCAGCAGTGTTTTAATTGAATTCAAGCTTATAGAATTATATTAGAAAGAGTGCTAAAAGTTGATTTTCCATGGAATTCAGCAAAGTACATTAAATAAACATTTTTACCTGGAAATGTATCCATCCATCAACTGTAAGTAATCTTTCACGGTGCATCACCTCTATATCACCACCAAACAGCAAGACTGGAAAAGGTGAAGTCAGAGTTGTCTCTCGCACATATACCTTGCCATATTTCACCTAATTTGACAAAAAGAAATGGATTAGTCCCATTATTAAATAGCTGTCAACAAGAGGATCTCTCTTCTAAAATCTAAAACTCAGCTCTTCAATAATTAAATGGCAACTTAAAGCAGACTGAGTGCCATTTACCCTGTAAACTTGTACTGTTTATAAAAATATTCCATTAGAGTTGTATGCTGTTCCACGATCATAACATATGACAGAAACATAAAATTACAAAGACATATTGATACATTAAGTGGATGGGCAAAACTGTAGCAAATGGATTTCAAAAAAGACAAATGTGAGGTGCCCAAAATATAGGACACGTATTCTCTTAATAGTGTAAAGCTAGAAACAGTGGAGATCCAAAGAGACTTTGTGGCACGGTGTGGGGCGGGGGGGGGGGGGGGGGGGCTGTGGTCCAGGTACGCAGATTATTAAAGTGACATGAATGGGTGCAGAAAATAATCAAAAAGGCTAATGGCCTTCAGATCCAGAGCTAGAAGTCATGCTTCAGCTACACAAAGCCCTATTTACAACACACCTGGTGGACTGTGAGCAGTTCTGGGTACCACATCTTAGGAAGGGAATGCGGGCCTTGGAGAGTGTACAGTATACATTTTCCAGAATGGTAATTTAACCCCTGTAATCCAGCTATAAAGAGGGATTATGCAGACTAGAGTTGGAATTTAAATGGCTAACTTGAACAAAGTTTTCAAGACATGAAGGGGAACAGATCGGGTCGATAGGGAGCATCTCAGTTGATTGGGGAATCTAAGATTGGGAGCATGGTGTAAAAATTAGAGACAGACCATTTAGGAGTGAAATTAGGAAACACTTTTACATTCAACAGGTGGCAGAATTTTGGAAAACTCTTGCAAAAACAGCAACTGATGCTAGATCAATTGTTAATTTTGAATCCGAGATTGCTAGATTGTCATCCAAATACATTAAGAGATGTTGGGCAAAGGTATATTTGGGTATAAAGGTATATGAAATCGATCATGCATAATCAACTGAATGACAAAGAGGCCTGAGGGGCTAGATAGGCTACTCCTGTTCTTGTGTCATCAGCAGGAAATTATAAAATTGTCAGTAAAATATTGCCAAAAAGTACATTTTTAAAAAGTGATAAAACTTAATGACAATAACCCATCTGCACAAGATCAAATTAAATGCTCCTACTGAGCAGTTCATTTCAATTACAAAGCAATACATATAATTGCTTTAGACATGGAACATATTAATTGTTCTGCTCCATTATAACTATCAACTGTCATGATTAGCAGTTTAAAAATACTCAGGATACGTCAACACTTACAGAAAAAATCCTTATCAGAACTTATGCACTGCATTGAATCATTGTACTACAGTAAAGAGTCAAAGGGGCTGAATTTCTAAAGATTCACCTGATTGTCTGCTGTACTTCAGAAGTGCTGTACAAGCTCCGGAAAAAAAGCTGAAATGCTCGATACACTTTGTTTCTGGAATTTTGACTATATTATTGCTAAATCTGCGTCTATTATCAGGCATTTAATGTATTGATACACAATAACACAAGTCGTATCTATGTGGTGCTACTCCTATGAAAAATTCTACCCAGAGCACTTTACTATAAAAGAGTGGTGGACATCAAGCAGGAAGGAAAGAATTGAGGAGAAGACATTGAAGCCATAATCAGAGATAGTTCAGTATTATTTCAATACTGAAACAGCTTCATATTTAGGGGGAGATGGTAGAATAGTGGTAATGTCACTGTACTAGAAATCCAGAGGCCCAGGCTAATGCTGTGGGGACATGGGTATCCCGTCATGGCAACTGATGGAATTTAAACTCAATAAATCTGGAATAGAAAGCTAATCTCAATAATGGTGACCATGAAGCTATCATCAACTGCCATTAAAAGCTCATCTGGTTCACTAATGCCCATTAGGGAAGGAAATCTGCCATCCTTACCTGGTTTGGCTTACATGTGACAACAGACTGACAGCACTGTGGTTGACTCTGAACTGTTCTCTAAAATGGCCTAGCAAGCTGCTAAGTTCAAGGGCAATTAAGGAAGGGCAACAAATGCTTGCCATGAAAGAATAAAAGGTAAAAACACATCAATATTAAACTGAGTGAGAGCAGGCAAGCCAGCACATATTGATGTTGGTCTCAAACCTGGATAAATGGGAAGGGTTAGCGACTGGAAGGGCACTAAGCTGTAAAATCACCTACCAAATCCAAACGATGGTTGATGTGAATGGAAATGGCACCCACGCGAGGTTGCACCCTGCAAGCAGCATGCAAGGTCCCTGCCCGAATGCTGTGAAGAATGAACGAAGGTTGCCATCTATTGACAAGGATGGCTAAAGAAGGAAGTCCAAAGGAGAGGTGAAAAGGTGAATCAACTTAAAATAGCAAGTCTAAATGTCAGTAGCCTGAGAAGGAGAAGCAGCGAAGTAACTGATGGCAAGAAAAGGAATACAAATCATGGTTTTCCAGGAAATAAAGTGGAAGAGCAGTAGAGCAAGAAAAATTGGCAGTGGATATAAACTTCACTACAATGGAAAGGATGGGAGAAGAAATGGTGTTGGAGTAGTAGCATACGAAAAAATGAAGGACAAGATGCTGGCAATGGACAGAAACAGTGACAGAATCAAAGTAAAGCTAAAAACTGGGGACAAACTGTGGGACATAGTCCATTGTTATACACCACAGAGCGGGTGTGGGTCAAAGGGGAAAAAAAGAATTCCAGGAACAGATGGGCAATGGATTTCAAACAATACCAAGCAGTGTCGGACCAGTGGCGGCAGGTAACCTAAATTTATATTTGGGGAGAGGACAAACAGCATACAAGGTTATCCATGCTGGACATGATTCTGGAGAAGCAAATGAAGAAGGAGCCAACATCCTGGAGTTTGCCACGTCATACCAACTAGTAATAATAAACAAGTGGTACCAAAAATACAAAAAACGTCTATAACCAACAACAGTGGTGGTAGAGACACACAGCTGGACTATGTCATGGTTAGAAGAGAACATGCAAAGGAAGATCTTCCCAAACAAAGCACTAATTACCCAACAGTGTTGACGGCAGAGCTGATTGCCAAGAAAACAAAACGATAGAAGACAAGAGACAGGACATGCAGTGGTGGAATCTCAAAGATCTACAAGTGAAGGAGGAATTCAGAGGGAGGAGAAGGTGTGAGGGCGGATGCGCGGGAGATGGGCCGGACACGGTTGAGGGTCCTGTCAACCACCGTGGGTGGAAAACCTCGGTTAAAGAAGGAGGACATGTCAGAGGAACTGTTTTTGAAAGTAGCATCATCAGAACAGATGCGACGGAGGCGAAGGAACTGAGAGAATGGGATGGAGTCCTTACAGGAAGCAGGGTGTGAGGAGCTGTAGTCGAGGTAGCTGTGGGAATCGGTAGGCTTGTAATGGATATTGGTGGACAGTCTATCACCAGAAATTGAGACGGAGAGGTCAAGGAAGGGAAGGGAAGTGTCAGAGATGGACCATGTGAAAATGATGGAGGGGTGGAAATTGGAAGCAAAATTAATAAATTTTTCCAGGTCCCGACGACCTACCCTAACCTTTCCCTGGCTACCCTCTTGCTTTTTACATATGTATAAAAGGCCTTGGGATTTTCCTTAATCCTGGTTGCCAGTGACTTTTCATGACCCCTTTCAGCCCTCCTGACTCCTTGCTTAAGTGTCTTCCTACTTTCTTTATATTCTCCACGGGCTTCATCTGTTCCCAGCCTTCTAGCCCTTACGAATGCTTCCCTTTTCTTTTTGACTAATCTCACAATATTCTTCGTTATCCAAGGTTCCTGAAACTTGCCATACTTATCCTTCATCCTAGCAGGAACATGCCGGTCCTGAATTCTTATCAACTGAGGTTTGAAAGCCCCCCACATGTCAGTTGTTGATTTGCCCTCAAACATCCGCCTCCAGTCTAGATTCCTCAGTTCCTGCCTAATATTGTTATAATTAGCCTTCCCCCAATTAAGCACCTTAACCCGAGGACTCCTGTTATCCTTATCCACAAGTACCTTGAAACTTACTGAATTATGGTCACTTTTCCCGAAATGCTCCCCTAGTGAAACTTCCACCACCTGGCCGGGCTCATTCCCTAATACCAGGTCCAGTATTGCTCCTTCCCTAGTTGGACTATCTACATATTGTCTCAGGAAGCCCTCCTGGGTGCACCTTACCCTATAACCTTGTGACTAAGGCAGCTGTGGCACAGCTGACACACTAATCAATAATTTATCGGAATGAATTATATTTTATTTGTTAGAAACTAAACAAAATACTAAGGTGAGAGAAATAAAGGCACAAAACAGCAAAATAACAGTTTTTCTAAAGAGCCTTGCAATGTTTGGCAGGAAAATCAGCACCTTCAGCTCGTGAGTGGGAATGAGGTTCAGTTTCATGAATTTAACCAGGTATCTGTGTGAGATGACTGCGGCACGACTTGAACCTTCAACCCTCTGATAACATCACGATTTATACTGAAGTCAAATGCCTCATCCATTAGGCCATACAACTAACCACTTAATGCATCAGGCATTTCACTTCACGCCTTGATGATGTGTAATGACATCATCCACGCAGGCATAAATCGATACTGACCGTTTTCCATCTGGATACTATGGAATGAGGTCAGCGATCATCCCGCGTATGCAAGGATCACTGTGTATGCACAGAGTGATCTCGGTTGCCATCTGTAATGTCAGTGGCCATCTCAGCAGCAGTGGCAACACAGTTTCATGAATAACAGCTGCTAGGGGGATTAACAAAAGATGTGGAAAATGTGCGTATGATCAAGGCTGCAGGTAGTACAGCCTTAGTGAAAGGGAATTAAATCAATGAGAGATGGGCCAATACATTAACTCTCTTATCAATGAAAAGAGAACAGTCCTAGCTGCTGCAAATCAATGACTGACAGCCAGCATCAATCTGGAAGAATTTAGAACAGTACTGAAAGGATTGAAAAACAGCAAAGTAGTGGGACTCGGTGAGATGTCAGCAGAAGGGAACACGAAACGTTAGCCGGAGGAGATAAGGCAGTGAGATGACTACCATCACTAACAAAATCCTGGTGGCAACCTGGAGAGAGACACATAAGAGCTAGTCATCCTTAAAAGCTCACAACAAACATAGACACAAATATTTTTATTAATGATTTACCTTCTCCTTGTATAAAAGCCAGCCATTGGTCTGCAGATCCCTGTTGACAGATGAAGGATGCAGTTGTGCTTTACCTTGTGCAGTTTCTACAGAACAAATCACCTTGTCAGTGATGTCCACTGATGGAGTGTAAATAATCTTCCCAATATTGTCATACAGTCCTGCTGTTAGTACAGCTTTAAGAAGGGGGAACTCCTTTTCTAAGCTCCTTTTAGGGTGTTCAGCCCAGGGCTCTTTACTGCAACTTTGATGCTTAGTTCCTCTGGTTCTTGGTGACACAAAACCTGCTGTTTCCATCAGCTTGATGAGTTCTTGTTTGATATCCTGCAAGTTTATTTTTGATGAAACATATCATAAGCCATCATTCAAGTGGTTATACATTACAATTACAATTTCACCAATAAAATTCAGATAGAAACATGTCCTTCAAATAAAAGCCAAATTAAAAAAAATCAAAATTAGCATTCACTCTATAAATTTCCAATCCTTTGTCAACACGAGAAACCTTCAAGATCTGGAAGGATACCAAATAACAACATGAAAGCCTTGAATGAAAGCCACAAATTAAGCATTTAATTAAAAAAAAAACACAAACCTCCATTGTTAGAAGTGCAGTCCTACTCAGGAAATGTTTCTTACAGTAAGTCATTTCAGCACGATATCCATCACATCTTATATTCTTCCATCTTAAGATGCAAACACATATTTAAATTTAGGTACAAAAATATAAAGCTAAATTAAAAGAATCTAATGCACATACTTCAAGCTCTAAAATTCAAAACATTCCTTTTCTATGTTTAATGAATAATGGACTGCACACTGACAGACTAGTTGTAACATTTGTGCCACAACACAGGGGGAAGCACTTTTGCACATGTGCAGATGCAACTACAGTGAGAGGAGTTGGTGTTGCATCCACTGCATGCACAAACCTAAAAGTGTGCCTGAAAATAAAAGGCCAGGATAGCAAAGCCATGATAGATTAAGTGGGGAAAATGCCAATAAGAAAAAGCAGTGCCAGCAACAATAATTGGTTCCCTAGGTGCTAAATCCAGATGCCTTCCAAGGAATGTGTCAGCTTCAACGTTTCATTCTGCAACGAACCATATTTGCCAAAGAGCAATGCCCAAACTATCTCGCCCAAAAGTTTCTCACTCAGTTCAGAGTACAATTCATTTTCATCTTAAATAGAATATCAAATAAAATTACCCAATGTGGAACTCAAAATCAAGATACTGAGATTAAGAGTACCATGAACTACTCTCTTAATATTATTCATTCACGAGGTGTGGACTTCGCAGGTTGGACCAGCAATTTTTGCCCATCCCAGCCTTGGTGAATCCTGTAATGCGTCTTGTAGATGGTACACACTGCTGTCACCGTGCATCGGTGGTTAAGGGAGTGAATGTTTGTGGATATAGTGCCAATCAACTGGGCTGCTTTGTCCTGGATGGTGCCAAGCTTCTTCAGTGTTGTTGGAGCTGCATTCATCTGGGCAAGTGGGGAGTATTCCATCAAAATCCTGGCCTGTGCCTTGTAGATGCTGTACAGGCTTTACGGAGTCAGGTGGTGAGTTACTCGTTGCAGGATTCCTAGCCTCTGACCAGCTCTTGTAGCCACAGTATTTATTTGCCTAGTCCAGTTCAGTTTCTGATCAATGGTAACCCCCAGGATGTTGATAATAGGGGATTCAGTGATGGTAATGCCATTCAACAGCAAGGAGCGATGGTTGGATTTTCTCCTGTTGGAGATGGTCATTGCCTGACACTTGTGTGGTGCGAATGTTGCCACTTGTCAGCCCAAGCCTAGACATTGTCCTGGTCTTGCTGCATTTGGACATGGACTGCTTCAGTGTCTAAGGAGTCGCAAATGGTGCTGAACATTGTGCAATCATCAGCAAACATCCCCACTTCTGACCTTATGGTGGAGGGAATGTCATTGATGAAGCAGCTGAAGATGGTTAGGCCGAAGACACTACCCTGAGGAACTCCTGCAGCGATGTCCTGGAGCTGAGGTCACTGACCTCCAACAACCACAACCATCTTCCTTTGTGCTAGATATCACTTGAACCAGTGGAGAGATTTCCCCCAATTCCCATTGACTCCAGTTTTGCTAGGGCTCCTTTGGTGCCACACTCGGTCAAATGTAGCCTTGATATCAAGGGCAGGCACTCTCACCTCACCTCGGGAGTTCAGCTCTTTTGTCCATGGCTGTAATGAGGTCAGGAGCTGAGTGGCCCTGGCAGAACCCAAACTGGGTGTCAGTGAGCAGGTTTTTGCTAAGTGCCGCTTGATTGCACTGTTGATGACCCCTTCCATTACTTTACTGATGATCGAGAGTAGACTGATGGGGCAGTACTTGGCTGGGGTTGGATTTGTCCTGCTTTTTGTGAACAGGACACACTTGGGCAATTTTAAACATAGCCAGGTAGATGCAAGTGTTGTAGCTGCACTGGAACAGCTTGGCTAGGGCCGAGGCAAGTTCTGGAGCACAAGTCTTAAGTATTATTGCTGGAATATTGTCAGGGACCATAGCCTTTGCAGCATCCAGTGCTTTCAGCCGTTTCTTGATATCATGTGGAGTGAATCGAATTGGCTGAAGACTGGCATCTATGATGCTGAGGTCCTCCGGAGGAGACAGAGATGGGTCATCCACTTGGCCCTTCATGCTGAAGACTGGAGCAAATGCTTCAGCCTTATCTTTTGCACTGATGTGCTGAGCTCCTCTATCATTGAGGAGAGGGATATTTGTGGAGCCTCCTTCTCCAGTGAGTTGTTTAATTGTCCACTACCATTCATGGCTGGATGTGGCAGGACTGCAGAGCTTAGATCTGATCCGTTGGTTGTGGGATCAATAGCCCTGCCTATCACTTGCTGCTTATGCTGTTTGGCATGCAAGTAGTCCTGTGTTGTAGCTTCACCAGGTTGACACCTCATTTTTAGGTGTGCCTGGTGCTGCTCCTGCACTCTGCATTGAACCGGGGTTGATCCCCAGACTTGATGGTAATGGTAGAGTGGGGGATATGCCGGGCCATGAGGTTAGATCATAGTTGAGTACAATTCTGCTGCTGCTGCTGATGGCCCACAGCACCTCATGGATGTCCAGTCTTGATTTGCTCAATCTGTTCGAAATCTATCCCATTTAGCACAGTTGTAGTGCCACACAAAATGATGGAGGGTACTCTCCATGTGAAGGTGGGACTTCACCTCAGTAACGACTGTGCGGTGGTCACAGCTACCAATATTGTCATGGACAGATGCATCTGCGGCAGGCAGGTTGGTGAGGTTGAGGTCAAGTATGTTTTTCTCTCTTTGTTGGTTCCCTCAGCACCTGCCGCAGACTGGGTCTGGCAGCTGTGTCCTTTAGGACTTGGCCAGCTCCATCAGTAGTGGTGCTTCCGAGCCACTCCTGGTGATGGACATTGAAGTCCCCCACCAGAGTACGTTCTGCAACCTTGCTACCCTCAGTGCTTCCTCCAAGTGGTGTTCAACATGGAGGAGCACTGATTCATCAGCTGAGGGAGAGTGGTACGTGGTAATCAGCAGGAGGTCTCCTTGCCTAGTTTGACCTGATGCCATGAGACTTCATGGGGTCCGGAGTCGATGTTGAGGATTCCCAGGGCAACTCCCTCCCGACTGTATACCACTGTGCGCCATCTCTGCTGGTGGTTCAGGGCATACCCAGGGATGGTGACGGTGATGTCTGAGATATTGTCTGTCAGATATGATTCCGTGAAGATGAATATGTCAGGCTGTTGCTTGACTAGTCTATGAGACAGCTCTCCCAATTTTGGTACTAGCTCCCAGATGTTAGTAAGAAGGACTTTGCAGGGACGACAGGGCTTGAGACTGCCATTGTCGTTTCTAGTGCTAGATCGATGCCGGGTGGTTCGTCTGGTTGCACTCTTTTTTTGAGGCTTTGTAGCAGTTTGATACGACTGAGTGGTTTGCTAGGCCATTTCAGAGGGCATTTAACAGTCAACCACATTTCTGTGGGTCTGGAGTCACATGTAGGCCAGGCCAGGCAAGGACAATGAGTTTCTTTCCCTAAAGGGCATTAATGAACCAGATGAGTTTTTACAACAATCGACATGGTCATCATTAGACTTTCCATTCCAGATTTTTATTGAATTCAAACTCCACCATCTGCCATGGCGGGATTTGAACCTGGGTCCCCAGTGCATTACCGTGTGTCTCTGGATTACTAGTCCAGTGACAATATCACTACGCCACTGCCTCCCCATCACGCTGTACAAGAACTTGCTCCACAAAAACTTGACAACTTCACAACTCTGCCTGAAACCTTACAAGTGGTTGCCCCCCCAACACTGGTCTGAGCAAGAAGCTTTTGGACTAGGTCGTTTAGGCACAGTTTTGTGGTCTTCAGAGTTTTTAAAGCAACTTTTTAAAACTTCACCAAAGCTCCTGCTACCCACCAAGCAGAAAGGCGTCAGGAACAGTTGCACATGTGCTGGAGGCCGCAGTGCTTTGTGTACACAACCATTCCTGATGCCTTTCTGGTCAGAGGCAGGAGTTTCAGTGTTGTAACATACCCTAAATATGCATTGTAAACAGTGAGATGATCTGAATTAGCCAATGCCAAAGCTGCTTTTGCAAGGTTAGCTTCTTCTTTTCCATTTATTGGAGTAACAAAGGGAGATTTCTCAGTCATGGCTGCAGCAATAGTTGCCTGGAAAAAAAGTATAATTTTGTAAGCCTTATTTGATCTACATTGTAAATAGTTTCAGTAAGCAGAACAAGATCACACAACAAGCATGGGTGATGGGGAACCTTCCATACTGTCAGTGCCCGTCAAAAAAGTATGTTGCCCATGACTTCCAATGCTGCTATACTAATTTACATCAACATAGTGCCTGTGACATGGCCATTCACAGAGGCTCACGAGAGAATGAATGGATGTCAAGACAAAAGAGGTTTGGAGGAGTGACCAAAAACAGGGTCAAAGATATTGACTTTAAGGATCTTAAAGGAGGAAAGAAAGATGGAAAGATGCTATCAGTCCACAAGTATGACCTTCCTGTCGCTTGCCATTTCAACACACCATCTTGCCCTCATGTCTGTCCTTGGCCTGCTGCAATGTTTCAGCGAAGCCCAATGCAAACGGGGGGAACAGCACCTCATCTCCGATTAAGCACTTGACAGCTTTCCGGACATAACGTTGGAGCTCAACAACCTCAGACCGTTCACTCGCTTCTCCATCTTTACACCTTCTTTAATGCACTCTTTAAATTTCTATTTATTCATTTTTAAAAAAATTAATTCACCCACACACACGTTTTTATCTCCTTTTTTTTATCCTTTTCCCCCAATGCCCCACCTCCACCCCCATTTCTCCTTTTCTATGTTGTGCTTTCAGAGCGCTGACCCTTGTTCGGCTATTAACACATTCTGCTACCTTACCTTTATGCCACTATCAGCACCTTCTTTAGTCTTCAACACTACCATTAACACTCCCTTTGTCTTGTGTCCATGACATCTTTGTCAATCTCTCCTGAGTTCGCACCTATCCCTGACCTTCTATTTTGCTCCACCTCCTCTTAAACAGTATAAAGTCCATCATATTTCTACTTCCCTTTAGCGCTGAAGAGTCATACGGACTTGAAACATTAACTCTGTTTCTCTCTCCACAGATGCTGCCAGGCCTGCTGAGTTTTTCCAGCATTTTCTGTTTTTATTATGGAACCTTTAAAATGGATGAGACTTGGGGCCTGAAAGCATAACCACCATTTAGGTCAAAGGAAGGGTAGGGCTGCACCACAGGTTGAAGGAACAGAAAGTTTGGTGAGAGGTAAAAGGGCTTTAGGGCCAGAGGAGGTGATACAAATAATAATGGATAAGGCCATTAATACAAGGATGGGAATTTTAAATCTCGGGGCTTGGTGGACCAGGAATCAACAGCAGTCAATGTAAACGAGAGGTGAATGAAGCTTGGCACAGCATAAGAAATGGGGAGCAGCGTTGAGGATGAGTTGAAGTTTATGGAAGGTTTAGGAACAGAGGTACAGTACAAAGTAATAATGCCTAGAGGTGACAGATGCATGGTTAAGGGTTTCAGCAATAGATGGGCTAAGGTAGTGTTGGAGGCAGATGGCGTTACACAAGCAGAAGTACGCACTTGCTTTGTGATGAAGATAATACAGAACAAGCTGTCAAAGCGTTGAAAAGTCTGATTTGGCATGAGACAACAGCTAAGGAGTGGCATAAATTTGTTGTGAAGGTTTTTTGCATTTGTATTTTGTAGCAGAGGTTGAAGACAACTGATTCAGTTTTCCCAATTTTTAAATGAAGGAACTTATGTTTCATGTTTGACTGCCTCACTGATAAGCAACCTAACAGCATATAGAGACAGTGATGAGCAAGATTCCCCACCGCCAACAGTGTTAGAAAATTGACCAGATGATCAAATCCAACATAAAAAAAATTGGACAAATTACTTGAGATAATTTGTCTTAATATTTATTATGATTCTCATAGGTTTTTAAAATGTAAAACTGAATTTGGTTTAAAATCTTAATTTATTCCTCAATCCACTTACCACAGGTTCCAAACAGCCAAAAATGGCACCAAAAATCAACATTTTCCCAATTTTCACATTTACTGGAAGCGTAGCAAGATGTTGACCTAATGGAGTCAACTTAGCTTCGCTGATTTCACAGGCTCCTATTTTCTTCAGCAGGTTCATAGCATTACTAATGACCTGGAGTTGTGGTGGATCTAAAGCTCTGGCAAGAAAATCTTCTGGAGGCCCATGATTGCATTTCTAAAAATAAATAAGAAATGGTTTAGTAAGATCGCAATCTGTAAGAAAGTTATGTACGAAATTATAAAACTAATGCATGCCAACAAGTGATGCTAGCTATTTGTCATTTATTGTAAAAAGGTTGATGAGTTACAGGCGCAGATTGCTATATGGAAATATGATGTTGTGGCTGCAACAGAGACTGGGCTCAAAGAAGGGCAAGACTGGGTGCTAAATATCCCTGGATACAAGATGCTCAATAAAGATAGGAAAGGAAGAAAAGGAGCTGGGGTGGCAGTATAATTAAGGAGGGCATTGCAGTGCTGGAGAAAGAGGATGCCCCAAAGGGATCAAGGGCACAATCTATTACACTAGAGCAAAGGAACAAAAAAGGTGCCATTACATTGCTCAGTGTCGTCTATAGGCCACCAACGAGTGGGAAGGATGTAGAGGAACAAATTGGCAAGGAAATCAGAGTACTTATAATGGGGAACTTTGATTTATTCAAATATACAGCAGTGTAAAGGGCAGAGAAGGGCAAGAGTTCCTAGAGTGCTTTCAGGAAAATTTTCTACAGCAGTATGTTTCCAGTCCAATGAGGAAGAAAACACTGCTAGACCTGGTTCTTGGAAATGAGGTAGGCCAAATAGATCAAGTGTCAGCAAGAGAAACTTTTGTTTTACTCATTCATGGGATGTGGGCATTGCTGGCTTGGCCAGCATTTATTGCCCATCACTAACTGCCCTGAGAAAGTGCTGGTGAGCTGCCTTCTTGAAACGCTGCAGGCCCTGTGGCGTAGGTATACCTACAGTGCTGTAGGGAGAGAGATCCAGGATTTTGACCCAGCAACAGCGAATTCAGGATGGTGAATGGCTTGGAGGGGAACTTGCAGGTGGAGGTATTCCCATGTGTCTGTTGCCCTTATCCTTCTAGTTGGTAGTGGTCATGGATTTGGAAGCTGCTCTCAAAGGAGGCTTGGTGAGTTCCTGCAGTGTATCTTGTAGATGGTACACACTGCTGCCACTGTGCGTCAGTGGTGGAGGGAGTGAACATTTGTGGATGGGGTGCCGATCAAACAGGCTGTTTTGTCCTAGATGGGGTGAAGCTTCTTGAGTGTTGTTGAAGCTGCACGCACCCAGGCAAGTGGAGGGTATTCCATCACACTCCTGACTTGTGTCTTGTAGATGGTGGACAGGCTTTGGGGAGTCAGGTGGTGAGTTATTCACTGCAGGGTTCCTAGCCTTTGACCTGTTCTTGCAGCCATAGTATTTATATGGCTAGTGCAGTGCAGTTTCTGGTCAATGGTAACCCCCAGGATGCTGATCGCAAGGGATTCAGCAATGGTAATGCCATTGAATGTCAAGGGGTGATGGTTAGATTCTCTCTTGTTGGAGATGATCATTTCCTGGCACTTGTGTGGCGTGAATGTTGCTTGCCACTTGTCAGCCCAAGCCTAGATATTGTCCACGTCTTGCTGCATTTGGACATAGGCTGCTTCAATATCTGAGGAGTCACAAATGGCGCTGAACATTGTGCAATCAGCAGCGAACGTCCCCACTTCTGACCTTATGATAGAGGGAAGGTCATTGGTGAAGCAGTTGAAGATGGTTGGGCCAAGAACATTGCCCTGAGGAAGCTCTGGAACTAAGATGATTTACTGCCAATAACTGCAGCCATCTTCCTTTGTGTCAGGTATGACTCCAACTAGTGGAAATTTTTCCCTCTGATTCTCATTGACTCCAGGTATGGGGTGACCTTACTTGTACTTCACCCTGCCATTTGCTTTTTCATGGGCTACTTGTGAAGTTTTGAGCGCAAATTCACCTGCTGCCCTCGTGTATTTTGAACCCTGGTTTATGGTAGACATTGCCACCACTGTGTGTTGGTTTTGGAGGGAGTGAATTTTTAAGGTGGTGGATGTGGTGTCGATCAGGCACGCGGCTTTGTCCTGGATGCTGTTGACATTCTTGGGTGTTGTTGGAGCCGCACTCTTCCAGGCAATTGGAAAGGACTCCTGACATCAGACTCCTGACTTGTGCCTTGTAGATGGTGGACAGGCATTGGGAGTCGAGAGGCGAGTTGCTCGCTACAGAATTCCCAGCCTCCAACCTGCTCTTGTAGCCATTGTACTTACATGGCTAGTCCAGTTCAGTTTCTGGTCAATACCTTCATCACACAACTGCAGTGGTCAAAGATAGCTCACCACTATCTTGTCAAGGGAAATAGGAATGGGCAATAAATGCTGGCTTTGTAAGCAATGCCCACATCATGAATGAATCGTGCGAGTTTTGTTGTAGGGCTAGGTTAGTGCAATGGGCGATAGGCTTAGAAAGAGAAAGAAAAAAAATGCTTCTTAGCATGATTAGGATCCCACAAACATTATTACATACAACTGAACTTGTTCTCCAACATCTAATGAGATTCTCTTCCCAACTTGGCTTTAATTCAATCAACTAAGGAGAGACATGCACACTTCCTGTCATCATTGACACCACCCAAGCAACTACTGCTCCTTAAAGCTCTAGAATTTAAACAGATTATTCAAACTTTCTTTACATGTACATGCTTTAAATCTATTACAGGCAGTGATACACTGGCTGCAAAGCAAAGAATCCGCTCAGCAATTATTAAAACTTTTAATTATGTATAAGAAATTATTACCATGATATGAAGGCAAAGTTCTTCCAGCGGCACTCGTAAGATTTCTGGGACAGAGTAATCTATGAAACTGTCGTACCTAGAGAAATAAAGCAACCTATATTATTCCTTAAAAATATGGTTCCAGACATAAAATTAAAACAGCTTCATTAATAAGTGTATGTGCATACAGGAAACACTAAGACTAATCCCAAATATTAAAAATATTTTCAAAGCACATAAAAGGCTTTCAAATGGACTGCAAATAAAAGCACATAAATATCTTGAAAGCAAAAATACAAATTGGTTTCAATAAATTACAAACAAATTACTGCTGACTGAATAATACCCACAGTTCTAATGAAAGGTCACAACCCGAATCATTAACTTTGTTTCTCTCTCCACAGATGCTGCTAGACTTGCTGAGTATTTCCAGCATTTTCTATTTGTATTTCAGATTTCCAACATCTGCAGCATTTTGCTCTTGCCTCAGCATATCTAATCTTTCCTCACAGCTAAAATTCTCCATTCCTGGCAAAAATCTCTTAAATCTGCTCCGTACCTTTTCTGGTGCGATCAACTCCTCATACTGAGGTGACTAGAACTACTAGCTAACTAAGCTTTAGCCTAACTAGTGCTTTATAGAATTCTAGCATAATCTCCCCATTCTTATATTCTATGCCTCAGCTAATGGAGGAAAATATCCCCTATGCCTGCTTAATCACCTTACCTACCTGTACTGCTAACTTCAAGGATCCATGGATACTCACTCCAAAGTCCTTCTGCTCTTCTACTCTTTTCAGTATATTGCTTTACTGTGTATTTCCTCGCATGGATTGCCCTCCCCAAATGCATTACCTCACACTTCTCTGGATTGAATTCAATTTGCCACTTGTCTTTCCAGCTGAGCAGTCCTGTAGTCTACAACTTTCATCCTCACTGTCAACCATACAGCCAATTTTATGGATCTTTTCCAAACTTATTAATAATGTCCCCTCTATTTAAATCTTCATCACTGATAACATAAAAAAATCATTTTTGGATCCAACTTCTCACTTTGTCTTGGATCCCTAGGCTTTTAATTTTTCTAAGCAGTCAACCATGTGGACCTCATTTAAAAGCCATGTTGAAATCCACATAGATGACATCAAGCGCACTTACCCTTATCAGCCCTCCTTGCTAGCACAAAAAATACAATCAAGTTAATAATACTTTATTAACAAAACCATGCTGATTGCCCTCGATTAATCCATGCCTTTCCAAATGAAGGCTTATGCCTCTCCTCAATGATTTTTCAATTATTTTCCCACCACTAAGTTTAGGCTATCTAGAAGGACAACAGCAGCAAATGCATGGGAACACCATCACCTGCAAGTTCCCCTCCAAGCCACACACCATCCTGACTTGGAACTGTATCAGCGTTCCTCACTTCCCTTCCTAACAGCACTGTGGGTATACCTATGCTGGATTGCCTGCAGCGGTTCACGGCAGCAGCTAATCAAGGGAAGTTATCCCTTGCCTCCTGGTTACATTATCACACTGCTATTTGTGGGGCCCTGCTGTGCTCAAATGGCTCAATGTTTTCTACATTACAACAACAACACTTCAAATGCACTCCATTGCCTGTGAAGTGCTTTGAGACATGCTGAGGTTTTGAAAGGCTCTATATAAATTCAAGCCTTTGTTTTTTTCTTTTGTGAAGACAAGACACAAAGTATCCATCGAGGACCCTGCCCAAATCTTCCGCCTCCAAACACAATTTAGCTTTTTAATCTCCAATAGGCCTACTCTTTCCTTAGTTTCCGCTTGCTCTTATCATTAGAAAAGATCTTTCATTTGCCTTGATCTTATTTGTCAATATCCTTTCATGCTCTCTCTTTGCTTCACCAACTTACTCTTTAATTTCTCCCCTGCAATTTCTGTACTCTTCTAGGTTTTCTGCATTACTGAACTCTCAGTAACTGACAGAAGCTGACTGTTTTGTCTCATCTTACCCTGTATATTCTTCATTAGAATAACTCATTCTTTAATGACACAATTTTACCTGAAGGCATACAACCCATTTTTGAGAGAGAAACAGAACCAACATTGGAATTTATGAATGGTAACAAAAGCAAGACTGCCAACTTGCTGTTTTTAAGCTTTCAAGTTGGGGAAAAAGCACAACACAAGAGGTCATAAATAAATACTTATAATGGTAGTTATCAACACATTTAATGGGAGAAACTGTGTGGTGCAGTGAGTCCGACAGAATTTTCTGGCACCTGGGTTAAAAACCAATCCATATTGATTTAGGGTACAATAGCACAGTGGTTATCTTACTGGGTTAGAAATGCAGAGGCTTAGCTGGTGATGGGAGTTTAAACCCCACCACGGCAGTTAAAGAATTAAAAAAATACAAGTGGAGCTGTAGCTCATTGGTATAGTGTTACCATCTAATATATAGAGGAATGGCAGGACTGCGCCGACCTCTGGAGTGCACACCTTATTCCATGCGGAAACTGTAAGGCATTTCATGACTCTAGATAATCATACGTGGAGGAAGTGTCAAGCCCAAGTTCCAGCTGTCAGGACTTGAACAACAGCTGACATCACTCTGGCGCATCTGTGAGAGTGCAAGCTTTGTGAATCGCACATTTGTTGGGTGACCACATCTATAACTTAACAGTATGCAGGGAGAGGGGAAATGGGTGACCACCAGGCACTCAAGTAGTAGTAGGCAGGTAGTACAGGGGTCCCCTGAGTGTATCCCACTCCCCAACCAGGATTCAGGTCTGATGAAAGTGATAGTTCATCTGGGGAATGCAGCCAGAGCCAAGCCCATGGCATCACAGCTGCTCAGCTCGACAGGGGTGCACAAAGACGACGAACAGCAATAGTCATAGCAGTTTCCATAGTTAGGGAAACAGGCAGGAGTTTCTATGGTCGCTTATGTGAATCCATGTTGCCTCTCTAGTGCAAGGCCAAGGATGTTACTGAATAGCTGCGAAGGACCTTGAGGGGAGAAGGGTGAACAGCCAGCGGTTGTGGTCCACATTGGTACCAATGACATAGGTAGAAAGAGACATGCCATCCTGCAGTCAGAGTTTAGGGAACAAGGTAGGAGATTAGCAAGCAGAACCTCAAAAATAATCTCCACATGACTCCTGGTACACCCACAAGCAAGTTTAGAAATAGGATACAGAAGATGATTGCATGGCTGGAGAGATGGTGCAGGAGGGAGGGGTTTAGATTCTTGGAGCATTGGGATCAGGTCTGGGGATGTTGGGACCTGTACAGGCCAGATGGGTTGCACCCAAATAGAGAGCCAGGACAAACTGCCTTGATTTGCTAGGGCTACTGGAGAGGTTTGAAACTGACTTGGCAGCGGTGTGGGAACCAGTAGGCAATACTACTGAGGAACACCAAGGTGCAAAGAATATTGGGAGAGACATTTTGCACTAGAGTAGAAAATAGCATAGCATTAAGCGTGCTCAGCATAAGAGGGAAAGTAATGAAGCTTGAATTAGGGCTACAGTGAATGTCTTTGAATGCGTGGAGTATAGTAAATAAGATTGGCTTGTTGCAGAAGCAGGTAGCCACACGGAAACAAGATGTTGTGATCATAACCTGGATCTGGCTCAAAGAAGGGCAGGACTGGGCATTAAATATTCCTGGATACAAGGTGTTCAGGAAAGATAGGAAAGGGTCGGGGGTGGGTACAGGAGGGCAGTATTGATTAAAAACATTGTAGTGCTGGAGAGAGAGGATGTCCCAGATGGGTCAAGGACAGAATCTATTTAGCAAGAGCTAAGGAACAAAAACATGCAATTACATTGCTCAGTGTAGTCTATAGGCTGCCAAGTAATGGGAAAGATGCAGAGGAACAAATTTGCAAGGAGAATTATAAAGTTGCTATAAATGGGGGACTTTCATTTATCCAAATATAGCCTGTGATATTAGTAGTGTAAAGGGTAGAGAGGGGTAAGAGAGTTTCTAGTGTGTTCATGAGAATTTTCTACAACAGTATGTTTCCAGTCCAATGAGAGAGCAGGTATTGCTAGACCTGGTTTTTGGGAATGAGGTGGGCCAAGTAGAACAAGTGTCAGCAGGGGAACATTTAAGGTGCAGTGATCACTGTAACAAAGTTTAGGTTAGCTATGGAAAAGGACAAAGAATCATCCAGAGTAAAAATAATTAACTGGGGGAAAACCAACTTCAATGAGCTAAGAATGGTTAATCAGTAGAAAGAAATTAGAGTGCGAGAGGAAGCTAGCTAGAAATGTAAAAACGGATAGCAAGTGTTTCTACAGGTATTTAAAAAGGAATAGAGTAAGTAAAGTGAATGTTGCTCCTCTAGAGAGCGCGTCAGTGAGGAGTTAATAGTAGATAATAAGGAAATGGCGGAACAAATATTTTGCTTGTGTGTTCACTATAGAGGATACAAAAAATATTCCAGGAATAGCTGCAAATCAGGAGGTGACCAGGAGAAAGGAACTTGGTGAAATTGAAATCACTAGGAAAATGGTACTGAGCAAATTGATGGAGCTGCAGGCTGGCAAGTCTCCAGGTCCTGATGGACTAAGTCCTAGGGTCTTAAAAGAGGTGGCTGATGAGCTGGTGTTAATTTTTCAAAATTCGCTAGATTCTGGAAATGTTCCATCAGATTGGAAAATAGCAAATACAACCCCTCTATTCGAGGGAGGGAGGCAGGAAATAGGAAACTATAGGCCAGTTAGCTTGACATCTGCCTTGGGGAAGTTATTAGAATTGATCATTAAGGAGGTTATAGCTGGGCACTTAGAAGAGCTCAAGGCAATCGGGGAGAGTCAGCATTGTTTTGTGAAAGGAAAATGTAACATGCGCGGTGGATAAACAGGAGCCTGGAGGCGTACTGTACTTGGATTTCCAGAAGGCATTTGATAAGGTGCCACATCAAAGATTATTATGGAAAATAAAAGTGCATGGTATAGGGGGTAACATATTAGCATGGATAGAAGATTGGCTGGCTGGCAGAAAGCAGAGAGTCTGCATAAATGGGTCTTCTTCAGATTGGCAGGATGTGACGAGTGGAATCCACAGGGGTCTGCACTGGGGCCTCAGCTTTTTACGATTTACATCAATGACTTAGATGAGGGAAGTGAAAACATAGTAGCTAAATTTGGAGATGACACAAAGATAGGTAGGAAAGTATGTTGTGAAGAAGGCATGAGGAGGTTGCAGATGGATACAGATAGGCTCAGTGAGTAGGCAATGATCTGGCAAATGGAGTTTAATTTGAGAAAATATGAAGTTGTTCACTTTGGCAGGAAGAACAAAAAATGCAGAGTATTACTTAAATGAAGAATGGCTGCATAATTCGGAGGTGCAGAGGGATCTAGGTGTTCTAGCACATGAATCACAAAGTTAGGCTGCAGGTACAGCAAGTAATTAAGGCAGCTAATGGAATGCTATCTTTTATTACGAGAGAGATTGAACATAAAAGGATGTTATACTTCAGTTATACAGCGCATTAGTGAGACCACACCTCGAATAGTGTGCGCAGTTTTGGTCTCCTTATTTAAGGAAGGATGTAAATGCATTGGAGGCTGCTCAAGGGGGTTTACTAGATTGATACCTGGAATGAGTGGGTTGCCTTATGAGGAAAGGTTGGACAGACTGGGCTCGTTTCCACTGGAGTTTAGAAGGGTGAGGGGTGGTCTGATTTAAGTATACAAGTTCCTGAATGGCCTTGACAAGGTGAACATCGAAAGGATGTTTCCTCTTGTAGGCGAGTCCAGAACTAGGGGGCACTGATTTAAAATTAGGGGTCACCCTTTTAGGACAGAGATCAGGAGAAATTTTTTCTGAGGGTTGTGCGATTTTGGAACTCTCTGCCACAGGTGGTGGTGGAGGCGGAGTCATTGAATATTTTTAAGGCAGAGGTGGATTGATTCCCTTGCCTAACGAGAATCTAAGGTTATCGAGGTTAGGTGGGAATGTGGAAATCGAAACACGAGAAAATCAGCCATGATCTTATTGAATGGCGGAGCAGGCTCGAGGGGCCAAATGGTCTACTCCTGTTCCTATTTCTTATGTTGTTATGGATCTAGCCCAGACAAATTGGAATCAAAGATTAGCAGGCAAAACCATAGCCAAACAATGGACTGTCATTAAAGAGCAAACAAATCCAGAGCTCCCTGGGTGATGAAAGAGATGCAGAAGATGAAGCAGCAGAAAAAGTGTGCTTATGACAGATGTCAGGTGGGTAATACAATGGTAAACCAGGCCAAATATAGATAGCTGAGAGCAATTGAAAAAGCAAACAAGTGAAGCAAAGACAGAATATGAGAAGTGGCTGGCAGCTAACTTAAAAGGGAATCCAAAAGTCTTCCATAGACATATCAATAGTTAAAGGGTGATAAGAGGAGTGGGACTGATTAGGGAAATAAAAAGGGGATTTAGTGTGGAGGCACAGGACATGGTTAAGGTATTAAATAAATACTTGACATCTGGCTTTACCAAGTGGTTTAAAATTGCTAAGGGTATATTGGATAGGCTGTTAGTACTTAAAAGTTGATAAGACACCAGGATTGAATGAAATGCACCCAGGCACACTGAGGGGAGTGACAGCAGAAATTGCAGAGGCACGAGCCATAATTCTCCATTCTTCCTTAAATTCAGGGATGGTGCCAGAGGACTGGAGAATTGCAAATGTTACATCCTTGTTCAAAAAAGGATGTAAAGATAAGCACAGTAACTACAGGCCAGTCAGTTTGGGGAAGCCTTTAGAAATGATAATTCAGGACAAAATTAAGAGTAACTTGGGCAAATGTGGGTTAATTAAGGAAAGTCAGCATGGATTTGCTAAGGGCAAATCATGCTCAACTAGCCTTCTTGAGTCTTTTGATAAGGTAACAGAGGGTTGATGAGGGTAATGCGGTTGATGTGGTGTACATGGATTTCCAAAAGGCATTTGCTAAAGTGCTGTACAACAAATTTGTTTGCAAAGTTAGAGCTCATGGAATAAAAGGGATAGAAACAACATGGATATGAAATTGGCTGACTGACGGGAAACAGAGTAATGGGGAACGGTTGTTCTCCGGACCGGAGGAACGTTTAAAGTGGAGTTCCCCAGGGATCATTGTTAGGACTCCTGCTCTTCCTGATATATATTAATGTCCTAGACCATGATGTACAGGCATAATTTCAAAATATGCAGATGGTACATAACTTGGGAAGTATTGTCAACAGTCAGGAAGGCAGCGTAGAATTTCAAAAGGACATGGACAAACTGGTGGGGTGGGCAAACAAGAGGCAGATGAAATTTAATACAGAGAAGTGTGAAGTGATTAATTTTACTAGAAAGAACACAGAGACACAATACAAAATAAAGGGTACAATTCTAAAAGTGGTACAGAAGCAGAGGGACCTGAGGATTTACTTGCATAAATCATAGAAGGTGGCAGGGCAGGTTAAGAGAGCAGTTAATAAAGCATACAGCATCCTGGGCTTTGTCAATAGGGGCATAGAATACAAAAGGTCAAATGAGGCTTTCAAAAGGGAATTGAATGATTACCTGAAAAGGAAAAATTTGCAGAAGTATAGAAAAAGGCAGGGGAGTGGTACTAGGTGAATTGCTCCTTTAGAGGGCCAGTACAGACATGTCAGGAAGATGGCCTCCTTCTATGCCATAACCATTCTATGAGTGATATCACAGGACAACGGGTAACAGGTGGGTGAGAATCAAGGGTTACTTTCTCTAAACTAGGGCAGTGCGTTAATCTAGAAAGGGTGGCTAATGTAACCAGTTAAAAAAATTAATACAACTGCAAATAACCTTTGAATAATTGGACAAAAGGGGAGGCCCAAGAGCAGAGCAGCACTGAGTCTGGATCAAATGGGAAGGGAAAAAAATCACCAAGTGACATCACAGGCCAAGAAGTCATGTGGGGAAGTCTACTGGTAAGCTTTTATATTAATATAAATTAATCAACTATAAAGAAAGACAGGAACAACTCATTACTATAAAAACTAAAGCTAAGTTGTTAACTTATCATGCGTTACAATCAGTATTCAAGTAATGAACCAAATTGAGGGGATAACATTTAAATTAAATAAGGGAATAGTAAAGGGTTCTAACTTGTTCAATGATTTAAAATCTGAGGTATATAAATCTTAAGAGTTAAGTAAAACATTTAAAATTAACTCCCCATAAAATAAAGTGAGCTTGGTACAGGGCAATCAGCTGATTGGTGAGTAGCTGATGAATCTTTGTTAAGTCTCAAGTTTCCTTCTGTTAAGTTAGTAAATAGTTGAATAAATATAGGCAGGGTAGGGCAACTTAGTCCTGTGAAATGCGCATCCTGTTCCATGTGGGAGCTCCAGCACACTTCGCATGACCTGGAGCAACTTGAGCTCCGGGCTTCAGAGCTTGATGGCAGCAGGTGTCACTGTGGTGTGTTTGTGAGGTTGCATTTTTCATCGATAGAACTTGCTCGATGTGGTCACCTCGCAACTTCAGGATGTGCAAACAGAGAGGAAATGGGTGACTATCAGGGAGACAAGGAGGACAAGTAGGTAGTGCAACCGGTATTCAATACTGACTACTGGCGAAAGAGATGATTCCTCAGGGGAGTATAGTCAGAGCCAAGTCCAAGTGCTTCCCACCACGGCTGGCTCAGCACTACAGGGGAGCCAGGAGGAAGATTGGGAAAGCAATAGTGAATGGGGATTCTATAGTTATGGGGACAGGTGCCATTTCTGCAGCCACAGACGTGAATCCAGGATGGTATGTTGTCTCCTTGGTCCAGGGTCAAGGATGTCACTGGGCAGCTGAGGAGCACTTAAAGGGTACCCCTGGGTGTACAGCCAATGCTTGTGTTGGTCCATATTGGTACCAATGACATAGGAAAAAGGGATGAGGTCCTGGCAGCAGATTTTAGAGAGCCAAGAAAGAAATTAGCAAGCAGGATGCCAGAGGTCGTAATTTCTCCATAGGCCGAGTATAGCAATAGGAGAATGCATTCTGGAGAGATGATGCAGGAGGAAGGGCTTTAAATTCTTGGAAGACTGGGACTGGTTGGGGGGGAAGATAGGACCTGTACAGACAAAACAGTTTGCACCTGTACAGAGCCAGTACCAATGTCTTTGCAGGGTGGTTTCCTCATATCAGCAGGGAGCGTTAAAAACTAGTTTGGCAGGGGGGTGGGAACCAGGAGCTAACATTACAGAAGAAAACCAAGACGCACAAAGAATTGTGCAACACAGGCAGCCAACCATATTAAGAAATAGTCAAGGATTAGGTGGGGGTCAGAGTAACAGGAAATGCAATAAGGTCTCAATTAGGCTTAAAATGCAAGAATGTGTTGTTACAAATATGTATATTATAGCATTTTTTTTTAGTGATTTTAATTGTTAAATGTAGGAGGTACAAGAAAGCTTGGTCTGGATAACTTATCAAACAGGCCTAGAGTTGCATATCAAGGGAAAGTCTCAATGTGTTGCTGTGATAGTGGTGAGAAGTCTTCACATCTAGGATTATCGTGGCTTCTCTGAATAACCCTTGAGACAGGCTTTCTGTAGGCATCTCAGAAGGTGGTTTGAATGCTGTAAACCAGGAGGTTTAAATTATTCATGCAATTTCCCCAGATCAAAGGAAAGTTTGAAGGCACCTGGTAAACAAAGGATGGTTTGAAAGATAAAAGCAAAATGCTGCGGATGCTGGAAATCTGAAATAAAAACAGAAAATGCTGGAAAAACTCGGACCTCTGAAGAAGAGTCATACGGACTCGAAACATTAACTCTGTTTCTCTCTTGGTAGATGCTGTCAGACCTGCTGAGTTTTTCCAGAAATTTGTTTTTTATATTGATGGTTTGAAAGTGTGCATATACTTTTCAGGTCAAAGGATAAAAGTTAAACATAGCTAATCTGCATTTCTGTCTGGGTACAGGCCATGTGTCATGGGCCGGGGGGAGTTGGGGGGGTGAAATGTGATTAGGGAGTTTTTTTTGCTTTCATGTGTCTCTACTGTTTTCACAGTCTGTTCGGCAGTCAACCTGGGAGCAGCTTGCAGAAGGCAGATGGATCTGCTGCCAGCCAGAACAAGGAGCACAGGGCCATCAGAAACCAAGGGTGTTTCTGATTTGGAGTCAGTACGCAAGGATGCAAATGAGGCCTATGCTCAGGCTAGGGAAATCCAAACTGGAGTATTTAAGTAGGGCTAGAGGGTGAGGGGGGAAATTGTAGTACAGTGATAGTGTCACTGGACTTGCAAAAAAAAGAGGCCCAGGCTAAAGCTCTGGGGACATGGATTCAAATCTCACCAAGGTAGCTAGTGGAATTTAATATACAGTAAACGGCAGAACCCTTAAGCGCATTGACGGGCAGAGGGATCTGGGCGTACAGGTCCACAGGTCACTGAAAGAGGCAACGCAGGTGGATAAGGTAGTCAGGACGGCATATGGCAAGCTTGCCTTCATTGGCAGGGGTATTGAGTATAAAAGCTGGGAAGTCATGCTGCAGCTGTATAGAACCTTGGTTAGGCCACACTTGGAATACTGCATGCAAGTCTGGTCGCCACATTACCAGAAGGATATGGAGGCATTGGAGAGGGTGCAGAGGAGGTTTACCAGGGTGCTGCCTGGTCTGGAGGTTATTAGCTATGAGGAGAGGTTGGAGAAACTCGGATTGTTCTCGCTAGAGCGACAGAGATTGAGGGGTGACTTGACAGAAGTTTACAAAATTATGAGTGGCATGGACAGAGTAGATAGTCAGAAGCTTTTTCCCAGGGTGGAAGAGTCAATTACTAGGGGACATAGATTTAAGGTGAGAGGAGAAAACTTTAGAGGAGATGTGCGGGGCAAGTTTTTTTACGCAGAGGGTAGCGAGTGTCTGGAATTTGCTGCCAGAGGAGGTGGTGGAAGCAGGTACGATAGTGGTGTTTAAGAGGCAGCTTGACAAATACATGAATAGGATGGGAATAGAGGGATACGGACACCAGAAGTGCAAAATGTTTTAGTTGACGGGCAATATGATCGGTGCAGGCTTGGAGGGCCGAAGGGCCTGTTCCTGTGCTGTACTTTACTTTGTTCTTTGATTCACCTAGCCAGGTGCACGTGGGAGAATCCCCAAGGAACCCCTCACCTCAGAAGACAATCATAACAATGTGAACGCACGGAATGTGGCAAATAAAGTTGTTGAGCTAGAGCAGCATTGGAGCATGATGGTGTGGCAATAATAGGAACCTGGCTCAAAAGGCGGCAAGGCTACGTACAAAATATTCATGGATACGAGGTGTTTGGGAAAGATAGGGAAGAAAAGAAAGGAGGGATGGCAGGATTGATTAAGAATAATATTAGTGCTGAAGAGAGAGGGTGCCCTAGAGGGGTCAAGGACAGAATCTTTTTGGTTAGAGCTCAGAAACAATAGAGGGGCCATGCTGGGTGTATTCTATAGACCTTTAACTATTGAGAAAGATATGGAGGAGCAGATTTGCAAAGAATTACAGTGAGGTGCAAAAACAACAGAATTGCTATCATGGGGGGGGGTGGGGTGGTCTTTAATTATCGTAATATGACTGGGATAGTAACACTATAAAGGGCAGAGAGGGAGAAGAGTTTCTAAAGTGTTAGTGAAGTTGAAGCCCATGGAATAAAAAGGACAGTGGCTGCATGGATACAAAGTTGGCTGAGTGACATAAAACAAAGTAGCAGTGAACAGTTGACTTAGAGACTTGAGTGCGCAGAAAACAATTTTAAAAGCAGATGACACAAAATTTGGAAACATTGTGAACTGTGAGGAAGGTAGTGCTAATGGAACAAGTGGATACATGGCAGATGAAATTTAATGCAGACAAGTGTGAAGTGATACATTTTGGGAGGAAGACCAAGGAAAAACAGCATAAAATAAAAGGATATAATTCTAGAGCAGAGGGACCCAAGGATATATATGCATAAATCGTTGAAGGAGGCAGGGCAAAAAGTAGTTAATATGGCGTATGGGTTCCTGGGCCTTATAAAAAAAGGCATAGAGTACAAAAGAATGAACCTTTATAAAACATTGGTTTGGCCTCAAATGGTTCAGTGCATCCAATTCTGGGCAACACACTTTAGGAAGGACGTGAAGACATTACAGAGGGTGCAGAGTGGATTCACAACAATGGTTCCAGTAATGAAACTTCGGTTATTTGGATAGAGTGGTGAAGCTGGAGCTGTTCTCTTTCCAAAGAAAGGTGAGGAGCATTGATAGAGGTGTTCAAAATCATAAGGGGTTTGGACAGAGTATATAGGGAGAAGCTGCTCCAGTTAGTAGAAGCAAAGGACAAAGATTTAAGGTGATTAGCAAAAGAACCAGAGACGATATAAGGAAAAACTATTTTATGCAGTGAGTGGTTAGGATCTGGAATGCACTGCCTAGTAGTTAGAGTATCTGAAGAGAAAAGATTTTCAGGGCTACTGGGAAAAGGCAGCAGGGTGGGATAAGCTGAGAAGCTTGTGCAGAGTTGACATGGACACGACAGGCCAAATGGCCTGCTGTGCTTCTTTCATTCCATGATCCCATATTTTATAGAAAAGTATGATTTTGAAATCACAAAAATTTATAAAATAGTTTGTAATATATAAGAATCGTGAAAATATGCTATATTTTGTACAGAACCAACTTGTAAAACCACCATCCCGGCCTCAAAGCCAAGCCCCCATTTCTGAAGTCTGTCCCAGGAACACCTCTAACTACCCAAGTGTCTAGTTATAAGAAGCCAAGCTTATCCCTTCCTTGTTTGAATTCCAGCTTCTCATCCTCCTTTTGTTCCCTGGCCCTACGTCTTCCTCCCCTTCCCAATGAATACTTTGGTCCAACGCTCCATTTCACACACAGCAGATCAACTTGCCCTGGAGCAACACTATAGGAGACATGCTAGGTTGTTAAAACTACAAACTTCAGAAAGTAACCAAATAATTTCTCACTACTAAAATTTTAGATAAAAAAGTACTTCACCATTTGAGACATGAGTTATGTTAGAGATTTTGAGTATTCACCTTTCTTGTGTATACAAACGAAAACAGAATCCCTCTCTGACACGCCCAGCTCGACCCTGCCGCTGAAGAGCATTAGCTTTGCTGATAAAGGTCTCCACCAATGAGCTCATTTGGCTACTTTCATGGTACCTACAAACATTTAAAATACATATACATTTATACAAGCAGGTAGTCATTTTAAAAGATTTGAAAGATATTCAGTACTCGGATAATTTAATATTGATGTCATTCAGTTGCATATGTTATGTAATGCAGAACAGATTACTATTTCATACTTCAGCCTTTTATCTGATGACTAAAATGAGAATTGCTCATAATTATATTGATTTGTAATACTGACAGATTTTAAACATAATTAATAACTTTTATTGAACTACCAAATCTGAAAGGCACTTCTAACTTAGCCTCTAGTTAAAAGGTTGACAAATAACCAGGTTGTAAACAAACCTGTTTTCTTTAGTCTTTCCAGAATCAATGACGAAAACTACATCAGGTATTGTGATACCTGTTTCTGCAATGTTCGTTGCCAGAACGATCTGTAAAGGAATAAACAATTAAGTCAACAGCTATGAAGGATTTAATTACCTATCCCACTTTGAGTTTCAACTTATACCACCTTTCTGCAGCAATGAGTTCAGTAAATAGAAACTTGACAATAAAATACTGCATGATTTGCTGAAAGTTGTACACCTTTTCAAACACAGAACTAATACTGTGACCATTCGTGTCCATATGTCAACACCCTGGGGGTTACCAATGACCAAAAACTTAGCTCGATCATATAAAAACTGTGGCTGCAAGAGCAGGTCAGAGTTTAGGAGTTGTGCAGCAAATAAATCATCACCTTTTTACGCATGGTTACCATCTGAAGAGGGCAGTGGAGACAGATTCGATTTTAGCTTTCAAAAGAAATTGGATAGTTTTCTGGAGAGAAAAAAAGGTGCTGGGCTATGGGGTATTGAGAGTGGGCCCAGCTGAGAAGCCAAATAACTCCTCTGTGCTTTAAGCATTCTAAGATTCTATGGCGCATTTGCAGTCATTAATAATCATTAAAACTTTGATATGCTGTTACTCTTTATGCCACTTCAGTTCTGAAGACTGGAGGAACCAGGGCTCTGTCACTGGGATAAAATGTTAAGAAGGATCTGATAAAATAAGTCTTACCTTCCTGACCCCTTGAGGTGGAACTGTGAAAGCTGCAGCTTGATCTTGTGATGAAAGGATGGAGTGCAAAGCAATCACTCTGTATCTATAGATTTAGCAACATGAAAACAAATTTTGAATAAAGATGTAATTTAAAAAGAAAGTCAGATGGCTACTCTGCTCAGGCTATCAAGCTCATCCAAGAGATAATAAAGCTCACACGTAGCAAGACTTGGACAGCAACTTGCTAAGTAGCAACATTCACACCACAAGAGAGCCAGACAATGACCATTTCCGACAAGAGAAAGTCTAACTACCACTTCTGGGATTATCATCGCAAAATACTGGGCGTCATCATTGGCCAGACACTTAACTGAGCCAGCCACAAAAATACTGTGGCTACAAGAGCAGGTTAGAAGCTGAATATTTCACCTTCTGACTCCCCAATGCCTGTCCACAAGCACAAATAAAGAGTCTGACAGAATACTCTTGTCTGCTCCAGCAACATGGTATGATATAGTCGGGATTACAGAGACATGGCTGCAGGGTGAACAGGGATGGGAACTGAATATCCAGGGGTATTCAGTATTTAGGAAGGACAGACAAAAAGAAAAGGCGGTGGAGCTGCATTGCTGGATTAAGAGGAAACTGACGCAATAGTGAGGAAAGATATTAGCTCTGACGATGTGGAATCTGTATGGGCAGAGCTGAGAAACACTAAGGGGCAAAAAACGTTAGTGGGGGTTGAATATAGACCCCCAAACTGTAGTGGTGATGTTGGGAATGGCATTAAACAGGAAATTAGAGACGCATGCAATAAAAGGAACATCTGTAATTATGGGTGACTTTAATATGCATATAGATTGGGCAAATCAAATTAGTAACAATACCACAGAGGAGGAATTCCTGGAGTGTAGATGGGATGTTTTTCTGGACCAATATGTTGAGGAGCCAACGAGAGAACAGGCCACCCTAGACTGGGTATTGTGTAATGAGAAAGGAATAATTGGCAATCTAGTTGTGCGAGGCCCCTTGGGGAAGGGCGACCATAATATGATAGAATTCTTCATCAAGATGGAGAGTGACGTAGTTGATTCTGAGACTTGGGTCCTGAATCTTAATAAAGGAAACTACGATGGTATGAGGCGCGAGTTGGCTATGGTGGATTGGGAAACATTACTTAAAGGGATGACGGTGGATAGGCAATGGCAAACATTCAAAGGGCGCAAGGGTGAACTGCAACAATTGTTTATTCCTGTCTGGCGCAAAAGTAAAACAGGAAAGGTGGCCAAACCATGGCTTACAAGGGAAATTAGAGATAGTATTAGATGCAAGGAAGAGGCATACAAAGTGGCCAGAAAAAACAACAGGCCTGAGGATTGGGAGCAGTTTAGAATTCAGCAAAGGAGGACCAAGGGATTGATTAAGAAGGGGAAAATAGAGTACGAGAGTAAGCAAGCAGGGAACATTAAAACTGACTGTAAAAGTTTCTATAGGTATGTGAAGAGAAAAAGATTGAAGACAAATGTAGGTCCCTTACAGTCAGAAACAGGTGAATTTATAATGGGGAACAAAGAAATGGCTGACCGACTAAATACATACTTTGGTTCTGTCTTCACAAAGGAGGACACAAATAACATACCAGAAATGTTGGGGAACACAGGGTTTAGTGAGAGGGAGGAACTGAAAGAAATCAGTATTAGTAGGGAAACGGTGTTGGGGAAATTGATGGGATTGAAGGCCGATAAATCCCCAGGGCCTGATAATCTACATCCCAGAGTGCTTAAGGAAGTGGCCCTAGAAATGGTGGATGTATTGGTGGTCATCTTCTGAGATTCTATAGATTCTGGAACAGTTCCTACAGATTGGAGGGTAGCTAATTAAACCCCGCTATTTAAAAAGGGAGGTAGAGAGAAAACAGGGAATTATAGACCAGTCAGCCTGACGTCGGTAGTGGGGAAAATTCTAGAGTCCATTATAAAAGATTTAATAGCTGAGCACTTGGAAAAAAGTGGCAGAATCGGACAGAGGCAGCGTGGATTTATGAAAGGGAAATCATGCTTGACAAATGTATTGGAATTTTTCCGAGGATGTAACTAGTAGAGTTGATGAGGGGGAGACAGTGGATGTGGTTTATTTGGACTTTCAGAAGGCTTGCGACAAAGTCCCACATAAGAGATTGGCGTGTAAAATTAAAGCGCATGGGATTGGGGGTAGTGTACTGAGATGGACAGAAAACTGGTTGGCAGACAGGAAACAAAGAGTAGGAGTAAATGGGTCTTTTTCCAAATGGCAGGCAGTGACTAGTGGGGTACCACAGGGATCGGTGCTGGGACCCCAGTTATTCACAATATATATTAATGATTTAGATGAGAGAATTAAATGTAATATCTCCAAATTTGCAGATGACACAAAGCTGGGTGGGAGGGTGAGCTGTGAGGAGGATGCAGAGATGCTTCACTGTGATTTGGACAAGCTGAGTGAGTCGGCAAATGCATGGCAGATGCAGTATAATGTGGATAAATGTGAGGTTACCCATTTTGGTAGCAAAGACAGGAAGGCAGATTATCTGAATGGTTCTAAATTGAGAGAGGGGAATGTGCTACGAGACCTGGGTGTCCTTGTACACCAGTCGCTGAAGGTAAGCATGCAGATGCAGCAGGCGGTAAAGAAGGCAAATGGTATGTTGGCCTTCATAGCCAGAGGATTAGAGTACAGGAACAGGGATATCTTGCTGCAATTGTACAGGGCCTTGGTGAGACCACACCTGGAATATTGTGTGCAGTTTTGGTCTCCTTATCTGAGGAAGGATGTACTTGCTATAGAGGGAGTGCAGTGAAGGTTTACCAGACTGATTCCTGGGATGGCAGAGCTGACATATGAGGAGAGATTGAGTCGATTAGGATTATATTCATTGAGAGTTCAGAAGAATGAGGGGGGATCTCATAGGAACCTATAAAATTCTAACAGGGCTAGACAGGGTAGATGCAGGAAGGATGTTTCCAATGGTGGGCGAGTCCAGAACCAGGGGTCACAGTCTGAGAATATGGGGTAGACCATTTAGGACTGAGATGAGGAGAAATTTCTTCACCCAGAGAGTGGTGAGCCTGTGGAATTCGCTACCACAGAAAGTAGTTGAGACCAAAACATTGTATGCTTTCAAGGAGGAGTTAGATATAGCTCATAATGAATGGCGGAGCAGGCTCGAAGGGCCAAATGGCCCACTCCTGCTCCTAGTTTCTATGTTTCTATGCCAAAACCGTCGAGGACAAGGCAGCCATTTGACTGGTATCTTGATCAATCACGTCAAGCATTCACTCCCTCCATTACTGGTGCACTATGGCTGCCGTGTGTGCCATCTACAAGGTGTACTGTAATAACTTGTCAAGGCTTCTTTGACAGTACCACGCAAACACCCAGCCTCTACCACTTGGAGGATCTAGGAAGTAGGCACAAGAGAACAAAACACCTGCAAGGTCTCTCCAAACCATGCACTATCCTGTCTTGAAAATATATTGCTATTCCTTCATTATCACTGGATTAGAAGTTCTGGATCTCCCAATCTAACAGCACAGTGGGTGCACCAGCAGTTCAATGCAATGGCTCAACACCACCTTCTCAAGGGCAATTTGGGATGGGCATTAAATGCTGGTCTTTCCAGTGACACACACATCCCATGAATGAAAAAGAAAAACAGCAGAGATAATTTTCTTCACAGACACGCTTTACCCTCTACACTACAACACACTCATTCCACCTTTCCCCATGCTTCCCCGATCAATATTACAGCACACTCAATTCCGTGGCCCCAGCAAGTTAAATATATCATTTAAAAAGTATTGAGGTGTTAGGTCAACTTGTGAACAAGAAGCATACGCTGATTTGTGAGAGAGTGTCCAGAAACTGATCACAAGATGTTGTCTATGAAGTTGAGAAATCAAAGGCCAGTTGTCAGTATAGGTTGAAAAATTTTAATAACAGACAATAAACAGAACTGACTTAGTATAGGGAAACCTAGAAAATTTGGACTGACAGTAGATATAGCCAGCCAACATAGCTAAGCAATTAAAGAAATTTGCTTCACAGATGTGAAAATATAAACAGAACATCAGGATATAAATCATTAACACAACCTCTAAGTATAATACACTGGTCAGAACTCATGCAATTTTGGGCACCATGCCAATGATAAAGACGATATAGATCTTGGACTCAGTGGTAGAATACTCGCCTGTCAAACGGTTGTAGATTTAATCCCCTCTCCAGTGGACTGAGTGCACAATTTAGGCAGGACTCCATTACTGAGGGAGTGCTGCACTATGGGAGGTCCCATCTATCCCCCAGGGGATAAAAGATTCCATAGCAGTATGCAAAGAGAGAAGTTCTCACAGTATGCTGAATAAAGAGTGCAGAGAGAGAGATGAGAACAATTAAAGAGCACGGAGAGAGAGATCGAGATACCATTAAAGAGCACGGAGAGACGAGAATTCATTAAAGAACGCGAGGGGGCGAGAGCGTGGCGAGACTTCATAAAGAGGCGCGAGAGGGTAAAGAGCACAGAGAGCAGTTGATTGGCGAGGAGGATTGGTGAGTATTTCGAGTCTTTAAAGTAAAAGTAATGTCTTTATTTTGTGTTTAGGTCTCTAGTTTTTTTTTTCTTAAAAATAGCTTAAGTACAAGATTGATACTGGTGTAAAAAAAATTCCAATTAATTGTAAAGAGCAGGGATACAAGAGTAATTAATTAATCATTTGAATAAAATATGATAATGATAGCAGGACAGGTGATGTGATCCAGAGTGAACACATCTATAATAAGTGTTTGTAGGTCGAGGAACTTTGGGTCAGAGTTAAGGAGCTGGAGTCTGAGTTGCAGCCATTGCGCCAAATCAGGGAGGGGAACGTTACCTGGACTCTTTGCGTCAGGAAACAGGTCACACCCCTCGAATTCAGTAATTCAAATTTTGTCTTTGATCAATGACAGGAGGGTGTGACTGCAGATGAGACAGGTATGGGGACCCAGAGGGTAGCGTTCGAGGAGCCTCAGCCCCTGCAATTGTCCAACAGTTATGAGGTTCTTGCAAGCTGTGTGGATGAGAGCAGGGACTGCAGGGAGGATGAGCGCGCTGACCACGGCACCGTGGAACAGGGAGCCATTCAAGTGGGGTGGAGGAAATAGGAATGTAGTAGTGGTAGCAGACAGTATAATTAGGGGGATAGATATTGTTCTCTGCAGCCGTGAGCATGAGTCCTGGAGGTTGTGTTGCCTGCCCGGTGCCAGGGTTAAGGGCATCTCCTCAGGAATGGAGAGGAACTTGGAGTGAGGGGGGAAGGATCCAGTTGTCATCATCCACATTGGTACCAATGACACTGATGGGACTAGAAAGGAGGTTCTGCTGAAAGAATTTGAACAGTTAGGAGCTAAATTAAAAAGCAGAACCTCCAAGGTAATAATCTTAGGACTACCTGAGCCATGGGCAAACTGGCACAGGATAAAAAAAGTCAAGGGTTTAAATGCGTGGCTCAAAGATTGGTGTGGGAAAAATGGGTTTCAGTTCGTGGGACACTGGCACTAGTACTGGGGTAGAAGGGTGCTATTCCAGTGGGACGGGCTTCACTGGAACCATGCTAGGACCGGTGTCCTGACAAATCAAATTAATAGGGCTGGAGAGAGGGCTTTAGACCAAATAGAGGGGAGAAGGATTCTGGAGAGGGGATACGTAGGGTTACAAAGCAGAAGGATATGGCAGCATTGCAGGGCAGCCACTGAGGTAATGATACCCAGAGTGTGACAGGTAGAGAGTACAGACACGAGAGGGAGGGAGAGAGAGAGAGAGAGCGTGAGAGCACACACGAGAGGGAGAGAGAGAGAGCGCACACGCGAGAGGGAGAGAGAGCGCACACGCGAGAGGGAGAGAGCGAGCGAGCGTACACGCGAGAGGGAGAGAGAGAGCGCACACGCGAGAGGGAGAGAGAGAGAGAGCGCACACGCGAGAGGGAGAGAGAGAGGGCGCACACGGGAGAGAGAGAGAGCGAGAGAGAGAGAGAGAGCGCGCACACGTGAGAGGGAGAGAGAGAGGGGGGAGAGAGAGCGAGAGAGCGCACACGCGAGAGGGAGAGAGCGAGAGAGCGCACACGCGAGAGAGAGAGCGCACACGCGAGAGGGAGAGAGACAGCGCACACGTGAGAGGGAGAGAGAGAGTGCACACGCGAGAGGGAGAGAGAGAGAGAGAGCGCACACGCGAGAGGGAGAGAGCGCACACTGAGAGGGAGAGAGAGAGAGCACACACGCGAGAGGGAGAGAGAGAGAGCACACATGCGAGAGGGAGAGAGAGAGAGCACACACGCGAGAGGGAGAGAGAGAGAGTGAGAGAGCGCACACGCGAGAGGGAGAGAGAGCACACACGCGAGAGGGAGAGAGAGAGAGAGAGAGCACACACGCGAGAGGGAGAGAGAGAGAGAGGGAGAGAGGGTGCACACGCGCGCGAGAGAGAGGGCGCACGCGCGCGCGAGAGACGGGGCGCACGCACACGCGAGCGAGCGAGAATAAGAAACAGCAGCAAAAAGGGTTAAAGGGGGAAAAAATGGCAAAAAAGCTAAATTAATGGACGTAGTATTCGGAACAAAATAAATGAATTAACGGCACAAATAGAGGTTAACAGTGTGATCTTATAGCCATTACGGAGATACGGTTACAAGGAGGTCAAAGCTGGGAACTAAATAGTCGGGGTATGTGACTTTTCCAAAGGACAGGCAGGAAGGAAAGGGTGGTGGGGTAGCTTTGTTAGTACGAGATGGAATAGGTATTAAAGCAAGAAATTATCTTGGATCAGAAGATGTAGAATCCAAATGGGTGGAGGTAAGAAATAACAAGGGGAAGACAACACTGATGGTAGTAATCTATAGGCCCTGTGACAGTAACTATTCTGTAGGACAGAGAATAAATCAAGAGATAATGAGTGCATGTAAAAAAGACAGTACATTAATCACGGGTGATTTTAATCTTCATCTAGATTGGGAAAATCAAACGGGCAGAGGTAGCCACAAGCAAGAATTCACAGATTGTATTCGGGACAGTTTCCTAGAACAATATGTTGTGGATCCAACCAGGAATCAGGCTATTTTGGATCTGGTAATGTGTAATGAGGCAGGTTTAATGAATGATCTCAGAGTAAAAGATCCCCTAGGAAACAGTGACCATAACATGGTAGAATTTAGTATTCAGTTTGAGAGTGAGAAACTTGGATTGGAAACAACTGTGTTAAACTTAAATAAGGGTAATTACAAGGAATGAGGGCAGAGTTGGCTGCAGTGAACTGAGAAAGGAGTTTAGCAGAAAAGATGGTTGATGAACAATGATTTATTTAAGAAAATAATTCATGACTCACAACAAAGATATATATGAGGAAGGATTCTAGAAGGAGATAAACCAACCATGGTTAACCAAGGAAGTTAAGATTAGTACCAAATTGAAAGAAAAAACATACAATATGGCAAATAGTGGTAAGCCAGAAGATTGAGAAAGTTTTAAAAACCAATAAAAAATAACCAAAAAAATATATAAAGAGGGAGAAAATAAACTTTGAGGGTAAACAAGCAAGTAATATAAAAACGGACAGTAAGAGCTTCTTTAAATGTATAAAAAGGAAGAGAGGCGCCAAAGTGAACATAGGCCCCTTATAGAATGAGGCTGGGAAATAATAGTGGGGAACCAGGAAATGGCAGAGGAGCTGAATAAATACTTTGCATCAGTCTTCACAGTAGAAGACACTGACTGCATTCCAAAAATACTAAATAATCAAGGGGCAAAAGGGAGGTTGGGGGTCGGCGGAAATAAATACAATAAATATCAGTACAGAAAAACTACTAGGGAAAGTAATGTGGCTAAAGGTCTATAAGTCTCCTGGACCTGATGGGTTGCATCCTAGGATATTAAAGGAAGTAGCTGCAGAGATAGTGGATGCACTGGTAGTAATTTTCCAAGAATCCTTGGATTCTGGAAAAGTCCCAGAGGATTGGAAAATTGCCAATGTAACACCCTTATTCAAAAAGGGAGACGACAAAAAACAGGTAACTCTCGGCCAGTTAGCTTAACATCCGTCATTGGGAAAATGTTAGAATCTATTATAAAGGTTTTAATAGCGGAGCATTTAGAAATACATAATATAATCAAGCAGAGTCCGCATGGCTTCACGAAGGGGAAATCATGCCCAACAAATTTATTAAAATTCTTTGAGGTAATAACGAGCAAGGGGAACCAGTAGATGTAATATATTTGGATTTCCAAAAGGCGTTCGATAAAGGTACCACACATAAGGCTATTTAATAAGATAAGAGCCCATGGTATTGAGGGTAGTATATTAGCACGGATAGAGGATTAGCTAACTAATGGAAGACAGAGAGTTGGGATAAGGGGGTCATTTTCAGAATGGCAACTTGTAACTAGTCGAGTGCCACCAGGGTCAGTGCTGGAGCCACAATTATTTACATTATATATTAATGACTTGGATGAAGGAAGTGAATACACTATCGCCAAATTTGCGGATGGCACAAAAATAGGTGGGAAGGCAAGTGGTGAGGATGACACAAAGAATCTATAGAGGGATATAGGCAGGTTAAGTGAGTGGGCCAAAACTTGGCAAATGGAATATAATGTCGGACAATGTGAGGTTATGCATTTTATCAGGAAGAATAGAGGAGCTGAATATTATTTAAATGGAGAAAGACTGCAGAAAGCTACAGCACAAAAGGGATTGGGGGGTCATTGTGCATGAATTTCAAAAAGCTAACAAGAATGAGAGGCGACCTTATTGAAAAGTATAAGATTCTTATGGAGCTTGATAGGGTAGATGCTGAGAGGTTGATTCCCCTTGTGAGAGTGTCTAGGACCAGAGGGCATAATCTCAGAGTAAGGGGTCGGCCATTTAAGCCAGAGATGAGGAGGAATTTCTTTTCCGAGGGTAGTGAATCTGTGGAATTCTTTAAAGCAGAGGGCTGCGGAGGCTGGGTCATTAAGCATATTTAAGGCTGAGATAAACAAATTTTTAATCAGTAAGGGAATCAAGGGTTATGGGGAAAAGGCAGGAAAATAGAGCTGAAGATTATCAGATCAGCCATGATCTCACTGAATGGCAGAGCAGACTCGATGGGACAAATGGCCTACTTCTGCTCCGACATCTTATGGTGCTGGTCAATAATTATCTTCCAATCAACTCCATTTAAAAAAGACATTATCTGGTCACTGTGCTCAAACTGGTTGTCATATTTTCCTACATTACAATTATGACGACACTTGGAAAGTATTTAAATTTGCTGTGAAGCACTCTGATGCATGCTAAGGACACGAAAGGCACAATATACACACAAGTTCTTTCTTTCTTCTCTAACAGACAACTGAAACCACACACTTTTCAAAAAACACAAGACAGAAGTACACAGATATTCTAATGAAGACACTGTGGTTAGTCACATTGCACATTATGCACACCGAGGTAGTTGGCATGCTAAGGAATTAAGTTGAAGAGACGCATGTGTTTTGGCTGTGTTAAGGGGACTGTGCGCCTTAAGACTCACGTAAACATGACATGAACTTACATGGAATCATCGGGGGGGGGGGGGGGGGGGGGGGTTGTAAGCTTATGGTCCCCCTTTGACTTTCCCCGAGGGGTGATAGGACTGTGTCCCATATACGCGGGTTACATTGGTTTCCAGAAATGATTTTCCAATCCCTATTTCCCACAATTCCTACATATGTCTCATTTATGTTTGCTGAGAGAAGGCAGACAAAATCATCCAGCTAACAATGACAGCTGCGCTTATCTATGCATGCAGGAAGAGAAAAAATCAGTGCTTAATGGATAAGTCAGGTATAAGTTCAGGTTTGCAATGATTGTGGTGCCAATCAATGGACAAATGTGTGTCCATAATGGGTCAATAGGAAGCAGAGCCAGGGCATCTGCAGCATTGCACTCCTCTCCCTCAGCTCCTCCATTATTCTTGCCTGGGGAGGAATTTGTACACAATAATGGGACGTGGCAAAGAACAAAATATGCTGGAAATACTCAGCAGGTCTGACAGCATCTGTGGAGAGGTAAAGCAGTTAGTTTCACATCAAGGATCTTTCTTCAGAACTGCAATGTGGTATATGTTTGGTCCATAATTTTGATCTGACCATTGCACATTCTGCTGCAGGCAACATTCACAAGGGTTTGTATCTATGCCACTCCACATTCTTCCCATGTCACCTGTAATTTTAGATCTTGCTCCCCAGGTTTCTTGAAGATTGTGTTTTTCTTGATCACGAAACAAACATGGTGAAAATATACTTGTGGGAATTTGTATTCATCTTATAGTCAGAAAATTAGAGGTTCAATCCTTGGATACACAATCTAGGCAGACACTTCAATACAGTATTAAGTTTACATTGTTTTAGATGGTGTCTTTCAGCTGACATGTCAAACCCAAAGCCCTGTCTGTTTATTTAGATGGTCAAAGATCTCATAGCATTGTTTGAAGAGCAGAAAATTGTCCCAGTGTCCTGACCAACATTCCTTCAACGTCACCAAAGATAGAGTATCTGGTTATTCATTTTATATGCTCATTGGTGCATAGTTATGTGCAAATTGGCTGCTCCTTTAACCTAAACTTCAAAAGTAATCTACTGGTTGTATAATGCTCTGGGACTCCCAAAGATGTTAAAGGTATAACATAATTCCAAGCTCTAGCTTTTTAAGGAATTTCGGATTGGAAAAAGGTATTCTCAAGTAAATGCAAGCCTCAGTCCAAGCAGGAAATAGGGCAATTACCAGATGTTTCTGGGTCTTTGTCAAGCTTTTCATGACATCTTTGAAGTGCCAGCTATGCGGGAGGAAATGGGAAGCCTTGATCTGTGTTCAGCCAGGGTTATGGGACAAGCCCAAATCCAAACCATAACTCCCTGAAGTGTGACTGCCCAATAGTGTCCGACATATCAAAGACTGAGCCCTCCATTCTTGCTTGATTCAGAGATTTTGAGAGTTTACTGCCTGACCACAGAAGCCTGGATAAGAGTGCTGAGTCTTAAAGCAGCTGCACTAGTATTTTGCCTAGTACAAACTGAAACCAGTCAAAGAGGCAGGGAATTACTGAGAGATCTTCTCAAGACCATTATGGAACAGGTTGTGCTGTGTTATCTTATATGCTGAACAGGAAAAACAGGCAGTTTTGTAGAGTTTAGAATTGCTGCTAGATATTAAAAGAGGGATCACAACCACAGAAATGCACAAGTCTTGTGGATATTTTATGTTCTGATCAAGAAACATGCCGTTACTTTTGGAGGCGTTTATCTTGCATTCGCAACTGAATTTTTCGTGCAGGTTTCTGGACGACTAATCCAGTAGCATAACCCTCTACACTACCATCCACTTTGCAGCCCCCGTATATGTTATGAAACTCAAATTTACCTTAATGTTGACCGCAGAGGTCAGGAACTCCAAGTCCCAACAAACCTTGGGACTTTCTGTGCATACTCAGACTGGGAATAGGCTGCACATGTGCAATTCAGCAGATCTGCATCTTTAAGCTGTTCAGGCCAGGGCAGGCCCAGTGTGCCTGTGCATAGAGAGTGAGAGAGAAAGGAAAAATGGTGCAAAAACCCAGGTCAGGTGACCGGGAGCAAAGTGCCATGAAAGACTATTGTCCCAGGCAGAGGACAGGGAGATACCCTAGAAGGAAGCCCCAGATAGGAGACAGAGACCAGGGACAGAAACAGATCCCATTTAAGGAAAGAGAGGAGCAGAGAAACAGGCTCAACTGGAAAAGGGCTGCATGGGGCAGACTTCAAGTGAAGGAGCTTGGTGACTCTGTACTGCAGGCTATTGGGGCAAATGTACCCCTTTGGAGCAGTAGCATTCTGCTCAGCGCAGCTGAAGATCTGAAGTTGTGCCTGTAATTTGGTGTTTGAACGTATACTCAGGGGTCCAGCATAATAGAATCTGAGGAGCCAACACTGAAACCTATGAGATCACTGATGCCGTCCGGGTCTGATAATTGAAGAGGGCTCAGGAGGAGCCCTGAAGATCCAAGGACACAACGGAAGGTTCCAGGGAACAAAATCTCAGGAGACAAGACTGAAAGCCTGCCAGGTGGGCTGTCGAGTTGGAGGGACCTTTGGGAGAGTTCCAAGATTAGAACTTGGAAGATGAAGACTGAATCCCTCTTGAGAGGCAGTTTCAGCAAGATTGGTTGATTCAGTGTTACTCACGTCTGGGTGGGTTGTTGAGAAATCCATGGACTCTGTCTTGGCACATCTGCCATTTATTGTTCAGTGTCCAACCACAGTTTGCCTGTTAATTCATATGTGCCTCATAGTAGTTCAATGTTAGAATATAAGATAGATATTGTAAATTGTTATATCTTTCTGACCTTCTGTAGCAAAGTTTATTTTTATTTATTCAAAACCCATGGAACCTTCTGGCTTTGTTCCATTAGCAATTGTCTTAAATCTCAAACTTTATCTACTTTATTGGTCCCTAGGTGAACCTTACCAATGACTTGGGAGTATGGCCAAGGATCATAACACATATCAACTCCAATCTAAAGACTGCCTGTTTCACCTTCATAATATTTCCTGCCTTAGCCAATAATTCTGCTGTAACCTTCATCCATGCATTTGTTGGTTCAGCCTTGAATAATCCAACACACACTCTTGGCTAGTCTCATATCCATTACACACTGTAGCCTTAAGCTCATTCAAACCTTTGCTGCCCATATTCTATTCCTCATTATGTCTTTCTAACCTACATCGACTCCAGTGCCTCGAATTTAAAATCATCTGTGTGTCTGTTTCTTCACTGACTCAGTCTTCATTACCTCCAATCTCCTTTGGATAATAGTTTTCTCTCCATCCCTCTAACGCTGGTTTCCTGCACCACCCCTCTCCCTTGGTCCCACAATTAACAGCTATATATTCAGCTGCCTAAGCCAAACAATATGGAATTTTCTTCATGGACCCCTTGATCTTTCCAAAGTTTTAAGACTGCTTAAAAACTGCCTCATTTATCAAATTTTTGATCGACCCATCTAATAACCCTGGTTATGTTGAATTTATTTTTGTGATTACACTTGTGAAAGTTATGGAACGTCTAGTGCAAAGAAAGTAGAAACCTTGTAAGTTTGATGGGGAATACATGGGCTTGAAACTACTTATACACAGAATCTTGGCTTGGGAGTCTCTAGGTAATCTGTGTTCTGCCAATCAACCTAAAATGTACATGCACACAGTTGCTGTTCAAATGCAGTCCAGGCATATGGGTGGGACTAGATAATGGCCCACTCCACTTGCCGGTTGCATCAACAGAACCTACAAGATCATTGAAAGATGGTGTAAATGGAAACTTAATCAAATACAGTTAAGAAAAAAGATACAACACAACCCATATACAACCAGGGTGGCAGACCAAGAGGCACAACTGGTCAACTCTACACCTAGTATTTCCTTTTATGGCAGATGTTTCTTGGCATATTCTCCTCTTTCCTGGCAAGGTGGGTGACTACTCAGAAAGCAAACATCAGCCCTATGTTTGGTCATTGTGAGTGTGAGGTGAAGTATCCCACAGTCCTTGTAGGGTTGTATTGCTCTTTCTCAATCACTAGCACCATGAAGCTGCAATGGATGTTTCCTGGACAGAGGGAGGAGCAATGTTTTTACTTTTTGGCAAGATGCAAGCTACTTGAATTGCTCGCAGTGGGGTTGGGGGGTGGTGGCATGGTGGGAGGGGAGAGAAGGTTAGAGACCCACAGGGTAAATTTTCCTGTACTTGACTTCGTTTGTTCAAGAATTGAATATTCACATGACAAAGGCCTAACGTGTTGTGCAGCTGTGCAAATGGGGGCTCAAGTTTTGTCAAGTCTATCATGTTGTCCACATTGAAAGCTCTCCTGGACAAACACTGGTCTGTTTTCCTTCAGGGCGCAAAAGATACTGAACATATTAATGCAGTAGCCCTGGTTATCAGTTATCTTTGAGGTGATTTCCCAGACTGTCTTTAATTTTAGTGGGTTTTTGGTCATAGAGGGGTGCTTGACTCCTGCTTCACTTATGGGCGGAATGGTTAATGCAGAGAGGGATATTGCTATTGAACCATCTTGTATATCATCACTCCAGGGGATATTTCAGGGGGCAATGTTGTGTGAGGTATTTTTAGACTCTCAATTATAAGACTCTGATATTTCTCTCCACTGTACCTGGTGCTATGGGAAGAAAATGAGTGTAGAAACATAATGTCACATCTAAGCTTCCTTTACACTATCCTCGACTTCAAGACATGGGAAGAACCTGGGCTACACAACTGCACAGGCCCAGAGCATCCATGGAAATGAGACATGAGAAAGAAATCCACTCTTGCCTCAATTTCCTCAATCACCTGGTGACGCTGCGTGATATCTCCACTTTCTAACTGCCTCCCACACTTAACAGTGCAAACAACTGATCGAAACAGTTCATATATGAAGCTGGTTTCACTGTTGAGTTTTCATCTATTGTTAATTATACAAAACAAAGATGGAACTGCTAAGGAACTTACTTTAAGTAACAGAACGAAGCCTGCAGTTGTCAATCATCATGGGTGACAGCTAACATGGAGCTTCCTGCATTTTTCTCAATACTGTTATGATCCCAGCTGATGTCTTGACTGGACAAGTCAGATTCCAGAGTGTAACCTGGCTTGATAGATCCTAACTTTTGTTTTATCAGAAACCATGGAGATAAGTTACTGAACAAAATCATAGGAGTCTGCTGATGAACTTCTAATACAAAGAATAAAGTATTTACTTAAACAAGAAAAATGAACTATGTTACACCAGGCAAAAAGGTTGGAAAGATTTCAACACAAACACAAGATGACGATTCAAATTCCCACTATTCCTTTATCCTAGCAATATCTTCACAGGCACATAAACCAGTGCAGTGTTACACAAAGGCACGCTTAGGACTAGCACAGTTTATTCCAGTGAATTCCTGAGCATTCACTTGATGTTTCTCACCCAACTTGTATCTTTCCCCCTAGACACCAAAAACTGCACTCTAAACTCACTGTTTCAACTGCAGAGAAAACAATTGAGTTCACTAAATTCAATCTTCCACTAGCACCTCTGCTAAACTGATCACTTTACCGAGCCCTATAACTGATTATTCAGTTAACTACGTTTTTTCTTTACTCATTCATGGGATGTGGGCTTCGCTGGCTGGGCCAGCATTTATTGCCCATCCCAAGTTGCCCTTGAGAAGGTGGTGGTTGTGATCTGCCTTCTTGAACTGCTACAGTCCATGTGGTGTAGGTACACCCACAATGCTGTTAGAAAGGGAGTTCCAGGACTTTGACCCAGCAACATTGAAGGAACAGCGATATATTTCAGGATGGTGAGTGACTTGGAGGGGAACTTCCAGGTGGTGGTGTTCCCATCTATCTGCTGCCCTCGTCCTTCTAGATGGTAGTGGGTCATGGGTTTGGAAGGTGCTGTTGAAGGGGCCTTGGTGAATTCCTGCAATGCATCTTGTAGATGGTACACACTGCAGCTACTGTGTATCAGTGGTGGAGGGAATGAATGTTTGTGGATGCGGTGCCAATCATGCTGACTGCTTTGTCCTGGATGGTGTCAAGCTTGAGTGTTGTTGGAGCTGCACTCATCCAGGCAAGTGGGGAGTATTCCATCATTCCCCTGACTTGTGCCTTGTAGATGATCGACAGGCTTGGGGAGTCAGGAGGTGCGTTACCCATCGCACAATTCCTAGCCTCTAACCTGCTCTTGTAGAGACAGTATTTATATGGCTAGTCCAGTTCAGTTTCTGGTCAATACTAACCCCCAGGATGTTGATTGCGGTAGATTCAGTGATGGTAATGCCATTGAACATCAAGGGGCGATGGCTGGATTCTCTTGTTCGAGGTGGTCATTGCCTGGCACTTGTGATGCGATTGTTACTTGCCACTTCTCAGCCCAAGCCTGGATATTGTCCAGCCGTTGCTGCATTTGGACATGGACTGCTTAAGTATCTGAGGAGTCGCGAATGGTGAACATCGTGCAATCATCAGCAAACATCCCCATTTCTGACCTTATGATGGAAGGAAGGTCATTGATGAAGCAGCTAAAAATGGTTGGGCCGAGGACACTACCCTGAGGAACCCCTGCAGTGATGTCCTGGAGCTGAGATGACTGACCTCCAAAAACCACAACCATCTTCCTTTGTGCTTGGTATGACTCCAAACAGCGGAGAGTTTTCCGCCAGATTCCCATCGACTCCAGTTTTGCAAGGGCTCCTTGATGCCACACTCTGTCAAATGCGACCTTGGTGTCAAGGGCAGTCACTCTCACCTCACAAATTCAGCTCTTTTGTCCATGTTTGAACCAATGCTGTATCGAGGTCTGGAGCTGAGCGGCTCAAACTGGGCGTCAGTGAGCAGGTTATTGCTAAGCAATTGCTGTTGATGACCCTTTCCATGACTTTACTGATGGAGAGTAGACTGATGGGGCAGTAATTGGCAGGGTCAGATTTGTCCTGCTTTTTGTGTACAAGACATACCTGGGTGATTTTCCACATAGCCGGGTAGATGACCGTGTTGTAGCTGTACTGGAACAACTTGGCTAGGGGTGTAGCAAGTTCTGGAGCACAAGCCTTGAGTACCATTGCCGGAATATTGTCAGGGCCCATAGCCTTTGCTGTATCCAGTGCCTTCAGCTGTTTCTTGATATCTCGTGGAGTGAATCGAATTGGCTGAAGGTTGACATCTGTGATGCCGAGGCCTCTGGAGGAGGCTGCGATGGATCATCCACTCAGCACTTCTGGCTGAAAATTGTAGCAAATGCTTCAGCCTTTTCTTCCAATAGCCTTGAGCTTTTCATCTCAGTGAACTTAAAATCCCCATCTTCTCTCTCTAACACACTGAACACTCCACAATAAAACACAGGTGCGACCAAAGCACATTTCCATAGAGTTAACAACCCACCCAGACGTTTGTCACATTGTGAGCCAACCAATCTCACAAACTTTGTCTTTCTCACAAGGGTTTCCAATCTCCACATTTGAAGAATTCTCACCTTGGAATTCTCTCTAAAAGCAGCCCCGCTCGGGTGGTTTCAACAATGGCCGACCTCGGAGGGTTTTAATCTCACCTTCCAAGATTCCTTGCCCCTGGATTTACAACTACACTCAAGCATCACCTTCCAAGCACAATTTCAGATCTTCGGCCGTGCCAAGCTGAACACCACTGCTTCAAAGGGATACCTTTGCCCCAGTGGCCTGCGGCATGCAGTCACCTTCTCTCAAGCCCAGCTTCACTCCAAGTTGACTCACTGCAGCTCTTTCTTTAATTCTGAACATATTCCTCTGCTCCTTTCTTTTAGCTCAACTTAATTGGACCTCTTCCTATCCTGTGTTCATCCCTTACCTGGGATCACCTTTTGGGACCTCTCCCAGTCCCCCTCCCGGGTCCTTCTCTCTGGGACACCTACTTGGTAATGGTGCTCCGGTTCATGTCATCTGACCTGCTTTTCACACCCTTTGCCCTTCCCTGCTTCTGTGGAGGTGCACAGGACCGGTTCCCAGCCTGAAGGTAAAATTAACAAACTGCGCATGTGCAGCCATTTCCCAGCTGACACATGCACAGAAGACCCAAGGCTCATCAGGAACTGGAGTTCCCGACCTCTGACTTCAGATTAAGCTAAGTATTTCAGTTTCATCACAATATATATGACGTGAGCAGCTGATTGAAGCTAGAACCACAGAAAGGTCAGAACGGGAAATGGCCGCACATGCGCCATTTAACTTTACCTTCAGACCAGGAACCGGTCCTGCGTAGAAGCAAGGAAGGACAAACGGTGCGAAAAGCAAGTCAAATGACATGTACCGGAGCGCCTTTACCATGTCCCGCTCCCCGGGAGGAGGGGGACAAAGGAGAGGTCCCAAAAAGTAGTCCCAGGTAAAGGAAGGAGACAGGGGACAGGAAGAGGTCCAGTTAAGTTAAGCTAAAAGAAAGGAGCAGAGAAATAGGCTCAGAATTAAAGAAAGAGCTGCAGTGAGTGACTCTTAACTGCACAATGAAGTGGCCTACAAGGCACTCAGCTGTATCAGGCTGCAGTTTAAGGAGGCCTGCCAACGCATCATAGCAACTTGGGATGGGTAATAAATGCCAGCCTAGTCATTAAGGTCCACATCCTCAGAGTTAAGATTTTATTTTTAAAAAATCAGTATACTGAGCATGCCACAGAAGACTACACCCCGCCCAACCCAGTTGCTAAATTCTCAATTCTTTACAAAAGCCACTTGCATGAGAAACAGTAGGTCTGGAATGTTCACCGGATTTAGTTATCTAAGGTCTGAATCAGAGGAACAACTCAGTTTAAATATCTTACTAACAGGCATCAATTTGTGTTATCTGTCTTTAGAGAACAGGCAATCACAGATAGCATGAGGCACTGGCATTCTTCAAACCATAGGCTGAGCAGTACAACTCTATGAAATAGGAATACAGGTGTCCCCCATTTAAAGTGCACTCTCACAGCGCATTTGCATTTTAGCACTTTGTTAATTATGGAACCCTGAATAGTGCTACCTTCATTTTCGTTTTAGTGTGGTTACTGCGCATGCACCAACAACCACGTGCTCAGTCTGGTTTTTTAAATACACACTGCTGTTTCACTTGCCAACTGTCCCGACCCCCTTAGTCCCTCTGTTCACCATCACTCCCCTCACACACTCACTTGCTCCCTTCACCAACTCCCCCGCTCTCTATGCCACTCCCCTATCCAGATTCTCCTACTCCCTCCCTCTCGCTCTCCAGACATGCTCACTGCTTCACTCTCATGACCTCCTCACTCCCTTCCACTCACCACTTCTCTCTCCCAACCACCTTACTCTCTCCCACTCACCACCTAGTTCTCCCGATCCCCTCAGTCCCTCCCATTCACTGCCCTTCTCAGAGAGCTTGGGAGAGGGGCAGCAAGGGGGTTGCGATAGGTGATGCAGCAAAAGAAAAGGAGCGAGCCGGATGGAGTGAGGGGTGGAAGTGGGAAGCAGCAAGGGTAAGTGAGGGAGAGAGAGGCGGGAGGCAGGAGGCAGGAAGCAGCGAACAGGAGATAAAGTTAGTGAGGGTAGTAAGTTAGTAAGAGGAATATAAGCCAGTTGAGTTTAAGGCAGCCAATAGTTCTTTAATGTAAAAATTACAGGTCAAGATTGTTGCTGTTACTATATGCTTTCTTCTGGGAAAGTGATTTGCATTTAGCACATTTTTGTTTAGCATACTGTTATTTTTTGAGACGCATTGGGAGTGCTAAACGAGGGAGAGCTGTACATTGCCCCATTCTTGTTACCACACCATAGACATGCATTATATTCCACTGAACAATGATTCCATCGGTTGGAGATTCAGAGTTTTTGCTGCAACTGCTCATCTCCTTGTAACACAGTCAAGGTAGGCACTAAGATGTACAAACTTGTTTCATGTATTCTGCCTCTGGACAACATAATCCTGCGGTACCCTATTCAGCTATGTGGCAGAAATCTGCCTTCAGCACAACAGAAGGACCTATGTAGGGCTAGTTGCAATGTGTCAGTCACCTAGATATTTTAGATACACGTTCACGGCCCACCCTTCCTCATCTAAGTGGCTTTGGGAAAGAGATGTAGGTTGAATAGCTGGTGAAATAAGCCTTACATACAGCACTATAATTGGACATGTAGAACACCAAGATGGTTAGTACTTAACAATTCTTGTGTAAGTATTTCTTAGAGTGCTAATCATCAAACTAAACTTTAAAATAATCAGGCAATTCAAATATTTGTCACAAATTGAGAAAAAATTGTACCTTTTCCTGTCTCGGAACCTTTTGTCTGTCGTTAGAAGATCATGAAGTTGTTGAATATAAGCCAGACCTGGTAAGAATACTAACACTGCACCATGAACTTCTCTGAACGGGGCACTTTTTTCTAAAAAGAAATGAAATTCATCAACTCAAACAAATCATTATATTACAATACATTGAAAGTTCTGGCCAACATCAAGGTTTGCATGCCAAATTTATTCTCTGCTGTCACCTCCAACATCCACACACATCACCACCCCCCTCCTCTAGATGCTGTTTCTCAACATCACCACCTGCAGGCAAGTGGTCAGCTTTCACATGTACAATGATGTCACTCAGCTATACTTAGCCATCACGCCTCTCAATCACATCCATTGTGTTAGGCTGCATAGCCAAAATCAAATTTTAGCCAAGTCACATCTTCCTAGTCAACATCCAAAAGGCCAAAGCCATTTTATTCAACGTCCACCACTATCTTCACTTCCTTGTCACTGTTTTCATCTCATTCACTGTCTCGTACTGAAGGAGACTATGCATAACCTGGGCATTCTGTTCGACCACGGATTAAACTTTAAACTCTACCCATCACCAAACTAATTCCACCTCTAACATCTACTAATCACTATCCACACCTTAACCCCACAGACACTGAAACCATTGTACTTGCCTTAGTCAGCTCTACACTTGGTTACTCTTAATGCTTTTCTTCTTGGTTTCAAGTGATCCTTAAACCTCAACATATCCAAAAATCAGCTACCCTGATTCTGTCCCTGATAGGTTAGATGGACCATAAAACATAGGAACAGAAATTAGGCCATTCGGCCCATCGAGTCTGCTCCACCATTCAATCATGGCTGATAAGTTTCTCAACCCCATTCTCCTGCCTTCTCCCCTTTGATCCCCTTACCAATCAAGAATCTATCTATCTCAGTCTTAAATACACTCAATGACCTGGCCTCCACAGCCTTCTGTGGCAATGAATTCCATAGATTCACCAATCTCTGGCTAAAGAAGTTTCTCCTCATCTCTGTTCTAAAAGGTCTTCCCTTTACTCTGAGGCTGTGCCCTCGGGTCCTAGTCTCTCCGACTAATGGAAACATCTTCCCCACGTCCACTCTATCCAGGCCTTTCAGTATGCTGTAAGTGTCAATCAGATCCCCCCTCATCCTTCTAAACTCCATCAAGTATAGACCCAGAGTCCTCAAACGTTCCTCATATGTTAAGCCTTTCATTCCTGGGATCATTCTCGTGAACCTCCTCTGGACCCTCTCCAGGGCCAGCACATCCTTCCTGAGATACGGGGCCCAAAATTGCTCACAATATTCTAAATATGGTCTGACCAGAGCCTTATAAAGCCTCAGCAGCACATCCCTGCTTTTATATTCTAGTCCTCTCGAAATAAATGCCAACATTGCATTTGCCTTCCTAACTACCAACTCAACCTGCAAGTTAACCTTAAGAGAATCCTGGACTAGGACTCCCAAGTCCCTTTGCACTCCAGATTTCTGAATTCTCTCCCCATTTAGAAAATAGTCTATGCCTCTATTCTTCCTACCAAAGTGCATGACCTCACACTTCCCCACGTTGTATTCCATCTGCCACTTCTTTGTCCATTCTCCTAACCTGTCCAAATCCTTCTGCAGCCTCCCCACCTCCTCAATACTACCTGTCCCTCCACCTATCTTTGTATCATCTGCAAACTTAGCCAGGATGCCCTCAGTTCCTTCATCTAGATCATTAATGTATAAAGTGAAAAGTTGTGGTCCCAACACTGACCCCTGCGGAACTCCACTAGTCACCGGCCGCCACCCTGAGAAGGACCCCCTTATCCCCACTCTCTGCCCCGTCAGACAGCCAATCTTCTATCCATGCTAGTACCTTGCCTCTAACACCATGGGCTCTTATCTTACTGAGCAGCCTCCTGTGCGCCACCTTGTCAAAGGCCTTCTGAAAGTCCAAGTAGTTAACATCCATTGGCTCTCCTTTGTCTAACCTACTCGTTACCACCTCAAAGAATTCTAACAGATTTGTCAGGCACTTGGTATTTTTCTCTCCACTTTCATGTGTTCATATGTGGTTACAAGCAAGCAACCCAAGTGTGGCATAGTAAGTATAGATACTTCAGTACCACAATCAGGTTAATAGCATGCATTTCAGCCTCCTCAGAAACTCAATCATGCCATATGTATAGATATGCCTTAGTATGCATTCCATGTGTGTCTGTTGAGATTTATCATGCTGTCCAAACCCATCCACTTGTTTTCCACAAACCCTTACAGCACAAGAATCATGAAAAATTGAACAAAAACAAAAATACCTGGAAAAACTCAGCAGGTCTGACAGCATCTGCGGAGAGGGATACAGTTGACGTTTCGAGTCCGTATGACCCTTCATCAGAACTAAGGCATATAGAAATGAGATGAAACGTAAGCTGGTAGAAAGGGGTGGGACAGGAGAGCTCGATAGGGGGCCAGTGATAGGTGGAGGCCAAGAAGAGACTGCCAAAGATGTCATAGACAAAAGGACAAAGGGGTGGTGACGGTGGTGATATTATCTAAAGGATGTGCTAGTGGGGACATTAAGGGAAGCAAGCTAGTGGCAGATGGCCCTAGTGCGGGTGGGGTGCGGGGAAGGGATCGAAATGGGCTAAAAAGGTGGAGGTGAAACAATAGATCAAATTAAATTTAAAAATAGGAGGGAAAAGAAAAAATATATATAGTTGTAAAAAAAATTATAAATTATTGGAAAAGGGGGGATCGGAAACGGGGTGGGGATGGAGGAGAGAGTTCATGATCTGAAAATTGTTGAACTCAATATTAAGTCCAGAAGGCTGTAGAGTGCCTAGTCGGAAGATGAGGTGCTGTTCCTCCAGTTTGCGTTGAGCTTCACTGGAACATTGCAGCAGGCTGAGCGTCAACTCGCAGACACTTCCTCCTACCTCCCACTGGACCATGACCCCACCACTGAGCATCAAGCCATTGTTTCCAGGACTGTCACTGACCTCATCTCCTATGGAGATCTTCCCTCCACAGCTTCCAACCTAAGTCTCCCAACCACGGACGGCCCGTTTCTACCTCCTACCCAAAATCCACAAACAGGACTGTCCCGGCAGACCGATCGTGTCAGCCTGTTCCTGCTCCACCGAACTCATTTCTTGCTATCTTGATTCCATTCTCTCTCCCCATGTCCAGTCTCTTCCCACTTACATCCGCGATTCCTCTCATGCCCTACATCATATCAACAATTTCCAGCCTCCAGGCCCCAACCACCTCCTCTTCACCATGGACGTCCAATCCCTCTACACCTCCATCCCCCACCGGGATGGTCTGAGGGCTCTCCGCTTCTTCCTCGAACAGAGGCCCGAACAATCCCCATCCACCAATACCCTCCTCCGTCTGGCTGAACTTGTTCTCTCACTGAACAATTTCACTGGAACATTGCAGCAGGCCAAGGACGGACATGTGGGCATGAGAGCAGGGTGGTGTGTTGAAATGGCAAGCGACAGGGTGGTCTGGGTCATGCTTGCGGACAGACCGAAGGTGTTCTGCAAAGCAGTCACCCAGTCTGCGTTTGGTCTCCAATGTAGAGGAGACCGCATTGCGAGCAGCGAATGCAGTAGACTAAATTGAGGGAAGTGCAAGTGAAGTGCTGCTTCACTTGAAAGAAGTGTTTGGGCCTTTGGATGGTGAGGAGGGGGGAAATAATGGGGCAGGTGTTACATCTTCTCCGGTTGCATGGGAAGGTGCCTTGGGAGGGGGTTGAGGTGTACGGGGTGATGGAGGAGTGGACCAGGGTGTCCCAGAGGGAACGATCCCTGCAGAAAGCCGCCGGGGGGATGAAGGGAAGATGCATTTGGTAGTGGCATCATGCTGGAGTTGGCGGAGGATGATCCTTTGAACGCGGAGGCTGGTGGGGTGATAAGTGAGGACAAGGGGGACCCTATCATGGTTCTGGGAGGGAGAGGAAGGTGTGAGGGCGGATGCGCGGGAGATGGGCCGGACACAGTTGAGGGCCCTGTCAACCACCGTGGGTGGAAAACCTCGGTTAAGGAAGGAAGACAGACATGTCAGAGGAACTGTTTTGGAAAGTGGCATCATCAGAACAGATGCGACGGAGGCGAAGGAACTGAGAGAATGGGATGGAGTCCTTACAGGAAGCGGGGTGTGAGAAGCTGTAGTCGAGGTAGCTGTGGGAGTCGGTAGGCTTGTAATGAATATTGGTGGACAGTCTATCACCAGAAATTGAGACTAAGAGGTCAAGGAAGAGAAGTGTCAGTGATGGACTACGTGAAAATGATGTAGGGGTGGAAATTGGAAGCCAAATTAATAAATTTTTCCAGATCCAGACGAGAGCATGAAGCAGCACCAAAGCAGTCATCGATGTACCGGAGAAAGAGTTCTTGGAGGGGGCCTGAGTAGGACTGGAATAAGGAATGTTCCACATACCCCAAAAAGAGACAGGCATAACTGGGGCCCATGTGGGTACCCATAGCCACACCTTTTATTTGGAGCAAGTGAGACGAGTTTAAGGAGAAATTGTTTAGTGAGAGAACAAGTTCAGGCAGATGGAGGAGAGTAGTGTTGGATGGGGATTGTTCGGGCCTCTGTTCGAGGAAGAAGCGGAGAGCCATCAGACCATCCCGGTGGGGGATGGAGGTGTAGAGGGATTGGACGTCCATGGTGAAGAGGAGGCGGTTGGGGCCAGGAAGCTGGAAATTGTTGATATGATGTAGGGCGTGAAAGGAATCGCGGATGTAGGTGGGAAGAGACTGGATATGGGGAATGAGAATGGAGTCAAGATAGCAAGAAATGAGTTCTGTGGGGCAGGAACAGGCTGACACGATCGGTCTGCCGGGACAGTCCTGTTTGTGGATTTTGGGTAGGAGGTAGAAACGGGCCGTACGAGGTTGGGAGACTATGAGGTTGGAAGCTGTGGAGGGAAGATCTCCAGAGAAGATGAGGTCAGTGATAGTCCTGGAAACAATGGTTTGATGTTCAGTGGTGGGGTCATGGTCCAGGGGTAGGTAGGAGGAAGTGTCTGCGAGTTGTCGCTCAGCCTGCTGCAATGTTCCAGTGAAGCTCAACGTAAACTGGAAGAACAGCACCTCATCTTCCGACTAGGCACGCTACAGCCTTCCGGACTTAATATTGAGTTCAGCAATTTCAGATCATAAGCTCTCTCCCCCATCCCCACCCCCTTTCTGATCCCCCCTTTTCCAATAATTTATTATTTTTTTTTACAACTATATATATTTTTTTCTTTTCCCTCCTATTTTTAAATTTATTTTGATCTATTGTTTCATCTCCATCTTTTAGCCCATTTCGATCCCTTCCCCCCACCCCATCTGCACTAGGGCCATCTGCCACTAGCTTGCTTCCCTTAATGTCCCCACTAGCACATCCTTTAGATAATATCACCACCGTCACCACCCCTTTGTCCTTTTGTCTATGACATCTTTGGCAGTCTCTTCTTGGCCTCCACCTATCACTAGCCCCCTGTCGAGCTCTCCTGTCCCACCCCCTTCTACCAGCTTACGTTTCATCTCATTTCTATATGCCTTAGTTCTGATGAAGGGTCATATGGACTCGAAACGTCAACTGTATCCCTCTCCGCAGATGCTGTCAGACCTGCTGAGTTTTTCCAGGTATTTTTGTTTTTGTTTAGATTTCCAGCATCCGCAGTATTTTGCTTTTATAATCATGAAAAATACTTAATTATCACCATCTATACTTAACCATGCAACTTTTAATCACATTCATGTAACAGTTTGAGATTTTTGTTGAATGAAACTTGGGTAAATGCAGGTTAATTATAGAGAGCAAGCATGGATTTGTTAAGGGCAAATTGTTTCAGCTAAATTGCTTGAGTTTCTTGATGGTGTAACAGAGGGGGCTAATGAGGATATTGCAGCTGATGTGGTGTACAGACTTGCAAAAGGCAGAGTAATGGTTAATAGTTGTGTTTTGACCTGCAGGAAGGTTTATAGTGCAATTCTCCACGGATCGATGTTGGGACCCCTGCTCTTCCTGCACATATTAATGACCTAGGCCTTGGTGTACAGGGTGCAACTTCAAAATTTGCAGATGATACAAAACTTGGATGAACCATGAGGAAGATAGTTTAGAATTCAAAGGGTCATAGACAGGTTGGCAGAATGGGCACACAAGTGGCAGATTAAATTTAATGCAGATGTGAAGTGAGTCATTTTGGTAGAAAGATCACGGAGGGACAACATAAGAAAGAGTACAATTCTAAAGGGGGTTCAGGAGCAGAGTGACCTGGATGTATAGATTCTTGAATCATTGAAGGTGGCAGGGCAAGTTGAGAGCATGGTTAAAGCAAACAGCATCCTAGGCTTTATAAAAAAGGATGGATAGTACAAAAGCAAGCAAATATAAAACATTGATTCGGCTCATCCAGTTCTGGGCACCACACTTTAGGAAGGATATTAAGGCATTAGAGAGAGTGCAGAAAGGATTCACGAAAAAAGGTTCCAGGAATGAGGAACTTGAGTTACGTAGATAGATTGGAGAGGTTGGAGCTATCTTTCTTGGAGAAAAGAAGATTGAGAGGAGATTTGATAGAAGTATACAAAACCATGAGGGGTCTCAACAAACTGTTCCCCATTAGTAGAAGGATCGAGAACAAGAGTGCACAGGTTTAAGGTATATGGCAAGAGAAGCAATAAAATCTTTTCCACAAAGTGAGTGGTTAGGATCTGGAGTGCACTGGTTGAGATTGTGGTGGAGGCAGGTTCAATTGAGGCAGTCGAGAGAATTGGATCATCATCTGAAAAGGAAGAATGTGAAGGGCTACAGGGAGAAGGCGGATGAGTGGTAGTAGGTGAATCATTTCTTCACAGAGTCAGCTCAGGGACAATGGGCCGTATGCCCTTCTTCTGTCCTGTAACCATTCTATGATTCTAGGAATAATTTAAGATGTTACCATTATAGCACTTCAGAAGTGACCATAACATGTAAATGTTTTCATTTGTGTACTTTTTTTTTTGAAAAACCAAAATTCCTTAGTTTTCAGTAAATATTCAGAGATTTCAAAAAGTGTGACTATTGGAAATCAAATAAAAACAGAAATGTTGAAAACACACACTTCATTAGTAAGCATTTGTAAAGAGAAACAAGTTCATTGTGCAGGTGTAACTTTAGTTGGGTCACTACAGGAATTTTCTTTTTCACCTACCCAAGAAATTAATGAGCTCCAAGATGAGATCCACATTTATTTTAGTTGGATGCATGTACTGAATAGCATGACAAGTACGACTACTGTACTTTTCAAGGTCAAGTACCAAATTATGCTCAGGTCTTGTCCCTTTAACAAAATATTCCTGAAATAGATATGAACAGTGACCAGTTAGAGAGCAGATATGACCTTTGAAGAGGGAAAGAGAGGTAACAAGAGATTTCAACAGTCAAAACTTTGAAAATTGAAATTTTACAATGTCTCAAACAACTATTTCCAACACAAGGTTATTGTCATGCCCAGTAAAAGTATGGCCTACTCATAACTTTGGAAACATGAATTGTAATCAGTGTGGAATCTTCTGGAACTGGCTTTTCTTTCAAAAATCAACATTAAAAGGCTGCAAAAGATGGCCAAGAGTTACCTGACTTGATCTGTGGATTCAAACTACTACACTCTCAAAAGAACACATTCCAGACTAAGAATTGTCATTACTCATCTCCTGAAACCATCCAAAAGGTGTTTTCTGACTTGAATGGGTCATTGTGAAACTAAGACTGTGATTGTCTTAAACCCCCCAGGGTAAATGTGTGCAAATAGCCCAGGCTATGGATAATCCACTGAAGCACAACACCATATTCTCTGTGAGAAGTCGCATGGTAAGGCAGCCAGTTGGTCTCCCTTTTAATCTTAAGGGCTGTCTCTGCAAGACACAACAACTTCAGAAACACAGAGAGGCAGCAACATCTACGCCTTATGACCTGGAGAATGCAACATTGCAAGGTCGCTAAGCCTGTTCTTTTTAAAGTCCACCAATACAGAAAACTGACTTCATAATAACAAGACAAGTAACAAACGTTATGACCTGCAGAAAGTCCATCTCTTTGAAAGAATCCTGTATTGTCTCTGGTATTCAACTTCGACTATTGAATTCATCTAGCTACACTTCAGGAGTGAAAAACCTCTTCTTCACCAGGCCTGGCCTGCACTGTGTGTTTTCTAAGAGCCAACCACGTGAATTAGGAACTATTCTTTTGTTTATAACTTATAAAAGTGCACTATTCTCTTTAACTGTATTTTTCTCAAACATATGTTTGTGAGGTGAGTGAGTGACAGTGTTAGCTTTTCAAGGTGAATACGTGAAAATATAATTCTCTATTCAAATCCATTTTCAAATCCATGAAGTTTGCTGCTGGTTATTCAAATTAGCCACACACACAAAGGTTAAAAAAAACACCTCTTCCTTTTCAAAACACACACTGATTATGGACAGTAGGTGAAGGGGAGGCAATGTCATGGTGGTATTGTCGCTGCGCTAGTAATCCATAGGCCCAGGGTAACGCCAAATCCCGCCACGGCAGATGGTGGAATTTGAATTCAATAAAAATCTGGGATTAAAAACGTCTGATGATGACCATGAAACCATTGTCCATTGTTGTAAAAACCCACCTGGGTTCACTAATGTCCTCTGGGAAGGAAATCTGCCGTCCTTATCTGGTCTGGCCTACATGTGACTCCAGATCCACAGCAATGTGGTTGACTCTCAAATGGCCTCTGAACAAGAGCAATTAGGGATGGTCAATAAATGCTGGCCTAGCCAGCGTCACCCATATCCCATGAATGAACAAAAAAAAAATACAGGGGTTTTTCCTCTCTGTAACAAGATGCGCATGAAGATTTTTGTTTTTGCATTATCAAATAAAATACAGACATCTTAACATAACAAATCATGGTTCTACAGCTCAGTAGATTCAACTTGCACAAGTTAATTATATTTGTCATATGTGGCTGGATTTAACTGAATTTTGTAGGTCTGTTCTCAAGAATGCAAGTGTCCAAAGCTTCCCATTACTCATTCAGTTCAAACCACCCTGTCCAGAAGGATACCAGAACCAAATCAGAGAATTTTATCCCTAGCAATAGACTAAATCTTTTACTTCCCACTGCAAAATCAAGCTGGCTCATTAACAGCATCTTAGAATACAAAGTGCAGTATAAGATCTAACTTAACAGACTTTGTTTTCTCTTCTGTCACCAGGCATGTCACCTTGATGTCAACTCAATCCTAAAAGGGATCCTAATTATTTTCCTCCTCCCTCAAAAACATGATACTTAACAGCTGGCCATTAGTCAACTAGAATACAGACATATTCTAACATATAAGATTCTGAAGGGTCTTGACAGGGTGGATGTGGAAAGTATGTTTCCTCTTATGGGAGAATCTAGAACTAGGGGTTACTGTTTAAAAATAAGGGGTTGTCCATTTAAGACAGATGAGGAGAATTTTTTTCTCTGAGAGTTTAGAGTCTTTGGAACTATCATCCTCAAAAAGTGGTAGAAGCAGAGAGTCTTTGAATATTTTTAAGGCAGAACTAGGTAGGTTCTTGACATGCAAGGGGGTGAAAAGTTACCATGGGTATGCTGGAATGTGGAGTTGTGGTTAAAAATCAGATGAGCCATGAATTGAATGGCTGAGCAGGCTCTAGGGGCCGAGTAGCCTACTCCTGCTCCTAATTCATATGTTCATATAAATGTCCCTATAAGAATTCATTCTAAATATAAATCTGTTAATTTAGATGAAATTGTAATTAATTTTGTCTGAATAGTGACTGTCAACAAAGCGAAGGAAACTGAGAAAACTTCCTGCTTGCAATGTGAACTTATCTAGCCAATTCTACCAACTGGTATAAATTCCAGTTGAACTGTTATTTATACTATCCAGCTGTATGACTCAATTTCACCCATGGTCATGTCACTGGTTTAAAACAGCTAAAATAAAAAAGACCTCCTGTTCTGCAACGTCTATAAATATATGATATAGAATACTGCTTCAATTACATTTAATACTATATGCATTTAGGTCACAAACCACTTCTAAACAACCTGATGCTGAAAGGTTCTTCCTCCTTTGCCAGTGACAGACAGATTGACTTCTTCCTCCTCCTCCAAAAATTGTTGACAATATTCAGAATCCTTTTCCAATATGTAGCCAGTCTCTTCTACCACATCTTCCAAATGAAAAACCTACATATAATTAGGAGGGAATTTAAAAGGCACACAGTTGATCTACATCTTGAAACTAAAGTTAAATAGTATGTGCAATAGTTCAGAAAATGAAACAGAGAAAGTCCACAACGTAATTAATACCAAAAACAAACCATTGCTAAAAATGTGGAATAATTGGTGTGTCAGGTTACACAAATGTGCATGTATGCAAATCTTTAAATAAATAAGGCATAAAATAGCTTATAGTATACAAGTATTTTTTAAATACTGGAGAGATTTTAGTAGTTAAGTGTAAAACTGATCTGATGTAAATGTCAGAGTAAATGACATAATTCTTGCTATGTTGTTTGATAGGATATGTATGATAGACATAACTTAGATAACATTGTTATTATTCAATGGCACCCTAATTTTCAAAGATGGACACCAACATGTGATGTTTAAAATTGAACTCGATGCAATTAAAATAATTCATTAGAAAGCAGTTGAAATAAACAATTTGATAGGAAAACTACATGATCTGAGTGTAGTCAATGACGTTGAAAAAAGATATGCAGGTGTCACAAAGGACTGGCAAGGTACAAGACTAGCAAAACCATGATAACAGTCGTTGCAGTGTGTGTCCGAGAACATAAGGGCTCCTATCAGGATCGGCTAGAAGTGAAAACGAATTACTGACTGTTCCTGTTTATTTCCCTTGAGGTATTGTCTGGTCATGCTTTTAATAACATTCCCATTCAGATGATTACAATGGTGTTGATTAAAGTTCAGTTCATTTTATGTTTTCTATGGTGTCTTGAAAGGTTTCTGTCATATAAATCTAAAGCTTTTATCATAAATTTTGAGGTAAATTTATGGGAGTTAGTTTTTAAAAAATGGAGAGTCTATGCAAGCATTAAACAGGTAATGCATATTCTCCTGGGAAAGTTAGCACAAACTTTGCATGTGCAATAAAGTTTGGTTGTTCAAATTTTTACCCCTCATCATGAATGTTACATGGCAATCTACTTCGTGCATAAAAAAATGGCAAAAATTAGGAGTAATTTTCAGCAGTCCTACATGATAAGTTCACAAATTTTTAGCATCTATGAGATGCATGTTACATGTACAAGCTGATGTTTGAATTTGGAGATATTTAAGAGATGGTGATGCAGATGTTTATAAAATACGCGATAAAAGAAAGCCGTTTGAAAGACAAAGCATAATGATTCCCAGTTAATGAATAGGGAGGTAATTGAAATCTCCATAATTGGAGGAATGCGTGAGATTCTATTTAGGAAAGCTTGATCATACAATTCATGTTACAGTTCCAAAGGACATTCTATCAGAATTGAGGGCTTTTAGAAAAAATGATTATTGTATGCTTAAGGTCACTGGAGAACACCAAGTGATGACAGTTACATAACGTAGGCCGTTTGTTACAAGGCAGTTTTTGCCAAGAAAAACAAACATCTTTTTGCTTTTTCCTGTTATGATCAGATTATGGAAGAATTTTATAAAGCTCTTGCCCACTTGTTTTAAAGAATTTTAATTTTAATCTTCTTTATCACAATATTCTTCACCAGTATTGTGAAAATACTCATGAAAGTGAAACATTATGTTCCCATTATAATAAAAACAGAAAATGCTGGAAAAACTCAGCAGGTCTGGCAGCATCTGGCAGAGAGAAACAGAGTTAACGTTTTGAGTCCGTATGACTCTTCTTCAGCATACGGACTCGAAACGTTAACTCTGTTTCTCTCTCCATGGATGCTGCCAGACCTGCTGAGCTTTTCCAGCATTTTCTGTTTTTACTTCAGATTTCCAGCATCCACAGTATTTTGCTTTTATCTTATGCTCTCATTCTTTGTTCTCACCTCTACTGGATAAATTCTCCCAGGGATATTGATAACGGGACAGTGTCCAAAGTACTTTGCAAACTTATCACTGTCCACAGTTGCACTCATCAAAACTAGGTTTAGATTGGGACGCTTTTGCATTAACTCCTTCAAGATGATTAACAGAAAATCTGACTGCACACTCCTCTCGTGAACCTGCAACATAAAGGGACAATCAGGAAACGGGTTTTTAAAACAGGTTAAAGCAAATAATTTTCATCTAAGACTTATACTTGAAGCATACATGGCAATATTTTGCAGCAATGAAAAACCAAAAATTAATGGATGAACAGGGAATTCTTCTAAATTATTAATTGATTCCTTAGCTTAAAACACCAATCCTATTTTGAAAAGTTAATGAATTAGGCATGTTGCAAGTGCATATCCCCAGCATTTCAAGTGGATAAAACCACCATGTGGTCTAGGACTGTACCAAGTTCTATCCTTTAGTTACAACGCTTGGAATTCAGGATTTGCACCTAACCTACACTGAAACTGCTCCAATCATCAGAGCATAGTGCATTTTATTACACAGGAATAAAGTACAGCAAAGTTTACTTACCTCATCCACAATGACATGAGACACGCTGGTAAGAAGCGCATCTTGCTGCAGTTTCCGCAGGAGGACACCAGTGGTACAATATAAAAGCCTGGATGATTCTCCAACTTTTGTTTCCAGTCTGATTTGATAACCACAAAGAGAATTCTGCAAATTGAGGCATTAACCCAAATTACAAAAGCATGCTTCTTCGTAAGAATACGGTTTTCAAGATACAAGTAACTCAAAGCACAAATCTAGCCCAGAAATTATAAAATGTTGTGTATGCTAATACCAAGTCCTCTCAAGAAATTGACAATTTGCCTATCATGAATCCTACTCAATTGATACTCTTTTGCAGGAAGCAACCAACCTGGGTAAAACTCGGAAATCTGTCATCGAGTCTTTCAAAAACAGTTGAGCAAAACAAAATATTCAACTTAACCAGGCTGTACATTTTAAGTACAGAAAAAAAATCCAAATGGTAACTTTCTTTCAGGTTACAAGCATGTATTTAAAGGATTGCTGATCTCAATACAAGCACTGCGACCTTCTTGGAAAGCAGATTTTGTACCTTTGTCACAAGACGGAAGTCTGAAAAAATAACGATTCAAAGAGTCGGCTGGATTATTTTCTGTGATTACACCATCGACAAAGTGGCAAGAAGAATTTTTTTTTAAAAACAAACTCAAATATAGAACCCGATCAGTATGGCAACATAAAACAAGAATGGAGGTCATTTGACAAAATTCTGACTGTGACAAATGGGAGATTTAATATATTAAAATTTGAGATTTAATTGGCTTCAATCAGTAAATTCAAAGTAGCCCATATGAGCTCTCTTTTTAGTATTTTAACCGTATCCTCTGGAGCTACAATTCCTAACTTGCTGCCATCTATGAATTTAAAAACCTAGGAGATTATAAAGCGAGGTCTCAAACACTTACCTCTAGGAACAACTACTGAAAACCCAGCCTCTTCTATTTTGTTCACGGTCCCTGCATTACTCCTCCTTTCCCTTCAGTCAGTTACAAATCCACATCCATGTTTTACCTTTGAAACCCACTGACAATTTATAAAAAGGAGCCCCAACATGAAGCAATTTATGAAAGCATCTTTGGAACTTGAGGTACATGGCATATCATTTTCCTCGGCAATATGAGATATCACGCTCTTTAAAAGAAGTGATGACCAAAAATGTTGTCCTCTGGAAGCTGGCCTGTCAAATTTTGTATGTTTACTCTTCTATTCCTTTGTTTCAGATTGCTGACTTCATTTACTATTTCTTTTCAGGTTTTGTTGAGCCCAGGAAACTACTTATGAATGACGGTAAAACATTTAGTAGGATTTTAACAATCAGCCAATAATTCAGTAGACAAAGCCATAATGGGAAAATAAAGTGTGTAAGCCAATTGAAAGTCAGCTGGATTTCATGCCAACACCAACTGAAAAGTGTAGTTAAAGTCTATTGAATTGATAACACTTTAGACTAATTTATAAGCAAATAAACTGGCGTAGAAAGAAGAAAGTGGAGGATTTTAATTACAGGTACACATTTGTGTAATAAAACTGGAGAAGGTTTATTTGTATAGATGTACGATTTTTAAAATATTTGGACTTATTTAATTCTATATTATAATCCTGTATCAATTTATATTCCTCTAAGTAAATTTCCTTTGAGTTTGCTATCGAAAGAATCTAGTCTTACCTTGTGGGTTTAAGTCTTGTTCAAACCTTAATCACTGGTGAATTGGGTTGATTCCAATTAGGAACCCAACCAACAATTCTTTTGAGCTTTCACTCTTGTTCCTTCTGAACTCCAAATACTCCCTTACACATTCCTGCATTGAAGTCAAAACCCATGGTAGTCTTCTGTACTCACTCATGCTTTACCAGCAGCAATTGTGAAACTCCTAACCTACGTTAGCCTTCTTTCCTCCTATCATCTTAAGCCCAAACATGTCAGCACTTAAATCACTACTTGAATTTGTCTCATCATCTTTATCATTTTCTGCTTTGTTAATGCAGACACCAAGGACCTTAACCTTGGTTTCTCAATTAAAATAAAAAAATACAGCTCCAAAATTAGGGGTTAGGACCATTTTTTTCAAAATGACCCACTTCGCCTCTGAAATAGGTTATCTCTTACTTTTCCTCCAGGACCTTCTTCACAACCAAGTTCCTCACAAACCCTGGTTGCCAGGCTCGCTGCTGAAATCCTTCGAGGTTGGGTACAAATAATATTGCATTTTGTAGTCTCACTCGATAGTAAATCTTCCAAAAGGAATTGAGGAATTTGAGTACTCTTCCCGCTGCCTGTTTCACCTGCTACAACCACGACCCGATGCCTTCTCAGAGTTTCAAGTATTTGCACTCTGTGTTGAAAGACAGGTAACAGTTGCCTGTCTTTCAAAAGCTTATGAAATTTGACAGAACTCTGCAAGTTTTTTAAAATAATCTTTGCTGAGTCCAAATTATCTGCTCTCTCCTTATCAATAGATAGGTTTCTGAAGTCATCCTCAGTTATTAAATTCTCCCAGGAGTCTTCTGCATCATCTGCTGTTGATGAAATACAAGTGGATGGTTTTTGTTTTAGTGTGTTTAACAGTCTGGTGATGAATTGTTCTCGTGGTTTATTCCTTTCTATCTGCCTTTTTTCAGTTTTCTTCTTCTCAGCTTCACTCCAATCAATCCACACTTCCCTATATGTAGGTGGGAGCAACTGATGTATTGCCTGAAATTTTTGAAAAAGAAAAAGGGCTAAAATCTGATGCATAGAAGTTCGAAGTAGTCATTCTGCATGGTTAAGAATATACTTATCTCATTCAAACACCAAGGACAAAAAAGTGTTCTTTTTAAAACTTCACAATTCATAGCTTCTGACATGTTTGCTATTTTGCTATTCCCTTAATCAGACAAAATATGATGAAATAGGTAGACAACTGACCACACAGTTGTGAATACAGGGGCAAAAAGCTCAAAAAAATATTTGAACACCAGTGTGAAGGAGAGGACAGGTACTTCCACAAAATCAGAGGGAAAGTAACCTCACACTGATTTTGTGCTTTTCAATGGTGGCTGGTTACAAAACAACATGAACAGTCAGAGAAAATTACCATCTTACTCGAGCAGAAGCCCAGTGTCGTGAGAAAAGTTACAGTAAGAAGACAGACAATACCTCAACAAAACAAAATTTAAGACAAATGGCCTGAACATCCCAAACTGGTAAGAAAAAATAGCTAATGTACTTACTCCTGGCAAGTGCTCAATGAGCCTGGTTGTACGTGATCATCTGGCATTTGAACGTGTCCATTAGAAGCAGTCCATGTCCAAATCCAAATGCAGCATGGCCTGGACAATATCCAGGCTTTGGCTGATAAGTGGCAAGTAACATTCAAGCCACACAACTGCCAGGCAATCACCATCTCCAACAAGAGAGAATCTAATCACTGCCCTTTGACATTCAATGGCATTACCATTACTGAATCCCCTATTATCAACATCTGGGAGGTACATTGACCACAAACTGAACTGGATTAGCCGTATAAATACTGTGGCTGTAAGAGCAGGTCAGAGGTTCAGAATCCTGCAGTAACTCACCCCAAAGCCTGTCTACCACCTACAAGGCACAAGTCAGGAGTGTGATGGAATATGCTCCACTTGACTGGATAAGTGCAGCTCCAACAACACTCAAGAAGCTGGACACCATCCAAGACAAAGCAGCCTGCTTGATTAGCACCCCATCCACAAACATTCACTCCCTCCACCACAGTGGCAACAGTGTGTCCCATCTGCAAGATGCACTGCAGTAATTCACCAAGGCTCCTTAGATAGCACCTTCCAAAACCATGACCACTACCATCTAGGACAAGGGCAGCAGACACATGGGAACACCAGCACCTGGAAGTTCCCCTCCAAGCCACTCACCATCCTGACTTGGAAATATCGCTGCTGCTTCACCGTCACTGGGTCAAAATCCTGGAACTCCCTCCCTAACAGCACTGTGGGAGTACCTACATCACAAAGACTGCAGCGGTTCAAGGAGCCAGCTCACCAACACCTTCTCAACGGCAATTAGGGACGGGCAATAAATGCTGGCCTAGCCAGCAACACCCACATCTCATGAATTTTTTTTTTTTAAATCAATTCTGCAGTGCTTCGTATACGACACTTCCAAAACTGAAGCAGCCCATGCCAGCTAACACAAGGGCCTGAACAACATACAGCATGGAATAACATGAACAAGTAATACTTGGTAATGACCATTCCAATAAGACCCAAATGCTTCCTGCTGACGTGCAAAGGAACCACAAATCAATGAACTCCCCATGATCAACATTCTGGGAGTCACCATTGACCAGAAGCTTGACTGGACCAGCCTTATCAGCATTATAATTACAAGAGATATGCAATACTTCTCAGACATCAACAAGCTTCATTTCAGGAGTATGAACAAGTATTCACCACTCACCTAGCTGAATGAAGCGGCAATAATACTAAAAAAAAAACGACATCTTCCAGGGCAGAGCAGTGCTGTTATGTGGAGAGACTAGTCAAGTTGGGTTTGTCCTCCTTAGAACAGAGAAGATTAAGGGGAAATTGAACAGAGGCATTCAAACTTATAAGAGTAGACAAGGAGAAACTATCTATTGGTAGTGGGTCAGTAAGCAAAGGACACGGATTTAAAATAACTGGCAAAGGAACAAGGAGAAATGAGGGGTATTTTATTTGCGCAGTGAATGACATGTTCTAAAATGTACTGCCTGAAAGGATGATGGAAACAGATTTAATCCATGCCTTTCTAACAGCAGTATACCTACACCAGACGGCCTACAGCAGTTCAAGAAGGTGGCTCACTACCACCTTCTCAAGGGCAAATAGGAAATGGCAACAAACGATGACCTAGCCAGCGACACTCACATTCCATGAAAGAATTTTTTTTTAAATCTACAGAACTGGGAAACTAATCAACCTATGTCACCTTCAATCAAAAGCCAAAATGACTACAACTTCTGAGCTTCAGTCTGCAGATGACACTTTTGTGCGTGCTCACTCAGAAACTGAGCTCCAGGTCATTGTCAACTTTTACTTTGAAGCATATAGAGAAAAATTAGCCTTTCACTAAATGCACAGAAAACTAAGGGTCCTCTTCTAACCTAATCCCACACCACATCACCTTCCTGCATCGATTATCAACAGCAAGAACCTGGAAAACGTGGATCATTTTCTGTATCTCGTGATCCCCCTCTTGATGAAGGCTGACAGCTCAGCCTTTGGCCAACTGAGGAAGAAGACTATTTGAGGGCTGGGATCTCAAACCAGAGACTAAGGTCATGGTTTACTGGGCAGCAATGATTCTCGCTCTCCTATATGCTTCATAGACTTGGACAACCTACAACAGGCACCTCAAAGCATGAAAGTACCACCAAAGTACCACCTTCACACAATCTTATAAACTCGGTGGCAAGAACAGCGATCCAACAGCAGTGTCCTCTCTCAAGCCAACATATCCAGCATCGAGGCACTAATCACTGAAAACCAACTCTGCTGGATGGGACTTGTCGTTTGTATGCCTCATACCAGACTCCCGAAGCAACCGTTCTACTTGGAGTTGGTTATGGCAGGAGACTCCCAGGATGACAGTGGAAATCCTTTAGGGATATCCTCAAAGTATCCCCAAACAATTCAAACATTCCCGCCGACTCATGGGAGTCCCTGGCTTGCGACCAACCAACCAAAATGGAGAATGTTCATTCGGGAAGGCACCAAACACAGTCTGCAGCAAACAGGGGTGAAGTTGAGGCATTGGAGAGAGCACACAAACCTCCAAACCTCTCACCTGCCCAATAAGTGGCAGAGTCTGCAGATCACGCATTGGGCTTATCAGCCATCTCAGAACGCATCAAACCAGATTGGAAGCAAGTCATCCTCAATCCCGAGGGACTGTCTAAGAAGAAGAAGGTAGAATAAAAGCAAAATACTGTGGATGCTGATATAAAAACAGCAAGTGCTAGAAACTGGCAGCATCTGTGGATAGAAAAAGTGTGTTAATGCTTCAAGTCCAATATGACTCTTCTTCGGAAAAAGGTGGGAGCAGATTTAATAACTTTCAAAAAGGGATCGTATAAATACTTGGAAAGGGAAAAAAATTGCAAGGCTACGGGGAAAGAGCAAGGAGTCAAACTAAATGGATAGTTGTTACACAGAACCAGCACAGAAACATTGGGACAAATGGCCTCCTACCATGCGGTAGGCTTCTACAATTCAACGTCAATGAATTTCACCTGCGTGCTACCCTCCAAGTCACATACCAATCTTGACTTGGAGGTACAGCATCATTCCATCATAGTTAGTCAGTCAAAATTCTAGAATTCTGCGGATAACATCATTTTAAATACATGAAAGACAGCAGAAGTTCAAGGTGGCCAGAAACCCATTTTTAAAAAAAGAACAATTAGTCATGGGCAATAAATGCTGCTTGCTTAGAGACACCCATATCCCAGGAGCAGTATTTTTCAACTTTGGCCTCAATACACCCTTCAAACAGCCTTTCGTTACACATGACAAATTATCATATGAATTGAGGCAATGGTGGTTATTAACCCCTAACTACGTTACCAAAAAAAGTGATAATTCTTGCCACACAATTGCATGTCATTTTTCTTTTTAAAAACAGCTTTTTGGCACAGCAAATTTATGTATTAAATGACTGCACCATGAGTGATACAATTAAGACCAATATCACATCTCTATATGCATTTTGAAAAGAGCAAAAAGGGCTGGGTGGAAAGGGAAACCCAAGAATACAAGTAAAATGATACTGTCCATTCATTGCCAACAGTACTTTGTTTATGCAGCCGGGCTGTGATCTGGACTGCTCTGTACCTATGTGCTTACACATAGACAGAGTTCTGCCCTGCCACTAAGTTTCAAATATATCAAGAACATTGGCAGGGTTTCCCCACTAACACAGTATATCTTAATTTGCATACTAAGAGCTGACTTAAATTTATGTAGGTTCCAAAGCACCCTTTGAGTAATTTGTAAACGTGTCTGAACACTGGCCAGCATGTATTCTCAAATCCAAGCAGTACAAGATGCCCTCCTTCAGGGAGATCTCTCAATGCTCCCTCCAGGGATACACTGCAATTTTCATGTCATTACACAGCACTCCAATAAAGAGTTTGGGTGGGGGGAGGGGAGCAGGAAGGCAATTCTAATTACTATTATTTTAACAGGATTAAATGTTTTGTTTTCTCACTTAAACAAATGGAACAAGGCCAGCAAGCTGAAATTATCTCAAAAAGGAAATCAAACAACCTTTACAATTTCCATTGATTTTTCTAAGATTTAATAATTGCCACCGCTTGCAAGCAATCAAGGAAGCGCAAAAAACATGGTCAAAGCAATATATGTTTACTGAAGCATTCCAAAGTTAGTTCAATACTGTCAGGATTGGTATTTCCTCAAATTAATATTTGTTCACATGAGGCAATACAAGTTCAATTATTTTTCCTCAAAAAATATAAGGAAATGAAGCAATAGAATTTAAGAATCTTCTTTTTAAAAAAATACTTGAACAGGAAAGAACATTATAAAGTCCAATCATGATTTTGTGCACTTCAACTGTATTTTTGATTACAATTTTTTCTTCTTCTTACTCTTTCTCCTTTCCTTAAAATGTTATCTTCTGGTGATGTTTTGTTCCACAAGATACTGGGCACTCTTCAGTACTTCACATTAGTGTCCACTCATCTAGATCATACCTGTTAGGCTACTTAGTCATTTAGGAATGACAGTGGGCAGCACAGCTAAGTCAGGTTCTAACTTCACTTAACATCCACACATGTAAGTACATTTTTTAAACTTATTCGCCACACAGCAATCAAAAGGAGGAACTCTGTCTCTGGTTGTCTCCTACTTCCTTGCCCAGAGGTGCTCAGACTATCAATGCTCCTCGAGGAAATCTAGGTGAGTGGGCACTAAGGTGAAGTGCTGAAGAATGCCCAGCACCTGTGGAACCATATATCACCAGAAGATAATATTTTGAAGAGAATCTTTCCATTCCTCCAGGCATGGAAGAAAAAATATGCAGGCTTCTCAATGCATTAACTGGCAAATGCATAATTAATAGATGTTTAATGTTTCACCTTACCTGTCCTCTGACTAAATGCCACAGGGCCAATGTAGATGCGAGATGTTGGGCCTGCATGGAATCTTCCGTGAGAATTGTGGGACATACTTCCAGGATTCCATCCTTCTGCCTATTTATTTTTACACTGAATAAAATAAAGGCAATATTTAGTGGCAGGTTTATGCCAATGTTTAGTGGTGGAAAACATCTGCATTTTGACTGCTAGCTCAGCACTTTCACCAATTGAAATTCCTTCCCTTAGACTATTCTTGGGAAAGGGCACATCATAACTTAGCCAATAGACATACCAACCTTGATTTTTTACTCTAAATAACAACTAAATCTCCCCATATAAATATTACTGAATAAATAATGCTAAGTCATCATATGTAAAGGCAAGGAAATTCTGTTAGGAAATATTGCAGCTTTCTCCACTAAACAAAAAGTTACAATGATTAATGAAATTACAAAGCAAAAATCACATCAGCATCTGATAACATAAAAAAGGTCAATATGTTGGATGGAAATGCTTCATTTGAACCAATACCATACTGAACAATATCAAAAGGGGAGCAGAGAAATATCTGCACAAGTCCATTATAAAAGATTTAATAGCTGAGCACGTGGAAAACAGTGGCAGAATCAGACAGAGTCAGCACGGATTTATGAAAGGGAAATCATGCTTGATAAATCTAATGGAATTTTTTGAGGATGTAACTGGTAGAGTTGATGAGGGGGAGCCAGTGGGTGTGGTTCATTTGGACTTTCAGAAGGCTTTCGGCAAAGTCCCACATAAGAGATTGGCGTGTAAAATTAAAGCGCATGGGATTGGGGGTAGTGTATTGAGATGGATAGAAAACTGGTTGGCAGACAGGAAACAAAGAGTAGGAATAAACAGGTCTTTTTCCAAATGGCAGGCAGTGACTAGTGGGGTACCACAGGGATCGGTGCTGGAACCCCAGTTATTCACAATATATATTAATGATTTAGATGAGGGAATTAAATGTAATATCTCCAAATTTGCAGATGACACAAAGCTGGGTGGGAGGGTGAGCTGTGAGGAGGATGCAGAGATGCTTCAGTGTGATTTGAACAAGCTGAGTGAGTGGGCAAATGCATGGCAGATGCAGTATAATGTGGATAAATGTGAGGTTATCCATTTTGGTAGCAAAAACAGGAAGGCAGATTATTATCTGAATGTCTATAAATTGAGAGAGGAGAATGTGCAACGAGACCTGGGTGTCCTCGTACACCAGTCGCTGAAGGTAAGTATGCAGGTGCAGCAGGCAGTAAAGAAGGCAAATGGTATGTTGGCCTTCATAGCCAGAGGATTAGAGAACAGAAACAGGGATGTCTTGCTGCAATTGTACAAGGCCTTGGTGAGACCACACCTGGAATATTGTGTGCAGTTTTGGTCTCCTTATCTGAGGAAGGGTGTTCTTGCTATAGAGGGAGTACAGCGAAGGTTTACTCGACTGATTCCTGGGATGGCGGGACTGACATATGAGAAAAGATTGAGACAATTAGGATTATATTAGCTGGAGTTCAGAAGAATGACGGGGGATCTCATAGAAACCTATAAAATTCTAACAGGACTAGACAGGGTAGATGCAGGAAGGATGTTCCCGATGGTGGGGCGAGTCCAGAACCAGGGTCACAGTCTGACGATATGGGGTAGACCATTTAGGACTGAGATGAGGAGAAATTTCTTCACCCAGAGAGTGGTGAGCCTGTGGAATTCGTTACCACAGAAAGTAGTTGAGGCTAAAACATTGTGTTTTCAAGAAGGAGCTGGATATAGGTCTTGGGGAAAAAGGGATCAAAGGATATGGGGAGAAAGTGGGAGCAGGCTACGGAGTTAGATGATCGGCCATGATCATGATGAATGGCGGAGCAGGCTCAAAGGGCCAAATGGCCTACTCCTGCTGCTATTTTCTATGTTTTTATGTTTAATGGCAATGCAGGTGCAGGGTGGGCTAATCAATGCTCCTCTCTCCTTTCAAGAATAGGCAGCCCACAATAATGCAGAGAGGCTGCAGACTGGCGGAGGGCCGCCCCACCTTCTAATCCTGACCAGATACAAGCATGAGGCACTGGAACTGGAGAGGCATCACACGCCTAGGTCAACCGACAGCGGTACGGTTGGGGTGTCACAGGGAGGTAAGATGCAGTGAACTGTTCTCAGAATGTCTGTTATTGCAACCATTCCACTGTTGTCTGCATATTGATTTTAGCCTCCAACATGGAATCCCCATTGATAATGGAAAGACGAGGGCACCCTGATCCAGGTGCCAGGCATGCACATCAACAGTGTAACCACTTCAACTAAACATGTCCTTATTCTTCCATTCAGGCTCACCAGAACATCCTCAACCTCAGAAGCCTGAAAGAACACCGCTCACCCGAGGGCACGGATGATCTGAATGCACCAGCGTCACACCCTCTCAGCCAGGCAGGCACCAGCGCAGATACTAGCACCTCGGTGGAAATAAGATCATCGGCTAGTATCTCTGTGCACAGCGGTGAAGGCACCTCATACTCACTTGAGGTGCAGGTGGAGGCAGAGAGTGCCTAGGGCACTGGCAGTCGGAGGACTGCTGGGGACCAGGAACATGCTCCTAATGATGTGCCTCTGGAGTCGTCTCTGAGGCAGCAGATAGTGGGAGTCCAGCAGGGTGTGCGGGAGGATCTGACGCAGATACATGAGGGAATGCGTGCCATGGTCTCCGTGATGGAGGAGTCCATGTGGAACATGAGCAATGCAATGACCCTCATGGTCGAACGCACTGTCTCCTCCATGGATAGAGAGGCGACTCTCATGGAGAGGCTCCTCTAGAAGCTCAATCAGGGCTTCCTGGGGATGCACTCGGACCAGCAAGCCCTCACACCGACAATGACCGCTGGTGGTCATTGTCAGTGTGGGAGGTAGATTGGGCACCCAGTATCCCAGCTGGGTGACCATCCATCAATGGTGAGGAGGGAGGTCCAAAGCGACCTGACATTGGCGCATGAGCTGCCTGGCGTCTCTGCGGGCTCCTCTTAGGGCGCTCTGGATGAGGGCAGCAGTTCCCCCACCCCTCTGCCAGTGACTGTGGCATCCGATGAGGCTACGGCAACTGGGGAGATGCCAGCCATGCCTGGCCGCTGCCACCCAGGCAGGGCCAGCACAGGCTCCACGGCCCAGAAGGCTCCCACCAAGGTCATCAAGGCCAACAGGTCAGCAGAGTGCAACAGGGGGAAAAGCACCTAGATGTAGCACCCGCAAACACAAATATAAATCACTTTAGGCACAACAGGGGCTTATCACTGGTGTTCTTTCTTTGCCCCACTTATAAGTTATTTTTAAGTTGCTGTGATGTTGAACACCTTTACATTTAATTTATGTATGCCAGGCTCCAAAGCAATAAGTGTGTTTGTTCTCAACAAGCCTCTGGGTGCTTCATTAGTTCTGCAAGTGAAGGAGAGCCCATGATGTTATGAGTGACTTGTCTGTCATTGAGTTTTATTGAAATGGCACATAGTGCAAGTTGTTGACCAAGCAAATGTTCCTGTCAGTTATCAAGTATGGAGCCTGTAGTCCTGGCATGTGGTAGTGGTTCATCTTTGGTAGGCTAGCTGAATGAGCCTTGGATCAAAGCCTGCCAGGTGTGCCTGCCTCCCTGGAGGTACCCAGGTCAATGTTTATCCCCTCAGCGTTCTCCTGAGCGTGCTCCTCCTCAGATTCATTACTGGACTCATCGTCTGCTGCCAGAGCAGCTGCGTCAACATCATCTTCCTCCACTGCGTCCCCCCCTTTCCAGTGCCAGATTGTGGAGAGCGCAGCATGCAACCAATATCAGTGACACACAATCTGGAGGGGGGTGCGGTATTGCAATGCGCCCCCTGAACGGTCAAGGAATCGGAAGCGCGTCTTGAGAAGACTGATGGTTCTCTCTACCACTGCCTCTGTGGAGGCATGGCTCCTATTGTACCGCTGCTCAGCCTCTGTCCTTGGATGGCGGAGAGGCGTCATAGGCCACCTTTTGAGGGGATAGCTCTTGTTGCCCAGTAGCCATCCATCCAGCCAGGCTGGAGTACTGAAGAGCCTCAGCACCTGGAAGTGTCTGAGGATGTAAACTGCCTGGGTACCTTGCACAGGCTCGCAGAATCTGCATCCTATGATCACACACTATCTGCACATTCATGGAGTGGAATCCCTTCCTGTTGACGAAGGGTCCCGGCTCACCTGTTGGCGCCTTGATGGCTATATGTGTGCAGTCTACTGCATCCTGGATGCAAGGGAACCCAGCAATTGCAGCAAAGTCTCTGGTTCACTCTGCCTAGCTGGCCTCATCCATGCGGTAGTGAATGAAAGTCAATGAATGCCTGAACAGAGCGAATGTCACCAACTTGACAACTGTGGACAGCTGATTGGGAGATTCCACAAAGATCACCCATTGACCCCGGAAAGAGCCGGAGGCATAAAAGTTGAGGGCCACCGTGACCTTCAGCGCCACTGGCATGGGGTGTCCACCCACACAGTTAGAGTTGATGTCAGGGCCAATCATCTGATAGATGGAGGTCACCGTTTCCCTTGAGAGGCAGAGCCTCCTTCGGCATTGCACCTCAGGCATATTGAGGTAGCTGCATCACAGCCTGTAAACCCTGGCAGCAGGATAGTGGCGTCTTCTGTGCCCCTTTACGCCTTGGGTTACCTGCTGGCCCTGTGCCCCTTGTACCTGCACCTGTCCTCCCACAGGTGGCTCCCCTGGAGGCTGAATAGGGACACCTGGCCTCCTCCCCCTTCTGGCCCTCTCTTCCTCCTCAGGAGGAGGTGCCTCCAGTGGAGACCACAATCCACATTCCAAGGGTAAGGGAAGGCTGTCTGATACTTGGAAAGCCCCAAGTGTTGTGACTCCTCCGGAGTCCTGAACTGAAGCCTGTTATTTCTGTCAAAGCAGCTCTGAAGCGAAATGAAGTTGCCCAGTTCACACAAGCAAGCAGCAGTAAGTAATAATCTAAAGTTTTAACAACTCGCATTAGCGAGCCCGCTCACCCCTCTTTTCCCGCCTCTGGATGAGGTTTTTGAAAATGTGGCCTACCCGCCTGCCCACTTCAGGGCATTACACAGGCGGAAAAACGCACAGGCTGCGCAAAACGGAAATCAATTGCTGCCTCAAGGGCCATAACTGGCCCGTTAATTAATGGCAGGCACGCCTCCGTACTCATAGCGCGCCCACCTTCCGAAATATCACGATGGCGCATGGTGATGTCGGGACACACGCCCAACGTCACCATGCGCCATTTTACGCGCATGTGTGTCGAGCCCGCCGTAAAATGTAAAATCCTGGCCCTAGGATGTGAAATGTGCTGGAAAGATTAAATGTCCAACATTAAAGAGGCAAAAGAAGGACAAAACAGTCAAAAGAGCTCCAAACTGAAAGGCAGATAGAAGAAACAAGCAGAGAAATAAGAGAAAAGGCCAAGGGAGAGAAATTAAGGTTTGGTGCTGCTTTAGAGTGCTGCAGAGTGCCAAGGAGTAAAAGAGCTGTTCCTAAAGTTTACATTAAATTTGGTTGGACCAGTGTAGAAGGCCAAATGTTCCAGTGGAAAAGAGAAAATAAGTGGAAATAACAAGCAGAGACACGGAAGGGTCACATAACAGATAGATCATAAATGTTAGCCAAAGTTGGCAATTAGACCGCTATTGTGGAGGGAGTGACCGGCAGCAGCAAGCACTCGGATCCAGATTAGAGAAGGTACATGTAAACCACTCCTAAATGGACCCTCAATAATTGTATGGCAAGAAATATAAGGCCAAACCAAGCAGGGGCAGGAAATGTATCACCTGCTCTAACTCCTCCCCGCCACCCAGGATCCCGAACATCCCTTCCAGATGAAACATGCAATTTACTTATATCTCTTTCAATTGAGCATCAATATCAGGGGGTGGGGGGCAGCTATCATTAAACTTAATCGGATGAGCCATATAAACACTATGGGTACAAGAGGAGGTCAGACTGGGAATTCTGCAGTGAATAATTCACCTTGACTTTCCAAAGCCTGTGCGCCATCTACAAAGCACAAATCAGAAGTGTGATGGAATATTCTCCACTTGTCAGGATGAGTGCAGCTCCAGCAACACTCTACTTGACACCATCTAAGACAAAGCAGATTATTTGGGCAGCACCCCATCCACCACCTTAAACATTCATTCATTCACTCCAACATTGGTGCACAGTGGCAGCAGTTTTTACCATATACAAGATGCACTGCTCAACTCACCAAGGCTCCTTTCAAACCCACGACCTCTACCTCCTTGAAGAAAGACTGCAGCCGCATTAGAACACCACCTCCTGCAAGGTCCGTTCCATTATATCACTGTTCCTTCACTGTCACAGAAAAAAATTCCTGGAGCTCCCTTCCTAACAGCACTATGCGTGTACCTACGCCAAATGGACTCCAGCAGTTCAAGGTGGCTGCTCAGCACCGCCTTTTCAATAGCAATTAGGAATCAGTAACAAGTGCTGGCCTTGCCAGAGTTGCCCACATCCCATGAAAGAATAAATACAAGTACAGAGGCAGGGCAAGTGAGAGGGGAGGAAAAAACAACAGGGAAGGTCCACGATAACGTGTAAGGCAGGAGAGAATAAATGACAAATGAGAGTTTACCGTCACCAGATGGACTTCAGTACCTCACTGTCACCTTCAAGGACAATTAGGAATGGGCAACAAAAGCTGGTCTTGCCAGCAACACTCGCGTGTCATGAAATAAAAAAAGTATGCTGTATTTGGTGCTCATGATATGATCTCTGCTACATTGGGGAGATCTAATACAGATGAGTGATCAGTTTGCAGAACATGAATGTTCAGCCTGCAAGCGTGATTCCAAGGTTCTGGTCACCTGTCATTTTATTTCTCTACCCCAATCCCACTTTGACTTCTTTACAGCCTTCATTACTTGTCATGGAGTTCAACAAATTCAAACTGGCTGCATTTGCTGCCAATTCCGCACATGCGCAGCCGCCATCTTTATAGGGGCAACATGTAGCAGGGCACATCACTGGCCCTGGAATTGGAAATACTACAGTGCTGGCAACAGCAAGTTAACACTTAACAATACCCTCCATGCACAACTCACCTGAAAGCTCAGAGGGCTGAAAAGAGCAAGTAGCAAATGGGACCCACTCCGCCATCTCATCTTCACCCATAAATCCCAATTAAAATGACATCACGTTGGTGTCTTTTTTAGAAACTTAGCAAAAAGTGCAATGAGAAGAAATGGCTTGGGGGGTGAAGAAGAGAGAGAAAGCAGGAGAAACAGAGACAGAGAGGCTGAGGAAGTGATCAATTGCTTGAAATTTCAGACAAGCCATTTAATTAGTTCAGAGGGATGGTCCAACTGGTTGCATTTTTTTTTTGCAGTATAAATCATTTTGGGGCTACATAGGCAATGAAATAATTATTAATTTTGAAGACTGCCGAAAAGAAGCCATCACCATTCGAGAATGGATTTGTTTCTCCTGCAAATGACACCATTGGATTCTGTGCACACGCTGACAAGTCTGCATGTGCGCAAGCGCTGTCAATAGCCACCCTGCATTGGCAAGAGTTAGTGTTTCAAATTATAACCACTGCTTCCATTTTTCAGACAGTAGCTGTTAATGATGACTGATGTTTATGCCTCCTCTAGCCCCACCTTTTGTTTCTCTGCCAGATTAATTCCTGGGATGGAGGGATTGTTTTACAAGGATTAAATAGACAGAGTCTTTATTCTCTGAAGATTAAAAGAATGAGGTGATATCATTTAAACATACAATATCTCATGGGGCTCGACAGGGTAGACACGGTCTCAAAATAAGGGACAAGCCACTTAAGACTGAAATGCGCATGAATTTCTTCACTCAGCAGGTGGTGAATCTTTGGAATTCTCTGTCCCAGAGGACTATGGAGGATCAGTCGCTGAGGATGTTCAAGATGGAGATGGATAGATTTTTATATATTAAGAACATCAAGGGATATAGAGATCAGCCATGATCTCATTAAATGGCAGAACAGGCTCGAAGGGCTGAATAGCCTACTCCTGCTCCTATTTCTTATGTTCTTAAAATGTACAATTACCATCCCCTTTTTCCTCTGCATCATTAACCCTTTGTCATTTAATCTCTCCTACCTTACACCCTATTAGAGACATTCTCTTTTGTGCTTTCATGGGATGTGGGTGCCTCTGGCAAGGCCAGTATTTGTTGCACATCCCTAATTGCCCTCGGAAAGATGGTGAGTTGCCTTCTTGCTGCAGCCCATCTGGTATAGGTGCACTCAGTGTTGTGAGGAAGGAAGTTCCAGGATTTTGATCCAGCAACATTGAAAGAATGGTGATATAATTCCAAGTAAAAATGGTGTGTGGCTTGGAAGAGATCTTGCATGTGGCGGTGTTCCAATGCGTCTGCTGCCTTTGTCTTTTGTAGTGGGTTTGGAAGGTGCTGTCGAAGGGACCTTGGTGAGTTGCTGCAATGCATCTTGTAGATGGTACACACTGCTGCCACTGTGTAGTTGTGGAGAGAGTGAATATTGAAGATGTTGGGATGGGATGCCAATCAAGCTTTGCCCTGAACAATGTTGAGTTTCTTGAGTGTTGTTGGAGCTGCGCTCATCCAGGCAAATAGAGAGTATTCCATCACACTCCTGACGTGCCTTGTAGAGTCAGGAGGTGAGATACTCACTGCAGAATGCCCAGCTCTGCAGTATTTATTTAGCTGCCCCAGTTAAGTTTCTGGCAATGGTAACTCCCAGGATGTTGATAATGGGGGATTCAGCAATGGTAATGCCATTGAATGTTAAGAAGAGATGATTAGATTCTCTCTTGTTGGAGATGGTCATTGCCCAGCACTTGTGTGGCACGAATATTACTTGCCATTTGTCAGCCCAAGCGTGAATGTTGTCCAGGTCTTGCTGCATTTGGACACAGACTGCTTCAGTATCTGAGGAATTGCAAACGGTGCTGAACGCCATGCAATCACATTCCCAGTTCTGACCTTATGACAGAGGGAAGGTCGTTGATGAAGCAGCTGAATATGGTTGGGTCTAGGACACTGCCCTGAGGAACCCGAAACAATGTTACAGGACTGAAATGATCGACCTCAGACAACCACAACCATCTTCCCTTGTGCTAGGCATGACTCCAACCAGTGCAGAGTCTTCCCCGATTCCAATTAATTTCAGTTTTGTTAGGCTCCTGGACGCCACACTTGGACAAATTATGTCAAGGGACATAATTGAGTCACTCTCACCTCACTATGGAGTTCAGTTATTTTGTCCATGTTTGGACTAAGACTGTAATGAGGTCTGGAGCTGAGTGACCCTGGCTGAACACAAAGTGTTACTCCTGAGCCATGGCTGATACCCTCTGGTATTCACGGTGCTCTGTCCCCTGTGGTATCCACACTCTCCATCACAGTGACATCTGCCTGACATGTTTGGCTCTGATGGCAATCTTGCTTCCTTCACAATTGTGCACCACTATGTTGGTGACCGCTGCTAGTACTTAGACTCCTGCTCCAGAGCCCGATGTTTACACGGTGCCACATGTAAAACTGTTACTGGAGTGGCTTTGTCACCACCTCCTGCTCCTGTCTACCAGGCCACATGGGCAGATGCTGCGAGACATTTCTGAACAGTGCATTTCTGAAAACCACCCCCCCATCTAAATGGAAGGACGTGCGAGCTGGTCTCCGGCAATGATTACAGATGCAAGTGCCTGTATGGCTGGGCAGCTAAAGAGTAAGCAGCCCCTGACTGGGGAACTGAAGCGTGTGCGCATGTGGCGAGGGCATGATCAGACCCATTTGCACTGCCTTCAAGGGCAATCATCTTGGTCTAACAAATGTTGGCCATTTGACTGAGGGTGAACAGCATCTGCAATACTAAATCAACACTTCCCAAAGAGGAGGAGGAGGAGGAGAAGAGAAAAAATCATTATACAATGACACAGTGCAGGTGGGTGTTTTGGCCCAACATTGCAACACTTTGAAAGAGCTTTCAAAATTAATCCCACACCTCCTTCCTTTTGCCCCATTGACCAGAAAACATATCCTTTTCAAGTATTTATCCAATTCCATTTTGAAAGTTACCACTGAGTCTACTTCCACCGCCCTTACAAATCACAGCAACTCGCCAAGTGAAAAACTCTCACCTCCCTCCAGGTCTTTTGCTAATCATCTGAAATCTGTTCTCTGGTTATTGACCCTTCCACAAGTCGAAACATTTTCTTCCAATTTATTCTGTCAAAGCCCTTCATAATTGTAAGCTAATGTTTTCAAATCTCACTGTAACTTTGTCTACACAAAAGGGGTGGAATTTAATGCCCTCCCTCGTAGTGAGGTGGTGGAAGAGGCTACGTGTAATAGGGCAGATGGGTTCCACCATTCCGACTAAGTCTGTGACGTAAAGGCCTGTGGATGGCCTTACCGCTCTGCCGCCAATTGAGGCCCTTAAATAGCCAGTTAATGGTATTAACCCAGCAGCAGACAGGGGGCTCGCCATGTGGGGGCGTGTGATGAGCAAACCCTGGCGTGACTGCTTGTGGGTTAGGGGTGGGGTGCTTGTTCAAAGGCACTTCTGTCTGTTTTCAGGACCTGGCATCAGGAAGGGGATCCCGCTGAGAGCCATTCCTCCTCCCCCCATTGCTGCCAACTTTCCCCTCAACAACCCTCACCCTGTGACGCCCCACTCCTACCATCACTCTCCTGTACTTGGGTCCCTCCTCAATCCAAAGCTTCAGGTTTGTCATACCAGCAGCAGCCATCACTTCACAAGTGGCACTACTGTGTGCAGAAGAGATACCAGCCTCTGACTGGCCAGCACCTCAGTGGGCAGGGCTTCTACCCACAAGGTCCTTGAACCTGGTGTTTCGGAATGGGGGTTGGGGTGGTCAGGGGAGGCCCGCCAGTGGCCTGTCAAGTGCCTAAGTGGCACTTAATTCTGTGGACCTTCCCTAAAGAGTGGCTGTGGGGCTCCTGCCAACCCTCCAGCCAGGGTGCTAGACCCCCATCACTTCCATTGAATCCAGTCAATGACCTTGCCTTAGGAAGATAGGAAATAGGGGTAGGCCGCCATTCATTCCCTTGAGCCTGATCCCATTTGCCTGCACTATCACCATATCCCTTGATGTTTTTAATATCTAAGAATATATCAATCTCTGTTTTGAATACACTCAATGACTAAGCCTCCACAGCCCTCTGGGGTCTTAGTCCTATAGGCCTATGTCTTATTCTGATGCTGTGCCTCCTGGGTCCAGCCACCCCCAGCCAGGGGAAAACATCCTTCCTGCATCTACTCCATGATCCCTCTAAGAATTTTGTATGCGTCAATGAGATTGCCTCTCATTCTTATAAACTACATTTTTATCCAAACTGTCTGCAGATCTCTCTCTCTCATCTCCACTGTCTGTACTTTTTTTTAAAAAAAGATTTCTTTGCTGCATTTCACTCTGGCTGTCAACCTACCACAGCTACTGACTTCCTTCCTGACCAGAATCCTCTGACCTCTATTTTCAACCTTCCTTTTCCAACCTGGATTCAACCTCTGGGCTTGAGTCACCAATTCCAGGTAGACGAGGTAGCATTGGCCACTGGAGATTATTTCTGATCGCCGATTCTCTATCCTAAAGATGTTCTTGCTTTGTATAGCTCTCTCTTGTGCCTATGTAATTTAAGGTTTTTTTCTCAAGCCATAGGCATACATTAGCCACTACCCTGGATTCAAAAATCCCACGCATCCAGCTCTTTTCACAACTGATTTTGCATTTGTCCATTCAATCCAGCCCAACGCATTTTTCTTTGAGCAATATGCCCTCCCTCCAATCCAACCAACTGTAGGGTTGCCACCTGAGTCAAAATCACAGCCTCCCTCTAATATACCTAGAGCACCTGTCACGACTTGTCACTGACTCTCCCACAGCAGCAATCTGACATATTTCATTTCCTGCTCTTGGTCTCAAATCCCCCCAGTTCAGTCCCCAACACCCTTTAATTTCCCATTACCCTTCTCCCCAGATCGATGAACAGACTATCTAATCCTGGTCAATCAAGTATGTCTACACCGAACACTAATAATATGACTCCTCAGCTAAACATAACACTGTAGCATTTATCATTCATGGGACAGTGCAAAAAGGTGTAGATTAAATTTCGGATGAAGCCACGAGAAACACTTAAAAAGAATGGAAGATGCAGAGCTAAATCTCCCCGCACCATGGTGGGAGGGACAGGATTGTGGTTGCGGGAGGTGTGTGGAATAAGAGGGGGATATCAGATAATTGTGCCAGGACTCCTCCCTACCGCATTCCTGCCATCAGGAGTGGGATGGAAAGTGAGTCAGCTAGCCGCTCCATGGGGGGCAAGCATCTAATTTGCATAGTTAGTGCCTCAAATGAGGTGATTTTGCAGCTTCTCTGCCATTTTGCTGCCGGAGTGGCCCCCATCACGTGAAGAGGCTGCCAAAGTAATGGAGGTGGCCTCCTTATGGCAGGCCGAAGAGCCATCGGAACCAGAGGCTCCAATGCAACCAAGGGGAGACTAAATTAATAAAAGGCCATGATTATGATCCAGTGGAGGAGCTTCCCCTCCACCCCAAATAACCTAGCATTCTATATTCCAGCTATTTAATTACTGATGTGCAGACCAGTGAGTCCGCTTTCATGTTAAGTGCCCTCGCAGTCACCTGCCTGCATCAGTTGCACCCACCTCTACCCATGGAGCTGGTGAGGCTCTAGAGCTGCCAGCACATAAAAGCCCACCATCGAGCTTAGAGATGGCCAATTAAGAGGCGGTGTCCCAGAAGATTCCTGAGCCGAACTTGCTGCAGTCACGTGCAAACTCATGATTCCAATTCAGTCTCGACGTTGGGATTCCAAAGCTTGTGGGAGCATTCTGCCCACTACTAATAAATATCCAACTCATTGTGACAGCTCTGTCAATTTGAACTCAACAGGGACTGCAATCGAATTGGGCTGGTTGATTTATTTGGGCAGAGGAAATGTTTAATCAGTTTGACCAAAAGCTGATTCTGGAGCCAGTTTTTATTTTTAAAAAGTCATTTTTTGGGTTTTAGGCAGCTTGTGTTCGAAGGAAAGCTGTGAAGGCCTCAGAAGAAGCCGTGAGGTATGAAAACCAGAAAGGTGGTAATGAGAGGTCTTATTTAAATCCAGGTGAAGCACTGAAGTAGAACAGAGATAAGTTGCAACCAATGAACCATAAATTGGATCGTAACTACTGCCTTTAAAAATTTACTTTACTGTGGAAGATAGCGGTTTTATGAATGAAATCCAGCCTCGACTCACCTCGTGTTAACCTTGAGAGAGACTGAAGTCCATATGCAAAGAGGAAAGGATTTGCTCCAGGTCACAAGGAGGCGCCATTGATACATTCCTGAATTATCCTCACATTCACGCAAATACGGGCACTGAGTCAACTGTATTTTTTTTAAATGCTTAAACAAGCAATTGACACCACTGAATCAAGAAGATATTTGTAATAGCAACAGTTTTTCTTGTAACAAATTTGTAGCAGTTGCACACAATCATCTAGATAGGACCGGACCAAGATTATAAATAAATAGTGACCTGTTAATCACCATTCCTCTTTTACATTCCCAATAACCCATGTTTTTTTGATAAGAGTCACAAATTTAATTAATTTCAAGCGATTTATCTACCATGCTTATCAGATTTCTTTCCTGATACACATCAGTATTTCTTTTTTTATTCATTCATGCGATGTGGGTGTCACTGGCTAGGTCAGCATTTATTGCCCATTCCTAAGTGCCCTGGAGAAGGTGGTAGCAAGATGCCTTCTCGAACCGCTGCAGTCCATGTGGTGTAGGTACACCCACAGTGCTGTTAGGGAGTTCCAGGGTTTTGATCCAGCGACAGTGAAGGAACAGCGATATACTTCCAAGTCAGGATGTTTAGTGGCTTGGAGGGGAACTTCCAGGTGGTGGTGCTCCCATGTATCTGCTGCCCTTGTCCTTCTAGGTAATAACGGTCATGGGTTTGGAAAGTGCTGTCAAAGGAGCCTTGGCGAGTTGCTGAAGTGTATCTTGTAATTGGAACGCACTGGTGCCACTGGGCGTCAGTGTTGTAGGGAGTGAGTGCTTGTGGATGGAGTGCCAATCAAATGGGATGCTTTGTCTGGCTGGTGCCAAGCTTCTTGAACGCTGTTGGAGTTGCACTCATCCAGGCAAGTGGAGGGTATTCCATTACATACTTGACTTGTGCCTTGTAGATGGTGGATAGGCTTTGGGGAGTCAGGAAGTGAGTTACTTGTCGCATGATTCCTAACCTCTGACCTACTCTTGTAGCCACAGTATTTATATGGCTAGTCCAGTTCAGTTTTGGTCAACGGTAACCCCCAGGATGTGGATAGTGGGTATTCAGTGATGGTAATGCCATTGAAATGTCAAGCAATAGTTAGATCCTCTTGTTAGCAATAGTCATTGCCTGCAACTTGTGTGGCACGAATGTGACTTGCCACTCGTCAGCCCAAGCCTGGCTATTATCATTTGTACTTGGACTGCTTCAGTATCTGAACAGTCATGAATGATAATTGTGCAGTCATCAGCAAACATCCCCACTGCTGACCTTACGATGGAAGGAAGGGCATTGACAAAGCAGCTGAGCTTAGGATGCCACCTTGAGGAACTCCTGCAGTAATGCTCTGGGACTGAGGTGATTGACCTCCAACAACCACGACCATCTTCTGCTAGGCTAGTAATGGCTCCAAGCAATGGAATCACACCAAGCATTTTTTACATTAAACCTATAATCCTTCTGTTTATTTTGTTTTCCTCAGTGCATGATTTTATACTTATTTACATTAAGCAGCATGTGCCACTTGTTGGTCCATTCCTCAACTTTCCCTGCAGTTTGTCCACATCTTTGGCATTAACCACCCTTGCTATTCTGTCATCTTGATCATTCAAGGGCTTGAAGAGGACTTGCCCCAGCAGCAAGCATACTAATTTTCTTAATTATTTTTCAATGATAGACCACATAAAATAGCGAATGCAACTTCTTTATTGAAAATGGGAGGGAGACAGATAGCAGCAAATTATAGGCCAGTTAGCTTAACATCTGTCATAGGTAAACTGCTAGAATTAATTAAAGACGTTATAGCAGGGCACTTAGAAAAATTCAAGCTAATCAGGCAGATTCAACATGGGTTTTGTTAAAGGGGAATCATCTTAAGCAATTTATTGGAGTTCTTTGAAGAAGTAATGTGTGTTACAGATAAAGGGTGGATGTATTTAGATTTCCAGAAGGCATTTGATAAGGTGCCACATCAAAGGTTATTGCAGAAAATAAAAGCTCATGGTGTAAGGGGTAACATGTTGGCAATGATAAAAGATTAGCTAGCTAACAGGAAACAGTAGGCATAAATTGGTCATTTTCTGGTTGGCAAGGTGTCACAAGTGCAGAACCCCAGAGATCATTGCAGAACCACAGGGGCCAGTACGGAGGCCTCAACTTCTTAAAATTTATGTAGTTGACTTTGATGAAGGTATGATTGCTAAATTTTATGATACAATAATGAATAGGAAATTAAATTGTGAAGAGAACATAAGGAGGCTACAAAGGGACATAGATAGGTTAAATGAGTGGTCAAAGATCTGGCAAATGAAAATGTGAAATTGTCCATTTTGGCAAGCAGATTAAAAAAGCATATAATCTAAATGGCGAGACTGCAGAGCTCTGAGATGCAGAGGAATCTGGGTGTCCTGATGCATGAATCACAAAAGGCTAGTATGCAGGTACTGCGAGTAACTGGGAAAGCTGATAGAATGTCATCACTTATTGCGAGGGGAATCGAAGACATAAGTAGGGAGATTATGCTTCAGTTATACAGAGCACTAGTGAGACCGCATCTGGATACTGTGTATGGCATTGGCCTTATTTAAGGAAGGATGTAAATGCATTAGAAGGTCAGAAAAAGTTTACTGAACTAATACTAGGAATTGGCAGGTTGTCTTATGAGTAAAGGTTGGACAGACTAGGCTTGTCCCCGCTGGAGCTTAAAACAGGAAGAGGCGGCATGATTGAAACATATTAGATCCCAAGGAGTCTTGACAGGGTGGATGTGGAGAGGATGTTTCTACTTTTGGGAGAATCGAGAATTAGGGGTCACTGTTTAAAAATAATGGATCACCCATTTAAGACAGATGAAGAGAATTTTTTCTCTGAGGGTCGTGGGTCTTTGGAACTCTCTTCCTCAAAAGGTGGTAGAAGCAGTGTCTTTGAATATTTTTATGGCAGAGGTAGATAGATTCTTGATAAGTAAGTGGATGAAAGGTTACCAGGGATAGGCAGGAATGTGGAGTTAAGGTTACAATCAGATCAGCCATGAGTGGTGGAGCAGGCTCAAGGGGAGGAGTGGTCTACTTTTGCTCCTAATTTATATGTTCATGGGCTGAATTTCCCTCACCCCGTTGGGGGTGAAGTTGAAGGCCGGGCGTGCACAGGCACGCTTCCAATCGGCGCCCCCCACATGGGTGGGCCAATTAAGGCCTGGCCAGCATGATGTCCGCGCAGAAGCGCTATGTGCTCCCTGTGCGGGCGGGGGGGGAGCCCCAAAAGCGAAAGAGCGCACTCATCTCCCTGAGGCTAAGTGCAGCCTCAGGGAGATCGGCTCTAAATGTTAAAAACCTAAAAATAGAAAAATAAAATTTTCCTAACATGTCCCCTCATGTGACATTGTCATCTGAGTTGGGACATGTCCATAATTTTTACAAAAACTTTATTCAAATTTTTAAAAACCTACATGAAACCTCATCCCGCCCATGGATGATGTTTCATGTTTTTTCTAATTCGCACCGGGCCTCCTGGCCTGCCCGCCAGCCTTAAGGTTGGATGGGCAGGTCCTTTAATTACTTAATTGACTGTCAATGGTTTCAATTGGCCATTGACAGGTCGGTGGGCACGCAGCTGATTTCGCTGCGCCCCCGCCTTCCTGAAAATTTAAATGGGGCGGGGTGACGCCGGGAGTGCCGCCCGATGTCACCGCACATCATTTTACGTGTCGACCTTAACTGCATCCATATTTTAACAAAGAATTATATTAAATTGCTCTAACATGAGATCCCATTTTATCACTTAATCTATATCTCCCTAAATATTCCATCAACAGGTCCTTGAAAACTCATTCTAGAATTTCCACTTGTGGAGACAAATAAGGGCATTACATTTGCTACTCTACAGCATTCAACTATGTCTTATGTCAACATGGTTAAATGCTTTCCTGCTCACCTAGTGCCCCTCTGTTGCCAAAAAACCCCATCCTGACCTAGGCATGTACTTCAACTGCCATCCAATATTTCACTTCTCACTATCATCTACCCTTCCCTTCTTGAGATCCTTGAACATTAAGTATTGACAGTATAGAAAGAAGCCACTTGGCCAATCAGGTTCATACAGCACTTATGCACCACTCGAGTCTCTTCCCACCCCTCTTTGATTATTCCTTTATCCACAATGTGCTCATCTAATTTTCCCTCGAATGCATCACTTAATTTGCCTCAATTATTCCCTGCAGTACAGAGTTCCACAATGTAACCACTCTCTGGAAAATAATTTTCTTCTGAATTCCCTCTGAAAATATTAGTTTATGAACTTATATTTATGGCCCCTAATTCTGGTCTCCCCTGCAAGTGAACACATCTTCTCTATATTTACCCTTTCAAATTCTTTCATAATCTTCAAGAGCTCCAACAGGTCACCCTGCCTTACTGTTTTCTGGAAAAAAAGAGCCCCAAGCCTTTCAATCTTTCCCAATGGGCAGAATCTTTGGTATTGTTCTGGAAAATGTTTTCCATAGCTTCCCCAGTGTTAGTCCAACCTTTTCACAATCTGGAGGTGAGAACAACCGTTCAATGTTCCAAATCTAATCTATCCAGAGTTCTGGACAAGTTTAATATTATTCCTCTGCTTCAACATTCTGGCTGACTAGAAACAAACCTCATTGCTGTGTTTACCATTCAAGAGCCTTATTGATCTGTGTATCTGTATCCTCTTTTCCCCTACCCCATTTAATTGTGGCCTCTTCATTCTTTTTACCAAAATATGCCATCTCACACTTAGCTATATATTTTCATTTGCCAATCATATGCCTATTCTGCCAGTTCATTATTATTTTCCAGTATATTATTGCAGTCATAGAAACATAGGAAATGGGAGTAGGCTATTTGGCTCGTCAAGCCTGCTCCACCATTCAAACAGATCATGACTGATCATCTACCTCAATGCCATTTTTCCCCCACAATCCTCTTAGTCCTTGATGTCATTCATGTCCAAAAATTTATCAATTTCTGTCTTGAACATGCTCAATGATTGAGCTTCCACAGCTCTCTCGGGTAGAGAATTCCCAAGATTCACCACCCTCTGAGTGAAGAAGTTCCTCCTCATCTCAGTCTTAAACGGCCTGCCCCTTATTCTGAGACCGTGTCCCCTGGCTCTAGACTCACCAGTCAGGGGTAACATCCCACCCACATCTGCCCTGTCACGCCGTGTAAGAATTTTATAAGTTTCAATGTGATCACCTCTCATTCTTCGAAACTCTAGAGAACACAGGCCTGTTTCCTCAATCTTTCCCCATAAGAAAATCCTGCCATCCGAGGGATTAGTCTAGCGAATCTCTGTTGCTGTCCTTCTATGGCAGGTATATCCTTCCTTAGACAAGGAGACCAAAACTGTACATAATACTCCAGGTGTGTTCTCACAAAGGCTCTATACAATTGCAGCAAGACATCTTTGTTCCTGTACTCAAAGCCCCTTGTGATGAAGGCCAACATACCATTTGCCTTTCCAATTATTTTTACACCTGCATGCTAACTTTTCGTGACTCATGAACAAGGACACCCAGGTCCCTCTGGACATCAACACCTCTCACCATTTAAGAAATACTCTGCCTTTCCGTTTTTTTCGACCAAAGTGGATAACTTCACACTTATTCACATTACATTCCATCTGCCATGTTCTTGTCCACTCACTTAACCTGTCCAAATCCACTTGAAGCCTCCTTGCATCCTTCTCAGCCCACATCCCTACCTAGTTTTGTGTCATCAGCAGATCTGTAAATATGACATTTGATCCCCACATCCAAATCATTTATATAGATTGTGAACAGCTGTGGCCCCAGCACTGATCCTTGTGGTGCCCCACTAGTAACAACCTGCCAGCCTGAGAATTACCCTTTTCTTCTGCACTCTGTTTTCTATTAACCAATTCTCAATCTGTAGCAGTATATTACACCCAATCCCATGTGCTTTAATTTTATTTACTAACCTCCTGTGTCCTTACGAAAAACCTTCTGAAAATCCAAGTATACTACATCTACTGGTTCTCCTTTATCTATAATAAAAGTTACACTCTCAAAAAACTCCAACAGGTTTGTCAAACATGACTTCCTTTGCTTGGGTCCCTGTGAATAGAAATCCAGAAATTCAGCCTTTTGCCATTTTTAAAAAAGTGGACTTTCTGCTGAACCATAAAAGATGGCTGCGACCAGTCACATGAGCTACAAGAGCAAAAGAATTATTTTCAGCCTGTGGAATCTCGCACCTCATTGTACAGGCCCTTTGTAATCAATGACAGCAGAGGAATTACAGATGAACTGGATCCCCAACCTGAACTATCAAAAAAGAGAGAGATTGAAACTCATTATATCAGAAGAGATGCTAACTTGTCTCTCTCCTAAAGGCAGAATAATAGAATACTAGCCAAAGGCACAGAAACTGTTTGTTAAGCTACAATTAACCATTAATGGGCCATGTCAAGTGACCCAAGCCTCTAGCTTTTAGACAGTTTTAACATTACATCTTTGGCCTCACAGGCAGTATGCTGTTTGACATTCAATAGGTGAACCCCGCAAGCGGCATTTGGCTGAGTATGGCATCAAGGAGCTCTTGCAAAACTGGAGTCAATGGGAATCAGGGGAAAAACTCTACACTAGTTCGTGTCATACCTAGCACAAAGGAAGATGGTTGTGGTTGTCGGAGGTCAGTGATCTCAGTTCCAGGACATCATTGCAAGGGTTCCTCAGGGTAGTGTCCTCGGCCCAACCATCTTCAGCTGCTTCATCGATGACCTTCCTTCCATCATAAGGTTAGAAGTGGGTTTGTTGATGAGTGCACAATGTTCAGCACCATTTGAGACTCCTCGGATACTGAAGCAGTCAATATCCAAATGCAGCAAAACCTGGACAATATCCAGGCTTGGGCTGACAAGTGGCAAGTAACATTCACGCCACACAAGTGCCAGGCAATCACCATCTCCAACAAGAGAGAATCCAACCATCACCCCATGACATTCAATGGCATTACCATCACTGAATCCGCCACTAACAACATCCTGGAGGTTACCATTGGCCAGAAACTGAACTGGACTAGCCATACAAATACAGTGGCTACAAGAGCAGGTCAGAGGCTAGGAATCATGCGATGAATAACTCACCTCCTGATTCCCAAAGCCTTCCACCATCTACAAGGCACAAGTCAGGAGGGTGATGGAGTACTCCTCAATTGCCTGGATGAGTGCAGCTCCCACAACACTCAAGAAGCTTGACACCAGCCAGGACAAAGCAGCCCACTTGATTGGCACCACATCCACAAACATTCACTCCCTCCACCACCGACACACAGTAGCAGCAGTGTACACCATCTACAAGATGCACTGCAGGAATTCACCAAAGCTCCTTCGACAGCACCTTCCAAAACCTTGACCACTACCATATAGAAGAACAAGGACAGCAGATAGATGGGAACATCACCACCTGGAAGTTCCCCTCCAAGTCACTCACCATCCTGACTTGGAAATATCACCATTCCTTCACTGTTGCTGGGTCAAAATCCTGGACCTCCCTTCTTAACAGCACTATGGGTGTACCTACACCACATGGACTGCAGCAGTTCAAGGCAGCAGCTCACCACCACTTTCTCAAGGGCAACTTGGAAAGGGCAATTAATACTAGCCCAGCCAGGGAAGTCCACGTCCCATGAATGAATAATGAAAAAAAAAACTCCAGGCAAAACAACAGCCTACTCCTCGAAGTCTGTCTCCGCTGGAAAATTTCCTACCATCACCTGCTGAACTAACCCAGTCTGTGTGTGTACCTACTTCATCTGTGGTATCAGTACCAACTGTCAAGTGAACTTGACGACTCCAGTCTTCAGCCAGCTGAACTGTAGCTCCTATGTCAAAGAATTCCTCATTGGATTTGGACACTGGAAATCACGTGAACTAATATTAATTTCTGAGATTCTTGTACTGTAACTATCCATTGTTGTAAAGCTCTTTTTTATCCCTCCTCACTGTCTGTATAGTGCAGTGGGAAGTTGCAAACACTCCTTCAGGTTTTTGAATGTGAAATAAACTAATCTGAGTTAATCATAACGCAAGTTTGCTGTGGGTTATTAGTAAACTAGATTACAGAGGGTTTGGGAAAACATGTCACCGCATACTTTAAAAATAATACAAAACACTTTCTACTTACCAAAAGGTGGTGAGAGGAAATAAGTGCAGTTTGCCTGTTTCTCTCCTGTCCCTAACACTATCCATAGATCCATGTTGACTCTGCTCATTCATATCATTATTTTCAAAGTGTCCACTTATCACATTCCTTATAACAGACTAACATTTTCACTACTATTGATGTCAAACTAACAAGCCTGTCATTCTCAGTTTTCTCTCTCCCTCTCTTCCTAAATAGTGGGCTACATTTGCTACTTTCCAGTCTACAGGAGCCTTTCCAGAATCTATTGAATTTTGAAAGATTACCACCAATGCATCCACTCCCTCTGCAGTCACACCCTTGAATACTCTGGGATGTAGATTATCAGGCACAGGGGATTTATCAACCTTCAATGCAATTAATTTTTCAAGTACTACCTCTTGAATTTCTTTCCATTCCTTATTTTCACTTGATTGAAACCTTTAAGATCCTGAGGGGTCTTGACAGGGTGGATGTGGAGAGGATGTTTCCTCTTGTGGGAGAATCTAGAACTAGGGGTCACTGTTTAAAAATAAGGGGTCGCTCATTTAAGACAGATGAGGAGAATTTTTTCCTAAGGGTAGCAAGCCTTTGGAGCACTCTTCCTCCAAAGGTGGTGGAAGCAGAGTCTTTGAATATTTTTAAGGCAGAAGTGGATAGATTCTTGATTAACATGGGGGTGAAAGGTTATTGGAGGTAGGCAGGAATGTGGGGTTGAGGTTACATTCAGATCAGCCATGATCTCATTGAACAGCAGAGCAGGCTCGAGGGGCGGAGTGGCCAACTCCTGTTCCTAATTCGTATGCTCCTTGGATCCCTAGTCTTTGAGAGATTTTCTGCATCTTCCTCTAAGACGACAGACAAATTATAGTTTAGTTTCTCTACCATTTCCCTAATCTCCATCATAAATTACCCTGTCTCTACCTGTAATGGGCCCACATTTGTCCTTGCTAATCTTTTCCTTTTCACATGCCTAAAGAAACCTTTACAGTCTGCCTTTATGCACTAGCTTGCATTCATATTCTCTTTACCTTTTTTAAAAAAAAATCTGTTTCTTGGTCATCCTTTGCTGGATTCTAAATTGCTCCCAATCACTGGGCTTACTACTTTTTCTGGCAACCTTACAAGCCATTTCCTTTGATCTAATGCATTTTTAACTTCCTTTGGTTAGCCACGGTTGATTCACCTTTCCTTTTGGGTTTTTGTGTCTTAGAGGAATGTATATTTGTTGTAGACTATGTAATACTTCTTTAAATACTAGCCATTGTTTGTCCACCATCAAATCTAAGTGCATTTTCCCAATCCATCATCGCCAACTTGCCCCTCATACCTTCATAATTTCCTTTATTCAGATTTAAGACCATAGTTTCAGAATGAATTATATCACTTCCAAACTTGACATAAAACTCTAAAACATATTATGGCCACTATTTCCTAATGGCTCCTTTAGAGCAAGGTTATTAATCGGCCCTTTCTCATTAGTTAATACTAAATCTAAAATAGCCCGATTCCTAGCTGATTCCTCAACGTAATGCTCCAGAAACCCATCTCGCACACACTCGAAGAATTCATCCTCCAAAGCATGGGTGCTAATTAGGTTTACCCAGTCTATATGTAAATTGAAATCACCTGTCATTACTGTATTACCCATGTTACATGCAGCTCTAATTTCCTGATTTATACATGCCCAACATTACCACTACAGTTTGGTGGCCTGTAAACAACTCCCACCAATGTTTGCTGCCCCTTGCTGTTTCTCAGCTCCACCCAATCCACCCAAACTGATTTGACATCTTGATCCTTTGATCTAAGTTCCTCTCTCATTAATGTACTGATCTCGTCCTGTATTAACAGTGCTACTCTACCTCCTTTACCCCTTCGTCCATCCTTCCTAAATGATGAATATTCTCAAAACTCAATATTCAGTGCCGAGTCACAGTCACCCTGTAACCACGTCTCCGGAATGGCAATTAAATCATACCCATTCACTTCTGTGTGTGCCTTCAAATCATCTACCTTATTGCAAATGCTGCATGCATCCAGATAGAATGCCCTTAAATTTGTCTTTTTAAAATATTATTCTGCATTTAATCCTATTTGATGCTTGCCTTCATTTCGTATAGTTTCTAATTTGGCTTATTACTTTTCTACTTCCTATTAGCAGTTTTGCTTCCTTCCAACCCAAGCTCCCTCTCAGGTTCCCATTCCCCTTGCCAATTTACTTTAAACCCTCCCTAAAAGCACTAGCGAATCTCCATGCAAGAATGTTAGCCCCGGTCCTGCTAAGGTGCAACCTGTCCAATTTGCACAGGTCCCACTTGCCCCAGAACCAGTCCCAATGCCTTCAAAATCTGATGCCTTTCTTACACAAATTCTCCAGCCACGTGTTCAATTGCTCAATCCTCCTATCCCAATACTCACAAGCACATGGTACTGGGAGTAATCTGGAGATTACTGCTTTTGAAGTCCTACTTTTTTTATTTCTTTCCTAACTCCCTAAAATCTGCTTTCAGGACCTCAACCCTCTTCCTACCAATGTAGACCACTATCTCTGGCCATTCACCCCCTTCCCAAAGAACGTCCTGCAGCCGTTGTGACATCCTTGACCCTGGCACCAGCGAGACAACATACCAACCTGGAGTCATTTCTACAGCCACAGGAACGCTTGCCTGTTCCCCAAACTAACGAATCCCCTATTACAATTGCCCTTCCACTCTTCTTTCTCCCTTCCAATGCAGCTGAGTCACCCAAGATGCCACAGACTTGGCTCTTGCTGCATTCCTCTGAGGAACCATTGCTTTCACTAGTATCCAAAATGGAATACCAGTTAGTGAGCGAGACCGACTCAAGCGACTCACGCATTCCCTGCCTGGTTCTCTTAGACTGCCTGGCGGTCACCCATTCCCTCTCTATCTACACACTCCTAATCTGCGGTATGACCATCTCCCTAAACACGCTATCCACGCGGTTCCCTGCCTCACAGACGCACCACAGTGACTCCAGCCGCTACTAGAGTTCCGAAACCCAGAACTCAAGCTCTTGCAGCTGTTGACACTTCTTGCAAACGCATTTTCTAGGGCACATGGTGACCACGACTTCCCACATTCCAATCATCAAGCTGCCCTGCCATACCTTAACTTTACAAGCTATTTGTTATAAGTAGAATAACTTACCAGTTACTCACCAATCAGCCTCTTCCAATTGCAATGCAGTAAGAACCAAATACTGGAGGGTGAAAACCTTCCTCATTCAAACTCCTAGCTTCTCACTCAGTTCAAGCCGCACTGTTCCTGCTCTGTATTAACTATATTCAGCCAACTTGGTGTCAATCGACAATGTTGAAATTATACATCAGATTTGAGTCCAAGTCATTTACATACATGGTGAACAACAGTGGTACCAGCATGGATCCTTGTGAAACAGCATTTCTCACCATTTGTCAATTTCAGTAACTAATTTTAACCCCCTATTCTGTTTTTTGTTTTGTAGTCAGTTTGCTATACATTCTTCTACCTTCCCCTGACTCCATATGTTCGGATCTTGATCTGAAGTCTACTATGCAGTACCTTATCAAAAGCTTTTTGGAAATCCAAATATATTACTTTTACTACATTCCACTTATTTTAACTTGTTACTTCATTTAAAAAAAATCAATATGGTTCGTTAAGCATGACCTTCCTTTTTGGAATCTGTGCTGACAGCTCTATAATACACTGTAACCTCTCCAGTCCAGAAATCTGAAATCCAGAAACACCAGCAGTCCCAATTTTTTTTCAGCTGAGGGGTCGTTGAGATTGCTTTTGGGGGTCACAATCTTCCCCTCCTCCAAGGTTGCAATGATGCCTGTGGTGACGACCCAGTCCGGAGGTTCAGCAAGGGCTGCCGGTGAGCCCAAAGGGTTCTTTAACCTCAGGAAACAATTAGATCTGAATACTGTACTGGTCTGGGATGTTGTGTGCTGATTTGGTGCAGGCAAAGATAACTCAGTGATTGGCTCATTTGTCTGGGCTGTGTGGGAAAAGCCATGTGTTCATGCGGTTGAGCTGGGAAGGCAAATGGCAGCTTCAAACTTTGCTCATCTGCCTGCCATACAAGCTCCTTGCTGTGGGCTGGCAACACTGTCTCATAGGCACTGGAAGCTAAGCCAAAAGTGGGGGAAGAGGGGCTGATTACAGAATATATGGGGAGACAAACTGATTGTGCGCATGCTTGAGTGCATGCGTATGCAGCAAAAAAGAGAGAGAGAGAGAGAGAGAGAGAGAGAGAGAGGGGGGGGGAGGAGGAAGAGAAAGAGAGAGAGAAAAAGAGAGAGAGAGAGAGAGAGAGAGGCTGGTTACTGTGTGTGTGGGGGTGGAAGGGGAGAGGGCCAATTATAGGAGCATAGGACTTAGGAGCAGGAGGAGGTCATTCAGCCCTTCAAGCCTGACCTGCTATTCAATTAGATTGTGGCTGATCTGATTGCGGTCTCAAATCCACTTTGCCGTCTGCCCCCCACAGCCCTCAGGTGCGTCTGTGCCTGTGTGGTAAAATTGGGTCACAATGGAAAATAGTTTGGGAAGCAGAGAGTACAGATTATTTAACAATTTGAGATAACTGCAGCTGTCTTCAACTGTACGCTATGAATGCATTGGGGTTTACAAGCCTTAAAGAATATAAAGAAGTGTATTGCTTAACTGCTGACAATGCTCAATTTTATTCTGGACCCCTATGCATTGGTGCATCAGCCCAAGTGTTCAAACAAATTGATTTGAAAATGTGTACTTGTGTAGCTTTACACCACTTATGGCATGTTTTATGTCTCAGGTACGTACTCATATCCGGTTAGGCATTCTAACATTATTCTATAATCCAGAAAATTCTGAAATCTAGAAATGCCTTGGTTCCAAGCATTCTGGACTGGAGAGGTTATTGTGTATTTTCATTTTCTAGATGCTTTACTATTACATCTTTGATTAGGGTTCCGTTCTTTAACCTACCATCACCATTCGCAGACAATTAAACAATTAACTGCAGGAAGAGGATTCAAATATATCCCCATCCTGAATGAAGGGGGAGGCCAGCGTATCAGAGCAAAAGAGGACACTGAAGCATCTGCAACCATCTTCAGCCAGTAGTGCTGGGTGGCTGATCCATCTCAGCCTCCTCCTGAGGTCCCCGGCATCACAGATGTCAGTCTTCAGCCAATTCGAATTATTCCACGCGATATCAAGAAACGGCTGAACACTGCAAAGTCTATGATCCCTGACAATATTCCAGCAATAGCACTGCAGACTTATGCTCCAGAATGAGCTGCATCCCCAGCCAAGCTCTTCCAGTACAGCTACAATATTAGCATCTACTCAGCAATGAGGAAAACTGCCCAACTAAGTTTAGTGCACAAACAAAACCAGGAAAAATCCAATTTGGCCAGTTGTAACCCCAGTCTACTCTCGTTCATCAGCAAAGGTGTCGTCAGTGCTATCATGCAGCTCTGACTCAGCAACAGCCGACTCACTGACTCAATTTGGGTGCCACCAGTGCCACTCAGTTCCTCACCTCATTACGGCCTTGGTCCAAACAAAAAAGCTGAACTCCAGGGGCAGGGCACTTGACATCAAGGCAGCATACATCCAAGTGTGGTAAAGAGCCCTATCAAAGCTGAAGTCAATGGGAGTTAGGGAGAAAACTCTCCACTAGGTGGGAGTCATACCTAGCACAAAGGAAGATGGTTGTCGTTGTTGGAAGTCAATCATCTCAGTCCCAGGAGTTCCTCAGGGTAGTGCCCTCGGCCCATTTTCAGCTGCTTCAATGACCTGTCTGCCATCAAAAGGTCCAAGTAGGGAAGTTTGCTGATGATTGCAATGTTCAGCACCATTCACGACTCCTCCGATACTGAAGCAGCCCATGTCCAAATGCAGCAAGACCTGGGCTGACAAGTGGCAAGTAACATTCACGCCACACAAGTGCTGAGCAATGACCATCTCTAACAAGAGAATCTAACCATCTCATTTGTCCTTCAATGGCATTACCATCACCAAATCCCCCATATCAACATCCTTGGTGTTACTAATAACTAGAAACTGAAATGGACCAGCCATATAACTATTATGGCTACAAGAGCAGTTCAGGGACTGGGAATTCTGCAGCAAGTAACTCACTTCCTGATTCCCCAAAGCCTGCCCACCATTTATATAGCACAAGTCAGAAGTGTGATGCTGCACTCTCCATTTGTCTGGATGACTGTATTTCCAATTTATTCAAGGACAAAGCAGCCCACGTGACTGGCACCCTGCCTCACCCCCCATCCACCACTGGTGCACTGTGGTAGCAGTGTGTACCATCTACACTGCAGCAATTCAACAAGGCTCCTTCGACAGCATCTTCCAAATCTGTTACCTCTACTGCTTTTAAGGAGGGTTATAGGACAAGGACTGCAGATGCATGGAACACCACCACCTCCAAGGCCCCATTCCAATCCACCATCCTGACTTGGAACTATACTGCCTTTCCTTCATTGTCACCAAGTCAAAATCCTGAACTCCTTTCCTAACAGCACTGTGGGTGCACCTATACCACATAGACCAAAACTGTTCAAGGTGGCAGTTCAAGGGCAATTAGGGAAACGCAACAAATACTGGCCTACTCAGCTATGTCCACATCCTGTGACATAATGAAAAAAAAGGGGGGTCAGATTTAGGTTTGGTGCAAAAGGAAACAGGAGCTCCTGGAGGCAACATGCGAGCTAGCTAATACAGCATAAAACCAGGAAAGTTGCATGAATAGCTCAGAGGTGCCAAAGAGTTCTTGTGGAAGTGGTCAAATCATGAACAAGGGTGTTATTGGTTGGTCAGTTGAAAAGGAACTCTGGAGAGGACCATTGTGACCCAAGGGAGAAAAGGGTTCATAGAAGTCTTCCTTGCTGATGACAATCGCACCAACCAAACTCAGGGGTGAAAGCCATTGTCAGATAGGACTCCTGGCCTACCCTACATGAATAAATAAGTGTATTGTGAAACTGTGTAGCCACATAAAGCCGTACATGCTGAAGGCAAATGCTTGCACTTGTTTAAGACATATCTTTGTTGATCGAAGATTTCAAGTGAAATTTTCCTTTTTATTTGTAGTATCATTTGCCCATTAGTTCATGTCTAATTTGCTTTAGTTCCGATTCATGTTTTAAGTAAAAGTTACTGTGAAATTGCGTTGCTAATTTCTTTGTTTGGGTGTTTTGGTTCAAGGCTCCCCCACATCATAACACATAAAAAAAAATCAACGCCCATGATCATCACAACCCCTTTAATGCACCGCTTCCTCCAGCATGCTGAATACAGATTGGAACCTCAAGTTATCATTTCGGCCATCTTGTATCAAAAATCCCACTTCCTAAATAAACTGTACCCATCCATTAATAGCTACAGTCTTAAAGTCTAAAGTTAGACTTCATAAAGTTAAAAATCTGAAATGCAGAAACTTGATAAACCATAAAAACTTTACAAAAATTACCAACACTTGCTTAAAAAGCTGGAACTATGCTCTGACTATCTAATTAAGACAGTTTGCTGCAAAAATACTTAAGGCTGTTAAAGTTAAGAACACTCCCAGATTTGACACTGTTGTTCAGAACAGCAAATTAATTTGAAGAAAAAGTAAATTCTTCCTAAATGGAGCTGACCACATGAAAATAGAAGAATAAACATTTGTAAATAAAGACAATGGTAAACCTTTCTGACAATAAGGGACCTGTTAACAAACTTCCATTTCACAACTGAAATAAAAGGTCAGATCAATCAAATAGAGGCCTTTCTTTAACTTCATAACCTGGTATTATTCCTAGAAAATTCTTTACAAGAAGTCATTCCCATCTTCAAAATAGATATTGGGAAAAGGGAAGGAGACAAACACACAAGTAAAAAAAACATCTTAAACTTGAAGAAAAAATGGTTAGCCAAAAAGAGAGAAAAATTAAGGAGCAGATAATAAGAGTGGAAATGGCTGTTTAAGTAAAACTATTCTTGATATATGAATAGATCACAATTATTTTTCAACAAAAGCCATGAATTAAAACCAACAAAAATTGATTGGCTGAGAGCAATGCAAGTTCCCTTAAATCTTCATCATTCTAAAGGCTAAAATGTCAATATGTTTCTGAATTTTGACAAAAGATATAACAAAAGACACAAACCTACACTTCCAGAATTTACCCACAGAAATTTTACGATAGTTCGGAGCTGGACTTGTGGGAAGGTTTTTCCGGCACCAATCAATCAGAAACTGCTTGGGAGATTTTCCTGTCCAACTTCGTGAAGTATAGTCAAAGTTCCGTACATCCTTTGGCTCATTTTTCGCTATAATAGCTACAAGATCAGAAAGTTAAAAAAAAACAGTATTGTGCGAAAAAAAGGCTAAAAATGTATTATATAATCACAGGTGTTATATTGTTCAGTTACTTACTTTCCTCTTTTAATTTTGTTGCAGATTCTTCCAGCAAAGTTAAGTTAAGGGCAGCTTCATGCTTATCATCATTAAGTCTGGCAGAGCTTTTGTCATTCTTCTTTAGATCTACCATCTTTATTGAAGGATCAAAAGCAGGATGTTTCTCCAACTGTTTAATCTCTACACCAAAAGTTAAAAATTTAAAATACAGACAATTTTATCCAAAGTACACAGCTTAAGGACACTTTAATAAATCCAGAAGTTCATTCATTTTCATGCTAATGCAAGACAAATGGAAAACTGCCAAACTCCAGCCAGGACAGTAATTCATAGAATTTGGCCTCATAAAAAACAAAATTTCGCAGGAACAATTCAGCAAAGTGCAATGTGCTTTGATGTTATTGCATCACTTATTTATGTCAAACTTTTTGATCAGTCTTGTTGCTCTTTTCTGTAACGTAATCTTACGGCATACAACCAAAATTAAACATGCCATTCTAATAAATATATATGCAAAATTTTAATATCACAACATTTTTAATATCTTAATTCCTTCCATACTGCAAAAGCAACATGTCAACAATTTCACTGAGGCTCTTTCTAAACCTACACTAATTCAACTTCACTTAATATAAACTTACATCCCATATTTTTTCAACCCAAAGTATCATTGGGTTGGAATCGGTATCTTGTGCCATGACCCATTAGTTATGATTTTTTTCTGTAACCTACAACTCAAAAATTTTTTGCACTGTTACTTGCTGCAATTGCGAGCTAATAACGGTGTGGCAAGGGCAACAGGGCATTTGGGAGCTAGGTGAACAGAAGGAAATCGCCTTAACCAAATGATAATTAAAGATTGAGAAACAGGAACAGTGGAGAAAAAAAAGTGGATAAATTGAAGTCAAATCAGATGCAAAAGGAGGCAATGAACAATTGGATTATAAGCAAGAGAAAAAAAAGAGACAAAGGAAAAGAAATAAAAAATGCCATTTTAAAAAATCTACAACAACATTTTACCACTTGAAGGAATGAGACTCCACAAATTATACTGTAGCATTTCTAAGCCAAAGAGGTTGATTGGCACAAGATTGACAATTATTGCTTCAATAAAAAAGGTGCTCGTGTTGTTAACTGCCAGACAATTATTAGTAAAGATTTAATGGGCAAATACCTGCACGCCAATCCAGTAAATGCTTAAAAATATCAGGGAGACTAAGGGCAAGACGCTGGTTGTCAAAAGCAAACAGCACTGCTGAGCAAATCAACCAGCAAATTCAGGAACTTTAGTTCTGATGAAGAGTCATTCGGACTCAAAACGTTAACTCTGTCTTCCTCTCCACAGATGCTGTCAGACCTGCTGAATTTTTCCAGCTATTTTTGTTTCAGATTTCCAGCATCCGCAGTGTTTTGCTTTTAGCAAATTCAGGAGGTTGGCAACTCATGCCTTATCTCTTAATCCGCTAAACCTGTTGCTCAATTTTCTCGTTAGTAACAATCCATGCTGTTAACGTGTTATATTTTTAGCAGGATTCAGTCCATTAACTCTTCTGCTATAGAAAGCTGGTGCTATGAACAATCCCATCAATTGTTGACATATGCACAAGGACAGTATTCCAAGAACATTATTAATATCTGCAGCCCAATAGCAATTGTAATCTCTAATGTTTGAAACAATGACTGTTAGATTTGTTATTGCTTAACTTAATATAGACACCAAAATTCCTAAATCACATTTTCCCTGTTGTTTGAATAATGCCATAGAATCTTTAACACCCACTGAATCAGCAGAGAGCCTTGTTTTTAAAAAAAAACAAACACCTCTATTATTGAAATCAAATAAATTGCATTTTAGAGGAGAGATATGCACAACTGTTCTACAGAATGCTTTCCTCCAGAGCTTCACATTTCAGAAATATTTTTTGACCAGTTTGGTTTCACAGCTAACCTGTGGCCAGATTATTTGTCAGAACAGGTTTAGTAAATTATTTATAATATTTCACAACTTTAAAATGTATTCCAGATTTCCATAATTTGCAACTGTGATTGTAATTAAATTTGCATAATCACAAGTATCATCTAATCTCAATTGCTAGTCCTCATCCTGTGAAATCTTATGATTTAACTTCTACAATGTCAAGATGTACATAATCTTCAACGCAAGGATCAGAAGTGATCAGAAAGCCATTTTTTGTCGGACATTATCCTGATTCTCACCCTTCCAGCACATGATTACTTTAATGGCATAACAATTAACCTTTGAAATTACTTTGATCAAAACTCTAGAACATCAGTTAAACAGAGGAACAATGTCCTTACCCTGTTGCAGTATCTTAATTCTATCACCTGCTTCTCTGTGAGCATGTTTGTTATTGCTCTGTTTAAAGGACAGAGCCCGCTCTTTGGTATCAAGTAATTTTGCTGTCAGTTCCAAGTAAAGATCGTTCTGTTGAATAAAAAAATGAAATTCACTTGAATTGCCATCAAAAGATCTTAAGCTTGTTGGCACCGCAATACTTCGTGTTAAACATATGCAATTATAGAGAGTTAGGAAATTATATTAAGAAAGAAGAAAAAGCATAAGGTCCACCTCTTCCAACTAACCAGAAGACTACTTCTCTGAAATTTCTCTTTTCCTGAGGGAGGTGAAACCACAGGAAAATTAACTCACTTAACTATTCTGTTACTTGATTTCAGACAGCACCCTATTAGGTCCCTTACAAATCACGGTCAAGGCTCCTGGGCTAGATAGACTAAGGAAAAGCTGCTTATTAAGGCATTATCAAACTTAATTATGATGTTTCCTGTGGTCAAATAGCCTGCTGACATTCACTTCACACGATACCATTATTGATATGAACTTGAGATACTTGAGGGCACTTGCCATTGACAGAACTGTAACCCATCAAGGGGTCTTTCAATATCTTCAAGGAGGAAGAAAATTATGAGAAAGAAGAAATAGAGGCAATTCCAAGATCCATCACCTGAAGATACTTACAAGGCAACTGCCTTATGTTTAACATTACAATCTACTATACAACTCAAATAAATTGCAATTTGGAAGAGATATTCATAATCTTAGAATACAGAAATATGCATTGAGAAAATATTTTTGACCAATTTGTTGTGATAGCTAATCAATGACCAGGCTAGTTGCAAGAACTAAACAAAATCTCTTATAGTTTGGTACATCATTCTAAACAGTTCACCAAATGTTTGATTTACTTTTTTCTGCTTTAAAGTGTACCTCAGATTTTGCCAGTTTGCAAATGCCATTGTAATTTAAAGTTGCTTGTAATAGCTCAACTTGCAGTACTACAGAAGAATGAGGAAATCAGACAACGTGTAAAGACTTCCATTTTCCAGTCAAATGAAGTTATTTTTCAGACATAAATACATTCCAAATTTGCTTCTTCAGCGAGGTCAAAATTACTTTTATACTCACTGGATCAAAATGTTCTTCCTTTTCAGAAGCCGCCTCAGGTATTTCATTACCCTGATCGCCATTGTCATCGTCACCGCTATTATTTGCTTTTTCAGCATATTGCAAAATCCATTCCTTCATGCTAACTTGTGTGCTTTGATTTTCGGCTGCCTATGAACAAGAGAATATCGCATTCAAGTTCCTTACCATTCACTTCAAAAATGTCAACCTTTTGTCTTTTACAAAATAATTAAGGAATCAGATATTTGTCTCTTACAGTACAAACACTGGAACTGAGAGAATATGACCATAAAAAACAGTTGAATGGTGACCTGATATCAGTATTTCAAATTATGAAACACTTAGATAGATTAGACAGCATGTTTCCACTTATAGGGAAGAGCAACCCTAGAGGTAAACAGCATAACATTCACCAAGAATGCAAATAGAGAATGCAGAGGAATTTCTTCACCAATAAAGAGTAGCGAGAATGCAGAACACACTACCACAAGGAGCAAACAAGAGCATCAATTGTTGCTAGGTCAGTTTATGAAGGAGAAGGGGATAGAAGATTTAGTTGACATTTAGATGAGGAAATAAAGGAGGAAACTTGAGCGGAGCATAAACTCCAGCACACACTGATTGGGCTGAATAGTCCATTCCTGTGTAGTATAGTTTACAAATAGTTCCATACTTAATTTAGCTAATAATTTATTTTTATTTAAAAAGCTAGATTCACACATTTAAGACAGCAAAATGCATAACAATTAAAAGCTGCACTTTCAGCAGTTATTTATTATTGATTATTTATTACTGATTTTTTTTAAGTATCTGTCACATCTTCAGAAAAACAGGCTGTTTGAAAAATTGCAATTGCCTAATAGGATGGGGCGGTTATTGGCTGGATTGGATTAATCTTGTATTTTGCATTCACAAAATACCTGGGCATATTTTACACATTGCCCTGTAGAAGAGGGTGGATCAGCGAGTGGTGCGGCTAGTTTTGGAGCACAAGTTTTCAGCACTACAGTAAGATGTTGTTGGGGCTCACATCCTTTGTTGTATCGGTCCTTGATCCTGCGTGAAGTGAACTAAAATGTCTGAAGGCTAGCAGTGATGGTGGGGACCTTTGGTGAAGACTAAGACAGATAATCCACTTAGCACTGGTGGAAGATAGCTGCAAACGCTTCAGCACTGTCTTTTGCACTGATATGCGAGGTGCAACCACCACTGAAGAGGATGTTCATGGAATTTCCTCCTCCCATCAGCTGTTTAATTGTCCACGATTCATGACTGCATATGGCAAGATGGCAGAGCTTTAATCTAATGCACTGATTGTGAGATTGCTTAGGTCTGTTTACAGCACACTGCTTGCATTTTTGAGCACACATGCAGATCTGTGCAGTAACTTCATCAGGTTGGCACATATTTTTAGCTATGACAAGTGCTGCACCTCTACAATCCTCATTGAACCAGGATTGATCCCCTGGTGATGGCAGAGAGTGAGAGAGATGCCAGGCCATGAGGTTATGAATTATGGTTGAATAAATTCTGCTGCTGTTGATGGCCCACAGCACCTCATGGATGCCCAGTTTTGAGCTGCTAGATCTATTCTTAATGTATCCCATTTAGCACAGTGCCAAACAACACCATAGACTCAGAGGGTTTCCTCTGTGTGACGACAGGACTTAGTCTCCACAGGAACTTGAGGTGGTCATTTCTACCAATATGATCATAGATGGAAATATCTGAAAAAGGTAGATTGCTGATGACAAGGTTAAGTGGATTTTTCCTTCAAATTCCTTCTCTCCAAATGATGCAGGCCGATGCTGGATGATGTGTCCTTCAGGATGCAGCCAGCTTGATCATTAGTGGTGCTACCAAGCCACTCTTGGCGATGCAAGCATTGAGATCCCCATCCCAGAATACATTGTGCCCTTACCACCCCCTCAGTGCTGTTTCAAGTGCAACAACCTTTGACCCAGAAGCAGTACAATGAAGAAAATTTGTTATTTTTTAAAGGTCTGCGGAATCTGCAATTGTGTTTTTTCAAGAATGTTTGAAAAGGATTTCAGAATTTGCATCAATTTTAAAGGGATCAACTGCAATTTTCTTGGATAAGTAGTAATACTGGTCCATGTGATATGGCGAATCTTGACCTGGAAACAGTCCCAGCAGAAAGCGAAGAAAGAAGCTACCATTGCTAAAAGGTGGATTTCTTCACTCTGTGGGCCTCCATTACCGTTAAAAATGCAGTTGCAGAAAATACAGTTTACAAAATTCTCTTCTGAATCATTCTTACAACTTACATAATATTTTTCATCAGGACAAAATGTAGTTTAGGTCCCAGTGTCATGGGTCTGCAACCCCCACCCACCTAAATGCTTCTCAATGCTGGTGGCAGCACTACAGCACTATACTGAACTGCCACCAGCACCCAACAGTACTACCCCACCTTTCAAAACTTCTAAGCAAATTGAAATAGTACACACTGCAGATACAAGACACTCGTGGTGGAAAAAGCAGCTTTCCCTGCAGCAGCTCGTGCAGCTCTACTTGACCTCACATCTTTTGCACATACTTCCCCTCACAACCATCTCCCCAATTCCCCTGAATCCAAAAGCCACCCCTGATGAATGCTGCCCTTCTACTTCCAAAACCTGGGATCCTTTCCCAATGCTCAGATGTCAAAACCACCAATATCTCCAAATGCCAGGACCGCACCCCTTCGTACTCTCAAAATTCCAAGACTGCTCCCCCAATTGTCCCAGAAAAATCTTAGGCCCCCTCTGTCAATGATTCCAGAACCCTTTTCCCTATAACCCAGTAGCCAGACCCAAAACCTCGCTTTCTAATGCTTCCAGAATCCAGGACTCCCTCAAGTAGTTCCAGGCCACAACCCCTTTCCCAATGTTACGAGATCAGACGGTTATTCCCAATACTGCCCTTAGTAACACTAGTTGGCACAATGCCCATCTTCTTACTAAACCTCTGACCCACCATGAGCAATGCAACAACAGATCTGCTAGAATGAATAGCTTAAGAGTTAAAAACGTTGAAGACTTGACAAACTGGCTAAGCTAACCCACTGGTTAACTTACAGAGCAGCACTTTCTTGCACCAATTTTGCCCCTCGCACAAAACCTCTAATTATGGACTATCGATCATGCATTTATCTTTGTCAGGTCATTTGTGATTGTTGCCCGAGACCAAATGTAATGCTGTGAAAACAATTTTATTGCCAAAACAAGCACTTTTGCCAAAAGATTAACAACTCTCAACTTTCCAAGCAACACTTGTTTTGTCTGACCGCACCATTTGCCATGCATCGAAGAAGGTTTCTAGATAACCCACTCAATGATGCTCAATCTGGGTTCCACCAGAGCCACTCAGCTCCTGACTTCATTACAGCCTCGGTACAAACGTGGTGAGGCGAGAGTGACTGCCTTAACCGAGCATGGTATCAAGGAGCCCCAGCAAAACTGGAGTCAGCAGGAATAGGGGGAAAAAGATCTCTCCTGTTTGGAGCCATACCTAGCACAAAGGAAGATGGTTGTGACTGTTTGAGTTCAATCACCACAGTTCTGGGGCATCATTACAGAAATTCCTTTAGGTAGTGTCCTGGCCCAATCATCTTCAGATGTTTCATCAATGACCTTCCCTCCATCATAAAGGTCAGAAGTGGGGATGTTCGCTGATGACTGCACAACGTTCAGCACCATGTTCAGCACCATTCGCGATTCCTCAGATACTGAAGCAGTCCGTGCCCATATGCAGCAAGACATGGGCAACAATCAGGCTTGGTATGATAAGTGGCAAGTAATATTCACACCACACAAGTGCCTGGCAATGACCATCTCCAACAAGAGAGAATCTAACCATCTCTCTTGGAGATAGGAACCTTTCCAGGATGAGGAATTTTGAAAGATTATGACCAACGCCTCCGCTATCTCTGCAGCCACTTATTTTAAGACACTAGATGCAGGCCATTAGGTCCAAGGGACTTGTCAGCCTTTAGGTCTAATAGTCTTCCTATCAAAAAGGATCTCACAGGGATAAATCTTTGCTGAGAGTTATTAAATATCTCCTTAAAGTCTGCCACTGCATCTCTCCAATCCTACCTTTTAACCAGCTCTGCCTTCATACCCTTATAGTTACCTTTATTTAGATTTAAAAACACGCCTCTTCCCTTCAAACTGATCATGTTATGATCACTGTCGCCGAGAGGCTCCTTTACCATGAAGTTCTGAAGTAATCCTGTCTCATTGCACATTGCCAGGTCTAGAACAGCCTGCACCCTGGTTGGCTCAAGAACGTTTTGTTCTAAGAAACTGTCCCAAATACACTATGAAGTAGTTTTCCAGGCTATCCTTGCCAATCTACACAAAGGTTAAAATTGCCAATGATTGTTGCGGTAACTTTCTTACATGCCCCATTTATTTCTTCCTGTATGCTCTGTTCCACAGTGTAACTACTGTTAGGAAGTCTATAAACTACTCCCACAATTGACCTTTTACCTTTCAGGTCTCTTCGCTACTCAAACCAATTCTACATATTGCTCTTGCAAGCTTGGGCCATCGCTCACTACTGTACTAATGACATCCTTAATTGACAGAACTACCCCACCATCTTTTCGCAGCTTCCTGTCCTTCTGAAACTTCAAGTACCCTTGAATGTTTAGGTCCCATTCGACACCACATGGACTGCAGTGGTTCAAGAAGGCAGGTCACCACCACAAAGGCAATTAGAGATGGGCAATAAATGTTAGCCTAGCCAGTGACACCCACATCCCAATGAATTTAAAAAAAATCATCCCAGCCTTGGTCACCTTGCAACCATTTCTCTGTAATGGCTTTCAGATCATACATATTTATTTCTTTCTGTGCTAACAAATCATCCGTTTTGTTATGAATGCTATGCGCATGACTTTTTTTTAAACCATTTTTGCAATTTCTGGTCTTATCTGCTGAAGCAATCTTAAGTTTGTAAAATCTGTCTCTTCCTGTCACTCTGGTTATCATTACCCAAATTGCTACCCTACTCAATTACCTTGCTGTTTCCCTTTGATTTACCACATCTCCTCTCACATGATCTCCTCTACCACCCTCGTGCCTCTCCAGCCAAGCAATGTCCCAAATCCTGGCACTGGGCAAGCAATACAGCCCTCTGGACTTCCGCTCTTGACTGCAGAGAACTGTTTCTTTCCCCCCTGACTATACTAACCCCAACAACCACTACATTCCTATTCACTCCCCCAATTTGAATGCCTTCTGATACCTTGATGCCATGGTCAGTTCACTCATCCATACAAGCTGCAAGGAGCTTGAACCTGTTGGACAATTGCAAGGGCTGAGGTTCCTCCAATCCTACCTTCTTTATCCCCTTACCTACCTCGCTCACAGTCACACCCTCCTGTCCCTGACCATGGACCAAATCAGATGACTATTTCTGAAGGGGCCTGACTATCTTCTGCAGTGAAGTGTCCAGGTAACTTTCCCCCTCTCTGATGCATCGCAGTGTCAGTAGCTTGGCCTCCAGCTCTGTCTCTGAGCTGAAGCCTGCAGACACTTACTGCAGATGTGGTTGCCTTGGATCACACTGGTGTTCTTCAGCACTTACATACTTCAGGTGCAACACATCACCTGCCCTGCCATCTTTGTGCATTTATTAAATTATAATTAATAAAATCTATAAATCCTAATAAGCTTTACTATTGCTAGTAAACCTTAAAACTAATTAAAAACCTTACCATTACTAATAAATTTCCCAAGTTTTGAAAAGTGAATGAGAAAAATGCTCGCCAACCACTTACCTGTTTCCCTGTGAGGTCACACTCGGATTTTTTCAGAATGCAGGCAGTCCATTGGACTGGCCTCACTCTCTCACTCCACTTCTGAACTGTGGGTCTGCCCAATACTCCTAATTCTCCTCTAATTCTTCTACCAATTACTTTACATCCATGCCCATGGCTTTTTAGCTCCCCTTTCACATAACAGCTCCATCTTATCCACTCTATTTTTTCTCTTCATAATTTTATGCACCCCAATTAAATCTCCCCTCAGCATCCTGTGTTCCCAACAATGATAAACCCATCCCATCCGATCTTTCTCAGATAAAATTCTCTTTTCCTGGCAACATGCTCAATCTCCTCTGAACCTTCTATAGTGCAATCATATTCTTCTGTGATGCAGTGACCAAAACTCATGGGGCACAGGCCAAACATATCAATTGTGGCAAGTATCACAAGTAATGTAAGCTATTAAACACTGGCAACATGCTTCAGTAGCAGTTTAATAAAGCTGAGATTGTTCAAGAGATGGACAGATCAAGCCACCAAAGGTGCATGACAGACCACCTACATATGAGCTTTGAATACTGTATCTGTGCCCCAAAAATTAAGCAACTCTTTCAACATCTAACAAATGTCATGTAAGTATCATAAGTTTCATAATGTTTTTCTGGTTTATTGTGAAGCAGGTTTATGGGGGTAAGTATAGTTGTGTCAATGTGTGATTCAATTACATTTTGTAGTCAAACAGAGTGCAAGCTTTAAATCAAAAGCAGCTAGGTGCTTGACAGACTAATGAGTAAACATGGATGCTGGCTTAGCATGTAAAGTATGAAGGGAATTAGCATCTTTTTTAGATAAATGAAGGGCTATTTGGATTTCAAAAGGATTTTAGTCTGTTTACAACTCGTCGGATAAGCAAGGCTAAGGAATGTGTTTATTTTTCCCCAAAGGTTACTGACAATATTGGCAACATGAAAGTTTTTATATTATGAGGAAGATACAGTTTCAAAGGCATATGGAACAATAGAATTTACATATTAAAAAGAGAGAAACATATATAAAGGAGAACGAAAGGTTGTGTCAGAAGGCCATGTAAGATCTAACAGGAGTGTGTGAAATAGCCTCAATGAAGCCTCCAGCATTTGTGCTCGAGTCTGCTGTCGCACAAAACTGGAGTTGAGGAAAAGCCATTTGGAATTCCACTGTCCAAGGTAGCGTGTTAACTTGAGTTTGTGTTAAATCTAAAATCTATTTCGGACCGTTGCCTTAAAGGGAGTATAACTGGGAATCAGATTAATTAGGAATTTTAGGAGTTATTATAGCAGTTGTAGTCTTATGTATGTGTTTGACATCTTTTATTTTGTTAATAAATATTTTAATTTTTTTTAAAAAAATCTCTAAAGGTCTTGGTGGACTTATTACTTCTGAATTTAGCGCACATAATAAATACAAATTGCAAAACCATTATGATAATGCAACCAAGCTTCCCTTGTGGGTTTGGTGCACCTGGTACACATCTGCCACATCATAACAATAAACACACACAGACACCACACATTAAATTCAGCAGTGATGAATTGGCCCTTTTCTTTTTCAAAAACAGAGGAAAATAGCAGCATACTGAATTAATAGTGCATTAAGATCACATCCATGAAGTAAGAACCGAGGTGCTGGGTTAGGGAGGGAAGGGAGATAAAGGCAGTGCGTCATCATCAGGCAAATCTCCATTCATTTTGCTAAAAACATTAAACCAACAAAAGATTCATATTCTCACCTTGGCCTGGGGCTTCTGATCACTCCTTTGACCCTCAGATACTTCATGTTTTGTTGCAGCTTTTATAGGCATCTGAAACTTGGGCTTCGTCTTAATCTCTTCTTGCTGCATTTTCTGACTAAATCCATCAGGTAACGTGTCTTGAATAAAAGTTACATGTCATTCTAAATTAATATCATCCCAATTCAATTAGAAATTATTCCAATTTAAATTATTGTAATGAATAACTGACAAGCACACATGATGCGTCACGGCATTAGGATATTAGGATTACATTCACAATTCCCTGCATACATAGCTCCTGAATGTAACTTGTCCAAAGGGACCTGTTGAACACAGACTCTATTCTTCTCCATAAGATCTTCTTTGCCTCCGGATATCCAGTTAAGTCTAGCAGAGTCTAGAAGTAGATTGCTCATCTACTGTTTTGACATAGCAGAAGACAGCTGGTCACAAGGGCGGTTGTAGGTCACAAGGGCATTTGTACAAAGTTGCAACCTCAGTGAATAGAAAGCACACATAATAAATAAAACAAAATATGGAATGAAACAGCCTAATTAGGGAATTTAACAGAATAATCACTTTGTTCAGTTCAATTTTAATTATAACCAAGGCCATTGTAATTGTATTGCTTAGACAAGATTGTGTGTGATTTGGAGGGGAAATTGTAGGTGCTGGTGTACCCATGCATCTGCTGCCCTTGTCCTTCTAGGTGGTACAGGTCACGGGTTTGGAAGATCTGAAGAAGCCTTGGTGAGTTGCTGCAGTGCATCTTGTGTATAGCACACACTAACTGTGCACCTGTGATGGAGAGTGTGAACATCTAAGGCGGTGGATGGGTGCTGATCAAGCAATCTGCTTTGTTCTGGATGGTGTTGAGCTAAAGTGTTGTTGCATGGGCTCACCAAGGCAAGTGAAGAGTCTTCCATCATATTCCTGACTTGTGCCTTGGAGATGGCAGACAAGCTTTGGGGAGTCCGGTAGTGAGCTGTTCACTACAGACTTCCCACCTCTGACCTGCTCTTGTAGCCACAATATTTATATGGTTGGTCCAATTAAGTTTCTGACCAATGGTAATCCTCAAAAGGTGCTGTTGGTCGGGGATTCACAGAGAGTAATGCTGTTAAAAGTCATGGAGAGATGCTTGCATTCATTGCTTTTTAATGGTATCTCAAAATGAATCAAACTTTCAAAAAATTTCAACCAATTTGCCTGCACCTCCCTGATGTACAAAGTTATATTATAAAATACTTGGGACTCCAATAATCACCAAATAACACTGGGAAATGCAAACTGAGTCACAACAATTGGACTATCCAAACAAGAGAAGCACTACATTATAGTAATTTGCCTTTCCTAAACTTCCAGTGCCTAACTAACCTTTTAACAATCTTTTACTGTTAGCCATTCTTTGCCTACAGTTTGTACAATGACAATTCCCACTATATCTAAGCACTACATGTTTTAACTGACCACCCTTTCACCATAAAGACAATGCAGAGGCACTGTAACCCCAAAGTATTTAAACAATGCGCCATTACCTTCACTACCACCAATTTCATTATTGACAACTTACATTTTATAAAATACCGCCTACTTTCCAATAGATTAGTTGTTTTAGTTAAGTAAAATATTTTCCAACTTGAGCCAATTACAAAATATTTGACTAGAATTTTGATCATGATTATGTGTGACAGCAAAGGTGACATTGTAAAGGTTAAGTTATGGTTAAGGAAATGGACCTTAGATGCATTTTCGTAAAAGACTATATTAGCAGATTTTATAAAGTGGTGCTTATTGCAAGTCAGATGATAGACTGTTATATAAGGAAAATATATTTTGGAATACAAAAGCAAAATACAGTGAATGTTTGAAATCTGAAATCAAAACAAAATGCTGGAAATAACGAGGTGGTCAGGTAGCATCTGTGGAAGGAAGCATTGTAGATCAATGACTTTTCACTAGGATTGAAGAGGGAACATTAATTTCTGGAAGCGAAAATGGCAAGTACTATTCATTCTTACCTATTCAGAGAAAAATCCACAACAAATGCTACAACAAATTTCTGTTCAAACAACTTACCATCAGGAAGATTTAAACACAACCAGTCCAAAGCAGAATGAAGGTCCCCACCATAAATGACAGTATTTTTCATGGCTTCTTCAATGTCCTCTGCACGAAAGGAAAATCCTTGCAAAGCTGTGTACAGGTCCTGCACAAGTAACAGTCAGTTAGTAAGTCCACTTAAACTTAGAACTATTCCATACCATTGCAAACAGCATGAAAATCAAATCTTACAATTAAATTGAACTTTTCATAATCTTGTGGTAATATTTAGAAATAAGTGTCAGAATTGAAAGGGACACCACGATTAAAAGATTAGATATTGTAAACTACAGAAGCAAACTTAGACTCTATGGGTCAAACTTCCTGTGAATCCCAAGAATGTTTTGCTGCCTTAAGCAAAGTTATTCCTTGCATAACCATCAGTAGACGACTAAAAGCCTGAATCTTCTGTTTTTGTAACAAACTTCCCACTTCCCTGCAATACTTACATCACCCATTTCCCACACAATGCAGTCATATTTGTCATTTTCCCCAAAGCACCAAACGTCAATATGCCATAAATACTCAACAAGTGTTTATAAACAGCACTTGACAATTAAATAAACCTGCAATTTGCTTTTGTGTCTTTCAATAACAAATCTTCTATGCTGCAAAAGTCTGTCTCAAGTTTCATCACAGCTTTCTTTAATTCAACAAACAATAACGTGACATCATGCCTGCAGTTGCCTGAAAGCTCTCAAGAAATTTTTTAAAAGTATGCCACTGGAAAAACGTAGGTTTGACCTTTTTCACTTTAACTCATACTGCCTTATAGTAATCATTTATATATTTTTTCCTATTGCTACTGATTTGACATCATCATAAGCTAGCAAACATAAGTGCATTAGTGTTCCCAGGAAGAAGAGGGGAATGTCATTGCTGGGACAGCTATCGCAAAGTTACAAATAAATTTCAAATTCAATGGCCTGCAACTTTGCTGCACTAAGTGCAGGAAAATCCCCTCATGTTTACAGAACATATCATTGCAGCTATTCACACATGCGATCATACATATTTATAGACATCTAGATAGGAAATAATTTACTTTGTATTAACTGCAAGCACAAACCAGACTCCCTGAAGCTCCTGAAATTCTACCAAGTGATGAGCAAAATGGCATTACCTGCAACTTTTTAGCTGTGAGCCTTCCAGAAATGGTTCCTGATTTGCTATGTTGCGTTTTGAATTGGTTGATCAACCTTATAATTTTTTGTTCCAGTTCAGGCTTAATGATCACCTTTAAGAAATAATTAATGTTAATTTTAGTCGTACTTCATTTACTAAGTGTTAACACATCAACAGGTGCATTTATGTGCCTCAAGAATATCTGTATTTCTTCCCCAGATTTGATATTGTTCCTTACAACATTCAAAGCACTTTTTAGCTGGTCTCCATAATTAAAAGGTGACCAGTACTATGTCAATGTGACAAGATATTATTTGGCACTGAACAATAAGTATATGAGAACACAACCTCACTATGAATGTCTGATAGCGTCATGCTGCAAACACAATATCTATACTTTCTGGAACAAATGTAAGTGCTTTACAGCAGGCTAATCATCTGTATTTTGACAGCAATTCTCCAGTGTGAGGAAATAAGGTAGCAGGGTATAGTCTGTTCTTTCACAACTAAGAAGTAGGACCTCAAAAGCTAGTAATTGCCAGATTACTCCCCGTGTCACACACTAGCATGTAAAGAATAGGAGCTTAGAGCAGATAAAAGCATGGCAAGAGGGTGCAGGGAGAAGGGCTTTAGATTCCTGGAACATTAGGAAGGCTTCTGAAGGGGATGGAACCTGCACAAACTGGGCATGTTATACCACAATAGGGCTGGGACCAATAACCTTTAGGGGCAGGTTGCAAGTTCTGTGGGAGAAACTTTAAACTAATTTTGCAGGGGTATGGGAACCAGGATATAGCATTAGAAAGGAGAAACAAGGTGTGCCAAGCTTTGGGAAAGACAGATAGCACTAAACTAAGAACTAGGGCAGGATATTACAAGGGGTCAGACTAAGAGGGAGTACACCAAGACCTAATTCAGTGTATACCGTGCATGCATGTAAAAGCACAAAAGCATGGTAAATATGGTTGGTGAACTGTAGCCATAAACAGAAACATGGCAATGTGATGTTGTGGTGATAACAGAGATTGAAGTCAATAAAAGGGCAGGACTAGGTACAAAATATTCCTGGAAATAACATGTTTAGAAGAGATAGGGAGGGGAAGGGAAGACCAGCGGATATAAAAAGTGGTGACCAAGCAGAACGAGACCAGCAACAGAAACACAAGAGACCAGTGGGTATAAAAGCAGCAGCAGAGCAAGGCCAACAGGTATAAAGAGCTAAACAGTTCAGAGCAGAGCGGTTGCATTCAATAGAAGAAAGAAAAAATCCAAGTATATCAGAGGAAAGCAGCTTAAGTGATGGGTTGGTATTTCTCTTTCTCTCTCTCTAAACTTAGGGCTTTGCTTCAGCTAGGTGGTGAGCAATTAAAAGTTTAATTGGACTAAGCATATCAGTATTTGTGCAAAACAGGCCTAGAGACAAAGTTAAAAACAAAAAGCTAAAAGCTACTACGGATGCTGGAAATCCAAAACAAAAACAGAATTACCTGGAAAAACTCAGCAGGTCTGGCAGCATCGGTGGAGAAGAAATCAGTTAACGTTTCGAGCCTTCACGGCCCTTCGGCAGAACTGAAGCATAGTTAGGAGAGGGGTGAAATATCACCCTCTCCTAACTATGCTTCAGTTCTGCCGAAGGGCCGTGAAGGCTCGAAACGTTAACTGATTTCTTCTCCACCGATGCTGCCAGACCTGCTGAGTTTTTCCAGGTAATTCTGTTTTTGTTTTAGAGACAAAGTACTAGTTTAAAAAAAAACTTATAACCAGATTGTAAAGGAGGATATAGAGGCTATTTATTTTAGATTTGTTCACAATTAGTACACCAATACCTCATTTTAAAGCTGATCAGTTCCTGAAAAACTACTAAATAAAGCAAAGCTATTTACATCAAAGAAGCATTCCCAATCCAAGACTTCCAGCCCCAATACCACACAAGGTTTAGTATTCACAGAAAACAATAAGATTTTGAGGGGAATTGATAGGGTGGATACCAGGAGAATGTCACCTCTTATGGAACAGACCAGAACTAGGAAAGAGTTTTTTTTTTTAAAAAGAGTAAGAGGTCTCTCAAGACAGATATGGGGAAATGTTTTCTCTCAGAGGGTTGTTAGTCTATGGAACTATTTTCCCCAGAAAGCAGTAGAGGCTTGGTCATTGAATTAATTCAAGGCTGAGTTAGATAGATTTTTGATAGACAAGGGAGCCAACGGTTATGTTCTGAGTAGCAGACAGCAAAGTAGAGTAGAGATCAGCCATGATCTTATTGAATGACAGAGCAGGTTTGAAAGGTTGAATGGTCTCCTCCAATGCTCCTGTAGCAGCTGATGGCTCTTTTAAACTTCTTTCTAAAGAAGGATCGTTATCTTCGAAGATTTTTAATGCTCCCTGAATTAGCCTGATAGCTTCTGATATGTGTTACAATGCTTATGACGCTTCTTCCTCGTATTAATTTTCCTCTGTTAGAGCTCACTTCTGCTCAAATTGCATCAGTTCCTTACTGGTTAATGCTTCACTGTGGGGCTCCAGCACTTCTCAATGCTAACTTGGTCCATTTCAGAAAATCCTACCTTGTTGGCCATAGCTATGCCTTGGCAAATGGATTCAAGTTGCTCATCACAGAAACAGTTGTGAACGGCTTCAGGGAAGATCTTCTGCCATACACTATATAGTTGACTGTTTTATCTCCTCCCCAACATTTGCCTCATTATTAATGGCCTAAACGATGTTGTAGCCACGTCCACATCATCAGCCTTCCTTCAATAATCTCCTGATGACTTATGCAAAACTCCCACATAGATGCCCCTTGAGCCTCCTCCATCTCCTCCCCAACATTTGCCTCATTGTTAATGGCCTAAACGATGTTGTAGCCACATCCATACCATCAGCTTTCCTTCAATAATCTCCTGATGATTTATGCAAAACTCTCACATAGATGCCCCTTGAGCCTCCTCCATCATTTGATAAGAACATCCTTCTTAATCTCATACCCTTAGATTCTTGGCTAACAGGAGAGTCAAACTCTATACTCAATGACCCTGACTCCACAGCTCTCTGGTAAAGAGAATTCCACAGGCTTGCTGCCCTCAAAAAAAAAAAAATTCTCATCTCAGTCTTAAATGGGAGTGCCCTTATTTTAAAACTGTGTCCACTAGTTCTAGTCTCCCCCACAAGGGGAAACATCTTCTCAGAATCCAGTCAAATCCTTTCAGGCCCTTATATGTTTCAATAAGCTCACCTCTCTTCTAAACTGCAATCGATTTAGGCCAACATATCCAACTTGGCGATTAACACCTTGATCCCTGGTTTGGTTCAAGAATGTGGTGCTCTTAGGGATGTACTCCACACGGACATGTTTGCAGAGGCCGTCCAGGTTTGAAAGATGTCCTGGGGCATCATCCAGAAGTAGCAAAGCTTTAGAAGTGATGTTCTGAGCACAATATTCCTTTACCCAGCTGGGCAAAAATGCTCTGAAATCCACTTGGGGGAAAAGAAACTGCCACCCAAGCCTTCTTATTTGTCCTCCAAATCACACAAAGGTGTGCCTTGCTGTAACCCTTCATTGCTTGTGGATTTTGAGTGGTACACGAGCAGAGACTTTACCTTAAAGTTACCTTCTGCATTGCCACCCAGCAAAGTCAACTGATCTTCAGCTGGCTTGAATCCTGGTGCTCATGTGGGCTATGGCTTCTCTTGACTCTATCAGCCCACTTAACGCTTGCATTACAACTTGATAATAATAGAACACTCACTTACTTGTTGCTTCAGGTCATTAAACAAGCTCAGCCTTTTCTTGGATAGTCATGTGATAACATACATGTTCCTTTGGTTCTAGTTCTCGATCCAAACACTCAATAATCATTCCAGACTTTCTAACATGCTGCACTAACTTCAGGTAATCTTTGCCGTACTTAGAGGAATTGCACTTTGGCCACTAACCATTATCTATGTTCTTCTTGATGGTGCACAGTCCTTAACAGAAGGCCAAGTGAACTTGCAATGGCAGTTGCCTTCTTACCATAGCCATCACCCGATAGTGCTTCTACTTTCTGTTCCGAAGCGATGGTATGCCTCTTCTTTTGGCGGTAGAGGAGCCCTTGCCATACAATGGTCATTTACTAGCCATCTTGCACTCACATTTTATAGGGTAAAATAACAAAGTAAAGAAACACCAGACAAAAGCACTATGGACAGAATGAATAGGGAATCCGATGCATTTTCCAACTGCGCAGCTGATCATTTGCATGTATGTAGCGTGTCGTGCACGTTGAATAGTGGCTTCACAAAATTTCCATTGGCATGCACAGATATTAAACTTGCCAGTTGCATCCCTTCTTGAACTCCCAGGGACATAGGCAGTTAACTGCCTGTTTAGGCACTTTCACGAGCTACCCAGCAACATGCACAGTTAGTTGCCAGGGGTGTGCCTTCTCCACAAGCCCTTGCACATGTACACAGCATCCCTAATGTAGTTGCATGCCTTTTCGAGCCTGGACATACGCACATAGTTTTTAATGTACTTGCAGACCTTCTCAACCACTGGACATTCGCTGAATGTTGTGCCCACAATACAGATATTTTTGGCAAAGTATGTTATAACAGAACTAGCTGCACGCAAAACAATTAAACTGACGGTAATTTTCCAGCTACATGATAATGAAACTACATTATGCATGACTACTTAAAGCAGGGTATAGCTGGATAAGCACTAAAAAACTAAAGCCAATTAGATAACTTCTGTGTTTAAATAAATCAGATCATATAAAATCTAAATGGAAGTGGATAAAACTGAAGTCATCCAAATTTTTCAAATTAAGGTTTTTTAGATAATAGTTAAGTAAAAACATATCAGTTAACCTCCCTACAAAGTGGCATAAGAGTGGCAGCTGATTAGTGAGTAGCTGGTGAGACTTATTTTTTAAGTAGCAAGTTTGATAGTCTAATAAATAGGGGTATGCAGGGCAGTTCAGACCCATTGAGTGCACATCTTGTTCCATTTGGGAACTCCAGGACACTGACCCAGATAACCACAAGTTTAGGAAGTGTTGTCAGCTGCAGCAACTTAAATTCTCTCTGAAACCCAGAGCTTAACAATCGCCCCTTGACGTTCAATGGAAATACCATCACTGAATCCCCCACTAACAACATCCTGGGGGGTTATCATTGACCAGAAACTGAACTAGACTAGCCATATAAATACTGTGGCTACAAGAGCAGGTCAGAGGCTAGGAATCATGCGACGAGTAACGCACCTCCTGACTCCCCAAAGCCTGTCCACCATCTACAAGGCACAAGTCAAGAATGTGATGGAATAGTCACCACTTGCCTGGATGAGTGCAGCTCCCACAACACTCAAGAAGCTTGACACCATCCAGGACAAAGCAGCCTGCTTGGTTGGCACCACATCCACAAACATTCACTCCTTCCCAATGCGCTATTGGGGACAGTTTGAACTAACTTGGCAGGAGTGTGGGAACCAGAAAGCAATATTAGTGAGGGAAACCAAGGTGCAGAGAGAATTGGGAGACACAAATAACACTTAAGTAGGAAATAGTAAGGTATTAAGTGGAATCAAAGTGAAAGGGAAAGTAATAAGTCTAAATTAGGTTTACTATGCATAAATGTGAATGCGCGGAGTGTGGTAAATAAGATTGGTGAGCTACGGGTAATCATGTGAGAATATGAAATTATGGCAATAATGGGGACCTAGATCAAAAAAGGACAGGGCTCGGTTCCACATATTCCGAGATACAAGGTGCTCAGGAAAGATCATTAAGAGGGGTAGCAAGTATTGATTAAGGAAAACATTACAGTGCTGGAGAGACAGGATGTCCTAGAGAGATCAAGGACAGAATCTATTTGGTTAGAGCCAAGAAACAAGAAGGGGATCATTACATTGCAGGAGCTATAGAATACTGTTAACGTGGGACTTAATTATCCTACTACAAACTGGGATAGTAGTTTATTGAGCAGAAAAAAGGATAAGGTTTCTGAAGTGTGCTCATGAGAATTTTCTTGACCTTACATTTCCCGCCCAGGAAAAAGGCATGGCTGGATGCAGTTTTGTGGTATGCACATCAATTGTCAGTACAAGCACCGTTAGAGAATAGGGATAATCATATCATAAGGATTAGATTAGCCATGGAAAAGGACAAGGAGCAATCTGGAGCAAGAAAACGGCATTAGTGGAAGCCAATTTCACTGGGTTGAGAACAGGTCTGTCCTGGGTAAATTGAAATCAAAGGTTGTCAAGCAAAAAAATGCAATGAAACAATGGGTTGCCATTAAAAAGATGGTTCCTGTACAGTTGAGGTACATTCCCATGAGGGGTACCATAGTCAGAGCTCCTTGAATGATTAAAGAAACAGAGCAAGGTCAACCAGGCTAAGGCTGAATACAGTAGCTATATTGATAATTCAATTGAGAACCAGGCTGAATATAGAAAGTTTGGTGGGGGGTGGTGGTGGTGGTGGAGAAATAAGTGAAAAAGGGGTCAAAAGACAAAGAGAGAGAATACAAAGAAAATGGCAACATAAAAAGGGAATAAAAAAATCTTCTACAGGAATATAAACAGTAAAAGGACAAGAGGAGTGGTGGGGTTGATTAGGGATATAAAAGGAGATCTACACATGGAGTTGGAGGGCATGGCTAAGTGCCAAATGAGTACTTTGCATCGGTCTTTACCAATGGAAGATGCTGCCAAAGTCATAATCGAAGAGGAAGCAATTGAGAAACTGGATGAACTAAAGATTGATAAAGAGGAGGTATTGTTAGAAAAGAGAGATAAGTTATATTTGTATTTGTGGGTGTTAGGAATGGGCTTTAGCTTTAATGTTTATGTTTAATTTGTATTTCTGTATCTGCGTGTTAAAAGGTCAAATTGAGTTTTAAATTCTCTTTAAAAGGTGCCTGCATTTCTGAGTTTTACGACTCTAAGCTAATTAAAACAAACACAAGAGTAGAGACACTGGGCTGTTGCCTAGCAACAGGGGTCCAGAGAGCCAGGTCCCTCCCACAGCCACACAGAAAGAAACTAGAAACAAGAGTTTTGATTTGGAAGCTGTTCAAGTTCAGTTGGTTTTGAAAGTAGCTGCCAGGAGACACTGGAACAAAGGTGACAGATTGCAAGTCCCAAACTAAAGAAAAGACCCCAAAATCCATTGGGAGTGGAACAGGAGAAAGTTCCAAGCAGACCTTCTAGTCAAAGGGAAGGGGAGTTACCTGGAAAAGGTCCTTTTCCTGAGTGAAGTTAAGAGTGAGGAGCAAAGAGAAAAGCTCCAAGCTTCAGGCTTAAAAAGACAAAAGCTGCAGAAAGCAGATTTAAAGCAAGAACAAATTACAAAAGGCAAGAAGGTCCAAAGAGACAGCTGAAGGTCTGTAACTCTTATGGGCATGTGAAGCAGTGGTGTACTGTTGACAAATGAGTCGCTGAGAATGTGTGCGTGGGATACAGCTTGAATGCATGTGGTGACCCAGGGGAGAGGAATATCAGAAGGAGAGTTTGAAACCCTGGAGATGAACCCTTTCAGAAGGCATGGGAGCAAGCATCTGTTCGGGAGAAGATTCAGAAGCGGGTTCTTAGAAGGTGAAGATTGGAAACCCTCATGTGAAGGACAGAGTTCAGTCAGACCTGTTGGCTCATGTTGGGACAAGCCCCTTTGTGGGGGTGGAGGGGGAGGAGTTGATGAGAGATCCATAGCATCTGATTGAGATGACATTGTCACTTGGTTTCGGAGTGTGTGTCTGACCGCAGAGTGCCTATCGGTTTACATGGACTGTGTACCTGTGAACATTAAAGTATAAGATAGGATAACACAAGTTACAAAACCTCAGAAAAAAGTATAGTTGTGGGTGAAGGAGTATTGAAATATAGTTCATCTTTTCTTGTTTAATAAATGTTTTATTCTTTTGTTAAAAGTTCATCAGCTGACTCCGATGGCTGCTCAGTGACCACTCTCCACATATCTAAACAAACAACTTAAAATTTAGGATCTATCAAGCTGGGCTCCAGGTCTGCACTGGAGTGCTGTTTCTGGCTGCAGTAGAGATCTTCAGTTGGAGTTAGGTGACTGAGGGAGTTTAAGGGTTAAATTCTATCTAAAGTCTAGTCTTTCTTTAATTTAGCAATTAACTAAAAGTTGCTGAAACAAAAACAGAAAATGCTGGAAAAACTCAGCAGGTCTAACAGCATCTGTGGAGAGGAAAATAAACAGTTAATGTTTCGAGTCCTTTTTTTAAAAAGTCTCTTTTATCTCCACAGATGCTGTTAGACCTGCTAAATTTTCCCAACATTTTCTGTTTTCGTTTCAGATTTTCAGCAACTGCAGTATTTTGCTTTTAGTTAAAAGTTGCTGTTAGGGTTGGAAGGTGAGTTTTAGTCCAGCGTTAAAACAGGGCTCACAGGCTCAGCTTGCAGCTGCAACTAGCTAAATCAGGTTTTCAGAGACTAGATTCAGAGAGTATAAAAGTGGGCCATCTTATTATGCTGACTTTGTCTGCACTGGAGTGCTGTGCTTGGCTATAGCAGACAGCTTCAGTTGGAGTTTGGTGACTGAGGGAGCTCAGTGAGAAGGGAGGAGGTGCTCTTTTCTTTATCTACCTTTGCTCAGAAAGAAGAGCAGTGGCCTTGGCAAGTAGGAACTGGTGATTAAAAATATTACACTTTTCTAATTTAAAATTCCTAAACTTGAATTTAACTGTGAAGTGCCAGGAAAAAAGGGAAATTTCAGGGCCAATATAATAAAGTAATATAAATAATCCAAAGTTGAATAAAGTTAATGTAAGGGAAGTAGAATTAAGACATGGCAGGGCAGCTCAGTCAAGTGGAATGCATGTCCTGTAATATGTGCAAAGTCATGGACATTACCAGTGTCCTAGCTGACCACATGCACAGGCAGTGCTGTCAGCTGCAGAGACTTGAGCTCCGGGTTTGAGAGCTTGAGCAGCGGTTGAAGTCATTGTGGTGCATCCGTGAGGCCGAGAGCTACATGGATAGCACAGAGTTGGTCACACCGCAGCTTAAAGGCCTGGGAGACAAAGGGAATGGGTGATCACCAGGCAGTCCAAGAGAAGTAGACAGGTAGTGGAGGAGTCCCCTGGGGTCCTGCTCACAAATAAGTTTTCCGTTTTGGAAGCTGGTGAGGGCGCTGGTTCATCAGAGGAGTCTGAGTCAGCGCCAAGTTTGCGGCACCACGAGCAGCTTGGCTGTACAGGAAGCAGAAAGAAGTAAGGAAAAGCTATAGTGATAGGGGATTCATTGGTTAGGAGAACAGACCGGCGTTTCTGTGGCTGTGGCTGTGGACGTGACTCCAAGATGGCATGTTGCCTCCCTGGTGCCAGGGTCAAGGATGTCACAGAGCAGCTGCAGGATATTCTTCTGGGGGAGCATGATTAGCCAGAGGTCGTGGTCCACAGTGGTACCAATGACCTAGGTAGGAATGGGGATGTGGTCCTGCAATCAGAATTTAGGGAGCTAGGTAGAAACTTAGCAAGCAGGACCTCAAATGTAGTAACCTCCAGATTACTCCCAGTGCCACGTGCCAGTGAGTACAGAAATAGGAGGACAAGGCAGATGAACAAACCGGACGGGCACCCAGGCAGAGCTGGGACCAGCATCCTTGCGGGGGCTTTTGCTAGTTCTGTTGAGGAGTATTTAAACTAGTGTGGCAGGGGGATGGGATCCCAGGAGTAGGAACAGATAGGTCAGATTCAGATCAGAAAAATGGAGGTAGAACATTAGCTAGGGACGTTGTGATAGACATGGAGTTACAGGAGAAGCAAAGTTTAAAAAGTGCCCAGCAAGGGAAATTGACGGGGTTAAACTGTTTATACTTCAATGCAAGGAGTATTACAAACAAGGTAGATGAGTTACGGGCACAGATAGACACATGGCAGCAGGATGTCATTGCTATAACAGAGACCTGGCTAAAGGAGGGACAAAACTGGCAGCTAAATATCCCTTATTATAGAGTCTTCATACACGATAGAGTAGGAGATAAAAAAGGAGGCGGGTAGCACTAATGGTTAAAGAATCAATTCCAGTTGTGAGAAGGGATGATATACTAAATGGGTCAACAAACAAGGATTTATGGATTGAGCTTAGAATAAAAAAGGGGCAGTCACACCACTAAGAGTATACTACAGACCCCCAAATAGTGAAAAGGGAGACAGAAGAATAAATATGTAGGCAAATTTCTGCTTGTAAGAACAAGAGGGCAATAATAGTAGGAGGCTTTAACTACCCAAATATCAACTGGGATTGAAACAATATAAGGGGCACGGAGGGAGAAAAATTCATGCAGTGTGTCCAGGAAAATTTTTTCAACCAATTAGTGACAAACCCAACGAGAGGAGATGCCATTCTAGACCTAGTCTTGGGGAACGAAGAAGGGTAAGTGGGTGAAGTGACAGTTGGCGACCATATCGGGGACAGTGATCACATTTCAGTTAGATTTAGCATTACCATGGAAAAGGACAGAGATAAGGCAGGAGTAAAAGTCTTGAACTGGGGGAAGGCAAATTTTGCAGAAATAAGGGATTTGGCTGAGGTGGACTGGACAGCACTGCTGGGGCATAAAACAGTGGAAAACCACTGGGAAGCACTAAAAAGCGGGATCCTAATTGTACAAAGTTGACATGTCCCCTACAAAAATAAGAGTGGCACTGCCAAATCTAGACCTCCCTGGTTGTCTAGAGGAATACAGGGGAAGACCAAACAGGAAAAAAAAGCGTACGATAGGCACAAGGAACTAAGCACTGCAGATAGCCTAGACGAATATCGGAAGTGCAGGGATGAAGTAAAAATGGAATTAAGGAAATCAAAGAGAGGGCATGAAAAAAGATTAGCAAGTAAAGTTAAAGATAACCCAAAGATGTTTTACCAATGCATTAATGCTAAAAGGTTAGTTAAGAAAAAAGTGGGACCTATCAGAGATGAAGATGGAAACTTGTATGTAGATGCAGAGGCTGTGGGAAGGGTTTTGAATGAATATTTTGTCTACATGTTTACAAAGGAAAGGGAGGACGTAGATATAGTAGGCCAGGAGGAACACTGCGAGATATTGGACGGGATAGTCATAGAGAGGAAGTACTCGAAGGGTTGAAATCCTTGCAGGTTGATAAGTCACCAGGGCCAGGTGGATTGTTTCCGAGGCTGCTGAAGGAAGTCAGGGAGGAGATAGCAGATGCTCTGAGGATGATTTTCCAATCTTCACTAGATACGGGGGAGGTACCGGAGGACTGCAGAAATACTAACGTAGTTCCATTGTTTAAAAAGGGATCAAAGGAAATGCCAAACAATTATAGGCCAGTTAGTCTTACATCGGTGGTGAGCAAATTAGTAGAATCAATCCTGAGAGATAGGATTAACTGTCATGTGGAAAGGCATGAACTAGTCAGGGATGGTCAGCATGGATTTGTTAAAGGAGGGTCTTGCCTCACAAATTTGATTGAATTCTTTGAGGAAGTGACAAGAAGGGTTGATGAAGGTAGTGTAATGGATGTTGTGTACATGGATTTTAGCAAGGCATTTGACAAGGTCCCACATGGCAGATTGGTCAGGAAAGTAAAAGCCTATGGGATTCAGGGTAATGTGGCAAACTGGATAAAAGGTTGGCTTTGTAACAGGAAACAAAGGGTAAAGGTCGATGGATGCCCTTGCGAATGGAAAGCTGTCTCAAGTGGTGTTTCACAGGGCTCGGTGTTGGGACTTTTGCTGTTTGTGTTATATATTAACGATTTGGACGTGAACGTAGGGGGCACGATTGGGAAATTTGCAGATGACACAAAGGTTGGCCGAGTAGTGGATAGTGTAGTGGATAGCCATAATCTCCAAAACGATATAGATGGGTTGATGGAGTGGGCGGTAAAGTGGCAGATGGATTTTAACATAGAGAAGCGTGAGGTCATACATTTAGGGAGGTCAAACAGTTACAGGGATTACAAAATAAATGGGAATATACTAAGAGGGGTAGATGAAGTGAGAGATCTTGATGTACAAGTACACAGGTCCATGAAGACAGCAGTTCAAGTAGACAGGGTTGTAAAGGCGGCATATGGAATGCTGTCCTTAATTGACAGAGGTATAGAATATAAAAGTAAGGATATAATGTTGGAATTGTATAAAACACTGGTAAGGCCACAACTAGAATATTGTGCGCAGTTCTGGTCACCACATTACAGGAAGGACGTAATAGCTCTGGAGAGAGTGCAGAGGAGGTTTACAAGAATGTTGCCAGGGTTAGAAAAGTGTAGCTATGAGGAGAGATTGGATAGGTTGGGGTTATTTTCCTTAGAACAAAGAAGGCTGCGAGGTGACTTGATTGAGGTGTACAAAATTATGAGGGGAATAGATAGAGTGGACAGGATAAAATTGTTTCCCTTGATGGAGAATTCTAGAACCAGGGGGCATAGATTCAAAATAAGTGGCAGAAGGTGTAGGGGGGACATGAGGAAGAACTTTTTTTACACAGAGAGTAGTGGGCGTCTGGAATTCGCTGCCCAAGTTGGTGGTAGAGGCAGAAACTTTAAACTCTTTAAAAAGTACCTGGATCTGCACCTTAAGTGCTGTAAGCTGCAGGGCTATGGGCCGGGCACAGGAAGGTGGGATTAGAAAGGGCACCTGGATGTCCTTGGGCTGGCATGGACAAGATGGGCCAAATGGCCTCCTTCTGTGCCGTAACCTTTCTATGGTTCTACGGTTCTATGGAATGCGTGGCTGGAAAGATGATGCAGGAGAGAGGGCTTTAGATTCATGGGACACTGGGACTGGCTCTGGGGAAGATGGCACCTGTACATGCTGGACAGGTTGCACCTGAACAGAGCTGGGACTGAGTTCCTTATGGGGCGTTTTGCTAGTGCTGTTGGGAGGGCCTTACACTAAACTCAGTAGGGGCTTGGGAACCAACAAAAAATATTAAGAGGGGAATACTAGGGTGCACAAAATACTGGGAGACACAGATAGCACTAGTATAGAGAATAGTAAGTTAATAGGTAAAGTCGGAGTAAGGGAGAAAGTAACAAAATTTAAATCAGAGTTACTATGTATCTATGTTCATGCATGGAGCAGAGTAATAAAATTGGGGAGTAACAGGTGCAGATTGCCATGTGGAAAAATGATGTTGTGGCAAGAACAGAGACCTGGCTCAAGAAAGGGGAGAACTGGGTGTCCCAGAGGGTTCAAGGACAGAATCAATTTGACTAGAGCGAAGGAACAAAAAGGGTGCAATTACATTGCTCGATGTAGTCTATAGACCGCCAAATACTGAGAAGGACTTAGAAGAACAAATCTGCAGGGAAATTACAAAGAGATGCAGGCATTATAAAGTAGTTATAATGGGCGAATTTGATTATCCGAATGTTGACTGGGACACTGGTAATGTAAAGGGCAGAGAGGGGCAAAAAGTTCCTAAACTGCATTCAGGAGAATTTTCTACAGCAGTGTGCGTCCAATCCAACAAGAAATGATGCACTATTGGACCTGGTTCTTGGAAATGAGGTGGGCCAAGTGGACCAAGTGTCAGTGGGGAGCATTTAGGATACAGTGATCATTGTTTTGTACGTTTTAGGATGATAGAAAAGGACGACAGGCAAATTGAGAACCAAAAGGAATACAGGAGGTCCAGAGTGGAGGTGAAAATGCATATTAGAGAAGCTAAGAAGGATTATGAGAAAAGACTGGCAGCCAACATAAAGGGGAATCCCAAAGTCTTCTATAGGCATCTAAATAGTAAAAAGGTGGTGAAAGGAGGAATAAGGCCGATTAGAGACCAAAAAGGGAATTCACACATGGATGAAGGGGCCATGGCTGAAGTATCAAATTAATACTTTGTATCTGTCTTTACCAAGGAGGTAGATGCTACCCAGGCCATGGTGACAGACAAGGAAGCTCTGTCACTAGAAGGGTTCAAAATTGATAAGGAGGAAGTGTTGAATAGACTATCAATAGTTAAAGTTGACAAGGCACCGGGACCGGACGGGGTGCTTTCAAGGATATTGAAGGAAATGAGAGTAGAAATTGCATGGGCACTGGCCATAATTTTTCGGTCTTCCCTAGACTCGGTGCTGCCAGTGGACTGGAGTATTGCAAACATTACACCCTTGTTCAAAAAAGGTTGGAAGGACAAGCACAGCAATTCCAGACCAGTCAGTTTAACTTCAGTGGTGGGCAAGATTCTAGAAACAATTATTCGGGATAGAATTAGTCATAGAAAAATATGGGTTGATAAGGAAGAGCAAGCATGGATTTCTAAAGGGGAAATTGTGCTGGAGTTTTTTGAAGAGGTAATAGAAAAGGTCGATGAGGATAATGCTGTTGATGTGGTGTACATGAACTTTGAAAAGGCATTTGACACAGTACCACACAACCAACTTGTGAGAAAAGTTATTGCTCATGGAATAAAAGGGACAGTAGCAATGTGGATACAAAACTGGCTGAAAAATAGGAAGCAGAGAGTAATGGTCAATGGATATTTTTCGGGCTGGAGAAGGGTTTTTAGTGGAGTTCCCAAGGGCTCGATATTGGGACCCTTGCTGTTCCTCATATCTTGGTGTGCAGGGGACAATTTCAAAGTTTGCAGGTGATATGAAGCTTGGGAGTGTTGTGAACTGTGAGGAGAGGACATAGGCAAGTTGGTGGAGTGGGTAGATAGGTGTCAGATGAAGTTCAATGCGGAGAAGTGTGAGGTGGTGCATTTTGGTAGGAAGAACATGGACAGACAATATAAAAAAGGGTGAAATTTTGATGGGGGTGCAGGAGCAGAAAGACTTGGGTGTATATGTGCATAGATCATTGAAGATGGCAGGACTGGTGGAGAGAGCAGTTAATAAAGTTAATAGGGGCATAGAGTACAAAAGCAAGGAGGTTATGCTGAATTTATACAAGACACTGGTTAGACCTCAGCTGGAATATTGTGCACAGTTCTGGGCACCATATTATAGGGAGGTTGTGAACACATTGGAGAGCGTGCAGAAGAGGCTTACAAGAATGGTTCCAGGGACGAGAAACTTCAGCCATGAGGATAGATTGGAAAGGTTGAGGCTGTTCTCCTTGGAGAGAAGGCAGCTAAGAGGAGATTTGATAGAGATGTTCAAAATCATGAGTGGGCTGGACGGTATATAGGGAGGAGCTGTTCCCACTCGTAAAAGGATCGAGAATGAGAGAGCACAGATTTAAAGTGATTTGCGAAAGAAGCAAATGAGATGCAAGATAAACTTTTTCACACGAGTGGTTTGGGTCTGGAATGCAGTCCCTGGAAGTGCGGTGGGGGCAGGCTCAATCGAGGCATTCAAGAGGGCATTAGATCATTATTTGAATAGAAACAATGTGCAAGGGTACAAGGAAAAGGCAGGGTAATGGCACTATGTCATAATGCTCATTTGGAGAGCCAGTGCAGACATGATGGGCCGAATGGCCTCCCTCTATGCCATTAAGATTCTGTTCCACTCTGGGATCAGGCTTGTCCGGGGTAAGCTTAGCTGGGATCATAACAGTATTAGAAAGGCTGGCTGTACTTCAAGTTGGGAAGTAACCAGGACTGGGTGGGATGTACTGGAGCATGCCAAGGGTGGAATGATTAATGGTGAAAATTGCATCATCTTCCAATCCTCCTTAGATACAGGGGTGATACCAGAGGACTGGCAAATTGCAAATGCTACATCTCTGTTCAGAAATAGGTCTATGAATAAACCTAGCAAATGCAGGCCAATCAATTTAACTTCACTGGTGAGAAAGGATTTGTCCTTGATTACCGTTTTTCAAATTAACAGTCACTTGGGCAATTGTGAATTAATTAAGGAAAGCCGCCATGGATTTGTTAAAAACAAATCACACTGAGCTAACTTGAGTTTTTTGATGAAGTTAAACAGAGGATTCGAGAGGATAATGCAGTTGATATGGTGTACGTGGACTTCCAAAAGGCTTTGATAAAGTGCCATATCCTAGGTTTGCCAGCAAACGTAAAGCCCATGGAATAAAAGAGACAGTGACAGGAAACAAGGGTAGCAATGAATATTTGTTTTTCAGGACTGGAGGATGTTATTAATTGGGGTTTCCTAGGGGCTGGTACGAGGACAACTGCTTTTCTTGACATGTGTTATTGACTTACACTTGGGTATACAGGGCATAATTTCAGAATTTGCAGATGACACAAAACTTGTGAGCACTCAGTGAGGAGATAGTTAGGACATAAAACAGGCTGGTGGAATGGACGGACATGTGGCAGATAACGTTTAATGCAGAGAAGTGTGAAGTAATTCATTTTGATAGGAAGGACAAAGAAAAATGATTTTAACTTTAAAGGATACAATTCTAAAGAGGGTGCAGGAGCAGAGACCTGTGGGTATATGTGCACAAATCATTAAAGGTAGCAGGGCAGGTGGGGAAAATGGTTAAAAAGGCATTGTCAGGCTTTAGAAATACAGACATAGAAGTTATGATGAACCTTACAAAATACTGGTTCTGCCTCAACTGGAACATGTTTCCAATTCTGGGCAATGCACCTTAGGAAGGATGGGAAGCTTTCACAGTGCAGAAGAGATTTATAAGCATGGTTCCAGGCAAGAGGCACTTGAGTTATGTGGATGGATTGGAGTCACTGGGGTTGGTCTCCTTAGAGCAGGATGAAAGGAGATTTGATAGAGATGTTCAAAATGAGACGACCAGACAGAGTAGATAGAGAGGAAATTATGCCCACTGGTGGAAGGGCCAAAAGCCAGAGTGCACCAATTTAAGGTGAATGGCAAAGAACCAAAAGCGACAGGAGGAAAATTTGTTTTTATACAGCAGGTGCTTAGGATCTGGAATGCACGACCTGAGAGGGTGTGGAGGCAGATTCAAATCAGGGCTTTCAAAAGGGATTTGGATAAGCTACTGAAGAGAAAAAAACTGCAATCCTGCAGGGAAACGATGAGGAAGTGGGATGAGCTAAACTGTGTTTGCAGACAGCCAGCATGGACTCAACAAGATGAATAGCCTGCTTCTGCACAATACTAGGGAGATGGTGGCATAGTGGTAGTCACTAGACTACTTAAACAGAGATCCAGGCTGATGCGGAGGTCATATGCATTTCAATTATATAATGATCCAATAATAATATATTAATTCAATTAATAAATTTGATCAATTCACAAATGTAATTGAAAGCTAGTCTCAATAATGGTGACCATGAAATTATCAATTTTTGTAAAGCACTAATATCCTTTAGGAAAGTAAATCTGCTGTCCTTACCTGGTCTGGCCTACATGGGACCCTAGACCCACAGTGAATTACTCTTAACTGCCCTCTGAAATGTACCAAATCTAAATGTACCAAACCGCTACAGAAGAGACTACAATGGTTCAAGAAACAGCTTACCACCACCACCTTCAAGGGCAATTAGGAATGGGCGGCACATGCTAGCCTTGCCAGCGATACCCACATCCCATGAAAAAAAAAATTATTCTTCTATGATTCAGACCTAAACTGGAATGTAGACTATTCATGCAAGGACTTATTTTTCTTTCTGCTGGAAAGATTGGCTATCAATAGGTTCTTTATGAAAGCAAGTTCACAGCATGGACGTTTCCATAATTTTTCTCTAAATTAGTCTCAGAGACCAGTAAGATACAGTTGGCGTGACAAACATAAAAATCACCAATGTATAATAGGGTTGGAAGACATGTTTAGAGAATGCGTTCCAAGTTAAAGCTTAGGTTAGATGGGATATCGACGTCGACACAAAATACAGCAAGTTCTATGGCATGGAAATGCATTCATTTCCAGATACGTAGTCTAAATTGTTAACAAATACAGCTGCAAAACTGAGATTAACTACTTCCCCAGCAAAGAACAGCAAATCAGATCTTGCAGAGCAACAAGTGGGCATGATGGAACTACACGGATATACACCTGGATGTTTCCTGTCCATTTTAGTCATCAGGTTTTCATATTTTAAGGGAAAAAAAAATAAAGGAATTTTGAAGTACAAACCACTTGATATGAACAGAAGCACTGCAAATAAATTTTTTTTCAAAAATCTTGCAAATACATCACAGCATATGATCACCTTAAGAATGGATCTATCCAAATTTCCAGTAGTACTCAGTTCATTTGTGGAGGATGCGCCAAAGCTATATGTCTTTGGACCTAAAAAGTATAGAAAACTAAATTAGTTGAAATCTGAAAATATGGTCCAGTGGCCCAATACAGTATCATGAGCAGTTAATGTAATGTAGAGCAGCGTTCCACCAGAGATAAAATTGCAGAAAACAGTACATCTAGTACACATTTCTTGTCTGTCACATTAATTTACAGTCACGCTTTTCAAGGGTAAATTTTAAAAATGAAGGAATTTATCAAGAATACAAAATACTGGGATCAATGTTTGCAGCTTCTCAATTAATGTTGAATAAACTCATCCAATATATGATCAGTTAGGCTTTCAATCTTAAAGAGACATATATATTGATATTTTAGCAGCAGAGTAATGATTCTATCACACAGTATAAAGTTCCTGTTCTCATAAAAGAACACATGCACCAATTTACCACGTAGTGTCATAGAAGCTTTGAGGGTTTCATATATTTAAAGAGTTCCCAACATATGTTTCAATGTGTGCTATCAGTATATGAGAAGAAATCTTAAAATTGAGCTAAGATAGAACCTGAAGCTATCCAGCACATGCTAACCCTCAAAACTTCATGACCAGAAAGTGAGCAATCTCAATTTATGGTTACTTATTCCAATTACATCTGACCTTGAGTCAGCCCATCTTAAACACAGTCCCACCCAAGCAGCAGAACAAGTATGAATTAAATGATATGCTACTTGTGTCATCATTGCAAAGCAACGCATCAGCCAATTTATGGTGGATTTAGAATTCCAAAACTCAGGATGTCACAAAACACTTCACAGCCAATGAAGTACTCTTGAAATGTACCCTCCAAACCCCACGACTTCCACCTCCTAGAAGGGCCATGTCAGCAGATGTATGGGAACACCACCACCTGCAAGCTTCCCTCCAAGCCGTACACCATTGTGTCTAAAAGGAGAAGATGGTGGTGTAGTAGTAATGTCACTGGACTAGCAATCCAGAGTGTGAGGTTGATGTTCACCAACTGGTGGAACTTAAATTCAATTAATAAATCTAAAATTAAAAGCTAGTCCCAGGAATGGTGACCAAGGAATTACCACAGATTGTCACAAAAACCCACCTGGTACATGTCCTTTAGAGTAGAAAATCTACCATCCTTACTACAGCAATGTGGTTGATTGCATCACTGCATATGACTACCTTATTTCCAGTGGTATTCAGTTCATTTCAAATGGCAGAGCAAACCACTCATTTTTACCAAACCACTACAGAAAAGTCAAAAAGGAACAAAACCGGACAGAGCACCTGGCATCAGCTGAGGCATTGGAATATCCATGCCTACACAACAAAATACCTAGCCCTCTTGACCTTGCAAAGTCCAAACATCTAGTCAACTGATAGCCTAACATCGCCATAATCACCGAATTATACCTTACGACCAATGTCCCAGCCACCACCATCTCCATCCCTGCAGCTGGGACAGAGTTGTTATAAAGATTGCAGCACAATGGTATACAAGAAACCTTAGATTCTGGAAAAGTCCCAGAAGATTGGAAAACTGCCAATGTAACACCCTTATTCAAAAAGGGAGGGAGACAAAAAACAGATAATTATAGGCCAGTTGCTTAACATCTGTCATTGGGGAAATGTTGGAGTCTATTATAAAAGATGTAATAGCAGAGCATTTAGAAATACATAATATAACCAAGCAGAGTCAGCATTGCTTCATGAAGGGGAAATCAAGCCTAACAAATCTATTAGAATTATTTAAGGTTACAAGCAGGATAAATAAAGGGAAACCAGTAGATGTAATATATTTGGATTTCCAAAAGGCATTCAACAAGGTACCACACATAAGGCCACTTGATAAGAGCCCATGGTGTTGGGGGTAGTATATTAGCATAGATAAAGGATTGGCTAACTAATAAGAGGCGGAGAGTTGAGATAAGGGGGGAATTTTCAGGATGGCAACCTGGAACTAGAGTGCCACAGGGATCAGTGCTGGGGCCACAATTATTTACAATATATATTAATTACTTGATGAGGGAAGAGAAAGTACTATCGCTAAGTTTACAGATGACAAAAATAGGTGGGAAGGCAAGCAGTGAGGATGACACAGAATCTACAGAGGGATATAGACAGGTTAAGTGGGTGGGCAAAAACTTGGCAGATGGAATATAATGTGGGAAAATGTGAGGTTATGCATTTTGGCAGGAAGAATAGAGGAGCTGAATATTAATTAAATGGAGAAAGACTGCAGAAAACTACAGCACAGAGGGATTTGGGAGTCCCAAAAAGCTAACATACAAGTAGAATAGGTTGTCATGGAGATATTAATGTACATAATGTTATTGGAAATTATTTTAAATAGGCTTGTAGTAAGGTTGGTGTCTCTGGATATGTCTGTGTGTGTCTTAATTGGATTAAAGTTAGCTAACCTAGGTGCTTTGATGTATAGTTTTGAGATGTTAACAGTAAGGTAAAAGGGCACATTTTCATTTTAGTTGAATAAACCATTCAAAGACTGGCGGTGAAATCTTGCACCTAGCTAGAAGACTCCAAGCAATAGGTTTATATTACTAATAAAATTGGTACTAAGAAAGAGGTTTTATTGTTAGAAGAGGAGGAGTTTAAAGGGCCTGGTGATACAATGAGAATTTACATTCAAAAGAAAGGCTAGGTATATACAGAAGAGTTTTTTGTGTGACAGAGGTAAGCCACCTATAAGCCTGCAAGCATCTGCAAAGGAACCAAATTGAAAGGGAGCTCATTTTGAATTCAAAAGATAAAATGTGCTTTGTTTGGTGTCTGTTTAAAGTATCTGGGTTATGGTTGCCTTGGGACATTTTAGGAGTGATGAGTTTGGGGATTTGTTTAATAGTTATGGTAGTAATTTGTAGATCTGTATGTGTTTAATACCTTGTAAAATTAATAAATGTTTAATTTAATTTTTAAAAAAGCCTCTGGAGGCTTGGTGGTTTCATTTTTGAATTCAGAGTTGCATCTCAAACATACCAATTGAAAATATAGGTTATGACAGTTGTTTAAAGTTTCCCTCTGGGATTTTAAATAACTCAGCCTTTACCAGCTGCTGTGTCATTAGGTAATAGGGAAGGCAAATGGAATGTTGGCCTTCATTTCAAAGGGAATGGAGTATTAAAAATAGGGCAGTCTTGCTAAAACTATACGAGGCACTAGTTAGACCACACCTAGAATACTGTGAACAGTTTTGGTCCTCTTATCGAAGAAAAGATATATTGGCATTGGAGGAAGTCGAGAGAAGGTTCACTAGGTTGATCCCAGGTGTGGAAGGATTTTCTTATGAAGAGACTTTGAGTAGGTTAGGCCTGTGCTCATTGGAGTTTAGAAGAATGAGAGGTGACCTTACTAAAACATATAAGATTCTTAGGGGGCTTGACAGGGTAGATGCTGAGAGGTTGTTTCCCCTTGTGCGAGGGTCTAGGACCAGAGGGCATAATCTTAGAGTAAGGGGTTGCCCATTTAAGACAGAGATGAGGAGGAATTTCTTCTGAGGGTAGTAAATCTGTGGAATTCTTTACCACAGAGGACTGTCGAGGCCGGGTCGTTAAGTATATTCGAGGCTGAGGTAGACAAATTTTTATTCAGCAAGGGAATCAAGGGTTGTGGGGAAAAGGCAGGAAAGTGGAGTTCATTCAGATCAGCCATGATCTCATTGATTGGCAGAGCAGACTCGACGGGCCGAATGGTCTACTTCTGCTCCTATGTCTTACGGTCAATCATGAAGGGGTTGCCCTGTGAGTCCACAATATTGACTCAGGACCCCACAAGGTCTCATGGTGGCAGCTCAATCACGGGCAAGGAACCAACCTGATTACCAGCTACTACCATCCTCAGCTTATGAAATCAGTACACCTCCATGTTGACCCCGCTTAAAAGAAACGCCAAGGGTGGCCAGGGCACAGAATACATTCTGGCTGGGAGACTTCAATGTCCATCATCAAGAATGGCTTCGTAGTACCACGAAAGACCGAGCTGGCCAAATCTGAAGAACCTGGCTGCTAGACTGGGTCAGCAGCAGATGCTGAGGGAACCAAGAGGGAAAAACCTACTTGACCTCATCCTCAGCAATCTACTTATCATAGATGTTTCTATCCATGACAGTATTGGTCAGAGTGATCACTGTACAGTCTTTGTGGGAGCAAAGTCCTGTATTCAGAATGAGGATACCCTCCATTGTGTTGTGTGGCGCTATCACTGTGCTAAATGGGGTAGCTTTCAAACAGATCTAGCAACTCAAAACTGAGGCGCTGTGGGCCATAAGCAGCAACACAATTGAATACAATCACAATCTATAACCTCAGGGCCCAGCATATTCATCACTCTACCATTAACATCAAGATGGGGGATCAATCCTGGTTCAATGAAGACTGCAGAGGAAGGCATACCTAAAAATAAGGTGTCAACCTGGTGAAGCAAAACACGACTACTTGTGGGCTAAACAGAAGCAGCATCTGATAGACAGAGCTAGATGATGCCACAACCAATGGATCAGATCCAAGTTCTGCAGTCCTGCCACATCCAGTCGTGAATAGTGGCAGACAATTAAACAACTAGCATACAACAAAATTAGGAGTCGGCCACTCAGTCCTTCAAGCCTGCTCTGCCATTCAATAAGATCATGGCTGATCTAATTGCAACCTCAACCCCACATTCCTGCCTACCTCCAATAACCTTTCACCCCCTTGTTAATCAAGAATCTATCTATCTAGCTCTGCCTTGAAAATATTCAAAGACTCTGCTTCCACCACCTTTTGAGGAAGACTTCAAGACTCACTGCCTAGATTTCTCATCTGTCTTAAATGAGCGACACCTTGTTTTTAAACAGTAACTGGAGGAGGAAGCTCCACAAGTGTTCCCATCCTCAATGATGGGCGAGCCCTGCACATCAGTGCAAAAGACAAGGCTGAAGCATTTGTGACCATCTTCAGCCAGAAGTGGCGAATGGATCATCCATCACCGCCTCTTTCCAAGAGAGATGCCGGTCATCAGCAAATTTTATTTATTTCATATGATACAAAGGCTGAAGGCACTGGATGCTGCAAAGGCTGCTTGCCCTGACAACATTCAAGGTGCAGTACTGAAGGCTTATGCTCCAGAATGAGCCACACACCTAGCAAAGCTGTTTGAGCAAAGCTAAAACAAGGGCATCCATGCAGCAATGTGAAAAATTGCCCAGGTCTGTCCCATCCACAAAAAGCATGACAAATCCAACTCAGTGAATTACCGCCACATCAGTCCACTCTTGATCATCAGCAAAGTGGCAGGTGTCGACAGTGCTATCAAGCGGCACTCACACAGCATTAACCTGCTCAGTGACCTTCAGTTTGAGTTCCATCAGGGCCACTCAGTTCCTTACCTCTTTATAGCCTTGATCTGCCTTGAGGGACAAGAGCAACAGATTAATGGGAACACCGCCACCTGCAAGTTCCACTCCAAGCCACACACCACCCTGAACTGTAACTATATTGCCGTTCCTTCACTGCTGCTGGGTCAAAATTGTGGACCTCCCTCCCCAAAACCTCAATCAGCAAGCTTGTGTTGAGGATAATGCTTTCCTGCAGATAGCTGGGTGGAAGTGAGATGTGAGATGTCTGTGTTGACTATGGGCTCGCAGATGGCTAGAACCCCTAATCTTAGCCTTACAGGCTCTTCCAGAGAGAGCACATTCGTTGCCAGCCAGCATTGGTGGTGGTGGATTGTTGGTTTGAGCAGCTGCCCTCAGTTCTTTCTGACAGCTCTTGTTAATTGTAAGGTCTTGACACATTTTTGATGAAGAATAGGCACTTGGGTCAAGATTCAGCATCTGCTTCCCATGTGATAATGTTCACAGAACAGACCTTCATGGAGACTTCAAAGTTGCCTTTGAAACATTTCCTTTGGCTCCCATGTAAACTCCATGGCATAGATCTGAGTAGAGCACCCGTTTGTACAGCCAAATTGGGCATTCTTACCGGGTCCCATCCATCTCAGTTGATGTGAGATTATCATAGCCTCAATACTTGGCATATATGCACCTTGAAGGATTTGTTCTTTGTCCTCCGAGTGATTCACAAGGTCCTTCTAAGAGTGTATTCGTGTTGCTCTGGGAGCTTGATATGGTGTCTATAAGTTGTCCAAACTTCAGCATGGTAGACAAGTGTCGGGAAAACTACTGCCCAACAGACTTTGAGTTTCATGTCATGAGATAATAGATTCTCAAACTTGAGTACATAATTTACCATAGGCTGAGCTATTCTGTGGTCCACCTCTTCATCAATTTCAGCTTTGTGCGATAGCTTCCAGGACACTATGACAGCACTGTTGTAGCAGTTCTGAGGTGGCTCAGCAATACCCTTCTCAGGCAAACGGCAATAAAAGCTGCCCTTGCCAGGACCCACAGGGTGTATGGCAGTAACTCACAAGGCGACTGAAACAGTACCTCCCATTCTTGTCCCCATCCCCTCATCATCTCCATCCCCATCGCGAAGAGCAACATTAGAACATAAGAAATAGGTGGAGTAGGCCATTCGGCCCCATAAGCCTGCCCTGCCGTTCAATAGGATCATGGCTGATTTGCCCCAGACCTCAACTCCTCTTCTGTGCCAGCTCCTCATAGCCCTCAACTCCTCAATATTTCAAAAACCTTTACCTCCTCTTTAAATACTTAAGTGATCTAGCCCCCACAACTCTGGGGGTAGAGAATTCCAGACATGCACTGCCCCCAGAGAAGAAATTCCTTTGCATCTCAGTTTTAAATGAATGCCCCCTTATTCTGTAACTAGTGGAAACATTATCTCAACATCTACCCTGTTAAGCCCCCTCAGCATCTTGTATGTATCAATAAGATCAACCGATCAATCTTCTAAACTCTAATGAATAAAAGCCTAACCTGTTTAGCTGTTCTCGATAAGTCAACCCCTTCATCCCAGGAATCAGTCCAGTGAGTCTCTTTTTGAACTGCCTCCAATGCCAGTATATCTTTTCTTAAATACAGGGACCAAAACTACACAGTACTCCAGGTGCAGCCTCACCAACACCCTGTACAGCTATAAAAGACTTCCCTATTTTTAAACTCCATCCCCCTAGCAATACAGGCCAAAATTCCATTTACCTTCTTAATTATTGCTGCAATTGCATGCTAACTTTGTGTTTCATGCACAAGAACACCCAGATCCCTCTGTGCTGCACTTTTTTGAGTCTTTTTCCATTTAAATAATTGTCTGCCTTTTAATTCTTCCTACCAAAGTGCATGACCTCACACTTTCCTATATTAAACTCCATCTGCCAAGTTTTTGCCTACTCACTCAACCCATCGATATCCCCTTGCAGATTCCTTATGTCTTCATCACAACATGCATTCCCACCTATTTTTGTATTGTCATCAAATATGGATACATTAGACTCTGCCCCCTCCTCTAAGTCATTAATACAGATAGCAAATAATTGAGGCCCTAGGACTGATCCTTGTGGCACTCCACTAATTACGTCTTTCCAACCTAAAAAAGACCCATTAATCCCGACTCTGTCTTGCGTGTGTTAACAAATCCTCAATCCATGCTAATACATTACCCCCAATACCGTGAGCTCCTATCTTGTGCAATAACCTTTTGTGGCATCTTATTGAGTGCCTTCTGGAAATCCAAGTACAATACATCTACCGGTTCCCCTTTATCAACTGTTTGTTACATCCTCAAAGAATTCTAGCAAATTTGTCAAACATGATTTCCCTTTCACAAAACCATATTGACTCTGCTTGAATGTGTTAAGCTTTTCCAAATGTCCTATTTTTTCCTTACTAATGGACTCCAGCATTTCCCCAACGACAGATGTTAGGCTGACAGGCCTATAGTTTCCTGCTTTTTGTCTCCCTCCCTTCTTGAACAGGGGCGTCACATTAACGGTTTTCCAATCCGCTGGGACCCTCCCGGAATCCAGTGAGTTCTGGAATATTTTGACAATGCCTCCACTATCTCTGCAGCCACTTCCTTTAAAATCCTTGGATGCAGGCCATCAGGTCCTGGCAACTTGTCTACCTTTAACCCCAATAGTTGGTCAAATACTTAAGTATTTAGAAATACACTTGCGATGCCATGGCATACAAGGCAATGGGCCTAGTGCTGGAAAATGGGATTAGAATAGTTAGGTACTTGTTTGATCAGCACAGACTTGCTAGGCCAAAGGGCCTTTTTCTGTGCTGTAGACCTCTATGACTCTGTCCCTCGTGATAGAGACTGTTACAAACTCTTTCCTCCCATTAGCTCCTTGCTTGTCTGATATCTTTGGGATGTTTATAGTGTCCCCCAATGTGAAGACCGATGCAAAATATTGGTTTCAATTATCTGCCATTTCCTTGTTCCCTGTTATCAATTCTCCAGTCACATCCTCCAAGGGTCCCATGCTCACTTTAGCCACTCTCTCTTTCTATATACCTGTAAAAGCTCTTGATGTTTGTTTTTCTATTTCTTGCCAATTTACTTTCATAGTAAATTTTCTCCCTCCATTAGCTTTTTAGTCACCTGCTACTGGTTCCTAAAAAGATTCACAATCCTCTGGCCAACCACTAGTTTTCACCGCTTCATATGCCTTAGTTTTTGATTGGATACTTTCCTTGACCACCTTTGTTAACCAGGGGTGGTACATCCTTCTCATCAAGTCCTTCTTTTTGACCAGGATAAATTTTTGCTGAACTTTATGAAATATTTGCTTAAATGTCTGCCACTGCTTATCCACTGACCTTCCCCTTAGTCTATTTTCCCAGCCCACTTTAGACAACTCTTTCTTCATACCTCTGTAATTGCCCTTATTTAAGTTGCGGACATTGGTTTGAGACCAGAGTTGCTCACCCTCAAACTGAATTTGAAATTCTACCACGTTGTGATCACTAATCTCTACAGTGTCCTTAACTATGATATCTCTTATCAATCCCACCTCATTACACATTACTAGATCTAAAATAGCCTGTTCCCAGGTTGGTTCTGCAATGTATTGCTCCAAGAAACAAACCCTGATGCACTCCACAAATTCATCTTCCATGTTACCCCGGCCAATCTGATTTGTCCAGTCAATATGCAGTTTAAAATTACCCATGACAATTATAGCGTCCTTCCACAACGCCATTATTTCCCAAATTATACTTTACCCTACAACGAGGCAACTCTTCAGAGGCCTATGGATGACTCCCACCCGTGACTTCTTCCCCTTGCTATTCCTTATTTCCACCCAAACTGATTCTGCAACATTATCAACATACAGCATCATCTCCGAGTCAAACTCCCCATTGCACATAAATGGCCCTTCTTCATCATCACTGGGTCAACATCCTGGACCGAGCAAACCCACCACCACCCACCCTACCCCTTTCCACAACCACACGAGGGGCAGAAGGTCAATCAGGAAACTTCTCGGTTGATGCAGCCCCGCTCACCACCGGAGTGAAAACTATAGCGCCGAGTGTGAAAGCTGTGCACCGAGTGCAGGGCCAGGGGCAATGGACAAGTCCATTAGAGAATGCACCGGCACTGGAACAGGAGAGAAATTCAGCTCCGCTCCCGTACAGCACCTTCTTTGGCTTTAACTTCCTTCGTGCTCGGTTTAGCAGTCGTTGGCCGCGGGATCTGATTTTGTCTATCAGCCGCAGGCTCGGCTCCGCCAGGGTGCTGGATCCGGGACGCCGCCGCGGCCAGCACCACCGCCTCATTTCGCTTCTTCTTCTTCTTTCCCCCCATTGAATCTCCCACGAGACACTGGAGACCGTTTATCACAGCCGCTCGCGCTCTCGGGTGGAATGGAACTGGTTAAAATACAGTACGCATGCGTTAATACCTGAACCCGGCGATCTGCAGGAAATGACATCAAAGACAATGGGACCATTGGTAAACGCGCAGAATTCCCCGGAAGTGTCGGCCTGATTGGCTGGTGTGTATTATAGATATCGTATTGGGTAGAATTCATAGCACAGGTAAAGACACTCGGCTCAACTAGTCTGTGTCACTGCGTATGGTCTGCAAGAGCCTACTTCCATTCTCCTTGGTCTCACCTAGTAGCATGATCTTGTATTAAGACCATAAAACGTAGGAGCAGAAGTAGGCCATTCGGTCCATCGAGTCTGCTCCACCATTCAATGAGATCATGGCTGATCTGATAATTCTCAACTCCACTTTCCTGCCTTTTCCCCATAGCCCTTTATTCCCTTACTGATTAAAAATCTGTCTATCTCAGCCTTGAATATACTTAATGACCCAGCCTCTACAGCCCTGTGCAGTAAAGATTCACTAAGCTCTGAGAAAAGAAATTCCTCCTCATCTCTGTTTTAAATGGGCGGCCGCTTACTCTGAGGTTATGCCCTCTGGTCCTAGACTCTCACACAAGGGAAAACAACCTCTCAACATCTACCCTGTCAAGACCCCTAAGAATCTTGTTTCAATTAGGTCACCTCTCATTCTTCTAAACTCCAATGAGTGCAGGCCCAATCTATTCGACCTGCCATCATAAGAACATCCTCCATCCCTGGGATCAACCCAGTGAACCTTCTATGGACTGCCTCCAATGCCAGTATATCTTTTCATAGATAAGAGGACCAAAACTGTTCACAGTATGCTCGGTGTGGTCTAACTAGTGCCTTGTATAGTTTTAGCAAGAGTTCCCCATTTTTATACTCCATTCCCTTTGAAATGAAGGCCAACATTCCATTTGCCTTCCCTATTACCTTGTTATGACACAGCAGTTGGTAAAGATTGAGTTATTTAAAATCCCAGAGGGAAACTTTAAACAACTGTCATAACCTATTTTTTTAATTGGTATGTTTGAGATGCCACTCTGAATTACATTTCCTATTACCTGCTGAACTGGTATGTCAGCTTTTTGGGATTCATGAATGAGCACCCCCAAATCCCTCTGTGCTGTAGCTTTCTGCAGTCTTTCTCCATTTAAATAATATTCAACTCCTCTATTCTTCCTGCCAAAATGCATAACCTCACATTTTCCAACATATTTCATCTGCCAAGTTTTTGCCCACTTACTTAACCTGTTTATATCCCTCTGTAGAATCCTTGTGTCATTCTCACCACTTGGCTTCCAACCTATTTTTGTGCCGTCCGCAAACTTGGCAACAGTACATTCACTTCCCTCAACTAAGTAATGAATATATAGTAAATAATTGCGGCCCCAGCACTGATCCCTGTGGCACTGCACTAGTTACAGGTTGCTGTCCTGAAAATGCTCCCCTTATCCCAACTCTCTACTATTAGTTAGACAATCCGCTATCCATGCTAATATACTACTCCCAACACCATGGGCTCTTATTACGTAGCATCATGTGTGGTACCTTATCGAACGCTTTTGGAAATCCAAATATATTACATCTACTGGTTCCCCATTATCTATCCTGCTTGTTACCTCCTCAAATAATTCTAATAGATTTGTCAGGCATGATTTCCCCTTCATGAAGCAATGCTGACTCTGCTTGATTATATTATGCATGCCTAAATGCTCTGCTATTACATCTTTTATAATAGACTCCAACATTTCCCCAATGACAGATGTTAAGCTAACTGGCCTAAAATTACCTGTTTTTTTGTCTCCCTCCTTTTTTGAATAAGGGCGTGATATTGGCAGTTTCCAATCTTCTGGGACTTTTCCAGAATCTAAGGATTCTTGGAAGATTACTACCAGTGCATCCAATATTTGTGCAGCTACTCCCTTTAATATCCTAGGATGCAACCCATCAGGTCCAGGGAACTTAGCAGCCTTTAGCCCCATTAGTTTTCCTTGCACTTTTTCTCTCGCGATAATTATTGTATTTATTTCCTCCACCCCTTTTGCCCCCTTGATTATTCAGTATTTTTGGAATGCTGTTAGCTTCTTTTACTGTGAAGACTGATGCAAAGTATTTATTCAACTCCTCTGCCATTTTCCTGGTTCCCCATTAATATTTCCCCAGCCGCATTCTCTAATGATTGACTTTGGCCTCTCTCTTCCTTTTTATATATTTAAAGATGCTCTTACTGTCCACTTTTATATTACTTGCTAGTTTACCCTCAAAGTTTATTTTCTCCCTCTTTTTTTTGGTTATCTTTTGTTGGTTTTTAAAACTCTACCAATCCTCTGGCTTACCACTAATCTTTGCCACCTTTTATGTTTTTTCTTTCAGTTTGATACTATCCTTAACTTCCTTGGTTAACCATGGTTGGTTTATCCCCTTCCTAGAATTTTTGTTGTGAGTCATGATCTATTTTCTTAAACATCTGCCATTGTTCATCAACCATCTTTTCTGCTAAACTCCTTTCCCAGTCGACTCCAGCCAACTCTGCCCTCATTTCTCTGTAATTACCCTTATTTAAGTTTAGCACAGCTGTTTCCAACCCATGTTTCTCACTCTTAAACTGAGTGCTAAATTCTACCATGTTATGGTCATTGTTTCCGAAGGGATCTTTTACTCTGAGATCATTTATTAAACCTGTCTCATTACACAGATCCAAAATAGCCTGATCCCTCGTTGGCACCACAACATATTGTTCTAGAAAACTGTCCCGAATACACTCTATAGATTCTTGCTTGTGTCTACCTCTGGCATTTTGATTTTCCCAATCCACATGAAGATTAAAATCACCCATGATTAATGTACTGCTTTCATACATGCCCACATTATCTTTTGATTTATTCTCTGTCCTACAGTATAGCTACTGTTGGGGGGCCTATAGACTACTCCCACCATTGTCTTCTTCCCCTTGTTATTTCTTACCTCCACCCATTTGGATTCCACATATTCTGATCCAAGATCATTTCTTGCTATCATACTTATTCCATCTTGTATTAACAAAGCTACCCCACCACCCTTTCCTTCCTGCCTGTCCTTTTGAAAAGTCACATACCCCTGAATATTTAGTTCCCAGCCTTGATCTCCTTGTAACCACATCTCCGTAATGGCTATAAGATCAGACCCATCAACCCCTATTTATGCTATTAATTCATTTATTTTGTTTTGAATACTATGTGTATTTAAGTAAGGTGCCATTAATTTTGCCTTTTCACCATTTTTTTCTGCATTTGACTCTATTTGCTGCTTTTTTTTAATGTTTATAAACTCTGTCCCTCCTGTCACACTCTAGATATCAATACCTAAATAGCTGCCCTGAAATGCCTCCATATCCTTTTGCTTTGTAAGCCTACATATCCCCTCTCTAGAACCCTCACCCCGCACCCTGGTGTTTAGTTTAAAGCCCCCTCTACAGCCCTATTTGATTCGCCAGGACACTGGTCCCAGCATGGTTCAAGAGAAGCTTGTCCCATCAGAACAGCTCCCTTCTACCCCAGTACTGATGCCAGTGCCCCATGAACTGAAACCCACTCCTCCCACACCAATCTTTGAGCTATGCATTTAACTCCTTGACTTTATTTACTCTATGCCAGTTTGCCTGTGGCTTAGATGGTAATCCTGAGATTATTACCTTGGAAGTTCTGCTTTTTCATTTTGCTCCCAACTGTTCAAATTCTTTCAGCAGAACCTCCTTTCTAATCCTATCAATGTCGTTGATACCAATGTGGACGACAACAACTGGATCCCTCCCCTCCCACTCCAATTTCCTCTCCAGCTCTGAGGAGATATCCTTAACACAGCCTTCGGGACTCACGCTCATAGCTGCAGAGAACAGTATCTATCCCCCTAATTATATTGTCCCTTACCATTACTACATTCTTACTACCTCCCCCCACTTGAATGGCTCCCTGGACCACGGTGCCGAGGCCAGTTTGCTCATCCTCCCTGCAGTCCCTGCTCTCATCCACACATCTTGCAAGAACCTCGTAGCTGTTGGACAGTTGCAGGGGCCGAGTATCCTTGGACAGAACCCCCTGGGTCCCCATACCTGCTTCACCTGCAGTCACACTCTCCTGTCCCTGGTCACAGACCAAGTTTGAATGACCCAATCTGAGGGGTGTGACCGCCTCCTGAAGCAAAGCGTCCAGGTAACTCCCCCCAATCCTTGACGTGACGCAATGTCTGCAGCTCAGACCGCAGCTCCTTAATTTGGATCTGCAGTTCCTCATTCGGCATACTCAATATTCAGGAACTCCAACACTCAAGGAATATTTCATTACTGATCTTCACCTCCATGTGAAATTGATGCATTTCAAGGCTCAGAATTGCATTTTCAGCTAGGAAAGAAATGAGGGAATTCATGTTGATTTTTTAAAATAAGAAAACCACAAACAACCTTCAGCAGACTTCCAAGATGATCAAACAGTCCATCTTGAATTCACATAAATAATTAACTCTTGAAGGTACCTTCAACAGAGTTTAATTTAGTAGATGGTCATAATATTATGTGTCTGAAGTTTTGTTTCTCGAACCTTGTCAATGACCTAACATCAGAAATAAGTGGGTAATTTTTTTTATCTTTACTACATGGGCAGCAGTCTGGCAGAGTGGGTCAACTGACTGTAATATAGAACCTGTCTGATTTTAATTACTTTTATTTCAATGCATTAAAAAGTGTACATGTTCTCTGGCGATTCACTCAGTCAGATTACCGGGTTTAGCAGGAGAGGGAAAAGAAGATCGGCAAGAGTGAGCACAGAATGCGAATTAATTTCAACTGTGGAATATGGACCACAACAAATTACATTGAATGAGAGTAATTTTCAATGAACTGCATTTAGTAGATTTGAGAGGAAGTGAATCCGTCCTTGAAATCCGGCGCACTCGGCATTTGAAGTGACCGAGTGCACCAGCAGTCGAAATGCGCTGCTTTGCTGCCGCTCACTTTGACTGTTTGTGGCCACCGGAGATTGACGCTTGGCATTGTGGGTCACAGGGTAAAGATGGCGGACGCGTTCGGTGATGATCTGTTCAGCGTGTTCGAGGAAGAATCGTCCAAAAAGGCCAAAGGAGGAGATGGTGGCGGCTGTGGGAAAGCAGGGTGAGGAAGACTGGTGTCAATGTTAAAGCAAACCCGAGGGAATTGGTGATGACCACTCCCCCGTCCCCCCAAACCCAGAGCGCGCGGTCGGAGGCGGCTCCTGCTGCTCTCGGGGTGATGATGAGAGAGTCACAGGGAAGAGCCAGGGCCATTCCTACCCCCTGGACAGCAATCCAGTCAGTCCCATTCCTTAGCTCTATCACTGGAGCCCTGTGGAGGTGTATTTCCCGCAAGTGTCTATCCCCCAATTTCCTTTTTCGAACCATTTTGATGGCCCAGAGGGTCCTCTATAGAGTGTGGAAGCAGAGGAGATTTACCAGAATGGCTCAGGGATGAGGGAATTCAGCAACAGGTTTAGTTTGGAGAAGCTTGGATTGTTGTTCCTTGGAGCAAAGGAGATAGAGGAGAGATTTGATAGAGGTGTTCCTGATTATGGCAGGTTTCGATAAGGTAGACAAGGGAAAACTGTTCCCATTAGCTGATGAGAGAAAGACTATGATGTGAAGTTCCATGTGTTAGCGCAGAAAACACTTGTCAGTTTCTATGTTATACTAAACAGTAATGTGAGGAAAGATGTTTGTTGCATGCAGCGAATGGTTAGGATTTGGAATGTGCTTCGTGAGATTGTGGTGCAGAAAGATTCAATTCTGACTTTCCAAAAGGATTTGGGTAAGTTCCTGGAAGGAAATAAATTTCTGGGCTATGGGGGTAGAGCTTTTTGAGAGAGCTGGCATGGGTTAAACGGGCTGAATGGCCTCCTCTGCTGAAACTTCTGTAATTCTAAAATTAGTCAAAACAGAAGAGGTGGGGTGGAACACTTTTGGCCACCATTCATCAGTACTTGGTGGTCAAACCATACCTGGCCCTGTACTTTCCCACCTCCACACATGTGCACCTTTCTGGAAGGAAGACTCTGATTATTTTATTCCTTTCCCAAGCCCACAATCAGTAAAACAAATCTTAATACCCTGACTGCCACCTGTTTCACATGACTTAACAAGGTTAGATTCTGTGCATTTTTTTGCTCTCTACTATTTTACCCCTGTATCATGTGATGTATTTATCTCATTGACCCATGAGGAGTACTGTTAGAATTAATGATGCATTTTAGTAAGCGACACATTAACACGATTTATACAACATCCTTAATGTGGAAGTAATTCCAAGGTGATTCACAGGAGTGAAAGAAAATTAATATCGCAGGTGGTGGTATTGTCCTTGGATGAGTAATCCAGAGACCCAGAGTAATGCTCTGGGGACCTGGGTTCAAATCCTGCCACGGCAGATGGTGGAATTAGAATTCAATAAAAATCTGGAATTAAAGTCTAATGATGATGATAATGATGTTGATTGTTATAAAAACCCATCTGGTTCGCTAATGTCATTTAGGAAAGGAAATCTGTTGTCCTTACCTGGCCTACGTGTGACTCCAGATCCACAGCAATGTGGTTGGCTCTTAAATGTCAGCCGAAATGGCTGAACAAGCCACTCAGTTGTATCAAACCGCTACAAAGTCACAAAAAAGCAATGAAACCAGACAGACCACCACCTAGGCACCAGAAACGACAACGGCAAACTCAGCCCTGTCGACCCTGCAGAACCCTCCTTACTGGGGGCTGGTGCCAAAATTGGGAGAGCTGTCTCAGACTATTCAAGCAACAGCCTGACATAGTCATCCTCACGGAGTCATATTGTACAGATGATGTCCCACCAGCAGGACAGACCCAGCAGAAGTGGTGGCACAGTGGTATACAGTCAGGAGGGAGTTGCCCTGGGAGTCCTCAACATCGACTCTGGACCCCATGAGGTCTCATGGCATCAGGCCAAACATGGGCAAGGAAACCTCCTGCTGATTACCGCGTACCGCCCTCCCTCAGCTAATGAATCAGTGCTCCTCCATGTTGATCTCCACTTGGAGGAAGCACTGAGGGTGGAAAAGGTGCATAATGTACTCTGGGTACTCGGTCACACCACTACTGACCGAGCTGGCCGAGTACTAAGGAGATATCTGCGAGACTGGGTCTGTGGCAGGCGGTAAGGGAGCCAACAAGAGGGAAAAACATACTTGACCTCATTCTCACCAACCTACCTGCCTCAGATGCAATTGTCCATGACAACATCGGTAGGAGTGACCACCGCACAGTTGTTGTGGAGAGGAAGTCCCACCTTCACGTTGACGGTACCCGCCACCGTGTTGTGTGGCACTACCATCATGCTAAATGGGATAGATTTCGAACAGGTCTAGCAATTCAAGACTAGCCATCTATGAGGCGCTGTGGGCCATCAGCAGCAGCAGAATTGCACTCGAACACAATCTGTAACCTCGTGGCCCGGCATACCCCCCACTCTACCATTACCATCAAGCCAGGGGATCAACCTGGTTCAATGACGTGTGCCAGGAGCAGCACCAGGTATACCTAAAAATGAGGTGTCAACCTGGTGAAGCTATAACAGCTACTTGCGTGCCAAACAGCCCAAGCAGCAAGTGATAGACAGAGCTAAATGATCCCACAACCAATGGATCAGATCTAAGCTCTGCAGTCTTGCCACATCCAGTCATGAATGGTGGCGGACAATTCAACAACTCACTGGAGGAGGAGGCTCCACAAATATCCCCATCCTCAATGAAGAGGGAGCCCAGCACATCAGTGCAAAAGATAAAGCTACAATTTTCAGCCAGAAGTGCCGAGTGGGTGATCCATCTCTGCCTCCTCCGGAGGTCCCCAGCATCACAGATGCCAGTCTCCAACCAATTTGATTTACTCCACGTGATATCAAGAAATGGATGGAGGCACTGGATAGTGTAAAGGCTATGGGCCTTGGCAATAGTACTGAAGACTTGTGCACCAGAACTTGCCTTGTCCCTCGCCAAGCTGTTCCAGTACAGCTACAACACCAGCATCTACCTGGTTATGTGGAAAATTGCCCAGTTATGTCCTGTGTACACAAAGCAGGACAAATCCAACCCAATCAATAATCGCCCCATCAGCCTACTTTCGATCATCAGTAAAGTAATGGTAGGGGTTATCAACATTGCTATCAAGCGGCACTTGCTTAGCAATAACCTGCTCACTGATGCCCAGTTTGGATTCCGCCAGGGCCACTCAGCTCCGAACCTCATTATAGCCTTGGTTCAAACATGGACAAAAGACCTGAACTCCTGAGGTGAGATGAGAGCAACTGCCCTTGACATCAAGGCCGCATCTGACCGAGTGTGGCATCAAGGAGCCTAAGCAAAACTGGAGTCAATGGGAATTGGGGAAAACTCTCTGTTGGTTGGAGTCATACCTAGCACAAAGGAAGATAGTTGTGGCTGTTGGAGGTCAGTCACCTCAGCTGCAGGATATCACTGCAGGCGTCCCTCAGGGCAGTGTCCTCAGCCCAACAGTCTTCAGCTGCTCCATCAATGACCTTCCTTCCCTCAGAAGGTCAGAAGTGGGGATGTTCGCTGATGATTGCACAATGTTCAGTGCCATTCGCGACTCCTCAGATACTGAAGCAGTCCATTTCCATATGCAGCAAGACCTGGACCAGGCTTGGGCTGACAAGTGGCAAGTAACATTCGTGCCACACAAGTGCCAGGCAATGACCATCTCCAACAAGGGAGAATCTAACCATTGTCCCTTGGCATCCAATGACATTACCATCACTGCATCCCCCACTTTCAACATCCTCGGGTTACCGTTGACAGAAACTGAACTGGACTAGCCATACAAATATTGTGGCTACAAGAGCAGGTCAGAGGCTAGGAATCATGCAACGAGTAACTCACCACCTGATTCCCAAAGCCTGTCCACCATCTACAAGGCACAAATCAGGACTGTGATGGAATACTCCCTACTTGTCTGGATGAGTGCAGCTCCAACAACACTCAAGAAGCTTGACACTGTCCAGGACAAAGCAGTCCCCTTGATTGGCACCACATCCACAAACATTCACTCCCTCCACCACTGACACACTGTAGCAGCAGTCTACCATCTACAAGATGCACTGCGGGAATTCACTCACCAAGGCTCCTTGGACAGCACCTTCCAAACCCACGACCACTACCATCTAGAAGGACAAGGGCAGCAGATAGATGGGAACATCACCACCTGGAAGTTCCCCTCCAAACCACTCACCATATTGACTTGGAACTATGTTGCCGTTCCTTCACTGTTGCAGAGTTAAAATCCTGGAACTCCCTTCCTAACTGCACTGTGGGTGTACCTTTACCACATGGTCTGCAGTGGTTTCAGAAAGCAGTTCACCATCACCTTCTAAAGGGCAACTAGGGATGAGTAATAAATGCTGGCCCAGCCAGCGAAGCCCATGTCCCATGAATGAATTTTAAAAAGAGGATAGAGAGACTGAAGACTATTTAGTGGGAAATTCAAAGTGGAGGCACTATGCAGGGATGAAAAGAGAACTAACTGCTGGTTATCATTGTGTAGATAATAGTGCAACCAAGTGAGGATGGTCCCATGGAGCTGGACAGCAAGCAGAGGCGAGATGTTGTAGGAGTTCAGTATGGTCAAATATATTGAAGGCTGTGGAGAGGTGGATGAGAAGAGATCATGCATATAAAGACATTTATGACATTACAATTGTTGTGATGTTGTAGGAGTGGCAGGAAGCTGATAAGGGGAAATCACCCAGTTTTGGAAGAGATGGGTACATCTGGGATGGGATATAGTCTAGAATCTTCAAGAGAAATTAGATTGCATTCGAGGGTTGATTTCCTTTTGATGGGATGATGACGGCGGTTTTGAAAGGGTAATTGAAAGTGCCCAAGGCAATGGAACTGTTTATAGTAGCAAGCATGAGGGCCGGGAAGGAAAGCCATGTTTCACTAGAATAGAGTTATGGAAGCAAAAGGATGCATCTCCTTAAATTAAGTTTGGAGATAGCATGCGACAGGATTATGGCGATGTAGTGAATCCTTAGCTGAGGGAAAGAGGAGAACCTCAAGCAATTTGTTACAATTCCTGTAGAGGCCGATAACTTTTAAAAAGATATTTTGAATTCCCAGTGACTGACTTAAAGGAATTGCACAAGATTTCAAGTTTTAAGACTTTTATTGTAACTACAAAACTGTAAGCAAAATTGGCTAAACATTACGTAGTCGGAAATTAATAGCTAAATCACAGAACCACGGAAAAGATAACTTATTAATGTTTGATCATTACCCATGAACCCACACCACATACGAATACATTGCAGCATGCTCTTCACAGGATTACAGTCATTATAGGAAACAGTCCATGGTTATTTCCAGCTTCAAATAGGTTCATTTCCCCCTGCTTTGTTGAGGCGTAACATTGAGTGAGCATTTTTCAGAGAATTTCCAAACTGAGTACCAGCAGTAAGGTCCACTCGGGTGACTGGCTGTCTGTCTCTCTCTCTCTCCCTCTGTCTCTCTCCCTCTGTCTCTCTCCCTCTGTCTCTCTCTCTCTCTCCCTCTGTCCGTCTCTCTGTTTGCTTGTCTCTCTGTTTGCTTGTCTCTCTCTGTCTAACATCTCAGAGATCGAGAGTCATCCCAGTTGCTCCTGCCTTTGTTTTCAGGTGTGAGCATTTTGTACCTTGCTCCCAGCAAGCCTCAACATTTTGAAGAAGTTTTACAGCTTTTTCACGTCCAATGTTAGAAAAATTTGGATTTAGTTTGATCTGATTAACTTTGTCAAGAACAACATTGTTATCACCATTTGCACAGTCTTTGAACCACCCTGTTCAGGCTCTAACTCCTGAGCCCTATTCTTTTCCATGGCTGCAGATTTTTTAATGTCCAAATCTGTAAAGAAAGCCTCAGCCAGGCACATAGCTGTATTGTCTTTCCCTTGTTTAAATGCAGGATTACTTTTATTTTTATATTTGTTCCCATGATTTAAACTTTCATTGTTTTTCTGAAGGAGGTGTAGTTTTAACACTGCCTCTTGAGTTATTTTAAGAAACTCATTAAGGTCATGTCGAAGATCAGTCAAAAAATCCTGTTATTCTCTGTTTTAGTCAGTTCACAAATTCTTTTAAATTATTTTTGTTTTTTTGCCTTCCCACACAGCACAATCTTTTTTCAATTCTTCTCTTGCAAAAGGAATTGCTGCTTCATTCTGAATTTTTAATTTATCTTCAAGAACAGGAATCCTTCCTTGCTGCTCTATGGCATCAGTATTAATTACAGAGCAGTCATTTGTTTTTAAAGCATTGCTTTTCTTTGTTCCATCATCAGCTTTGAGTTATCTGCTTTGACACCTGTTGCTTAGGTCCTGTCAGCAGGTTCAATTCGGACAGCTTTGATCTGTTGATGAAGGTTGACACCTTCGGTCTGTCCGCAAGCATGACCCAGTCCTCCCTGCCGCTTGCCATTTCAACACACCACCCTGCTCTCATGCCCACATGTCCATCCTTGGCTTGCTGCATTGTTCCAATGAAGCTCAACGCAAACTGGAGGAACAGCACCTCATCTTCCGACTAGGCACTTTACATTCTTCCGGACTGAATATTGAGTTCAACAATTTTAGATCATGAACTCTCTCCTCCATCCCCACCCCCTTTCCGATTCCCCCCCTTTTTTTCAATATCCCACCTATTTCCATTATTTTTAAATGTATTTCCATCCATTGTTTTATCTCTGCCTTTTAGCCTATTTCGATTCCTTCACCCCACCCCACCCCCACTAGGGCTATCTGTACCTTGCTTGTCCTGCTTTCTACCCTTAATTAGCACATTCCTTAGATAATATCATCACCTTCAACACCTCTTTGTCCTTTTGTCTGTGACAACTTTTGGTTATCTCCACCTATCACTGGCCCTCTATCCAGCTCTACCTGTCCCACCCCCTCCTTAAACCAGCTTATATTTCACCTCTCTTCTATTTATACTTAATTCTGTTGAAGAGTCATACAGACTCGAAACGTTAACTGTGTTCCTCTCCGCAGATGCTGCCAGACTTGCTGAGTTTTTCCAGGTATTTTTATTTTAGCTTTGATCTGTTTCCGGATGCTCTTAACTCTTTGTTGTCAGCCTGATGTTCTATTGTCTCTTTAAACTCAGAAATCTGAACTTTTGACACTTTGGATGTACCTTTAGTTGACATAGATCTTTAGTTGATACAGTAATTTCTATAGAAGGCTTACAGATAGTCCTGGAATTCTATGCATCATTTGATTTCTCTTGTACGTTTTCAATTTCAACAGTTTCACTCATCTGACATTCCTGGAGGCTGCAGTACTTCTCTCCAGTGAGGTTATTTCCTTGTACAAGAACACAAGAAATAAGAGCAGGAGTAGACCATATGACCCGTCAAGCTTGCTCTGCCATTCAATACAATCATGGCTGATCTTGAGCTCCAACTCCACTTTCCCGACTGCTCCCTATATCCCTTTATTCCTTGCAAGACCAAAAACCTGTCTATCCCACCCATAAACTTATTCAACAATGGAGCATCCACAACCCTCTAGGATAGAGAATTCCAAAAATTCACAACCCTTGGAGTGAAGTAATTTCTCCTCATCTCAGCCTAAAATGATTGGCCCCTTATCCTGAGTCTGTGCCCTGTGTTTTAGATTCCCCGATCAGCGAAAATAATCTCTGAGCATCCAACCTATCAAACCCTTTCAGAATCATGTATGTTTCAATGAGATTGCCTCTCATTATGCTAAACTCCAAAGAATATAAGCCCAATTTACTCAGCCTCTCATCAACGGACAACCCTGTTATCCCCAGGACCAATTCAGTGAACCTTTGCTGTACTGCCTCCGAAGCAAGTATATCCTTCCTTAAACATGGAGACCAAAACTGCACACAGTATTCCAGATGTGAGCTCACTAAAACCCTGTACAATGTAGCAAGACCTCTCTTTCCTATGCTCCAATACCCTAGCAATAAAGGCCAACATGCCATTTTGCCTTCCTAGTTGCTTGCTGCACCTGCATGCTAACTTTCTGCGTTCCTTGTACAAGCACAACCAAGTCTTTGTGAACATCAGTATTTACAAGTTCCTCGCCTTTTAAAAATATTTTGATTTTCTATTCTTATGATCAAAGTGAATAACTTCACACCTCCCCACATTATCCTCCATCTGCTATCTTGTTACCCACTCACTTAACCAGTTTATATCTCTTAGCAGCCTCTCTGTGTCCCCTCCACAGCTTACCTTTCCACCTAGCTTTGTATCTTCAACAAACTTAGATACGTTAGTGACTTAGATGAAGAATCAGAAAGTAATATAGATCGTAAATAGCTTAGGCCCCAGCACTGATCCTTGCATCACTCCCATTTTCACTGCATGCCAACTTGAAAAATTCCCATATATACCCAATCTCTGCTTTCTATCTGTTAACCAATCCTCTATCCATGCTAATATATTACCCCCAACTCCATGAGCCTTTATCTTGCCTGTTAACCTTTTGTGTGGCACCTTATAAAAATACCCTTTGGAAATCTAGGTGGACTACATCTATTGGTCCTCCTTTATCTAGCCTACTATTTACATTTTCAAAATACTGTAATAAATTTGGCAAACAGGATTTCCTTTTAGTAAAACCATGTTGACCTGTTTTAATTATGCTATGCTTTTCTAAATGTATTGTTAAGACTTCCTTAATAAATAGTCATATGGTAGTACAGAACTTGAGTATTGCTGAAAAAAGAGACGATGCTAAGCTTTTCGTCTTGCACTCATCAATAATACCAATATAAGGGGGAAAACAAAAATTTATACTGGATGTGAAGAGAGTGCTGATTGGCTGGCAAGTGGACTCTGATTGGTAGAGGCGTTGTCATGGAGAATGCACCAGTGATGGTGACTGAGAGTGAACTGCCAAGCATTGTTTGAAATTTAAACCAGGCAGCTTGACACTAATTGGTCAAGGCATTGCCCTGAGGAATGAGTCAGCGAATGGCTGTCATGTAATTTGTTTAGCTGAAACAGATGCAATGCATGTACATCTTTTGTCAGCCTGCAAAGATCAGGGCCCTGTGTATTAATATATGTAGCTTCCAGTGCATGCACATGTGCCACACTGCGAGCCCAACTGTCAATCTTAAATTGGTTGCCAGCGTAATTCTTAGCACACTATGGATTATTTAGCAAATGTTGTCCAATCGCAGAATCACATCTAATGTTGAACACTGTGTTTTGAGTTTTGCAAGCACCGGCTGGTTGGGTATGGTCTGTACCCTGCCCGTTGTGAACAGCGGCTGGGACATGCTGTTTGATATGATCTGCCAGTCTTTAGGACATACAGCCTACATACCTAGCATCACACTGGCACTGAAATTATATACTGCATTACTCATTTGTGTGATAGGCAAAACACCTTTTTGGCTTGACGGCAACATTGTGTTAGTGGCGAATACCTCTCGTGTTGCTACTGCATAATAGCAGTGTGAAACAGCTAGCTTCACCTGTTGCTCAAATTTTTGAGATACCTTGCCCTTCCAGGGTAATCTAAGACTGCGCACTTTCCACTGCTGAAAGTGACGACCCTAGGCTCGTTCATGAGTTTGTGCACTATACAGCGCGAAGTGATCTGATTAGGGTAGCCATTATCCTGCAGGAGGCCTTTTATGTGCCCTATTTCAGCATCAAGCTTGCATGAGGAGCAAATGGCTCAGGCCCTATTTACAAGGTTGCCGATAAGACCAATCTTATAGTGTGTGGAACTGTAAGAATCCCAACACATATATTGACCAGTGAGGGTAGGCTTGGGGTAGACTGTGGTAGAGAATCCACTGGCAAATTTCTCAACTAGTACATCAAGGAAGGGGAGTTCTTTTGACTGCTCCATTTCATAGATGTATTTGAGCGCAGGATGGAGCCCATTGAGACATGTAAAGAAATTATTACATACAGCTCTGGATTTAAATATAGCAAACGTATCATCCACATAATGGAAATATGTGACGGGTATCGAGTTTAGGTGTCATTACATCGATGGAATGCTGCCTGGTTTAAATTTCAAACATTGCTTGGCAGTTAAGTGTCAGTCACCATCAGTGCTGTATTCTCCATGGCAATGCCACTTGCCAACCAATCAGCGCTCTCTTCACATACAGGATAAATTGTTGTTTTCCCCCTTATTAGTATTCTTGCGAGTGTCCTGATGAGTTCAAGACGAAAAGCTTAGACACCTCTCTTTTTTCAGCAATACTTCCTTCATAATAGATTTCAGCCTTTTCCCAACAACTGATGCTAGGTTAACTGGCCTGTAGTTCCCTGTTTCTCTCTCCCTCTTTTAAAGTTGTGCAACGTTTGCCAACTTCCAATCTGTTGGATCATTCCTGAATCTAAGGAACTTTGGAAAGTCATAACCAGTGCATCCACTGTCTCTACAGCTCCCTCTTGTAGAACCCTAGGGTTTAGGCCATCAGGTCCCAGGGATTTGTCAGATTTTAGCCACTTATGTTCCTCCAATACTTTTTCTTTTCTCATATTAATTTCTTTAATTTCCTCGCTCTTTTTAGCCCCTAGATTGCCCTCTAGTTCTGGTATGAAACTTGTGTCGTCTTGTGTGAAGACAGATACAAAATATTTATTCAATACCTCTGCCACTTTCTCATCCGCATGATAATTTCTCCTGTCTTTGCTAAGGAACCAACATTTACTTTTGCTATTCAAATTCTAATCCTTCGATCAATTACTTGAAATCTATGCCCCTTGATATAGTCCTCTCTTCTAAGGAAAATAGGTCCTTCCTATCCACTCGATCTAGTTCCCTCATAATTTTATACACCTAGATTAAATCTCCCCTTGGCTTCCTCTGTACCAACCCAATCTTCCCTCATAGCTAAAATTCTTCAGTCCTGGTAGCATCCTCGTAAATCTCCTCTGTGCTCTCTCGAGTTTGATCACAACTTCCTGTAATGAGGTGACTAGAACTGTATCCACTCCTCCATCTGTGACCTAACTAGTATTGAATGCAGTTGTTGCATAATTCCCCTGCTTTTATATTCTATGCCATGGCTAATAAATAAAAATATCTATATGCCTTCTTACCTGCCTTATCTACCCGAGGTGCTACCTTCAGGGACCTGCAGATCTGCATTCCAAGGCCCCTCTATTCCTCTGCACTTTTCAGTAACCTGTCATCTATTACGCATTCCCTTGCCTTGTTTGCCTCTCCCAAATGCATTACCTCAATTACCTGTATTGAATTCCATTTGCCACTATTCCACCCATCTAGTCGTCCATTGCTATCTTCCTGCAGTCTACAGCTTTCTTCCTTAGAAAATCTATCATTATTCTTTCGTCCCTTCCACTAAGCCAATTATAGATCCAACTTGCCACTTTCCCTTGGACCCCACAATCTTTTCTGACCTATTGTCAAAAGCTTTACTGAAACCTATGTAGCCTATATCAAACTCACTACCCTGATTGACCCTCCTTGTTGCCTCCTCTAACAAAATTTAATTGAGTTAGTCACATACAACCTCCCTGAAAAAATCCATGCTGATTGCCCTTGATTTATCTGTGCCTTTCTAAGTGACATTTAATACTGGCGCTCAGAAGTTTTTCCAATAATGGCTGAGGTGAGGCTCAGTTACCTGCAATTACTCCCTTTTTCAATAATGGTACAATAGTAGCAGCTCTCTTGTCCTCCGGCACTACACCTTTAGCCAGAGAGGATGGGAAAATGATGGTCAGAGTCTCCACTATTTCCTTCCTTGCTTCTTTGAACAGCCTGGGATATATTTCATCCAGGCACAGCGATTTATCTGCTTTCAATGTTGCTGAAGCCCTGAATATTTCCTCTCTCGTTATGTTTATTCCATTCAATATGTTGCTCCTCCTAAACTACAATGTCTGCATCATCCCCCTCTTTTGTGACACAAGAGGCAAAGTGTTCACCAAGAACCATGCCCACGTTTTCCACCCCCACACACAGGTTACGTTTTTGGTCTCTAATCGGCTTCACTCTTCCTTAGCTATTCTCTTGCTCTTTATGTATTTATGAAACATCTTTGGTTTCCCGTTGATTTTATTTGCCAATAGTTTTCCTGCCCTCTCTTTGCCTTGCTGATTTCATTTCTAATTTAATTCCTGTGCTTCCTACATATGCACCTGTGACATTACTTTTTATTCCAAGTGCCTACAGCAAGAAAACAGGTGTAAAACTAGGATATTTGCAATTTTTGTTGATTTTGGTTGGGACGGAGTTATGATGAATCTTGCACAGTTTTAGCCAAGGTAATGATGGAGTAACACAAAAGGCCCAAGCACAGCATGAATAATGGCCTCATTCACTTGCACATGATTTGCTAGGACTTTTATGGTGTAAGTCAAGCCCAGTTTCCTAGATGCACCGCCTGAATAGCAAATTTCCACGAAATGTTGTGCCTTTGTTTGACTCCTGCCTAGCCGAACTTCAGTTTTCTTGATTAAGAGGAAGCTCTTTGCAATATGGGATGCACATATGTCCAGAGCTGCTTCCCACAGGGTAGAAATTTAAATATTTAAGGAACCATGAAAAGCAAATCTCAGCTTGTGACAATTAAATTAAACACCTGGTAGGTTTACAACATGTCAAGGATCTCTCTTGAGCACTTTGCAAACCAGATGTGTTGCTGCACTAGATTTTCACTCCTTGTGGTGTGGAAACTAAGTGGTGTGTGACTGCCCTTGCGCAGCGAGTCACCCTGCTTTGCTTCAGTGTCAAGACAGGCCCTTCTTTCTGATGAACATTGTTGGATTAACTTTGGTGCAAAACAATAATTGCTTTTTGTGTTTGCCTTCTGCTGACAAAATTTGCATAGTGTTTTCTGTAATGCATTGAGAAATAGTAAGATTTAACTGGGTTCAGCTGCTTTTTTGTACTTCTCTTTATTTTGTAACAAGACTTTGCATTAAAGTGTCACATGTATTGTGAAGGTTCTGCTCCGTGGACCTTTTTTATGGGACAAGCATCAAGTATGGTGATTTCTTTCCTTGTCTCGAGATTACAGAATCAGTGAATTGTTACGGTGCAGAAAGAAGCCATTTGGCCCATCGTGTCTGCACCAGCTCTCCAAATGAGCATTATGACTCAATGCCATTCTCCTACCTTTTTCTCGTAACCCTGCACATTGTTTCTATCCAATTAATCATCTAATGCTACGATTGAACCTGCCTCCGCCACAGTTCGAGGCAGTGCATTCCAGACCCGAACCACTCGCTGAGTGAACAAGTTTTTTCTCACACCGCATTTGCTTCTCTTGCAAATCATTTTAAATCTGTGCCCTCTCGTTCTTGATCCTTTCATGAGTGAGAACAGCTTCTCCCTATCTACTCTGTCCAGCCTCCTCATGGCTTTCAACACCTCTATCAAATCTTCTCTTGGTTTCTCCTCTCCAAGTAGAACAGTCCCAATTTCTCCAATCTATCTTCATAACTGAAGTTTCCCATCTCTGGAACTATTTTTGTAAACCTCTTCTGCACTCTCTCCAGTGTGTTTTCACCTTTCCTAAAGTGTGATGCCCAGAACTATACACAGTACTCCAGCTGAGGTCTAACTCGTGCCCAATACAAGTTCAGCATAACCTCCTTGCTCTTGTACTCTATGCACCTGCTAATAAAGCCTAGGATACTGTATGCTTTATTAATTGTACTCTCCACCTGCCCTGCCACCTTTAATGACTTATACACATATACACCCAGGTCCCCCTGCTCCTGCAAAAAAAAAACCCTTTAGAGCTGTACCCCTTATTTTATATTGTCTTTCCAAGTTCTTCCTACACTTCTCTGCATTGAACTTCATCTGCCACCTATCTGTCCACTCCACCAACTTGTCTATGCCCTTTTGAAGCTCTGCACTGTGCTCCTCACAGTTTACAATGCTTCCAAGTTTTGTATCATTTGCACACTTTGAAATTGTCCCCTGTACACCAAGATCTAGATCATTAATATATATCAGCAAAAGCAAAGGACACTTTTATTCCATGAGCTATAACTTTTCTCAAGTCTGTTGTGCGGCACTGTATCAAATGCCTTTTGGAAGTCCATGTATATCACATCAACAGCACTACTGTCATTAACCCTCTCTGTCCCCTCTTCAAAAAACTCCCAAGCTAGTTAAACATGATTTTCCCATAAGGAATCCATGCTGGCTCTTGCTAATCAACCCACATTTTTCCATGTGACTATTAAATTTTTTTATTCATTTATGTGGGTGTCACTGGCCAGGCCAGCATTTATTGCCCATCCCTAATTGTCCTTGAGAAGGTGATGGTGAGCTGCCTTCTTGAACCACTGCAGTCCATGTGGTGTAGGTACACCTACAGTGCTGTTAGGGAGGGAGTTCCATAATTTTGACTCATTGTCAGTGAAGGAACGGCAATATATTTCCAAGTAAAAATGGTGAGTGGCTTGGAGGGGAACTTCCAGGCGGTGGTGTTCCCATATATCTGCTGCCCTTATCCTTCTAGACAGTAGCTGTCGTTGGTTTGGAAGATGCTGCCTAAGAAGCCTTGGTGAGTTCCTGCAGTGCATCTTGTGGATGGCACACACTGCTGCCACTGTTCGTTGGTGGTGGATGGAGTGAATGTTTGTGGATGTGGTGCCAATGAAGCGGGCTGAAATGTCCTGAATGCTGTTGAGCTTCTTGAGTGTTGTGGGAGCTGCACTTGTCCAGGCAAGTGGAAAGTATTCCATCACATTCCTGACTTGTGCCTTGTAGGTGGTGGACAGGCTTTGGGAAGTCAGAAGGTGAATTACTCGCCGTAGGATTCTTCGCCTCTGACCTGCTCTTGTAGCCACAGATTCATATGGCTGGTCCGGTTCAGTTTCTGGTCAATGCTAACCCCCAGGATGTTGATAGTGGGTGATTCAGTGATAGTATTGCCATTGAATGTCATGGGGTGATGGTTAGATTCTCTCTTGTAATTGTTTCTAGGAGCTTCCCGAACACTGAAGTTAAAACTGATTGGTCTGTAATTGCTGGGCTTATCCTTGCAACTTTTTTTGAGTGAGGGCGCAATGTTTGCAATTTTCCAGCCCCTTGAGTCTATGGAAGATGGAAAGATTATGGCCAGTGCCCCTGCAATTTCCACTCCTCTTCCTTCGATATCCTTGGATGCATCTCATCTGGCCCTGGTGTTTGTCAACTTTAAGTACCAACAGTTTATCCATTCCCTCTTCCTTATCAATTTTGAACCCTACTAGTGACAGAGTTTCCTCCTCTGTCACCATAGACCATAATATCTGCTTCCTTGATAAAGACCGATGTAAAGTCTCAGCTATACCCCCTGCCTCCATGTGTAAGTCCCTTTTTAGTCCCTAGATTAATGGAATTCCTTTTGCTCTTTACAAATACTTCTAATCAAAATGGTTTATATCCATCAAGGAAATTATACTGTCAACTTTTTGAGAACTCGGTGTGTATCACTTAAAGATTGCCAAGATTAAAACCAAATTATTTTTAAAATGTTGGTGACATTTTTTAATTTGCCTTCTGTAGGAAGACCATTGCTGGAGTTACTCAAGGAGCTAATGCAATTTCATCAGTGAAGAGCAAGCGTGAAGTAGAGCCTGATAATCCAGATGATGTATTGTTTGGAAAAAAGCCCAAACTTGAAGCTGTGTCCACCGAAGAAATTAAGTAATAATTTCTTTAAAAATCGTAACATGAAACAAAACAACTACATTGAATATAGTTAACATTCAAAGCAAAATATTAGGAACATGTAACGTACACTTGTTATTTTAATTAGTCTGTAATTGTTAAACTTGGTGAATTTGATTTGCTTTCCTGTGAAAACTGAAACATCATGATCCCATGATTGGTTGCTAACCATTTACTTTCAGACAGTCAGCTTTTCCTAAATCCTAGAAATGTCCTAGATCTTGGAGTCGTAATGGAGGGGGACCAGGTGGAATTTTTTGACTGGCAAGGCCAGCATTTGTTGCCCATCCCATAAACTCTTGAACTGAGTGGCTTGCTAGGCCATTTAAGTGTCAGTCACATTGCTGTGGATCTGGAGTCACAGTCACATATAGGCCAGACCAAGTAAGGATGGCAGATTTCCTTCCTTAAAGCATATTAGTGAAGGTTTTTACGACAATCTATGATTGTTTCACGGTCACTGTTACTGAGACTAGCTTTATATTCCAGGTTTATTAACTGAATTCCAGTTCCACCAACTACCACGGTGGGATTTGAACCCATGTCCCCAGAGCATTAGCCTGAGCCTCTGGACTACAAGTCAAGCGACATTACCACAAAACCACCGTCTCCCTGGAATGATCTCCAGTGTAATGCTTGCTTCCATGTATTTTTTATTTGTTTTTGACTAACTGCCATCCACATGGCTCATGTGTGAGAGTGCAGGATGAGTTTCCACTCCAATCTCTGTGCTGCATTTCTGAGAATAATGTTTGCATGTGTAAATACATGAACATGAACATGGCAAAATGCTGCGTTCAACAGCACTCTGCTCATGGCTACTCGTATTGTGCCAGATTGAATAATGCCATTTCCATGACTGTTTGTCAGAATACCCGTTCAGCATTGGCCTTGTCATGGCGGAACTGAGGAATGCTATCCCTGAAAGCCAGCAGAAACATGCAAAGTTATCAGAATAGATCTCATGATTTCTTCATATGGAGGAGGTTGTATCTATTGATACTGAAGACACTTGCAATGAATTTATCAATCATTTTGGGGTGAGTTTTTGTTTTGAACATTTCTGTAGATTTTTCAGGTCTTAAAAATTTACAGAAATGTTTAAAACCATAAACTTATCCCAGAGTTCTGATGAAACCATTGATGGCATTTTGGCACAACTGTATTCCTTATGTGAAGAAAACTTGACAATTTTAACTGTATTGCTGCTTTTTTTGAGGCTGCTTGCTTCAGCTTCAGAAGGTATCGGGGTAGCATTGCACCGGTTGTCTGACATACAAATCCAGAAAAATGTGAATGGACAGCCGGTGAAAAAAAGCTTGAACGCTTCTTTATGGTGTTTGTATTTTTTTTTAAATCAGTGGAGACTGAAGAGATTTTTACCCCCCACCCCATCCTCCTTCTGCACAGCAGAAAATATAGAAATAGATATGACGTTGAGAGCCAATGATGAAAATTAGCACCTTTGCAATAACACTTGTTTTCCATTTCAACTCAGTGGGTAAGATTCTGCATAAAACTTAATATCACGTCCTAAGTCAAGAACAGATGTATACATACATACCATCTTATATCATCTTGGCACTTGATCAAAATAATCATAAGCTAAGTGCAAAACAATTCTTTTTTCATTGGATGTGTATTTGTTGGAGAGGTGCATTCAGTTTCTAAAAATTAAGCATAGGAACTTAAGTGTATCTGCTAACCCCCAGTCATTATCATAGGGCTAAGGAAACAGTTTATTGGCTATACTTACTCCATTGTGTTCAATGATAATCTGCTGCCACAACATATGTGATATTTTAGCATACACATAAAAGAGCTGAGTCTTTGTGCATTCTGGGACATAGTCAAGGCCAGAAAGTCTGTTTTCACATGAACAGAGCTCAAGAGATGTTGGTTGCCTACTGCAAAAGCTTATAATTAGGAATTATGAAGGTACAAACACTGTAATAAATCAACAAATATCTTGTTTTTAAAGTTGATTTGATTGATTCACCATGAGTGCTTTGGTGTTGAATTTTCATGTTATGGCATGCCTGTTAATTTTATGGTAACTTAGTCTTGCAGACTTGATGCCCAAAGTGAAGGTGGAACAAGTTGATACAGTAGAAGGATGTAACCATGAGGTAAGTGCCTTAAAAATAATTGCTTTCTTCTTTCTTCTCAACTTTCACTATTGATAAAATTAACTTTATAAAACACTCAGTGTAAATATAAAATATTTGTGAAATTCACTTGTGGCCATCTTTTTTTGGTTTGTTCATGGCATGTGGGTGTCACTGGCGAGGCCAGCATTTATTGCCCATTCCTAATTGCCCTTGAGAAGATGGTGGTGTGCTGCCTTCGTGAATCACTGCAGTCCATGTGTTGTAGAAATACCCACAGTGCTGTTAGGAAAGGAGTGCCAGGATTTTGACCCAGCGACAGTGAAGGAACGGCGATATAGTTTCAAGTCAGGATGGTGTGTGACTTGGAGGGGAACTTGAAGGTGGTGGTGTTCCTGTGCAGCTCCTGCCCTGGCCTTCTAGGGCTTTACTGTATACGCTTTACTAAAAGAATAATTGCTAAGTTACATATTGTGCACTTTTGTTTTCCCACCCCCTTCTTAATGCTAAACACCAACTCCCAAGACTCTATAGTCACCCGTCAATTGATCACTGGGAGAAGTTGAGTTATAGTTCAAACATGGACAAAAGAGCTGAACTCTAGAGTTGAGGTGAGAGTGACTGACTTTGACATCGAGGCAGCATTTGACCGAATGTGGCATCAAGGCGCCTCAGTGAAACGAGTCAAGGGGAATTGGGGGCAAAACTCTCCACTGGTTGGAGTCATACCTAGCACAAAGGCAGATGGTTGAGGTTGTTGGAGGTCAATCATCTCAGTTCCAAGACATCACTGCAGGAGTTCTTCAGGGTAGTGCCCTTGGCCCAACCACCTTCAGCTGCTTCATAAATGCCCTTCCTTCCATCTACAAGATGAACTGCAGGAATTCACCAAACTCCTTCGATAGCACCTTCCAAACCCACAACCATGACCATCTAGAAGGACAAGGGCATCAAATAAGGTAGAACACCACCACCTGGAAGTTCCCCTCCAAGCCACTCACCATCCTGAATTCGAAATTTATCGCTGTTCCTTCACTGTCGCTGGGTCAAAATCCTGGAACTCCCTCCCTAACAGCACTGTGGGCTTATATACACCACATGGACTGCAGCGGCTCAAGAAGTTAGCTCACCACCACCTTCTCAAGGGCAACTAAGGATGGGCAATAAATGCTGGCCTAGCCATCGATGCCCACATCTCCTAAATGAATTTAAAAATTGTTGCTTCACTCACTTTCCACCCTCGTCTAGAATATAATTTAAGGCAGATGTATATTGCAGGCCTAGTTAGATACTTGAACATGATTAGTGCATTGAGCTTGTTTTGAACTTGCGTTGAGATACCAAGTTATATTATGTAAATAATTAAATTTCCAAATGCATTTTGCATGTCAAGTTCTAAATTTTTACATCTCTTTGTTAGAGCTTGACTTTCTGTACTTGTCACTGATACATCTGGAGAAAAGATGCTGATATTAATATGTGCTGTTAACTTAAGGAACCAACTAGTATAGTTGGTGTTAACAATCAACAGCAACAACTTTCATTTATATGACACCATTTAGAGAGAAAAATGTCCCATGGCACTTCACAGAGTCATAATCAGACAAAAATGAATGCCAGGCCAAATAAGGAACTATTCTGGGGATAACTAAAATCTTAGTCAACAGATTGTGTTTCAGTAGCATCTTTAAAAGAGGAGAGTGAGACACAGGGGTCCCAGGACAGAATTTGAAAGAATTTTGTTGCTTCCACTGTTGGGTTACAGAAGTCAAAAGACCACAGTCATTGGAATGGATAGATTGAGAAGGACGTGTTTGGCTGGAGGAGGTTACAGAAATAGGGAGTAGCAAAACCATGAATGAAGTTGAAAGCAAGAATGAGAATTTTAAGTTTGAGGTGTTGGGAGATTGGGAGACTGAGAGCCGTTAATGGCAGCTTTAATGGGAGAAGCACTTCTTTATGTGAAGAAACTGTGGTATTTTTCATGGTGCTACTGCCTTTCGTAGAGCGGCTGTTCTCAGCTTGATCGTGTCAGGACAACATTGCATCAGTTTTCTGACACATCTGCAAAGAGGAGTAAATATAATCCAGCATGATGTGAGGGCTGTATTTTGGTGAGAAACTTAAGGTGGGAGGGTAATAAGAATGATAATTTTAAACGAGAGATGAAGGGTGTGGAACAAGATGAGATACTCAAAAGAGAAGATGCCAGAGGAATTGGGTGGAGTGGTGGGGACAGACCAGAGTGAGATTTGATACTGAGGTGTCACACCTCCACCAATACAATTTGGGTGGGATAGATGATGGAAAGTATGGTGGGGAGCAGGGGCTTCAGTAAGTAAGTCAACTGTGAGTTTGAGTTTCTGTCAAAACCGTGGTCCATGCAAACATACAAAGTAAAGCTGTGTTTGCCTTGTGAAAGAGAGCACTGTGGGGGCATGGATGTTGAACTAACAAAGGTTGATTCAGGGGTCCAGTGGAGGTGAGTAGGGATCTCGATGCTAGTCACACACCAGGGATCTGCTATATGAGCAGAGAAACAAGGTGCAGTAGAAGTGAAACCCAAGGACTGACAGTGGTTGAGCCAGACACAGTTAAAGATAAATTCATGAAACTTATGTGGATTAGGGGACAGCAGTAAGAGTTTGGAGAGCCAGTCGGACTCATGGTGACTAAGGAATTGTGAAAAGTGAGTGGAGTCAGGAGGCGCAGGAAACAACAAAACAAAGGTCATTCAGCAATGGAGCAGGATGGAAATCAGCAAGAGTAGTGAAGTGAAAAATTCCCAGCAGAGAAGCAGAATAGTAAGGACGCAGGAGTAATCCATAATCATTGGCATTTGAGAACTATATGTTTTTTGGTTCCTTAATCGTAGAAAGAATACTGTTACTTTGGAGAGTACTATATGTTAAAATATTACTCCTTCATAAATGTTGGACACCATAACTTCTCCCTTACTGTACTTGTATCTTATGTCCTGGTGAATTTGGTAATATGCCACTAAATCAAACAAGATGGGCAGACTTTTTCATCCTGTCTCACTTCTAATTTTTAAAACATTTTTCCTTCAGTTTTCAGATGTTTTTAATCATGTGCACTGTTGCTGTTGTTTCCTTCATGTGAACTTTGAAGTGAGCTTTGATAATTCTATTTTGGAGTTGTGGCAAATGAATTAACCATTAATTTGCCTAATTTCAGGTGGCCATTCCGATGTGCGATGAATATCAGCAACTAAAACCTCGTGTCGGAAAAGCAGCAAAGGTAGAATAGAGATGGGGATTTGTGCTACTGTCTATGGAAGCCATTTTGCCACTTTCATAAGCTGTCTTGACGTTGATGTAACAAGGGTTTAGCTCACTGTGAAATTCTTTATCTGTGCCATCAATGTGTTAACTCAGCCTCCAGCATTGGCTTGGTTACAGGCATATACTTTCGTATCAAAGTTAGACTTCTTCCTCTGGTCAGATGGTTGGGTCAAATTTTAAAGCTCTCTTTTCCATGGGCGTAGCTGAGACCAGTTTAATCAAGTTTCTGGCTTTAATTTTCTGTTCTGGGCTCTCTCAAGCACACCCCAAAAGCTTAGTGCTTTGTGGAGTTATTGGAGTGACATTGTCAAAGATAGAACCTTATATTCATTTTAACAGTTAAGAAAAAGAAATAATGTCTGGCACCAAATAAGAAGACATAATTATAGCACAATCACAACATAATTAAAAACACTGGTCATGGCATTCTAATGGCATTACACCTGTGGAAGGTGCTGTGAGCATATCATTTCACGGTTTAACTTTGTGACTTATTAATCAACTGAACTTAAAGTCCTTTATGTCAATTCCAACTACAATACTGAAAATTGGCCACAGGATGGTGCTATAACAGCATATTTGCTGGAGCACAACGGGCATTTTGCTAAAGCTACATTCACTGTACTCTTCCTGGGCCCCTCAGAAATCCATGTTTCCTGACACCCCCACACCCTGGATATTGGATTCCACATTTATCAACGTTTTTAAAGAGCAGTCACTGTTGTGGTGCTTCATTTGCTGGGAAGCAGTTTGAGACAACCTGGGGATAGGAAAGACATTAAATAAATGCAGATTGCTTCCCAATTTAAAAAGCTACCTTGGTGTGCACTTCCTGTCTACAACGTTTGTCTTCTAGTATCATGTTTTTGTCACACTTTTTGCATCAACATTTTCTCATAAATTCCTGCAAAAGTACATTTAAAAAGAAAATTGCTAATGTAAGTTAGTCACCATTATTGCACAGTCGGGTACCTCTGGAGGAAGTCTTGCCTCTGATTCTCTCAACTGTTGGATCTTCTGAAAGAGATTTCTCCAAGCAAATAAATTTGCTTCATGTTCAAATTTGGCATTTTCTGCTTTTACTTTTAATATTTTGTTTGATCTATCTTCAGAAGAATTTGGCCCACCCCTCCCCTCCCCTCCCCTCCCCACAGTTCTAACATTATAATGACCAACTTTAATGCCCCATTGTGCTACCACTAGTCAGCCATGGTCCTGTTTTCAGCCATCACTGTTCATCAGGTCAGCTGTAGGTCCACTCTTTGTTGCTACTGCACTGATCCATTTATTTTATTCATTCATGGGATGTGGGCATCAGTGGTAAGGCCAGTATTTGTTGCCCATCCCAAATTACCTTGAACTAAGTAGCTTGCTAGATCATTTCAGAGGAATCAACCAGATTCCTGTGGATCATGAGTTACACGTAGGCCAAGCCAGGTAAGGACAGCAGAATCCTACCCTAAGGGACATTAGTGAACCGGATAGTTTTTTACGGCAATTGATAGTTTCATGGTTGCCATTACTGAGGCTAGCTTTATATTCCAGATCTTTTTTAAATTGAATTCAAATTCCACCAGCTGCCATGGTGGGATTTGAGCCCATGTCCCTAGAGCATTAGCCTGGATTACTAATGTCAATACCACTAGGCCATCATCCCTGTTTGCTATTTATCATATAAAATTGATCTACGGTATTATGTAAAAATCAAGAATGAATGTATGACATTGATTTATATTGGAAAACAACTAGTAAAATGTTATCATTACTGCTTCTGAGTAAGTCGTCTTAATTACAGGAATATCCTTTTATTCTTGATGCTTTTCAAAGAGAGGCCATTGCTTGCATTGATAACAACCAATCTGTACTGGTGTCTGCACATACATCAGCTGGCAAAACAGTTTGTGCTGAGTAAGTACTCATTATGATTTGTTTTAACTTGCTTGAATGTTTCTGTTAAGGAAGTGAGGAATCCTCATTTCTTATTTATTCCTATTTCTCATCTATATGATTCCCCTCGCAATAACATCTGAAAGCACAGCTTTAGTTTTAACATGTATGCCACGACACCCAACTCTATCTCACCCCCAACTCTCTCAACTCTGCCACTGTTGCTAAATTATCAAATTGCTTAATCAACATGAGTACTGCATGAGCAGAAATTTCCTTCTCTTAAATATTGGGAAGGCTGAAGCCATTATTTTTGGTCCCTGTTCAAAACTCCATTCCATAGCTACAGATTTCATTCCCCTCCTGTCAACAGTCAGAGGTGAAACCAGACTGTTCCCAACTTTGGTTTCATGTAACAGCACTGTGGGTGTTCCTACAACACATGGAGTGCAGCAGATCAAAAAGGCAGCATCCCACCACCTTCTCGAGGGTAGTTTGGGATGGGCAATAAATGCTGGCTTAGCCAGCGATGCCCTCTTATAATGGTTAAGCTAAGAGGAGATATTAAACAAACCTTGGTTGTATTCTCTGGAATTTGGAAGGTTAAGGAGTGATTTGATTTTTCTATATCTCTTATCAAAATGGACGCTCTAGTTGAATTGAGCATTGCACAGTCTCATTACAAAATATGGTATAAAGCCAAAATGTTTATATTTCCACTCACAATGAAGTTGTTGTAAGCCCCTTGCTCGTTCACCATCTTTTTCAGTTTTGCTGTTATGACCGTAAATATTGCAGATGATGTGGGCTTTGTAAGCACTCTCTTCTGAAATACAGGCTTGCTGAGCCTAAGGCAGCTGCAAATCTTCAGATACTCGCTCCAAGAAGCAAAGGCATAATGTTACATAAACACACAAGAAATTGTAGGAATAAGCCACCATTCAATAAGATCATGGCTGATCTTTGACCTCAATTCTATTTTCCTGCCCAATCCCTGTATCCCTTGAATCCCAAAATCTATTGTTGTCTGCCTTGAACATTTTCAGTGACTGAGCATTCATTGCCCTCTTAGCGTGGAGAATTGAAGAAATTTCTCCTCAACTCAGTCTTAGTTGATTGTCCCCTTGTCCTTGGACTAGTCCCTCCAGTCGACATTGGTTCCAAGCAAAATTAAAGAGGACATTACTGGTTTGACTGAATAAATCATACCAGGCATTGCGTATAATGGGCCAATCATATTCACTGAAGGTGCCCGTTATAAATGGTGCCAATTATATAAGTAACTTTTGCAACAGCTTGTGATAATTTACATTAGAACATAATATACTGGCAAAATAAGGAATAGAGACAGGATTACATTTGGCCCTTTAAGCCTGCACCATCATAGTTGATCTCCCTCAATTCCACCTTCCTGCACCACCTCCATATTCCTTTGCATCCAAAGATCTATCAGTCTCTAACTTGAATATACCCAACAACTGAACATCCACATCTCTCTGGGATAAAGAATTCCAAAGATCTACAACCCTCTGAGAAAAGTTCTCCTTATATCAGTCCTAAGTGGCTGGCTTCTTATTCTGAGAGGTTGACCTGTGGAAGTATGATGTTGTGGCTATAACAGACACCTGGCTTAAAGAAGGGCAGGACTGGGTGTTAAATATCCCTCGATACAAACTGTTCAGGAAATAAAGCAAAGGGACTAAAGGGGGAGGGGTGGCAGCATTGATTAAGGAGATCATTGGAGTGCTCGAGAGAGAGGATGTCCCAGACACTTTGAGGACAGAATCAATTTGGCTCGAGCTAAGGAACGAAAAAGGGTGCAATTACATTGCTCAGTGTTGTCTATAGGTCACCAACAAGTGGGAAGGATGTAGAAGAGCAAATTTGCAAGGAAATTATAGACAGGTGCAAAAATTAAAGGGCAATTATAATAGAGGACTTGAATTATCCAAATATATAGTATAGTAGTAGGATGTAGCAGTAGTAGGAAAGGGCAGTGAGGGGCAAGAGTTCCTAGAGTGTGTTCAGAAAATTTTCTACAACAGTGTTTCCAGTCCATTGAGAAAGGAGGCCCTGCTACACCTGGTTCTTGGGAATGAGGTGGGCCAAGCGGATCGAGTGTCAGTAGGAGAACATTTAAGGGTCAGTGATCATTGTACCATAAGGTTTAGGCTGGCAATGGAAAAGGACAAAGAACAATCCATAGCAAGAATAATTAACTGGGGGAAAGCCAAATTCAATGGGCCAAGAGTGAATCTGGACCAAATAAATTGGAGTCAAAGCTTGGCAGGAAAAATGGTAGCTGAACAATGGACAATCTTCAGACAAGAGGTATTTTGTGCACAGTCAAGATATATCCCTTCAAAAGGGAAAGATGGGGTAAACAAAGCCAGAGCTCCCTGGATGACAAAAAACTTAGAAATTAAGATAAAGGAAAAAGTGTGCTTATGACAGATGTCAAGTAGAAAATACAGTTGAAAACCAGGTTGAATATAGAACGTTCAGAGTTAAAGTGGAAAAGCAAATAAGAAGTAAAGAGGGAGTATGAAAAAACACTGGCAGCCTACATAAAAGGAAATCGTAAAGTCTTCTATAAACATATAAATAGCAAAAGGGTGGTAAAAGATTAGGACCGATTATGGACCAATAAGGGGTCTTACGCATGTAGGCAGAGCCAAAGCTGATGTATTAAACAAATGCTTTGCATCTTTCTTTACCAAAGAAGAAGATGCTACCCAGGCCATGGTGAAATAAAGTAGTTCAGACACTAGAAGGGTTTAAAATTGATGAGGTGGTAATTTTGGATAGGCTGTCTGTACTTAGCGAATAAGGCACCAGGACCGGATGAGATGCATCCAAGTATAGTAAGTGATGTGAGAGTGGAAATTTTGGAGGCACTGGTCTTAATTTTTCCTCTTCCTTAGATTCAGGGATAGTACCAGAGGATTGGAGAATTGCAAACATTACACGCTTGTTCAAAAAAGGGTGTCATGATATGCCCTGCAACTCCAGGGCAGTCAGTTTAACTTCAGCGGTGGGGAAGCTTGTAGAAACAATAATTCAGGACAAAATTAACAATCAGAAGGTGTTTGATACAGTGCCACACAACCGACTTGTGAGCAAAGTTACAGCTCGTGGAATATAAGTGACTAGAGCAGCGTGGATATGGAATTGGATGAGTGACAGGAAACAAAGGATTGTGGTTAAAGCATGTTTTGGGCTGGAGGATGCTTTTTAGTGGAGTTCCCCAGGGATCAGTGTTGGGACCCTTTCTTTTCCATATTAATAACCTAGATTTTGATATACAGGGTACAATTTCAAAATTTGTGGATGATATAAAACTTGGAAGCATTGTGAATTGTGAGGAGGATAATATAGAACTTCAAAAGGACAGGTTGATGGAATGGGAGGACAAGTGGCAGGTGAAGTTCAATGTGGAGAAATGCGAAGTCATTCATTTTGGTAGGAAGAGCATGGAGAGACAATGTAAAATAAAGAGTATAACTCTAAAGGGGGTACAGAAGCAAAGGGACCTGGGTTTATATGTGCATAAGTCATAAAAGTGGCAGGTTGAGAGAATGGTTAATAAAGCATACAGTGTCCTGGACCTTATTAACAGCAGCATTGAGCATAAGAACAAGGAGGTTATGTTGAACTTGTATTAAACACTGGTTCAGCCTCAGCTGGAGTAATCCTTCCAGTTTTGGGCACCGCACTTCAGGCAGGAGAGAGTGCTGAAAAGATTTATGAGAATAGTTCCAGAGATGAGGAACTTCAGTAATGAAGATAGTTTGGAGAAGTTAGGAAATGTTTTCCTTGGAGAAAAGAAAGCTGAGAGGAGATTTGATAGACGTATTCAAAATCATGAGGAGTCTGCACAGACTAGATAGTGAGAAACTGTTCCCACTGATGAAAGGATCGAGAACGAGAGGGCACAGATTTAAGGTAATTGGCAAAAGCAGCATGAAGAATCTTTTCATGCAGCGGGTTGTTTAGGTCTGGAATGCACTGCTTGAGAGTATGGCAGAGGCAGATTCAACTTTAGCATTAAAAAGGACATTAGACTATCGCCTGAAGAGGGAGAATGTGCAGGGTCCAGGGGAGAAGGTGAGGGGAATGGCACTAAGTGAATTGCTCATTCGGAGAGCTGCTTGGGACATGATGGGCCAAATGACCACCTTATGTGCTGTAATAGTTCTGTGAATCTGAGACCTCCTAGTTCTAGATTCCTCAGTCAAGAGAAACAACCTTACTGCAGCTACCTTATCAAGCCCCTTAAAAATTTTATGTTTCAAGGAGACCGCCCCTCATTTTTTCCAAACTTCAGGGAATATGGCTCCAGTTCAATGAATCTCTTCCCAGGATGATATCCTCCTCCCACAAATCAATCTGGTGAATTTTTGTTGCACTCTCTGCAGGGCTTTTCTATCCTTCCTTGGGTAATGAGACCAAACTGTACACAGTACTTCAGGTGCTTTCACCAAGGCCCTGTACAATTGCACTAAGTTTGTAGTAAATGCAAACACACCAATTACCTACCTAATTGCCTGCTATACCTGCATGTTAACTTTATATGATTTTTTTTCATTGTCAGTCCTGTTCATTTTCTAGAAATATAGGAATAGGCCACTTAGCCCCTTCCACTTGTTCTGCCATTCAATGATATTACAGCTGATTTGTGACCTAACTTCATATATCTCCCATTGCTCTGGTCACTTCATACCTTTAGCAAATAAAAATCTATCAATCCAGCATCAATTGTCATTTCTGAAGGAGAATTCCAAAATTCTTCCACCCTTTGCATGAAGAAATCTTTCCTAAATTCATTCCTGAAAGGTCTGGCTCTAATATTTAGTCTATGGCCCTTAGTCTAGACTCGCCAATGAGCAGAAATTGTTCCTCACAATCTACCAAATCTGTGCTCCTTAATATCTCTCAAGCTTCAGTCAAATCACTCCTTAGCCTTTTAAATTTCAGAGAATATAGCCAAGGATTGTTTAATCTCGCCTCACAGTTTAACCCTTAGAGTCTACACTATACTCCTGCCAAGGCTAAATCTCCTTCTTAAGGTGTGATACCCAGAGCTACTTGCAATATTCTAGATGTGGCCTAATCAGTGCTTTGTATTGCTGAAGCATGACTTCTATGCCTTTGTATTCAGCTCCTTTGGATGTAAAGGCCAGCATTCCATTAGCCTTTTTCATTATTTTCTGCACCTGTCCATGAAATTTTAATAACCTGTGTATCTGGGCCCCTAAGTCACTGGACTCCAGTGTTTCTAGCTTTTCACCATTTAGAAAGTTCCCTGTTGTGGACTTTTAGATCTAAAGTGGATGACCTCACATTTGCCTACATTAAAATCTTTTTGCCACAATTTTGCTCATTTATTTAACCTGTCAATATTTCTTTGTAATTTGATGCATCCATTTACCTGCTTACAATATTACCTATCTTTCTGTTACCGGCAAATTTTGGATATGTGACATTTTATCCCATCTTTAAGTCATTAATCAATAAAGTGAGTAGTTGAGGCCCCAAGGTAATTCCTTACAGGACACCACTAGTCATACCCTGTCAATTAGAGTTCCTGCCTGTTTCCCTTACTCAGCCAGTTTCCAAACCAGGTAAGCAATTTATGTTCAGTTCCAGGAGCTGCAACTTTAACCAACAGTCTCTTCTGAGGGCCTTTATGAAATGCCTTTTGTAAGTCCATATAATAACATTGTCCATATAATAACATTTATAGATGTCCCTCTATCCAGTACTTTAATCATCTCTTCAAAAATTTCAATCCGATTCATCAAGTGTCTAGCTTTTTCTGATCAGTTGAAATTTTTCAGATCTCCTTTCATTTATTGTGTGACGCTTAAAGGATTGTGTGGGATTGATGAAACTCCCTTTGTGTTAAAGCTGCCCTTATTTTAAAAAATTATTTAAAAAAAATAAAAGCACAAAAAATGAAAATAAGTAACAGATTCATCAGCATTTTCATATTGCAAGTGAAGATGAATGGTCAAAACATTTGTATTTCCGATGTTTATCTGTTTGCTTTGGATTTAGTTTTCTTATTCTCTAATTTTGTTTTTAAAAAACACTTTCTACAATAACTGTATTTTTCTTTGTTTCCCTTTCTATCAGTGTGAAAGGCAGCGGAGGTTCTCATTTGCGTGTTTTAAAAATAATCTTAAAATGAAACTTTTTTGCTCCTTAGGTATGCAATAGCCCTGGCTTTACGTGATAAGCAAAGGGTTATCTTTACGAGTCCTATCAAAGCGTTGAGCAATCAGAAGTATCGTGAGATGTATGAAGAATTCCAGGATGTAGGACTGATGACAGGCGATGTCACTATCAATCCAACAGCCTCTTGTCTGGTCATGACAACTGAGGTAAAGTTGATCTGTACATTGACATTTATTCCTGCTTACTTGCCTTGTGTTATAGAAAGATAATGATGTGAATTTTGCAGACAGCGACAAATGCTTATAGATGCCCACGGACATTCAGCGGACTTTTGTGTGGTAACATAAGGATTTAGAGAGCGTTTCGGTGCTGATAGGTTCACTGTTATTGCTGCAAAACCCCGGCCAATCACATTTGGGTTCTGAACTAAATGAAGATTTAACCTATAAGTCCATTAATTTATGATTTATGATCCTAATCCAGCAGTTAGCAACTCTGCTGACTAATAACAATAGTTAATATCTGGGCTTTTTGGTTTGAAAATGGAACTGATAAATGTCAGTAAAACTATCCTAATTAGTTTTCTGTTTCAGCAGAAAATCCATCCAACATCATCAAACATGTTACACTGATTAAATTAAATTTGCTAGTCAGCTTAGATTTTGATGACATGGCCCTGACTACTAAGATGAGAACTAATTCCCATGGTTTCGAGCATAGTGAGTTCCTAATCTCAATTGTGTTATTGTGTGAAGGTTCTCAATTGATAAAAGAAAATTGGATGCTCTTCATAACTGGCTGCAGAGTAGCATTTTGTTTAATAATACAGGTTCCTGCATTTGACACTGCAAATCTGATTTTTTTTCCCCAGCTTTTTTGCCTTAAGTTGACTTCAGATGGGCCTAGTATGAGCCCTGTTAACGACCAGGTTAGCAGGGGTGAGCTGATTCCTCCCTTTGCCCCACTCCTGAGTTGGTTATAAAAGAGTGTGAATTTAAAAGGAGGGTGTTATTGCCAGTTTAACATATATTCAGCTGTGTATAACTCATTGCAAAAAATAAGCCAGCCAGGTTCCTTAAGTTAACAAGTCAAGAGTTAATTTTATTGTTGCAACTCACTCAGGTAAAGATGCAGAAATTTTAACAAAAGGTTTCAAATGTCCAACTACCCACTAATGTAAAAACAACACACACAATCCTCGCCCCCACCCCCACCCCTAAGCATGCAAAAAACTAAAGCTCTGCAAAATATTAGATATTAAAAACTTGGCCAAGTAATAAGTGAAGTCAGAAAAAAAAAATATTCCCTGAGTGTCCAGATGCTTGTTCACAGCTGAAGGATCCCAGTCCACAGTAGCTGCTGGTTCTTGGGGTTTCTCACTGGAGACAGCGGTGTTGATTTGGAATTATCCTTTAAGAACTCTCGGCTTGCAGTAATGAGGTCTTGTGGTGGGTTTTTCAAATCACAAACAGCTCAGCTTTGATGAGAGAGGTTTCAGAAGAGAGAGAGATGGGGTAAGGCTGTTGTCCCTGTGGCAGTCTCTCTCTGACTATCCAAAATTCTAGTATCCTCTAACACCCAAGAGCTGGGTCGCGTGACCTCTTTCTGAGAGCTCCATAGCCTTTGTCTCCATAAAAGTAGGCTGTGCTTTGCAAATGCAACATAGTAGCTGTTGTAAGCCAGTGTCCTTTGCTTAGGAAAAGTGTTCTTTCCAAATACGTTCAATGCATATGTATGCCCAACTGATAAAATTATAAATTAATATTTTATATAACACACCTTCAGAGAAACCTTCACAATAATAATCATTATTTCTCTTTGTTCAATGCCCAATTCAGTTTACTGTTGACTAGATTGAAGAAGATTTCTAATTGTTAAAAACGGTCAGAAGTTTAATGTGCTCATTAATGTCCCAAAGTATATTGTATTTCTTGTAATTTAAACCTCATGTTTGAATTTTTTAAAACAGATTTTAAGGAGTATGCTGTACAGAGGATCAGAGGTAATGAGAGAAGTAGCCTGGGTTATCTTTGATGAAATCCATTATATGAGAGATGCAGGTAAGTAAACACTTGATTAGGAAAATGCAGTGATAGTGGGGAGGCACTCTGCAAAGTGAGGCTAAATTGAAAAGCAGGATCACAAAAGTAATACTCAATGGATTACTACCTCAGCTATGAGCATATTGGCATGGGATAAATAAGATCAAAGAGTTGAATGCAAAGATTGGTGTGAGAGAAACGGGTTTTGATTCATTGGCCACTGGCAGCAGTACTGATAAGAGGAAGCTGTACTGTTGGGACAGCCTTCACTTGAACTGTGTCCTGGAAAATCATTAAACTAGGGCTGTAGAGAGGGCTTTAAACTAAATCGTCAGAGGAAATGTTCATGTGCTGGGTAGCGATATGGAGAATGATAACCCGAGTGTGACAAGAAGAACAGAGCACACAAAGATAAGAATGTACCAGCAAATAGGGTCAGAGTATGAAAAATGGTAAAACAACACAATTCAATGCTCTTTATCTGAATACATGCAATATTCATAACAAGATAGATGAATTGATAGCACAAATTGAAATAAATGGGTAAGACATGATAGCCATTACAGAGACATAGTTGCAAGGTGACTAAGATTGGGAGCTGAATATTCATTTGGACATTTGGAAAGATGGAAAGAAAGGAAAAGGTGGTGGGGTAGCTCTGTTAATAAAGGATGAGAACAGTACAGTAGTGAGAAATGATTGTGGCTGGGAAGATCAAGATGTAGAATCAGTTTCAGTGGAGATGAGAAATTGCAAGGGAAAGAACTCACTGTTGGGAATAGTTTAAAGGTCCCGTAACAGTAGCTACACTGGAGCACCGAGTATAAATTCATAAATAATGGGGTCTTGTAAGAAAGCACTGCAATAGTCGAGGGCAATTTGAATCTTGATATAGATTGGGCAAATCAAATTGATAAAGGTAGTCTTAAGGATGAGTTCACAGTGTGTATTTGGGTCAGTTTCTTAGAACAATATATTCTGGAACCAAGCAGGGAACAGGCTGTTTTCGACCTGGTAATATATAATGAGATAGAGTTGATTAATGAACTCATAGCAAAGCATCCTGTAGGCAAGAGTTATCATCTTGTGATACAATTTCATATTCAGTTTGAGGGTGAGAAACTAGGGTCTGAAATACGTGCCTTAAACATGAATAAAGGCATCTGCAAAGTTAGAAGATAATGTTCGCTACAGTGGACTGGGAAAATAGGTTAAAAGGCAAGGTGGTGGAGAAGCAATGGCAGACATTTAAGGAGATTTTTCTTACTTTTCAACAAAAATATATTCTTTTCAGAAAGAAAGGCTCTACAAGAAGGATGCATCATCTATGGCTAACTTAGGGAGTTAAGGCTGGTATGAAATTGAGAGCTAAGATATGCAATGTTGCAAAGATTAGTGGTAGACCAGAAGATTGGCAAAAGTTTGAAAACCAGCAAAGGATGATGAAAAAAATGAGAGAAATTAGAATATAAAGTCATCCAGCAATATTACCAGAAGCACCCACTGGACAATGGATTTCCAAAAGCTTTTAACACAGCTTTGGTTACTGGAACAGCAAATTTCTGCAGGGTGGCTAGAGGCTTTTCTCCAAGACTGTTTCACGCAGTCACCTTTCAAGATCTCACACGGCCACACCTCACGCCGACTTCCATCCTTCTTTAACTACATTTTATCCCTTTTGATTTCTAAATCTCATTGTTGCCACTTGTCTTTAGAAGTTACTTTTCCCAGAATATAGTAATCTTTCACATTCTCATTATGGCTAGCACTTTTGGGAAAAATCAATGTAGTAACCTTGCCTTATTTATCATGCCAGTTGTAAAAACTTTACCATGTTCCTTTGAAAATCAAACACCTTATCTAATTTATGTAAAAATGCAAATTTAATTTGCACATCTGTTGACCTCACACGAGCTATACTCATCTCCATCTCAGATGCTTGTTTTACACCTCACTTCTTTGATAACGTAAATCTTACAGCCTAACTGTCTCCAGTTTAATTAACTTAGCCACACACACATAAGCCTGCTTTAAAATGTCCCACAATAATATTAGGAAAAATTTGATAGTTTCTTGACATGATAACAAAATTAGATTGATGTTAACTTCCTTCTACCATCTATCTCTCTCCTCTCTCTCTTTGCACTCTCCCTCTCTCTCACACACGCGCACACACACACACAAAGATTGATGAACCTGTACTGAAAGAGATTAACAAGGAAATAAAAAGAGCAGATATAATTTTGTGCTGCTCTTGGACATCTCATAGTGTTCTAAATGATTAGCCTGCAAGTAAGTGTCTTTCTGAAGATGAGAAATGTGTGGTGAGTTTAAAAAAAACATATTTCCGTGCCGATGAAATTGCAACAGATTGAAGCTTTCTGAACATATATCTGTTTGGATTAGCAGTTTGGATCTTTGTCCTTGGTTTTATTACCAAAAACATGCAAGGTTTAAAGTACACTACTTAGCACATGGAAGTTTAGTACAGGCAGATATTTTTCAGTTAGCATTTACAAGAGAGGGGAAAATTTTGGATCTGTATGAAGATTCCATTAATGAAGGGCTATTTTGCTGGTGAGCCAGTTCTTAGATTCTGCTTCATTGTGACAAGATGCTAGACTATGCACTATTTAACAATTTTCTTGGAAACGTAAGTTAAATTTATTACGTTTTATTTTCAGAGCGAGGTGTTGTTTGGGAGGAAACAATTATTCTTCTCCCAGACAATGTTCACTATGTGTTCCTTTCTGCAACTATCCCCAATGCACGCCAGTTTGCCGAATGGATATGCCACCTTCACAAGCAGGTAATTATGTATAATTTTGTATCTTTTAGTGCAATAATGCTGAGGGAGAAACTGGAGTGTTCTTGACATTAACTTGGACCCCTTGAAAATGGAAGCCTCTTGACAGTTGAAGAAGGAAGTTTATTGGTTAGAAAGTCGGAAACTGTAGGATGAAAGAGAATATACTCAGGTGGGAAATGACAAGTGATGTACTGGGGTTTCAAAGCCAGACTTCAGTTGAAGTACTATATTTGGTTACAGATGTCACACCTCAGTAAGGATATATTGGCTTTGCAGTGGGCGCTGTGCTAATTCATCAGAATGACACTGGGCCTTAAAGGGTTAAGCTATGAAGACCGATTGCATAAACTTGACTTTTTGATCCAATTAAGGTCTTCAAAATAATAAAGGGATTCAGAGGGCTAATACTGAGAAGCTTGCCGCACGAGGAATCCAATACAAGGGGCATACTCTTAAAATTAGAGCCAAGCCATTCAGGATTGAAATTCAGAAGAATTTTTGCACATTAACTATGTTTGATATCTGAAATTATCTCCCCCTGAAAAGTGGATGCTGTCTCTCAATTAATATTTTCAAGACTCAGATTAGTTGAGCTTTATATTATGTAAGGTTACCCAGGAATGTGAACCAAAGGCAGGTAAATGGAATTGAGGTACAAATTAGCATTGATCTAATCAAATGATGGAATAGACGCTGGGTTGAATTGACTATTTCTGGTCCTATGTACCCATCAATCTATACTAAATAACTATGCTTGCCAATATACAGGTTACTAAAACAACTAGAACTCAACGAAGGACTGAAACCTGAATTTTGCGTTTAAAAACACTTGTATATATTCTTAATTTTGAATGGAACATGCAGCTTAAGTTGTAGTTTGGAAGGTCCTGCTGGGGGGGCATTGAAGACAGTAGGAAACGACTACATTTCCTGGCTCTACAGCATTATTGGAGGCAACACGAGCCCCCCTACACTTTCTGTTGCTCATTTCCCAAGACTTAGTGAGGATGCAGCAGGTCGACAATACTAGACGAACTGTTCACCTTGCCATTCTTCAGCTTGTCTGTCATCCTGAGTCCCAATCTGTTGAACCCCAAGTCCTTGTTTAAGTCCATGCAACCCATAGCTGGTTCTGGCTCTCTTATCAAATTCTTCCAGGCTTTCAGAAGCAGAACTGGGGTGATTTGTTTCATATTCTGGGAGACTTGGCACCTTTAAGTGCAGGATACCATGAGCTCGATTAAACTGTTCTTAGCTCCATTTCTTGGCTGTATTCTGCCCAAGACTTCTGATTCTTCTAACACTTAATTTTCAGTCTTCCCAAGTTCCACTTGACAAACAGATTGTCTAAATTCTATACCTGACTCATAGTAAGGCACCCTCCCCTATCATCCCTGTCTCACCAACTCGAGTCCTTCTGGTAATGGTGTTTCCACTATTGTGTTTGGTCAGGAACTCCACGATATCAACCCAGTGACAGTGCAGTAACCATGCTATATGTCCAAAGTCAGGATGCTGAGTGACTTCAGATTATGGTATTCCCATTTTGCTGCTCTTCTCCTTCAATAGTAACAACAACATGTATTTATTTGAAGCCTTCAGCATAGTAAAATGCCTCAAGCGGTAGAGGCCATGGGATGGAGGTGCTGTTGAAGTAACCATGGTGAGTTGCTGGGCTGCACCTTGGAGATTGTATAGTACAGATGGCAGCCAAAGTTGGTGGTGGGAGGTGGAGACTTCACCTGGAGACAGGGGTATCAGTTAAATGAACTGTTTGGATAGTGTCAAACTTCTTGAAGAGTTGTTGCAGTTTTTTTTAATTCATTCATGGGATGTGGGCATTGCTGGCTAGGCCTGCATTTATTGTCCATCCCTAACTGCCCTTGAGAAGGTCATGATGGGATGCATTCTTGAACCGCTGCAGTCCATATGGTATATGTACACTCACAGTACTAATAGGGAGGGAGTTCCAGGATTTTGACCCAGCGACAGTGAAGGAATGGCGATATATTTCCAAGTCAGGATGGTGAACGGCTTGGAGGGGAACTTCCAGGTGGTGGTGTTCCCATGTATCTGCTGCCCTCGTCTTTCTAGATGGTAGTGGTCATGGGTTTTAAAGGTGCTATAAGAGGCTTGTTGAGTTCTTGCAGTGCATCTTGTAGATGGTACACACTGCTGCCACTGTGCGTTGGTGGTAGAAGGAGTGAATTTTTGTGGATGGGGTGCGAATCAAGCAGGCTGCTTTGTCCTCCATGGTATCAAGCTTCTTGAGTGTTGTTGGAGCTGCATTCATCCAGGCAAGTGGAGAATGTTCCATCACACTCCTGACTTGTGCGTTGTAGATGGTGGACAGGCTTTGGGAGTCAGGAGGTGAGTTACTCGCCGCAGGATTCCTAGCCTCTGACCTGGTCTTGTCGCCACAGTATTTACATGGCTAGTCCAGTGCAGTTTCTGGTCAGTGGTAACCCCCAGGATGTCACATTTGTCCTGGTGTGTAATGGATCTTCTTTCACACTTTTGACTTTATATGGGAGAGGCCTTGAGACGACCCAGCCATTGCCCTGTTCTTACAGCAGTGATGTTTCTCTGATTGGTCTGGTTCAGTGGGTTAGTGATGACTCAACCATGTTGATGGGGCCTTTGGAAGTGCCATGCCATTGAAGACAAAGGGGCTGTTGCTGAACTTTGTCTTGTTTGGGGGAATCATTTTCTGGCACATAGGTGACATTCATGTTATGTTTGCCATTTGTCTGCCCAAGCCTAGATATTACAGGCTGTTGTAGGCTGGCATGAGCTGCTGCTTTATTGAAAGAGTTGTCGATGGAGTTCAACACTGGAATCATTAACGAACAGCCCCTTTCCTGCCTTTGTGATAGAGGGCAGGTCATGGATCAGAAGATAGTTGGATGTAAGATGCCTCCCTGAGGAATTAACTTATAGACAATGACCCAGACACCATCACCATCCCTGGGTATTTCTTATCCCAGTGACAATACAGACCCACCAGTGGTGGTGGCACAGTGGTATAATGTCAGGAGAGAGCTGCCCTGGGAGGCCTAAGCATCAAGTCTGAGCCCCATGAAGTCTCATGGCATCAGGTCAGACATAGGCAAGGAAACCTCCTGCTGGTTACCACCTACCATCCACCCCTCATTAGAACATAAGAAATAGGATAGGGAGTAGGCCATTCGGCCCTTCAAGCCTGCCCCACCACTCAATAAGATCATGGCTGATCTGCCCGAGGCCTCAACTCCTCTTTTGTGCCAGCTCCTCATAGCCCTCAACTCCCTGATATTTAAAAAATCTTTCCATATCCTCTGTAAATACTTACAGTGATCTAAACTCCACAACTCTCTCAGGTAGAGAATACCAGACATTCCCTACCCTCTGAGAGAAGTAATTCCTTCGCATCTCAGTTTTAAATGAGCGTCCCCTTATTCTATAACCATGTCCTCTATAGTTCCAGAATCCTCCACTCACGGAAACATCTTCTCAAGATCTACCCTGTCAAGCCCCCTCAGAATCTTGTACGTTTCACTAAGATCACCCCCATTCTTCTAAACTCTAATGAATAAAGGCCTAACCTGTTTAGCTGTTCTTGATATGTCAACGCCTCCATCCCAGGAATCAACCTAGTAAACCTCTTTTGAACTGCCTCCAATGCCAGTATGTCCTTTCTAAAATACAGGGACCAAAACTGTACACAGTACTCGAGGTGCAGCCTCACCACCACCCTGTACAGTTGTAACAAGACTTCCCTATTTTTAAACTCCAACCACCTCGTAATACAGGCCAAAATTCCAATTGCCTTCTTAATTACTTGCTGCAACTGCATGCTAACTTTTTGTGTTTCATGCACAATGGCACCCAGATCCCCCTGTGCTATACTTTTTTGGAGAGTCTCTCCATTTAAATAATAGTCTGCCTTTTGATTCTTCCAACCACATTGCATGATCTCACACTTCCCTCAGCTGATGAATCAGTACTCCTCTATGTTGAGCACCACTTGGAGGAAGCACTGAGGATGGCAAGGGTGCAGAATGTACTCTGGGTGAGAGACTTCAGTATCTATCACCAAGATACTTGGTAGCGCCATGCTGGTGCTTACTAAACTGGCTGAGTCCGAAAGGGCATTGCTGCTAGACTGGATCTTCGGCAGATGGTGAAGGAACCAACCAAGAGGGAAAAACCTACTTGAACTCATCCTCATCAATCTACCTGTTGCTGATCCTTTTGTCCATGATAATATTAGTAGGAGTGACCACCGCACAGTCCTTGTGGAAATGAAGTCTCCTCTTAACATCGAGGATACCCTCCATCGTGTTGTGTGGAATTATCACCGTGCTAGATGGGATAGATTACAAATAGATCTAGTAACTCAAATTGGGCATCCATGAGGCGCTGTGGGCCATCTGCGGCCGCATAATTGTATACAACCACAATCTATGGCCTCATGGCCCGGCATATCCCCAACTCTACCATTACCATCAAACCGGGGAATCAACCCTGGTTCAATGAAGAATGTAGGAGGTCATGCCAGGAGCAGCACCAGGCATGCCTCAAAATGGGATGTCAGCCTGGTGAAGGTACAACACTTGCATGCCAAACAATGGAAACAGCATGCGATAGAACTAAGCGATCCCACAACCAACGGATCGGATCTAAGATCTGCAATCCTGTCACAACCGGTCGTGAATTGTAGTGGGCAATTAAAAAATTAACTGTAGGAGGAGGCTCCACATACACCATCCTCAAGGATGAGGGAGCCCAGCACAACAGTGCAAAAGACAAGGTTGAAACATTTGTGTCCATCTTCAGCCAGAGGTGCTGAGTGAATCATCCATCTCGGCCTCCTCCTACGGTATACAATTATGCGGCTGCAGTTGCCAGTCTTCAGCAAATTTTATTTACTCCACATGATGCCAAGCAATGGCTGAAGACATTGTACACTGCAAAAGCAATGGGTCCTGACAACATACCATGTGCAGTACTGAAGATTTGTACTCCAGAACTAGCCGTGCCCCTAACCAAGCTGTTCTAGTACAGCTACAACACTGGCATCTTCCCAGCTATTTGGAAAATTGCCCAGGTATGTCCTGTCCACAAAAAGCAGGACAAATCTAATGAGGCCAATTACCACCCCATTCAGTCTAGTCTCGATCACCAACAATGTGATGGAAAGTGTTGCTGACAGTGCTATTAAGCAACACTTATTCAGCAATAACCTGCTCACAGATGCTAAGTTCGGGTTCTGCCAGGGCCATTAATCTCTTGACCTCCTTGGTCCAAACAGGGACAAAAGAGCTAAACTCAAAAGACGAGGTGATTGGCAGGGTAAACACTTTGTTTCTCCTGGCTGGGGAATCTAGAACATGTGGACACAGGCTCAGGATAAGGGGGCAATCATTTAGGACTGAGATGAGCAGAAATTCTTACCTAAAGTGTTGTGAATCTTTGCGATTCTCTACCCCAAAGGGTTGAGGATGCTCCATCTGAATATCTTCATGGTTGAGATAGATCTTTGGTGTCTTGGGGAATCAAGGATATGGCACGGCTGATGGTAAATGCTGAGCTGCCCAAATCCAAGACGGAAACTTGGAAACAGCTGCGAAAATGGCTTTTGCAATTTGTATAGTATGAGGAGAGGTTCTGAAATCAGGAAATGATGTCTCTGAGTACTTGTGATGATTTTATATTAAAGTAAACATTTATTAAAAGAATAAAGTAAAAAAAACAATTACACTTAAACACAAGAATGGCTTTAAACAGTAAACAGTAATTTAAAACAGTTCCACAAGATCTTAACTACCCTCAGAGCTAACCTTCCCCTTTTCTGTTCAGCAACTATCCTTATAGATTCTAAAATGTGTAGAATTCTAGAAACTTTTACCACATAGTGCCTTTTCCTTGTTGTGACCTCTGAGGCTGACAGCACCTCGTTCTCCCAGCCTGGCCTTGTTCACACTGTCTTCTGGGAGTTCTGCCCAGCTACCCTGCAGTCTCCTGGGAGATCTAACCAGCTACCCTGCTGTCTTCTTTAAATGCATTCCTTCCCTTTGATCTCTGTATTGTCTTAACCAGTCTCTTCAGAAATGCTTTCTTCCCAGAATTGATTAAACTCATTCCTTATCCTTAACAAACTTACCCTACCTTTACCTTACTTACACCTTTTACAACCTGCATAAATCCCCCTTTGAACTAAAACAACTCTGTTCAAAAACAGTCCTGTTATTGCTTTGTGCAAAACTCTGATTGAAGTTCCTCTCAGTTCATTAACATATCATAACCTCTTCTGATTATTGGTTTTAGACTTGTGCAGTCACTCTGACTCTTACTCCAATTACCCTAACTGCCTGTCCTCCAGTACATAAGAAAAGTGACAGTGATATTAGCAGATGAAAAATATTACAATTTCTTGTTTTGTTGACAATGGGGAGCAAACGTGAAAGTGGAGTTGAAGCCAAAGATCAGCCACAGTCTTATTGAATGGCACAGCAGGCTCAATGAGCCATATGGTCTACTCCAGCTGCTTTTTCTTACGTTCTTAACTCTTCACGCTGTGGCTTCTTTCGCATTCTCCCTCTTCTCTCAGCCTTCAGTTGCAGTACATTCAATTGTTCTGTTCCCACACTCTTGAGCCCTTTGTTTAAAGCCCTCTTCCTTGCCATCCCTCTCTCCTTCAAAAGGTCCTTTAAAAGCTATTTGTTTGATCATGCTGTCAGTCACATCCCGTATGTATTTTCCCAACATTGCATTTTTGCCCCTGATATGTGCAATAAGCTATTTTATCATGATACATCAAGCCAACAGCACAAAAACAGGCCATTTGGCTCAGCTATACCAGTGTTCATGCTCCACACCAACCTCCTCCCACCCCTCTTCACCTAACCCCAACAATATACTCTAGCACACTTTATGCTACCAGATTTTCTGTTTGTCTTTTGATTAATCCAAACAGGAATACCGGTATGTACTAAAAGTTTAAGGATCACAGTCTGAAGGCATTAACCTGTATAACGCTCAATTCTGAAATGAGTTTTCCATGGATTCAATGCCTTGGAGTGATTACCACGAATGGCCTTTTGATAAATTCAAGTGGGAGAAACTGGCAGAGTTGTTTTTAGCTCCGCTTCTCTCAAGGATTCAGTCAGGCGATGAAGAATGTGAGCTTAGAGGCAAGATTAAGAACTGGGATCAATTTCATCATCTTGGAAGGAGGCAATTTAATCACCTTAGTGAAATGCCTGATCTTGGTTCAGGGTTTTGCAGTGGAAATGTGAATTTTATTTAATCGTGTACTGTAACACAACTTACTTATTTTCGTTAATCCAAAAACGTGAATACTTTTGTACCCCTGATTCCACTAGCTTATTTCTAATGTTCCCTTATTCTCATACTTATCTGAATCTTTTCAAAACTTATAGTTACATTGCTTTCTCGAGCATAAGCAGCATGATTACATTTAGTGATGCTTTGTACACTCAAATTCCTATTTTGGTTATTTCCTGATCGTTAATAATGTTATTGTTTGTGTTTATGGAAGTACAAGCCTTTTCTCCCATTAAATGTAGTTTAAAATAGTAGACAGATTTGTTTTTTTTCAACTGGTTTCAGAATTGACAGGTCCAATAGAATCTGACAGTATTCTGCACACTAGGTGGCATCTTAGTTCACAAACCAATAACTGATCAAGATTCCTTTTCCCAGCTCGTTTCATCACAATTTCTCAATGTTAAAACCATGCTCTCTGACAGGAAGAAAATTAAAACATTTGGCATACTTCTAATAGAATAGCCCTGTCCTTCTGGCTCTAGAACTCAAGAAGATTTCAAGTAGGCATGCTTTCCCTCATCTCCTAACAAAATAGGATTCTAATTGGGAGCTGGATTTGCACCTTCTTTTAATTTTATCATAAAATTACGCAGAAATGACACAAAATAGGTCATTTGGTTCAAAACAGCCTATTAGTTTTTATCCTGTATCCATATATTCCCATAGATTCAACCATCTATGTAATCTATTAAATTTTGCATTTCTGAAATTGTAAGCTTAAAAAAAGTCTTCAATATTTTAGCAGTTTAAGTTGTGTGCAATATTGTTGCAATATTGAATGTTGTTAAAATGTATGACTTATAAACTAGTTGCTGTATTTGAGGTGTATATTTGTGGTTAAATCCACATTTTGTAATTTATATTCAGCTTCTTAATCATAATTTTTGTTTTAGCCGTGCCACGTGATCTATACCGACTACAGACCGACGCCGCTGCAGCATTATATTTTTCCAGCAGGCGGTGATGGATTGCACCTAGTAGTCGATGAAAATGTAAGTGAGGCAGAACTTTGAAATGCACTACATAGATTAATTAAATTTTGTTTGTATACTTTGTACCATGAATATTTAAATTCACAATATTAGATGGGTTATTTTTGCCAGAAAAGTGGCTAACCAAGTGAAACTTCTGGGTGCTGGCCACCCTATTGACTCCAAGTCTGCTTGATAAAAGTTGCAGATGTGCCTGTGAATGCCTGAGCAGCCGTCTGCCTGTTTCCAGGGCAAAGGGAGAGACTATTGGAATTTATAAATCAAGTCCCACACCAGATGTAGGATCTTGGTTGCGATTTTCAGCCATGTGGGTGGAGTATCCTTAGATGGATCACAGGAGACCGTGCAAAAAAATAGGTGATAAGATGCATTTTAATTTTTCTAAGGTCATTGAACCTCAACTGTCGTTCCATGCAAGGCCTTCTTTGCCTACCCCCACCCTCACCCCCTTACCAGCTGTCCCAGTTAAATGAGGCCCAAATTTATTAATAGCTTGGGCTTCGTGATGCTGACAGCAGGTAAATAGCATGCCACTCTGACAACTTCATGCTTGTTTCAAGCAGAAGTCCAAAATTACTCCCATGGGGTAACATAGTTAATTGACTCCTGTGTAAACAAACTTGGAATGTTGCTTGACCATTTGCTCATTTTTTAAACATGAACAATTAATTAGAGATTTTGTGATGCTTCACAATTCGCCTGCCAATTGTTTTGAAATCAGGCCTACGGTAGGAACTAGCTGTCCTTGCTTCGTGTAATAAATCGGTATGTTTGAGTCAGCCCTGCTTTTTCTCAAATTTTAATTTATTTTCAAATATCCAATACTAGAAATATTGTCACAATCTGTTTTTTAATTAATGTTCAGGCACAGGCAACTAGATATTAAATCAAATATGAGATGATTGTGAAATTTTAAAGAAAGATTTAACAGTGATACCCAATTTATTCCAGTACCATTTACAGGTTGTGGCCAGTTGGCTTTAACACTTAGTTTTAAACATTTTACTGGTACTTGTAATTTAGGCATTTTGCTGTGCATTTCTTTTGAAAAATATTGTGTTCCCAATTTTACCTTGAGTAGATAACCAGTTAAAGATTGGTCAGAAATATTAATTTTAAAGGATAAAAATGATAACCGCACGAGTTGGAAACTTAGTTGGAAATAACTGGAATCTTGTTGCAGCTGATAGCTTAGAATGGGCAAAAAAATGTTGTGTCCCAGCTTGACAGAGGGAGCTCTGTTGGTTCACTGACCATTCCTTTGCATCAGAATTCCATTTTCCACAATTTATTCACTCATTCTAATTGTAAGTTTAATCAAATCAGCAAAAATGATTGTAGACAACAGCTCAAAGCTACCTTTGTAGTACCTGCAGAGATGACTACAATTTTTCTGTTTTGATTCAATTCCACTTGGTCCTTGAAGTGTTTTTTTTACCCAAGTCATCAATTAACAAAAAGAAGCAAATGGAACTAGAAATGTTCGAGTGACTTACATAAATAAAATAATAAACCTGCTCTGCAATCTGATACTGCTGGAGTAATGGTAGGTTTACATTTTAGAATGCTTAAGAGTGAAAATGTGACTGCAGCACTGAAACTTCATGCACTGCTTCTGGCAATGCAGATATTGCCTGGCATTCTGTCTTTTATACTGATTTGTTCAAATGCTAATATCGCTATAAAGTGTTGTCCAAGCATGTATGTTCTCCAAGCGTGTATGTTCCCAGAGTTAAATTAATCATGCAACTGTTTACATTATAGCTGTCTCTTGCTGCTCAAGGCATTCCACCTTAATAAATATGTAGAGATTTCATCCACCCCCACCCCTGTCTTACATGGTGTTTAAGAGGTGTGTTAACTCATTTCGGAAAAATACATTTTCAAGGCCATTGAAAGCGGGAAACGAGGCAGAGATGGCTAGTTGTCAGAACTACTGAAGTAAATTATATCCAGAAGACAATGACAGCTTAACTTCAATTTCCCCTTAAAGTAAATTAGAATAGGGACTATTTCTAAAATAGGTACAGAGATTCATGGAAATACACAAACAGATCAGTCAGCATCTGTAAAGAGATAAGTGAGGAAATTCATGTTTTTGGTGTTTAATCTTCATCAGAGGTGGAGCAGCTTAATTTTCATTTGCTGGTTTGATCCCAAAGCGTACAAATTTAGATGTGCAAAATGACTTTGACCTTGGAAATTGGAAAATAATTTCTAGTATGACAAATGCAGAAAGATGATAGTACTTCCCTCCAACTTTATAGCCACTCTTGATTCTAATAAGTATTTACTTTGCAGAAAAATGCATCTTTGTTTTTGTATATCAAAGGGAGATTTTAGAGAAGATAACTTCAACACAGCCATGCAGGTACTGAGAGATGCTGGTGATCTTGCAAAGGGTGATCCAAAAGGGCGGAAAGGAGGAACAAAAGGTACTGAAAAAGTGATGTGTTTGTTTGCGGCAGGGTGCCTGATCATGCAATGAAATGCTGGCTAAAAATTTAGGCGTTGTATCTTCATTAAGGTATTGTTTTAGCCGTTCTCCTGTTATTTCCCTGCACCATTTTTGCTGTAGCTTGAAATCTTGTTTCTATTTAATTTGCATCTTCTCTGATTTGTGATCCATATTTGAAGTGTTTTCTCTCCCTCCTTAGCTTATTTCAGGGATGAGAAATTTCTGCCCTTTGGCAGAATTCCAACTTTTTGATTATGGAATTTGAAATGTTTTTCCGACCTCTGCCTTGCACTCCCCATAGTCCTTTGCTGGATTATGTACATGCGAAGTGAAGCAAGTTCATGTCCTGTTGTTAGTATGGGCTTCATCCTGTATTGCATGCACTAGCTGCATTGAATGCTGAAATATTGAAATGCTGAGGTCACTTTGGTGATTTTATACAAACGTTTTGGCCCACTGTCTTGATGGTAATACAAGGTAAACAAAGGAAATCTAATGTTTTTACTGACTTAAAATCTAATAATTATGCCCATTTGAAGTTGCCTGGAACATAACAAACATGCGAACAAGGAGCAGGAGTGTGCCACTCAACCCCTCGAGCCTGCTCCGCCATTTAATAAGATCATGGCTGATCTGATAGTGACCTGAAATCTGCACCCAACCTACCACCGATAACCTATCACCCCTTGCTTACCTCTCCCTTAAAAACATTTAAAGACTCTGCTTCCACCACTTTTTCGGAGAGAGAGTTCCAAAGACACTCAACCCTCTAAGAGAAGAAAATTCGCCTCACCTCTGTTTTAAATGGGCGACCCCTTATTTTTAAACAGTGATCCCCAGTTCTAGATTTTTTCACGAGAGGAAACATCCTCTCCACATCCACCCTGTCAAGACGCCTCAGGATCTTCTATGTTTCAATCAAGTCACCTCTTACTCTTCTAAACTCCAGTGGATACAAGCGCAGTCTGTCCAACCTTTCCTCATAAGACAACCCACCCATTCCAGGTATTAGTCTGGTAAACCCTCTCTGAACTGCTTCTAACACATTTACATCCATCCTTAAATAAGGTGACCAATACTGTACACAGTTCTCCAAATATGATCTCACTAGTGCCCAGTACAACTAAAGCATAACCTCCATACTTTAGTATTCAATTCGCCTCATAAAAAATGATAACATTCCATTAGCTTTTCTAATTACTTGCTGTACCTGCATGCTAGCCTTTTGTGATTCATGCATGAGGACACCCAGCTCCCTTTGCACCTCAGAGCTCTGCAATCTCTCACCATTTAGATAATATGCTTCTCTTTTATTCTTCCTGCCAAAATGGACAATTTCACATTTTCCCACATTATACTCCATTTGCCAGATCTTTGCCCACTCAATTAACTTATCCAAATCTGTTTGTAGCCTCCTTCTGTCCTCTTCATAACTTACTTTCCTACCTATCTTTGTGTATCAGCAGATTTGGCAACCATCCCTTCATGCAAGTCATTTATATTGTAATAAGTTGAGGTCCCAGCACTGATCCCTGCGGCACATCACTCATTACATCCTGCCAACCCGAAAAAGACCCATTTATGTCTACTCTCTGCTTCCTGTTAGTCAGCCAATCTTCTATCGTACGTTACCCCCACACCATGAGCTTTGATTTTCCGCAATAACCTTTGATGTGGCACTTTATCAAATGCCGACTGGAAATCTAAATACAGTGCATCCACCTGTTCCCTTGTATCCACAGCACATGTTACTTCCCCAAAGAACTCCAATAAGTTGGTTAAACATGATTTCCCATTCACAAAAACATGTTGACTTTGCCTGATGACCTTGAGCTTATCCAAGTGCCCTGCTATAACTTCTTTAATAATAGCTTCTAACATTTTCCATACGTCAGGTGTTAAGCTAACTGGCCCGAGTTTCCTGCTTTCTGTCTCCCTCCCTTTTTGAATAATGCCGTTACATTTGCTATCCTCCAGTCTAATGGAGCCTTCCCCCAATCTAGGGAGTTTTAAAATTAAAACCAATGCATCAACTATCTCACCAGACAATTATTTTAAGACCCTAGCATGAAGTCCATCAGGACCCAGGCTCTTGTCAGCTCGCAGCTTCAACAATTTATTCAGTACCAATTCTCTGGTGACTGTAATTTTCCTGACCCCCTCCCTCACTTCCATTTCCTGGTTTATAGCTGCTTCTGGGATGTTACTTGTATCCTCTATAGTGAAAACTGATGCAAAATACCTGTTCAATTCATCTGCCCTCTCCTTGTTTTCCATTATCAATTCTTCAGACTCACTTTCTATAGGACCAATGCTCACTTTGTTAACTCGTTTCTTTTTTAAAATATTTATAAAAACTCTTACTATCTGTTTTTATATTTCTGGCTAGCTTTCCCTCATACTCTAATTTTTCCCTTCTTATTAGTCTTTTAGTCATTCTTTGCTTTTCCTTATATTCTGTCCAATCTTTTCAACTGCCACCTGTCTTTGCTCAATTATATGCTTTTTTTCAAGTTTGATACTGTCTTTAACCTTTCTAGTTAACCATAGATGGTGTATCTGTCCCTTCGATATTTTCTTACTCGTGGGAATGTATCTATTCTATACATTCTGAAATACCCCTGAAATATTAGCCATTGCATCTCTTTTGGCCTATCCCTTAACCTAATTTGCCAATTCAGTTTAGCCAGCTCAGCTTTCATACCCTCATAATTGCCCTTATTTAAGTTTAAAAACTTAGTCACAGACCCACTCTTCTCTCCCTCAAACTGAATGTAAAGTTCAGTATTATGTCGCTGCTACCTAGGGGCGCCTTCACTATGAGAGCATTAATTACTCCCATCTCATTGCACATTACCAGGTCTAGTATAGCCTGCTCTCTGGTTGGCCCCAGAACATCCTGTTCTAAGAAACTATCCCAAAAACGTTCAATGTACTCCTCACCAAGACCATCTTTACCCCTCTGACTTTTCCAGTCTATATGTAAATTAAAATCTCCCATGATTATCGCCGTGCCTTTCTGACAAGCTCCAATTATTTCTTCCTTTATGCTCAAACCTACCATGTGGTTACTGTTAGGGGGCCTGTACACAACTCCCACAAGTGACTTCTTGCCTTTACCATTTCTCATCTCTACCCAAACTGTTTCCATACCCTGGCTTCCTGTACTTAAATTATCCCCATCAGTTGTACTAATACCATCATTAACTAATAGAGCCACCCCTCCACCTTTTCCTCGCTTCCTGTCACAGAATCACAGAATTGTTTCGGTGTAGAAGCAGGCCATTCGGCCCATCGTGTCTGCACAGGTTCTCTGAACATTTTAACTTAATGCCAATCTCCTGCTTTTTTTCCCCGTTAACTTGCATGTTGTTTCTATTTAAATAATCAACCAATGCCCTCTTGAATGCCTCAATTGAACCTGCCTCCACCACACTTCCAGGCAGTGCATTCCAAACCCTAACTACTTGCTGTTTGAAGAGGTTTTTTTCTCACCTGTCCTTCCGAAATATCCTGTACCCTTCAGTATTCAGGTCCCAATCCCTGTCCTCCTGCAGCCATGCCTCCGTAATGGCTATCAAATCGTAATTATTTATTTCTATATGCGCATTTGCATTTCACAGCATATCATTAAAAAGTGAGATCATTTTCTGTCCTCTCGGGCTGTGGTGACTTTGCCGCTTTGCACTACAATGTCCATTATTCCTTGCCACAAAAAAATGTCAGATCTTTTTGTCTTCACTCACTCTCATCCCTGTTATTTGGGAAGAAATAATTGCACCAATTGCTGTTGGGTGAATTGAGGTTTTCTCAAGTGGACATTTCCATAAAATCATACAGCTTTGAAGCATGCAAGAATATCATTTGCCTCATTGCACTTGCGCTGTCTTCTTGAAAGATCTTACTACTTAACATCATTCTTTTTTTACCCCAATAATCTTTACAATTAAATTATTTTTCCAATATTTATCAAACTCTTTCTTTAAAAGCTATTTTCTACTCTGCTTTCAGTGATAATTGCACTGGGGTATCCCCTTAACCAGCTGCATTAAAAAAAACTCTAATGTGACTTTCAGCGACTATCTCGATTTTAAAAATAAGTCATTGACCAGTGAGAATATTTTTTTTCCCCCCATTTGCATTATCAAACGTCTCACAATTTTCTGCACCTGTATCAGATCTTTTCACAATTGCTATTTGAATCAATACAGCCCCAGTTTCTCTAATCATTCCTCTAAACGCAAGACAAACGTGCTCTTATCTCGGTGTGAGTAGAATGTGCATGTAATGATGTACTGGTATAATCCAGCAAAAGCATTCACTATTCAGTAAAACTTAGATTTTGTAGTGGAACATTTAAATGTAAGACCAGTAGAGATAACATAATCCAAGTTTATAGATCTCAGAAATGAACGTTGCTGAATTTCAGTGAAAAGTGGTGCATCAATTGTCTCTTCATTTCCATTTTACTATGAGGAGAGACAGAATATTACTGAATAATGTATAATTGTTTCAAAAAATACAATTCTTGCACTTAGATTGCTGAAATGCCCATGCATGTTTACAAGTCTCCTAATTATAGATATTTGTTATGATTGTTGGCAGCAGTCTGGCATTTGTGTGCCACTGATTGCTTCTGAATCCTGTACTATTTATTTGTGAAATTGATAGTCAGTGAAGGTTTGTTTGTATTATTTGATTTATATTTTTAACAGGGCCTCTAATAACTGCTGAGAAAATCAAGAATAAAACTAATTGTTTAGAAAAACAGACGTTACATGATGAGCGAAGTGTTCATTTGCTTGAACTCCATTTCACTATTTTTGAAATTGACTAATATTTGATGAGGTGTATTCAAAGATGACCAATGAGCTTCTTGCCCATGCTAAAAAAACGGTGCCTTCTTCATTATACAGTGCTAACCATTTAGATCATCTTCACTTTTCATGAACCATTGAGCAAATATTGCTAATCATTTACAACCTTGGTTCAAACATGGACAAAAGAGCTGAACCCCCGAGGAAGGTGCGAGTGATTTGACACCAGGGCAGCATTTGACTAAGTGTGGCATCAAGGACTCCGAGCAAATCTGGAGTCAATGGGAACCAGGGGGAAAACTTCACTGGTTGGAGTCCATACCTAGCACAAAGGACGATGGTTTTGGTTGTTGGAGGTCAGTCATCTCAGCTCCAGGACATCACTGCAGGAGTTCTTCAGGGTAGTGTCCTCGGCCCAACCATCTTCAGCTGCTTCATCAATGACCTTCCTTCCATCATAAGGTCAGAAGTGGGGATGTTCACTGATGATTGCACAATGGTTCAGCACCATTCGTGACTTCTCACATACTGAAGCAGTCCCTGTCCAAATGCAGCAAGGCCTGGACAACATCCAGCTTGACAAGTGGCAAGTAATATTCGTGCCACACAAGTGCCAGGCAATGACCATCTCCAACAAAAGAGAATCTAACCATCGCCCCTTGACATTCAATGGCATTGCCATCACTGAATACTCCACTATAAACATCCTAGGGATTACCATTGACCAAAAACTGAACTGGACTAGCCATATGAATACGGTGGCTGAAAGAGCAGGTCGGAGGCTAGGAATCCTGTGACAAGTAACTGACCTCCTGACTACCCAAAGCCTGTCCACCATCTACAAGGCACAAGTCAGGATGAGTACAGCTCCCACAACATTCGAGAAGCTCAACACCGTCCAGGACAAAGCAGCCCGCTTAATTGGCATCACATCCACAAACATTCACTCCCTCCACCCCGACACACAGTAACACCAGTGTGCACCTTCCACAAGATGCACTGCAGGAATCACCAAGGTTCCTTAGCCAGCACCTTCCAAATCCACAACCACTACCACCTAAAAGGACAAGGGCAGCAGATAGATGGGAACACCACCACCTGGAAATCCCCCTCCAAGTTACTCACCATCCTGACTTGGAAATATATCATCGTTCCTTCACTGCCTCTGGGTCAAAACCCTGGAACTCCCTTCCTAACAGCACTGTGGGTGTACCTACACCACATGGACTGCAACTGTTCAAGAAGGCAGCTCACCGCTGCCTTCTCAAGGGCAGCTAGAGATTGGCAATAAATGCTGGCCCAGCCACTGAAGCCGTGAATTAATAAAAAATAAATTTGTCATCACCATAGGTGTCAATTACAAAGGCGCTAGCTATTTTGAGCCATTCAGTACATAGCAACTTTTTAAAGGCCAATTTTTAAAAAATGTGCCTGCATTCAATTAGTATTTTCTTTGCACTGTAAGTGAGCAAATATTAGAATCACATAGTAGCGAGTAGAACGAACACATTGTAGCAGAGTTTGAACTGATATCATGTTAAACATATCAGCAGATGGAAGCTGCCTAAAGTTTCCACTGTATCCCTTGGTTGTTAACAGCTCAAACAACTGCTTGAAGCTGCCTGAGGTCTTCACATTGTTAACTACTGGAGACAGTTGGAAAGGAGACTTTGGGAAGTTTAAGTCAGATTTATATGGGATCGGTAGGGAAAATCCTAGACCTATCAGGGATGTGGTAACAGAGCACCTGGAAAATCACCGTGCTCTTTGGCAAAGTCAGCATGGTTTTGTGAAAAGGAAATTGTGTTTCCAACAAATTTATTAGACATTTCTGAGGATGTAGCTGGCAGGGTGGATAAGGGAGATGTATATTTAGCCTTTCAGAAGGCAGTCAGTAAGGTGTCAGTCAAGAGGTTGTTGCACAAGGTTAGGGTTCATAGTATTGAGCATGATATGTTCGCATAGTTTGAGAATCCATTAGAGGACACAAAACAGAGAGTAGGAATAATGGGTCACTTTTTGGGTACCAGGGTATAACCAGTGAAGTGCTGCAGGAATCAGTGCTTGAGCCTCAGATATTTACAATCTATATCAATGAGTAGGATGAGGGAACCAAGTGTAAGATGTCTATGATTTTTGACTATACAAAGCTGGGTGGGGGCGTTATTTGTGAAGAGGATGCAAAAAGACTGCAAAGGGATACATAGACTGTTTAAATGATTGGACATGAAGGTGGCAGATGGAATTTAATGGGAAGGAAATGTGAAATTATCCATTTTAGTAAGAAGCTGATTAATGTTGGCATTCTGGGCAATTTAGGTGCCTGTGTACTGAAATCACAAAATTAACATGCAGGTGCAACCAACACTAAGAAAGGCAAATAGTATGTTAGTGTTTAATGCAAAGGAATTGGAGGGTAAGAGTTAAGAAATCTTGCTACAGTTATATACAGCTTTGGTGAGAGAACACCTAGAGTATTGCATACGGTCTTGGTCATCTTACCTGAGGAGGGATACACTGCCGTAGAGGGAGTGCAGTGAAGCTCCTGGGATAAAACGTTGATCCCATGAATAGGCCTATATTCTCTGTAGTTCAGAAGAATGAGAGGGGAATTGCATCGAAATGTATAAAATTCTTAGAGTGCTTAACTGCACAGATGCTGTTTCCCCTGACTGGAGAATCTAATATTAGGGGGGTCATAGTCTCAGGATGAGGTGTCAACCATTGATGACTGAGATGAGAATTTTTTTCTTGCAGAGGGCCGTAAATCTTTGGAATTCTCTATTCCAGGGGACTGTAGATGATCAGTTGTTGAGTATATTCAAGACCAAGAATTATGAATTTTTGGACATTAAGGGATCAATCAACGGATTTGGGGATAGCGTGGGAAAATGAAGTTTATTTAAGTTTAATTATGATCTTGTTGGATGGTGGAGCAGTACAACCTTCTCCTATTATGTTCTTAGTTCAATCTCTGCAGTGTCTTGTTTCAATTCAGATGGGTTTACTGGCTCCAAATATAGTAGGGAAATAATGTTAAGCATAATTGTGCCTACTATGTGCAGTTGGGACTGTATTACAAAATTCATTAGGCATTTGAAATATTTCAAGGCTTCGGTAATGCTACATAAATGCAGACATTTAAGGAAAACACTGCCTTGATAAGTTTCTGGTATTTAAAAAAAATCTGATTCTTTTAATGCTATCATATAGTAAACATTTTGACAAAGTAAATGCGGTCTTGTGATTTGTGTGGAACAAAATTCCTTACATGAGGAATTCCTTACATCCTTGATCCCAGCTGTCAAATACTTTGGTCAGAATGCAATGTTCTCTTTCCTGTTGCAAATGCTTTGCACCCCATGACCCCAAAGGGTGTAAAGATAAGTCCAGCAACTACAGGCCAGTCAGTTTAACTTTGCTGGTGAGGAAGCTTCTTGAAACAGAAATTTGCAGCAAAATTAATACTTACTTGGGCAAATGTGAGTTAATTAAGGAAAGCCAGCATAGATATGCTAAGGGAAAATCATGTTCAACTAACCTGGTGGAGTTTTTTGAAATGGTAACAGAGAGCGTTGATGAGGGCAATGCTGTTGGTGTGGTGTATATGGACTTCCAAAGGCATTTGATACAGTGTCGCACAAAAGACTTTTGAACAAAGTTATAGCTCATGGAATAAAAGGGACAGTAGCAACATGGATATCAAATTGGCTGAGTAACAGAAAACAGAGTAGTGGTTAACGGATGTTTTTAGGACTGGAGGAATGTTTGCAGTGGAGTTCCCCAGGCGTCGGTGTTGGGACCCTTGTTTTTCCTGATATACATTAATGATCTAGACCTTGGAGCATACGACACAATTTCAGAATTTGTGGATGATATGAAACTTGGAAGCATTGTGAACTATGAGGAGCATAGTGTAGAATTTCAAAAGGACAGACAATGGTGGAATGGGCAGACAAGTGGAGTGACAGATGAAATTCAATGCAGAGAAATGTTCATTCTGATTGGAAGGGCATAGAGAGACAATATAAAATAAAAGGTACAATTCTAAGGAGGGTGCATGAGCAAAGGGACCTGGGTATATATGTGCATAAGTCATTGAAGGTGGCAGGACAGATTGAGAGAGTGGTTAATAAAGCATACAGTATCCTAGGCTTTATTAATAGGGTCATAGAGTACAAAAGCAGGGAGGTTACATTAAACTTGTATGAAACAGTGATTCGGCCTTAATTGAAGTATTGTATCCAGTTCTGGGCACCACACTTTAGAAAAGAAATGAAGGCATTGGAGAGAGTGTAGAAAAGATTCACAAGAATGGTTCCAAGGATGAGGAACTACGGTTCTGCAGTTAGATTGGAGAAGTTGGGACTGTCCTCCTTGGAGAGGAGAAGACTGAGAGGAGATTTGATAGAGGTGTTCAAACTCATGAAGGGTCTAGACAGAGTAGATGGGGATAAACTATTCCCATTGGTGAAAGGATGGAAGATGAGAGGAGGCAGATTTAAGGTACAAAACAAGCTTGACCAACCTTTTCACTTTGGGGGCCACATTTCCATTTTTTCTCACTCCAAGAGGCTGATGAGCAAATTTCAGAAAGAAGGTTTGGCACGACATCAAGATGAATTTCAAAGAAAGTTGAGCTATGAAGAAAAGCAACTCACTGAGCAAAAATAAAGCAATGTCAAAGCAATAAATTGATAAGTTTTTTTTAAAAAACAGTAATTAATAAAAATCGCTATTCGAGTGTGTTGGGGGTCAGAATGTGTGTATCCAGCTTATTCCATACTCGGTGTGTTCAGTCACTCACCCTCACCCACTATGTGAGTGGGTGTGAGTATGTGTTGGTGTGTCGTGGTGAGTGAGAAAACTGAAACTGGTAGTGAACCAGACATACACTTGTGTACTCTCACTCTTTTTCTTTTTCTCTTTCTCTCTCTCACACTCACTCTCTCTGCCTCTCTCTCACACACACTTTCTCCCTCTCACACACACACATGCACATAAAAACAAGTCAGCCTCTCCCCGCCCCCCCGGACCCCACAGCCAGCGTCCCACCCCAAGGCGCTGCAGCCAGCGTCTCTCTCTCTCTGTTTCTCTCCGCCCTCCCGAAAGCCTGTTTCTCCCCAGCACACTCACTGCCTCCAGTGTTCATTGCTCCTCCATTCATAGACTTTCTCTCTCCCACATTTGCTGATAAGCTCACTACTGAGCCCAGCAGTAAATGCAGGAGAGGAACGGCCTGTGATTGGAGGAGCAGTTCCTTTCAGAATCTCCCAGTCCACTTACCATCTTAGCGGCATTTTGAGAACTGTCTCTGCGGGCCAGGATGGAAGGGCTTTGCGGATAATGGGTTCGACAAGCCTGGTACAAAAGAAGCAATGGAGACATGAGGAACTTTTAAGTGCAGTGAGCGGTTTGGATCTGGAAGCACTACCTGAGAGTGTGGTGGAGGCAGGTTCAATCGAGGCAGTTAAGAGGGAATTTGATTATTATCTGAAAAGGAAGAATATGTAGGATTATGGAGAGAAGGTGGGGGAGTGCCATTAGGTGAATTGCTCATTCAGAGAGCTGGCACAGACATGATTTACTCCTGTGCTGTAATTATTCTGTGATGTCCAAATTAAACTTACGAATAAACACCAAAACATTAGCCTAAGAAGTTAATTACTTGATGGTGCAAAATTGGAAACATTTTGCATTATGCATCTGATATTAGTAACCAGCACTCCTATGCTGGACACAGTATAAACCATCTGAAAAATAAACTGAGCCTTAAATCTAACTCCAATTGCAGGACAAAATTTTCTCTGCTGAAATAAATTAAGAATAGAAATGATAGGAGTAAGCCCTACGACCCCTTAGACTCTGCTCCACCATTTGTAAAATAATGGTTGATCCTTGACCTCAGCTCCACTTATCCATTTGATCCCCATATCCCTCAATTCTCTTCAGAGTCCAAAAATCTATCAGTCTTAGCCTGAAATGTATTTAATGATTAAGCATCCACAGCTCTCTGAGCTGGAGAATTCTAAAGATTCGCAACCCTCTTGGTGAAGAAATTTCTCCTCCTCATCTCAGTCCGAAATAGATGTCCTCTTATCCTGAAACTTCCCCTATTTCTAGACTCTCCAGCCAGGGAAACAGCCTCTCAGCATTTACCCTGTCAAGCCCTCTTAGAATCTTAACTGTTTCATGGGATCACTTCTCATCCTTCTAAACTCCAGAGAGTAAAGGCCAATTCTACTCAATCTCTTCTCATAGAACTATCCCTTCATCCCAGGAATCAGTGTGGTGAACTTTCATTGTACCCCCTCTAAGTTAACTATATCCTTTCTGAGGTATGGTGCCCAAAACAGTGCATAGTATCTCACTAAAGCCCGCCACAATTGCACCAAGACGTTCTTACGCTAGTGCTGCAACCTCTTGCAAAAAAGGCAATCTACCATTTGCCTTCCTAATTGCTTGCTGTACCTACATGTTAACTTTGTGTTTCTTATACAAGGATACCCATGTCTCCCTGAACACCAATACTCAATAGTTTCTCACCATTTAGTAAATATTCAGTTTTTCTATTCTTCCTAACAAAGTGACTAATTTCACATTTCCCCACATTATATTACATTTGAGTCATCTCAATTTAGTTCTGAGTTGGTGTGGCCCAACATCAGAAAGCTGTTCCTGCTAAATTGGCAATCTTGCTTGGGAAGGCTCGAGAGAGAAATGGGAAAATGATTCACTGATGCAAAAGGGTTTTTTTGAGGCTGCTGCAGACTTGCATTGTTTGAACTTTACCCTGCATTAAAGCATGCCACACCTGACCTGGGGATCTCCAGTACTTGGCACTAACATCCTTCACCTTGATCAGAAAATTCAGAGGAGAAAACAAAAAAAGTAATTGATGGAATGGTAGTCACAATGACCAAATCAGCTTGTAAAGACCTCTGATAAGCTTGCCAAATTGGGAATATTTTTTCATATATTTGCCAGAACATGTCTTTCAAATTAATTTCTATGTTTGAAGCCAATATTCCTCAGATTCAAGAGTTACATTTGCAAGAGTAGTTGCTAAAAGTCCTTGTGCTAAGTCAGTGTCATTTCTATCAATGAATTAGAATCTCCTGAGTTAGAGCCAGTCATAAAATGTGTTTGTAGGTGCAAGTGAAGGGAAGGTTTAATCAAGCAATCATTTTAAATGCGGTGAGCTTTTTTTATAGCCGAATGCCATGTCTAAGTTGCTGCAGAGGAAATTTCATTCTCCAATAATAACATTTTGTTTCCTGGAATAAGGTTTATGATTTGTATAGGGAAAATGTTGGATTACGTGTTTTGTTCTGAATTCATGAGCTGTAACTGTAACATTATTTATATTGTATGACTTATTTTAGTGCATTGAACTTTTATTTAACTACATTGATGCATGTAAAATGCTGTTATTCTGACTTGTAGGACCATCAAACGTATTCAAAATTGTAAAGATGATCATGGAAAGGAATTTTCAACCTGTTATCATCTTCAGCTTCAGCAAAAAAGACTGTGAAGCATATGCTCTGCAGATGTCCAAACTGGACTTCAATACAGGTAGGAGTACTTGCAAGATTAAACATCTTAATTCCACAGTAATGCTAAACATCATTCAAAGAAATGGTGTAAGAGAGAAAATTTTCATCCATTTTTCTCATTTAATGGAGCCGACTGGCATATTGTTAAATGTAACATTTATTTCACAAAGCTGACTGAATAACTTGTGAGCAGCATGAGTCCACGTGCAGTTCCTACTTGAAGGTATCCTTTTACTAATGAATCTCCAATGGCCTCATGGTCAGCTGGAAGCATTTTATTTAGTTGTTGTTCGAACAGACTCAACGTTAACAGCAATACTAGACCAAGTAGGAATAGCAAGTGTTTTTGTCGTTTTAGTTTCTTAGATTTGCTGTTATGTCTTCTTGTTCCCAGAGGTTTGAAATATTCACACTTTGACTCAAAATGCTGGAGCTTCATCAAGTGTTATTTTTTACAGCTCTCTTCACTTGCACATCTTTCTCTCCGTCCATTGTGCTTTCTTTTGTTGCTGTTTCACTGCATCAACCTTGCTATCAATTATTTAACTGAAGGCTATTGTTTGGGTAGTAAATGTCTTCATCTGTCTACTTATGGCTTCGTGTGCTCTAGCAGTTTCTATAACCTATGATATTGTGAGCTTGTCCTTTCCAATCAAATCTTTTTGTACTTCAGGGTGTGCAGAACCCCATGTAATATTAGATGGAAAGAAGGAGCTTATAATATTGCAAATATAGCAGCAACTCTGTGGATTAGGAGTGTTTTAGAAACCAGCAGAGGGCAACCAAAAAAATCCTAAAAGGGAAAAAAAAAAATTTGAGAGTAAATTAGCCAGGATGTAAAATCAGACTGCAGGAGCTTTTATAAATATATAAAAAGAAAAGTGGGTAAAATAAACGTTGGCCCCATAGATGTAGTGACAGGAGAAGTTACCATGGTGAACGAGGAAATAGCAGAGGCATTGAACAAATATTTTGTGTTTGTCTTCACAGTAGAAGACACAAATTATGTACCAGAACTAAAGGGTAACCTAGGGGCTAATAAGAGTGAGGAACTTAAAGTAATTAGTATCAGCAGACAAAGTATTGGAAAAACCTAAGGGGCTAAAAACCAAAAATTCCAGACAATTGATCTGAGTGTTCTAAAAGAGGTAGCTGCAGACATAGTTGATACATTGATTATAATTTTCCAAAATTCCCCAGATTCTAGAATGGTTCTGGTGGATTGGAAATTAGAAGATGTAACACTGCTATTCAAGAAAGGAGGGAGAGAGAAAGCAGAAACTATAGGCCAATTAGCCTGACATAGTTATTGGGAAAATGCTGGAATCTATTATTAAGGAAGTCTTAACAATGCATTTGAAAATCACAGTATGATCAGGCAGAGTCAGCATGTTTTTACGAAAGGGAAATCATGTTTGACCAATGCATTGAGTTTTTTAATGATGTAACTGGTAGGACAGATAGAGCCAGTCGATGTCATATACTTGGATTTCCAAAAGGCATTTGATAATGTGCACACAAAAGGCTAATATGCAAGATAAAGATGCATGGAGTTGGAGGTAATGTATTTGCATGGATAGTGGATTTGTTAACAGACAGGAAGCAAAGTGTAGGGTTAAATGGGACATTTTCAAGTTGGCAGACTGTGACTGGCGGAGTGCTGCAAAGATCGGTGCTGTGACCTCAGCTATTTACAGTCTATGTTAATGATTGAGATGAAGAGACGGAGTAGTGCATCCACTCGTTGCTGATAATGCACAGCCAAGTGGGATTGTAAGCGTGAGGAGATCCCAAAAAGGCTGCAAAGTAAACAGGTTAACTGAATGGTCAACAATTTGGTAGATGGAGTAATTGGAGGAAGTTTGAAGTTACCACTTTGATAGTAAGTAGTAAGAACAGACAAGCAGAATGTTTTTTTGATGGGTATGAAATTTCAAAATGATCAAACACACTTGGGTTCATGCGCCCAAGGAAACAAAGTTAGCATGTACATACAGAAAGCCATCATGAAGGTAAATGGCATGTTGGTCTTTATTGCATGAGGATTGGAGTACAAGAATAAGTTTGACCTGCTACAATTGTACAATTGGTGAGAGCACACCTGAAGCACGATGTAGAATTTTGGTCTACATTTTTAAGGAAGGATAAATGTTCATTGGAGGTAGTATAGCGAAGGTTCACTGGATTAGTTCCTGGGATGAGAGAGTCTCTTATGATGAAAGGCTGAGTAAATTGGGCCATACTATTGGAGTTTAGAAGAATGATCACATTGAAACATTCAGGATTCTGCAGGGGCTTGAGAGGATAGACACTGAGAGGTTGATTCTCCTGGCTGAGGAATCTAGTACATGGAGGCACAGTATAGGGGGGTGGGAGTGATCATTTAGAACTGAAATGAGGAAAAACTTCTTTACTTGAAGGGTTGTGAATCTTTGGAATTCTCTACTTCAGAGGGTTGTGAATACTCCATCATTGAATATAAATACAGTTTGAAGAGACATTGTTGGACTCTGGGAATCGAGGGATCTGGGGAGTGGACAAGAAAGTAGAGTTTAGGTGCAAGTTCAGCCATGATTGTATTGAATGGCAGAGCAGGCTCGAGGGGCAGAATGGTCTACTCTTAAGTTTTTATGTTTTCATGTTTGATCGGCACCCCATCCATTAGTTTAAATGTCTACTCTCTCCACTGTCATTGCACCGTGGTAGTAGCATATCTTGACTACAGGATGCACTGCAGCAACTCATCATGGCTTCTTCGGCAGCACCGCGCAAACCCGCAACCTCTATCACCCAGAGCACCAAGTCTCTGAGTCCTGCTCCAAGACGCACCACTCTGATTTGGACGTATGTTGCAGTTTTACTTCCATTGTTGCTGGTTTAAAACCCTGGATCTTGCTGTGTTAACAAATTTGTGGGGGCACTTTCACCATCTGGACTGCAATAGTTCAGGAAGGTACCTTCTTGAGGGCAACTAGATATGCCAATAAATACTGGTCTTGCCATCGTCAACATCTGGAAGAATAAATGTAGATAAATACAGTATGAAAAAAGAATTTTATTTTTGCCTTTCAGTCAATACTGAGTGTCACTAATCAAGTTGGTGTTTGCTCAATCTAATTGGATTGGAATTTTTAAGAACAGGAAGATATCATTGCAAACAACTAGTCAAATTAATTTTTATGTAGATCAGCTCCACTTAATTGACAATCAGCAGATTCACCAATTCTTCCTTTCTCAAGAAATGCATGCAATTGATTCTTAAATTTACACTTTCAACTTCAATGGTCTTTCCTGTTAACTTAATCCAAAACATTGTTGCCTTTTGAGTGAAAAGTTCCACCTCTTATTGTGAATTTCTTAAGTTTTAACTTGTACTGCCTGGCATTTGAATCTTTTTCTGTCAATTATCCTGGATTACCTTTTCTTTGCCAACTTGAAAATTTGGCCAACTCATAGCCTCCAATTTTCCGGAGAAATTTAGCCAAATTCCTGAAATTTGCTTCATAACTTATTCTTACCAGCTTCCCAAAAATTAAGTTGTTCCTTATTTCCACGAGGTTTGCCTGCAGTTCATGAGATAGGTATTGCATTGCTTCCTCTAGATAAATTTTAAAATGTAGTTATTTAAAAGTAAAAATCCATTGAACGCTGGTAAAATATTTTCGGTATCGATACTAATGTCATAGTGACAACAAAATATGACTTGAAGAACAATCCAATTTTTACGGAGGCACTTGGGAGTGGAAAGACAGCGTGAAACTAGCTGAAGACTGCATGATTTGTGGCATATGTTCAAGGTCAGGTACATATACAAGTACACAGAGCTATGAAGATTTTTAAGTTTTATTTGCTCATGGGAGCTAGCACGATGGTATTTTTTGCCCTTAGGGCATTAAGAGTTGACCTGTGTAGATTGCGGTTCTTTGGAGTAACCAGGCAGGTTCTATTGCCTGAATCAGTCGGGTTTTTAATTGCAGTTCTCAATTTTCTGGTGTTAGCCCATTAATTAGCCGATTTATTGAACTAATCTTAACTTATTTTGATAGAATTGGAAATCATGACCTCTAGGTTGTTAATTCAGTGCTGTATCTGCTACACTGCCGTACCAGTTCGGAATATGAGATTTTATAACTGTAAATATGATGTGCCTTTCCTAGTACCTGTTAATAAATATGCATTTTCAGGTATTCTAGTTGACGGGGGAAGAAACTGGAGACCTTGCAAGGTGTTGCTTTTTAAGTTGTGGGAGAGAAAAGATTATGTGACGGTGTGTCAGTAATAGCAATAAAAACATCTGACTGCATTTGCTTTGAACCATTGCATGTGGTATTTGAAAAAATCCTTGATTGTACACTTCTATACTTTATAGCATTTCGGCTTTCTTTTTAGACAGATGAGTGAACTTGACTGTATTTAGCCAAGTAAGTTTTTAACTTAAACATATTTATGCATGTTTGCTTGGACTGTAAATTGCATTTTCTGTTACACCTATATCTCTTAATAAATTTTCAATTATTTATTATTCCAAAATGCTTGGTGGCCTCACAAATTTTGCAGCTGTGAGCAATCCAGTTTTGTGGTTGATGTGTAATACTTTGTTATGTGCATATGTACATGCGAGCCTAATCTCCCTTTGCTCCTTTAGACCATTGTGTAAGGGTGCTGCCAGATCAAGACTATGCAGCATATTTTTAATACAATAAATATTCATTTTGTTTTCTGCCAGTACCAATGATCCAACATTGTTTTCTTCCTTTTAACAGTTCTGCTGATATAAGTAATATAAAATATTTAAGTGCCAAGTAATTTAAATAACTTGAATTCCATGATTAGTTTCTTGAAACAAGCAGTATCCATATGGTTCCCTTAATGCTGCTGGGAGTTAGGTCATCTGTTGAAATCTTTATTCTAGTAATTCAGGGAGATGAACCTAAAACTGCAAGTGCATGTTGGGGAGTTATAGCCATGGTGGAACCATCTGTGGGTTTAGCAGTGTAATGAATCACCTTTGCTTCATTGGAGTTGCTGAGCCATTGTGATTATAATGTTTTCTGGGGGAGGAGGGAAGAGACAACGCTGTATCAGCAACTTGAACTGTAATGTCACATCTGATTTGCCACCAAAAATATTCATCCTATACTTCCCTATGTCCTCCTTTTCCTATAAACTGAAAATATCTATGTTCAAACAACCTTCTGCCATACTATGAGGAAATAGAAATACAAAGAAAATACTTAATATTGAGACTTTTATTGTTAGAACAATGCAGCTAACTGGGCACTTCAACAAAAATGTTTAAGCCAATAAAAGGATTGCACAGAGTAAATAGAAGTAGGCTGTTTCTAGCAGTTGAGGACTCGAGAATGAGAAGTCATAGATACAATAGTAAGTGTAAAAGGTTTAGAATTGAGTTGAACAATTATAGGTCTATGGAATTCACTTCCAGGCTTAGTAGTTGATGCATCAAATACGTCAACATTTAATATTCGATTGGATAGATAGATGAAGCGATATAGAAATAGATGTGTAAATGTGATTTGGTTTATTTGCTTGCAGAATGGGTAAACACTGACACTGGTGGAAGAGGTGGCCTGTTTGCATATTTTGGCTTCTGTGTAGATGCTTTGCTGAACAAATGGGTGGTAATTTGTACCTGTGTGCCTTTTGGCTGAATTTGCCTATTTAGCTAGGTCATTCGAATGGGGGAAGAGGAATTCACAGCTGAACAAAAATAAGTTTTGATCTAGGTAGTGGGATGGTCCATAAGCTATTCTAGTTGTAAATGAGCGGGTTACGTTTTGACCAGGAAAAGGCCTGTGTTTATGAGAGACAAATAAAAAATGGAGAGTTAACTTAAAAAAAATAGATTCTCTGTACTCATGAAAGTGTTGACAAGAAGCATAAAACTTTAAAAATGGCTAGTTGCAATAAGGGGGACACAGAGGAAAGATTTCACAGTGTTGATTTATATTTCAACTGTAACAATATTCTAGTATTGAGAGTTGCGCAACCTACAGAGAAATATTTCAGTGACTTCTCCAGTGGCTAATAAAATTTAACCAGTGAGTAGCTGAGCCATATTGGAAAGAACTTGTATATAGCACCTGACCTGTCTTGACATAGCTACCTTCAGCAAACCTGGTGGCACAGCATTACACTTGGCCTCAGCACACTAGACAGGGCGTGAAAAAAAAGTGTTCCTCCTGCTACTCGTGGCAATATAATTGCTGCTGGGGGTGCATATATATAGACATCCAGTGGCATACGAACACAAGAATTTGGAGCAGGAGGAGGCATTTCGGCCTCTCGAGCCTGTTCTGCAATTCGATAAGATCATGGCTGATCTGATCATGGACTCAAATCCACTTTTCTGCGTGCTCCCCCTAACCCTTGAATCCCTTGTCAATCAAAAATCTAGCTTGATGTATCTAGCCTTCAATATATTCAATGATCCACTTTCCACTGCTGTCTGGGGAAGAGAATTCCAAAGATTAAGGACCCTCTGAGAGAAAATATTTTTCCTCATCTCCGAGTTAAATGGGAGCCCCCTAATTTTTAAACTATGCCCCCAGGTTATAGACTCCCCACAAGGGGAAACATCTTCTCAGCACCCATCCTGTCACGTGCCCTCAGGATCTTCTAACTTGTAATAAGATCACCTCTCATTCTTCTAAACTCCAATGGGTATAGGCCCAACCTGCTCAACCTTTCCTCATAAGATGGCCTGTTAGGGGGAAATTAAAAATGCTAAAAGAGAATACAGTAAGAATTTACTGAAAAACCCCTAAAATCTCCAGGCAGCCATTGATGCTAAACTTTTTAATAGTTGAGGAAAACCAGATGGACATTGCACAGCCTTGAGAACCAGGCTGGAGATAAAGTATGACACAAATTAGATTAAGTGTGCTTCTCTGTCAGACAAGGGAAGGGACAAAATGGTTTTAGCTTAGTTATAGGAAGATGAACAATGGACAAAGATGAAACACAAACAGCCTTGAGTTGCAAGAATCAAGGTTCATGTATGCATGCCTTAATCCTGATTGGATAGTATCATTATGTATACATGCTTTAGAATAATTGGATAGTAAAATCACATGTTTGTGTACCCAATAGGATAGAGATAATATGGAGCCGGTGTGTCAGTTACCAATTGGATGTATTCAAATGTTCTCAAATGTGTTATGATAAGGAAAGGTACAAAAGTAGTGAAATGTAATCAATCAGGCAGCTGGGTCTTCATTCTTAGGAATGATTGCGGCCCCCTTGCATATGCTTGAATAAGTTAACTGGTTAGTTAAAAGGAAGCCTGAGTCTCGTGTGGTCGTTGTGGGATCGGAGAGTATAACATCTCCCCTTCAGACCCCTTCATCCCAGGAGTCAGTCTTGTGAACCTTCTCTGAACTACTTCTAATGCAGTTATATCCTTCCTTAAGTAAGGAGACCAAAACTGTACACAGTACTTCAAGTAGGGCCTAACTAAGGCCCTGTACAACTCTAGCAAGACTTTCCTACTTTTATACTCCATTCCACTTGCAATAAATGCCAACATTCCATTTGCCTTCTTAATCAGTTGTTGTAACTGCATGCTAACTTTTTGTGATTCATGTACCAGGTTACCCAATTCCCTCTGTACCATAGAGTTGTGCAACCGCTCTCCATTCAAATAATATAATGCTTTTCTATTCTTCCTGCCAAAGTGGACAAGTTCACATTTTCCCACATTACACTTTGTCCGCCAATTTTTTCCCCACTCACTTAATCCATCTACATCTCTTTGCAGACTTTTTGTCCTTTCGACTACTTACTTGCGCACCTATCAGTATTTAGCTACTATAAATTTGGTCCTTTCATTGAATGACTAGGCTTGGCTCTCATATTCTATCAAGGATAAGTTGTTTCTTGATAGTAAATGTTATGGCTTACACATGAAGAATAGCCATTTGGGTGAAGCATCAGAGGTCTCCTGGTACCCGTGGAGCCATACCCAAACAACAGTTCTTTGGTTTTAGAAAAGAAGTGAAAAATGGCAGACAAATTGCTCAGAAATAAAATTCGTTACAAGTATGATTAGTTTTGATGTCATAATGGCTGAAAACACCTGCAACTAAAATTGCATGTCAAAATTAGTAATATGAAGAGTACAGAACTTAAATTTCCAAGAGAAAAAAATAGCACTATAATTTATAGAGATACTTTTTTTTTACCCTTTTATTGAGAAAACAAATGAAGTTACAGTGCACTGTATACTGAAAAGTGAATACAAATTGTCTTGAGAGCCATTGGATGAGCAGAGGGGAAGATTCAACCTGCTGACTTACATCTAGTGTTCCCTGCTGGGACTGCATATCTCTGTGATTTTAGTGAGGAACTATAGGGATTTGGTTGCCAAATAGCTTACTCTGTTCAGTTCACCATGAATGATAATTGGGAGCCACATTTCAATGTGGTTGGCATCACGTGAGAGGTAAATTAGAAATGAAAAAGTGAGTGGCTGTTTGGGGTGATTTCAAAGCAGTTACCTTGACCAGTTGTTGTGTTGGCATGCATTTGGAATCTGACTTAAAATTGTTGTCTGATATCAATGACATTGCCGCACAATGGATCTGGTGAAGGCAGTTTTGTTTAACTTGAGGTTTTTCTTTTTAATTGAGCTTCTATGGCAATACCCTTTAGGTTACTCCACATACTGAGAGGACTAGATCACTCAACCCCATGAGCCGATTCCACCATCCAGTTAGAGCGTAGTTGACCTTTAACTCAACTCCATTCACACTGGTTTGCTCCATATCCCTTGATAACCTTACTGAACTTCCACAGTCTCTTGTGGGCTGAGTTCCTGATTTCCAGTACCCTCTGTGGAAAAAAATACTTCCGGGCTTCACCCCTAAATGGATAAGTTATATTTTTAGATTATGGCTTCTTTTCCCGTGTTCCTTCGCCAGAGGAAATTGGTTCTTTGTATCTACTCTTATCAAATCCTCCAATCACTTTAAACACCTTGATCATACTTCTCCTCAACCATCTATACTAAAGGGAATACAAGCTAAGTTTAAGCAACCTGCCCTCGAAATTTAAACCTTTAAGCTTTGGCATCAATCTGATGAATTTATGTTGTATCCCTTCCAGGGCCATTATATCTTTCAAAATACTGCAGATGCTGGAAATCTGAAATAAAAATGGGAAATGCTGGGAATACTTAGCAGTTCAGACAGTGTCTGTGGAGAGAAACAGTTGATGTTTCAGGTCATGATGACTGTTCATATGTCCAGCATTTTTTGTGCTTTTTTTGTTTCTGTATCTTTCCTGATGTTTGGTACACAAAACTGAATTCAGTGTTTCACGTAGGGCCTGATAAAAGCTTTATATAATTAAAGCATTACTTGCTCACTTTTGAATTCCAATTCCCTTCAGATAAAGGCCAACAGTTAATTTTTTTTTGTACCTGTGTACTAGCTTTTACTGATATGTGTACGTGGACAACTAAATCCCACAACTATTGTCTCTTTCCATTAAGAAAATGTTCCAGTTCTCTCTTTGCGATCCAAGGTGGATAATTTCATAGTTTACCATATTCAAATCTATTGACCATTGTGTTGTACTTGTCTGTCTTTGTAACTTTCTTCTCCCATGCACGTTTAGTGTCACCTACAGACTTGGTATATAACTAAAGTGTCAGCCATGGATCAGTGGTAGCTTTCCCATGTCTGAGTCAAAGGTTGTTGGTCAAGTCCCACTCCAGGAACCTGAGCTCAAAATCTAGACTGACACTCCAGTGCAGTACTTAAGGAACTGCTGTACTGTTTCGAGTATTTTGGATGTGATGTTAAAGGTAGTCATAAAAGATCCCATGATCTGATTTCAAAGAAGAGTTGGGAAGTGCTGTGTGGTGTCGTGGCTGTTATCGATCCCTTAACCAATCTCATTGCAACAGTCTATCTGGTTATTATCACTTTGCTATTTGTGGGACCTTGTATGCAAATTGTCTGTAGGACAATTACAACGTTGACAGTGCACTCCATTGGCTGCAGAGCACATTGGGGGATGCCCAGAGGTCATGAAAGGTAATTTGAATATGCATGTATGTAGTCGCTGCATGGTGACGTCCATACCAAAGTATTAAGCTTTGCTGTAAATTTTCTAATTTACTGAGAATAATCAACAGTTTGTTTTCACTGTGAAAATTACATCCTGCTAAAACATAATTTTATCAGTACACATTCATTTCCTGATTTTATATTAATGAAATTTGAATTCTGATTCATCTGTAGTATCACACTATTTCACGCTGCCCCAAAGCATTAACTAAAGGCGCAGTTGTTTAAAATGATTGTCCTTTCATTATTTTTCGATAGCAAAGTCACCTCCAATGCCTTTTTAAAATATTGAGTTAGTCCTTCTGATTTTCAATATCTGTGCTGTCACATATAGCACATGGCACAACTGTGGCATATGTTGAGCATGTGATTTTAAAATTAGAATCATACAGTACTTATGGTTCTATTTATCCCATCATGCCTGTGCTGGCTATTTGAAAAGCTGTCCAATTAGTGCCACTCTCCTGCTCTTTCCCCCAAAGACATACAAATGTTCCTTTTCAAGTTTGCCTTTTGAAAGTTACAATTGAAGTGTTTCCACTACCCTTTTAGGCAGTACATTCCAAATTATAACAGTTCACTGAGAAATAAGAATTTTCTCCTCTTGTTCTTTTGCGAGTTATCTTAAATCTATAAACTCTAATTACCAATCTTCCTGCCAGTGGAAACAATTTCTTACTATCTACTCCATTAAAACCCTTCATAATTTTGAGCACCAATATTCCATTTCCCTTGGACCTTTCTTGTTTTAAAGAGGACAATCCCAGCTTCTCTGGTCTCTCCACACAAATGAAATTCCTCATCCCTGAGACCATTCGAGTGAATCGCCTCTGCGCCCTAAGGTCTTCAATAGCTTTACAACATACTTTGCACTAACTCAATTTCATGATTACCACAGTGATTTTTAGGTTAGATTGGATGCACTGCATTGCATGAAATATAAATGCCACAGCAGCACTTGTTTCACCTGAGCTTTTCCAAATTACTTTGTATTGATTTTGGGAAATTTACTTATTCTTGTTAAAATCAGTTCTATTTGCAATGCAACATTATGTAATCATTGAAAACAAAGGTGTCATTTTTCCATACTGTGGTCCAACCAGATAACCTGTCTTTTTAAGTGGCTGTTTCCATTAGTTTTTGTTTAATATCTTAAGAACTAACACCATGACAGTTTCTCAATGCTAGTTCTCCCAGGCAGTTACTAATCTACCTTAGAATTAAGCACACAATTAAAATTGGATTCAAATTCATTATGTACTGACTGTGGTCTGTTAATAATGAAATTCATTCACAAAGTGAACCCTGTAGAGTCACTTTTAGTGCCTTATATGTTAATGAATTGAACTTTCTTGGTTGCCAAGTGCCTGGATAATATCTCCTCTATGGTCATTATGTTGACTTTGGATTTGAAGGTTAAGAGAGCAGTCAAGCAGACCATGTTTCTTGGAAGTATCTGGCAAGGAATAAACATCACTCACTCAATTTCTGGAAAATTGAGTAGGTTCACAGACATAAGGTGTTTCATGCATTTGAGTTACCCGCAGTCTATCTTTCTAAACTGACAACTTTTGTCTCCTTACGGGGATAATTTGCTTTAATTCTTGGCATGTAATGGATGAGTTTATTTTTCCAGGCAAGACAGGATTATATAGTACGTTTCTTTGTTTATTGATTTCTTCTGAACAGAAAGAGGATGCAATGCTTCTTGCATTGCCCTATATTCTGCTGAGAAATGTAGCACCTACAAAATCTCAGGAAAAGAATGGTGGAAAAATTGCTCTCTGAATTATATAGAACAAAATTGTAAATCACTTCTTTATAATTGAGGAGATGATTCGGTTAAATGTAGCATGTAGAGGAAATCTCCCCATGTTAGCTAAATTTTGTGGTTAGAAGTTTTGGTGCTACATTATTTGTGCCTTAACACTTTCCTGCAGCAATATTTTTATTTCCAAGTTTTTGAAAACTATAGTTACTTATCTGTGGAAGTGCTTGATACAAGTTAAACTGCAGATAACACCACATGATGAAAAGTTGAATAAGTTTAGGATGACAGCTGACGTTTACATTTTTACCTCATGAATTGGAATGTATATATCTCTACTACTGTGTGTAGTCATGCTCAGTTAAATATTTGTCATAATGCTAACTCAGATTGGGGCTAATGGGTCTAGTTTATGTACCTAATCATCAGAAATGGCCATTCTTTGACGCACCTTTTAGAACCTCTTTTTCATCTATCATGTGTCAGGTACAGGAAATTTGGTCTGTACATATGCTTACAAACTGTGATAACCCAGCTAAAATGGATTCTACTTGCGATGTAAAATGCCTGGTGAGATCTATTAACTGCATTACAGCCTTGAAGCCTTTATTTTATGTTTATATTATATTATGTATTTTAGATTATGAACTGAGTAAGAGTTTGTCACCAGGCATTGGAATCTTTTGCTGTGGGTGCCTAAGTGTTGGCAGCTATGACTTGAAAGAGTTTATATGTATGTCCTCATTAGTATTCCAAGAGATCATAATTATTTTAGAGTCTAATCATGGTGAAATATTGGAACCACTTTCATTTATATCCTTTTGTGAACTCAGGACACTTCATAACACTTTACAGCCAATTAAGTACTTTTTTGAACTAGTCACCGCTGTAACTTAGAGAAATCTGGTAACCAATCAGTGAACTGCAAGGCCTCATTAACAGCGAGGATGTAATGACCAAATCTTGTTGCAGTGATGTTCACTAAGGGACAAATATTGGCCAGCACGCTCTTCTTTGAAATAGTTTACCCATAAGGGCTAAGGAGGCCTTAGTCTCGCACATCATCCAAAATGTCTCACCTCTGACAGTGGAGCATTCCCTCAATACTGTAGTGAGTAGTCAGACTATATTATGTGCTCGTCTCTGGAGTGGGACTTGTAATCACAGTCTTCTGACACAGAAGCACAAACTGTACCATTGATCCATGGCTTAGAATCTGCTGCTGCATGTCAAAATAATATTGTTGTTTTGATCTTCAAGGAAACTAAGTGATTTATACTCTAGTTGAAGGTCATTGTAAGAGTAGGTATAAGGCACACAAAGCCCCTCTCACTTGAAAGAAAAGTGAGTGAAGGCTATCCAATGTCACCCATTCATCTATGTCATTGTAAGCATGAGACTTTTGATGCAGGCTGAAAAAATTGTAGGAATTATTTGCAACCTGCTTGGCAATCTGATGTCTCTCATTTGCTAAACTGAATAATGGACTGATCAGTGGGATTAACTAATTAACTAATGCATTGTTATGGCTGGTCCAGATCAAGAGTGGATATTGAAAAATACAAGTAGTGTCTGTCTGAATTGTTAGCTTAGTATGATACATAAGGGTTCCAACAGAACTGTAGCTTTATTTCTTTGGTGAGAAGTGCAAATCTCTGCAGTATCAATGAAGATCAAACGCAAATTAAGCTTGTGGAGTATCAGATTTATGTCGTAATTTCTCTTTCCTGATGCAAAGCTCCTCAGCAAAAAGTGGAAGAGCTTTTTGGCCCATATTTGAGGTCCAGGACCAAGACAATAAGATGAACTTCTGGCAATAAAATAAATGCAATTGCAGACAGAGAGGACCTACAGCTGACATCAATCTTCACTTACACTAACTTGGAGGAGGAATGAGTTTCACATTGGACAAGACGGTTTCCAAAGCTTCGTGCATCGAGTTCTGAATTAAGCACTTGGTGATGAGTAAACCAGTCACCCTGTATGAGACTTGGGCATCCAAGAATATGGAAACGTATCAAGCTGGCTGGCAGATCGCAGATTGTGCTGTGTTGAAAATGCTGAAGGCACAGGTGTGTCATGTATCCGATGAGGACATTCTAAGGCTTGGAGTAACAGGTGAATGAACATATTATCTGAAAACCAAGTATGCAGGCATGGGCTTGCATATGTAAATTGTAAAGAGAAAGAAGATTGCTGTTGCAGCTCCACAACTCCGACTGGATGAAACAAAATTCCATGAGGTGTGAATGCATGTTCCTTTTATGGTTAGGAAGGTGATAATAATACACTTCAATGCTTTGAGTCTATATGGAGGTCAACTTGAATTGTTGACCAACTTGGCAATGGGAGGTTTGAACCATCTTGATCATCCATGGCAGTAATCTGGTACTAAATCAGGCAGGATGATATTAGTCCAGGATGCTGCTAACAGTTCACCAGTCAGATATGCTGATTTATGGGACTGAAGATAGTATTTGGTGTGAAAGTTATTCTTTCCACTTGGCTCTCGATGATGTTTTGAACCAATGTCCTAACATTTGGGATGGTCCAAGCCAAAGGAGCAATGGGAAGCTTGTGCACCCTAGGGACTAGGGGCAAGGGGATATAATTCCGATTTCTTAAATTCTGTGCAGATGGGGGAGGGGTATATTCACTGCAAAGCAGGCATATGGGAACACGGCTTACATGTTTAGTAGTTTAGTATGAAAAGGTGAGCTCGATGGGATTTGGATTTTAGATCCCCACAAGTTAAAACACAGAGGAATTAAAGGTGTAACAAGTTAACTTTGAATTGTGCTGTTTCTTGAAGGCCTAGTAGATTTCTGTAGGCTGTTCATAATTGATATGCTTCCCAATTTCATATGAGATACCCTACCTGAGTAATATGGTAAGAAACTTTGACAATCCAAGATGTTGAGAGTGCAACTGGCTATTGTATTTAATGAACATAGTAGCTGTACTTTAAATAGATATAATACATGTATATATAAATATTTATTGTATATTTATATAGTTAAAATAAATGATAGTAATTTGCCTTCATGTTAAATATCCAGCAATTAAATTTGCATTAAAAGGAAACGCTCTTAATATTTCCAAGCTGTGGTTTTATTTTTTCAGTTAAGGTGTCTACTTAATTTATTCTGACAGTGATTCATTATTGGTGTTTCCATAAAGTTTAAACAGAACTTTTTTTAGTACTTACATTTGAGACATACCATATAACTGGTAAAGTCAAGAAAATGTGTCTAACCCACTTTATCCTAAGCAATTTCAAATAGATTGATTTCCGTTTTTGATAGACTGCATTACATTTCAAAAGAAGTTCTTGTTGGTTTTGCATAATTTACAGAAAACATTTGTGTTATTTGACTATTAAGTACTTCAGAACCAGCATTTATCAAATTTTCCTGTGAAATATATTAGTATTAAATTATTGAATTAACATTGGTCAATATATGAATCATGATTTTGATTCAGTTGTAAAGGCTGGCACTTGTGTGAAATATGTGTCGGAAAACAGCTAAACTATTTGATTCAGGTATGAAGTTTCTGAATTCCCTCTACTCTGTTGAGGGTTTGGTGTATGTTTTTTTTAAATAAATCCTAATGCGTTTTCAAAGAAAACAGGAAATAAAGACTTTAAGCACTGGTTTTCCAAAGGCCCAAATAAATATGCATTGCACCTGAGGAAGGGGCTTCTTTGGCTTTAGAAGGATGTATTTGTGGCTTTATATGCATGTTAGTATGATACATGTTTAGTGACTTTTACAGTTTTTCCCATGCATTTATAAGGTTGTCTAGCATTTCGAAATAGAAGATTTTTTTAACAAAATTATATGACCATTGATCTGCAAAAATATGTTGTTTTGTCTTGGAGGTAATATTGAATTGCAAGACCAAACTGAGATATCCAGTACAACAATGCCACCAATGTGCTTTTTTTAATGCAGCAGAATGGTGCAGGTTTAACATGCTTCCCAATTTCATTCTTGTTATTTCTTTCCATTCCCCCCATTATGAGTCAATTTTGGAATGTCTTGTTGAAAACTTCAGGGAGATCCTGCTTTTAATTGTAAATAACAATAAGAAAGCAGTATTATCTGTATCTGAGACAATAGAGCCCATACAAAGAAAGTAAGCTTCCACAAGCAACATGAGGTAACTCATCAGTTAATCTGTTTCGGTGGTGTAGGTCACAGCAATCAGCAATTTCTATCAGCAAAACCTATGGTTTGAAATTTGTAACTTTATACATGTTAATAGAGGTAGTGTGCCTGCTTCTCTTTCTATGTGATATTTCACCCTGCCAATCGTGTATGATGCTGCTCATCTTTTTGTATTGAGAGATGGATCAGGCAGTACAATTCATATTTTAGATTATGTTCTGGTTAAAACTAGTAACCATTTTTAATTATAAAAATTATAATTACAGTAAAGTTAAAAATTAGAACATGAATCTAGAGCTGCAAGTATTTATCAAATTTACAGAGACCGAACAAAGTTCCAAGAGTTTAATTATCTTTAAAATGTATTTCTCTCAAATTTTGTTACCATGAGACTTCCGTAGACATTTTACGAAGCTGTTTTGTGTGGGCAAAATGATCCCGTCTCAGCTATGAGGCCACCGATCATCTTAGATACCAGTGAAAAGATCTGATAAAACAGTGGAACTCTGTATTTATTAAATTATTCCTTTTGGGCTCCAGGACAGAATATAACTCTCAGTACTAAAATGGTTCTTCCCTATCCGGCAAGTAATTATGTCTGTAATCAATTCTGCAACTCCAGTTGAAGCACGTGAACAGAGCAGCTCCTTTATTGTGCGTTGGCTTTTCTTATTTTTGTTACTTCTTTGGTAGCAAAATAACTTGATTCTATGATCAATCTCAATATGTCTAAAAATTGTCTGCAAGTTTCACATTTTGGAAAAAATTGTTTTGAAAACTTATGGCACAGAAGGAGATCATTTTAAAGATATTTAGGAATGAACGGCACTGTGGGGAATCAGCTGGCTCCTCACAAAGCCGATAATTATTGTAAGAAAACAGCTTACTATTTTAGTTTCTAAGACTTTATTTGAAGCACTGAAAGAGATTTTCAGTTTCAAACAATGACGGTAATTTGCTTTCATCACAAGGTGATTGTTCCTGATTTTAGAATTTTTTCAGTGACAGTAGTTGTGAACTACTGTCCCATCTCCAACTTCCCTTTACTCTAAAGCCCTTGAATGTATGTTGGAATCATACCTAGCACAAAAGACGATGGTTGGAGGTCAGTCATCTCAGTCCCGGGACATCGCTGTAGGAGTTCCTCAGGGTAGTGTCCCAGGCCCAACTATTTTCATCTGCTTCATCATTGACCTCCCCTCCATCATAAGGTCAGAAGTGGAATGTTTACTGATGATTGCACAATGTTCAGCACCATTCGCGACTCCTCACACACTGAAGCAGTCCGTGCCCATATGCAGCAAGACCTGGACAATATTCAGGCTTGGGCTGATGAGTGGCAAGAAACATTCGTCCCACACAAATGCCAGGCAATGACCATCTCCAACAAGAGAGAATCCAGCCATCTCCCTTTGATATTCAATGGCACGCCGTTGCTGAATCCCCCATTATCAACATCTTGGGGGTTAGCATTGACCAGAAACTGAACTGGATCAGCCATATAAATACTTGGCTACAAGAGCAGGGTAGAGACTGGGAATTATGCAGAAAGTAACTCACCTCCTGACTTCCCAAAGCTTGTCTGCCATCTACAAGGCACAAGTCAGGAGCATGATGAAATACTCTCCACTTGCCTGGATGAGTGCAGTTCCAACAACACTCAAGAAGCTCAACATCATTCAGGACAAAGCAGCCCACTTGATTGGCACCTTCAACATTCACTTCCTCCACCACCGATGCACAGTGGCAGCAGTGTGTACCGTCTTCAAGATGCACTGCAGGAACTCACCAATGCTCCTTCGACATCACCTTCCAAACCTTTGACCTCTACCACACAGAAGAACAAGGGCAGCTGATACCTGGGAACACCACCACCTCCAAGTTCTCTTCCAAGTCACACACTATCCTGACTTGAATTATATCACCATTCCTTCACTGTCACTGGGTCAAAATCCTGTAAATCCCTTCCCAACAGCACTGTCGATTGCAATGGTTCAAGAAGGCAGCACATTACCACCTTCTCAACGGCAATTAGAGATGGGCAATAATTGCTGACCTAGCCAGCAATGCCCACATTCCATGAATAAATAAAAAAAAATATGGTCACCTCTCAAATCAGTATCCATCTTTTAAAGAATATTGACCCTAAAAGACTGACTCAGTTCAATTATTGGAGAAACAATTATGGCTTTTTCAATGCAATATGTCAAATAACAAATCTCCATCGAGAAGCTTTTGATTTAATGATGTCACAATAAGTGGCTCTTTCATTTGGGGCTGGCCTCAGAGGCCAGGAAGAAATCATTGGCCCTCCCTCTAGCACTTCCAATGTCTTTGTGTTGCAGAGCCCCCAGAAACTTGAAAACAGGATTCAAAACTGTAGGCAGGGAAATTTTCCGAGAGTATTCCTTGCACTTTAGTGAAGCTTCCTCACAAATACTGTCAATAAAAAAGCCATGATTGAACCTTTTTGGGCAGGAAAATTGGGTTCAATTTTGTTATTTTCCCCCCAAACCTGACTAAACCAGAATTATGGAATGGTTTTAGAGGCTCACATTTTGAGCTAACTGGAATTCACATGTAATATACACAAACTTGAACTTTGTACAGTTTCTCTCCATTAAGAAAAAGAGAAGTTAATTAAAAGTTGGGGCCCATTAGTATGATGGAAGTAGTGTGGTTTGTAAATTAAAAGATTTTCACAGTCATATTCAACACCTTGCAGTGTTACAGAATATCAAGCAGTTCCCTTGGCAGGAAGATGACGTACTCGTCAAGTAACAGGTCAAGTTACCCAAAGATGGTTTTCATTGTAACCTCCAGAACAAATAGCTGCTAAAATTTTGTTTGAAATAACAGATTAATTGTTTGGGAATTTTTGTCACTGAATATTTCTGTACCCTCCTTCCACCAACCTTGCCTGCATGTGGTGGTTGAAAAAGTTTGCTATAATGCTCATAGCCGTCGAGTCATAGAGTTTTACAGCACGGAAAGAGGTCCTTTGGCCCATCGTGTTTGCGCCGATCATCAAGCCCCTGTCTTCTCTAATCCCATTTTCCCGCACTTGGCCCATAGCCTTGTATGCTATGGTGTTTCAAGTGTTCATCTAAATACTTCTTAAATGTTGTGAGGGTTCCTGCCTCTACCACCCTTTCCAGATACCCCCCACCCTCTGGGTGAAGCATTTTTTCCTCAAATCCCCTCTAAACCTCCTGCCCTCTGGTTATTGACCCCTCCACTTAAAGGGATAAGTTTCTTCCTGTCTACCCTATCTATGCCTCTCATAATTTTGTACACCTCAATCAGGTTTCCCCTCAGCCTTCTCTGCTCTTAAGGAAAACAACCCCAGCCTATCTATTCTCTCTTCATAGCTGAAAAGTTCCAGCCCAGGCAACACCCTGGTGAATCTCCTCTGCACCCTTTCTGGTGCAATCACATCCTCCCTATAGTGTGGCGACCAGAACTGCACACAGATGTGGCCTAACCAACATTTTATACAGCTCCATCATAACCTCTCTGCTCTTGTACTCAGTGCCTCGGCTAGTAAAGGCAAGTATCCCAAATGCCTTCTTAACCACCTTATCTACCTGTTCTGCTGCCTTCAAGGAGCTATGGACATACACACCAAGGTTCCCTGATCCTCTGTACTTCCTAGGGTCCTACCATTTATCGTGTACTCCCTTGTCTTGTTAGTCCTCCCACAATGCATCACTTCACACTTCTCAGAATTAAATTCTATTTGCCACTGTTCTGCCCATCTGACCAACCCATCTATATTGTCCTGTAGTCTAAGGCTTCCTCCTCGCTCTTTCCCACACCACCAATTTTTGTGTCATCTGCGAACTTACTAATCATACTTCCTACATTTGTGCCTAGATCATTAATGTACACTACAAACAGCAAGGGACCCTGCAATATATCACTGGACACAGGCTTCCAGTCACAAAAACAACCTTCGACCATCACCCTCTGCCTCCTGCCACTTAGCTAATTTTGGATCCAAATTGCCCTGGACCCCATGGGCTCTTAGCTTCTTGACCAGTCTCCCATGCAAGACCTTGTCAAAAGCATGTAACTCATTATTGGCTAGGGAAAACTTGCTTTCCTCCTTGTTTGTTCAACTTCCACATTCAATTAGGAATTGCTGTCACCCAGCATGGGAGAAAGTCATCTGGCACTTGGACCACTTGGTGTGCTGGATGTTAAGACAATTTTCTACTATTTTTCTGTGCCCTACCTCAAGCTGGGGCCTGCCATCCTGTTCTTTTTTGTCCCACTGTGAAGTTGACAAAATACAAAAGTTCAAAATTACTAGATACAGGTTGTTGCTTTCTCTCTTCTAATCAGTAAAAATGTAGTCATTGTTCAGGTGTTACTTTTTCAGTTTGTTTGCAAGGTTTTAAATACATGGAGAACCATTTCATCAAAGCTGTTTGTTCAGTTTCTCACATTTCAATTTTAGTTTTTGTCCTGTATCATTATCATCATGGATCAGCTTTAGCCCCCATGGCAAATGGATAATTCTCAAATTTGGCTTGAATGCCCTGAGTCCGTTCTAGTGACAAGACACTCCATTTTTTCCAGGCTCCTCAGAATTGAAAGCTTGCACCAAAGATGGCATAAGAGACTCTGATATTGGAAGGAATTCCCAACCAGTAGTTGGGAACACTATTTACCTTGTCACAGCGAGACCTGAGACAGTTTAATAGATATGTGAACAGGCAGCATTTGCAAGTTTGTTGACATTACAAGAAGTGCACCTCCATGCTTTACTGAATTTGTGTACATTAATATCGCAGTTATATAGGTTTGATAAAGTGTAAGTGAAATAACACCAAACGTTAGTTGATATGTATGAGCTAGTAATTTTCATTTGCCCTCGTATATTAGACTGTATGCTCTACTCCTGCTCCCATTTCTTATGTTCTTATTAAGCAAGATGAAAAATAAAAATGAAAGGTAAAATTCGAAGAACTTTCCTTTAATGTTTAGTTTTATTATGAGAAATTGCTTTTTTTATAAATGGTTAGAAATACTTCTGTGCTATAGAATTGCAAAAAGCAAATTTTAAGCCATCAAAATATTTCTCTCCCCTCAGATGATGAAAAAAAACTGGTGGAAGAAGTATTCAACAATGCTATCGACTGCTTGTCTGATGAAGATAAAAAACTTCCTCAGGTGAGTGTTTTGGTACCAAATCTGGTACCTTGTTCAAGCAAATCCAAGTAGTAAGTCAAATTTATCCTCTCAATAACTTTATCAGGAGTACTGCAAGGAATATTAAAAATTAATATGCGTCTTGTTCTAGCTATGCTGATTAAAATGATGTTACAATGCTACTATTACATGAGCAAGTCAATATTAAATTATGCCACACACATCTGGTTATCTGTTTCATGTGAAACTTGGAGAGTCACTGGATAGCCTATTTGTGAATCCTTGATCATTGAGTTTTGGATAAAATAGAAACACTCACTATATGCAACTTTCCCATGTTTGTTGACATATTTAGCTTAGGTAAATTCTTCAACCCAAGTTGGAATATTGGACTCTGTATTTGTAGCTGAATGGGTGAGTTGATTTGCATTGTGTTAAGCGTCTGAGGATTGTTGTTGTTGAAGTTGATAGAGTGAAACAAAAGGCATTGATTTTCTACACTCATTTATGGTGCCTTCTGCCAAATTGAGTACGGTTTCCCCAATTCCTAAGCCCAGGTCATTTGTGGCTTTAACACCCATCTCTTCATAACGCCACTCATTCACCTTTCCTGCCTGAGAAACCTTTACCCATGGCTTTTGCTTTCTATCCCCAACCCTTTCTGTCTCTGTATTGGTACATTGCCCTCAATTCAATGAGCCATTCTCTGCCATTCATTTCTTATTGTGGTATATTGAATGTAGGGAGTTGGCAAGAACAGCTAAGATAGATGCGTAAGGAGGGAGGGATGAGGAAAGTAATCTCTCGATAGGAGTGGGGAAAGCTACCTTAGTTAGATGGTGGAATTGTGAAGTATTTTGGAGAGGAGGTTGGATAAGTTCTTCAACAAGAACTTGCATTTATATCATGCCTTTCAAGATAGAAAAATGTCCTGAAGTATTTTGCATAGGTGTATGGGAAATAGGCACAAAGGTGTAAAATGGCAACAAGGTGGCTTTTCAAGCCTTCAAAAATGAGATGTTGATGGGCTGGTAAGAGAAGTTTTAGGTAGGGAACTCTGAGGAATGGAACTTGGCTGGCTAAAGGCAAGTCCGGCAGTGCTGAGTTCTCAAGGGCAGACAAATGTGCAAGAAGCCAGAGTCAGAGGAATGAAAAGTAATTGGTGGAGGATGGTTGTAGCACAGGAGGAGGTTATGGAGGTAGGGAGTGATGAGGCCATAAAGAATTCAAGCACAAAAATGAGAATTTTAAGTTTGAAGCACTGGGAGGAAATCCAGAAATTATCTTCAGGACACCCTGCTCCTCCATAGGGTGTGCTGTTGCAGTCCTTGCCAATAGACTTAGCATTGAAATCACTAATGTCGCGAACTTCGTAATTCCCCACTAGTTCAGTACTAAAAATGGCTGAACAAGTTAGGACTGGTACACTTAGGAGTAAGCAGCTTCTAAATGTCTTAATAAGTGATAATTACTGCTGAACAACAAATGGCACTCAAAACTTAAAATCAAATTAAATTTACAATTGTGAAGTCTCATTTCCTCAGAAGGAAATTAATATTGCAGCCTAAAAAATAAAATTAGCATTTCTTTTTGCTACTTCCATTTGTCTCCTCTATCTTTTTCCTTTAATCCTGTCTGTATTTCCCAATGTTTATTTAGCTTTCTCTACATGATTCTGTACATGATTCTCCACATGATTTAAATGTAGATTAAACCTTGTGCTTTTTACTTCCTGGTTTGGACTCTATCGCATTGAGGGTATTGGAATCTGGTCAAATAATCTTGCTTGCTCTGTTCAAAGATGCCATCAATCCTCTGTCGTGAACACTGCATTGAAACAGACATGCTCTCAAAAAGGTCATACAGACTTGAAACGTTAACTCTGTTTCCCACTCCACAGATGGTGCTAGATCTGCTGAGTTTTCCTAGCATTTTCTGTTTTTATTACGCATTCGTGGATACTGGAAATCTGAAATAAAAATGAAAATGTTGAAAATATTCAGCAGGTGAGGCATTTTGGTCTGTCACAGATCGAAAATGTTATCCCTGTTTCTCTTTCCGTACATGCTGCCTGACCCGTTGAGCACTTTCAGCAGTTGTTGTTTTTATTACAGCAGATTAGTGGAATTCCCCACTGTGCACAATGAATTTCATTGAATTAGGGGCAGAAACAGAAATAGTTGAAGACAGAAAGAAAAAGCCAAGAGTAAAGGTTTCTGAGACAAGAAAGTTGAGTGAATGAACAATGAAAACTCTTCTTTCACCACTGAGAGCAAAATCTAGGCCAAGATCTTTCTCTCAGTCACTGCCTTAAGCCTCGCTTAGATTGTTAAAATTAGTTTTATAGCTGAGGAATTATAAGCAAGCTGCTAAATGCAGATCAATAAGAACCAGCCTATCATTTAGTTTAGATACTTTTTTGTGCAGCGTGAGAGAATACAACTGCATGTGAAAACCTCGTAACACAAAAATTTAGGGCATGCTCTACATTGCAATTTTTCAGAAAACAATAAGATGAGACCAGTTGCTACATGCTTTTCATTCACAATCATGTTCCATCTTACTTTCATTATTTTGATCACAATATCCTCCCAGCAGACTTGGTGCTTGAAAAAGCAGCTGATACACTGGCTGAGAGTGAGTTGAGTACTTTGTGCTTGTAGTATACAGCGGAGACTTTATAATTCATATTAAGTACGGTGAATTTGAATTAATTGTAGAAATTGAGTGGTGCTGGAGTACCAATTGCAGATTTTATCATCATGCTTAACAGGCAAGCATAGCTTTCATGTGAAGAATGGTCACTTAGGCTGAGGTGGCAGAAGGCTGCCAAATGCCCTTGGTAAGTGTAAGCTAGTATTAGTTGCTGCCTACATGAAATGCGAACAAGAGAGCAGTGAACATATTCTGCAATTACTAATCCATACCCTTTATCACTAAATCCCAATGTGTGCATTTTTGAAATGCTATTTATTGCCATTTTAATTCCTATGTAACCAGGTTGAACATGTTTTGCCTCTTTTAAAAAGAGGAATTGGAATCCACCATGGAGGTTTGCTTCCTATACTGAAAGAAACCATTGAGATTCTTTTCTCTGAAGGACTTCTGAAGGTAAAGTTTGTCTTTTCTAAAAATATTTTGCAATTGACTTATAGAGTGCTTTACACAACATATAGGTCAGTGTGTTAAGGAACCAGTAGAGCCGATACGAATAAGATGAAAGGCAGTTGGAAAGAATGTGGAGTTGAGGCCACAATCAGATCAGCCATGATCTTATTGAATGGCGGAGCAGGTTGTAGGGGCAGAATAGCCTACTCCTGCTCCTAATTCGTACATGCATATGTCCATATGGATGGGTGGGACTTGATTTTGAGTAGATGCAAGCAGTAGAGATAAATTGAAGTTGTGTGGGGATGGCAGTGAGTGAGGAAACTGTGCAGATGTGGATGAGCATTCAGTGTTGTAGGAGAGGTTGGGCTGGAAGTGACTAATATCTGGAATGTGGAAATGGGCAGTCTTGGTGAAGGTCTGGATATCGGATTTGAAATTATACTTAAGCTTCAGCAAAATATTGAGGTTAGAGCCATTGGCTTCAGCCTGAGTGAATATTATAAGGGTGAGTAGAATAACTGGCTAGAATGCAGTTTCTGATAAACAGCTAACGGGGTCGTGTTTCCCTTGCTGCCCCTATTTAGAGGATGTTCTGGCTCATCTACAACTTAAACATATTGGATAAGCAGTTGAACAGCACTGTTCAAAGAACAAGTAGATACAATCATAATATTAGAGCAGGGTCATCCAGGAACATAATCAGAAAGCATTTTTTCATTCGGAGGATAATGAAAATTTGTTTCCCTCAAAAGACTTCGAATGTTCGGTCAGTTGAAAGTTTCAAGACTGAGATTGACAGTTTTATCAGGTATGGATATCAAAGGATATGGATCAAAGATGGATGAATGGAGTTGAGGTACAGATCAGTCGTGATCTAATTAAATGGCAGAGCAGCCTCAAGGGGCTGAATGGTACACCACTATTCCTATGTCTTGATGTTTATACTTAGCAATTTTTGTTTAAGTTCAAATAGGTATCTTTAAAAGTTATAGCATTTGTTTCAGAAAACAATCCTTGAATTTAGTTTCCTTCCTGGTTTCTTGGATTTCACCTGGTGCACTTAAAGATTCCCAGTGTGTATTTTAACTTCAAAAAGAAGTAAATTCTTGGAATATCGCTGGAAAAACCAGCATTTATTGCACATCTTTTGTTGACTTGAAGATGGTGGTTGGCCATCACCTTGAACCAATGGTCCATGTGGTGCAGGTGATGTAATTTTTGTAATGGATTGGTAGAACCAGGTGAATAGATACTTAATACCCCAGCCTTCAATTCTAGGTAATAAGGATTGATGGTTTCTACTGAATATTTTAAACTCTCAAGTTAAAAGATTTATACTTGTGCACAAGTTTGATTCAGTTTAATGGTGCTTTTCTTTTTCTAGGCGTTGTTTGCAACAGAGACATTTGCTATGGGCATCAACATGCCAGCAAGGACAGTTCTGTTCACCAGTGCACGCAAATTTGATGGGAAAGATTTCCGTTGGGTATAGAGAAGTTACCTTTTTTCAGTTTTTTTATATTGTTCACAGCACTTGCTATGCTAGTTAATTTTTAAAAATCTGTTAAGTACATTGTCATAATGGTGAGAATGAATTGTACTGAGTAAGCAAAGTTATTTTGAAGGCCAGCTTTGTACATCACTCTTTCTTGGAAGTGGTTTTGTAGTGGTTAAATTTGTTGTATGGCATGTTTCAAGTACACAAATTTTGATATTTGGGTATCTCACTGTAACCAATAGGGGGAAAGAATCAGCAGATTTTCTCACATTTTTGTCTCAGGACTCCTGTGATTTTTCAGATCTCTGCTCCCATTGCTTCCTCCACATGCTTTTGTCCTTCATATTTCTGTAACATCTGATTTATTATTTTACCTAATAATCTTCTGTTGATTCATTCCTCATCTGCTGTCTGATTTTTCCAGCCTTAATAAAATGCCCATTTAGTTTTCAGTCTTCACTAAAGACTTCAATAAAGGCTGAACAGTCCAGATTTGCATTTTCTGTTTAAAATTGCTGCCTAAGAAACTTGTATTTCCAGCAATTTCTGTTTTTATTCCTCCAGTTTTCTGTGACTGAATAAGTCCAAATCAGTTTTTATTACATGAGATTCTGAGATTTTTCTCAATATTTTGGGGAATCGCATCCCGTCATTCCATCTGCTCGTAGTTGAGGCCACCGTATTAGGGTAGTTGGAAAGTCAGAATGTTCTAATACATAGAATTTTCCAGAACTTTGTTTTACAGCTCATTTCCTTGATTTTGTGCTTTTATTTTTCTGAAAATCACAGGCTTTGTTCATTAGAGATGGGCCTCTGTACTCCTCTCTATGTGCTATAAACTGATGCTAGTGCATGAATAGGTGTCCAGTTGATTTTGTGCTTCCTTTGCTCCTTGGCTGTTTAGGTAATTGACATGCACTAAGGCGGCATGTGACCCAGATCAGTTCCACTGATTTTCTGGAAACCAGAAACTTGGGTAGGCCTGAATACCAGTACAGAGACGCTGAATTCAAAAGCCATTTTCTGGTTGAGCACATTGAGTAGCTGGTACATTTGAATAAGTCCAAATTTGTTTTTATAATGCAAGATTCAGATTTTTTTTTATCAGCATTTTGGGAAATCACGTTCTGTGATTGTATCTGCTTGTAATTTGGCGACTACTACTGGTGTATATGTATCACATTGATCTCGTCCATTTTTTTGCTCCCTCAATAAATATATAATTGTTAATTGATGCATAGAATTGCTGCATTAGAAGCTAATGAGACAATGAAGTAGCCTTACCTGCATCATTGGCAGTTTCATTTATTTATTAAAGTGCAATACAATTTATTCTCCAGTTTTCTTCTCGTAAGTTGCAAATGTTACATGCATAACTCAATATTTCAATTGGTAAATGATTCTGATGACGTTGTAGTTTACTTAAGTTACATTTGATTCAAGTATGTTTTATTTATCCATTTCTACTTAGTCAAATTAATGTTGTTCAAATATTGATTCATATTGCAGCAGTGGTATACTTTCAAAAACATTGTCCAAAATGTTAATGCAATCTATTTTCCTTTTCCTAATAGATTTCTTCAGGGGAATACATTCAGATGTCCGGTCGAGCTGGCAGGCGTGGCATGGACGAAAGAGGAATTGTTATTCTTATGGTGGATGAAAAGATGAGTCCAACAGTTGGAAAACAGCTTCTAAAGGTAATAGATTTGGTGTAATTTTTTTCCCTTGTATCGTTTTTGCTTGAAATTTATATCAGATTAAACATGGTATCATTCTTAGTTGAAGGGTTAATCATTATCAGAATAAAGACACCAAGCCCCCAGCTGTCTATACTAGTTTTATCAACGTGTTTTAAAATATCTTCCCAACTTTGTGGTTTTAACTCCCTGCATTGTGGTGTTGATTAATATATGGATGAAGCATATTTATGAAAAGTACACCTCCAAATAACGCTAATGTTATAACTTGAGGCGTATGTGTTGTGGCAGCTGGTTTACTTCTCATAAACTGCCTAACCCCATTCTTGAATCACAGTGTGAATGATCAATATTTTTAATTAAAGTTGTAAGAAATAGCTTAAATTGTAATTTTCAGACATTGCTATTGACTTCAGTGACCTTGCGAGACCAGACAGTTTCGGATGTTAAAAGTGGAGTTGTAGGTGCGTTGGGCTACAGTCTTTTTTCCAGGTTTGCGGGGAAATGTGGGTGGAGAGTGGTAATCAGAAGTAATCATTGCTATTAAGGAGGGAGTTCCAGGATTTTTACCCAACAACAGTGAAGGAACGGCGATATAGTTCCAAGTCAGGATGGCAGTGACTTGAAGGAGAACTTGCAGGTGGCGGTGTTCCCGTGTGTCTGCTGCCCTTGTCCATCAAGGTGGTCGAGGTCATGGGTTTGGAAGGTGTTGTGCAGGTCATCTTGTAGCACAGCTGATGGTAAATGCTGAGCTGCTCAAATCCCAAAGAGAAACTTGAAACAACTGCCACAATTGTTTTGCAATTTGTATATATTTCGAAATGCTTGCCTTGAATTCAGTAGTAATAAGACCACCGAGTCTTATAGGTTTCTTACAAAACTAAATTAAAACTTTATTAATAGAAGAAATGACTTTAAGTACATACAAAGATCTACAAATTACTATTATGATAACTTCAAATCCCCGAGTTAATTTAACCCCCAGTTATACTTCCGTTAATGCAGCAGTAAGACACACAGATTTTGAAAGATCCAGACAAAGAAACACACACCCTGAACAGTTGAATTCAAAGTGAGTTTTCCCCAGCTTTGGTTCCTTGTAGACAGCAGCTTGAGGCTTAGATGCTAGAGGCTTTTCACACTTGTGTTAGACCTTAGAATTCCTGCCCTTACACACAGCCTTCTCTCCTTTATACATATTTTCCCCTTTGAATGCAAATTCCCCTTATTTCACCATGTCTTTGGACTTTACCTCTTGAATAATAAAAAATCTATCACAGTACCAATTTTTTAGGTGAAGGTAGATAGATTCTTGATGAACAAAGGGAGGAAAGGTTATCGGGGGTAGGCAGATTTGTGGACGAGGTTACAATTAGATCAGCCATGTTCTTATTGAATGGTGGAACAACCTCGAGGGGCTGAGAGGCCTACTCCTGCTCCTAATTCGTATGTTTGTAAAAACCTCCAAGAACTCTATTCCTCCAAATTAGTCCTCTTGTGCATTCCCGATTTCCTTTGTCACACCTTTGGTATTATGCATTCAGCTGCCAAGGCCCTGAATTCTAGACTTTCCTCCCTAAACCTCTCTATATCTCATTCCTCTTAGTAACCAAGTTTTTGGCTGTCTGTCCTAATATCTATTCACATTACTTGGGGCGAATTTTCGTCTGGGTGCAGAGGCGTGTTTCAGTGCGCGAATGGCCACACTTCGCATTTTTTTGGAGGAAGTCTGATTTTCCCCCACATCATTCTGCTGAATATGGGGCAGTTTTTCACAGTTAACTGCTGTTCCTTGAAATAAACCATCCCTGAAATAGTGTGAACATTTCTGGAACATCTTTGTCATTGCATAAAAACTCATGATTGTGTCAGTCCTTGAGCAACACTGTTTTGGCTTTGACGTGAAAAATTGAAATGAATATCTTTGTCACACAGTTTGGGAGAACGGCTTGTATACTTGCCAAAATGTCGTCCCTGCTGCATTGCATAAGCACTGCTCTATTTGTGACTGGGTGAACCTAAAGAATAATTCATCAGAACATAAGGAGAAGCAAAGATAAGGCTGAAGCATTTGCAACAATCTTCAGCCAGAAGTGCCGAGTGGATGATTCATCTCAGTCTCCACCTGAGGTCCCTAGCATAACACATGTCAGTCTTCAGCCAAGCCAATTCAATTCAATTCACTCCACATGATATCAAGAAACGGCTGAATGCACTGGATACTGAAAAGGCTAGGGGACCTGACAATATTCTGGTAATAGTACTGAAGACTTGTACTCCATAACTAGTCAGTACAGCTACGACTCTGGCATCTACCCAGCAATGTGGAAAATTGCCCAGGTATGTCCTGTACACAAAAAGCAGGAAAATCCAACCCAGCCAATTACGCCCCATCAGTCTACTCTCGATCATCAGTAAAGTGATAGAAGGGGTCATCAACAGGGCTATCAAGCGGCATTTGCCTGGGCCCAACCATCTTCAGCTGCTTCATCAATGACCTTCCTTCCCTCATAAGGTTAGAAGAGGGGATGTTTGCTGATGATTGCACAATGTTCAGCATCATTTGCGACTCCTCAGATACTGAAGCAGCCCATGTCCAAATGCAGCAAGACCTGGACAATACCAGGCTTGGGCTGACAAGTGGCAAGTAATGTTCACAAAGGCAGTGATGATCTCCAACAAAAAGAATCTAATCATTGCCCTTTGACATTCAATGGCATTGGCATCGTTGAATCCCCCAATATCAACATCCTGGGGTTACCATTGATCAGAAACTGCACTGTATTAGTCATTTAATACTGCGGCTAGAAGAGCAGGTCAGAGGCTAGGAATCCTGCGGCGAGTAACTTAGCTCCTGACTCCCCAAAGGTTGTCCACCATCTACAAGGCACAAGTCAGGAATGTGATGGAGTATTCTCCACTTGCCTGGGTGAGTGTAGCTCCAAAACACTCAAGAAGCTTGACACCATCCAGGACAAAGCAGCCCATTTGATTGGCACCTCATCCACAAACATTCATTACCTTCACCACCGACGCACAATAGCAGTAGTGTGTACCATCTGCACAATACACTGCAGAAACTCACCAAGGCTCCTTAGACAGCATCTTCCAAACCCACGACCGCTACCATCTAGAAGGACAAGGGCAGCAGACACACGGGAACACCAATATGAACATACAAAATAGAAGCAGAAGTAGGCGATTTGGCCCTTTGTGCCTGCTCCACCATTCAACAAGATCATGGCTGATCTGTTTGTGTTTCAAATTCCACATTCCCATCTACTCCGATAACCTTAGATCCTTATTAGACAAGGGAATCAATCTAGCTCCACCTTAAACGTATTCAATGACCCCGCCTCCACTACCTTGTGAAGCAGTGTCCCAAAATCATGCAACCCTCAGAGAAAAAAAAATCTCCTCATCTCTGTCCTCAAAGGCCAACCCCTAGTTTTATAGCAGTGCCCTATAGTTCTGGACTCACTCACAAGAGGAAACATCCTTTCCACGTCCACCCTGTCAATATATTTCAGGATCTTCTATACTTCAATCAAGTCATCCTTCACTCTTCTGAACTTCAGTGGAAACAAGCCCCGTCTGTCTAACCTTTCCTCATAAGATAACACTTTCATTCCAGGTATCAATCTAGTAAACCTCGTCTGAACAGCCCCCAACGCATTTACATCCTTCCTTAAATAAGGAGACCAAAACTGCACACAACATTCGAGATGTGGTCTCACCAATGCCCTGCATAACTGAAGCATAACATCCTTACTTTTATGTTTAGTTCCTCTCGTGATGAAGGATAGCATTCCATTAGCCTTCTTCATTACTTGCTGTACCTGCATCCAAACTTTTTGTGACTCATGCACTGTGTGACTCATCCTCTGTGCCACAAAATTCTGCAGCTGTTCTCCATTTAAGTGATACTCTGCTTTTTTATTCTTCCTGCCAAAGTGAAAAACTTCACATTTTCCCTCATTATACTCCATCTGCTAGATTTTTGCCCACTCATTCAAGCTATCAATCTGTATCTGTCTGCAAACTCCTTATGTCCGCTTCACAACATACTTTCAAACCTATCTTTGTGTCATCTGCAAATTTAGCTACCATGCCTTCACTCCCCTCATCTAAGTCATTGGTATAAATTGTAAAAAGTGAGACCCCAGCACAGACCCCTGTGGGCCTTCACTCGTCACATACTGCCAATCAGAAAAAGATCCATTTACGTGTACTCTCTGTTCTCTGCCAGCCAGCCAATTTTATATCCATGCCAACATGTTACCACCTACACCGTGAGCTTTTATTTTCCGCAATAACCTTTGATGTGGCACCTTATCAAATGCCTTCTGGAAATCTAAATACAGTACATCCCCTTTATCCGTAGCACATGTTACTTCCTCAAAGAACTCCAATAAATTGGTTAAATATGATTTTCCTTTCACAAAACCATGCTGACTCTTTCCGATTTACCTTGAGCTTCTCGCAGTGCCCAGTACAACCTCCTTCATGATTGATTCTAACACCTTTCCCACAGCAGATGTCAAGCTAACTGGCCTAAAGCTTCGTGTTTTCTGCCTCTTTCCCTTCTTGAATAGAGGGGTTATATTTGCTACTTTCCAGTGTGATGGAACCTTTCTAGAATCTAGTGAGTTTTGGAAAATGAACACCAACTCATTTACTACCTCATTAGCCACCTCTTTTAAGACCCTAGGGTGCAGTTCATCAGGACCCAGAGACTTGTCAGCCCGCAGTTCCATCAGTTTGCTCAGTACCGCTCCCCTAGTGATTGTAATTTCACCAAGCTCCCCTCTCCCTTCCACCTGCCAATTTACAGCTATTACTTAAATGTTTTTTGTATGCTGTACCGTGAAGACAGAAGCAAAATATTTCTGAAGAGCAATCTGAAGAAGTTCTGAAGAAGAGTCATACGGATTCGAAACGTTAACTCTGTCTTTCTCTCCGCAGATGCCGTCAGACCTGCTGAGTTTTTCGAGCAATTTTTGCTTTTGTTTCAAATTTCCAGCATCCACAGTATTTTGCTTTTATATTTTGTTGAAGCAAAATATTTGTTCATTTAATCTGTTTTTTCCTATTATCGACTATTAATTCCCTATTGTCACTTTCTAAAGGATCAACCCTCACTTTACCTACTCTTTTCCTGCTTAAATACCTGTAGAAACGCTTGCTATCTGTTTTTACGTTTCTAGCTAACTTCCTCTCATACTCTAATTTCTTTCTACTGATTAAACTTTTAGTCATTCTCTGCTGTTCTTTGTATCCTGACCAATCATCTGACCTGCCACTCATCTTTGCGTGGTTTTTCCTATGCTTTTTCCTTAAGTTTGATGCTTTCCTTAACAACATCAGTTAACCACAGATGATGGGTCCTCCCCTTAGAATTTTTCTTTATAGTAGGAATGTAGAATTATGTATTCTGAAATATCCCCTTAGATGTCTGCCACTGACCTGTCCTCAGCTTAATATCCCAGTTCACTTCAGCTAGCTCAGCTTTCATGCCCACATAGTTGCCCTCAATTAAGTTTAAAATACTAGTCTTAGACCACTTTTCTCCCTTTCAAACTAGATCTAAAATTGAGTTATATCGTGGTCGCTGCTACCACTCTGAGGTCATTAATTAATCCTGTGGCGTTACACAATACCAAGTCTAATATAAGCTGCTCTCTGGTTGGTTCCAGAATGTGCTGCTCTACTAACTATCTCGAAAGCATTCAGTGAACTCCTCATGCATGCTACTACTGCCAATCTAATTCTTCCAGTTGAGATATAGATTAAAATCATCCATGATTATTGCCATCCCTTTATAGCAAGCACCCAATATTTCTTCTTGTACACTTTGTCCTATATTGTGGCTACTGTGAGCCTGTAGACCACTCCCACTAGTGACTTCTTTCCCCTACTTTTCCTCATCTCCACTCAAACCGACTGTACATCCTGATCCTGCTGAACCAAGGTCATATCTCGTCATTGCACCAATGCCATGCTTGATCAACAGAGCTACCTCTCCACCTTTACCTAACTTCCTATTCTTCTTGAATGTCATATATCCCTTAATATTCAGGACCCAATCCTTGTCATCCTGCAGCCATGTCTCCGTAATGTCTATCAGATTGATTTATTTATTTCAATGTGTGCTATCAATTCATTTACTTTGTTATGAATGCCACATGAATTCAGATACAGAGCCTTTAGTTTTGTCTTTTTGCTATCTTTTTATCATCTAGTCTTGACTACTGGTACATTCTTTGGTTTTATCTTTATTTCCCTTCCTGCTATTCTATGATTCTCATTTCCCATATTGCCAGTATGTTCTCCTGCCTGAATCTACCCCTTGATTTGCCGCATCTACCCAAGCTTGATCCCTCTCGACCCCCTCGTTTAGTTTAAAGGCCTCTCTACTTCCCTAGAGAACCTTTGTCCCAGCGCGGTTCAGGCATAGACTGTCTCAACGGTACAGTCCCCACTTTCCCCAGTACTGGTGCCAGTGCCCCATGAACCAGAACCCACTTCTCCCACACCAGTGTTTGGGCCATGTATTCATCTCCCTAATCTTAATTGACCTATGCCAATTTACACGTGGCTCAGGTAACAATCCAGAGATTTACCTTTGAGGTTCTGCTTCTTAATTTGGTACCTAGCTTCTCATACTGACTAAGCAGAACCTCTTTCCTCGTCCTGTCCATGTCGTTGTTGCCTATATGGACAATGACAACTGGATCCTCCCCCTCCCCCTGTACGTTCCTCTCCAGCCCTGAGCAGATGTCCCGAACCCTGGCACTGGGCAGGCAACAAAGCCTTCTGGACTCTTGCTCTCAGCTGCAGCAGACAGTGTCAACCCCCCACTATATTTTCCCATACTATCACTACATTCCTCTTTGCTCCCCCCGCTTGAATGACTGCCTGTACCATGGTGCTATGGCCAGCCTGCTCATCCACCTCGCAGACCTTACTTTCGTTCACGCAGGTGGTGGAGCACCTCAAACCTTTTCGACAGTTGTAAAGTCTGAGGCTCCCTGACTACTGCCTGCTCAGTCCCATTACCTGCCTAACTCACAGTCACACCCTCCTGTCCCTTACTGCTGACCAAAACAGATGACCCTATTATAACAGGCATGACCGTCTTCTGGAATAAAGGCCAGGATTTTACGGCACCTCCCACCCAACGTGTTATTACGGTCCCGCCGAACTGAATGGAGATCTAAATAGCTTGCTGCATCCGCCGGTGGGGCATGCCATAGCGGGGCCGTAAAATCCTGGCCAAAGTGTCCAGGTATTTCTCCCCCTCCCTTACATTGTGCAGTGTCTGCAGTTCGGCTTCCAGACCAATAATCCTGATCCAAAATTTCTGTAGCTGCTTACTCTTCTTGTAGACATGTTTATCTAGGTCGCCTTGGTGTCCAAAAGCATCCACATTCCGCAGCTGCAACATAACACCTGTCCTGCCATTTTTACTTAGGTTATTTGGTCAACTTAATTTAATTACTCACTGAATTCACTTAGAAAAATTCCTATGTATACCACACCTTTATCCCCCGTGCACCATATTCCCACGTGAACCTAATTCGCTCAGTTTCCTTCACAGTCTGGCTTTGCCTGCCTCCTTGTATGCCTTTTGCTGACCATCTGGAAGTTCGCCTCCAAGCCACTCACCATCCTGACTTGGAAATATATCGTCCTTCCTTCGTTGTTGCTGGGTCAAAATCCTGGAACTGTCTCCCTAACATCACTGTGGGTGTACCGACACTACATGGACTGCAACGGTTCAAGAAGGCAGCTCACCACCACCCTCTTGGGGGCAATTCGCCAGTGATGCCTGCATCCCATGAATGAATTTTTGAAAAATCAGAAGCAAAGACCTTGCTACTTGGTTCTTGAAGTACAAAGCCTCTGTCTCCTTGGAGGACTACAGCTATGACGAGAATTTAACTGACAAAGTTCCCCTGTGCAGCAGTGCCTGCATGATTAATGCTCTTTTCTGGGGTGGCAAGGTTACCAGATTTAAGTTGTACAATTATATTTTTCTCAAAGAATTGATCAGATAGGGATGAGGCAAACATCTTTTGTTTTATTGGTTACACTATCTTTTGTAGGCAAATCACTTTACGACATTTGGTGTCATCAGATTATTGAGAATAGAAAACTGAAAATGAAACTCAAAATGATTTTTATTTTCATGTTTCAGCAATTTGGTTTTTCATTTTCCAGGGTTCAGCTGACCCCCTTAACAGTGCATTTCATCTGACCTATAACATGGTTTTGAACCTTCTTCGTGTTGAAGAGATCAATCCTGAATACATGTTGGAAAAATCCTTCTACCAATTCCAGAATTACAAGGCAATCCCAGGAGTGGTGGAAAGTGAGTAAAATTATTTTCCCTAAGTTTCACAGTTTAATAACTTGGCCTGGAGCTTATGATTTTCATAATGCTGTGAATTAGAATGTACTCATTACAGGCACAATATTTCCATTCTTCTAATTTGCTAAGGCCATCACAGATTTCATCTTGTGGCTGGTGAAATCAGTATAACCAATATCTAATGCATGTATTTTCAATGATGGTGGAATTCAGTTGCAATAGATTTTTGCCAAGTCATGTAATCATTAAAACTAAAGCCAACAATCCCAGTTGGGTGAAACAGCTTGATGTGCCATTCGGTTTAAGGTACTCAGAATTGCTGTTTTGAGGCTGGTCCCAGCCCTTAATGCTTTCTACAAGATCCATGATCTCTGGCTGCTCACCCTCTCATTCCCATACCAGTTATATTTGTTCCCACATCCTGAACATTGACACCTGGGAATCAACATAGTATTCTGTATTCAGGATCATGTACACAAAATAAGCTATCTAGTTATCTGCCCTCTGTATTTCAGTATTCCCCATTCCCAGTGCGCCCCCCACCGCCCTTTACAATTGCCATTCACCTATTCTTTGTACCTGTAGTGTTTAATAATTCATGGGTATACACTTACTCCTTAGAGTTCTGTGGTTGCTCATGCTTACTTTCCTCTTTGCCACCCTTTTTGCTCACTATAACAGGTGCACTTATTAGACCAGTTCTGCAGATGATTCCCTGTCTACCCTTACCTATTGCATCCTGCCCTGTCTGCCAACTGTCCCACTCTCGTTAACTGCGAGCAAACTTGCATATGTTCCAGAAAACCACCTCCCTCCTAAATTTTATCCCTCAAGGTGTGTAATTGAAGAACTGGATGTTTGAATGTGGCATCTCATTATTTTGTTTCTACAATGTTTGCAAAGCTTTGGAGACCAATTATCCATAGGAATTCACTAAAATATATTCTCTGAAGCTATGTTTATGCCCCTTTTCTCCCACATTGCATAAATATGCTGGAGAACACTCAGCAAGTCAGGCAGCATCTGTGGCAAGAGAATCCAAGTTAACATTTCAAGTTGAAAACCTTGTCAGAACTGGAGGATAATGGAGATTAACAATATTAAAAGCTGTCAGATGATTACTTTGTAACATTTAGCCTCTTTGGGCAGCTATGTCCTGACTGGAAATGTGAACATTTTTGTTTTATTTACTTTTACTTAAAAGTCTCTTACTTTCAGACATGCAGTATGAAATTATTGAGATATCACTTTATAAATTTACACCTACACCACATGTTGCAAGGTGTGGAACTCCAATCAGTGAAATTTGACTCTACTGAAGCAGGCTGTATGGAGTAACTTTAACTGGGCCAACTTTTGAGAAATATTGTCAGCTTTGTGGCCTAGTCAGAAGGTTCTCCATTAAATAAGGTTAATGTTGTTGCCTGGATTCTTTTTCCATGACAGCAGAATCATATGCCTGGAAAATTGAAGCACTAAAATATAACGTGTATTTTTTGGCCTATTATATCTGTAGAATTCTCTTTAGTTAATTGCCACCCATTGCCCATAAAATAACAGGAAATCAGAGAAGACGATAAGACTTTCTCCATCTTCCCCACCCCCCAAGAGCAATGAATTGGTGGAATATGCATCACTTATACATCGAAGGAAAGCTATTGGGAACAACAGTCAAAGCCTGCTCTGTGCAGTTTCCACTTCTGGTGCAGTTCAAACAGTATTGGAGACCCAGGTTTTTTGGGCTTACACTTGCAATTGGACATAAAGCTGCAATTCCCTCCTTTTAGCCACAAACTGTCAATCTTCATTATCCCAAAAGAAATTTCTGCCAAACTTTCCCTTGGGAAACTTAAGTTCCATTAAGTCCCTCACAACATTTAAGAAGTATTTAAATGAGCACTTGAAACACCATAGCATACAGGGCTACGGGCCAAGCGCTGGAAAATGGGATTAGAATAGACAGGTGCTTGATGGCCGGCGTGGACACGATGAACCGAAAGGCCTGTTTTTGTGTTGTATAACTCTATGACTCTATGTAGATCAGGCTGTATTTGTTCTGTGGAAAGAAAATTTCCCTACCTTTTTTAAGTTTTTTCCTGTACTCTCTGCCATTAAGTAACACCAATTATTTTAGAATGAAATTACAAACGTGCGTCAAATAGTGAGCAATTTCTTACTGCATATCTTATAAAATAGATGAGATGCTTTCTCCTGTTGCAAATAGTGCCTTGTATCCAGTCTCCCCTGTTGCAAATGGTGCCATGTACCCAAAACTCAAAGAAACATGCCTTAAATCTGTCGGTTTGCCATTTCCATTTTCCACACTCACTCTCTTTGTGATTCTTGAATCTGCTAATTAGTGCCAAATTATGACTAGCATGTGTGTAAATTCACATCCATTAAGATCTGGCTGGAGGTTGCACCAGTTCAGTTAATTTATTATCAATACATTGGTATATCCTATCTGTTTAGGTAGGATTTACACCAAACCATTGAAGAGAATAGAAGTGTAGTGATGGCCACCTCTCTTGACATTTATCCGATATTGTCATTGGTGTGCTTAATTTTCCAGTCAACCAATCCTACTGTATTTGCAAGGTAGTTTTGACGAACCTTTACATAAAAAGAACACTAGTTTGAACTCAACTGGAGTATTGTGTCCAGTTCTGGGCACCACACTTCAGGGATAATGTGAAGATATTAGAGAGGGTGCAGATAAGGTTTAGAAACATGTTTCCAGAGATGAGGGACTTCAGTTACGCAGATTGATTGGAGAAGCTGAAGTTGTTCTCCTTAGAGCAGAGAAGATTGAGGGGAGATTTGATGGAACTGTTCAAAATCATGACGGGTCTAGACAGAGTAGGTAGGGAGAAAGTGTTCCCATTGGCAGAACAGTCAAAAACCAGAAGATACAGATTTGAAGTGATGAACAAAAGAACCAAGGGTGACATGAGAAACTTTTTTTATGGAGCAATTGTATATGACCTGGAATGCAGTGCGTGAAAGGGTGAGTGGAGGCAGATTCAATCCTGGCTTTCAAAAGGGAATTGTAAAAGCATTGAAGGGAAAGAGTTTGCAGGGATAAGGGTAAAGGGGTGGAGAGTGGAACTAGCATGAACTTGATGGACTGAATTGTCCCCTTTCATGTTGTAATCATTCTATAATTCAATACCATATATATAGTGGTTACACACACTATTCCTGCAAAATTCCTCTGACCATTTTTTTGTTGAAAGAACTAATGGGAGGAGATCAGCTTTAGAATGGGACTAGATGAAAACTGGCCTTTTAGCCCATCTACTCAGTGTTTGTGTTTGCCTTCCATGTCACCAACCAGTGCTTAATACATATAGTCAAACTGTTTCCATATCTCTAATCCCTTTTCTTTCACCTATCTAATTTAATCCTGAAAGTTGACAAGTAGACATCAGCAACCTGACTATAGCTTAAAATTATCATTTTGGTATTTAGCACGATGTTAACTCACAGGAACCTGAAAGAAATAACAACAGCATCTTATATTTATGTTGCACTTTTAATGTAATTAAACATCCCAAAGTGCTTCATAGGAGCATTGTAAAACAAAATATGACATGGAACCATGCAAGGAGATATTGGGTCAGATGATCAAAAGCTTGGTCAAAGTGATGAGTTTTAACGAGTGTCTTAAAGTACGAAAGCAGGGTGGAGAGGTGAAGGGAGTGATTTTTAGAGCTAAGGGCGTAGGCCACTGAAGGCATGGCCACGAGCGATGGAGCAGTTACAATCAGAGATGCTCAGAGGCCAGAATTGTATCTGCCCAAATATCTTTGAGGGTTGTGGGGCTGGGGAAGATTACAAAAGCAAGGATGGCAAGGCCATGGAAGGATTTTGAAACAAGGATGGGAATTTTAACATTGAGTGATTGCTTAACTGGGAATCAATGTAGGTCAGTGAGGACGGGTAGATAGGTGAAGGGGACTTGGTTCGTGTTAAGATAGGGGCAGAAGAATTTTGGATGACCCCAAGTTTACGGAGGGCAGAATGTGGGATTCCAGCCAGGGTGCATTTGAATAGTCAAACCTAGAGGGAACAAGGAGTGACTGAGGGTTTCAGTAACAGGTGAGCTGAGGCAGGATCAAAGTTGTGCAATGTTGCAGTGGTGGCGGAGATAGGCAAAAATGAAAAACAATCCATAGAATTAGTTTCTGCTTAAAAGCTACCGAGGAAAATTGCACTTTTTTTTGTTTTTCATCCATCATTTATCATAAACCTGACTGGATAACGGCAGGAATAATGTCACTAAGGAATTTTGAAGATATCATGCTGGGTAACATCGTTTACTCACTCTTCTATTGCACAAGTTCATCTCTCATCCTTGTTGGTTTGTTCTTTTCACCATTTCCAGTTCAAAAGTTTTACATTTGACCTTGATCAATTAGGCCAAATGTTTGCTAAATTGTATTCAGTTTGTTTAGGTTTACATAAGTAGTCAGACATTTCCTAATTTAATTGTACAAAATTAATTAAATGTGAAAAGAACCTGATTTCAGCTCTAAGAAAAATAATTTATTTAACTCCTAGATTAAAGAATGTGATACCCGCAACTCACCCATTGCATTTCTTTAAGTAAGCAATTGATAAAGTGCTGTAAGATTTCAATTTAAGCCAGAATTAAGCATAATTGGGCATTTTCTGGAATATTAGCTCTCGTTCTCTCTTTCTACACTCCTATTTTTGTGGGTAAGCTGCAGTTTATATTAAAAATAATAAAATTTACAAACTACCTAGTTCTGAGGTTGTTTATTGTTTATATTGTAATACTCTTCAAGTATGTTTTTTTTAATTAAAAAATGTTAGGTAAACCTATTTGTATGATGACTGTATAAATGGCAAATATAGCCTTCTGACATTTTAATGTATTTATAATGCCACAATCTGTTTTTCAGTCAATGTTGATGTTTTATGGCTGTCACTTATACATTATGGTAATGTATTTTGATTTGAGTTTGAACCCCTGTGGGTAGGTTCACTAACCTTGTCATAAATATCCCAGCAGGCATCTATAAAGGATCAGGCAGAATAAGTGACGTACTGAATCTGCTCAGTACAGTAATTGTGTGCAGATTTGAGGAAACTAGTTTTTAAAAAATCTTGAATAATTTATTGCGTACATTAACATTGTATCTCTGGACTAAAGCAGTGAGCAAGAACAAGCCAAGCTAATGTCTGAAATGAAACCCCAAGGACCAAAAACAAAAGTTCACGGCAAAGTGCTACCTGGGGAGCATGACGTAATCATTATTGATAAATTATGAAATAATAAAAAGCAGAAAGCAAGCACTTTGTCTGGATTCTCTTGCTAAAGTTGATTCTTCAAAGCGTGAGCTGAGAATAAATTAATGCAAAGCTGATTTAAGCATTAAATTGTTTTTTCTATTAAAACACATTTCATGAACAATAAAAAGCACATTTGATCATTTCTTGCAGCAAAACCTCGAGTTCATTCTGAGGCATTACCTATGTAATTTTTTTTATTCGTTCTTTGGATGTGCTGGCAAGGTTGGCATTTATTGCCCATCTCCTGTTGCATTAAGAAGGTGGCAGTGTGTTCTTTGAACTGTTGCAGTCCATTTAGTTATTCTTCATGGTAGTTAGGTTCTTCAGGTAAAGAAGTTGATATTGGCTTTATAGTTAATCAGCCTATAGAATTCATGCAACAGTGGTAGCATCAATTCAGATTTTTTCACATTTTTTGTACTGCAAGCAACCACCCCAATTAAACTGTTGAGGTATCTGAAATCAGAAATTTACCTGCCTTAATTACATTTATGTCCTGCTATACACTGTTATGCTACTTCCTCATAAGGAGTTTTCAGAAGCTGTTGACTGAACAGGGCATGATATAACTCAAGAATGGAACTCAAAGATTTTGATTGGAAGGTATGAAGGCATCTATCCCAATCCTTTGTCTTTCTCCTGGATGTTAACATCAGTTGAGTGCAATTCTTTGGCTGAATGGAACTTTGGTCAACAGAGTCTCACGATCATGCAGGACAAATCCATGCAGTTTCCTATCATAGTTTGGAACTTGGCATGCAATGGAAGAGTTTGTTTGCTCATGTGCAAGAATTTCTTTAGGGTTAGGTTGACTCTAAGATGGTGCGCTTGACAACGGGAGATTGTACTGAGGCAATCCACTAAACTCCCAGGTCTCTTGACCTAGAAAGTCCTGCGTACCAGTTTAAGACAAGGCCAGTCAGCCTGGGTCATGGTTGAGGGTTGGAGGAGTATGCCTGTCATAGGAAGTGGGATTCTTTCCCTTTAGCTTTATACAAGCTGCAATTGTGTACCCTAGCAGAAGCTAGGAGGAACATGAGAGTAATTAAGTATAGGAGAAGAAACTTCTTGTTGATAAATATCTTGCGCATCCAAAATTCCAGCTGGTGCCTTTTGGGCCTCTGCTAATGCAACTTCCTGCATTTCACTTTATGCAGACTCATGTGGGGTAAATTCTGGGGGTAGCATGTGGGTGTAATCAATTTAATTGCCACAGCTCTCTGTAGTTTGCTTCAGCAATTCATTTGGTACACGGGGTCAATGTGTTTCCTCATCTTCCTGATTTGAACATTTTGGTTCAAACCCAGCCTTATGTTTGAGATGAGCAACTCTCTGCCACCTGCAATTGTGCTTTGTGAAATGAATTTGGGAAATCCTATACAAATCCCCGCAGAAATTTGCGTTCATTTTGTCAATCTAATGCTGACCATAAAGGTGATGTGAGAAACTATTGTTCAAAATAGTGCAGTGCTCATTTGAGAATTAAATCATGCCCATGATCTAACTTGCACCAAGTCCCAATCACCTATCATTCCTTTGTTCACTGACCTTGGTTGGCTCCTGGCTTAGCAACGCCTCAATTTTAAAATTCTTCATCTTAATTTTGAATCCCTCCATGGCCTCAGCCGTCCCTATCTCTGTAATCTCCTCCAGCCCCACAATATCTACGTTCCTCTAACTCTGGCCTCTTGCGCATCCCCAGTTTTAATTGCTTCACCATTGGCAGCCATCGACTGCCAAGGCTTTGTGCTCTTGAATTCCCTGCCTAAACCTCTCTGGCTCTCTACCTCTCTTACTTCCTTGGACACAAACGTTAAACCTACCTCTTTGACCAAGCTTTTGATCATCTGCCCTAACACATCTTTGTGGCTTGATGTCAAGTTTTGTTTAATAATGAGGAAGAGTCTGAAGAAGAGTCATATGGACTCGAAACATTAGCTCTGTCTTTCTCTCCACAGATGCTGTCAGACCTGCTGAGATTTTCCGGCGCTTTTTTTGTTTTTGTTTGTTTAATAATGCTCCTCTGAAGTGCCTTGGAATTTTTATTATATCAAAGGCACTATAAACATTCAAAGTTTTCATTAATGATGGATGGCGAGAATTATTCTGATGACCTGAAACATTTAGTCTGTTTCTCTCTCCAAAGATGCTGTCAGACCTCTTGAATATTTCCAGCATTTTCTGTCTTAATCCATCCCCTCCACCATTGGTGCACTGCAGTTGCACTTCTACATTTCCAAAATTCCTAAAAACCCAGATCTCCTTTTCTAGATAACAAATCCTCTCTTTTAGTGTAGGCAATGCCACAGAAGATCCACCTCCTTATAAAATGCTGCAGTCTTTGTTCTGAGATGAATGCCATATGGTGCTCACCTGTGTCCATTGTATATATTACATCTATTCAGTTCATTGCTTCATTATTAATGAATGCTTATTAATGGAGAGTGTTCAGTTCCATTCACAACCCCTCAGATAATGAAGCAGTCTGCCGCATGCAGCAAGACTTGGATAACATTCAAGCTTTGGCTGAGAAGTGGCAAGTAACATTTGTGTCACACAAGTGCCAGGCAATGACCATTTCCAACAAGAGAAAATCTAACCACGTCCCCATGACATTCAATGGCATACCATTGCCATCAACATCCTGGGGATGCGAGGAGGAGAGGTGGGGGTGGGGGGTCACCATTAACCAGAAACTTAACTGGACTAGCCATTGAAATACTATGGTAACAGAAGCAAGTCAGAAGCTGGAAAATTTGTGGCACATCACTCACATATTGACTCCCCAAAGCCTTATCCCCATCTACAAGAGAGTGATGGAATGCTCCTCACTTGCTTGGATGAGAGCAGTCTAACAAAAGTCAAGAAGTTAAACACCACCAAGGACAAAGCTGTTTGCCTCATTGGTAACCTATCCACGTCCTTAAACGTTCACTCCCTCCATGGTGTGCCATCTACAAGATGTGCTGCAGCAACTTGTCAAGGCTTCTTCTACAGCATCTTCCAACGCGTAACCTCTGCCACATAGAAGAACAAAGTCAGCAGGTGTAAAAGAGCACCACTCCACCTGCAATTTCCCCTCCAAGTCACACAGCATCCTGACTTGGAACTATATTGATGTTCCTTCTTGTCAGTGGGTCAAAATCCTAGGACTCCCTCCTAAACAGCACTGTGGGTGTACCTAAACCATATAGACTTGCAGTGGTTTAAGAAGGCAACTCACCATCACTTTCTCAAGGGCAATTTGGGACGGACAATAAATGCTGGCCTTGTTAGCGATCCCACAAACAAAAAAAAATATGTAAATATAGCTCACCTTGTGTAATTCATTATTTTATGTGTCTTACAGAGGTCAAGATATTGGAAGGGCAGTACAATGAAATTGAAATTCCCAATGAAGAAAGTGTTGTTACTTACTACAAAATAAGGCAGCAACTGGCTAAACTGGGTAAAGAAATTGAGGAATATATACACAAACCAAAATACTGCTTACCATTTCTTCAGCCAGGCAGGCTTGTTAAGGTATGCTTACGTCGTTATCATTTGTTTCTCCTGAGGCATGCTGTACATTTATGATCATGTTTACATTGCTTTGAATTTCAGCAGGGGACACTCAAGCAACTCACAACACACATGAAGGCCAAGAACCAAGCAGCCTTTTCAACTTTTGTTGCTTCCTTCCACCATTATTCTATTCAATGCTGCTCATAGTTAAACCTCTTTCAACTTTGTTTTGTGTTTTGTTGTTTAACCAGTATGAATTAAGACTTACATGCAGTGTAAACAGCACAGACTAGTTGGGCCGAATGGCCATTTTCTTTGTTGTAGATTGGATATAATTTGTGTAAAATAAAAAATAACATGTCAAGATTGCTCCATTGATGGGATATGGGCGTCATGGGCATGACCAGCATTTAATGCCCTTCCCTATTTGCAGTTCAGAAGATGATGGAGAACTGCATTCTAGAACCACTGCAGTTTATGCTGAAGGTACTGCCACATTCTGTCAGATAGGGAGTTCTAGGATTTTGACTGAATAACAGTGAAGACATTTATGAAGGAAATATTTCCAAGTCATTATGGTGTTTTGTCTTGGAGAGAAACTTGGAGATGGTGGTGTTGCCATGCACCTTGCTGTCATGGTAGAGTTCATGGATTTGGGAGGTGCTGTCCTTAATCTTTGCTATATAATATGAACTACCTAGAAAAACAGAATTTTAGGTAATCTGTAATAATCTTTTATCTTTCAGGTGAAAAATGATGACGATGACTTTGGTTGGGGAGTTGTCATAAATTTCAATAAGAAATCTAACATTAAGGTAAACAGTTGGGTTAATAAAGTATATAAAAATTTAATCTTTAAAGAAGGATAGTGTACTTGCTGAACATAATGTTTATTGGAACACTTGTTTAAGCATTGTATTGCTTAATGCAAGATATAAAACAATCTGACTGATAAAAGCTTGTGGTTATCAATAATGTGAAATACTTAGCAACTTACCACCAACTTCTCGAGGCTAATTAAGAATGGGCAATAAAGATGCTGGCCTCGCCAGCAACGCCCACGTTCCATGAAAGGATAAAAATAAAAAGTCCCATATGCTTAAAGCTGAGGGAGAAAGGTTGGTGCTCACCTGTTTGACTGGCAAGATGTATCTTTCCCTCTCTCTCATCTCTTTCTTTCTACAAGAGTTCCCCTGGTGTTCTGACCAACATTTATCCCTCAGCCGACACCACTAAAACAGCTCATCTGGTCAGGTATCTGTTATTAGGGTTTTGCTTTGTGCAAATCAACTACTGCATTCATTAGGTTAGCACAGTGGCTAGAATTCAGAAGTATTTAATTGGCTGCAAAATGTTTTGGGACATTCATGAGTGAGTGAAAGGTACAATATAACAGAGTTTATTATTTAATTTGTTTGTTCACTGCCTCAGAATCTGATGGGAAAGCAGTGTGCAGTGGAATGCCTAATGGAGTGTACTTTGCTTTGTACCATTTAGCTGGTGACCCATAGCTGCTTCTTAATTAGGGTTCAGTTGAATGTAGGTATAGAGCACCGACAGACTACCCCTCAAATTAATACCAGATTGTTTAAATTTGGCCAACACCCAAAGCAAAGATTTGGCAGATCTATTTTGGCATCTTTGGTTTGGGCTTTTCTCCTCATACAATGATGCAATTTCCCCCTGTGTGTGATGGGAAAGGTGAAAATATTAGACCGCCTTCATTCTTCAAATGATATCACACACACACTGATTTATACTCTGTGGTAATTGTTGTTTTGTGGTTGAGGAGTTTTGAATAAGCTTACTTTTAGGATCGTGTACTCAGATAGCATGTTCTACTCTCTTGGCTCAGGCTCTCTCTCCCTCCTTCCTAAGTGTTCTTCCCAGGCTCCTGCCAAATGTAGACTCTGTAGTAAGCAGCAAGCACACCAATCTCACTGGAATCTATATGTGTATACCTGTTTTAAACATTATTGAAAAGCTCATTCTATGCAGCAGTTTCATATTAAGAGTAATATATAGCAATTTAATTTAGATGGGAGCTCTGTGATCATTAATTCATTTAAAAAGGGGTTTTTCAACCAAAAATATTTTGAGAAGCATTGAGCTGGATCACCTCTAACCATGGCAGTCTTCCCATAACTACACCATTATACCAGAAGTGGGACAAAGATTTATCCTTGGTCTCTTCCTCTTCCACAATAATATGCTGCCTCTTGATAACATCATTCACTGCTTCCACTTGTACAGCTGTACTCTCCACCACTTATGTTGACTTTCCAATGTTGGATTACTTGAGTGAGATTTGCTTGTTCATGATTTGCAAATTCCTCCAACTAAACAGGAAGGCTAAAGACATCTTCAGCTCCTACAACCACCTCCCTGGCCACTTCTTCAGACTATTTACACCATAACTATTTTATTTGAACTCAAGCTGAGTTTCTGACTTCATATCCTCCCCATCACAAATTTTTGGCTCCTTCCACATCAGCAACTTGATCTGCATCTGCCTTATCTCAACCCATCTGCCACTGAAACTCATTCATGCCTTTGTCAACTTCAGTCTTGACTGTTCTAATACTCTTCTGGCTGACTGTCCATACCACCCTCTGCAAATGTTTACTCATCTAAAACTTTGCTGGCCCTGTCCTATTTCACTTCGAGTCCTGGTTACAAATAACCTTTATCGTTGCTGGTCCACATTGGTTCTCAATCCTCCGGTGCCTCAAATTTAATTTTTAATTTTAATTCAAATTTTTAATTTTTGTGATTAACTCCCTCCACTGTCTCAAGGTTCCCAATCTTACTCATTTACTTCAGTCCTACATGCCACCTACATCCCCAAATGTCTATTCCTCCGATGCTGGCTTCATCTGCATGTCTCCTTCTTTTGCACTGTTGATGGCTGTACCTATGGCCACCTGGGTCCAACACCTGGAATTTTGTCTGCTATCTTGTGGTTTCCTTGGAGACTCCTGAAGACCCATTACTTTAACCAAGCTTTTGAATACCCCTATTATAATATCCTTTTTATCTTGGTGTTCATCTTTTCCTTATGCATATCATCACCCTGAGATATTTTAAAGCATCAGTCAGATAATGCAAATGTTCATTTGTACCTTTAATAAGAACTAGTATTCCAAAGATTCTGAGGCTTTATATGGGGTTTAAGTAGGAGTTTACTTGAGGTGGGGATGTTCCTGATGGCATAAAAACAGAAAATGCTGGAAAAACTCAGCAGACCTGCTAGCATCTGTGGACAGAGAAACAGAGTTAACGTTTCGAGTCCATATGACTCTTCCTTGAGTAGCAAGCCAGCAATGCTATGCAATATATATTTCAAACTGGAAACCAGGAATTAAGTTTATTAAAGCAAACAAGACAAAACAACATATTCCACTGGACTGCTGAACCGCACTTCACACAAGATCTCTGCTCAAAATAGCAAAGTGAAATGTATTAAAGCTGTTGTGGATCTCAGAAACATTCCTTTTGGTTGAATCAGTAAAACAGCAAATGTATCAACTTTGGAGAATTTGAATTCAGAAGCTTAACAGAGGCAGCCATTAGGACAAGAGTGTAACAGGATACTTTGCCGAAAATGTGCAGTTACAACAACGTTTAAAACTTGGCACCATTCAGGAAAGAGCAGTTTGCTTGATTGGTTCTTGTGCCAGTGAATTCAGTACCCTTTTCACCAATGGTGCATTGTGACTCAGTACATATGTACAGGCTGCTCATCAGCAACTCACTCTCCGTGAGCTTTAGCAGAAGAGCAGTTATATCGCTTAAACACCATCACCTCCAAGCTGCATAGCTTCTTGATTTGGGCATATGTCATTTTTCCTTTATCGTTGCTGGATCACTATTGGAATTCCCTACCTAAGGCCTCCTCCTGATGTCCCCACCATCACAGATGCCAGTTTTCAGCCAATTCGATTCACTTTATGTGATCATAAGGAATGGCTGAAGGTACTGGAAACTGCAAAGGCTACGGGCCCTGACAACATTCTGGCAATAGTACTCAAGACCTGTGCTCCAGAACTACCCATGCTCCTAACTTAGCTGTTCCAGTACAGATTCATCACCGTCAATATGGAAAATTGCCCAGGTATGTCTTGCCCACAAAAAGCAGGACAAATCCAACCTGGCTAATTGCTGCCCCATCAGCCTACTCTCCATCATCAGAAAAGTGATGGAATGTATTGTCGACAGTGCTATCAAGCAGCACTTACTGAACAATAACCTGCTCACCGATGCTCATTTTGGGTTCTGCCAGGGCCACTCAGCTCCTGACCTCATATAATACAGCCTTTGTCCAAACATGGACAAAAGGGCAGAACTCAAGAGGTGAGGTGAGAGTGACTGCTCTTGACACCAAGGCAGCATTTGACCAGCATTTGACCAAGTGCAGTCCTAGCAAACCTGAAGTCTGTGGGAAGCAGTAGAAAAACTCTGCTCTGTTTGAAGTCATACCTCACACAAAGGAAGATGATTGTAGTTGTTGCAGGTCAGTCATCTTAGTCCCGAGACATTGCTGCAGGAGATCCTTAGGGTAGCGTCCTAAGCCCAACCATCTTCAGCTGCTCTATCAATGACCTGTCCATCATAAGGTCAGAAATGGGATGTTCACTGATGATTGCACAACGTTCAGCACCATTCGCAACTTCAGATACTGAAACAGTCTGTGTCCATATGCAGCATGACCTGGAAAACATTCAGGCTTGGGCTGATAAGTGGCAAGTAACATTCACGCCACACAAGTACAAGGCAATGACCATCTCCAACAAGAGAGAATCCAACCATCTCCCCATGACATTGAATGGCATTACCTGCGCTGAATCCCCCACTATCAACATTCTGGAGATTACCATTGCTCAGATACTGAACTGGACCAGAGGCTCGGAATTCTGCGACGAACAATCACCCCCTGACAAGTTCTGCCCACCATCTCCAAGGCACAAATCAGGAATATAATGGAATATGCTTCACTTGCCTGGATGAGTGCAGCTCCAACAACACTCAAGAAGCTCGACACCATCCAGGACAAAGTAACCCACTTGATCAACACCCCATCCATCATCTTAAACGTTCACTCCCTCCACTACCAACATGGTGGCAGCAGTGTGCACCATCTACAAGATGCACTACAGCAACTCACTAAGCCTCCTTCAACAGCACCTTCCAAACCCATGACCTCTATCACTGAGAAGAACAAGGGCCGTAGATGCATGGAAACACCACCCCCTGCCAGTTTCCCTCCAAGCCACACACCACCCTGACTTGGAAATATATCGCAGTTCCTTCACTGTTGCAGGGTCAAAATCTTGGAACTCCCTTCCTAACAGCACTGTGGGTGCACCTACATCATATGGATGGCAGTGGTTCAAGAAGGCACCACCACCTTCTCATGGGCAATTAGGGATGGGCAATAAATGCTGGCCTAACCAGCAATGCCCACATTCCATGGGAAAAAAAATTCTGTATGAGTACCATCTGCACAAGGACTGCAGCAATTCAAGAAGGCAGCCCACCACTGCTGCTTTAAGGCAACTGGGGATAGACAACAAATGACAGTTTTTCCAGCAACATCCACATCCTGAGAAATTTTAACTAAAAGCATCTCTGCAAGGTTTTCCTTAAGACCAAACTGCTATGGAGCTCTTCGTTAACTATCACCTGTACAGCAGTACAACAAGAAGGAAATTTCATAACTAGGAAAATGGTTTTAGTATGTATTTCTTTATTAAGTGAGCTCTAAGCTTGGAGCTGAGGATCAGCATCCAGGCTGAAATGCCTCAACAGCAATTTTTCAACCTCTGATGAGTCAACAATCCAAATGATTACCCCTGTGTGCGCGTTTGTGTTGTGTGTGCACGAGCATGTATGTCGGCCTGTTTTTAAACAGTTGTACCTTTCTGACCAAAGAACAAATGAACAATAGTTACTTATTAGCTCTTTAAGTCCTAACTGATTAATTGCCAGATGAAAACACCTAGCTAGTTAGTTGCAGATGGCTTTATCTCCAGTATGATAAAATTATAAGGCAAAAATCCTCCACCTCCAAACCTTGTTCATAGCCAGTCTATTTTTTCAACTGTAATTACAGACCTTAGAGAAGAAAGAAAACTCAGTGTCAAATTATTTATTTAGTTATGTTCATAGTAGGAAATCTGGGCTAGATAACAGAAAGCAGTGAATAACATATTTCTTGCCTGTTGAAGAACAACTTCTTCCTGAATTCATTAATCAGTGACAACTATTTGATGAGTAGCCACATATGTTTCCTTTTTTTAGTTATGATAGTTGTTTTAAGTAAAGGCTGTATAATCTGAAATGCAGCATCTAATGAATAGCTCTGTTCTACAACAAAAACAAAAATACCTGGAAAAACTCAGCAGGTCTGACAGCATCTGCGGAGAGGAACACAGTTTGAGTCCGTATGACACTTCAACAGAACTAAGGAAAAATAGAAGAGAGGTGAAATATAAGCTGGTTTAAGGGGGGGTGGGACAGGTAGAGCTGGATAGAGGGCCAGTGATGGGTGGAGATAACCAAAAGATGTCATAGACAAAAGGACAAAGAGGTGTTGAAGCTGGTGATATTATCTAAGGAATGTGATAATAAAGGTACAGTTAGCCCTAGTGGGGGTGGGATGGGGGGGAAGGGATCGAAATAGGCTAAAAGGCAGAGATAAAACAATGGATGGAAATACATTTAAAAATAATGGAAATAGATGGGAAAAGAAAAATATATATAAATTATTGGGAAAAGGGGGGATCGGAAAGGGGGTGGGAATGGAGGAGAGAGTTCATGATCTAAAATTGTTGAACTCAATATTCAATCCGGAAGGCTGTAAAGTGCCTAGTCGGAAGATGAGATGCTGTTCCTCCAGTTTGCGTTGAGCTTCACTGGAACAATGCAGCAGGCCAAGGACGGACATGTGGGCATGATAGCAGGGTGGAGTGTTGAAATGGCAAGCGACAGGGAGGTCTGGGTCATGCTTGCGGACAGACCAAAGGTGTTCCACTCTGTTTTCTGTTCTCTTTTTTTTCAACAAACTACTAGACACATTTATGCTCACCCCAAGGTTTAAAAAGTGCTCTTTCATGTGAACAACTGGTACTTCCACCATCAGTGCCTCATATCCATAGCTTATATGACTAAGAGGTTAGAGAACCTATGCTTGTTACAACTGCCTCAAACTTTTCTATTCTCTAGGCAAGCTGGATCAATTAAAAGTTGTTATCACTAACTTAACACACCAATCCAGCATGGGCAAATAAAGCACTTTAAGCAATGAAGGATGCCACTCAACCCTAATCAGATATTGTATTCCGTGAAAGAGGTCACCACTGATAGTGGTGATATGAGTGAATTATGGGTGGCAACTGCAGGCATGACAATATCCCACTGTACAATGGCAAATATTAGATGCTGACCTGAGATGCTTACCATCTAATTGGATTAAGTTAGTTGATTTATCAGCTGCAAAAAGACAGAAGAACCACTTGGAAACAAAAGATTTTATTCACTACACTACAGACCACAAGTTCGTTGTGACAGAAAATATTGTTGTGCCTGGGGTATTTTCACATTATTGGTGCCTCAGATTCCTTGTCACAGATTTTCATGGAAAGTGCAATTGGCAAAAACAGTTGTAATTCTTGTCTTCCGCTTACCATAATGCTGTACATATTAAATAAATGTGAATACGCATACTGAGCATATTCCTGTAAAAATGGCGTTGAGTGTTCAAATACATCCCATTCAATTTGTTCTTACAAAGAAAATGTTAGTGACTACTCAAATATAAATTGTTAAGAGAACCAAATTGGGCTGTCACCCTCTTCCAGAATTCCCAGAACGGTACAAAACTGTGCTATGCTTTCCTGTTTTTTTTGTTATGATCAGTGAACGCAGACAGATGCTAATTATTGCAGATTATTAAATCATTGTTTGTTGTGTCCTGTGCTTAATCATGCTGGATTACAGTTCTTTGGACACACTGTATCTCTTCCATTACATGACTTAAATAATCTGGTTTCATATATGAGCCCCAAAGTATGAGTGGGGACAGCTGAATGAAGGAAATTATCAGGGCTAAGCCAAATCTTATCTTTACTGGATGTCCACTTAGATGCATTTTTCAGCAGGAATTTTTGGTGATATGGAGCAGGAACCATGCCTTAGATTCCCTCCCAAGCCCAGGGTTACTGATGCTGATGTTATGCTGGCCAACCCCGACAAACTTTGCAGATGAATACTGGAACTGTTTGATCTGTATGCTGCCGTTGTCAATTTAATCCTCGAGTCACTTGACTTGTTAAGTTTCATAATATCTTAACTCCTTTTCCACTTTTGCTAACAGATTTCCAAAATAGGTTCTCTGAACAAAATGAAAGAGTAACTATCTTTCCTGCTTTAATATGCAAAACATAACATAACCAAGCTTAAAATACATCTGCCTACTTAATACAGAGCATTGATTTATTCTAGATCTTTTTGAATATCTGATCACAGATTAGATGTCATCAGCAATTACCTTAGATTAAATAAATACATTCCCCTATGTTAATTTATAAATTATATACAGAATACAGAACACAAAACAGATTCCACTATATCACAGTAATCAGTGTTCTAAATTGGACCTTTTTTCTTTTATCCCTACTTATTGCTAAACTTTCTTCAGATCTAGGTAGCTACTTTATCATTAATTCTACAAATCCTGATGTACAACTTTATTAAATATACAAATGTTTTGTGATATTAATTTAATAGTAAAGTCATAAAATTTCACAAGTAAACATTTAAGTTTACAAACCATTGTGTTGCATGTCTCTTTTAAAAAGACTTGGAAGTTTCATTCATGTGTTTAGTTTCTCTATGATTTACAGGCTACCAATAATAGAAAATATGCACAAATATTAAAAATATACTGAAAGAAATTAGAACTCTGGTCATAGTTTTTAATCCTTGTTCATATTCACAGCCTAACACTGGGGAGCTGGATCCCTTGTATGTGGTGGAAGTTTTGTTGCATTGCAGTAAAGACAGTGTGAAGCTTGCAGCATCAGGAGCAGCTAAACCAGCAAAACCAGGGGACAAAGGAGAAATGCAGGTTTGTGGATTGCAGTTGATCTCAATTCAGTTGAAAACAACATTAATACAGCCATTTAATTGGTAGAGATTAGTTCTGGCGCAAGTCCAAATCCTAAACCCTGACCACTGAAAATTTTAACCCCAATTGATTGCACACTTTTAGCAACATATTGTGTTAAATATGTCTAGATATGTGGATGCTCATGGTAGGATGATACTGTCAGTTGTGCATCAGTATCAAGATTTTTTAAGTGCACGCCCTTGAAAAGTCAGAAGGTTTTCATACCAAGGAGCCTTTCTCTATTCAGTTTGAGTTCAGAGATTGTACTGTAACTCCATTCTTAGGTTAATTAATTCTTATTCCTGGTATTACAGTCAAAAACACGATAGTGGCATAATTTGTTTAATTTAGTATTAGCATAATGACTAGATAAAATGACAAATAATATATATATTTCATTGCTTTGATTTGATCTGAACATTTTTGACATGTGAAAAAAATGTTATAAAAACAATTATATTTAATCTGATATCAACTCTCCCTGCTGTGATTATCCATAAGACCATAAGACATAGGAGCAGAAATTAGGCCAATCGGCCCATCGAGTCTGCTCCGCCATTCAATCATGGCTGATAAGTTTATCAACCCCATTCTCCTGCTTTCTCCCCGTAACCTTTGATCCCCTTACCAATCAAGAACCTATCTATCTCGGTCTTAAATATAATATCAGGCCAATCAGTATAGCCCCAGGACATGGCTGCAAGAGCTCCTCAAGGAAGCATCTTCCATCCAACCACCAGTGGCCTGTGCTGCATCTAGAAATTAGGAATGGGGCGATTCACTGACGATTTCACCATGATCAGCGCCATTTTACCACACGTTTACTATTGATGCGCTTATAGCTTACTTCGGGATTTCCTTTTATGTTAGCTGCCGGTCTTTTTTCATAATCGTTCTTTGCTTTTCATATTTGCTTTCTCCCATCTTGCACTGATTCCTTCTCTGGCTTTCGTGCAATTTTTTTAAACTTGTCTTTGATGTTTTATTATGCTTTCTCCATCTCTGTCTTTATACTGGTCACATTTTCCCTCTTTCATCTGTCTTCTGTGTCTCATGCTATATATGTCTCGCAGACATGTTGCTTTACCCATTTATTCAATGTGTACCTTTTTGGGGTAATCTTAGTGTCCGACCAGTGATCCATTTCTTCAAGTTCATTCTTAAGAAACTCCAAACCAAGCTCTGGAGAAATCCATGTTAAGGAATTTATCTGTATTCCCAACATGGAATGCGCTTGCTCTTGCCCAAGAGGGAGACATCCCATTTAGTTAAGCCCAAAGAATGTAGGTGCATACCAGCAAGTGCCAACTTTAGGAACCTACAAATATACGCATTAGCGTATAAAATCAATTATGGTAAATAAAACGGTGTTGGGCACCCTTCCCACTTTCACCCCTCCCCACTCCCCCACGTATATAGTTACACATAAAGATATGGTCAGATGTTTTTTTCTTTTGTTAGTTTTTAATCTAATTAGTATTTTTTTAATGTTACTAATGCATCTTCAGACGCTTGGACACCTGAGTTTTTGGACATCACTTTATGCATGAAGCAGCAAAAAAAATGCACAAATCATTAATTGGCAGACTATGTGAGAGGAACATATGAATTAGGAGCAGGACCACTCGGCCCTTCAAGCTTGCTCCGCCATTCAATAAGAACAGGGCTGACCTGATTGTATCTTCTGCGTACCCCTGATAACCTATCACCCCCTTGCTTATCAAGATTCTATCTACCTCAGCCTTAAAAATATTCAAAGACTCTGCTTCTACTGCCTTTTGAGGAAGGGAGTTCCAAAGACTCACTAGCCTCTGAGAGAGAAAAAGTCTCCTCATCTCTGTTTTAAATGGGCAATGCCTTATTTTTAAACAGTGGCCCCTAGTTCCAGATTTTCCAGCAAGAGGAAATATCCTCTCCACATCCATCCTGTCAACACCCCTCAGGATCTTAACGGTTTCAATCAAGTCGCCGCTTACTCTTCTAAACTCCAGTGGATAAAAGCCTAACTGGTCCAACCTATCCTCATAAAACAATCCACCACCGCCCCTCCCCCATTCCTGGTATTAGTCTAGTACTTTCCAATACTTAATAACACTTTCCAAATTTCTATGCATGTTAAATCTATGCTTATCAGTGCCCTAAGTTTGCATGATTAAATTGTCATAAAACAATTACCCCCTTGCCTGATTTTATCCCACATCATCCATTTTTGTCTGATCCTGCAGTGAGTTTTTCTGTGTGTTCTGTTCCATAGATGAGTGGGTGCGTAGATTAGGCAGGATATTCATAACTTTTTCCATATACTTTATATCCTTTGAGCTAATTCATCAAATGCCAATAGATTGAGCACATTTTTGTATTCTGTGAATTTGGCAATAATATAGTGCTGTTTTGTTCATTTCTTCTTTATTCAACAGGTTGTTCCCATCCTACTTCATTTAATAACATCCATCAGTAGTGTGCGTCTATATATTCCAAAAGATCTGAGACCAATAGACAATAGGCAAAGTGTTTTGAAATCGATACAGGTAAATTATTTTATATAGATGTATTCTTGTACCAGCCCCATTCCCAGCTATCTCAGTTTCTTATTTAAAGCACATTAAACCTGAAATGATTGCAATGCGTTTTTGAGAAAATGGGTCGAAGATTTAAAAAAATTCTACATGAAATGTATTTTCAAAGCTTTATAGCCCTGTCACTGTATATTCCTAACATATCTGTGTGTTTTAGGAAGTACAGAAGAGATTTCCTGATGGTGTACCTTTACTGGATCCAATTGATGATATGGGAATCAAGGATCAGGGACTGAAGAAAGTAATCCAGAAAATTGAGGCTTTTGAGCACAGAATGTATTCACATTCTATGCACAATGACTCAAATTTGGAAACTGTCTACAGGCTTTGTGAGAGGAAAGCACAGGTAAGTGACCTACATTGAGTGATACATTGTTTATGAGGAAACTAAATTATTTTCATCAAGGCTGCAAAATGGTGTTTATGGGTACCTTTACAGTACCTATAAACTTTTGGCATCCTAATGCATGTTAAGGAAGCATTGAAGTATGAGTTGATTTGCGTCCATATGATCCTTTTGGCAATACCTTGTGTTCACAAAAATTATTTTATCTCTTATTAAAACTGGCTAAAGATAAATGTAGCCAAAAATAACAGTTGAGAACCGTTGGCTATAGATGGGTCTGAAGAACAAATGACAATTTACATCAAAGAAAAATATATTATAAACAAAAGCAGAATACTACAGATGCTGATAATGTGGAATAAAAACAGAAAATGCTAAAAGCACTTAATTTTTTTTAAAAAGAGATAGAAAAAATATAAGGAGCTATAGTCCAATTAGGTTACTATTGGTATTAGGAAAGATAATGAAATCTGAATAAAAATGCAAGAAGGAAATATCTAGAAACTGAAAATATAGTGAAGAGTAGTCAGCGCACATTTCAAAAGGCAAGGTCATGCTTGACCAATCTGATTGATTTTTTTTTAAGAAGTAAAAGTATACATGGATAATACAGTCGGTTTAATATATTTGGATATTCTAAAGACCTTTGATAAAATATTGTGCAGCAGATTCATGAATAAGGTCAGGGCATGTAGAATTAGGTAAAAGCAAAATACTGCGGATGCTGGAAATCTAAAACAAAAACAAAAATTGCTGGAAAACTCAGCAGGCCTGACAGCATCTGTGGAGAGAAAGACAGAGCTTACGTTTCGAGTCCTTATGACTCTACTTCAGAACTAAAGAGAAGTAAAAATGTGGTGAAATATATACTGTTTAAGAGGGGGTGGGACAGGTGAAGCTGGATAGAAGGCCAGTGATAGGTGGAGGCAAAGGAAAGATTGCAGAAGATGTCATAAACAAAAGGTTGTAGGGGTGTTGATGGTGGTGATACTGGCTAAAGGAGGTGCTAATGGTGACATTAAGAGTAGAAAGCAGGATGAGCAAGTGACAGATGGCCCTAGTGGAGGTGGGGTGTGGGGAGGGGACGGTATGGGAGAAAAGATCAAAATAGGTTAAAAGATGGGGTTAAAACAATGAATGGAAATACATTTTTAAAATAATAATAGAAATAGGTGGAAAAAATATATATATATAAATTAAAAAATAAATATTTGAAAAAAGGGGATCAAAAAGGTGTGAGGATGGAGGAGAGAGTTCATGATCTGAAGTTGTTGAGCTCAATGTTAAGTCCGGAAGGCAGTAAAGTGCCTAATCGGAAGATGAGGTGCTGTTCCTCCAGTTTGCGTTGAGCTTCACTGGAATGTTGCAGCAGGCCAAAGATGGACATGTAGAATTAGGGGCCAGTTAGCAGAATGAATAGCAAGTTGGCTACAAAACAGAAACAATAATAGGATTAAGGGCAACTGCTCAGACTGGCAAAGGCATTACGTGCTGTTCCACAGGGATCTTACTGGAACCACTGTTGTTCAGAATTTTCATGAACAATTTGGAATCAAAAGTACATTTTCTAAATTTGTGGATAACACCAAATTGTGGGGTGCAGTTAATACAAAGGAAGATTGTGACAAAATGCATGAAGCTATTAATAAACTTGCAGAATGGGCATTTAATTTGCAAATGAATTCCAATATACTAAGTGTGAAAATGTGCATTTTGGTAGTAGAAGTAAGGAGGCCACATACTGCTTGGATAATGAGAGTTTAAATGGGGTAGAGGGGCAAACGAATCTTGGTACATATACACAAATCATTAAAAGTCATGACATAGATTAACCCGACCATAGGAAAAAGCAAATCAAGATTTGCGGGTTTATTTCAAAAAGGGTAGAATTGAAAAACAGGGAAGTCATGTTGAACTACTATGGAACCTTGGTTAGACAACCTTTGAGGTACTCCTCATAGCCTGGTGTCTGTATTATATAGAGACAATGGTGAAGAAACAAAAAAGGTTCCATGTATGATATCAAAACAAAGAAGGTATGACTGTCAGGAAGGACTGAACAGGCTGGTCTCTTTAAGGCTGAGGGGTGATCTAATAGAGGTCTTTAAAATGGAGTTCGATAGAGTAAACATAGAAAAGATGTTTTCCATCAAAAACCAGGGGCTAGATAACACGATCATCAGTTGTAATTCATTAGGGAATTCAGGAGAAATTTCTTTAACGAAAGGGTGGTAAGCGTGTGGAATTTGCTGTCACAAGGAGTAGCTGAGCTAAATAGTATAGATGCAGTTAAGTGGGAGCTAAATAAACACTGGAGAGAGAAGAACAGAAAAGTATGCTGACATGGTTAGATCAAGAGTGGGAAGAGGCTCGTGTGAAGCATAAATATCACATAGATTAATGGGCCGAATTGCCTGTTTTTGTGGTCTAGATTTGCTGAAACTCGATGATGTAACACTCACTCAACAAGTGAAGCACCATCTGTGAAGTGCAAGACAGTGTTAATGGTTCAGGTCAATGACCTGCAAACAGGGTCTCATTGCCTTTCATCCGCTGCACTCCTGGGAGCCTCCCTATTTTGCCACATCCCCCATGCTTCACTTCTTATCTGCTATTCTGCTATGATCATTAAATAACCATCCTCTGGACCTATCTCTTGTTTCTGTACTTCACTCATTATTACTTCATTTTGCCTTGCACCATCATCACTTCTGTAATTTAATCACTCCTGCCCTGCACCTACCACTTAGTTCTTTTTCCCTTCCTGTTTTTTTCCTGGCTTTCCACTTGCTTAAAAGTTGTTCACCTGCAACATCTTCGAGTTTTGATGAAAAGCCTTTGACATGAAATGTAAACAAAAAGTGAAAAACTTGACTGAACTTTGAGCCAAAGCGTTGATACCCTCTAGATAATTGCTTTGAGATTTGTACCACCTGGTCGATTATGCCACCTATTAAACTTTAATTGCATGTATTAAATATTCATATCTTTCTATATATAGATTGCTGGAGATATCAAAGCAGCGAAGCGAGAGCTGAAGAAAGCACGAACAGTTTTGCAGATGGATGAACTGAAATGCCGTAAACGAGTCATCAGGCGATTAGGCTTTGCCACTTCGTCTGATGTCATTGAAATGAAAGGACGAGTTGCTTGTGAAATAAGCAGGTCAGGCATCAAGAAAGCTAGCAATACCAGTTTATATTATCTACACTTTCTGAAAACACTTGGATATTTCACTTTGAATTACATTATTTCCCCCTATCCTAATTAATGCCATAATTTCTAATCTCCATTGTAAGCATGCTTCATTTCTGGGCAAACTTCAAAACTTCAGTTGCAAATGTGGCCCAATGCAACACAAATGTTTAGTTCTTCTTTATGTTGCATTTATACTACAATTTTAGCATAAGTGCACAGCAGGTTTACTTTCAGGTTACAGTGGTAAGGCTTTCATCCCTCACCTTAGCTTGTTTCCTCTTCTGATTGGCATCCACTCTTTTGTCATCTAGACTCTTGGTAGTACAGAACTTGTGGTTATGACACAGCTGATGGTAAATGCTGAGTTGTTCAAATCCCAAAGGGAAACTTGAAACAACTGCCACAACTTGTTTTGTAATTTGTATAAATTTCGAGATGCGTGCCCTGAATTCAGCAGTAAAAAGACCACCAAGTCTTATAGGCTTTTACAAAACTAAATTAAACATTCATTAACAGCAGAAATGACTTGAAATACATGCATAGATCTACAAATTACTACTATGATAACTTCTAAATCCCCTACTTAATCTGACTCCCAGTTACACTTTCGTTAAGGCAACAGTAAGACACATGTTTTTAAAACCCAGGCAAAGTAAACGATACCTTGAATGAGTTCTCTTAACTTCAGTCCCGGAAGGCGCAGGTGCTGAAGGCTTTTCACACGTTTTGAATCTTAGACTGCCTTCCCTTACGCACAACCTTTGCTCCTTTATACATATTTTCCCCCTTGAATGCAAATTCCCATTATTTCACTATGTCTTTGGACTTTATCTTTCTGATAATAAAAATCTCTCTCAGCACTAAGTTTTACCAGTAATCTTTGGGAAAAATAAATACATACTTGCTAAACTTCACCTTGCTAAGTGACACATTCCCTCTTTTTAAAACAATCTAGTCTGGTTTATTTAAAAATGTAAATGTCCCCTTGACACCTATGTTTCTAAACTTCCCATGTTTACCTAATTAACATTTCAAACCTAACTTTTCTAACATTAAAACACCCAGACTAGCCGCCTCTAATTCAATTAAGTCTCTCTCACACACATGCCACACAGTGAGCCCGATACGTTTTTGTGTGTACTGGAAGCTGACAACCAATTTAAGATTGTCAGTTGGGCTCACAGTGTGACGCACTTGCCTGTACTGGGCGCTACGTATATTAATACATAGGGCCCTGTTCTTTGCAGACAGAAAGAACATGCACACACATTGCGTCTGTTTCAGCTAAACAAAATAAGTGACAGCTATTCACTGACTCATTCCTCAGGGCAATGGCTTGACCAATCAGGGTGAAGCTGCCTGGTTTAAATTTCAAACAATGCTTGGCAGCTAACTGTCGGTCACCATCACTGGTGCATTCTCCAATGCAAATGCCTCTACCAATTAGAATCCACTTGCCAAACAATTAGCACTCTCTTCTCATACAGTATAAATTGTTGTTTTCCCCTTGCATTGGTATTCTTGCGAAGTGTCTTGATGGGTGCAAGACAAAAAGCTCCAACATGTCTATTTTTTTCAGGCAACTCTTTTGTCACCCTTAATGCAAAATGCTCTGAGGTAGAGTTATAAAATTTAATAGTGGAGAAGGAATTCATTTGTCTCATCATGCCTGTGTCAGCTCTGATACAATTATCTACTTTGTTCCATTCCCCTTGTTTCCCATACCCTTTCTTTTTAAAAAAAAAGGCATTTACCCACTTCCCGCTGAAAAACTTTATGGACTCTATTTGAACAGTTGTTTTTGTAGAGTGCTTCATATTCTAAAAAAAACTATGGCTAAAAGTTTGTTCTCCTAAATTCTCATTCTTAATATAAATTTATGCCAATTATTAACTCATTGGCAAGTGAAAATTGTTATTCCTCATTTACCTTGTCAAAGCCCCTCATTTAAGTGTTTTTGATCACTAAATCTCTTAACTTTCTCTGTTATAATATCTCAGTTCCTCCTCATAATTAAATTCTGTCGCCCTGATATCATGTTGTAACTATATTCTGCATGACCATATCTGATTTCTTAAAACGAGGTCCCGAAACATTGGAAGAATAGGTGACCCTTGCGCCTCTTCTGCCGTTCTACTGGATCATGTCTGATCTGTACCTCAATACCATTTCCCCAGCTTTGATTCATATCCTTTGATGTCCTCATCTAACAACAATAAGTTGACCTCAGTCTTATAAGTTTCAGATGAGCCTGCATGAGTTCTATTCCAGATTATCACAACCTTTTGTGCTGCAAAAGCGCTTTCTGATTTCACAATTAAACAGCCTGTTCTAATTTTTAAGATTGTATCTCTTGTATAGTTTTTCTGTATTATTCTGAAAACAGATTATCTGGTCATTGTCACATGGGACCTTACTGTATGCAAATTGACAACCACATACTCTACATTATAACAGTGACTACATTTCAAAAGTACTTAATTGGCTAAAGAGTGCTTTGGGACATCCTGAGGACATGAAAGGCACCATATAAATTTCTTTTTTTTTCTTCAACCATATGAACTCATAAGCCAAGTCTATATAGACTGTCCTTGCAGCCTTTTAAGCCCTGATATCATTTTGGTGAATCTACCCTGTACCCTCTACTAGGCCAGTATATTTCCTTGATATGTGGTGCTCCACACTGAACACAGCTCTTCAGGTGGAGTCTGACTTCCATCAGCCTTTAACACTGTCTTTGACTCTGCCTCAGCCCACCCCAATGTTACTTCCAGACTTAGCTATTCCAGTGCTCTCCTGGCCATTCTCCCATCTGCAACTTTCATAAACTTGAATTCATCCAAAGTTTTGCTGCCCATGTCCTAACTTGCACTAAATACGGTTTACCCATCACTCCTGTGCCCACTGACCCATATTGGTTCCAAGTCTGGAAAACAGTTTGATTTTAAAATTCTTATCCTTATTTTCAAAACCCCTTCATGGCCTCACCCCTCCCTATCTCTGTAATCTTTTTCAGCACTACAAGGCGGTGTCTGAACTCTATGCTCCTTTAATTCTGACCTCTTGTGCACCCACAATTTTAATTGCTCCATGATTGGCAGCTGTTCTTTCTGCTGCCTTGATCCTAAGTTCTGGAACTTCCTCCTAAACTTCTATGCATCTCTAGCTCTTCTCCTTTAAGACACTCCTTAAGACCAACCTCTTTGACCAAACTTGCCCGAAGATTGCCTTATGTGAATCTATCAGATTTTGTTTGATAATGACCCTGTAAAGCATTCTCCTCCCACATTACAGGCACAATATAAATACTAGCTGTTGTTCATTTTGAGCAAGGCACAGTAGAAGTGAAGCATAATTTCCTAACTTTGAAATTTCAACTCTTTTGAGATGCCTTTTGAACATGTTTGGAACCTGTGCACTAAGAATTAGTGATTTGTGTCCCTGGCTTCCCAAATTTCTTTGCTCCTCAGCAGTTCCTTGTCACATGCCATTAAGAAGATATGCTGATTTGTCTTCCCTGGATTGAAAGTGGATGACTTCACACTTCCCCATATTGAACTTCATCTGTCATAGTTTTGCCCACTCAATCTGTCTATTTTCTCTTGTAACATCCTGCTTCTATGTACACAACTTTGTGTACACAATTACTGGTCTTCCTGTCTCAGTGTCATATCTAAACTTGGGTATCTAGCGTATTAGAGTATTCTTCATCCAGGTCACTAATTTGCAGTGAAATGCTGAGGCTCCCAGCAGAGATCCCTGAGAAAAACTGCTCGTGACAGTGCACAGATCAGAGCTCCCAGTTTATCCTTCTCTGTTTCCTACTTCCAACTAATCACCAACCTATGTCTTAAGGTGGAACCATATCAAATGCCTTCTGGAAATCCATTTAGATACCATGTCTGTGACCGCCTCCAAAAACAAAGTTCAACTAGATTAGCTTGACATGTCCTAACCTTCACAAATTTATCTTGACCCAGAAAATAAGGAATTAGAATCATTATGGGTAGAACTAAGGAAAAAAAAGGACAAACACTGGTAGTGCTGGTTTATAGGCCTGTTAACAGTCATTACAATGTTACAGTATAAATCAGGAAGCTGGAAGACCATGTAATAAAGGCAATGCAATAATGTTGGGTGACTTTAATCTTCACATTGACTGGGCAAACCACATTGACAAAAGTAGTTTGGAGGACAAGTTCATTGCAGTTTTCTAGAACAATATGTTAAGGAATCGACCAGGGCACAGGCTATTTAAGATCCAGGATTGTACCATGTTAATTAGTAATCTTAGAGAATCCTCTAGGAAAGAGTGATCATTTTATGATACATTTCTCATTGAGAGTGATGTGGTTTAGTGCAAAACCCGGGTTTTAAATTTAAACAAAGCCAATTACATAGGTATGGGGGCGATTTGCTAAGGTAGATTGGAATATTAGGTTAAAAGATATGCCAGTAGATGAAGAAGGGCGACCATTTAAATAAATAATTGATCATTCTCAACGAATATGTATTCCCTTGAGGAATAAAACCTCCATGGGAAAATGGCCCAGCTATTGCTTATATAGTTAAGGATTGTATTCATCTAAAAGAAGCTTACAATATTGCCAAAAAGAGTAGTAAACCTGAAGAATGGGAAGGTTTTCAAAATCAGCAAAGGATCACCAAGAGTTTGATAGCAAGAGAAATAAGAATATAAGAGCAAACCAAGAAATATAAAAATAGATTGTATGAGTTTCTGGAAGTGTAAAAATGAAAAGATTAGCAAAGTAAACATAGGCCCTTTGGAGACCGTGACAGGAGAAATTATAATGGGAAATAAGGAAATGGTGGAGAAATTAAACAAATATTGTGTGTCTGTCTTCACAGTAACAGGCACAGAAAACATACTAGAAATTGTGGAGAACTAAAGTCAAATGAGATTGATGAGACTAAAAGCCACCAAATCCCCTGGACCTGATAACTTATGCCATAATGTTTTAAAAGAAGTTATGGATTGGTTTTGATTTTTCAGAATTCTGGACCTAATGGACTGGAAGGTAGCAAATAAAGCTCTAAGGAAGGAGGGTGAGAGGAAACAGGCCAAATGCCAGATTATGTAATTAGGGACATGGTAACAAGTACTTGGAAGGTTGTGAAGATGATTAGGCAGAGTCAGCCTAGTATTATGAAAATGAAATGGTGCTTGACAAATCTATTAGAGATTTTGAGGGTACAGCTAGTAGGGTAGGTAAGGAGGAACAGTATAAGGATATAATACATTTGGATTTTCAAAAGGCATTCAATAAGCAACACACAAGCTTGTTAGACAAGTTTGAGACTCACAGTATTGGTGGGGGTAATATATTAGCATGGATTGAAAATTAAGGACAGAAGTGAAAAAAGTGGAAGTCACCGTAGTCCCAGAGGACTATAGCCTGCTCTCTTTTTATAGAGAGATAACTGGTGGTGAGTTTAACCTGAGGGCTACCACACCTTAGGCGAGGGGTGAGGTTGAGAAGGCCTCATGAGGCTGGATGACCTTAGCCAGTGCGGGAATTGAACCCGTGTTGTTGGCGTCACTCTGCATCACAAACCAGGCCATCGAGCCAACTGAGCTAACTGATCCCCTGAAGGACAGAAACACAGTAGGAACAAGCAGGTCTTTTCTCCACTGAGCTACATCTACCACCTTGTTTGGTAGGTTTTAACTATGGACTGCCTCAAAGATCGGTGTTTGGGCTTGGCTGTTTACTATTTATGTCAGTAACTTAGTTGAAAAAAACCTGGTGTATCATATCCATGTTTGCTGCTGATACAAAGCTAGATGGGAAAGTAAACTGTGAGGTAAAAACACAAAAGCTGGAAAGGTTATATCTAAGTTATATGAGTGAGCAAGAAGGTGGCAGATGTAGGATAATGTTGGAGAAATGTGCAAGTATCCACTTTGGTTGGAAAAGTATAAAAGCAGAATTTTTATTGAAAAGGTGAGAAACTATTAAGTGTCAGCTGTGGTTCAGTGGGGAAACACTTTTGCTCCAGAGTTGTAAGGTCTAGGCTAACACTCCAGGGCAGTGCTGAACATGTGCTACACCATCAGAGATGTTGTTTTTCAGTTGAGATGTTAAACGAAGGCTGGGCCTGCTCTCTCAAGTGGGGTAAAAGATCCCATAGCATTAGTTTGAAAAAGAACAGGATAGTTATCCCTGGGGGTCCTGCCCAATATTTATCACTCAATCAGCATCACAGTAAAACAGATTGCCTGGTCGTTGCCACATTGTTGTTGGTGGGAGTTTACTGTATGCAAATTAGCTGCTGCATGCCACATTATATCAGTGATGACACTTCATGAAGTTCAAAAGTGTAAAGCATTTTGGGGCATCTGGTCGTTGTAAAAGGTGCAATATAAATACAAATCTTTTCTTAAATGTTGGTCTTCAGAGGCATTGGGGGTTTCTTGTACATGAATCACAGAAAGTTAACATGTTTAAAGCAAACAATCAGGAAAGCAAATCCTATGTGGATCTTTATTGCAAAGGAATTGGAGTATTTAAGATTTATTGTAACCATGTGGGGTTTTGTTGAGACCACAATTGGAGTGCTATGTACTGTTTTGGTCACCTTACCTAAGATGTCCTTGCTTTAGAGGGGCCGCAACAAAGCTTCACTGGACTGATTCCTGGGATGAGAGGGCTATCCTGGTAGTAAAGATCGAGTAAAATGTGCCTATATTCTCCAGAATATAGAAGGATAAGATGCTATCTCATTGAAATGTATCAAATTCTTAAAAGGACTTGCCGAGGAAGCTGCTAAGAGGCCATTTACCCTCGCTGGAGAAATTCCAGTACTGGGGGGTGTCATAGTATCAGGATAAGAGTTGGTCATTTAGGACTGCAATGAGGAGAGGCTTCTTCATCCAGCTCTGAATCTTTGGTATTATCTACCCTAGAGGGCTGAGGACATTCAGCAATTGACTATATTCTAGACTGATATCAATAGATTCTTGGGCGCTAAGGGAATCTCGAAATCCAGGGATAGAGCAGGAAAGTGGAGTTGCAGTAGGAGATCAGCAGTGATCTTATTGAATGGTGGAGCAAACTCGAGGGGCTGAGTGGCCTACTCCTGCTCCTAGTTTGTATGTTCGCATATAACCCCAGCTTCTCTGATCTATCCACATATATGAAGTCCCTCTTTCCTGGAACCATTCTGTCAATCTTTTCTGCACCCTCTCTAAAGCCATTACATCTTGCCTAAATTGCAATGTTCAGAATTGGACACAATACTCCAGTTAAGGCCAAGCTTCACCATAGCCTTCTTGCTTTTGCACACTCTGCCTCTGTTTATAAAACCCAGGATTCCATATGTCTTTCCAGCCATTTTCTCAACCTGCCCTGCCACGTTCAATGATTTGTGCCCATATACCCACGTTCCATCTGTTCCTACACCACCTTTAGAATTGTACTCTTTATTTTATATTGCCTCTCCTCATTCTTGCTAGCACTTTACTCTTCATCTGCCACATGTTTGCCCATTCCATTAGCCATTCTGTGTCCTCTTGAAGTCCATCACTATCCTCCTCACAGTTTGCAGTAATTTCAGGTTTTGTGTCATCTGAAATTGTGCCCTGAACACCCAACTCTAGGTCATTAATATCAAGAAAAGCACTGGTCTTGGTATCAACCCTTGGGGAACCCCACTGTATACCTTCCTCCAGCCCAAAAAAAAAAGCCACTATCCCGCTTCCTGTCACTCAGCCAACTTCGCATCCATGCTGCCACTATCCCTTTTATTCCATGGGCTTCAACTTTGCTGGAAAACTGGTTATGTGGCACTTTATCAAATGTCTTTTGGAAGCCCATGTGCACCACATGAACCACATCAACCCTCTCCACTGACTCAACAAAAATGCCAATCAAGCTAGTTAAACATGATTTGTCTTTAACAAATTAATGCAAGCTTTCCTTAATTTGTCAGCACCTGCTCAGGTTACTTTGTCCTGCATTTACATTTCTGAAATCATTCCCACCACCAAGGTTAAACTGACTGGCCTGTGCTTGCTGAGCTTATCGTCACACCTTTTTTGAACAAAGGTGTAACATTTGCAAATCTCCAGTCCTCTTGCACCACCCCTGTATCTAAGGAGGCTTGGAAAATTATGATCAGTGCCCCTGCAAGTTTTTAAAAAAATATTCTTTCACAGGATGTGGGTGTTGCTGGCTAGGCCAGAATTTGTTGCCCAGCCTGAATTGCCCTTGAGAAGGTGGTCGTGGCATTCTTGAATCACTGCACCCGTACTCCCCTCAGCATCCTCAGATGCATCCCATCTGATCCTGGTCACTTATCATGTTTGAGTATAGCCAGCATTTCTGATAACACATCTTCATCAATTTTTAGCCCATCCAGTATCTCAATTGCCTCCTTTTTCACTATGACTTCAGTAGCATCTCCTTCCCTGGTAAGGACAGATGCAAAGTACTTACTTAGTACCCCAGCCATGCCCTCTCCCTCCATATGTAGATCTCCTTTTGGTCCCTCATGGCACCACCCTTCTTTATAGAATGGAATCATAAAATGTTGTGCCCTTGCCAGCTCTCTGCAAAAGCAACACAACTAGTCCCACTCCCCCACTTTACCCCGTGGCCCTGGAGATGTTTTCTCTTTGGTAACTATCTAATGCCCTTTTGAAAGCCACACTGAATCTGCTTCCACCACATTTTCAGGCAGAGCATTCAACATCCTAACCACTCACCACATAAATTTTTTTCCTCATTTTGCCTTTGGTTTTTTTGCCATTCACCTTAAATTGGTGGCCTCTAGTTCTCGACTCTTCCACCAATGGGTACATTTTCTCTTATCCACTCTGTTCAGACCCCTCATGATTTTGAACACCTCTATCAAATCTTCTCTCAACCAGTCTCAGCTTCTCCAATCTATCCACATAATTGGTTCCAGGGTTGAGGGACTTCATTCTCATGAATTTTTTCTGCACAGACTCTACTGCCTTCACATCATTTCTAAAGTGTAGTGGCCAGAATTGGACACAGTACTCGAATTGTGGCCGAACCAGTGCTTTATAAAGGTTCACCATAACTCCCTGCTTCTGTACTCAAATGCCTCTATTTATAAAGCGCAGGATCCTTTTGGCCTTTTTAAAAACTTTCTCAACTGTCCTCCCAGCTTCAACAATTTGTGCATATATACCCTGAGACCCTCTGTTCCTACATCCCCTTTAAAATTGTATCCTTTATTTCATATTGTCTCTTATTATCACCAGGTGAGAAGGGGTGAACTGACTCCCCTCTATTCAACCTCCTCAATTGGTCACAACAAAGATTTGTTTCTTTTTCACAAGGATATGCGTTTTCCAAATCAGAATGCGTTTAACTATTTAAGCTGTGAGCAATAAGGAGCCAATCAAACAAGGTTTTCTTGAGTTAAAGAAAGAGCAAATTTAATAACCACTAAACCTGAGAAAAAATAACAAAAATGCGATGTCACGCATTCAGCCCTCATGCAGTCATTTGGGCGTGCGCGCGCAAGCACATGCACACACACACACACACACACTCCATAAATAAGAGGAGTTAGAGTCCAATAAAAAAAGGTAAAAAAATTTACGGTTAAGTGTCCTTTGATTGTCCGTGAGGTATAGATTTTAAACGTTGCGGATGATTTAGGTTGGCTGGTTTCCTGGATGTGGTCAGATGTAGAAGATGTTGCAATTACGTGATCTCAGTTTGCTGGTAGGTTTTTGGTAGAGTTGGCTTCTTGAACTGGGTGACACATTTATTTCAAAAGAGAGGGAGGTAGAGAGAGCAGCCCTCAGCCTGTTTCCTAATACTTTCTTGACACTGCCTGTGTCACATGCAATCTCTCTTTAATGGTTGGGCACCCTTGCCTCAAAACACTTCACCCATTGTATATTTCCAATGTTATGATATAGCAGGTGGTAATTGCCAGGCTGACCAAATTCCAAAGGGAAACTTGGCCAAGCTATCTCAACGATTTGCAATTTACAGTTTTATTACAAGAAGGTATGTGCACTGAAGTCAGAAGTAAAGAGTCCACTACCACTTTCAGAGACTTTAAAGATTAAATTAAAACACTTATTAACAAAAGAAAACTTAAACACACAAGATTACAGTTACACGGTTAAATTTAGTCTTATGACATTTCCCAAAAGATTTCGACTTAGCTCGACTCCCAAATAAACACCCTTTTCCAGGCAATAGTGCAAATTGATTCTTAACCTATAAAACATCCAAGGCACCCACTGTTGCTATAAGGGAGGTATTTCACAGCTGCTCTCTTTCTCTCACTGGACGATGGAAATTCCAAGGCTTTTAACAAAACCTTGATTTCTGGAATAAGCAAATACTTCTCTGGGCTAGAGGCTGCTTTTCACAAGTCTGTCTTCGCACAACCCACCTTTCAGGATCTCATACGGTCACTCCTCTCATACAGCTTTCAATCTTTCCTTAAATATATTTTCTCCCCTTTTGATCTTTAAATCCATTGTTATAAACATTGTTTGGAAGTTACCTTTCCCAGAATATAAAAATCTTTCATGTTGTCATAATGGCCAGCACTTTTGGGAAAAATAAACTTAATAACTTTGCCTCATTATTTATAATTTTTGACAGTTGTAAAACTTCCGGTCATGTCTCTTTTAAATTCAAACAGCTGACACTTCACTCCCCACTTATCTCCCAATGCAAACTCCCATTCATGTTTTATCTACTAGGATCTCACCTTAGCTTGCCCGTCTCCATTTCAAAATGCCTGCTTTTACACCTAACCTCTTTGATGATTTAAACCTTGCAGCTTGTCTTCAGTTTAATTAGTCATACACACACAACACACGCACACACTTGACAATTTATTCTTATAACATTTTCCAAAAGATTTCTACTTAGCTAGACTCCCAAATAAACATGTTTGCCAGGCAACAGTCCAAATAGATTCTTAATCTATAAAACATCCAATAATATTATTGCAAGGCACGCACACACACTACCCTTGACATCAAGGCCACATTTGACCGAGTGTGGCATCAAGGAGCCCTAGCAAAACTGGTATCGGGGGGAAAACTCTCCACTGGTTGGAGTCATACCTAGCAGAAAGGAAGATGGTTGTGGTTGTTGGACATTAATCATCTCAGCTCCAAGACATCACTGCAGGAGTTTCTCAGGGTAGTGTCCTCAGCCCAACCATTTTCAGCAGCTTCATCAATGACCTCCCTTCCATCCTAAGGTCAGAAGTGGAGATGTTCGCTGATGATTCCATGATGCTCAGCACCATTCGCGACTCCTCAGATACTAAAGCAGTCAATGTCCAAATGCAGCAAGACCAAGACAATATCCAGACTTGGGCTGACAAATGGCAAGTAACATTCGCGCCATACAAGTGCCAGGCAATGACCATCTCCAACAAGAGAGAATCTAACCATCACCCCTTGGCGATCAATGGCATTATTATCACTGAATCCCTCAATATCAGCATCCTGGGGGTTACCATTGACCAGAAACTGAACTGGACTAGCCATATAAATACTGTGGCTGCAAAAGCAGGTCGAAGGCTAGGAATCCTGTGACGTATAACTCATCTCCAGCCTCCCCAAAGTCTGTCCACCATCTACAAAGCACAAGTCGGGAGTGTGATGGAATACTCCCCACCTTCCTGGTGAGTGCAGCTCCCACAACATTCAAGAAGCTTGACACCGCCAGGACAAAGCAGCCTGCTTGATTGACACCACATCCACAAACATTCACTCCCTCCACCACCAACGCACAGTAGCAGCAGTATGTACCATCTACAAGATGCACTGCAAGAATTCACCAAGGTTCCTTCGACAGGACCTTCTAAACCCACGACCACTACCATCTAGAAGAATAAGGGCAGCAGTTAGATGGGAACATCAGTACCTGGAAGTTCCCCTCCAAGTTACTCACCATTCTGACTTGAAAATATATCGATGTTCTTTCACTGTCACTGGGTCAAAATCCTGGAACACCCTTCCTAAAAGCACTGTGGGTGTACCTGCACCCCATGGACTACAGTGATTCAAGAAGGCAGCTCACCACCTTTGAAGGGCAACAAGGGATGGGCAATAAATGGCCCAGCCTGCGAAGCCCACATCCCATGAATGAATAAAAAAACACAGGCCCCACAAGCCTGCTTTAGTATCCCACAATAATATTAGGAAAAAAATGAAATGTTCTTTGCACCAAGAAGTTTTGGGTAGGTCTGTCTGCAGCAGCCATCGTTTCAATATCCAGTACTTTGCATTCTTAACGTCTCTTCCTTCGACAGTTACGAATTTCAATGGGTGTCTGGATTACAGGCAATGTCTCTCTCTTCACACACCTCTGAGGATGATTTGTTTGTTTCTCACCTTCACCTTGGGAAGTGGCCTTGCATTTTTTACTAGTTTGCTCTGTCTCAGTTCAAATTGCAAAATTTCCAGTCAGTTGAAAGTTGAAACATCACATTTTCAAAAATAAAAGGGTAATGCCTCGTGACACGCTTCACATTTTTCCTACCAAAATGGATCGCCTTGTACTTTTCTGCATTAAATTTCATCTGCCATGTATCTTTTTACTATTGAAACGCCTGTGAAAGACTTTTGGACTCCCTTTCATGTCAGTTGCTAGTCACTTCTCACACACTCTTTGCTTCTCTTATTTCATTTTCCCTCTGAACTTTCTACATTTAGTCTCACTTGTATTATCAACCTGACATCTGTCATGTGCACCCTTTTCTGCTCCATCTTACTTTCTGTCTCTTCTGTCATCCGGAGAGCTCTGGCTTTGGTTGCCCTTCCTTTCCCCCTTGTAGGAATGCATCTTGGCTGTAATTGAACCTTCTCCTTTTTGATTCCAGTTTACCTTGGACTAATCCGTTCTCTTACCACCACCTCCCATTAAGTTCTTTATTTAAGTATGTTCTTATGCTGACTCCCTTTGACCAGCTCATACTTGTTCAAATGCTCAGCCATTCTTGATACAATAGACCATCCAATGATTTGTATTGGATCTATGATCCATACTTTTGGATTCTGGTACCCCTATTTATAAAATCTTAGATGTTGCATGTTTTATTTGACAGCTATATTAACTTGTTGTCCAATTTTTAGACATGCCGTCCTACACAAGATGAGCGCTATATATTCAATTTGTTTTATGCAATGCAATTGTGTAGTAGTAAAGCATGAATTATAACAAATGACCATCAGTGTTTTCTGTGATTGGTATAACCAGATCATTCGTTTCTCTTGTAGTGCGGATGAACTTCTTCTGACAGAAATGATGTTTAATGGGATCTTCAATGATTTGGCAGCTGAGCAGGCTACAGCTTTACTTAGCTGTTTCGTATTTCAAGAGAAGGTAAAGACACTTACTCACCCTTCTCCATTAAGAAAAATGCACTGTAAACTGAATCTGCTGATGTAATCGTCAGATGTATGAACATTTTGGCACATTTTAAATTTTTTTCTGCGTATACAAACTAAATCTTGACTTCAAATTTAGAAGGTTTTTTTGTATCTGAAAATATCAACAGTTTGAGTTTTTTTTTCACATGTATTTCCATTTCTTTCCTGGCCCTTGATGGTAACTATTTTGGCCCTGGTTGAATAAGCTCAGTAATTTGTCCATCATAGTAGCATCTACAGGTTATGTAACTGTGAGCGAGGGGATAAGAGAACAGCTTAATTTATTCCTCTCCATACACAGGCACTTTACAGGAACTGGGTCCTTCCATTACTCCTGTTGCTCTGGTTTACCTAGTGTTTGTGGGAGCTTATTGTGCAGAAACTGACTTCCTTGTTTCCTGCATTGCAATACTGACTTTACTTTAAAATTACTTCATTGGCTGTAAAGCGCTTTTCAAAGTGAGAGACAACTAAATGCAAGTCTTTTTTTTGCAAGCTGAGATCCACTTAGCTCAACAATGATCGTGGATCAGTCTCGAATCCTTCCAAGTCTGTTAGATCAGTTGCACACCAGGGAATATACATTCCAACTCAGCCATTGGGGGAATTGACGTGTTTCTAAAATGTGGACAGTTCAGCAAAACTTGGTAATATTGTCTCTTGGGAAAAATAAAATGAGTACTACCAGTCTAACACCTAGGATTAACTTAAAAAACCAAGAGGAATACAGAAGGTTCAGATGGGAGATGAAAAAGCATATTAGAGAAGCAAAGAGGGATTATGAGAAAACACTGGCAGCCAACATAAAATGGAATCCCAAAGTCTTCTATAGGCATATAAATTGTAAAAGGAGGAGTAGGGCCAATTAGGAACCAAAAAGGGAATTTACACATGGACGAAGGGGCCATGGCTGAGGTATTAAATGAATACTTTGCATCTGTCGTTACCAAGGAAGCAGATTCTAACAAGGTCATGGCGGCAGACGAGGGCACTCTGTCACTAGAATGGTTCAGAATTGATAAGGAGTTGAATAGACTGTCGGTACTTAAAGTTGACAAGGCACTGGAACTGGACGACATACATCCAAGGATATTGAAGGAAGTGAGAGTAGAAATTGCAGGGGCATTGGCCCTAATTTTTCAGTCTTCCCTAGACTCAGGAGGTGCGAGAGGACCGGAGAATTGCAAACATTACGCCCTTGTTCAAAGAATGTTGTAAGGATAAGCCCAGCAATTACAGACTAGTCAGTTTACCTTCTGTGGTGGGAAAGATTCTGGAAACGATTATTCGGGATAGAATTAGTAGTCACGGAAAAATATGGGTGAATAAAGAAGAGCCAGCACAGATTTCTAAAGGAGAAATTGTGTTTAATTAACTTGCTGGAGTTTTTTGAAGAGGTAACAGAAAAGGTTGATGAGGGTAACACTGTTGATTGGTGGTGTACATGGTCTTTCAAAAAGCACTTTTTTCTTTTTTTATTATTCGTTCATGGGATGTGGGCGTCACTGGCTAGGCCAGTATTTATTGCCCATCCCTAATTGTCCTTGTTCAAAGGGCATTTAAGAGTCAACCACATTATTGCGGATCTGGATTCACATGTAGGCCAGACAAGGTAAGGAGAGCAGATTGCCTTCCCTAAATGACATTAATTTGATACAGTGCCACACAACAGACTTGTGAGAAGAGTTATTGCTCATGGAATAAAAGGGACATTAGCAACGTGGATATAAAATTGGCTGAAAATTAGGAAGCAGAGACGAATGGTTATTTTTTGGGCTGGATGAAGGTTTGTAGAGGAGTTCCCCGGGGTCGGTATTGGGACCTTTCTTTTTCCTGATATAGATTAATGCTCTAGATCTTGGTGTGCAGGAGACAGTTTCAAAGTTTGCATATGATACAAAGCTTGGGAGTGTTGTAAACTCTGAGGACGACAGTGTAGAACTTCAGAAGGACATAGACAAGCTGGTGGAGCGGGCAGATAGGTGGCAGATGAAGTTCAATGCAGAGAATTGTGAGGTGATGCATTTTGGTAGGAAGAACATGGACAGAATATAAAATAAGGGGTGAAATTTTGAAGGGGATGCAGGAGCAGAAAGACTTGGATGTATATGTACATCATTGAAGGTGGCAGGACAGGTGGACAGAGCAGTTAATAAAGCATATAGTATCCTGGGATTTATTAATTGGGACATAGAGTACAAGAGCAAGGAGGTTATGCTGAATTTATATAAGACACTCGTTGGACCTCAGCTGGTGTATTGTGTACAATTCTGGGTGCCACATTACAGGAAGGATGTGAACACAGAGAGACTGCAGAAGAGATTTACAAGAATGGTTCTAGGGATGAGAAACTTCAGTTAAGATAGATTGGAGAGATTGGGACTGTTCTTAGAGAGAAGAAGGCTAAGAGGAGATTTTATAGAGATGTTCAAAATCACGAGGGGGCCGGACAGAGTAGATAGGGAGAAGCTGTTCCCGCTCGTAAAAGGATCAAGAATGAGAGGGCACAGATTTAAAGTGATTTGCAAAAGAAGCAAATGTGATGTGAGAGAAAACCTTTTCACACGAGTTGTTCGGGCCTGGAATGCACTGACTGGAAGTGTGGTGGAGGCAGGTTCAATCAAGGCATTCAAGAGGGCATTAAATGATTATTTGAATAGAAACAAGGTTCAGGAGTACGGGAAAAGGCAGGGAAATAGCACTAGGTCATAATGCTCATTTGGAGAGCCGGTGCAGACATGATGCGTCGAATGGCTTCCTTCTGTGCTGTTAACATTCTGTGATTCTGTGAACTAAAATAAATCTTTTCATGGTCCAACTTTATAGAATAGTATAAATACATTTCTGGAAATTTTTATGAAGTCTGATGTAAATGTAGCTTTCTATCTAAGATTCTGTGGTTACCAGCTTAACTATGAACTAGGAGATGATACTTGTACTAATGTTGTGAAACTTGGACAGTGTTAAGCTGATTGTTGATTCAGCTAGTGTTACTGCTTGAATTAACCAGCACTCGAATAGCCAGTACAGTTTACATCTAAACTATAAATTTGTAGAATGATCACAATACATTCCTGTGTGTCAGTGGCAGCTTTCCGTAATACGATGGTTTGAGCCTTGATGGTTGGCACTTGTGTTAAACATCGCCTGATATGGCTCAGGAGCCCCACTCTGGCATGGCATTCTCTGTTGCATTTGCTGCAGAGGAAGGAAGTGGCTTGAGAAGGTGCACGATTCACAGGCCTCTGTCTTCTCTGGACCCTGTTCTTGGCCAGCTGAGCTCATCATTTCTGTTCACCACTTTCAATTCCCTTCCAAAACTTCAGCCTCCAAAGGCCATGGCTGTCACCAACTTTCTCCCAGTTGTCAATGCCCACAATCTTCTTACCTTGCCTGCAGGTGTCCTTATAATGGTGTTATGGACACCCAGGAAGTTGGGACCCAGTGACCAGTTTACAGTACAGAAAATCTTTGGGCATATGGCTGTCATCTATACAATGAGTATGAAGAGTGGCAGCAAAGTCATGGCGGGAGGGGGTTATTTCTTGGAGCAAAATATACTGCTGTGAAACAGTATATATTGGTGTGAAACCTTTTGTAACCAACAGAGAGGGCAGACTGGGCCTCTGTTTCAATTCTGATCTGAAACTCTCATATTGCACTGAAGTTTCAGCCTCGACGCAAACTTGATATGCCAAATGGCCTCCTTCCATGCTGTACTATCCTTGATTATCTGCTCAGCTGTCTGAGTGGATTATGAATTCACAGCCTTTCTGACTTGGGAGTATACTACCAACATAATCATCGTGTTCAGGAACTCAGCCTCGGTTAGGAAGAATGGAAAGGCTAAATAGTAAATACTTTGAAAACTACTGACATTGTGAGGTGGCCAAATTCAAGCTGTTAGAATTGACTCCAATCCTATATGAGTGGATTTCCAGCAGTCTAATGTAATACTTGATGCAAATAGCCCATGTCCTGCCCTGGAATAAATAATCTCTTAAAGTTCAGAATGTAATAAACACCATTCCCCTGCCTCACATCTTGCAAATTTATGCTTTTTTCATAGGTTTGGCAGAGAAGGGCATTTATAAAGCAATGAATTCATGGTGCTTAGACCAGAGAAGGGCTTTCATAACATAGATATAGCTTGAATTCAAGGTCATATGTCTTGTATTTCTGTACTTCTAGGCATATTCTACAGAAATCTACCTTTATTTGGATGCACCACACCACAAGATTAATAGCAGGAGATTTGTTTGCACACCATTTACAGCATTTTTGGTCAGTTATTGATCTAGCCTGTATTGACAACAGTTACCTACTCCCAGAATCAACAAAAGCAGTCTCCCCCCCCCAATAGTTTCTATATTAAAATCGTAGATTTTTTTTTGAATTACATCAATTGAGGAAAAGGTGTATTGTAGACTAGTACTTTCCACACTTGTCCTGTGCACAAGGAATACTGAAATCTAACATTCAGCAATGTGAAACTCTTATTAATTTATCTCCATCCCAACATACTTTGACACCATAGGGACAGCATGTAGTAATGATTCTGATTACCTATTTTGCCAAGGACATCACAGTTTTTGAATGAGCAAAGCCTAATTTCACATTATTCATCAAATAACTTCCAGTTGACTGCCTATTAAGTTATTATAAGCCTGGAAAAATAGTATTGTAAAAGCCAAATATTGCCAATGTTGGAAATCTGAAAGAAAAACAGAAAATGTTAGAAATACTCAACAAATCAGGCACTATCGGTGGAGAGAGAAATAGACTTAATATTTCAGGTTGGTGACTTTTCGTCAGAACTGGAAAAAGTTAGAGACCTACTAGATTTTAAGCATAGAAGCAAGGAAAGGGGGAGGCAAGGAAAGAACAAAGACGTCTTTGATGGGGTGGAAGGCAGGGGAGATTAAATGATAAAGGGGTGATAGTGAAAGGAAAAAGTGTGTGGTAATGGGATAAGTAAAGAAACTCCGGAGAGGAGTCTAGAGGAGCTGGAAATGACTATAGCAGAATCATAACCAACACCTACAGTCCAAAAGATTCTAACAGTTGGTTGTGATCTGAAATTGTTGAACTCAATGCTGAGTTTAGAATGTCATAATGTCCATGTGACAATCATAATATTCTTTCATCTCCCATTGCTTGATGTTTATTTAGAGGCTATAAGTTTATTCACCAATGTATTAATCCTTTCTTGACTTATGAAGGTAGCCTAAAGGATCCTCATTGTAGACATTTGCCCAATCTGATTTTGGTGCATCACAACTTTTGTGGCATTTTTATGATTTCTGCAATGGAAAGCAGCCTTGTTGATTTTCTTGATTTTACTTAGGAAAGTTAGTTAATTGCAAGAATAACTGACAGGATAGGTTGGTCCATAGGTTTAATTCTAAGTTGCTCCTAACATCTGTGGAGTAATTTTGTGATGAGAGAATTCTCCATACCTCATGATTGTGAATTTTGCTATGATGCACCCTGATTGAAAATCAGGCCAAAGTTGGTTCCTTCACAGATTTTGGCTTTTCTAATTTGAGCCAGTTTCAGGTGCCATGAGGTGCATTGCTGAACTGTATGAGTTACAAGGTTATTGACTTGATTCCCAGTGGAGGGTAATCTATCCGATAATAGTTGTGCTGTCTGCATTCCAGAACCATGTAGTTTCCAAATTCCCAATTGCTCCCAATGTCAAACTACTGACTACTGCTGAGAAAGAGTATGTTTCAACATTGGTTGAGCACAGCTCAGGCTCATCCATGCTGGCTTGCAATTTTTTTCAAGTCGTCTGCTTTCATGCACAGCCCAGCCTTGCATGTGAAGAATGACCACTCAGGTAAGATATCATAGGAATGTCGGTACATGTAGACCCATACCCCAGCTGAGAGCAAAGGAGAAAATTCAAAGAAAAACTGTTCTATGGAACTTTCAATGACTAGTATTATGTACTAATTTTTAACAACTTTGCCATTGATTTCTACATTAAGACATTATTATACCTAGAAGTTATATTTTATGGCATAAGTCCTCTCTTTAGTTTGGCTGGTTTTACAGACAGAAATCCCTTTATAGTTCTAGGTTCCTGCATGCAGAAAATCCTACGGTGTTAAATTTTCAACATGTTTTCTTTTACGTAGTTCTGGATAACTTCATACGGTTTCACTTCTTTCATTAATCAAATGAATAAATTCTGTTATGATTTTTGTGTTCTTTAACACAGTTTGATTACATTTTATTCGTGATTTACTTTTCAGTCTACAAAACTATACAAACAAAGTGCTCAACAGTCTAATGCAACTTCCTCTTGCCTGTCTGGTTTGAGGTTTCTGCCATCTGTCTGTTATTGAGCATTGTCAATGGTTTGTATTCCCAATACCAAATTTTATAAAATACAGATTAAGGCCTAAAATGCATGGCAATAAATGCAAATTGTGTTCTAATTTTGATGGCTTTATAGATTCAATGGTGATGCAATATTTCCTTTGCTGACCATTTCTTCTGTAATTTCGCTTAAGTTTTTCTTGTCAAATTTGACCATCTTTTTCCTCATGAAATTTCCTATCTCTCAATTACTGATACACTTTTCACACCTAAGATCATCTGTTTCTGTAGTTACTCCAATGCAGATAAACTGCAATGTATAGTTTGTTTATCAGATTGCATCACTCAGGATATTGGAGTACCGACAGTAAATATGATCTGCTCATGATGTAGTTTCTAAGTAGTTTTTAATATCTTAGGTAAAGAAATTCCAGGGAGTGGGCACTCTGTTTTGCGTCCCGATATCATCGCGCTGAGTTATGTTTCAATCGGCGCACGCAGGCCGGAATCAGCTGCGTGCCCACCGATATGTAAGCGGCCTATTAAAGCGGTTAAGGAACCAATTAAGGCAATTGTAAACGCTGCCTGTCCAATTTTACAGTTGGCGGACAGACGAGAAGGCCATGCGACCTTCGTGTTTTTTTAGGAAACCTCATCCATGAGTGGGATGCGGTTTCCTAAAGCTTTTATTAATTAAATTTTAAAATGTTCATAAATAAACACATGTCACAAACACATGACACATCTCATATGACACAGTCACATGAGGGGACATGTTTTAATAAATTTCTCAATCATTTATTTAATTTTTTCAACATCGATTCAATCTACCTGAGGCAGCTGTGTGGCCCCAACTCTCCCTCCTCCCCCGGCCCGCACAGGTAGCGCTATCGCTCACGTATTACGCTAGGCAGGCCTTAATTGACCCGCCCGTGTAAAATGGCAGCGTGGAGCCAATCGCGGGCAGCAATTGGCTCCATGACCACCCCTGCCTGCCCCTGCTGAGCCCGCCCACCCGCCGCCCGAAAACTTCAGGCCATAGTTCTGAAGAAGCGTCATAATGGACTCGAAACATTGACTCTGTTTCTCTCTCCACTGATGCTACTAGACTGGCTGAGTTTTTCCAGCACATTCTGTTCTTATTTCAGATACAGAGCCTTTAGTTCTGTCTTTTTACTATTTTTGCAAACTGTGGCCTTATCTGCTGGTGCACTCTTAAGTTTGTACACTGTCCCTTCCCGCACATTCGGGTTATCATTACCCATGTTGCTATCCTGTGCTATTGCCTTGTCCTTTCCCTTTAATTTACCACATCTCTGCTCACATGATCCCTCCCCCCGCAGCCCAAAACCATTTAGTTTACAGCCCTCTCTACTGCCCTAATTACACGACTCACCAGGACACCGGCCCCAGCATAGTTCAAGTGAAATCCGTTCCATCGGTGTAGCTACCACTTTCCTCAGTTCAAGTGAAGTACCCCATGAATTGAAACCCTTTTCTCCCACCCCAATCTTTGAGCCATGCATTTAACTCTCTAATCTTATTTACCTTACGCCAATTTGCTCATGGCTCAGGTAGTATTCTTGGGATTATTACCTTTGTGGCTCTGCTTTTTAATTTTGCCCCTAATTGTTCATAATCCCTAAGCAGGACCTCTATCCTAGTCTTATCTATATCATTGATACCCACATGGACCACAACCACTGGATTTTTCCCCTCCAACAGCAAGTTCCTCTCCAGCCCGATCAGATGTCCCAAACCTTGGCCAGGCAGGCAACATAGCCTTCTGGATTCGCTCTCAGCTGCAGAGACCTGTGTCTACCCTCCTGACTATACTGTTCCCTACTACAATTTCATTCCTAGTTATTCGTTCATCCACTCTGCAGACCCCACTCTCATTTATTCAAGGTGCAAGAACCTTAAACCTGTAGATAATTGGAAGGGCTGTGGCTCCTTCACCTGTACCTTCTTGATCACTTTACCTTCCTCACTTGTAGTCACACCCCCTTTTCCTGACCACCAGAAGACCCTGTCCTCAAGGGTGTGACTGCCTTCTGGAACAAAGTGCCCCAGTAACTTTCTCCATCCCTGATGCATTGCAGAAATGTATCGCAGAAATGTAACAACTTTGTTTATTTTTGCTAACCTAATACAATCATACAAAATTACAACCCTGATCCAAAAGCTGGACTTTGGAACCCCAGCTGAAATAGCCTGACCGCTAAATGCATTTAAAATGTTTTACTTCACTCTGTTTTTCCTGTTGTCTTTTGCAGAAATGTCTGTTCTCAGTACCATTCTTTTATTAATGTATAAATCCTCAATCTGAACCCCAAGATCTGTTTGAATCAGCAATTTCAGCCATGTGCATATAATTGGGAATGTTTGTTTAAATTTTGTATCTGGCCCATTGGGGTCTGTGGTATGCATCTAAGTGATCCAACAAGACTAAAAATTGGGAGATTCCCACTGCTGTGTGGCGCTAAATCTCTGAATCATCTATTTAATGCACAATAATTATTGAGTGAGACCGTAATTTGAATGTGTGTATTTTAATTTATAGGCAAATGAAATGCCCAAACTGACAGAACAACTAGCAGGCCCGTTACGACAAATGCAGGTAAGGCATTTCTTAATAGCTAGTTATCACTGAAACTGTTCTTCTGTTTGGATGTACTTATTCAGACACTTTGGGTACTGTTCATACACTTGTACAAATCATGAATAGCTATTTATTTTTATTGTTGTATTTCTACTTAAAGTGACAAATAATCCATAGTTTTGTAGCTATTTTTCTGTTACAATGCCTTTTGGGATCAGTTTTGATCATATTTTTGTGCACAGAATCCCTCCACAGACCCCTCGCCCCCATCCATCCTCCCACCAACAAAAACTTTGGTAACTAATTTTACAATGTGTTCAAAACTAGCTGTACTTTTCTGCAGAGACGTTTTTTCAATTTTCCCAAGATTTCTTCAGTACTGCTTTCAAAGCAAGTTCTGTAAACTAAAATAACATTACGTTTGTGCCACACAAGTGCCAGTCAATGGCCATCTCCAACAAGAGAGAATCGAACCATCTCCCCTTTATGTTCAATGGCATTATCATTGCTGAATCTCCCCACTATAAACATCCTGGGGGTTACCATTGGCCAGAAACTGACTGGACCAGCCATATGAATACTGTGGCTACAAGAGCAGGTCAGAGTCAGGAGTGTGATAGAATACTCTCCACTTGCCTGGATGTGTGCGTCTGCAATAACATTGATGAAGCTCGAAACCATCCAGCCCATTTGATTGGCACCCCATCCACCACCTTCAACGTCCTCTCCCTCCACCACCGATGCACAATGGGAGGAGTGTGTATATACAAGATGCACCAAGGCTTCTTTGACAGCACCTACCTAACCTACAACCTCTACCACCTATAAAGACAAAGGCAGTAGACACTTGAAAACATTGCCGTCAGCAAGTTCCCTTCCAAGTCACTCACTACTCTGACTTGGAATGACATCACTGTTGCTTCATTGCCACTGGATCAAACTCGTGATTCCCTTCTAACAGCACTTTGGGTTGTATCTGCACCAGATACAGCGGTTCAAAAAGGTGGCTCACCACCACCTTCTCAAGCGCAATTACAGCTGGGCAATAAATTTTGGCCTAGCCATTGACGCCCACATCGCATGAAAGAATATTAAAATAACTGCAAGTTTCCAAAACAACATATGTTTGTTACATTAAAGTTGCTATGTAAGTATCTCGAGACCCTTTACAGGAGCATTATAAAATGAGTTATGATACTGAGCCACATAGATATTAGGTTAGATGACCAAAAGCTTGGTTTTCAGTCCCATCATAAAGGAGGAAAGCAGGTACAGAAGGCTTAGAGGTTTGGGGAGAGAATTCCAGGGCCTAATCAAGGCATGGCCACCAGTGGTGGAGTGATTAAAATCGGGGATGCGCAAGAGGCCAGAATTAGGTGTGAACACATTTTGGAGGGTTGTGAGGGTGGAGAAGATTACAGAGCTAGGAAGAGGTGAGGCCATGGATAGATTTGAAAACAAAAATGAGAATTTTAAAATCATTGCTTGAATGGAGGCTAATGTAAGTTAGCGAGCATAGGAGTGATAGGTGAACGGGATTTGGTGCAAGTTAAGACATGGACAGCAGAGCTTTCAATGTCCTCAAGTTTATGGAAAGAAGAATATGGGAGACCAGCCAGGAATGCATTGGAATAGTCAAGTCCAGAGGTAACAAAGTGAGAGTTTCAGCAGCAAATGAACTGAGACAGGAGCAAAGTGGGGTGATGCTATGGCGGTGAAAATAGGCAGTCTTAGTGATGGCGCAAATATCTGGTCGGAAACTTATCTCGGGGTCAATATTGACACCAAGTTTGCAAACAGCCTGGCTTAATCTCAGACTGTTGCTAGCAAGAGGGATGAAGTTGGTAGCTAGGAAACATAGTTTGGAGCAGGGATCGAAAGCAATGGTTTCAGCCTTCCCAATATTTAATTGTTACTTACTGCTTCTGTCAAGGTCTCACATGACAAACTGGTTAAAAGAATAAAAGCTCATGGGACCCAGGGGAATGTGGCAAGCTGGATACAAAATTGGCTCAGTGGCAGGAAACAAAGGATAGTTGTTAATGGATGTTTTTGTGACTCGAAAGCTGTTTCCAGTGATGTTCCGCAAGGCTCAGTACTAGGTCCCCTGCTTTCTGTGGTATAAATGATTTGGACGTAAATGTAGGGGGTATGATCAAAAAGTTTGAAGACAACACAAAAATTGACCACATGGTAGATGTTGAGGAGGATTGCTGTATACTGCAGGAAAATATCAATGGACTGGTCTGATGGGCAGAAAAATGGCAAATGGAATTCAACCCAGATAAGTGTGAAGCGATGCATTTGGGGAGGTCAAACAAGGCAAAGGATTACACAAAAAATGGAAGGTGTGGAGGAAGTGAGAAACCTTGGAGTGAAGGTAACAGGACAGGATGATAAGGTGGTTAAGAAGGCATATGGAATCCTTTCATTTATTGTGTAATAATGTAGTGCTTTTTTTATTTGTCCATGAGATATGGGCATTGCTAGCTAAACCAGCATTCATTGCCCATCCCTAATTGCCCTTGTTCAAAGGGCATTTAAGAGTCAACCACATTGCTGTGAGACAGAAGTCACATGTAGGCCAGAACATGTAAGCACGGCAGAGAAGTCAATTACCAAGGGACACAGATTTAAGTTGATTGCTAGACAGATTAGAGGGGATAATAGGAAAGACCTTTTCACCAGAGGGTGTGGTAGGTGTTTGGAATTCGCTGCCCAGATTGGTGGTTGAGGCTGAAACCCTCAACTAATTTAAAAGGTACCTGGATCTACTCCTGAAATGCTGTAACCTGCAAGGCTATGGTTGCTGGAAGGTAGGATTAGAATGGGTGGCTAGTTGTTTTCAGCTGGCACAGACACGATGGGCAGAATGGCTTCTTTCTGTGCCCTAACTTTTCTATGGCTCTTTTAGCTAAGGCATAGAATATAAGAGCAGGGAGTTTACACTGGAACTATATAAAAGATTAGTTAGGCCACAACTTGAGCACTGTGTGCAGTCCTGGTCACCTCATTATAGAAAGGATGTAGAGGAGATTTACAAGGATGTTGCCAGGGCTGGAACATTGCAGCTATGAGGAAAGAATGGATAGGCTGGGATTGTTCTCCAAGGAACAGTGGAGGCTGAGGGGAGATTTGATTGAGATGCACAAAATTGTGAGGGGCCTGGATAGACTGAATGGGAGGGGCCTGTTTATTTTAGTGAAAAGGTCAGTATCAAGTGGGCATAGTTGTAAAGTAATTGGTAGAAAGATTATAGGGAAACTGAGGAAAAGAAAATTCACCCAGAGTGTTATGGGGGTCTGGAACTCACTGCCTGAAAGGGTAGTAGAGGCAGAAATCCTCAACTCATTTAAAAGGTGTCTGGAAATGCTGGAAAGTGGGGTCAGGCTCGGTGGGGGTCAGGCTGGGTGACTCGTTTGTCGGCCGGGACAGACAGAATGGGCCAAGTGGCCTCTTTATGTGCCGTAAACCTTCTATGATTCTGTTAGGTGCCACTTTCACTGCTCTGTTCAGGATATTGAAGCAAATAATTCAGATTGTTTGGGGTGGCTACCAGCTTGTAATTTACCTTTTTTTTCTCTACAGGTGCAACTACCTTAGCCTTAGAGTTAAGGGTGAGCAAAATAAAACTAACACAGACGTGGTGGTTTAATTTTTGGTAGATCAGTTGTGAGGAAATTATAGACAGAAGAGGTTTTCATTTGCTATCTTAATCAGTAAAGAAGTGATTTGAACTTAAGTGGCCTAAGGTTTTACCTGAACCTGATAGAGAAACAACCCTGATTCTCTCTCCACAGATGCTGCCAGACCTGCTGAGTTTTTCCAGGATTTTCTGTTTTTACTTCAGATTTCCAGCGTCCACAGTATTTTGCTTTTATTATACAGAAGTATTCCATACAGTTGCCATATGCAAAGTTAAATATCTAAATTTAATTATAATCTAATCTAATTTTTTGATATTTAAATATAGTTAATTTAAGCAAAATTCAATAGCTAAGTTCTGTAGAAGATATTGGACTCTGTTTTACTCTCCACAGATACTGCCAGCCCTGTTGAGTTTTTTCATTTTATTTTTATTTCAATAGTTTCAAACTTGCTTCCTGAGTTTCATTTTGGTTAAAGGTAAACGTAAACACTATAAGTCAAGAAAATTGGAAAAACAAGTCAAGATATGCCATACAAAGACTTTAGGAAGACTTTCACGATCTGACATTAAATATTATCTGAATAATATTGATTCTAATGTATATTGTGTTTTATTGTCTTGGTATTTTATTCCACTTTCTTACAGGCTGCATAAGCCATTAAATGACATAGAAATTACAATGCAGAAACAAGCCTTTGAGCCCAACCAATCCATGTTGGTGTTTATCTCCACACAGGCAGCCATACAAATTTTATGGGCCATCCTTTTTCTAAGTAGCCTCTTTATTTCAGTTTCCTTCAGTCGTCTAATCTCCTCTTAAATATTATGTGGTTTCAGCTTCAGTCACTATTCCATATATCATACTACAGCCTCTCGATTCTCTTGTCTCAGGAAGAAAGTTTCTGCTGCCCTTTTAAATCTGTTGCAATTAATCATATAACTATATTGTTTCATTCTAGAGCCCACATTCTGTTCCAACCCATGGCACTATTTGAAGAAAAGCAGTTTTTCCCAATAGCTTTGCCAACATTTATCCTCCAATCAGCACCACAAACAGTTTAACTGGTAATTTATTTCACTGCTATCATGAGACCTTGCGGTGCATTAATTGGCTGCTGCATTTCCCCTCTCTACTGCAATGATTACACCTGAAAAGCCATTCAGTGCCTGTGAAGTGATTTGAGATGGGTTGGCGTCTATACTATACAAATACATCTTTCTACTTTTTCTTTGTACCTCTTAATCATTTTAAATAGTTCTATTAGATCAACCCATAATCTGCTTTGTTCTTACAAAGTCAGCATCAATTTTTCAAGCCTTTCTTTGTATATGTATTTGTTCATACCTCGCAGTGTGTTAATACCCTTCTGATTACCTCAACACCCTTTCTGCAGTGTGAAGCTCAAAATTGCACAGTACCCCAGCTGTGGTCTTACTAGGATTTTACATAGATTTACTATTAGATCTCAACTACTTTTTTCCATGAAACTCAATATTCTGAGAGCTTTTTTAAGGCGCGATTCACTTGTGGTGTTATTTTAATGTCTTGTGAATCTGAACATCCAGATCCCTCGGCTCTTTATTTCACTTGGCATTCCCATTCAAATCATATACATTACTCTTTTTAAAACAAAATGTACCACCTCACACTTGCATTGAATTCTAACTGCTCATTTTTGCTCATTCCACCATCTTATCAATATTTTCTCGCAGCTTTCTTTAGTCCTTAAAATGATTTACTGTGCCTCCTATTTTTGTATCATGTGCAGGGTTGAACACTACTCCTGTGCCCTATATCCAAATGACAGTGAACTGAAAGAGTCTCTAGCCGGTAATCTGTGATTCTGCTACCCATTTCCAAAAGTTACAGTTATAACATGCATTATGTAGCACCTTTAACATAGTGAAACATTCCAAGATGTTTCACAGGAGCTTTATCAAACAATATTTGACACCAAACCATATGAAGCTTAAAATAGGTGACCAAAAGCTTGGTCAAAGAGATAGAGTTTAGAGTGAATCCTAAAGAAAGTTAGAGGGGCGGATAAGTTTAAGAAGGAAATTCCAGAGCTTGGGGCCTAGAAGGCACAGCCAGCAATGGTGGAGCAATTAACCACGCTAAAATTAAGCACCCTTGATTTTTTCCTTCTAAACAGTTTAGGATCTAATTTGTTACCAATTTTCTCCCTAACTCTATACCCCTTAGTTTATTACAAGAGTTTCTACTTTTATATTTTGATCATAAAGTCCATGTTTTCCACATCCACTGCATTTTCTCTTATCCATCAATCTGTCACCTCCTTAAAGATCTCTTTTCAGGATTGACTGAAATTTTTGTTGATTCAATTTCATTTTTAACTAAAGTTTTCAGAATTTTACCACAGATATTAAACTAAACTAGCAAGTAATTACCTGTGTTGGCTCTGTCTCCCCTTTTGAAAATAAATATTACATTGGCTCCTCTTCAGTCCCAGTAGAATCCTGAAATATTTCTTCCCTGATTTTCCAAAGTATCTTCAGATATATCTTGTTAAGACCCCACACTTTGTCCCTTTATCCTCCTTTAGCTTAACTACATTTCTGAATATTTTATTTTTTATTATATCACCACAATTTTACATTTTTTGCAATATCCTCTTCTGTGAACACTGAAGCAAAGCTTTCATTGATTTCAGCATATTCTCTACAAACTCACTATCTTCTCTAAGACACCCACCTGCGAATTGACAATTTTCTTGTTGATATATTTATGGATTACATTATTATTTTATATATTTTTGAGATTCTCTCCTCATACTACCTTTATGGTTTTCTTATCCGTTTTTTAATCTCCTTCCTTATTTTCCCATGTTCTCTCATTATTTTCATCATACTCTTTGGCCCGTTATGTTGCCGGTGGTTTTAGCTTGTTTTTACAGCATTTTGAAACATTAAATGATTTTCTTTTTTCATAGATATTCTGCTTTGCAATCTCCCAGTATTGATCTACAGTACTTCCTGTGTGCCAATATCTCTTTCCACCTCATCTCACACAGGTTTTTCCCCCTCTTTCAAAAATCTGCCTTAAATGGATCTGGTGCTCTGCTTTTTGTGCTAAGTTTTTTTCCATTTTATTTGAATTTTAAACCATATAAGAATAGAAGAAACAGGAATAGGCTATTCAGCCATGTCAGCCTGTTCTGCCATTCAAGAAGATGGCTGATCTTCTACCTCAACTCCACCTTCCCACACTATACCCATATCCCTTAGTACCCCAAAATCTATTGATTTCTGTCTTGAATATGCTCAACGACTTGAGTGTCCACAGACCCCTGGGGTTAAGGGCTTGAATTTATATTCTGTGCACCACATTTAAAAAAAATTTTTTTTTAAAAATCCTATATTTACTCCTCAATCAACACCAAAAAAAAGACCATCTGGCCACTTATCCCATCATTACCTGTGGGAGCCTGCCACCCACAAATCAGGGTCAGTATTATTGTCACTATTTGTGACATTCTCAGTCACATTTATCTCACCTACCTGACCATGTTATACGTGAGTAGATCTAGCAATAACTCTCCCTTTATAAGCAGGCAAAAACATTGCTTGAGAAAGGTGTCATCAATGCAGTTAGCAGTATAATTTGAACATTAATAAATACCAACATCTCTTAAGCACAGAGAAGACAAATCCCTTGTGAAACTATATGCCTATTCTGTGATTGCAAAAACCTGAATTGAAATTAACCTCAGGTAATGTTTTCCCGTGTCTGATTTCAGGAATGTGCTAGGAGAATAGCCAAAGTTTCAGCAGAAGCCAAACTGGAGGTCGATGAGGAAATGTACCTGGACTCATTTCGTCCCCACTTAATGGACGTTGTATTTACATGGGCAAATGGAGCCACTTTTGCTCAGATCTGCAAAATGACAGAGGTTTTTGAGGGTAATAAATATTTTTATGAATATTTTTTTGAATATAACAATGTTCTTGGTAGCATACTTTTTTCCTGCAGCTATTTTGATTTAGAATTTGAAAAAAAAAAGTTTGCCTTTATCTATGCGAAGCCACAAGCTTATTTACAGGTATCAAGGCAATATCACAGATTGATGCTTTCAAGTAGTTTTACATCTACAGTTTGTACTTCATCCATTAATAGCTATCCCAATATCATTTTAGATGCACTAACTGCTAAAACCTCGTTTAATAACTTTAATAAATAACATTTGGAGCTTTAAACCTGTATGCATAGACTTTTATTTCCATATAACATACTCCTGACATAATAAATAATCGTTTGGTAGTACAGAGCTTGAGTATCAATGAAAAAAGACATATGTCAAACCTTTTTGTCTTGCACTCTTCAGGACATTTGTAAGAATACCAAATGTAAAGGGGACAACAATTTATACTTCATGAGAAGAGAATGTATTTGGTATTCTTGGAAATACCCTGATGAGTACAAGATGAAAAGCTTTGACGAGTCTTTTTTCAGCGATAATTATAATACTTTTCAGTTGTAGTTGTAGAATTATTTCACTTACAGTGAAGCTGGGAGAAAATGATCTCTTAATAACCTTCATGTAAAAAATAGAGAACAAAGTTGATTTGAAATGCCAGAGGAATGGGTTGGAAGTGGAAAGAACAACCTGTTCTTTGCATGTGACCATAAACAATATCTGGGCCCTCGTAAAATTGTCATTAAGAGTGAAAAGAAAGATTAGGAGAAATTTCTTGACAAACCATGCAATGCTTTTCTATAGGGAGTAATTAAGGCAGGGACTTGCATATTTTAAGGGAACAGTGGATACATTTTTGAAGTCAAGGAATGTAAATATCTTTAGGGACAATATGTAGTTAGTTTACAGATTGTTGTCATAGCAGGGTATCATAGGCACAATGGGCTGGTGCTTTCTTTTATGCTGTGCAGTGCTATGATTAATTGTTCTAGTTTGATTATGCAGTATGTTTAGTTCATTCTTCCTCTTATTATCACTTTGATAGTTTCTCTGTGCATGGCCTTTGGTTGTTACGTGTTAAAGTAGGATAATTAAACCAAATGACATTAGCTGATTTTGGAATTTATCTTCTAATATCTTTCAAGCCCGTTTTGAGAATTAAATTTGTGAGCAAAAACTATGAATTCCAATAAATTGAATACAAAAATATTTTGGTCTCCATGGTTTATAGTCCCTGGCCAAGAGCATTGACAGCTGACCTGTTCTTATCAGTATCAGCCAAATGGCAAGAGGTATAATTAGCCCTTAGTGGATCCATGTTGAATTTTTTTTTCTTCCCTGAATCAAAACCTGTTACTTTCCTTAGCTACAGTTTCAAAGAGAGTACTAAGGCAAGGAAATTGAATGGAAAAGCCCCTCAAAATCATAATAGGTTCTGTAAATTTTTTTTGCATAAACATTTTCAAATACATTATTATAAATAAAGATGCTTCCATAATATTCATTTTTAACATACTTTGAAAACCCCTTTTTTTCACCCCCAGCTCCTTATATAAGTTTGGCTGTGTCTCCTGTTTCTCAGACATCCTTCGTGTTATTGCTCTGGCAGCCACCAGGGGCACACCTGACAACAACTGTCCTTAGGATTCCCCCTGTGGAGAGCTGCCTGCCTTCCTTGCATCCATTAATTACTCTCAGCAGCAACTAAAATTTGGAATTAAACATACCTTCCTCCATTCTGGTGCTACACTGCACTGTGTCACAGCTTTGTCCTCCATAACATTCAACCTTTATGTTTATTTTAATATGAATTTCACAGCTGCATGTGTTAATCTAGATGTATTGTTCATTCCAAATTTCAATTTTATGTAGTCCAGATCAGCTTTATATGGCTGGTGATTTCTGTTAATTCAGCCGCTTTCAGTATGTGTATGCATAGTTAATTTTCCATGTTATGTTTCACGATGGAGATAGAGCTCGGATAAAACTTGGTACTTTCACTTGACTGTTGCCAATGCCAGGCTTTTATAAAGAGACTACCCAAAACCTTAAAACCTAAGAGTAGAAGCTGGCAAAAATTTGTTTAGAGCTTTTAAGTTCAAGAGATACATGTGATCAAAAAGGACCTACAGTCTAACATTTGCCTGCTCCCACTGGCCTCATCAATCATCTCAAAGCAATGTGGCCGCCCTTAAATGTTTTGATGCAAACATCCAAGATAATGAGTCGGGTTACTAATATCACAGTAGTCTTGCACTTCAGCAATGTCAGCACTTTACTGGTGAGACAATAGGGAACTAGCGTTGCTTTTTGTTTTTAAGATGTGAGCATGGAAGGCCTGAATCTTTTTCTCTCGGGTATCCTATCCTGAATAAACTAGGTAGATATTTTTGTATTTACTATTTCCTGTTAAAGATTGCTCTCATATCAGCTCACAGTCAGTGAACTTGATATAGTGACAGTGAACCCATTGTACCTGACAAGAATGCGAATGCGTATATTTAAATTCCTAAAGGTAGATTGCCTCACTATAACCATAGAAGAACACACAAATGTTTTACACTGCTTTGTTCAGAGATTCAGATTTAACTGGAGATGGTGGACAATTTGTTTATATCTCTATGTAAAGAAAGTTCATGTTGAGCATTTGATTTCTCAGCAAGGAACATTGATTTCTCTCAAACTTTCACCTCCTCACTCTTTATGTAGAGATGCTTCCATTATGTTCCAAAGCAGTAAAATAATTTAGCCCCTTCTAATCACACAGGGCTGTAATAAAATCCTATTCCCAAAATAACTGCAGCTGAGAAAACCATTCATCCCATCTCAGTATTTCCATTCATAACAGACCTATACTTCCCCCATTGTTGCACCTAATTGTTTCTTTAATGATTCCAGAATTTTCACCTTTCAACATTCTGACCAGAAGTCCAATCTATGTATTGTTCATTCTTTGTGTGAAAAAGATTTTAACGTTACCTTTTACTACTTTAACCTGTCTCCTGTTCCCACTGTATAATTTGAAGTGGTATTGCATGATTTATCTATTTCATGCAAGAAATTATGTCTACCTCTATAAGATAACCTTTAAGATGCCTCTGTTTCAGCCTGAAAAACGCAAGGTTCTCAGATCTTTTCTCATAACTCAGACCCCTAATACAACGTTCAGCCTCCAGGCTCTTGTCAATAATCAGAACTGGGTATAGTACTCGAGGTGTGTGTAACCAGAGCACACTTGATCATAGGAAACTGTGATTTATATTACAATGTTTTGGCCATGGAATTTAATGTCCTACTGGCATTGTTGATTGCTCTGCATAATCTGGAGTATTGAGTCAAGTAAAACTCTTATGTTTCTTTCAATTTAAATTCTCAGCTATTTCACCATCAGTCTGGAATATTTGTGTCGCCTATTTTTCATTTTCATGTGTAATATTTTACCCTTGTCTGTATTAAATTTCACCTGCTATTGTTTGACCCACTCATTTTAGTTAGCTGATTCTTCAGTTTTACAGCTGGCACCTTTTGATTCCACTGTACTTCCTAATTTGGTATAATTGGCAAGTTGAACCAATTTCCTTTGAGTTTCAGATTCCAAGTCATTGATGTAAATTAGAAACAGTAGATATCAATATTGCACCCCTCCACCCACCCACTCACATTAACTTATTTTGCAAATGAGGTATGATTGGAAGCTAGTTGCATTCTAGATTTTTAAGCATTGAAGTTGGAAGTTTTGCTAACAGCAACAACTTGCATTTGTATAGAGCCTTTAACATAGTAAAACATCTCAAAATACTTTACAGGAGAAGTTAAGGTTGTAAATGATGCTTTACTAACCTGCACTTAAATGCTTGGATTAATGGTACATTTGCAGTGAGGAGTTTGTACTGGTAACATGTAATTAAAGATTAAAATGAAACCTGATCTGTGCCAAAGTGCAGCGTGGCTCTGCTTTTGGAATGTGTAGCAACTTTAGTTGCCTTGGGTTTCTGCCCTGTTATGATTCATTCCAGATGGGTTTGGGGCTTCTTGGAACCATTTGGATTCATGGATATAAATTCATTTGCAAGAATGCCAGCTTATTTGCAGGAGTTCTGGCAGCATTGTAGACCAACAAACAAAGAAAATAGTTTATTTCACTGCGTAAGTTTATCATGCAAAAATAAAAATTCTTCCAATAACAGCCCAGTTAATGCTGAAAGTAAATGTGCTACATTTTTTGTTAGGTTTTCAAATCCCTGTATGTACAAATGATGCACAGCCTTCTCAAAATGCAACTATATTTGCACATGATGGTGAAGTCCAAATCTGAGGTTTGTGCCTTGTGGATTACACTTCCCTGAGCAACCACCATGTCTTTTTAATGACACATAAGCTTTATTCAGCAATGCACATTGCTGCAACATACATTAAATAAAGCTAACATCAGCCACATTGCAAACATGATGTCATGACACTGGGCTTGTCACTTTGTATTACTCCACATTTAAACAATGCATCCAAAATGAATATATAATGGGGTGTGTTTAAACTTGTAAATCATTAAGTTTTTGCTGTAAGTAGAATGCATGTTGTACATGAAAGTATTGGCTTGTGGTAAGTTATTCATTCAGGTTACCATTGACTTCCATTCATGCCATATTTGCCATTCATTTGGTAAAACCCTGACATATGTCCTTTTAAATTTATCCAAGTAACATTCTTGTAGTGAGAAGGGGAATGCTAAATACAACTGAGTCAACTTTTATTACAAAAACCCATCTTGTATGTAAAGTTAATACCACAAATATACTGAATTCTGCTTTACATTACATGACTTTTCATTGGGACTGAATTCTCAACAGGAAATCTGAATGTTTAAATCTCTCCCTGCCACCAAAAGACAGGCATTAACTTCTTGCGACAAACCCACTGTACAAGTAGAACAAAAACTAATTGCTGGGACTTCCTATAGTTCTTGATTGAAGTTTTAAAGCCATCATTGAAAGGAAAAGACAAATTTATGCAATATCACTTGCTTTCACCCTGTCTCCCCCTCTGCTGCCAAAATCCTAATCAACACCTGTCACACTTCATAACTGACTTCCAAATTTCTCCTTCCTGCCCTCACCACTTCTCCCATTCACAAACTACAAATGATCCAGAATGCCAGGCATGTGCACTTGTACTGAGACCCACACCCCTGCCATCTACATTTTTACCAAGCTCTCATTGGCTTTCTGTGTCCCAGGGTCAACTTTTAAGTTTCTTTTCCTCGCATTCAAATCATTTCATGGCTTCAGCCCTTGCATTATACTCCAGCCCTATGGCCATGTTTGTTATTTCTGGGCCTCCAACACCAGCCCGCTGCTCATTTTCTATTTCATTATGGGTGACTGTTCTTTCTGGACCCTGAACACCCTTCTCTCAGCATCGCTATCATTCCACTTTCCACCTTGTCTTCAAAACTTTACTCAAGAACCTTTTAGATCATGTTCCCCTGTTCAACTTTGCTACTTCATCACCTCCCCCTTGATAATTACCCAGGTGTAAAGGTATTTCTGTACTTTTTTAAAATTCATTCACGGGATGTGGGCTTCGCTGGCTGGGTCAGCATTTATTGCCCATCCCTAGCTGCCCTTGAGAAGGTGGTGGTGGTGAGCTGCCTTCTTGAACCGCTGCTGACCATGTGGTGTAGGTACACCCACAGTGCTGTTAGGAAGGGAGTTCCAGGATCTTGACCCAGCGACAGTAAAGGAATGGCAATATATTTCCAAGTCAGGATGGTGAGTGACTTGGAGGGGAACTTCCAGGTGGTGGTGTTCGCATGTATCTGCTGCCCTTGTCCTTCTAGGTGGTAGTGGCCATGGGCTTGGAAGGTGCTGTCTAAGGAGCCTTGGTGAATTCCTGCAGTGCATCTTGTAGATGGTGCACACTGCTGCTATAGTGCATCGGTGGTGGAGGGAGTGAATATTTGTGGATGTGGTGCCAATCAAGTGGGCTGCTTTGTCCTGGACGGTGTCCAGCTTCCTCAATCTTGTAGGAGCTGCACTCATCCAGGCAAGTGGGAAATATTCTATCACACTCCTGACTTGTGCCTTGTAGATGGTGAACAGGCTTTGGGGACTCAGGAGGTCAGTTTCTCCTCTCAGGATTCCTAGCCTGTGACCTGCTCTTGTACCCACAGTATTTATCTGGCTAGTCCAGTTCAGTTTCTGGTCAAAGGTAACCCCCAGGATGTTCATAGTGGGGGATTCAGTGATGGTAATGCCATTGAACATCAAGAGCGATGGTTGGATTCTCTCTTGTTGGAGCTGGTCATTGCCTGACACTTGTGTGGCATGAATGTTACTTGACACATGTCAGCCCAAGCCTGGATATTGTCCAGGTCTTGCTGCATTTGGACATGGGCTGCTTCAGTATCTGAGGAGTCACAAATGGTGCTGAACATTGTGCAATCACCAGTGAACATCCCAACTTCTGGCCTTATGATGGAAGGAAGGTCATTGATGAAGCAGCCGAAGATGGTGGGGCCTAGGACACTACCCTGAGGAACTCCTGCAGTGAAGTCCTGGAGCTGAGATGACTGACCTCCAACAACCAAACCATCTTCCTTTGTGCTAGGTATGACTCGAACCGGCAGAGAGTTTTCCCCCTGATTCCCATTGACTCCAGTTTTCCTAGGGCTCCTTGAGGCTGCCTTGATGTCAAGGTCAGTCACACACATCCTCAGTTCAGCTGTTTTGTCCAAGCTTGAACCAAGGCTGTAATGAGGTCAGGAGCTGAGTGACCCTGGCGGAACCCAAACTGGGCAACAGTGAGCAGGTTATTGCTAAGCAAGTGCCGCATTATAGCACTGTTGATGACCCCTTACATTACTGATGATGGAGAGTAGACTGATTGGCCGGGTTGGATTTGTCCTGCTTTTTGTATACAGGACATACCTGGGCAATTTTCCACATACCTGGGTAGATGCCAGTGTTATAGCTGTACTGGAATAGCTTGGGTAGGGGCACAGCAATTTCTGAAGCACAAGTCTTAGTACTATTGCCGGAATATTGTCAGGGCCCATAACCTTTGCAGTATCCCGTGCCTTCAGCCATTTCTTGATATCACGTGGAGTCAATTGAATTGGCTGAAGATTGGCACCTGTGATGCTGGGGGTCTCCGGAAGAGGCCGAGATAGTTCATCCACTCGGCACTTCTGGCTGAAGATTGTTGTGAATGCTTCAGCCTTATCTTTTGCACTGCTGTGTTGGGTTCCTCCATCATTGAGGATGGGGATATTTGTAGAGCCTCCTCCTCCAGTGAGTTGTTTAATTGTCCACCACCATTCACGGCAGGTTTTGGCAGGACTGCAGAGCTTAGGTCTGAACCGTTGATTGTGGAATCACTTAGCTCTATCACTTGCTGTTTATGCTGTTTGGCACACAAGTAGTTCCGTGTTATAGCTTCACCAGGTTGACACCTCATTTTTACGTATGCCTGGTGCTGCTGCTGGCATGCCCTCCTGCACTCTTCATTGAACCAGTGTTGACCCCCCTGGCCTGATGGTAATGGTAGAGTGGGGGATATGCCAGGCCATGAGGTTACAGATTGTGTTCGAGTACAAATCTGCTGCTGTTTATGGCCCACTGCACCTCATGGATACCCAGTCTTGATTTGCTAGAACTGTTTGAAATCTATCCCATTTAGCACAGTGGTAGTACCACACACCATGATTGAGGGTATCCTCAATGTGAAGGCGGGCTTCGTCTCCATAATGACTTTGCAGTGGTCATGCCTACCGATACTGTCATGGACAGATGCAACTGCGGCAGGCAGGTTGGTGAGGATGAGGTCAAGTGTGTTTTTCCCTCTTGTTGTTTCCCTCACAACCTGCCACAGACCCAGTCTAGCAGCTATCTCCTTTAGGACTCGGCCAGCTCAGTCAGTAGTGGTGCTACCGAGCCACCCTTGGTGATTGATATTGAAGTCCCCACCCAGAGTAAATTCTGCACCCTTGCCACCCTCAATGCTTCCTCCAAGTGATGTTCAAAATGGAGTCATCAGCTGAGGGAGGGTGGTACGTGCAGGAGTATCAGCAGGAGGTTTCCTTGCCCATGTTTGACCTGATGACATGAGACTTCATGGGGTCCGGAGTACAATAATAAGTGCTATAAAACTAAGTTTTTGTTCTTATCTAGGATTCAAATAGCATCTGTCCATAATTAACATCACTGAAGTGACAGATTTGAAAGGATGGGTCTCCATTATGTAGCAAATTTTGAGACTTTTGTTTTAATGATAAAATGTATTGATGATATTTTCAGTTGCACATAGTGGATAGGGAGAGAACAGACCTTGAACAGAAACAAAAAACAATTCTGGTGCTTTCCTTTTAATATGTAAACTTGAAAATTATGGAACTGCCAGTCAAAATTCTGCACCCCAGTATGTGTTGCTAGAATCCTCATGCACCATTACACAGACCAACATTATATTATTTATCCTTTTGATACATACACCAACTTTTTTGTAAAACTGAACTACTTGCTTGGCAATATTTTATAAGGATGTTTTGCACCAGCTTGTTATATGGAGCAAAATCGTGAAATTAAAGTTGATTAAAGAACACCAGGCTAACACTTGAGACAATGGGTTGCTTCATTGAAGCTTACAAAAATTTTAATGAAATTAATACAGCCTATATTTGCTGGATAAAGTCATTTTTCTGTCAACGTAACACATGAATCATTTTATTGAATTTTAAAACAGGGAGCATAATTCGTTGCATGAGACGATTGGAAGAACTCCTTCGACAGATGTGTCAAGCAGCAAAGGCTATAGGAAACACAGAACTGGAAAACAAATTCGCAGAAGGTTTGTGTTTAAATAACTATTAGTTAGGAGGGCCATATTGCCAAGCTTTAAATAAGTTTTTTTTGTTTGCAATCATATTTTGTAGTCATGTTATTCTCATTGAAAAATATCTTGTCATATTCATGGTTATTACATTTACCTTTTCTGTCAAATGGGTGGTAGTTCAAAGGAAAAGTTATCCCACTCCTGAGGTTCAGCTTATTGACATGATTTCACATATAATTTTTTGGGCAGATCTAAAGAACAGATGAGAGGAAAGTTCAATCCAAAATAAATTTAATGGGATGTAGGGAATATCACAATAGGGGACAAAAATTCTGATAGCTTTTGAAAAGTGTTAAAAGACATCTCAACCATTAGCAGCTATGCTAATGGCAAGGTTGAAGGAGCAAAGGACTAAGAGACAGATCAACATGAAAAAAATAAAACCCAAGGTGCTGGCCTCAATCTGTAGGTAAGTGGAAAAAGTAGTCCATCACCTAACTCTTGATTGCTGAAGTCAAGGTACTGCTGTGTGAAGTGGTGGGAAAGAGCTCTACCATCGCCATAAATTAACAATGCAGTGTGCCTGTGTGGAAATTGAACCAAGGTTCAGACCATGGCTGATCATTACTGCTACTGAATGTGTCAGCCTTATGTTGAACATGCAGAGTTGGACCTTGAAAAGACATGCATGATAGTTGGCAAATTGGAATGCCAGACCCTGCAGAAATACATTTGGCTGCACCAAAAAAGGCAAGAGTCAGAATACCCTGGATTCATCTAGTAGTTTAACAGCAGTAAGTGTCATAAGGCTAATGAAACTTCGCTGTTGTGGTGCAAGAGTCAACATTTTATTAATATATCTATTGAAAATGAACATTTGTATTTATTCATAGACCATTATATGAACTTTATGGGAATTAATATTAAATCAAAAATAAGATAAAATTCCAGAGTTTATTCTCAGTGTGTGTGGTAACTGATCTTTGCAATTGGGATGCCAAGGTCGGTTTTGTCAGAATTCTTGAGCTGAGGGTAAAGTGTACCAGTGAACCTCACGCATGCTGGAAAGATATTCTGCAAGGGCAGGCCCTTGGGATGGTGATGAGGTCCTCCCAGAGCTAAATTGCTTGACACTCACTGCTTCGTCTGACACAGTATGAATGCTATTTGGCCAAGGGACCAATGGCTGCCATATCAGCACCCATGGATTCATGACCTGGCACAAGTTAGGACTTACAGAAGGAAACAGGATATCATTCAGAGGAGAGAAGTAAGTTGCTAGTTCTGAGCCAAGGCAAGAAATGAGATGCTCCATTACAGGGAAAAACTGTTTTCTATTGCTTGATCTTGCATACTTCCCAGTTTGAACCAACAAAGCAGTTGAAAGTTTTGTTAAGGTCTATATCGTTATCTGTTGGTTGGCATCAGCAGCAAAGCAAATAAATGTGAATATAAAAAAGCAACTGCTGAGAACTCGGTAATTCTTTTCAAATCAGAAAGCTGCTTCTTTCTAATATAGGATTATCTTTTATTTTCAGGCATTACCAAGATCAAAAGAGATATTGTATTTGCTGCAAGTCTTTACTTATAATTTTGAAGAAGCACCACAAATGCTATCTACTTTCAAGCTGAAATCAACCAATCAGCGAGAGTTGTGAAATATCCAACAACATTGAAGCAGAAGATTTTCATGGAGAGATTTCTTTAATAAAGGAATAAACAGTCAACAGACGAGCATTGGCAGATTTTGTGTAAATTTTTTATTTTCCATCGAAATTGTGTGTAGTGGAACTCAAGTACCATCAAAGCAAGTTTCCAACAGCTGAAACTGTACATAAGCTTCATGTTATTTTAATAAACATTTTACATTTTGCACTAATCTAACCGCTTCTCATCATTTTTAATGATAACAGTTTTTATAAGAAGGTACAAATAAAAGAATTGAAATTATAAACAAAATTGAATTGTATGTAAGCACATTTAATATAACAAAGTGGATTCTGAGGGTATAGCAGCAGGTGCTTATTCATATAGGCGGTTATCAACTTGAGTAGGTATTTATCATGAAACTATGTTTTGACAGTAATACAATCAGACAGATTTACATTCGCTGATGCCCATGACGATCTTTATTGCTGACGATTTCTGCCATAATGGTTTCCATGTGTCTCATGTAGAGTTGTATGTGAATTTTCCTCATCTTTTGCTGATATTCTGGGCACTCTCACTTTGAAAAAGTCTGATACAAACATCACCTGATTTTAAAAAAGGATGTATTAGACTAATATTTGCAACCAGCTTGCACAGGGGACAGGGAGAAGCAGGCAATTGGGGTGGTTGTGAATAAATTGCCTTTCGATTCTCTTTATGCATTTTACCCAAACAAACAGATTATTGTTGTAATCTAGTGGTATCTCTAGGCAGGAGATTGTAATACATTTTTTCAAACCTTACATTTTGGGGGGGAAAAGCATTAAAAGATTAAAATTCAATACTAGTCGCACTGAAGTTAATTTTCCAGAAAAGCACCTGGAGAATTAAACTATTTTAAATAGCTTGTCTGTGGTTCCTTGACATCATTTCAATTGGTCTGAATTTATTCCACGTCACAAGGTTAGTAAACATTGTGGTTCATCCTCCGCCATTGTCCAGCTCAGTGGGACTGTCGTCACTTGGCTCCACTCTCACTTGTCAAACCATAGCAAAGCATCTCCAGCAATGGTTTTTCTTCTAAGCCCTGCACCGTTAGTTTTAGAGTGGCCCAAGGATATAAATGGCACTCAATGGCAATATCAACCAAAGACATGGAGTTAGTTTGTTCAAGTATGCTGATGACACCCAGCTCTCTCACCACCTATCAATCCTCTGTTGTCAGATTGTTTGTTCAGCTTCCAATCTTAGATGAACTGCAATTTTCTCCAGTTAAAAATAAGGAAAACCAAAACCATTGGACTGGATTTTGCAGTCAGCAGTGAACAAATGCCACCAACCATTTACCACTTTCCCACTGACTGTGGGATTTTGTACTGGAACTTGCTGAGATTAGCAACCTGGCTTGCAAATCATTCGGATCAGGTGATATTCACTCTTACGCATAGCCAGCCCTTCCAGTACATCCTGCCTATCAATTTTTACCCCATCCATTACCTAGCTTTTTGGCACAGCACCCTCTTATGGGGAAAGCAACAATCACTAACCAATCAGATTGTAGAATTAATATTGAGCAGAGTTCCAAAGCAGAAGATATAAGTTTGAATGTTCGAATCATGTATAGAAAGCAAAATAAAGAGGGAAAGCAGGATGGGACTAAGGGAGTCGTAGACGAAAAGAAAAAAGTCTTTAAATATTTACATTTTAATAAATGAATAAGATAACACGTAGAAGTTAATTTTCAGTGTCAGATAAGACTTTAAGGATGTTAAAAATTTGATTACATTGGAATAAGCAGGGCAAAACTTTTCCTTGCAAGTATCATGTTTGTATCGCAACTTCACTCTGTTCTATTTGTTTCGATGCCGAGTCTCTTGGACATTCTGTTGTAGTGAATCTTTCTTTTTTGAAGATTCAGGGCAACTCTGCCAGCAATTTCCAGGGCTTCATGTTTAACAGTGTGTGAGCATATGCTGGAAGTTACTGTCCGATTTACACTTTGATAACAGTGAGCACTGTTAGTCTCACTATTATTTCTATAGCAAAATAGAGAGAATGAGAATAGAATGACAATTAGCATAAAAGGGATGCCAAAAATCTTCTGGCATGTAAATAGTAAGGGGCTGGTAAGAGGCAGGGTGGACCTTGCTCTACCACTCTAAGCACTTTGTCCAAGGTGAAAATACTTAATGAGTACTTTGTGTCAATGTTTACTAAGGAAGGAGATGCTGACAAACTATAGTTAGAAGAGGCAATTTGTGGGCAAAAATTGATGGGATGTACTGGTAGGTGTGGCTATGTCGCCTTGTCCGACTTATAAGCCATGTTGCTAAGCGAAGTGGGGGTAAAGGTAGCAGAATGGCTTCCCATAATCTTTCAATGTTCCCTAGATACAAGAGAGATGGCAGAGGACTGAAAAGTGGCAAACATGATGCCACATTGCATCCAGTTCTGGTCACCACAATTTAAGAGTGAGGAGGGTGCAGAGGAGATTTACAAAATGGTTCCAAGGAAAGGGATTTTAGCTACAAGGTTAGGCTAGAGAAACTAGTGTTGTTCTCTTTAGAGAAAAGGAGATTGAGGGGAGATTTAATGGAGCATAGACTCGATAGACTGAATGGCCTTTCTGTGCCACAATTACTCTCAGGTCACATCCATTGCCCTGATGCGCGCTACAAACTTAGTACCCTTGCGACCAATTCCATACCCGCCACCAGCCATTTCCTCAGGTTGAACTTTGGCACCCCATTCTACTTTGTGCTGGAGCCTGTCAAGCCTTTCCCTGCCACTTAATATGGTCACGACTGATCTTCAGCCTCAACCCTGCTTTCCTGCCCACTACCTATATCGCCTGATTCCATGAGACCAAAAATCTAGACATTTTAAATATATTCAGTAATGAATCATCCACAACTCTCTGGGGTAGACAATTCCAAAGGTTCATAACCCTTTACGTGAAGAAGTTTCTCCATCTGAGTCATAAAGGATCGGGGCCTTATCCTGATACTGTGCCCCCTTGTTCTTGTTTCCCCAGCCAGGAAACAACCTCCTCAGTGTTTGCCCTCTCAAGCTTTTTCATAACCTTTTATGTTTTGATGAGATCACCTCTCGTCCTTCTAAACATCCAGAGAGTATAGGCCCAATTTACTCAGGCTCTCAACATTGGATAACCTCATCCCAGGAACCAAGCTAGTGAACATTTGCTGTGCCACCTCCAAACAAGTATATCTTTCCTTAGATACAGAGACCAGAACTGCGCCCGACCTGCTCGAGCATGAAATGACACGCGCTGACGTCGGCCAAGTGTCCCGACGTCAACACTCACTCGCGCGATAGTGCAGTCGGCAGGCGTGCACCGGAGCCAGCTGTGCGTCCGCCGACAATTAAAAGACTTGTTAAGGCCATTAAATAATCAATTAACCTAAATTTTTCGCTGCCTGTCCAACCTAACGGTTGGTGGGCAGGCAAAAAGGCCAAGCGGCCTTTGCATTTTTTTGTAAACCTCATCCACAGGCAGGGTGAGGTTTCCAAAAGCAAATAAAAATAAAAGTTTAACAATTGAATTAATAACATGTCCTTGCTCATGTGAGTGACATGAGGGGACATATTTCATTACATTTTTATTTTCTTTCTTAAAAAAGCTTAATCTCCCTGAGGCACAGAGATTATGAAGCACTCAGCCCGCTCGCCCTCCTCTTCCCCGCCCACTGCCCCACACAGGCAGCGCTCAGTGGTCCGGTGCCAACTGCAGGTGGCAGTCAGCTTCCCAAACACCAGCCCCCCCACCCCCGAGCCCGCCTGCCAAGGATAAAATTCTGCCCCAAGTGTGGTCTGACCAAAGCCCCGTATAATTGTAGCAAGACTTCCTATTCCTTGTACTTCAATCCCCTTGCAATATAGGCCAACGTGCCATTGCCTTCCTACTGAAGCTGCATACTAACAATGTCCCTTGTTAGGATACCCAAGTCCGTCTGAACATCAACATTTATAAGTTTCATGCCTTTTAAAAAATATTCTGCTTTTCTGTTCTTACTATCAAAATGAATTAGATTTAAGGTGATTGGTAGAAGGATTAGAGGCAACATGAGGAGAAACATTTTCACCCAGAGTGTGGTGGGCATCTGGAATTCACTGCCTAAGCTGGTGGTTGAGGCTGAAATGCTCAACTCAATTTAAAGGTACCTGGATCTGCATCTAAGCTGCTGTAACCTGCAAGGCCATGGACCATGTGCTGGAAAATGGGATTAAAATGAGCGGCTAGTTTCTTTTTTCTCTTTTTGGCAGGCGCAGACACGATGGGCTGAATGGCCTCTTTCTGTACCATAACTTTTCTATGGTTCTATGAATAATCTCATACCTTCCCAAATTATGTTCCATCTGTCTCCTTGTTGCCTACATTGCTTTGCAGCCTCTATGTGTCCTCCTTACTGCTTGCATTCCCACCTAGCTTTGTAAAGCCAACTTAGATTACTCTCTGTCTCTTTATCTAAGTCATTAATATAAATGGTAAATAGCTGAGGCCCCAGCACTGATCCTTGCAACTTAGCCTGCGAACTTGAAAATGCCCTATTTGTATCCCTACTCTGCCCCCCCATATCCTCTCCATCACAAATACCACCTCTCCAAATTACTCACCTCCTCACCTACCTCAGCTCATCTGCTACTGAGATGCTCAAACATGCCTTTGCCACCTCCAGATTCAAATATTCCATTTCTCTCCTGGCAGGCTCTGCCATCCTGAACTTCAGCTTATCGACAACTCTGCACCAAGTCCTGTTAATCATCATCCCTGTCCTTCTTCACCTACACTGGTTCCCAATCTTCCCCTGGGTCATTTTTTCTACATTAGAAGCACTATTTAATGCAAGTTGTTGTTGACCCACCATATTTAGCATAGCCAGCCAGGGAAGGCAGAATAAAACTACATCCAAAAATTCTACCTAAAATTGTCTGAATTTGATCTCTTGCAGGAAATTGGTACCTTGTTAGTTGCCAGGATTTTGGTAAAGAGTACCAGTGTGTGTAACCCAATGCTTCATGCCACAGTCTTCTATTGTTATGCAAAAACTTAAAGAGTTAATGTCGCTGAGTTAATGCTTAGGCAGGGATTAAGTGATTTGTCATAATTTTCCTGTTCTCTGATACACAATCCTATTTTTTATGGTTAAAACAATGAGCAATGAGAAGTTTTATTTTTATCATATGTAAACGGTAATTTCACTATATGTCTGTTCATTTATATGGTAAATTAATTTTCCAGTTAACTTACAAAAGGTCTGAGTTAGCATGTGGGATCTTTCAATTTTTATTTGCTTGTTTTAGAATTTTTCCAGTTTTGGCTGCTCTACCTGCATTGAAAGAAACCAGGGCAATGAAGGGATGCTATTGTGAGAAACCTGGTGATCACGAGTTCCATTTTCTGAAAATGCAGAGCTGAAGGAATAATTTAATTGAGATATTTGAAATAATTTAGAGTTAGCAACATCAGTAGAGAGTTACTCTTCCTTCTAATGCTGTATCCAGACTAATGAGACTTGATTTTAGATTTTGAGTTAAGCTGCTGAAAGTTGAATCCAGGAAAAAAAAAATCTTCATACAAATGGTGGTGAGAATGTGGAAGACACAGGCCCACACCATATTCACTTGAGGTGTTTAAGAGGGAGAGGGATACTTAGTTGAGAAGCAAATGTATATGGGGATATTTAGAATAGTCGAGTGTCATTATGGCACAGAGGAGGCCATTTGGCGTTTTGAGTTCATGCCGACTCTCTGTAATCAGTAAGTTCCATTCCCCCACTCTATCCCTACAGCCCTACAAGCTATTTCCCTCAAGTGCTCATCCATAGTCAGGAAAACACATTGGAGCTGTCTTAGCAAACAGAAATGTTGAGTAGGCTCAAGAGACTGATTGTCCTTTATAGTTGTGTGTAAGTTGTAGCATTTCGATAAACAGTTGAATGTAAGGCAATAATATTTGTTTAAGCAAAGCAGTATTGTGTTAGCATTGTGAATTAACGTACCTGATAATGATCACTTATGCTTTGTGATTGAAACCAAGCTGAAACTTACAAATTCATAATGCAAATTTTTCAAGCTAAAAATTTGATTTTTCTGTAAGTTACCTATTCACTTGAATGGTAATTATATAACAAATAAGTTCACTAGTTGAAATGAAGGGTTATCAAACTGAAACATTATCACTTTCTCTCTTCATAGATGCCACCTGACCTGTTGAGTACTTCCAGCATTTTCTGTTTTTATTTCAAATTTCCTGCTCCTGCAGTATTTTGCTTTAGCGATAAATGGTCAATGATGACAGTGCAATAAATGAAGAATTTGTTTCTACTTACAACTAGTATGGCGGCAACAGCTCCCTCGATGAGTCCAGTCAATACATCACTCCAATGGTGTTTGTAATCAGACACACGTGAAAGACCCACATAAACTGAACATGCAATTAAGGCAAACTGAATTGTTGGACGCAGCAGTCTGGACCAATCACCCACCATTCGTGCCTGTAGGTAAAGCTGATCAAAAATGCAAATTCATGTTAAAGTCATGATGTGTTTTTTTGGGTATTTAACAGTATGAACTTGTTTTTTGACAACAGAAACCATTCTTTTTCGGTAAAGGAAAAATGGTTAATTGTTCACCCAAATGATCTTTCTCGTGTTCCAAAGTGTGTGCTGAAGTTCAGTTTGAAATTCTACATTTCTACTCATCATAAATTTGATTTTTTTCTTAAGCATTACTACTTTTATCATGGTTCTTAAATTACTGTTCTCATCAGTGAAAATAAAAGACCTTCGGGAAAAATCCATTTGTTTTAAAGCCAAACCAAGCAATGCATAGGATTAAAACTTGCAAAATCATTGTGCAACTCAGTTGATTTTTCACTGATGAATTAAATTTCATGATTCATGTGTGAGTCCTAGATTATGCACATATTTAAAAGCAACACAAAGATACTGTTGGGGCATCTTGTGCATACACTTAGTGAAAATGTGAAAAATCTCACCATTATGTAATTTATCTATGGGGTTTCCAGTGATTTTTTTTGTCTTTCTCTCCTTCACCCACCCATGTATTTTTCCCCTTCTCTCTTAGAAGCTCATACTGCAGGGTATTGTTTCTTGGGTACCAGAAACTTTATAACACCTTGTAATTCTTCACGGATAGCAAGCTATTTGGTCATAGAGTCATCACAATCAAAACCAATTCCATCTTCAACCAATGTCCACGCACATGCCTTCATCAACAACAGGTGCTAACCCTAATTTTTTTCACCCAATCTGCATAGGCTTGGCATTAAACCAGGAGTTTTTCTGGTCTTTATGCCTCTGTTACACACTAGACAGGACATCCACCCACTAAGCAATCCAAAGAAACCTTTTTAGTTAATGAGCGTTCATTCAGGGCACATCACAACAAAGCTGTAGTTAGTGTGTAAACTGGAATCTCACTCGCAGTTTGATTATGATTATACTGAAATATTGGAAATGGAAACTCTTTGTACAACGCTTATACACCAAACCATAATGTAAACACAATTTTCTGCAGTTCATGTTCAAAACTGCGCATTACTAAAATGTCTTTGTCATAACTGCAAACCAAACAGGGAAGTTAAGCAATTCATTCTCCACTGATGTAGGGAAATCTGAATGTTTCCTCTTAAATAAACTCTATGATTCAAGAACTCTGGCAGTTCTTAAATGTGGTTTCTCTACAACAGTGATTCACAATATTGGATAGAGGAATTTCCATCTGAATGAACTAAGATGAAATTTCTAACTTTTAAAACTAAGTTTGAATTTCTTTCAAATCACTGCTGTTTTCTGAATATCAGTTAGTTCTCTGAAAAATAATTTTTATTAAGTTTTGTTTTTGCAAAGTTATGCTTGCTTTACATAAAGCACACTTTCAGGAAAAAGCAAAGTTAATCTGTAGCTGAACAATAGGCTACCATCAAAAAAGAATTGGTTCAGGCACAGTCAAGGTATATCCCATCGAAAGGGAAAGATGGGGCAAACTAAGTCCAGAGATGCCTGGATGAAAAAGGAGATTGAAAGTAAGATAAAGAAAAAGTGTGCTTATGACAGGTGTCAGGTAGAGAGTACAATTGAGAACCAAGAGGAATACAGAAGGCTCAGAGGGGAGGTGAAAAAGCACATTAGAGAAGCGAAGAGGAATTATTAGATAAGACTGGCAGCCAACATAAAGAGGAATCCCAAAATCTTCTATAGGCATATAAATAGTAAAAGGGTGGTAAAAGCAGGAGTAGGGCCGATTAGGGATCTAAAAGGGGTCATGGCTGAGGTATTAAATGAATACTTTGCATCTGTCTTTACCAAGGAGGTAGATGCTACCCAGGTCATGGTGACAAACAAGGAAACTGTCATTAGAAGGGTTCAAAATTGATAAGGAGGAGGTATTGGATAGACTGTCAGTACTTAAAGTTGACAAGACACTGGGACCAGACGAGATGCATCCAAGGATATTGAAGGAAGTGAGAGTAGAAATTGCAGGGGCACTGGCCATAATGTTTCATCCTTCCCTAGGCTCGGGGGTGCTTGTGGACTGGAGAATGCAAACATTACACCCTTGTTCAAAAAAGGTTGTAAGGATAAGCCCAGCAATTACAGACCAGTCAGTTTAAGTTCAGTGGTGGACAAGATTCTAGAAACAATTATTCGGGATAGAATTCATAGTCACATGGAAAAATAAGGAAGAGCCAGCATGGATTTCTAAAGGGGAAATCATGTTTAACTAACTTGCTGGAGTTTTTTGAAGAGGTAACAGAAAAGGTTGATGAGGGTAATGCTGTTGATGTGGTGTACATGGACTTTGAAAAGGCATTTGATACAGTGCCACACAACTGACTTGTGAGAAAAGTTATTGCTCTTGGAATAAAAGGGGCAGTAGCAATGTGGATACAAAATTGGCTGAAAAATAAAAAGCAGAGAGTAATGGTCAATGGATGTTTTTCCAGCTGGAGGAAGGTTTGTAATGGAGTACCCCAGGGATCCTTGCTTTTCCTAATACATATTAATGATCTCGATCTTGGTGTGCAGGAGGCAATTTCAAAGTTTACTGATGATACAAAGCTTGGGAGTGTTGTGAACTGCGAGGAGGATGGTGTGGAACTTCAAGAGGACATAGTCAAGCTGGTGGACTGGGCAGATAGGTAGCAGATGAAGTTCCAAGTGGAGAAGTGTGAGGTGATGCATTTTGGTAGGAAGAACATGGACAGACAATATAAAATAAGGGATAGAATTTTGAAGGAGGTGCAGGAGCACAAAGACTTGGGTGTAAATGTGCATAGATCATTGAAGTTGGCAGGACAGGTGGAGAGAGCAATTAATAATGCATATAGTATCCTGGGATTTATTAACAGGGGCATAGAGTACAAGAGCAGGGAGGCTATGCTGAATTTATATAAGACCCTCGTTAGACCTCAGCTGGAGTATTGTGTACAGTTCTGGGCGCCACATTACAGGAAGGATGTGAACACGTTGGAGAGAGTGCAGAAGAAGTTTACAAGAATGGTCCCAGGGATGAGAAGCTTCAGCTATGAGGATAGATTGGAGAAGTTGGGACTGTTTTCCTTGGAGAGGAGAAGGCTGAGAGGAGACTTGATAGAAGTCTTCAAAATCATGAGGGGGGCTGGACAGAGTAGGTAGGGAGAAGCTGTTCCCACTCCTAAGAGGATCAAGAACGAGAGGACACAGATTTAAAGTGATTTGCAAAAGAAGCAAATGTGACTTGAGAAAAAACCTTTTCACACAACAAGTGGTTTGGGTCTGGAATGCACTGCCTGGAAGTGTGGTGGAGGCAGGTTCAATCAAGGCATTCATGATTATTTGAATAGAAACAAGGTGCAGGGGTACAGGAAAAAGGCAGGGCAATGGCACTAGGTCATAATGCTCAGTGGAGAGCCAGTGCAGACACGATAGGCTGAATGGCCTCCTTCCGTGCCGTTACGATTCTTTGATTCTGTGTACCATCCAAAAGATTCAAAGTCTTCTTCAACAGAATCTTACATAACCACGGTCTCTATCACCCAGAAGCACATGGGTAACAGGCATACGGAAGCACAACCACATCCTGACTATTGCCGTTCCTTCAGTGTTGCTGGGCCAAAATCCTGGAACTCCCTCCCTGACAGCATTGTGTACCTACACCACATGGACTGTAGTGATTCAAGAAGGCCATTGCCACTTTTTCAAGGGCAATTAGGGATGGGCATTGCCAGCAATGCCCACATCCCATTTATTGATTTAAAAAATTGCTGTGACCTTTTTGTCCTGAAGCTCAGCAACAAATTATGTTTGAATAACACCAAGTGACATTCCACAGACATGACACAAGATGGCTCCCTAGTAGCCAAGTATTTTAAATAAACTGACTAATCAACGTAACTTTGCTTATCTTTTTTTAAAAATGTTCCTGAATTTACAATGCACAAATTGGAAAAAACTGTAATTTCGGGCATGAGAGCAAAACATAATTGTTTGAATTTAATAAAATTTGGATACAATTTTAAGTGGTTTAGAAAGTGCAATTCAATATGTAACATAGCTAAGTTGGAGGAAAGCATCCTGCCAGCAACAAGTGCTTATTTTTCTGTAAAATTTCTTCAACATAATAAAACATACCACAGTGCTTCACAGAGTGCTAACTAACTCTTTCACCATGTCTTTGATAACCTCTCTTAACCTAATCTTTTTCCCATCACTGTTCAGTATCTGGTTAGTATTATTTTATTATTCATTCATGGGATGTAGGAGTCACTGGTTAGGCCAGCATTTACTGCCCATCTTTCTCAATTTATTGCTCATTGTTCTGAACAGTAATGGGAAAAGGATTATGTTAAGAGAAGTTATCAAAGACATGGTGAAAATGGGGATGGTGTTTGAAGGAAGGAGATTATAGCAAAATGAAGGTACTCCAGAGTATGGGTTGAAGATTTCTGAATGGAGCAATTGGTGGGGGGCACTCAGTGGCAGCAAAAGTGCAGAAGACACATGCTGGCACATAGGGTTGGAAGTGGTTGTAATTGTAGGGAAGGGCGGGGCTATGAAGGAATTAGCAGATGAGGAAAAGGATTCCTTTTGAATTTAATTTGTTGAAGCATGGGTGAGCACGGATGATAGAGCAGCTTGTTTGTGTGCAGGTTAGAATATGGGAAGCACTGTTTTGGGCAAGTTGTAATTTAGGTATAGTGGAACTTGTGAGGCAGGTAAGAGAGCGCTGGAATAATTGTACCTGGTGGTGACAAATATGTCAACAAGAGTTTTAGCAGAAATGGAAGTGAGGCATGGGTAGAGGCAGATGGAGAGTTGTAGATAATTCAATTGAGAAAACTTCTTTAAGAGTTTCAAGATTAAAACTACTTGCACTAGCTTGCTCACAAACTAAATGAAGATTTCACAAACCATTGCACATAATACTAATTAATTGGGGTGGGTTTCAAAACTCAACTACTACATTGCAAAACTATTACTGGCTCTATAATATAGTGGACCTGAAAATTAAACCAAGCAAAGTATTTCCAGTTGCATTAGGAGATCAAATAAGAATTTGAATTGTCCTTCGAAGAATCCAATATGTTAGTGCAATGGAACTGAAACATATACATGAAGAAGAAGATATGATTTCACCTTGTTAGGTGCACTTTATTATTATAAAATTACACGAAAATGTTTAAAATGTATATTTATAAAAGCTAAATTTGTCTCAACAATATCTTAATATGCTTTTTATTCCATCTTCATTTAATACCTCTTCTATTGGATCATGGTAAAAGTTCAGGCAATCCACAAGATTCAGCTTAATGTATACTTGCAGTGGAATACCATAATAATATGAAGCTATTAAAACCACACTTCAACAAGCTTTATAAGTGATTTTGAATTGTCAAGTTGCAGAATAGATTTTTCTTTCCCCACAAGATATTAAGAAAACTAGAACAGGGGCCTGAAGAAATTCAATCTTTTGGAACCTACAGTAATTTTTTTTTATTCATTCATGGGATTTGGGCTTCGCTGGCTGGGCCAGCATTTATTGCCCATCCCTAGTTGCCTTTGAGAAGGTGGTGGTGAGCTGCCTTCTTTAACCTCTGCAGTCCATGTGGTGTAGGTATACCCACAGTGCTTTTAGAGAGGGAGCTCCAGGATTTTGACCCAGCTACAGTGAAGGAACAGCGATATATTTCCAAATCAGGATGGTGAGTGACTTGGAGGGGAACTTCCAGGTGATGGGGTTCCCAACTATCTGGTGCCTTTGTCCTTCTAGGTGATAGTGGTCATGGGTTTGGAAGGTGCAGTCCAAGGAGCCTTGGTGAATTCCTGCAATGGTACACACTGCTGCTACTGTGCATCAGTGGTGGAGGGAGTGAATGTTTGTGGATGTGGTGCCAATCAAGTGGATTGCTTTGTCCTGGACGGTATCCAGCTTCTTGAGTGTTGTGGGAGCCGCACTCATCCAGGCAAGTGGGGAGTATTCCATCACACTCCTGACTTGTGCCTTGTAGATGGTGGACAGGCTTTGGGGAGTCAGGAGGTGAGTTACTCGTCGCACGATTCCTAGCCTGCTGTTGTAGCCACAGTATTCATATGGCTAGTCCAGTTCAATTTCTGGTCAATGGTAACCCCCCCCCGGGCACTGATAGTGGGGGATTCAGCTATGGTAATGCCATTGAACATCAAGGGACGATGGTTGGATTCTCTCTTGTTGGAGATGGTCATTGCCTGGCACTTGTGTGGCGCAAATGTTACTTTCCACTTGTCAGCCCAAGCCTGGATATTGTCCAGGTCTTGCTGCATTTGGACATGGACTGCTTCAGTATCTGAGGAGTCACGAATGGTGCAATCATCAGCGAACATCCCCACTTCTGACCTTATGATGGAAGGAAGGTCATTGATGAAGCAGCTGAAGAGGGTTGGGCCGAGGACACTAGTAATTCACAAATTCAAATTGCATAACCTTGCAGTATATTAGAACAATTAATATTCAATGCTGGAGAAATATTATTTAAATAAACCAAAATGACAGGGTATTTCTGGCAGATTATAGTGGTTCCTTTTTTCCCAACTAGTTACCCATTGGGGTTACTACCCTACCATCGGGAAAGCAGTGGTTTAACTTATTGAGAAGGAGGCTAATTCATTTGGAGACAGAAGAGCATGACTAACTCTCAGGCGACACAGCTGCTTTTCAAATTAGTTAGTTAACCAAGGACTATTATTTTCCCAGGGAGTTTGAAAGCAATTTTAACACCTATACCATTGCTCAGCTGAAATCAGCTTTTTTTTTCATTCATGGGTGGTGGGCATAAGTGGCTAGGCCAGAATTTGTTGCCCATCCATAATTACCCTTGAGAAGGTAATGATGAGCTATTTTCTTGAAGCGCTGAGTCCATGTGGTGTAGGTAGACCCACAGTGCTGTTAGAGGGGAGTTCCAGGATTTTGACACAGAGACAGTGAGTATTCCATGAACCAAGGAATGTATCTTATCTCTACAACTTATCTACCAATTGCCTTAAACAGCTAATATTTTAGGGAGTTGTAGATAGATCCTTGCAAGTGATAAAGCCCTCTATCAGATAGAGAAAGGTTTAAGATTGTGAATGGACTATTAACATTGTCCTTGCAGACAGGCAGATTTAAACTAGTGCAACAGGAGTGGCAAACAGAACAGGCCCAGAAAAGAGAAGCATACAGTGGCAGGGGTAGAAAAGTGATGACATAGGACAGTGACAGAGGTAGAAAAGTGATGACATAGGACAATGACAGAGGTAGAAAAGTGATGACATAGGACAATGACAGAGGTAGAAATGTGATGACATAGGACTGTGACAGAGGTAGAAAAGTGATGACATAGGACAATGACAGAGGTAGAAATGTGATGACATAGGACAGTGACAGAGGTTGATATGTGATGACATAGGACAGTGACAGAGGTAGAAAAGCGATGACATAGGACAGTGACAGAGGTTGATATGTGATGACATAGGACAGTGACAGAGGTTGATATGTGATGACATAGGACAATGACAGAGGTAGAAATGTGATGACATAGGACAGGGTCTAGTATATAGTGATTCAAGTGTAGACACTGATATAGAAGATCAAGATGTTGGAGCATAAGGATTTTTGTACACGGGAAAACACTGACAATAAATAAACACATTAGTCTGAGGCAAAAAGCAAAAAACTGCAGATGCAAGAATTCTGATGAAAGGTTAACTCATCTTTTCCTTCCACAGATGCTGATTGACTTAACGTTTCCAGCATTTCTGTTTTTGTTTTTCATCAATCTAGGGAGTAGGGAAAATATGGAAATCACTGCTAGCAAGAAAGAAAGACTGATAAAATAGTGCCGAGATCTAGCTCAACATTAATATGGATTGGACAAATGTACATGGATACAGATAATTTCCAGAGGAAGAAAAAACATGAGAAACCTTTTATTTGAAAAAGAACTTTCATATAAGACCCAACAGGAATGGGCATATCTGATCTGTGGATCTAAACCCTGTGGAAAGGCGTGAGGAAGGAAATTAGTTATAGACTTCTGCTGTAGTTCACCAGTTCAGGAGGGAGGACTGGACCTGAACTCAATGGTCAAATAAGAGAAGCGTACACAGGAAAAAGTGCAATGGATATGGGCAGCTTCAATTTACCAGTAGGAAACTGGGAAAAAATTATATTAAATGGAGTTTTCAGATGAAGCATTCACAGATAGGCAAATAATATAACAGAAAAGACAACGTCAAGATGGATTAGATGCAAGAGTGCATCGAAGTAACTAGTGAAATTGGTAATGTGTTTGCCGCTGTCTTTAAGGGACCATTCAAAGTGAAAGTAGCCTGTGGATTGGAAGACGAATCATTCAGAACACTACAAATCAATGAGCCTAATGTTGGTTGTGATAACTTATTAGAAGGCATTATGAAGAAGGGGTAACAAAATACAATAGATATGGTGTGGGAGTCAACATGGATTCATGGGAGGAAGGTCTTTCCTAACAAATATGCTAGAGTTCTTTAAAGAAATGGCAGATTTTGTTGGTAAGACAAATTTTCTGAATGTTACATATTTATATTTCAGCAAGGCTTTTGATACCATGCCAAACAAGTAGTAAGTCCACTGGCAGAAAGACATGGAAACAAAGGCAAGATTTAGTTAAAAATAAGCTATACCAGAGAAAGTAATGGCTGGTAGTGAATGAAGCTTAGTCAACATGACAAGGGGTCATCAGATGTGTGTTGCAGGGATCAGAGCTATGGGTATTTCTGTTTTAACATTATAAATTATTAGAGCTGGGGATCAGAAAAAAATATCCTCTGTTTGGAGAGGACACACATTGGTGGGGCTTTGAACTCTCGGGAAGAGATAATGCGACCTTCATTGGTTAGGAAGGTGGGGTGATGAGTGGAAAATAGTATTTAATGTGGAAACATGCCAGGTACTGAGGCTAGGGAAGGGAAATAATAGGTGGGAATATAGGATAATTATCTCTAGACTACATGCTACAACATGAGAGAGATGTGAACATTGATAGATAACTCACTGAAACAAGCATAGTACAGTAATGGATCTTGGGATATGTAGCCACATGAATGGAGCACAAACTCCAGTGGGTACAATGAGTGTACAAGGTACTGGTGAGCACTGTTTCTGTTTACAGTACTGCATTGAGGACATCCAAGCATTGTTAGCAGTGGAGAAAACAGCAACTAAACTTATACCTACTTTAAACCGTTCCAACAACAAGGAGAGCCTTAGATTATTTAGTCTGGAGAAGAAAATGTTCAAAAATGGCTCAAATTCAAGATTCTGAAGGGAATAGGTAAAAGATGACCAAACATGGTACAACCAGGGGAAACAGAGCAAGTTCAATGAAGGGGTTATTTTTTGCAAAGAACTTTCAGCACAGAAATGCACTATTTGACCGAATGCTCTGGACTTGTGTTTATTTTTCATACATAATTTTGGATACCCCCATATATGGAAGCATCTACTTTCATTTTACCTGAGCAAATCCCTTCATTAAATTAAAAAGCCTCAATCAGGCCATCCCAGCCCCAGGGTCTTCAGTCTTTCCTGGCAATTATAACCTCTCAGTTCTGGTTTCACCTTAGTAAATCCTTTTTACAACATCTCCAGTATCTCTGTACCTTTTTGTCATATGGTGGCCAGAACTATACGAAGTACTGCAAGTGTGGTCTACACAAGTTTAACACAACTTCCCTGCTTTTTGATTCAGGTTTGATATAGATTTAAGGTGAGAGGAGAAAACTATAGAGGAGATGTGCGGGGCAAGTTTTTTTATGCAGAGGGTAGTGAGTGTCTGGAATTCGCTGCCAGAGGAGGTGGTGGAAGCAGGTACGATAGTGGTATTTAAGAGGCAGCTTGACAAATACATGAATAGGATGGGAATAGAGGGATACGGACCCTGGAAGTGCAAAATGTCTTAGTTGACGGGCAATATGATCGGCGCAGGCTTGGAGGGCCGAAGGGCCTGTTCCTATGCTGTACTTTCTTTGTTCTTTGTTCAACTACATTATACTGAAGGTTGTGAGTGGCTTGGAGGGGAACTTGCAGGTGTTGGTGTTCCCATGCATCTGCTGCCCTTGTTCCTCTAGGTGGTAGAGTTGCGGGTTTGGAAGGTGCTGTCGAAGGAGCCTCAGTGAGTTGCTGCAATGCATCTTGTAGCTGGTATACATGCTGCCACTGTGTGTCAGTGGTGGATGGGGTACCAGTTAAATGGGCTGCTTTGTCCTGCACGGTGTCAAGCTTCTTGAGTGTTGTTGGAGCTGCATTCATCAAGACAATTTGAGAGTATTCCATCACACTCTTGACTTCTGCCTTGTAGATGGTGGACAGACTTTGGGAAGTCAGAAGTGAGTTACTCACTGCAGAATTCCCAGCCTCTGACCTGCTCTTGTAGCCACAGTATTTATGTGGCTGGTCCAGTTCAGTTTCTGGTAACCCCCAGTATGTTGATAGTGGGGGATTCAGTGATGATAGTGCCATTGAATATCAAGAAAAGATGGTTAGATTCTCTCTTGTTGGAGATGGTCATAGCCTGACACTTGTATGGCATGAATGTTACTTCCCACTTAACAGCCCAAGCCTGAATATTGTCCAGGGGCTGAATTTTACGCCAGTGGGGTTTTACGGTCCCGCCGTAGTCAATGGAGTTTAGAATGCCTCACCTCATTTTATGGCCCCGTCCCCACCCCAAGAGGGCAGTAAAATTCCAGCCCAGGTCTTGCTGCATATGGACATGGACAGTTTCAGTGTCTGAGGAGTCGCGAATGGTGCTGAACATTGTGCAATCATCAGCGAGCATCCCCACTTCTGTCCTTACGTTGGAGGAAAGGTAATTGATGAAGCAGCTGAAGATAGTAGATACTGAGTGTCAGTAGGCAGGTTATTGCTGAGTAAGTGCCGCTTAATATCACTGTTGATGACCCCTTCCATCACTTTGCTGATGATTGAGAGTAGACTGATGGGGCGGTAATTGGCTGGATAGGATTTGTTCTGCTTTTGGTGGACAATGTAAAAAATGTAAAAAAACTTTGGAAGAAGAATATTCAATAGATTTGGGTGTGGACTCAAAGGTATTTGTATCTGATGCTGAGTTTCCCTTCACCTGGTTTCAAATGTTTGAGTTTCATAATTACTGCTGCCAATTCCACTAATAAACTGATGTCTCGTTGTTGATTTATTTGTAGGTGTTGGGCTGGAGAAGCATAATTACAGCAAGTATAGACACGTCTCCGAGTCATAACAGGCTGCAATGGTTAATGATGACATCAAATGATACATCATTTGGTGATTTGTTCATATTTTTGCCATCTGCTCCCCATGTGATTCATTAATACATAATTAAATCTTAACCAACAACATTCTGATTCTCTGTCAGCTTATCTAGGCAACAAACGTGTATTTTTAAAAGCATCAACAGATATTTATAAGTAACAGTTGTTATGATTGGGGTGGGGTTGGATTCTATATGATGAGCTAAGATGCTAATTATCATCATCTGCATTTATCTTGAGTTCATTTCAACCTTTGCATTTGCAGGATGCTGTAAGTGATATAACAAACATATCTTTTTACAAACTATCTTTTTACAAACTATCTAAGATGCTATTTAAAGATTGCCCTTTGGTACAGTTCAAGTTTCCTGAATGTAGGATAGCTATAAAGTGTATTGATGTGATTTAAACAGGGTAGAACTTCCACAATAAGATTGATGACAGTAATTAATGGTGAAGTAAAATATTTTAGAACTTTAGCAACTAAGCTGAGGCATTCTGGTTTCAATTATCAGTTTTGTTCCCTCTTTTTGAGAGATACAAGCCTTTCTGGAAGGCCTAGAAATTATGTAATGCCTGAATCAGGAGGCTACCTCAGACAGGCAATCAAGAGGAGGTGAGCAGTGGTCAGAAGTGCTCATTGCAGCTCCACAAAAAAGCAAGTAAACAAAATCTTACCATTCGGGTAGCAGTCTCCAACATATCCTTTCACGAACTGCTTAAGACCCTCTCCTTAAAAACTAATCCTTGATTTTTTTTGTCCTTGCAAACTACTATCTCCAACCTACTTTTTCTTTTCAAAATCCTTAAGTGTCTTATCATTTCCCGAAACGATTCCATTTTCCCAGAATTTCATGTTTGAATCCATCCAACCAGGTTTCTGCCCCACTATGGTATGCTCTTATCAAAGTCACAAATGGCATCCTATGTGACTGTGACAAAGATAAACTTTCCCTCTACATCCTTCTCAACTTGTCTGCAGCCTTTGACATGGTTTACCACACTATCCTTCTCCAATGCCTCTCCACTATCATTCAGCTGGGTGGGGCTGCTCTCACATGGTACCATTCTTATCTATCTAATCATAGCCAGAGAGTCAATTGCAATGGCTTCTCTTCTTGTTCCTGCACTGTTACCTCTGTTGTCCTCTGAGAATCAATCCTTGGCCCCTCCTATTTCCCATTTACATGCTGTCCTTTGGCAACTTCATCCAAAGGCACAGTATTAGTTTTCACATGTAGGCAATGACACCCAGCTTTACCTCACCACCACTTCTCTCGACTCCTCCACTGTTGCAAAACTATCAGACTGCTTATCCGACATCCAGTCCTTGATGAGCAGAAATTTCCTCCAATTAAATACTGGGAAGACTGAAGTCATTGTTTTTGATCCCCACTCCAAACCCCATTCCCTAACTACTGACCCCATCTGTCTGCCTGGCAAAAGTCTGGGATTAAAACAGTCTGTTTGCAACCTTGATGGCACATCTGATCCTGAGATGAGCTGCTGACCTCATATACGTACCACCTCTAAGACTGCCTTTTTCCACCTCCATAACATCGCTTGTCTTTACCCCATCTCAGCTCATTTGCTGCTAAAACCCTCACCCATGCCCTCGATACCTCTAGGTTTGACTACTCACACACAAGCCTGGCTGGTCTTCCACATTCTATTCTCCATAAACTTGAGGTCATCCAAAATGCTGTTGCTCTTGTCTTAACTCGCAGCAAGACCTGTTCCCCTATCACCTCTGTGCTGACCGACCTACATTGGCTCCTGGTCAAGCAACATTTTGATTTCAAAACTCTCATCCTTATTTTCAAATCCCTCCATGGCCTTGCCCCTCCCTATCCCTGTAATTGCCTCCAGCCTCACGGCCCTTTGAGGTATCTACACTCCTCTAATCGTGGCCTCTTGTGCATTCCTAATCATAATTGCTCCACAATTGGTGGCCATGCCTTCCGTTGCCTAGGCCCTAAGCTATGGAATTTCCTCCCTACACCTCTCGGCCTCTCTACTCACTTTCCTTCTTTGAGACAGTTCTTAAAACTAATCGGTTTGACCAAGCTTTTGGTTATCTGACCTAATTTCTTATCTCTTTTTATGGGCTTGTTTTATAAAGCTCCTGTGAAATGCCTTGTAACGTTTCATTATGGTTAAAGGTGCTATATAAATATAAGCTGTTGTTGTTGCTGGTTTGACTGTTAAGGGTCTTAATAAGTCGACCACGGCACACACAGCATGTTATGTTCAGTAGCAATCCACTCACCAAGGCTCCTTAAGCAGCACCTTCCAAACCCATGACCACTATCATCTAGAAGGATAAGGGCAGCAGATACATGGGAATACCACCACTCAGAAGTTCCCCTCCAAGTCACTCACCATCCTGACTTCGAAATATATCATTGTTCCTTCACTGTCGCTGGATCAAAATCCTGGAACTCCCTCCCTAACAGCACTGTGAGTGTACCTACAGCACATGGACTGCAGCAGTTCAAGAAGGCAGCTCACCACATCTTCTCAAGGGCAATTAGATATGGGCAATAAATGCTGGCCTAGCTAACAATGCCCACATCCTGTAAATGAATTTTTAAAATTTCAAAAAGTGGCCTGAAACAACCATTGACACCCGATTTTCACAAAGGTTTCCTTTGGTTCCAATTATAGAAAGTTGGAACCTTTGGTTCAATTATAGAAAAACAGCGCAGTAGACAATGAGGGGAAATCGCCCATCTTGTTTAGTGATAAATCCCAAGTGTTAAAAAAGCTTAGGAAATCTGTCACTTTTTAGGGGCATAGATTTTGGTTTTAACTGGGAGGTGAGTTTTATATGGAATGGGATACTGTTGAGCGATAGGGAAAGCTGGATGAACAGGTTTTTCAAATGCCCTGCCAACTTTAATCGAAAGGTTCCTTTAAGTGGGGTTTCAGACAACACAGGAAGCTTGATTGAGGCTGGAGGCCTTTCATGGTCAAAGCCTAAGATGGCTGACAGATGAGAGAGGTCATGGGGGATGGAGTGGAGGGCAGAATCCAGTGGGAGGATGGGGGTACATAGGAGTTCCAATCGTAGAAGAAGGAGATGGTGTTCCGGGCGTGGGACGCAGTTTATTAGATAGCTTGTTGGGCCTGGAAGAAACACTTGTGCTTCTTCTGGCCTACAAGCAGTGCAGCAAGAGGTACTTATTTAATGGGTTCAGCCCTTCTCGCTACCTTTAAGCTGCCGAGTTTGCTGAGGCCTGGGAAACTCGGCTGCCTACGGTCAATAATAAAATGACTGGTAAAATGCAGGCACACAGCCTCGTGATATTTAAAATGACCATGCATCCACTGCCTGAGTGTGGATTGGTTGACTGACACTTGCTCCCCTCAACCCCAACCCCCGCATTAAAATCAGAAGTTTGGTTTCTGTTCCAGATTCTTTGCATTGTAGCTTCTGACATGCCCTGATCCCACCTGTTTTGGGGAGCTGTGATTCAGGCATAGAGGTTTTGTATTTTCTAAAGAGGGTCAGACTCCATGAGACAGAGTTTGTTTAAAATTTAGTAAAGTATTTTTAAATTGCCGACGAGTTAAATTTAAGGCCTATTGTGCTTGTGTCCCTTTCTTGATTTATACTGGAGCAGGGGATAAAAATGTTTGATTTTTGTTGATGCTCTAAAATTTGAGGCTTTTTTGTTTGTGTTCATTCTCAGGCCCATTCTTCCCCACAAGCAACACCATTGCCTGCTGAACATCTGGTTCCAAGAGTTGGTTCTGGTAATTAGCTTATACTTACACTGAGATTTAACAGCATGACTATGGCTTGAACAAATCTGATTATACTCATCTCTCTGAATGCTCTTAAGATTTTTTTTGCTGACGATGAAACTATAACGTCTGGAGGAGTTGATTTCCATCTAGCCAGCATTCAACAATGTTGATTAGTCACATCTGTGTCTTCCAAACACTTGTAGAGTCAAAGTTTAGTCAAATGGCATTTGCTATTGTATACTAAGTTTGTGTCGGAGTATATAACAAAACATCCATTGGAAAATGTGCTGTGCCTTTACATTCCTTCTGAGATTCTACTAACAACAGGGGGAAATGAATATCAATGGAGCTGAAATCACACCCTTGTTTAGCCTTTGTATGTGACTGTATGACACTTGCTCCACTCACCAAGGCTCCTTTGACAGCGCCTTCCAAACCCACAATCACTACCATCTAGAAGGACCAGGGCAGCAGATAGATGGGAACACCACCACCTGGAAGTTCCCCTCCAAGTCACTCACCATCCTGACTTGGAAATAAATCGCCATTCCTTTACTGTTGCTGGATCAAAATCCTGGAACTCCCTTCCTAACAGCACTGTGGGTGTACCTACACCATGTGGACTGCAGAGGTTCAAGAAGGCAGCTCACCACCACCTTCTCAAGGGCAACAAGGGATGGACAATAAATGCTGGCCTGGGCAACGAAGCCCAAATCCCGTGAATTAATTTTAAAAAGTTATACTGCTAAAATTAAACAGGAAGTGTGTGAAGATGCAAAATGGCTAATATTATTTATAAATGGCAATTTCTCCTAGGCCAGTTAAGTGTCTGTTCAAAAGCAGCTCATCCGATAGTTCAGATAGTAAACAAGCCACCTGGTGTGAAGCCGAGACATATAGAGCAGGGAGCTGCTCTGACTGTGTTATTACCTAATCTCAGCTATTCTTCAATCTGTCTCAGTTACACTGGAGTAGGTTAAGTAAAATAAAATCACAGGATTCCTATTGTGTGGGTGTCAGATGAGGACAGGATTGGGAATTGCTTTGATGTCCTCCACAATTAACGAATCTAGTCCCAAGTGAAGAATTACCACTCAGACAAGACACCGAAAGCAGGGGTAAAGAATGCAAAAATTACAGGAGAGGTCAAATTATATTAGATAACAAACGCTTTTTCTGTGTTTAGTCAACATTAGTCTCTGTAAATTTGATAAACCACGATTTCTCTCACACTCCAAATTAAAACCAGAAAATTACTAGATTTGCTGCTATCTGGGTCACTGGCGAAATGCTGCATTGTACAGCTGTAGAGTCACCACAAAGAGTTGTGATCCATTTCATTGACATGTTCACAGATTCCTTGTACTATTTTTACACCACCACTGCAGAACTAAAATTGTTTAGTGATTGAGTCAATCATGGTTTGTTAATATTGTCCATTTAAGCCATAAAAACTAAATGAATAAAACATATTTAGAGGTAATGCAGTGAAATGGTTAACTAAAATGATGAAATAAATAAAACCATTACAAATCCATTTTAAAACAATGCTAGATGTTCACTTGGAATAAGAACAAGATTGGGCTACCCCAAGGCTGCATCTCCATGCATGGTTCAAAATTTGCTAACCAGCACTGTCATGGCTTACATATTAAGAATTGGGCACTTGGGCAAATTGCAGGAGAGCTGCTGTTAACTATAGAACTAAACCCTAGCACGAGTCACTGCCTTCAAGAACCCAGGGGAGAAAACTGGAAAATAAATGGTCAAGCTATATGATGATTAAAATTGAAATAAACTTAACCACAGTGGTAATACTAGTTTGCCAGTTTAGAACCAAGTACCTATACTCTTACAATCACAATCTCACACACTTGAGGATGTTGTTTGCAATTGGTATGTCAGGAAATTCTTAACTCCACTACCTATGCATTAAATGCAGCAGCCCTTCGTTTCCAAATTGCTAAGCAAATGGTCCATTGTTAAACATTCTTTATGAGTAACGCTGATGTTAATTTGCTGTCACCTGGTGATTAGTCAACACTAATGGGTTGTACTGAACTTCAAAAGAAAAAACATGAACTGAGTGGGGATTTCCAGCTGACTCACTGCAAGGACCAGTGCAGATTCTCCACTTTACTTATTCTCATATGCAGCTTTCAATAACTACACGCTATGATGAGAATTAAACAATATAGGACAGTCACAAAGGAAACTAGAGTCCGTATGACTCTACTCCAAGCATAGAGCACCATTCAAAAAGACATTTAAATCCTAGTCCACGTGAACTAGGTCACTTGATAAAGCATTAGGAATAAGCTACTTTGGGTGAGCGAGGATATGTCCTGTACTTTAAAAGTACAAAATCTCCCCTCAGCTGCTCGCTATTTCATTAAAGCAACAAAGGAAGTGTGATGCAGCCATAGCTAAATGGGGAAGCTTTGGTTTAGATTGTCACTAAGGGAGTGAGTTGATGGGATAGGAATAATATCTTCATCAACAGTGGTTGAGGTATGGAATGCTTTATCAAATTGAATGCTTGATAAACATACCCGTTGCACCTTTTATTAGAAATATTTAAAGAAGAGTGTTGTTACAATTCAATAGAGTTGATTTTTGGATTGGTCTAGCAAAGGGCTGGATCAGACATTATGGGCCAAATAGTTTCTTCTTGTGCAGTAAACTTCTTTGGTTTTCAACTGAGTGTTATTTTTAGCACTTCCTTTACAGCTTAACCTTTGAGTGTTCACAAAACCCAAGTTCTACCCAGTTAATTCCCTCAATTGACATCCTCTTTTGATAGGAGTGAGCTTGCACGGTGTCCTTCCAGTGCCGGCAATGCTGCCTCTATTCAGGTTGTACAATGCCACTTCCTCCCTGTTCCTTTCCTTATTTAGTGGGACCTGTTTTCCATTGAGAGCAACTACCTTGAAAACTTGATATTTTAAAAAAATATTCCAGGAAATTGAAGCCATCCAAAAAAAATGCATTGAAGAGAAAGCAACGTACCAAATCAGAAAGACCAAAAATTGCACCTTTACTGTTACTTTCAGAGAACATACAACTTTTAAGAACATAAGTTGTGAAAACCAAAATGTTATTTTGGAATTCTGTGTTTTACAGCTGAGCATAAGACATAGTGGTTAGAAAATGTGGGGGAAGAGAAGTCAGGATAGACACTGAATGGTTGTTTCCCTTGGCTGGATAATCTTTCCAGAACATAGGGGCTACAGTTTCAGGATAAGGGGTCGATCATTTAGGACTAAAATAAAGAGAAATTTCTTCACTCAGAAGGTTGTGAAACTTTGCAAACCTCCATCTCTGAGGATTGTGGATGTTCTATCATATATATATTCAAAGCTGAGATAGATAGATTTTTGGTCTCTTAGGAAATCAAGGGATATAGGGAGAGAACGGGAAAGTGGAGTTGAGAAGATCAGCCCTGAATGAATGGTGGTGCAAGCTCGAGGAGCTGTAGGCGCTACTTCTACTCTATTATCTTATTAAGCTGCATCTTAATTAGAATTTTTTGTACCCTTTAATAACTTCTATGTATTCCAGTATGACAGTCTTCTGAGCCTCCAGTATTAGAAACTCTCCTCTAATATTATTAAATACCAAAGTTACTATATATTATAATAGCATTATTGTTTATTTCATTCTGAATTCCACTGTCCTTTCCCTCTGCTTATTTTACCAGTGATCTCAGCCAATCATTATCTGCTATCTCCCATTTCTTGCACTCTACACTCATCAAGTTCACATGCACTCAGTGCTCAAGCTATCCAGCCTTCTTAAAATCAAATGGCTGATTATGATTCCTCCAATTCATCAGACAACAACTTAAACTTATACAGTCCCTTTTACGTAATGAAAGTTGCAAAACACAAGAGCCTGCAGGGCACTGAGCAGAAGTTAGGGAAGGTGTTTGAAGAAACAGTCAAAAGAATTTGATTTCAGAGAGCTTTTGAAAGTGGTGAACTGAATAAATAGGGCCATAGAGAGGGCTTTAAACTAAATAGAGGAGGGGGGGAGAGTTCTGAAAAGGGGATACGTAGGCTTACAAAGCAAAAGGGTATGGCAGCATTGCAGGGCAGCTATTTAGGTATTGATATGCAGAGTGTGACAGGAAGGGACAGAGTGTACAAACATAAACAAACAGCAGCAAATAGGGTCAAAGGGGGAAAAATGGTAAAAAGGCAAAATGAATGGCTCTTCACTTAAATGCACATAGTATTCAGAACAAAAGAAATGAATTAACGGCACAAATAGAGGTTAATGGGTATGACCTTTTAGCCATTACTGAGGCATTGTTACAAGGTCAAAGCTGGGAACTAAATATTCAGGGGTATGTGACTTTTTGAAAGGACAGGCAGGAAGGAAAGGGAGTTGGGGTAGCTTTGTTAATATGAGATGGAATAAGCACAATAGCAAGAAATGATATTGGGTCGGGAGATGTAGAATCCATATGGGTTGAGGTAAGAAATAACAAGGGGAAGAAGACACTGGTGGGAGTAATCTATAGGCCTCCTAATAGTAGCTATACTGTTCGACAGAGTATAAATCAGGCGACAATGAGGGCATGTAAAAAAGGGAGTACATTATTCATGGGTGACTTTAATCATCATGTAGATTTGGAAAATTAAATTGGCAGAGGTAACCACGAGCAAGAATTCATAGAGTGTATTCAGGACAGTTTCTTTGAATAATATGTTGTGGATCCAACCAGGGATCAGGCTATTTTGGATCTGGTATTTTGACAGCATCTGCGGAGAGGGATACAGTTGACGTTTTGAGTTCGTATGACCCACTCTGATGAAGGGTAATACGGACTCGAAACATCAACTGTACTCCTCTCCGGAGATGCTGTCAGACCTGCTGAGTTTTTCCAGGTATTTTTGTTTTTGTTCTAGTTTGGACAGTGTTCCTCAATTTATTCCTTTGAAGTTATCATCCTACAAGGTGTGCGGCCACCATCCTACATGTTACTCCTCCTATGACTCCAGTGTGCTGCAATGAACGCTCATTGAAGTCTCCTGTTCTAAGTTATTCTTTCCAAGGACCTTAAAACTGTAGAATTCTTTCCCTATCTTGCTCTCCTCCAACCATTTTCAAAATTTCAAAACCTAAACTTAGTATTGGCTAATCACTATTTCCTGATTTTTATTGTCTTATTTATCATTATTTGTATTCTGAGTGGTGTTCTGCATTATGGGCAGTATGCTTTTACCTTGCTAAAATAGACAAACTTAAAACCATGACACCATAATAATTAGTAATCATAAAAATAAATTAAGAAGCATGATGAGTAATATCAGTGTTAATTTTATCACAAAACGACTTTCAATCATTACAAACAATTGGTCCAAAGCAGTTGCTTTCTGTTCAGTCGAATAATCCTTAGATTGGAAATCCAGAAGATTGAAAAACTGCCAGTATAACATCCTTATTCAAAAAGGGAAGGAGACAAAAAAAGAGCTAACTATAGGCCAGTTAGCTTAATATCCGTCATTGAGAAAATGTTAGAGTCTATTATAAGGATGTAATAGCAGAGCATTCAGAAATACATAATATAATCAAGCAGCGTCAGCGTGACTTCATGAAGGGGGAATCATGCCTAACAAATTTATTAGAATTCTTTGAGGAGGTAACAAGCAGAATAGATAAAGGGAAACCAGTAGATGTAATATATTTGATTTCCAAAAGTGTTCGATATGTGACCTCACATAAGGCTGCTTAATAAGATAAGAGCCCATGCTGTTGAGGGTAGTATATTAGCATGGATAGAGGATTGGCTAACTAATAAAAGACAGAGAGCTAGGATAAGAGGGGTATTTTCAGGATGGCAAGCTGTAACTAGTGGAGTGCCACAGGAATCAGTGCTGGGGCCACAATTATTTACAATATATGTTAATGACTTAGATGAGGGAAATGAATGTACTATCACCAAGTTTGTGGATGACATAAAAATAGGTAGGGAGGCAAGTGGTGAGGATGACACAAAGAGTCTACAGAGGGATATAGACAGGTTAAGTGAGTGGGTAAAACTTGGCAGATGAAATATAATGTGGGAAAATGTGAGGTTATGCACTTCGGCAGGAAGAATAGAGGAGCTGAATATTATTTAATTGGAGAAAGACTACAGAAAGCTGCAGCACAGAGGGATTTGGGAGTCCTCATGCATGAATCCCAAAAAGCTAACATACAAGTTCAACGGGTATTAGGGAAGGCAAATGGAATGTTGGCCTTTATTTCAAAGGGATGGAGTATAAAAATAGGGAAGGCTTGCTAAAACTATACAAGGCACTAATTAGACCACACCTAGAATACTGTGAACAGTTTTGGTCCCCTTATCTAAGAAAAGATATATTGGCATTGGAGGCAGTCCAGAGAAGGTTCACCAGTTAGATCCTGGATATGGAGGGATTTTCTTCTGAGAAGAGGTTGAGTAGGTTGGGCCTGTACTCATTGGAGTTTAGAAGAATGAGAGGCGACCTTATTGAAACATATAAGATTCTTAGGGGTTAAGCAGGATGCTACGGTTGTGACACCTAAGTGAGTCAGAAGAGGTGTGGAATTGACGCCTCTAATGCAAACTGTCTTACTGACATTGATCAGGAGATGTTTTTAACGCATTAAAACTCAAAAGGCAGCCAGGCACCATAGTGACAGTCATGCAGTCAAACAGCATAAAGAGTAGTAACGTTGACATTGTTATTTCATGTCTCATACTGTCTACTAAAACTATAAATTGCCTACAATGCTAAATCTGGCCCCAAGAATTTCAGCTTTCTCTTTGCATTGAGATTTCCTCTTGCCCTCAAAAACTCTTAACTTTTTTTAAAGCTCAAAGATGCCAACATTGTTCCCATGTTTTGAAAGTCCTATCGCCTCTCATACACCTTAACAGGATACAAGAAAAATACCTACCTTACAGGCAAACCCTCTCTCACTTTTTACCTCTGAGCCACAATTTCTCTCTCTCACAAATGTTCCCAACTGCTTATTTTACCAATACTAGTTTGGACAGTAAGATAAAAGCAAAATACTATGGATGCTGGAAATCTAGAACAAACAATTGGTCCAAAGCAGTTGCTTTCTGTTCAGTCGAATAATGCTTCCTAAACTTTTTCCAGTGTGATCCCATTTTAACACCTCAGACTTGTGTGACCCTAAAGTGAAAATTTGGGAGTACAACAGTTGTTGAATAGGGTTTCAGACAGGTGCTTGTGCGGTCATTACTGTTCGGAGCACTTGAAGCAGCTAAATACCCATGATAACCTCAACTAAAATTTCACACAACTCTCTATAATTCTTTGCTGCATAAAATCTTGAAATCCCATTTCTGCATGTATGGACATTTGATACACATAACTGCAAATTACATGCAGAATCAGATTATATAATAGTCACAACAAAAGGGTTTTAGTCATACACAAAAGCAAATATCTGTGTGACATAGAGTCATAAAGGATTTTTGTTCCCTACAAAAATATTATGGCTCATAAAACTTTTAGTAAGCATGAATATATAGTTATTAAAACTGAGTATTTATACCTCTAATTTAGACTGATTTGCACAAGCTGAATTGGCTGTTGCAATGACAGAAGAGGTAGCAAGCTTGTTATATCTATCTTTATACTCAGGATGAGGGTTTGTGTTGGTTTGGCATTGTCTAATGAATTGGGGAAGTTGATGAAAAGGCAGGATTCCTAAAAAAAAGAACAGCTACCTTTTCACAGGCTGTTTTTGCAGCAGCAATCAGGCCTCAGACAGCAATCCATTAGGCCACACCCAGCAATAGAATAAAACCACAAGAATTTAAAGGGGTCTTGCAGCTGTCAGAAATCAGTCCCAGCTCCACAGCAGCCATTGCTGCTTCAAAGCTCGTGACCCCAAAATCTTATCTGAGAAGCTCTGCAGTAGCATAAGGAGTGATAACAATTTTGTTGCAGAGACCAGTGTATTACTTGCTTTCTTTCTGTTTCAATAACTGCACTGTTAAACTGTTACTAGCAATTTGTGTTTTGATATAATGATGCAATATTATCAAGATGCCACTAAACATCTCATTGACATAGGGCAGAAAAAGAAAGATTTGGAAATAACTGTAAATGTTGCAAGTCTGACCAAAGCTCCAAAATTGAGCTTGAGAAATGCAAGGAAGAACATGGTCCCAATCTGAGGCCACCAACCTTGTGGTGAATTAAAACATTTTAAATTCCCCTGTTGCTAAAGGTTGACCACTTTTTCCTGCACAGTATGTGGATCTTGGAAGAGGTTTCCTTGTGTCTACAGTGTCCCGGATACCTTTAAAAATGTCAAAAGATTATGAAAATATGTCCAATTGAGCAGACAACCAGCTAAATTAATCAGACAGTATCTATTTAATATGACAGATTCCAATCACAATTAATAGTTCTTGTCTCCTCCCTTTCTCCACTTTTCAGTTTTATCACAGTTGCAAACAAAACCCTCCCCCACACTTATATTCAGCTGCATGGAGCCATCTGCAAATTAAATATCATCTCAACTCTCGCAAATTTGAAGGCACTGCTCATGAGGCAAACAGCTAGATAATGTGCTGCAAATATGTGTCCATGCCAATAAAAATGCAAAAATACTTACTGCGAGGAACATCATGCAGTACATGGAAAAGGATGAATGGCCAGAGAAAAAGGACAACCTAGGGGGATGAACAATGCAATGTTATTACGATCCTCACCAAAATGCCACTTCCAGGAACAAAAATGGATCTTTCTGATACGTAAAATCAGCCAATGTTGTGACAAGCATCTTTCAATATTTGAAAATATACATAATGAAAATTGTAAAAATACTTTAGGTTAACTTTAGAAAACTTTAGAAAACTTTAAAGTTGACAGGTATTATACTTGTGTTTTTTCAAGAAATAATTATATTGACTATCACAAGAGTCAATGGAATTTCTTTAATGCCAATTTTGTTTTCAGTGAGTGGGCTATATTTCAATGTTATCACACTGTCCCAAGTTAACCAATTTAAAAGCTTCTGTTCAGTTAATCCAACACAATCAATCATTATCAAACACCATTTTTCCAGAGTAAGTTTCATATGGTTTCTGTAAACATTAACTACATTCAAAGCACCTTGAATATATTACAATAACTGACACATCAGGCAGAATTCTCAAGCAATAATCTCTGCTGAAACGGTGGACTTGAGTGGATCAGGAACCAGAAGGAATCCGCAACAGCCTTTGCTGGGGCTCTTTAACTGTCATGGCACTACATTCCACTTCCGGTTTCCCCAACCAATTTGACAGGGTGGGTGGGATGACGCACCAAATTGGTCAAAGAGATGATTTTAATCTAGGGGAGACTGGCTGGGCTCAACAAGACATAAATCCCTGAGGCTGCAGCAACCACAGGAATGGAGAGGGGACCTGGGAAGGTTCCTATGTCTCTCACTCTCTGGAGATCCTGCTAAGGGATGAGTGACTGCATTGAGGTGATCTTTCCCAAGAATGGGAGGAAGAAGCCAACTCCTCAAACTAAGCAAGCGTGCAGGGAAGAGGGCAAAGAAGTGGCCAAGGAAGTCAGCAGCAGGAGTGTGGTCCCTCCAACCTGCACCAAGAGGACTCAGGACCTGGGGAGGGTGGAAAAGTTGAGTCCCATAACACTTGCTGGTACCATGCCCCACGTTCTTGACTTTCCCAGCATTCTCCTGCACTGCACACATTGCAGCTGAACTCATTCTTTTCTCTCCAGTCACCTCCTCACACCCCACTGGACAGTCAACACTCCTACTCACATCTTTGTGTCATCTCACACTCATACCTCACAGTCATCCACTGCAAATGTTGCCCTTCTATCCACACAAGCCATTTCTAACAGTCATATTTCTCTGTTTTCTCTCATTGCATGAGAAGAGAACACACAACTTTGGGGAGAGGCAAAGACCTGGGGGGAGGTGGGACTTGGCCCTCCAGTGATAGCCACCTTGCCGGCCACTAGCAATGTCTGCTTACCTGGTCCACGAGGAAGCAGCTCTTGTTCAAGAAGGCTGCAGGTGTCAGAAATGACCAGGCGTGAAAGCCTGAGCCTCATGAGGCACAAATGCTCACACAAGAGCTGATCCTCTGCTAGGAGACCCCCTTTTTGTAGGTCTCACCTCTTTGGAGATGGATCCCTGTATCCATCCCCTATGCTTGTGTTTGAGGAGAGGACAGCTGCTGTTGGTGTTGCTCCTGCTGTTGTCATAGGCATTATTGGTATTGATCATAGAGTCACAGAGTTTTACAGCACGGAAAGAGGCCCTTCAGCCCATCGTATCCGCACCGGTCATCAAGCCACTATCTACTCTAATCCCATTTTCCAACACTTGGCCTGTAGCCCTGTATGCTAAGGCGTCTCATGTGTTCATCTGAATACTTCTTAAATATTGTGAGGGTTCCCACCTCTACCACCCTTACCAGATACCCCCCACCCTCTAGGTGAAAACATTTTTCCTCAAATCCCCTCCAAATCTACTGCCCCTTACCTTAAATCAATGCCCCCTGGTTACTGACCCCTCTACTAAGGGGAAAAGTTTCTTCCTATCTACCCTAACTATGCCCCTCATAATTTTGCACACCTCAATCAGGTCCCCCCCTCAGCCTTCTTTGCACTAAGGAAAACAACCCAGCCTATCTAGTCTATCTTCATAGCTGAAACTTTCTAGCCCAGGCAGCGTCCTGGTGAATCTCCTCTGCACCCTCTCTAGTGCAATCAAATCCTTCCTATATTGTGGCGACCAGAACTGCACACAGAAGTCCAGATATGGACTAACTAAAGCTTTCTATAGCTCCATCATAACCTTCCTGCTCTTGTATTCAATGCCTTGACTAATAAAGGCAAGTACTCCATATGCCTGCTTAACCACCTTATCTACCCATCCTGCTGCCTTCAAGGATCTCTGGACATGCACACCAAGGTCTCTCTGATCCTCTGTACTTCCTAGGGTCCTACCATTCATCGTGTACTCCCTTGCCTTGTTAATCCTCCCAAAATGCATCACTTCACACTTTTCAGGATTAAATTCCATTTGCCACTGTTTTGCCCATCTGACCAGCCCATCTATATCATCCTGTAGTCTAAGGCTTTCCTCCTCGTTATTTACCACACCACCAATTTTCCTGTCATCTGCGAACTTACTGATCATACCTCCTACATTCATGTCTAAATCATTAATGTACACTACAAACAGCAAGGGTCCCAGCACTGAACCCTACGGTATGCCACTGGACGCAGGCTTCCAGTCACATAAACAACTTTCGACCATCAGCCTCTGCCTCCTGCTACTAAGCCAATTTTGGATCCAATTTGCCAAATTGCCCTGGATCCTATGGAATTACCTTCTTGACCAGTCTCCCATGCGAGACCTTGTCAAAATCCTTACTGAAGTCCATGTAGACTACATCAACTGTATTACCCTCACCTACACACCTAGTCACCTCCTTGAAAAATTCAATCAAATGTGTTAGACATGATCTCCCCCTGACAAAGCTATGCTGACTATCTTTGATTAACCCTTGCCTCTCCAAGTGGAGATTAATTCTGTCCCTCAGAATTTTTTCCAAAAGTTTCCCTACCACTGATAGACTCACAGGCCTATAATTCCCTAGTTTATCCCAACCACCCTTCTCGAATAATGGTATCACATTAGCTGTCCTCCAGTCCTCTGGCACCTCTCCTGTGGCCAGAGACAATTTGAAAATTAATGTCAGGGCCCCTGTAATCTCCTCCCTTGCCTCCCATAGCAGTCTGGGATACTTCTCATCTGGGCCTGGGGATTTATCCACTTTTAAACCCACTAAAACTGCTAATACCTCAACCCTTTCAATGCTAATTTGTTCAAGCATATCACAGTGCCCTTCCCTTATTTCTATATCTACATCGTCCTTCTCTATAGTGAATACAGATGCAAAGTACTCATTTAAAACCTCATCTACATCTTCCAATTCCTCACACAGGTTGCCACTTTGGTCCTGAATGGGCCCTACTCTTTCCCTGGTTATCCTCTTGCCCCTAATATACTTATAAAACACCTTTGGATTTTCCTTTATTTTACCTGCCAGTGTTTTCTCATGCCCCCTCTTTGCTCTCCTAATTTCTTTTTTAAGAAACCCTCTGAACTTTCTGTACCGCTCTAGGGCTTCTGCTGTTTTGAGCCCTCAGCATCTACCAATGCTTCCCTTTTTTACCTTATCCAATCCTGGATATTCCTCAACATCCAGGGTTCTCTGGACTTGTTGGTTCCACCCCTCACCTTTACGGGAACATGTTAGCCCTGCACTCTCACTATTTCCTTTTTGAATAACTCCCACTGCTCTGATATAGATTTTCCTGCAAGTAGCTGCTCCCAGTCCACTTTGGCCAGATCCTGTCTTATCATATTAAAATCGGCCTTCCCCCAATTCAGTATCTTTATTTTTGGTCCATCTTTGTGCTTTTCCCCAACTACCTTAAATCTTATTGAGTTATGGTCACTATCACTGAAATGCTCCCCCACTGACACTTCTACCACTTGCCCGGTTTCGTCCCCTAAAACTAACTCTTGTAAGACTTTCTACGTGCTGCCTTATAAAGCTCTCCTGGATACATTTTAAGAATTCTGCCCCTCTAAGCCTTTCACCTTTTGTTTATCCCAGTTAATATTGGGGAAGTTGAAATCCTCTACTATTATTTTTACACTTCTCTGTGATTTGCCTACATATCTGGCCTTCTATCTCTCCCTGATTGTTTGGGGGTCTATAGTACACTCCCAGAAATGTGATTGCTCCCTTTTTGTTTTTAAGTTCTACCCATATGGCCTCATTTGAGTGTTGCTGCTCCTCTTTTCATCAGAGCTTCAAGGTAGACCTGCACAAGGTACTCCCATGCCATGGTGGAGGCTTCCAAGAAGTTGCAAATCACTGAAAGCATGCTCTGAGAAGGAGTGCTGTAAGCACTGGCCTCTCACCTGGGCATGGCTGCAGCTCTTCAATTTCACTGATTAAAACCTCCCCAACCTGTCAATTTCACTAAAGAAGCAATCCCCACTGTGCACTTGTTTGGCTGATGCTGGCAAGTTGCTGACAACTCAGGAACTCAGGAAGTAGGAAATGACTGTTAAAGCCAGGAAGGATGTTTTAAAAAGCAGTTAATGACCTATTTTAATATTTTAATTACTACCTGACAACGCCAAGGAGGCAACCTGCTCTCCTGCAACTCAGTCCAGCTGATATCAGGCAGAACGTGAGAGGAGGCTTCAAGAGTGCATAACTGACAGGATTTCTGGGCTGGACTGGGACATCTCCTGGACAGCTTCCTTATAGGGTAGGCAGGAGATTATGGAAGGGGTCGTAAGCAAAATAACCAACCGTGCCACACCCCAGTCAGAACCTGAGATGGAATTTAAACTTGGCAGGACCAGTCCCCATTCTTTTCATCCATGAGAATTTAAGGCTCCATGTTTTTCCCTGCACCACCTCTCGGTTCTCTTGTAAGCAGATACTCATTCTGCAAAGAAAGCCAAAGGACAATACCTCTGAATTTTCCACTGTTTACTCATGAATTACTCATTTTTGGGTATAATATTCCTCACTTATCAAAAGTTATCCCTTACATAGCTATGAATCTAGAGCAGCAACTCACAAAGGGTGGCCAGGTTGTAGATCCTTATAGTAGGTCATCCTTCTGAACAGCAATTACTTTGGGACAATTGTCCATGGTATGTAGAGGATAATAACAAGGGGCAGGGTACTTGCCTTTACCAAAATATTTCCCATTTTGAATGATTATCCTCCACATACCCAATTTCCATTCCAACACTATCAATTGAAGCTGAGTTCATGTGTTTGGTTTGTTGGCTGTGGAGTTTTGCCAATTGTAGGTTTGGGAGGTTTGCCACCACTCTCCGGTCCCCACTCCTCTACAGCTACCTTACTGGCAGGGAGAACATGGCAGCAAATTCAGTTGTGAGACTTCTTTAATGAGATGAAGTCAGAACAAGTTTATTAAGTTTCATGTAAACTATAGCAATAAACTCAAGTAGTGATTTATGGTCTAACGTGGGCTGTATACTCTTTATATTATTGCAGCATTTGGTCTTCGGTCTTGAGCTTCTCATTCTCTCTCTCATATATTAGGTTTTCATTCCTCTCCTCCACATGGCTTTGAATGGTCTAGTTACTTTTATTCTGGCTGTTATCCAATTAAAGCTTCCCTATCCCCAATCTCTCTTCATCCCTGAGCATGTTTTCTATGACCAACAAGCAACAGATCATATGGCTGTTGCTAACCTTACATAGTTACATAGTGCCTTTCGTGTTCACCAATGTATCTCAGGCTTTTAATCCTGTAGTCTCTTATCTTGAACAGAGAGGCCTCTGCATTCCTGCCTTTATCTTATACAGGCAATTTTAAAGGCAATCTTCCAGGACTTTTGCTTCCAGCTGCAATAAGCTTTTAAAACTTGACATCATCTCCCAGAATCCCTCTACCTTGGCAACATTCTATACTGTGCCCTATTTCAAAGATTTCCCACTCTACTGTTCTACAAAAAGGATATCTAATAAGGTTAAATGTTAATAATCTTATGAATAATCTAATAATCATACATACTCCCTGCTTTGAGGGGAAGATATCCTAATTGAGCCCCCTCTGACTAACTTTTGCGCAAAGCCGTAAGTTTTAAGCTACATGTCTTCTGACTTACTTGTTGCACAAGACGTTTCAGATACCTAAGCAAGCAAATTCCTACCACTAATATCACTGCCTGGGGCAGCATCATAAACATTATCATATCTCGCCCAAAAAAAATCAGGAGAAACAGAAGGCAACATCTAAAGCCAAGACTAGATGGAACAACAGCATGAAACCGAGACACGTCCCCAGACTAGGACTACCTCCCAATCCCTCCCGTCTAAATGCAACAATGCCACTGAGACTGATGAATACATTCACTTAACTCCACTAGGTGTATGAGTAAAGATAGTATATCGTACCTAAATTTGGTGGCATATTAGTGTAACTCCTTTAACTTATCCTCTGCAGCAAGATTTGCTTGCTCATGTGAATTAGCAGCATTCTATCAGAGACAATTTCTAATTAAATGCTCGCAAATAAACTTGAGAAGGAAATATCCCTAATTATTGTTAACAGGTATATAGATTGGCTGTGCTACCCGCATGTCACCTCACTTAATAATATCCCTTATCTTTTTGCAGGAGTGCTGCTAATTCTAATTTATTAGCATATACAGGGTAAGTACATGCAATTAAAATGACAGATCATGCACGGACTTAAAAGTCTCTCCAGCTCTCTCTTTACCTGTATCCAATTTTGGATAGTTTTTAAAATTCCTTCTTGGGACGTGGGGGTCGCTGGCAAGGCCAGCATTTGTTGCTCATCCATAATTGCCCTTGAGAAGGAAACGGTGAGCCACTTTCTTAAACCGATGCAGTCCATTGCTGTAAGTACACCCACAGTGCTATTAGGAAGGGATTTACAGGATTTTGACCCAACAACAGGGGAGGAACAGCGATATAATTCCAAGTCAGGATGGTATGTGGCTTGGAGGGGAGCCTCCATGTGGCGATGTTCCCATGTGCCTACTGCCCTTGTCCTTCCAGGTGGTCGAGGCGGTGGGTTTAGAAAGTGCTGTCGAAGGTTGCTGCAGTGCATCTTGGAGATGGTACACACTGCTGCCACGGTGCATTGGTGGTGGAGGGAGTGAATGTTTAGATTGCCAGATAGGGTGCTGATCAAGCAGGGTGCTTTATCCTGGATGGTGTAAAGCTTCTTGAGTTTTGCTGGAGCCACATTCATTCAGGCAAGTGGAGTGTATTCCATCACACTCCTGCCTTGTAGATGATGGACAGGCTTTGGGGAGTCAGGAGGTGAATTGCTGACTTTTGAATTCCCAGCCTACTGCCTAGCTCTTGTAGCCATAGTGTGTATAAGGCTGATCCAGTTCAGTTTATGGTCAATTGTAATGTCTGGATGTTGATATTAGGGGAATTCACTGAATGACAAGGGTCAATGGTTAGATTTTCTCTTGTTGGAGATGATCATTGCCTGGCACTTGTGTGGTGCAAATGTCACTTGCCACTTATCAGCTCAAGCCTGAATGCTGTTTGATCTTGCTGTGGTATCAGTATCTGAGGAGCCGCAAATGGTGCTGAACATTGTGCAGTCATACGAACATACCCACTTCTGACCTTATGATGGAGGGAAGGTCATTGATGAAGCAGCTGAAGATGATTGAGCCCAGGACACTACCCTGGGGAATTCCTGCAGTGATGTCCTGGAACTGAGGTGATTGGCTTCCAACAACCACAAATGTCTTCCTTTGTGCTAGGTATGGCTCCAACCAGTGAAGAGTTTCCCCTGGGTTCCATTTATTTAAATGTAGTTGAGGGCTCCTTGATGCTACACATGGTTAAATGCTGCTTTGATGTCAAGGGCAGTCACTCTCACTTCACCTCTTGAGTTCAGCTCTTTTGTCTATATTTGGACCAACACTGCAATGAGATCAGGAGCTGAGTGGCCCTGGAAAAACCCAAACTGAGAATCAATGAGCAGACGATTGCTCTGTAAGTGCCACTTGATAACACTATTGACAAAAACTTCCATCACTTGCTGATGTTAGAGAGGAGGCTGATGGGGTAGTAATTAGTTGGATTGGATTTGTCCTGCTCTTTGTGGCCAGGACATACCTGGTCAATTTTCCACATCGGCAGGTGGATGCCAATGTTCTGGCCATACTGGAACAGCTTGGTTAAGGGCACAGCTAGTTCTGGAGCACAAGACTTCGGTATTATTGTGATGTTACCAGGGCACATAGCCTTTGCAGTATCCAGTAACTACAGCCGTTTCTTGATACCACGTGGAGTGAATCAAATTAGCTAAAGACTGACATCTACGATGCTGGGGACCTCAGGAAGAGGCCAAGATGGATCATCCATTTAGCACTTCTGGCTGAAGTTCTTTGCAAATGCTTCAGCCTTATCTTTTGCACAGATGTGCTGGGCTCCCCCATTTTTGAGGATGGGGATATTGGTGTAGTCTCCTCCTTCAGTTAGCTGTTTAATTGTCCACCACCATTCACGGTTGGATGTGGCAGGGCTGCAAAGCTCCAACTTGATCCATTGGTTTTGGGATTGCTTAGCTCTGTCTATCACATGCTGTTTCTGCTGTTTAGCATGCAAGGAGTCCTGTGTTGTAGTTTCACCAAGCTGACACATCATATTTAGGTATGCCTGGTGCTGCTTCTAGCATGCCTTCCTTCATTGAACCAGAGTTGATCTCTTGGCTTGATGATAATAGTAGAGTGAGGGATATGCCGGGCGATGGGGTTACAGATTTAGGTTGAATACACTTATGCTGCTGCTGATGGCCCAGAGCATATCATGCATGTTCAAATATGTTTTCTAAGTGGTTCACAAGCATTTCTGCTTCAGCTAAATGGCGTATTTGCTCATGGTCTTCTTCCACCACCTTTGAGGACAGTCCTTTCCTCTGAAGTTATTCACTCTAAGCATAGCCAGCTTTTTCAGTGCACCCTGCCTATCAATTTTCAGTTAGTGTGTGAAGTAAGCAGGGAGCAGTAAGGGGAAGACAGTGTTGCAGTGATAATATCACTAGATTAATAATCCAGAGTCTCAGGTAATGCCTTGGGGACATGGATTCAAATCTCCCCACAGCAGCTGGTGGAATTTTAATTTAATTAATAAAAATCTGGAATCGAAAGCTGTTTTCAAAACTACTAATACCCTTTAGAGAAGGAATCTGCCATCCTTACCTTGTCTGGCCTACATGTGAGACAGCAATGTGGTTGACTCTTAACTGCTGTCTGAAATAGCCTAGCATTCAGTTGTACCAAACTACTCCAGAAAAGCCAAAAAGGAATAAAACTGGATAGACCGTCTGGCATTGACTGGAAACAACAAAGCCAAACCCAGCCCCGTCGATCTAACAACTGGGTCATGCGCCAAAATTGGTTGTAAGGTATGATTCTGTGAGTATGACTATGACAGCCAATTTTGGCACAGATTTTGTTTGTAAGGTATGCAAGAGCCTGACATAGTCATACGTTTTAAAAATTCATTCATGGGATGTGGGCATCGCTGGCTGGGCCAACATTTATTGCCCATCCCTAATTGCCCAGGAGAAGGTGGTGGTGAGTTGCCTTCTTGAACCGCTGCAGTCCATGTGGTGTAGGTACACACACAGTGCTGTTAGAGAGGAAGTTCAAGGATTTTGACCCAGCGACAGTGAAGGAACGGTGATATAGTTCCAAGTCAAGATGGTGGGTGGCTTGGAGGGGAACTTCAAGGTGATGGTGTTTCCATGTGTCTGCTGCCCTTGTCCTTCTAGATGGTAGTGGTGGTGGGTTTGGAAGGAGCTGTCTAAGGAGCCTTGGGTGGCGGTGGCATAGTGGTATTGTCACTGGACTATTAATCCAGAGACCCAGGGTAATGCTCTGGGGGCTTGGGTTAGAATCCCACCACGGCAGATGGTGAAATTTGATTTCAATAAAAATCTGGAATTAAAAGTCTAATGATGACTATGAATCCATTGTTGTTTGTCATAAAAACCCATCTGGTTCACTAAAAGGAATGGAACCGGATGGACCACCTGGCAATGACAACGGCAAACCCAGCCCTGTTGACCCTGCAAAGTTCTCCTTACTAACATCTGGGGGCTAGTGCCAAAATTGGGAGCGCTGTCTCACAGACTAGTCAAGCAGCAGCCTGACAGGAAATATATCTTACAGATAATGTCCCAGACACCACCATCATCATCCCTGGGTATGTCTTGTCCTACTGGCAGGACAGACCCAGCAGTGGTGGTGGCACAGTGGTATACAGTCGAGAGATGCCCTGGGAGTCCTCAACATCGACTCTGGATCTCATGACATTTTATGACATCAGATCAAACATGGGCAAGGAAACCTCCTGCTGATTACAATGTACTACACCCCCCCACCCGCCCCCCACCCTGCCCCCCGCCCCCGCTGATGAATCAGTACTCCTCCATGTTGAAAACCACTTGGAGGAAGCACTCAGCATTGCAAGGGCACAGAATGTACTCCTTGTGAGTGACTTGAATGTCCATCACCAAGAGTGGCTCCATTGCATCACAACTAGCTGAGTCCCAAAGGACATAGCATCTCCTATTGGAAATAGTGGAAGGACTTGCTACAATCTGCGGTTGGTGGCGAGGGAACCAACAAGAGGGAAAAACATACTTGACCTCATCCTCACCAACTTGTCTGCCACAGATGCATCTGTCCATGACAGTATCAATTGGAGTGACAACCGCACACTCCTTGTGGAGACCACGCTCCATCTTCACTTTGAGGATATCTGTCATCGTGTTGTGTGGCACTAACACCGTGCTAAATGGGATAGATTTCGAACAGATCTAGCAACTCAAGATTGGACAACCATGAGGCGCCGTGGGCCATCAGCAGCAGCAAAACTGTACTCAAGCACAATCTGTAACCTCAAGGTCCAGCATATCCCCCACTCTAGCATTACCACCAAACCAGATTATCAACCCTGGTTCATTGAAGAATCAGGAGGGCATGCCTGGAGCAGCTCCAGGAATGCCTAAAAATGAGGTGTCAAACTGGTGAAGTTATAACACAGGACTACTTACATGCCAAACCACATAGCTATAAGTGATAGAGCTAAGCGATTCCACAACCAACAGATCAGACCTAAGCTCTGCAGTCCTGCCACGACCGCTCATGAATGGTGGTGGACAATTAAATAACTCACACAAATATCCCCATCCTCAATGATGGGGCAGCCAAGAACCTCAGTGAAAAAGATAAGGCTGAAGCATTCGCAACAATCTTCAGCCAGAAGTGCCAAGTGGATGATCCATCTCGGCCTCCTCCGGAGGTCCCCAGCATCACAGATGCCAGTCTTCAGCCAATTTGATTCATTCCATTTGATATCAAGAAATGACTGAAGGCACTGCATAGTGCAAAGGCTATGCCTGACAATATTCTGGCAATAGTGCTGAAGACTTGTGCTCCAGAACTTGCTGCGCCTCTAGCCAACATGTTCCAGTACAGCTACAACACTGGCATCTACCCAGTAATGTGGAAAATTGCCCAGCTACGTCCTCACAGAATCATGCCTTACAGCCAATGCCGCAGACGCCACCATCACCATCCCTGGGCATGTCCTGTCCCCCTGCAGAACAGACCCAGCAGAGGCAGCACACTGCTAAACAGTTGGGATGGAGTTGCCATGGGAGTCCTCAACATTGGCTTCATAACCCATGAAGTCTCATGGTATCAGATCAAATACGGGCAAGGAAACCTCCTACTGATTACCACCAACCGTCCTCCACCAGCTGATGAATCAGTGCTCCTCCAAGTTGAACAGCACTTGCAGGAAGTACTGAGGATGGCAAGGGCGTAGAATGTACTTGGGGTTGGGGACTTCAATATTGCTAATAATGGCTCAGTAGCACCAGTACTGACTGAGCAGGGCACATCCTGAAAGACATATCTGCCAGACAGGGGCTACGATAGTTGGTGAGGAAACCAACAAGGGGTGGAAAGCCCTCTAGGCTTGGTCCTCACCAATCTACATTCACAGATCCATCTGTCCATGACATAGTTAAGAGTGACCATTGCACAGTCCTTGTGAAGATGAGCATACTACCATCGCGCTAAGTTCAGAACAGTCCAACAGCTCAAAACTGGGCATTCATGGTTCAAATGGCTTGCATCCCAGATTGGAGATAGTGAAAAGACTTGCCATAATCTTCCGATCTCTTCCAGATACAGGGGAGATGTCAGAGGATTGGAGAGTGGCAGATGTGACACCCTTATTGAAGAAACAATGTACAGATATTCCTAGCAACTACAGGCCAGTTAGTTTAACATCAGTGGTGGGTAAAGTTTCAGAAACAATAATCAGGAAAAAATTAAAAGGCATTTGGAGATGCTTCATTTAATTAAGGAGAGTAAGCATAGATTTGTAAAAGGCAGATCATGCTTGACTAATCAAACTGAAATGTTTAATGAAATAATAGAGAAGGTTGGTGAAGGCAATTCAGTGGATGGTGTCTATAATGATTTTTTAAGAAAATGTTTGACAAAGTATCACATAAAAGGTTGGTGAACAAAATTGAGGCTCATGGAGTGGGAGATTCTGTGTCAGCTCGGGTAAAAAAAAAATTGTCCTAAGGACAGAAAACAGCGAATGATGGTGAATGGTTGTTTTTCAGACAGGAGGACAATAGACACTGCTGTTCAACAAGGGTCAGTGCTAGAACCATTGCCTTTTTGATCCGTATTTCAATGACTTGGATACTGGAATGCAGAGTAAAATTTCAAAATTTGCCGATGATAGCAGGCTTGGAGGATTGACAAACAATAAAGATGGAAAAAATCAACTGCAACGGGACATAGACAGACTCGCAGAATGGCAGATGGAATTTAATAGAGAGAAGTTTGAGATGATGCATTTCGGCAGAAGGGATAGGAAGAGGAAATATAGAATTAATGGCACAGTTCTAAAGAGTGTGCAGGGATAGAGGAGCTTAGCGTTCATGTGATCTTTGAAGATGGTAGGTCATAGTGAGAGAGTAGTTAGCAAAGTAAATGTGATCTTGGGCTTCATAAATAAAAGTGTTAAGTACAATGCAGGGAGGTTATGCTGAACTTTATAAAGCTCTGTACGGCCATAATTTCTGGTCACCACACTTTAGGAAGCTTCTTTTTGGGACTGCAGGACTGTCCTATGAAGAGAGATTGGGGAAATTTAACCTGTATTCTCTAGAGTTCCGAAGAATGAGAGGTGATCTCATTGAAACCTACAAAACACTTAAAGGGATAGACGCAGGTAAGATGTTTCCCCTGGTTGAGGAGTCTAGAACCAGGGAATACAATTTCAAAATAAGGGGGAAGCCACTTAGAACTAAGATGAGGAGAAATTTTTTTACTCAGAGGGCTGTGAATCTTTGGAATTCTCTACCCCAGAGGGCTGTGGAAGCTCAGTCATTGAGTATGTTTGAGGTAGAGATTGACAGATTTCTAAATGCCAGTAACATAAAGGGCTATGGGGGCAGTGTGGGAAAAAGGCATTGAAGTGGATGGTCAGTTATGATAATATTGAATGGCAGAGCAGGCTTGATGGGCTGAATGGCCTACTCCTGCTCCTATGTTCTTGGGAAGGTCCTAGAAAAGGTGCAGAGGAGATTTATCATAATAGTTCAGGGATGAGGGAATTTAGCTACATGGTCAGGTTAGAGAAGCTGGGGTTGTTCTCCTTTGAGCAGAAGAGATTGAGGGAGATTTGATAGAGGTGTACAAGATTAGTGGCGTAGTGGTAATCCTGCGCCCAGGCTAATGCTCTGGGGACAATGGTTCAAATCCCACTATATCAGCCAGTGGAATTTAAATTTAATTAATAAATCTGGAATTGAAAGCTAGTCTCAGTAATAGTGACCATGAAACTATCATTGATTGTCATTAAAAAATGCTTTTTAGGGAAGGAAATCTGCCATCCTTACCTTACCTGGTCTGGCCTACATGTGATTCCAGCCCACAGCAATGTGGTTAACTTTGAAATGGCCTAGCAAGACACTCAGTTCAAGGGGGATTAGGGATGGGCAACAAATGCTGGCCTTGCCAGTGATGCCTATATCCCATGAAAGAATTTTTTAAAATTATGGCAGGTTTAGATACGGTAGACAAAGAAAAACTATTTCCATTAGCTGATGATACAGGGACTAGAGGACACAGATTTAAGGTTTTGGACAAGAATGCAGGGGGGAATATAAGGAAGAACTTTTTTATGCAGTGAGTGGTAATGATCTGGAATTCACTGCCCACAAGAGTAATGGAAGAAGAGGTAATCAATATTTTCAAAAGGAAATTGGATAGGCATTTGAAGGGAGGGGGGGATCTTTCAGGGCTACAGGTGATAGAGTGGGGGAACAGAACTGACTAGATTACTCTATAGAGAGCTGGCATGGACTTGATGGGCCAAATGGCCCCCTTCTATAACTTCATGACTATGAGATCTGATTGTTGAAATACTGGAGATTGTAAGAACAAGTACAGATTGAACAATCAGGAATAAGTCACATTCCATTTTTATTACATGGAATTTAAGATTTTTACCGGCATCTTAGGGGATCAAATTCTGTAAGTTTGACCTTAAAGGATCAACCTTTCCATGGGACACAACATTTCTCCATGCTGGGGACAGTAACAGGGATTTTTGTGTAGATCTATGTTTTGTGTGATTGCATAAAATTGGTGATAGCAAGTTGGCAGTTCATTTTACATCTGTCCTGATTTTTATTTCCATTATAGTTCACCATTCAATACCACCATATCACTGTCTATAGTGGACAGTAAGCCATGGCTGAATAGTGGAGATATAAAGATGACTGCATATCATAGTTACTACTCACAACCTTTAGGGATCAGGGAATATTTATACAGATTTTCCAAAAAATGTTCATAATATCACTGGATATTGTGAGTGTGATGTGTTAATTTGATGATTTGCTGCCTAGGACTTAAGAGCATCTTTGAAGCGAATTTTTGTAATGAGCAAGTTGGCAGAAGTTAAATGCTTCCTTCATTAAAGTCCTTCCACAAAAAAGTACACTCTCATGGCAATTAGAAATGTGGGTGTTGGTAAAATGCTGTGAATTTAATACAGGCCAATAATTTTGAGTTTACGTGTCCTCTAACAGTAATTACACTGTAGGACAGAGTATTCAGGAAGAAATACTAAGGGTTTGTAAGAAAGGTGCTGGAATAATCATGGGTGATTTTAATCTTCATATAGATTGGACATATCAGATCGGTAAATGTAGGTTGAAGGAGGAATTCATAGTGTATTTGGGATAATTTCTTAGAGCAGTATGTTCTAGTGCCAACCAGGGAGCAGGCTATTTTAGACCTGCTAATGTGCATGGAGACTGAATTAATTAATGACCTTATAGTAAAGGATTCTTTAAGCAACAGTGATCACAACATGATAGAATTTCATATTCAGTTTGAGGGTGAGAAGTGTGGGTCTAACACAAGTGTCTTAAATAAATGCAATTACAAGGGGATAAGGACAGAGTTGGCTAAAGTGAAGTGGGAAAATGGGTTAAAAGTCATTAGAGAAGCAGTGGCAGACATTTAAGGAGATATTTGATAACTCTCAGCAAAGATATATTCCATTGTGAAAGAAAGACGCTACCAAAAGGATGTACTACCTGTGACTAACCTAGGAAGTTAAGGATAGTGTCAAATTGAAAGGAAATGCATACAATACTGTGAAGATTAGTGGTAGTTAAGAAGATTGGACAGATTTAGAAACTAGCAAAGAATGACTAAAAAAAGTGAGAAATTAGAGTATGAGAGAAAGCTAGCTAGAAATATAAAAACACATAATAAGAGTTTCTACGAGTATTTAAAAAGGAAAAGAGTATCTAAAGTGAGTGTTGGCCCCTTAAAGATTGAGACTGAGGAATTAATAAAGGGAAACAAGGAAATAGCAGAAGCGATTAATAGGTATTAAGTGTCTACCTTCATTGTAGAAGACACGAAAAATCGCAAGAATACTTAAAAATCAAGAGGTAAAGGGAGGAACTTAAAACAATCACAATCACTAGGGAAACAGTACTGGGAAAACTATTAGAACTAAAGGTTGACATGTGCCTAGGCCTGATGGCTTGCATCCTAGAGTATTAAAAGAAGTGGCTGCAAAGATAGTAGATGCATTTGCTGTGATCTTCCAAAACACCCTAGATTCTGGAAAGGTCCCAGCAGACTGGAAAATCACAAATGTAACACCTTTATTCAAGAAAGGAGGGAGACAGAAAGCAGGAAACTATAGGCCAGTTAGCCTAACAATAGTCATAAGGAAATGCTAGAATGCATTATTAAGGAAGTAATAATAGGACATTTAGAAAATCATAATGCAATCAGGCAGAGTCAACATGTTTTGTGAATGGGAAATTGTGTTTGACTATTAGAGTTCTTTCGGGAAGTAACAAGCAAGGTGGATGAAAGGGAACCTGTAGATGTGGTATACTTGGATTTCCAAAAGACATTTGATAAGGTGCCACATCAAAGGCTACTACACAAAGTAAGAGTGCATGGTGTAGAGTAACATATCAGCATGGACAGAGGACTGATTAGTTAAGAGGAAGCAGAGAGTATGGATAAATGGGCTTTTTCGGGTTGGCAGGCTGTTACTAGCAGAGTGTCACAGGGATCAGTGCTGGGGCCTCAACTATTTACAATCTATATCACTGACTTGGATGAAGGGACCAAATGTATTTGAGCTAAATTAGCTGATGACACAAAAATGGGTAGGAAATTAAGTTGTCAAGAGCACATAAAAAGTCTTCAAAGGGATATAGATAGGTTAAGTGAGTGGACAAAATTTGGCAGATGGCGTATAATGTGGGAAAAAGTGAACTTTTCACTTTGGCAGGAAGAATAGAAAAGCAGCATATTATTTAAATTGAGAGAAATAGAAGAAATCTATGGTACAGAGGGAATTAGGTGATCTGGTACATGAATCACAAAAAGTTAGCATGCACTTACAGCATGTGATTAAGAAAGTAAATGGAATGTTGATGTTTATTGCAAGAACAATGGAATATAAAAGTAGGAAAGTCTTGCTACAGTTGTACAGGGCCTTAGTTAGACCTCATCTGGAGTACTGTGTACAGTAATGGGGCAGAATTTTGTCATCGGCGAGAGGGGATGGGGCCTGCTCACCGACGCGTAAAATGACGCAGGATGATATCGGGTGGAACCCCCAACATCATCCTGCCCCATTTAAATTTTCAGGAAGGTGGGGGTGCAGCAAAATCAGCTGCAGGCCCGCCGACCTGTCAATGGCCAATTGAGACCATTGACAGGATCATTTAAACAATTAAAGGACCTGCCCGTCCAACCTTAAGGTTAGCGGGCAGGCCAGGTGCCCCAGTGGCAAATAGAGAAAACATAAAACCTCATCCAGTGGCAGGATGAGGTTTCATGCAGGATTTTAAACATTTTAATAAAGTTAATCTGTTAATTATGAACATATCCCATCTCATGTGACATCACATGAGGGGGACATGTTAGGGAATTTTTTTTTCTATTTTTAATATTTTTGCACGTGGAAGCGATCTCCCTGAGGCAGCACTTAGCCTCAGGAAGATGTGTGTTCTTTTGTGCGCATGCGCACAAAGGAGCGCACTCTCGCTTTTGTGGAATCCCCCCCGCCCGCACAGGAAGCGCATAGCACTTCCTGCCGGATGACATGCTGGGCGGGCCTTAATTGGCCCGCCCACGTAAAATGGCGGCGCGGCCCGCTTCGCTGGCAGGGATCGGCTCCCCACCCGCCGGATTGGGTCAGGCCTGCCCACCCGACAGGCAGAAAATTCTGCCCCATAGTCTCCTTACTTAAGAAAGAATATAATTGCATTAGAAATAGTTCAGAGGAGGTTCATGCAACTGATTTCTGGGATGAAGGATTTATCTTATGAGGAAAAGTCGAGCAGTTTGGGCCTATATCCATTGGAGTTTAGAAGAATGAGAGGTGATCTTATCACAACCTGGTAGGTTCCTGAGGGACTTGATAGGGTGGGTGCTGAGAAGGCATCCCCCTTTGTGGGGGAGTCTACAATTAGGAGACAGGCCTGAAATTTCCTTCTGTCGGGTCTGCGCCGCTATTTTATATGGGCGGGCCAAAATTAAGGCCCGCCCATCATGACGCGCACCCGGAAGCACTGAGCGCTCCCTGTGCGGGCGGGCGGGGGATTGCCTGAGTAGTTCCCTGCGCTCTTTTGCGCATGCAGTTGAAAGAGCGCAGAGATCGGTGCCTCAGGGAGATTTGTTAAAGTTATGGAAAATTTGAATAAAGGTGGGAAAAAGATTTAAGGATATGTCATTTAGCCCCTCGAGCCTGCTCTGCCATTCGATAAGATTATGGCGATCTGATTATGGCCTCAACTCCACTTTCCTATCTGCTCCCCACAACCCTTGACTTCCATGTCAATCAAAAATCTATCTAACTAGTCTTGAATATATTCAAAGACCCGCTCTCTACTGCTCTCTGGGGAAGAAAATTCCAAAGACTAACAACCCTCTGAGAGAAAAAAAATCTCCTCATCTCAGAATTACATGGGAGCCCCCTAATTGTGAAACTGTCACATGAGCTGGGACATGTCCATTATTTAATTCAAAAATTTTTATTTAATAATAAACCCTTCATGAAACCTCATCCCGCCCATGGATGAGGTTTCATGAAAAATGTGAAGGCCACCTGGGCTCTTCGCCTGCCCGCCAACCTTAAGGTTGGACGGGCAGCTCAGTTAATTACTTTTTAACAGGCCTTTGACAGTTCAGCAGGCGTGCAGCTAACTTGGCTGTGTGCCCGCTGAACTGAATGACGTGCGGTGACGTCAGGATGCCCGCCCGACGTCACAGTGCATCATTTTACTCGTCGGCGAGTGGACCCCGCCCCCCCCCGCCACTCACTGACGGGAAAATGCTGCCCATAGTTTAAAAATTAGGGGGCTCCCATGTAATTCTGAGATGAGGAGATTTTTTTTTTCTCTCAGAGGGTTGTTAGTCTTTGGAATTCTCTTCCCCAGAGAGCAGTAGACAGCGGGTCATTGAATGTATTCAAGACTTAGTTAGATAGATTTTTGATTGACATGGAAGTCAAGGGTTGTGGGGAGCAGATAGGAAAGTGGAGTTGAGGCCATAATCAGATCGCCATAATCTTATCGAATGGCAGAGCAGGCTCAAGGGGCTAAATGGCCTACTCCTGCTCCTAATTCTTGTGTTCTTATGTACATAATATTATAAATGCTGCTTGTGCTGGTGGTACAAAATGTGACTCATCTCTGACAGAAAGTTACTGCCAGTGACTACAGCCAGAGTATTTATGGCTTCCAGTAGGCATTTCTTGATAAAAGGAAAATGTCTGGCATCCTTTCACCTTTTTATTGAAGCTGAGGGTTGTACTATTAATGTAAGACCAGCTAGGAACGGCTCCTGTCACAGCAGAACATTTTTTTAAAAAGAACCTTTTCAAACCAGTCATATAAATCAAACTGTTGTTCGAGAAAAGACAGGAATCCAGTTATCCATTTCCAAACACATTGGAATTGAAAATGTACTTTAGAAATTTCAACAGAAAAAAAATCAAAGCACAAAGATATCAGGATGGCGCAAGTCCTTTGGCTGAAGCTGATGAAAAGTTTGTCTTATTTGCATATTATTAATTGTGATTATGAGCTCCATGTGGTGTTAGTGAAAGTTGTAGCTTTGCTCTTAATTGCATTATATACTTTAAAAATTCCTTCTCCAAGCATAGAGCTCTGCAGAGTTGGAGTGCAATTTCGAAATTTGTAAGCAGGCGTCTATGTATCCATCAGGATTTTCCATCTATTGGTTCTGTGCTGGGGAGCAAATTCATAACAGAAAATTCATAACATCCACAGGTTAAGGTATTCACATTGGATTCTCACTAACAATAGCGCTGGTGTCAGATTGAGTGAAATGGTTGTGTGTGGTAGTTTTAGAGAGAAACCAAAGTGCCTCAAAATGAGTACAGTATCCAATTAGATGTGCATCCCCAACAGCCCTGTGGCGGCCTCCATTTGTGTGGTAACACAGTGCACCATGCGTGCTATTGTTCAGCTTATCCCTGTTCAGTCAACTCCTAATCTCAATTTCAGCTGTTCAGGGATTACGCAAGCAACCTTTCAAAGGTGCAAGGAATAAGGAAAAATCACATTGGGCAGAATTTTTAGCTCGGCGTGCAGGCATGCGCCCAACCCATTCGAGCCTGAAATAGCACTTGATGACATCGGGCAAGCATCCCAATGTCATCCCGCGTGATATTTCACTCAGCGGGCACACGCAAAAGTTTGAAGCGTGCCCGCTGACAATTAAGAGGGCAGTTAAGCCCATTAAAGTTCCAATTGACTCTGATTTTTCGTGGTCCATCCAACCTTATGGACTTTGCACTTTTGATGAAACCTTACCTAAGGCCGAGATAAAGTTTCTGTTATTAATTTTAAAACAATAAAAATGCTTAGACAGAATTTTCATGTATATGTTCAGGTGACTGATTCTGATATGTGGACATTTTTTTCTGCATGTTAAAATCTTTATTCATTGCTTTTAAATTCTTCAGGGAGCTTTCTGCCTTCAGGGAGCTTTCATTCCATGCTCCCCCAGGTCTGCGCTTAGGTCAGTGCCCGAACTCCTCCCACCCCCACCCTGGCAGCGCTGAGCATTTCAGCATGCCTTTCATGCTGGCAGCTGTTAATTAGCCAGCCAGTGTGAAATCGCGGTCAGCAGTCCGTTCCTCAGCCGCTCCCAGCCCCGGCGATTGCGCGCGCCTGCCAAACTAAAAATTCTGCCCAGTGTTTCTAATTCACCTCCCAGTTGCCAATTGCGAAAAGAACTGGCAAAGATAGGCAATGAAAGGAGAAAACGAAAAAAATCACCAAAGCAAATAACTTCTTTTAAGCTACTGAAACACAAAACTGATAAAGATGCAACTTTCCACCCAGTCTTCCAGTCATTATTTCTATTGATCTACTTTCCATCTGCAGATGCACCAAGAGATTCTACAGTCAGTTCAAATTTAATGTCCAGATTGTATGGAAATATAGCCTTTGCTTTCTAAACTTTTATTCTGCTATTTGGCAAAGGTTGATAAAAGTGTAACTCTACGCAGCGTTTGACTTCAGCAGAAAAGCATGCAGCTTACTTTGACTCTTCAAAGGTCACAAGATGAGTTGGCAAGTCTTTACTGAATAAGTACACAGCTTTCTGGCCGAACTATATTAAGCCACAGCCAGAGACTATATGGTAGCTGGCTGCAGGAGTCTGCCTTGCATATTGCAATGAATATAGATACCCGCTAAGGGATTAAGGTATCATTAGTCATCTGCTATTTATTTTCAAAGGCAAACGCCAATAAATCAGGAAACACAATGTCTGAAACTCTTACATCATAGGTTCCATTGAAAACAAAAGACCTAGCTTTCCATTTCTAGTGGGAAAACATTTTCCTTAAGAGTATAATTAATTAATACGGCATTAATAATTAATATTGCATTTTAAAATGTTACTGAATAGGTTTCTTCCTTGTGTCAAGAGTTTTGTTTTCTTTATTAGAGTAACAAAGAGACCTGCCATAAGCAGTTATTTCTCAACATTTTGCAACAAGGCAGTGATATTTTGATATCCAGGGATGCCTGACACTCCAATTCATCGGTCCTAAGTAGAATAATATGAACTACTTTCTTTTCTGACAAGAGAATTTCATTGACGCAAGACTATGCCAGCATTCATGATGATAGTGAATGTTCTCCAGCACTGTTATTAGAGAATTAGGGATTTTAGTAGAGCAAATACTTAATGTGGGTAAATTTCAATTTTGGTGGGAGCAGATTGGCCATCTGGTAAACACTGCCTAATTTTCCTTTACATTGATAAAAATTCTTCATTATTAACTTTTTTTTGGAGAAAGGACTCCTCAGATAAATAGCTCATGATGTAAAATGTCAAGCCTGATATTAATTAATATCAAATATTAATCAATAATTTGTCTGATATTAGCAGCTCCAAGTGCTAGCCAAATAAGACTTTTCTGTGGAACATGATTCAAAGTGTTTTTACCATCATGTGCTCTTTCTTGTTAGTGTTAAATGGAGTTTTAAGCCTGACAAGATTTTCCCATGGAGTAGGATTAATATCAATTCTATGCCAGCATGCAGTCCATTGTAAACTGTGGGGCTTAAGGCTAGGAAGCCTTTTTTCCCATGAGTTTAAAATGAGAATTATGGCTAACAGCTATCCAAACAGATGTTAGTTGCTGAGAGAGTAAGGATATTTGCATTGCAGACTTCAACCTAATCAAAATGAAATCTATCGAGGTTTACACTCCCCTACAACCTGTAAAATGTCAAACAAATTAGATAGAGACAAATTCTCACTGCTGTTCCAATTATGCTCTTCTAACTCTGGCTATTCACTGAATTCCTTAATTCTATTAGTATTAACGATTAAGCTTTGTGGAGAGCAGATTTTGTAATTACATCAAATCCCTGATTCCTACAGTAAAAGCACAGCTATTGTTTGATTATAATGTTCAGAATCAGCATTGTATAAGATTCTATTTTATTTTAATTCAAAATCTCCAACCATTCGCTCCTGAAAGCTTAGGCTGAGGTAAATCCCACATTTTCTGACCACCTGCCTCAACCAAGTGGCCATTCCTCACCACTACTGCCAAAATTGGACCCTGTCCTAGCCCAACATTTACACATCACAATTCCAGCAAGAAATGATCAGGAACAGGACCCTGAGCAATTTTCTCTTTATTAAACCAGGGATGCTGAGATTAACCGTAGCACTGTACCAAGACCATTAGCAAACGTTTGCTAGTTTAACTCTGGAGGGGTTACAGTAGCAAGCCAACTCACAACTTCTGATGCTGACCATGGGCCCCCACGAAGACATGATTGCTAAAGGCAATTCCCTCCAGGAATCGCATCAACAAATAAGCTCCTGCTGCAGGAGCTGATCAGCAGTTATTACCAGCCTACAGGCATCACATGCAATTGCTTTTCCAGACTTTAATGGGGCTATTTTATGAAGCTGCACTCCCAGTTTTGAGCTTTTCCTATGAAGAGCACATATTCGGAGACTGGGAACAGAGGTTGGCAGGCCCTTCTGCCCATTGAGACTAATCCTGCTGATCCTGTTGATATCTGTGTCTGAGCTCAAGATATGCACTCTCAGCAGGCAAAGCCTCAGAGCAGGAAATTCCCAACATTCATCAAATATTTGGGGGCTAAGGATTATATAATATTCTAGTTTGGTATTGTAAACACCAACTGAAGATAAATATGGAGTGGTTGTTCTCATTGGATCTTGAGCCCAGGATATTAGGATAGCATGAAAAAGTTAGCAAAGTACTGGGTCTCAGGATCCTGATGCACATGAAAAGCACTATGAGAAATGGGGATAATACAATTTGCCAAGTGATCCATCAGACCTTCAGGGTTGAAAACAAGACTCTTTAAATGTGCTTTAGAAATAAATGAATATGATACATTAACCATACAGAGGTGTGGTTACAAGGCTGGGACCTGAATATTCAAATGCCAAATTGACCTTTCAGATGAACAGGAAAAAAGGAAAAGGGGATGGGGAAGCTCTATTAATAAAGGATGAGATCTACAGTGGTGAGAATTGATCTTGGTCCAGAGGACCAAGATGTAGAATCAGTTTGGGTGGAGATAAGAAATAGCATAGGGAGGCAGTCACTGGTCATAGTAATTCATAGGCACCCTAGATGTAGCTACACTGTAGGATTGAATATAAATCAAGAAATATAGATATAGATTGTACAAATCAAATTGGCAAAGATAGCCTGGAGAATGAGTTCATCAGTAGTAAGGAAAATTCTAGAATCTATTCTAAAGGATGTGATAAATGGATACTTAGATGATAATAATCTGATTGGGCATAGTCAACATGAATTTATGAATGGGAAATCATGTTTGACAAATCTTTGGAGAATTTTGAGGATGTTATGAACAGAACTGATAAAGGGGAGTCAGTGGACGTAGTATTCTTGGATTTTCAGACGGCTTTTGATAAAGTCCCCCACAGGAGGTTGGTTAGCAAAATTAAAGCACATGGGATAGGAGGTAATATACTGGCATGGATTAAGAGGTGGTTAATAGGCAGAAAACAAAGAGTAGGAATAAATGGGTCATTCTCACATTGGTAGGCTGTGACTATTGGGGTACCACAAGGATCAGTACTTGGACCCCAACTGTTTACAATATACATCAATGATTTGGATGTGGGGACCAACTGTAATATTTCCAATTTGTGGATGACACAAAGCTAGGTGGGAATATGTGTTGTGAGGAAGATGCAAAGTTGCTTCAAGGGGATTTGGACAGACTTGGTGAGTGAACAAGAACATGGCAGATGGAATATAATGAGGAAAAATGTGAGGTTATCCACTTTGGTGAGAGAAACAGATGTACAGACTATTTCTTAAATGGTTAGAGATTAGGAAGTATAGACATACAAAGGGACCTCGGTGTCCTCGTCAACAAGTCACTGAAAGCTAACCTGCAGGTGCAGCAAGCAATTAGAAAGGCTAATGGTATGTTAGCTTTTATCACAGGATGATTTGAGTACAGAAGTAGCAAAGTCTTGCTTCAATTGTATAGAACCTTGGTTAGACTGCACCGAGAGTATTGTTTGCAGTTTTGGTCCCCTTACCTTAGGAAGGATATTATTACAATAGAAGAAGTGCAACGAAGGTTCACCAGACTTGTTCCTGGGATGGCGGAATTGTCCTATGAAGAGAGATTGGGGAAACTGGGCCTGTATTCAGTTTTGAAGAATGAAAGGTGATCTCATTGAAACCTACAAAATAGTTAAAGGGATAGATAGGGTAGATGCAGGTAAGAGGTTTCCCTGGTTGGGGAGTCTAGAACCAGGGGACACAATTTCAAAATAAGGGGAAGCCGCTTAGGACTGAGATGAGGAGAATTTATTTACTCAGACGGCTGTGAATCTGTGGAAATCTCTACCCCAGAGGGCTGTGGAAGCTCAGTCATTGAGTGTGTTTAAAGCAGAGACTGACAGATTTCTATATACCAATGACATGAAGGGATATGGGGACAGTGTTGGAAAAACGTATTGAAGTGGATGATCTGGCATGATCATATTGAATGGCGGAGCAGGCTCAATGGGCTGAATGGCCTACTCATGCTCCTACATTCCTATGTATTTGGGACAGTTTCTTAGAACAATACATTCTGGAACCAGGGGCAGAATTTTCTCTTCAGCGTGCGGGGCCTGCCCCCGCACGCTGACACGTAAAATGACACGCGGTGACATCGGGCGTGCATCCTGATGTCACCACGTGTCATTCCGATCTTTCGTTCGGTGGGCGTGTGCCGGAGTCAGCTGCGCGCCCGCCGAACTGTCAAAGGCCTGTTAAGGCCATTTAGGAACCAATTTAGGCAATTGACAGGGCTGCCCGTCCAACCTTAAGGTTAGCAGGCAGATGACGAGCCCAAGTGGCCTTCGTGTTTTGCATGAAACCTCATCCACGGGCGGGATGAGGTTTCATGAAGGTTTTGTTAAATAAATAAAAATTTCTTTGACAATTCATAAACATGTCCCAGCTCATGTGACACTGTCACATGAGGGGACATATCTGAATAATTTTATTCTTTCTTTTTTTCAACCTATAAAACTGAACTTAATATTCCTGAGGCAATTCCGTGCCTCGGGGAGATTTCTGCGCTCTTTCGCACGCATGCCTCCCTCCCTTTTTGAATAAGGGTGTTACATTGACAGCTTTCCAATCCTCTGGGACTTTCCCACAATATAAGGATTCTTGGAAGATTACTACCAGTGCATCCACTAGCTCTGTAGCTACTTCCTTTAATATCCTAAGATGCAACCCTTCAGGTCCAGTGGACTTATTGGCCTTTAGCCCCGTTAGTTTCCCTAGTACTTTTTCTCTACTGATAGTTATTGTATTTATTTCCTCCCCTTCTTTTGCCCCTTGATTATTTTATATTGGAATGCTATTAGTGACTTCTACAGTGAAGACTGAAGCAAAGCATTTATTCAACTTCTCTGCCATTTCCTGGTTCCGCATTATTATTTCCCCACCTCATTCTGTAAGGGGCCTATGTTCACTTTTTATTGGTTTTTAAAACTTTCCTAATCCTCTGGTTTACCACTAATCTTTGCCACATTGTATGTCTTTTCTTTCGATTTGATATTATCCTTAACTTCCTTGGTTAACCATGGTTAGTTTATCCCCTTTCTTGAATCCTTCTTCCTCACTGGGATATATCTGTTGTGAGTCATGAACTATTTTCTTAAAACGTCTGCCATTGTTCATCAACTGTCTTCTCTGCTAAACTCCTTTCCCAGTCCACTCCAGCCAACTCTGCCCTCATTCCTTTGTAACTACCCTTATTTTAGTTTAGCACAGTTGTTTCCGACCCAAGTTTCTCAGTCTCAAACTAAATGCTAAATTCTACCATGTTATGGTCACTGTTTCTTAGGGGATCTTTTACTTCTGAGATCATTTATTAAACCTGCCTCATTACACATTATCAGATCCAAAATAACCTGATCCCTGGTTGGATCCACAACATATCGTTCTAGGAATCTGTCCTGAATACACTCCATGAATTCTTGCTCATGGCTACCTCTGCCAATTTAATTTTCCCAATCTACATGAAGATTAAAGTCACCGACAATTAATGTGCTGCCTTTTTTACATGCCCTCAATATGTCCTGATTTATTCTCTGTCCTACAGTATAGCTACTGTTCAAGGGCCTATAGACTACTCCCACCAGTGTCTTTTTTCCCTTGTTATTTCTTACCCAAAATCCTTTCTTGTTATTGTACTTATTCCATCTCATACTAACAAAGCTACCCCGCCACCCTTTCCTTCCTGCCTGTCCTTTTGAAAAGTCACATACCCCTGAATATTTAGTTCCCAGCTTTGATCACCTTGCAACTACGTCTCCGTAATGGCTATAAGATCATACCCATTAACCTTTATTTGTACCTTTAATTCATTTACTTTGTTCTGAATACTATGTGCATTTGAGTAAAGAGCCATTAATTTTGCCTTTTTATCATTTTTTCCCCCTTTGACCCTATTTGCTGCTTTTTTTTTATGTTTGTACACTCTGTCCCTTCCTGTCACACTCTGGGTTTCATTACTTAATTAGCTGTCCTGCAAGGCTGCCACATCCTTTTGCTTTGTCAGCCTACGTATCCCCTTTCCAGAACCCTCCCCCACTCTATTTAGTTTAAAGTCCTCTCTATCCACCCTGTCAAGCCCCCTCAAGATCTTATATGTTTCAATCAAGTGGCCTCTTACTCTTCTAAACTCCAGCGGATACAAGCCTAGCCTGTCCAGCCTTTCCTCATAAGACAACCCGTCCATTCCAGGTATTAGTCTGGAAGCCTTGTCTGAACTGCTTCCAAAGCTTTCATTTACCCTAATATCTCCTAATCTCACGAAACATTAACTCTGTTTCTCTTTCCACAGATGCTGCCAGATCCGCTGAGTTTTCCCAGCATTTTGTTTTTATTTCTAATAACGTCTTATGTAGTTCGGTGTCAAATTTTGATTTATAATGCTCCTATGTGTATCTTGCAACATTTTATTAAGTTATAAGACACAATAATACATTGTTGTTGTTCTCTATGGTATAAGAAGTTGAAGACATAATGAGCAGCAGATTAAAAGTTCTGTCCTATGGTTGGAATGTTGTACAATTCATATACAGCTAATCTTAGACTTACCGTGCTTCCGTCATCATTCTTTGGTCACCAAGACATGTGAACTCATCTATGTACCCTGAAGTGCAGTCGATTTTCGTCCAATCGGGTTTGCAAATATTGAGAAAGTGGGGCCGAAGGCGACCAATTGAATACTTGGCAATGTCCGTCAGGGACTGGCTCGCAGCAGCCCCAAACAGAAATGCACCAATTCCCTTGTATACAGTGGCTATATAGGAATTTCTAATAAAGGAGTTTGAGTACAAATGGTTCCAATGAACTGAAACTAACTCTCCTATGATTATCTGCAACAGAGAAAAATCAGGCATCAGTTGTGCACAGGAAATAATGAATACAAGAAATTCACAAAACATGCACATTGCCATTCACAAGCAGCTCAGCAAAGGTAATCACAGGGAAAAGAAGCAACAGCAAAAACAAATCACATTTTCATTGGGTTCTATGGCTTGAGTTCTTATGAATCATATTTTGGAATTTGGTGATTGCCTCACTAAAAAATCAGACAAGCTTTGAGTGGTGCTCATGTGTACGATGTTCCTTCCTTAATAAGCCACAATTTTTAAACTATGTAACTTATAACTGCAACAGTTAATGTCGCTCACTGGTTGAGAAACAAGCAATTGGTATGCAGCATTTAACCTACTGTTCTTAGGTCAGTGTAACAACCCATGATCAACATATATATCACAGCTAAAACTGCTGAAGCTGAAGGAGGAGTAGCTGAATCATTCATAGTATTTATTTTTCATAAAGTTTGGCTTAACCGCATAGGTTTGATATTCCATGGTTCTGTTGAAAACATGAAGCTTCGTGGTACAGAAGCACAGGTCATAAAATCAGCACACAGCCCAGCGCATGGTGTAGAAAACTGCAGACTTACTGCAGACTGCTCCCAGCTATGGCAATGATGGTTACCACAGCATTACTCTATGCTACCAAATCTCTCCAAGTCATTGAAGTCACCCACTGCAAAATCAGTTCAGCGGAAATGTGCGTCAAATAAATAAGAGGTATCGGGGCTGAATCTACTGGACTTTGAAATTTTTTGACAGTCAGGAGCATTTTTGAGTCCCAAACTGCGAATGAGCAGCAGCAGCCCGCCTCCCAGGAAACTTTTACAAGAGGTGCCCAATTAAGGGACCATCTTCAGAATCACTGCCCAATTCGGAATGGTGAAAAGATTGGGGAGGCGGGAGGGTAATTGAGTGTGTGAAACTGCAAGGCCAGCAGGCAACCTTCACTGTGTATGCAGAGTGTTACTGGAGTGCAGGGGATGCAAGAGGACTGGACAAAATAGAGGAGTGAAACGGCTGGAGGCAATGGCTATCATTTCCTCATCAACAAGCACTATCTCTTACTGCAGTCTCCAGGAAACTGAAAGGAGATTGCAAGTGTCTACCTGCAGAAGACCTCAGGCTTGCCAATTTGCACCCTAAGGTGGTAGATTTGAATTATTTGTCTCGGTACTCTGAGACCTCCTGCTCTGTACACACTTCTTCTTACCTGATGAGCTGCAGACACAGCAAGTGACTTGTGCAATGACAGAAAAACTTCACTTACACTGGAAAATTACTGTTAATTGGTTGCTGATGAGCCTTAGCTGGCTTCTTGCAGCTACTGAGCAGGTTGCCATCATAGCACTGAAACTGCATCCGGGAAAAGACCAAGGAGACAGGAACACATTGAGGAACTGGCACGACCACTTTCTTCACGATTTTCTGAGTGCCCCAACCTCCAACGTGCCTCTGAGACCCTGGGGAAACTTGCCCCATAATGTTCATAACAGGAACAATTTATTAGTTGTCCTTCTGAAGTGAGGCATCAATTGGACGAGGCAAAGAACATTCACCAAGTGACACGATTCCCAGAGACCGAAACATGGTAGATAGAATCCCGATGGACATCATAGCTTTTCGCATCAAACCCTTGGCCCACATGAGCAGGAAGGGCTTTCATTCCATTAATGATTCAATAGCATCTGATCATCATGAGGGTCTTGACCCAATGGCAAGTCCCACCTATCTGCACGATCTTCCCGGAGGCGGCTAATTTAGAGGCCTCCTCTGTGAACCCTATCCAACTAAGGGCAAGTTCCTGAGGCTGAAGGCTCAATCAGAGTGCCTGTACCTTTGAAAGACGGCAGCTCCACTGGCACAGGTCGGTGCCGCTCAAACAGCAAGGAGAGCGCAAGGCACCTTAACACAGGGATGACGTGCATCAATTTTAAAAATAATGAGGGTTGAAGCTGGTAGGCCCCTCGGAGTGGAGGAAAAAGCTTCTTAGAGGAATCATTTCGGCTGCGAGTGCAGTCTTTCTTGCCCACAACCCAGTCACTGGGGCACAAACTCTCCGGCTCTGATCCCCCCTCCCCAATGGTCTGCCATCCAGGGTTGCTGGACTCAGCACTGTTGGAGGCCACTCAGATGCCAGGAAGATCCTGGTGGCATCCTTCCTTTCCCCTTTATAGACTCTTAATTGCTAATTATTGGCTAACCGCTGCTGCCAGGTAGGTAGCCACTTCTGTTGTTGACCCGCCCCTGGTGGGAGCACACTGAGGCGGGAATGCATTGGCCTGCCAACCTGATGACCTGAACTTCAAGTTGGCCAACTTCAAACACGCCTGCTGGGACTGGGAAGGCCCGCCCAGAGACTCCAAAATTTGGACCACTTCTACAGCTCAGTAAAGGAAACCAAAAATAGAAAATGCAGGAAACACTCAGAACCTGAGGAATAGGCTTAAAGTTTCAGGTCAACAACCTTACATCAGAACAATTTAATGCTGCTGCAAGTTGCAATATCAAGGGAAGTAGGCAAAGCAGAGGTCCAAGGTCTACAAGAAGTAGAACATGAGGGGGAGGAGACAGATGTGAAACCATAGGATTGCTGCAGTAGGCAGTCACTGATATCCATTTACAGTAATAGCAAATACAGCCCCGAACTAATCTGGCACAAAGGTAAAGTAGCATAAATTGGCCCTACAACAGTTGAAGGTACCTCAGGATCCAGCACTACTTCAATTACTTGAGGGGGCTTGGTGATTTAGACAATGGGGAATCTGCCTCTCTCTCTCCCCCCTTCTCCTGCTGTGCCCTGGGTATTGATCACTAACTACCTATGATTTCTGTGAGAACAGATTGCAGGGTATCACTGAGAAGTATAAAGCCCACCATCAAGACTTCTTTTGAACCAATCCTCCAGCTTGGCAAATCTAGCAATGACAGACTCCTGCAAGTTGGAACTTAACAACTCGATAACCACAGTATGGGTATGGTAATTATGATGTTATGATGTTTGCTAGCAGCCAAGTAGTTGTGAATTCAAATTTTACTGCAACAAGCTGTGAAATTGAGATCAATAAATCTGATAATTTATGGGCTCAGACCAGAAGAAAGCTGCTGCTTCACTGATATTCTGAGCTGCAGTATGTGGTTAACTCTTAACGCCCTCTGAATTAACCTAGCCAGGTGTAAAACAAAGCCAACATAAAACATGAAACATTGAACCAAGCCCTGTTTGACAGTGATAAGAAACTGGTGTTACTTGATAACGTAGGATGGCCTTGAAATGGGTACAGTGTATTATTACAATGTCACACCCTATCATATAACAAGTACATTGCAGCTTTCCTTGAGAACAGAGAAAAAAATGTGACAACACAGGAACTCCATATCTTCCTGATCTGACACATATTAAGATACATTGTTCAAAGGTCTGTTAATACATGTTACACTGGAATTACATAAAGGTGCCAAGTCAATGGTGCAGAAAGCGTGTTTAGAAAACCAGTTTTTGTTTAATGAGGCTGAAAAGCCATGCTCGGTTACTCAACAAGCTAATCCAGTAAGTGCCTGAGCCACATCTGGAAGGAGGGTTCAGAGTTCAAACCTGCTGAGTTAGGTGGTCTCAGATAGGGCAGAAGTATAGGAGTTGCAGTTGGCTTCGGTTCCCCTGTTCCAGGGACAGTCATCCATGCCTTCCCTTTCTGATCATTATCCAGGAAGTTGCCTGTGAACTAACCACCACCCAGCTTCCTCCCTCCCTCACCCCACTGTCAAATAAACTGCTAATAGCCATTTTAAGAATCATAAATGAATGGTGCCACTAAGTACCAGAAAGTGACTGACACCTGAAGAATGAAACACCAGCAATGGAATCAATGCCCTTTTCCTATTCATTCATGAGCTGTGGGCGTCACTGGCTAGGCCAGCATTTATTGCCCATCCCTAATTGTTCTTGAGAGGTGGTGGTGAGCTGCCTTTTTGAACCATTGCAGTCCATGTGGTGTAGGTACACGTCCGGTGCTGTTAGGAAGGGAGTTCCAGGATTTTGACACAGCAACAGTGAGGGAACAATGATATAGTTCCAAGTCAGGATGGTCTGTGGTTTGGAGGGTAGCTTGCAAGTGGTGGTGTTCCCATGTGTCTGATGCCCTTGTCCTTCAAGGTGGTAGAGGTCACGGGTTCGGAAGGTGCTGACGAAGGAGCCTTGGTGAGCTGCTGCAGTTCATCATGTAAATGGTACACACTGCTGCCAGTGTGAGTCAGTGTAAGGAACATATCTTTTTATTTCTGTTGGACTGTTGTAAAGAACATATCTTTTTATTTTCTGTTGGACTATGGATTAAAATTACAATGGCTGCAATTTGAAAGACATGTCCACTGGAACAGGGTGAAAGATATATATACAATGTTGCAGTCCTGGAACAGAGTGTGCCATGAAAGACAGGATGGTGCCAGAAAGGAGTCCTGGGCCAAGGGTGCTGCCTGACAATAGCATTTTAATTGGCTCCTAACCAGGTGACTGGGTTTTGTGTGAGGGAAGTGCAGCTGAATAGCTCCTAGCCCGAAAGGGACAAGACCTAAAACCTCTTTCTCCTGTGTGTAGAAGATTCCAATAATTCCCCAATAATAGATAGCTGGCTTTTTTCCCTCACATCTCTATAACCTGCTCTCTTGCTGAGGAAGCCCTCTGTAAAAAGGAAAAGGGGAAAACCACTGTTAAGAGGCATTGAAAAGCAAGTGCTCAACCAGTGAACTAAATACTGGAGGTGCTGGAAGATCACCTTGTATCATCAAAAAGAACTGAAAGGAATTTGGAAGACATCAATCGAAATCAACCCATCGAATCCTGTACTCCGGATTGGTGCTGTTGAACTGTTTTATCCCAGCCTTAAAATCCATGTTTTGTGTGTCTTATATGTCTTGCATGTGTGTATAGGGATTTAAGAAGGGGCAGAGTTTAAATTATGGAGTTAGAAATTAGCAGTTCATATTTCTTCCTTTTGCCACTGGTTAACGACAGTTGTTCAATAAACAGTTATTTACTTAATAAGTTTACAAACCTGGTGTTAACCCAAATTAAGCAGCTAGGTAAAATTGTGGCAATTTGGTGGTTTGGTCAGACTTCACATTTGTCACGGCTCAGGGAACAGTGTGGCATGATATTACAGCGCACTACCCTCAGTGAGTCGTGACAGTCGGTGGTGGAGGGAGTGGATGCTGAAGGTGGCGGAAGGGGTGCCACTCAAGCGGGCTGTTTTGTCCTAGATGGTGTCAAGTTTATTGAGTGTTGTTGGAGCTGCACTCAACACTCATCCAAGAAGTGGAGAAAATTCCATCACACTCCTTACTTGTAGGTGTTGGTCAGGATTTGGGGGGTCAGAAGGCGAGTTACTTGTTGTAGAATTCCCAACCTCTGACCTGTTCTTGTAGCCACAGTAATTATATGGCTGCTCCAGTTCAGTTTCTAGCCAATGGTAACTCCAGGATATTGATAGAGGGTGATCCAGCAATGGTAAAGCAATTGAATGTCATGGGGAGATGGTTAGATTCTCTCTTCTTGAAAATGGTCACTGTCTGGCACTAGTGTAGAGTGAATGTTACTTGCCACTCATCAGCCCAACACCGAATGTTGTCCAACTTTTGCTGCATATGGACACGCACTGCTTCAGTACCTGAGGAGTTGCGAATGGTGCTGAACAATGTGCAATCATCAGCAACATCCCCATTTCTGACCTTATGATGGAGGGAAGGTCATTGATGAAGCAGCTAAAGATGGTTGGGCCTAGGACACTACCCTAAGGAATTCCTGCAGCGATGTCCCAGGGTTGAGATGATTGACGTCCAACAAGCACAACCATCTTCTTTTGTGCTAGGTATGACTCCAACCAGTGGAGTTTTCCCCCTGATTCCCACTGACTCCAGTTTTGCTAGGGCCCCTTGATGCCAAGGGCAGTCACTCTCATCTCACCTCTGGAGTTCAGCTCTTTTGTCTGTGTTTGGTCCAAGGCTGTGATGTGGTCAGGAGCTGAGTGGCCCTGGCGGAACTCAAACTGAGCATCAGTGAGCAGGTAATTGCTGTGTAAGTGCCGCTTGATAGCACTGTTGATGACCCCTTCCATCACTTTGCTGATGGTTGAGAGTAGAATAATGGATGGTAATTGGCTGGGTTGGATTTGTCCTGCTTTTTTGTGGACAGGGCATACCTGGGCATTTTTCCACACTGCCGGGTAGATGCCAGTGTTGTATCTGTACAGGAACAGCTTGGCTAGGGGCACGGCTAGTTCTAGGTCTTCAGTACTAATGCTGAAAAGTTGTCGGGGCCATAGCCTTTGTATTATCCAGTGCTTCCAGCCATTTCTTGACATTACACGGAGTGAGTCGAATTGGCTGAAGACTGACATCTGTGATGCTGGGGACCTCAGGATGAGGTTGGGATGGATCATCCACTTGGCACTTCTGGCTGAAGATTGTAGCAAATGCTTCAGCCTTATCTTTTGCACTGATGTGCTGGGCTCCCCCATTATTCAGGATGGGGATATTGGTGGAGTCTCCTCCTCCAGTGAGTTGTTTAATTCATTCATTCAAGACTGAATGTAGCATGCCTACAGAGCTTAGATCTGATCCATTGGTTGTGGGATCACTTAGCCCTGTCTATTACTTGCTGCATCCACTGTTTGGCATGCAAGTAGTTCTGTGTTATAGCTTCACCAGGTTGACACCTCATTTTTAGGTATGCCTGAAGCTGCTCCTGGCACACCCTCCTGGACTCTTTACTGAATCGGGGTTGATCCCCAGCTTGATGATAATGGTAGAGTGGGGGATATGCTGGGCCATGAGGTTACAGATTGTGGTTGTATACAATTCCGCTGCTGCTGATGGCCCAGAGCATCTCATGGATGCCCAATTTTTGAGTTGCTATATCTGTTTGAAATTTATCCCATTTAGCACGGTGGTAGTGCCACACAACATGATGGAGGATATCCTCAGTGTGAAGGCAGAACATCATCTCTACAAGGACCGGGCGGTGGTGACTCCTACCAATACTGTAATGAACAAATGCATCTGCTGCAAGTAGATTGTGAGGGTGAGGTCAGGTAGGTTTTCTCCTCTTGTTGATTCACTCACCACCTGCCGCAGACCCAGTCTAGCAGTTATGAACATTAGGACTAGGCCACCTTGGTCAGTAGTTATGCTACCGAACCACTGTGATTCATCAGCTGAGGTGGGGGGAGGGAGGGGGTGTAATAGGTGGTAATCTTTAGGAGAGAACGGAAAGCGATACTACTGGACAAGAAGAAAAAGTTAGGCTGGATGTCATTTTCTTCCCAATGATGTCACACTGATGTGCATATGCATAATTATAGCTCTCGCTAGAGAAATTCCATCAGCAATGCCTCGGCTGCATCCTCTGGATTCAATGGGAAAGCCTTTGAACAAACGCTAGTGTCCGTCTTGAAGCCAGCTTCACAAGTATTCAGGAAAAACTCTTGCAAAATCAATCACAATGGTTTGGACACTGTGTCCGAATGCCCAAAAAGCATCTTCCCCGCCAGGTTCTGTTTTCTCCACTCTCAAATGGCCAACGTTCCAGGGGAGGACAAAGAAAACACTTCAAATACACTCTAAAGCTCTCCTTGAAGTGCAGCAGCATTGACATCAATGACCGGGAGAAGCTTGCTACCAATCATTCAAAATGGTGACAACTTATCCATCAAGCTGTATAATGCTTTGAGTCACAATGTCTTAATGATGAGGCAAAGGCAGAGAAGGAAAGAAGAGGAAGCAAATCATGCATTCCAGATCCCACCGCCCAATGGGATGTCCTGCCACACTTGCCCAAAGATCTGCGAGTTGAGAATCAGCCTGTTCAGTCACATAGCAGAAACACATGACCCAAGTAGACTTCATCCTCAAATTAAGGGACAGCTGACAGTAACAAACAAATTAAAAATGCTTTGACAGTAAAGTTCTTTTTCCTGAAGATGATACTCCTTTAAGAGGTACAAGCTACACCCAGGAGTTGATATTAAAGCAATACAGCAAAGCTAAAGTAATTATCCTAGAAATTGCAATGAAGTCAGAATGATGGCAGAACATTGGCAGGAGCTCTGCCCACCTTTAGTAGCACCCTGATGTCAGCCTAGGTCCGGGGGTCAGGACCATTTATGTATTTAAGATGACCTGGGGCTATTTATAATGCCAATGTGATGAGTGTTTCAGTTGGCCTGTGGTCCAAAGATATTGGAAAATATTTTAAATATTTACCTTTGCCAAAGGATGGGACATGGTGGCGTAGTGGTAATGTCACTGGACTAGCAATCTAAAGGCCCAGCTAATGCTCTGGGGACATGGGTTCAAATTCCACCTGTGGTAGCTAGTGGAATTTAAATTCAATTATGTATCAAAAAATCTGGAATTGAAAGCCAGTCTCAGTAATGGTGACCATGAAACCATGATTAATTGTAAGAACCTATTTCACTAATGCCCTTTAAGAGAAGGAGATCTGAGGCCTACATGTGACTCCAGACCCACAGCAATCTGGTTCACTCTCAAGGGCAGGTGGGCAATAAATGCTGTGATGCCCACATCCCATATTTTAAACAATTGGTTACTTAAAGTTACCCCCATCAAGTAACCTATAAAACACACCCAATATCACTTTCAACAGAATATGTTAGAAATGCTGTCAAGGGCGGGAACTAATGAACAACTAGCTGACCATCCAAATTTTCTTCTTCACCTGCTGATTTATCAATATAACCAGACACGAAAATCAGGGACAGTCATACGGACTTGAAACATTAACTCTGTTTCTCTCTCCACAGATGCTGTCAGACCTGCTGAGTTTTCCAGCATTTTCTGTTTTTATTTCAGATTTCCAGCACCCGCAGTATTTTGCTTTTAAGAAAATCAGGGACATGGTTTTAATTTTAAAAATACTCCTTCCATATTCTTTATCTCCAGAAGGCAATGACAGCTACCAGGACAAAGTCAGCAATCTAGTACCTCAATATTTTTTTATGTAAGCCGAAATAATGACTGTCAATAGGCGATTCCATCAATGTGGCATCTTAGCTGAATCCTATTAAGACCTCATCTGACATCCGCAGTTAGATTTTCCCCCAGGAATGACTGGATAGTGATTAGGTGGGAACCGTGACTGGGCAATATGGCCAACTGCAACACCCAAACTGCCACCCCAGCTAAGAACAGTTCACTCAGCACTGACTAGGTGATGAACCTGGGCTAACTTCATTGAATGGCTGAGTATCAAGCTGGAATGTCTATTTACCCACTAATCCACTGAGGCAGCTACCAAAGTAAAGTCAAAAAGGCCTTAGTTTTCCATGGTGCAACTGATGCATAGGCCAGATCGTGAGCAACATAATTTGCAACAGCAGACGAAAGCAACAGAGTGAATTGTATGGAGTAAAAATGAGTTGACTTACTACCAGTAGAACAAATGGAGTAAATATGCCAGCTAATAATTGGTAGGGGATGGTGTCCTCTTTGTATGGGTACTTGATAGTTTCATCATTACAGTAAAATCCTCGTCTGAATGGTGAATGCATCGGTGTAAGAATTGCAAAGGGCAATCCAGCTAGCAAAAGCAATGAGAAACCAGACTGTCAGTATAATCAGATACCATATAAGCTGCTCGATGATCCATGTCCAAATGTTACCTGACTTAATTATTTGGCTAGCACCAGGCTATTAGGTATAGATTTAAAACAACAGAAAATATAAAGGCAGATGATGTGACACTTGATGGTACACTAAAATGCTATGTCATGTGATCACAGCAAATGGGCATCCAAGGGTGATTCCCCACTTGATGGGCACATTATCATTATTGCTAAATGAAACTGGCCACATAGAAGATGGAAAAATCACCAGAGGGGTCTATTGTTCTGTGCATCCTGCTAACCAGGTCAGCTGAGCTGCAGTGCACCTGCCTGCCATTTTTTGGACGCAGAATGGTTTGTGATGAGGAGGGAACAAGAGGAAGGAAAAAAGTCACCATTTTCAAAAGACCAGCTAAGAAAGAAACAAACCTAGAATCAAAAAAAAATTGATTAGACAAACAATCAATACACAGCACCACTGAACATTTGAATTCAGATCATGTTAACAGTCCACTGTTAAACTTGAACTTCATTTTTAGTGGAGCTACAACTGCCCAAGTTTCAAACAATGAAAGGTCGCTAAGAATGCTAAAACAATTGTGATTAAACTATATATTTCTATCCAGTTTTCTCCCTTGATTCAAACTGGGGACAGTCTTTGTCCTCCATGGTCATGTAATATGCTGCTGCTCTCACACAGGGAATGGCCAATTAGGTTATGTACTAAAGGGTTACCAGCACCTGCAGAACTGTACTGTCATGAACAGAAAAACTTGACAGGGCAGGGGAAAGCGATGTTATAACAGTGATATTGAACCACGATTTTTGGTTAAACTTTGGATATTCTTGTGAATTTCATGAAGTAGTGCTGCTGTCAGTGGGATTTATGTAGTGGGAGTCCGTTAAAATGGAGATATGATCAATTGCGTACGGCACCTGAGGTACATGTCCAAATTCCCGATGGGCACTCTGCCACACAAAGCTCTGCGCCAGGAGTTCCTAATCATGGAACTGAGCCTCATTATAGTATCATAAAAAAGGACAGAATTAACCAGGTTTCCATATATACCTTCTGAACCTTGAATTGGAAATGATATCTGGGATGATAGCCTGACAGTGCTAATAATTATATAGGCTATATATGCAGCAGAATGTTGTGCAAATCATTTCTTTTTAAACCAAATGCATGTATTATTTCTGCATTGTGTAAACAGTAAACAGTATAGCAATAAAATAAAACTAACTTCATTTATCAGTTTTCTAATCCAAAATGGTTTTTTGTAACAAAGCTGAAGAAATAATAAGTAGCAACTACCAAATGATAAGAAATATATGCAAAATGTTTGTGCAATTTACTGATACAGAAAATCCTGGAATTATTCTCCAGAGATTAAATTTTGAAACAAGATTTTCTGCAGACAAACTATAAGTGAAATCAGATTTTACTACTGCTGCCAGGATCCACCATCATTCTCCTGTGGGCCTGTATGATCAGCATTTTAGCTTATCTTGACTGTAGTTTTCAGCATGGAACATTGAAAACATCAGGAAGGGACATTAAAGGAAAGTTTTCTTGTTTCTCTTCACCTCGTCCATTGCCTCACCATTGTAGGTAAGGCAGAAATAATTGTGCTTATGAGGTAGCAGTTTGTCCTAAAAACTGCAGTTTGGCAGAACTCAAGGCAGTTACTGGCTTCCAATTCCCCCAACAAGCATCACAGTTCATCCAGCACCAGAACGCTGAAAAAAAGGAGATTGTTCTACACCTGCCTATTATTCTTCCTGCACTGCCTTTGGTGGAACCAGGGCCAAGGCATCCCTTCACACCTAGGTCTCATGGTGAAGACAGCATTTATCAAATTTTAATGAAACAAGATTTCCGTGGATTAGAAGTAGCTTTGAGTTACAGTGACCCAAGCTTCTCTGTCAGAACTTCAAATAATCAACAAGAATTAAAGTTTGCATACTGTAGACAAATCATGGCTTTTAAAATTGCACATTCTTTTTGGATTGTCTGTTATGTAATTTCTCTTATTTCACAAAAAGCATATTTGTTTCTTTTTATTTATGATAGGGTAGCAACAAGCACCACAGAGTTTAAACATTATCCTGTGACTGAGGGTAGTTCGACCATTGCCAAAATGACAACCATGTTAATTATCTCATGAGGCAGCAGCTGTCGGTAATGAGCAGAGATTGGAAATGCCTATACTCCAATGGACCTAGTTAACACCCAGCTATTTCCTAATGAAATTAATAGCTATTCCATAAAAAAGCTGTCACAAACTCATTTATTCAAAGTAATGTAAATTTATACAGTTTCACAGTTCTCATTAATGTTAACACAGCAGCATTCAAGAAATTGAAGGAAAGGTTGGCAAATGATTATTGCCAAAGGTTAAGCTAGGAACAAGTGGGTTATATTGGGTGCACTTTTGCACATCTCAAACATATTTCAAGATGTTTTATGGAAGGAGCGATGCAGAGGCAGAAAATGGGCAAAAATGAAGAGAAGGGAAGACAAAACAACATTGTTTGGAACTCACAAATTCAATGAGGGTTGTAAAACTTTCACACCAATCTTCAGTAAAATTACAAAACTTCAGCAGCACAAAGTAACTACAAAAATATTTGTGGAAAAGTCACAAAACTCCCAGTATTGACTCCAGGTTAATTCAGATTGCTAATCTAACCAAGCAATAAAAAAAAACACAAGATGTTGATGATCTAATATGAAACCACAGCAAAGTTATATAGAGGTCTGTATCAGTAAGAAAGATTTTTTGATGTGCCTGTGGAACAGGATGAAGTACAGAGCAAATGGAGTTAAGGGGTGGCATTATCAGACTTCAAAGTACACATTTCCACAGTTTATTGATAAAATAGCTCTTTGATGCCTTTATTGGGTAAGTGTCCACAGTGTGAATAAATCAATTGAAAATGGCAAAATCTTCTGTTTAATGGATGATCTGTGCTGAGTTAGTTTATCTCAGCCACTTAGGCAATTGGTACTATAAATGGCCTCAATATCTTTGCCTAAACAATTTCTTGCCCTGATTGCTGAAATTCCAATAAAGGGTTTTATATGGTCTCCTTATTTAAAGAAGGATATAAATGCGTTGGAAACAGTTCAGAGAAGATTTACAAAACTAATACTCGGATTGGGTAGGTTGTCATATGAAGAAAGGTTGGACAGGCTAGGCTTGAGTCCACTGGAGTTTAGATGAATAAGAGGTGACTTGGCTGAAATATATATATAAAGTTCCTGAGGGGTCTTGACAGGGTCGATGTGGAGAGGATGTTTCCTCTTGTGGGAGAATCTGGTGCAAGGGACAACTGTTTAAAAATAAGGGATCGCCCATTTAGGACAGAGAAGAGGAGCATTTTTTTTCTCTCTGAGGTTGACAGTCTTTGGAACTCTTCCTCAAAAGATGGCGGAAGCAGAGTCTTTGAATATTTTTAAGGCAGAGGTAGATAGGTTCTTGATAAGCAAGGGGGTGAAAGTCTATTGGGGGTAAGTGGGAATGGGGAGTTTAGGTTCCAATCAGATCAGCCATGATCTTATTGAATGGCGGAGCAGGCTCGAAGGGCCCAGTGTCCTACCTTCAAATGTTTGTGTAATATCTAAAATGAGTGTGTTCTTTTTAAATTCCCACTTCTACACACTTTGCATCTCCAGCTTAAATAAGTGAGAAACAAGTTTTCAAATCATTATCCAGAAACTTCTGTTAAAGAGTATATTTTAGGAGAGGATAACATAGAATTCAGTTATACTGTTCATCATTGTTGGGTTTTGTTCTGACACCGCCTGTGCTCACACCTGTGTATGACTCCTTCGTTAAATTATTCAAAGGGTTGGTTACAGCTGTGGAATATACCTTTGCATAAATTCAGGGTAAGAGAGAAGAACAGGAGGAATGAATTTATATTTGGAAACAACAATAATTTGCATTTATATATCATCTTTAACACAGTAAAACATCCCAAGACGCTGTTTTATCAAGCAAAGTAATCAAATGCTTTCCTTCTGAAGATTGAAAGATGCATTTATAATGACAATGAAGATAACACTAATGAATTTTATATTTTAAATTTAGTGATTAAAGTAGAGCTCAAAAATCAAGCAATTTTCAACTCAAGTGGGAGTGGAAGACTGATGGTATTGGATCAATATTCCATGTAGTACTATCTGAAACATGTTGTGATGTGATTGAGAGCCATCCAAAGGAACTGCAAGGATAACAATTAGACAGGCATTCATGGCTCACGGGGATATCATTGGGAGGTCTGATGGTATTGTTGTCACAGGGAAGAGGAACCTCCATTCTGATCTACAAAGTGCTACCTTTCCACAGACATTGGTTTGTGGGTTAAGATAAGGGCAGGAGGCCCAGACATCTGTTAGGTACACTAACAGATGTTAGTTCCGTTCTGCCGAAGGGCCATGAAGGCTCGAAACGTTAACTGATTTCTTCTCCACCGATGCTGCCAGACCTGCTGAGTTTTTCCAGGTAATTCTGTTTTTGTTAGGTACACTGACTTGCTTGGCAGTGTTCCGCCTCAGGAAAGTTTAAGTGTTAGCAGGAGAAAGAAACCCCAAGCAAGACCTTTGAAAAGACTAATACCCTTTGTTTGAATATGAGTGGGCCATTAAATGTGCTTCCACCTGCAGATCCATCCCAGGTCTTGCCTCCTCACCACCCCAATTTATCATTCCTCTTTTACTTGCATCTTGCATTTTGTTGTTTCCCCTAGGATGCCTCACTTGAGTTTCTCGTTACATGTTCCACTGAGTTTCCTGGAGTCCTTTCCATGAAAGGGGATGGACCATACAAAGGTGTTTACTTATAAATGTCATGCATGTTATTAGGGCCAACACAGAATATCACTGCAGGGGATTAGACTGGAGGAAGTTGACAGTGAAAAAGATCTTGGTGTTATTATGCATAGATCACTAAATCTTCATGACCATTATATGGAAATCGTAGCTAAAGCTATCAAAGTATTGGGCTATACTAACTGAACCACTTAGTATAATTCAAAGGACACCATTTGACACTGGGCAGGTCACTGGTCAGACTGCATTTACAGTAAAAACAGAAAATGCTGGAAAAACACAGCAGGTCTGACAGCATCTGTGGAGAGAGAAACAAAATTAATGTTTTGAGTCTGTATGACCCTTCTTCAGAGCTAAATAGAAGTAGAAATGTGATGAAATTTATATTAAGGGGGTTGGAGCAGGTGAAGCTGGATAGAAGGAAAAGTTAGAAGTGGGTAACTATACAAGTGACCAACCCGACACCCCGCTGGTCCTCCCGACTACACGCCCTGCCCCCCAACTAGCCCCCCACCTCCCGACTATCCTCCCAAACTGCCGACTACATGCCAGTCCCCAGACTACCCTCCTAACCATCTGACTGCCCCCTACCCGTGGACTACAGCCCGCCCTCCGATCCCTTGACTATGCCCTCCACCACAACTAACCCCGACCCCTCAACTAACCTCCCAACCCCTGAGAACCAACTAACTACCGCCCCATTCCCCAGCTACACCCCACGCCCACAACTTTCCTCCCAACGCCCCCCCAACTACGCCCCCCAACCCCTGACTATCCTCCCAAACACCAGGGGAAGAATTTTCCCCCCCTTGGGGGAGAAGTTCAGGAGCGGGCGCGCCTCCGATCGGCGCCCCCAATCGGGGGCACACCACCATTTTACGTGGGCGGGCCAATTAAGGCCCGACCAGTGTGACGTCCGCCAGGAAGCATTCTGCGCTCCATGTGCTAAGCCGGGAGTGTGCTCTTTCACGCATGCACACGAAAGAGTGCACTCATTTCCCTGAGGCTAAGTGCTGTCAAATTTAAAAGTGGTACATGTAGAGAAATGAAATTTCCCTGACATGTCCCCTCATGTGACACTGTCACATGAGTTGGGACATGTCCATCACTAAGTAAACTTTTATTGCATTTTTAAAAACCTACATGAAACCGCATCCCGCCCGTGGATGAGGTTTTATGCTTTTTCTGAAGCCCGCCAGGGCTCCCGGCCTGCCCGCCTACCTTAAGGTTGGACGGGCAGGTCCATTAACTAGTCTAATTACTTTTTAAATGGCCTCAATTGGCCGTTGACAGGTCAGCGGGCGCACAGCTGATTCATCTGTGCCCCCGCCGACCTGAAAATTTATATGACGCAGGGTGACGTCAGGAGTTCCGCCTGACGTCATCCCATGTTATTTTATGTGTCAGCAAGCGGGCCCCGCCCCCTGCTCACCAACCTCAATATCCTGCCCCTGGTCTATTCCCCCGCCTCTGACTACCCTCCATTCCCTGATTACACCCCACTCTCAACTACCCCATCACCCCCGACTGACCAACCAAACATCCCCAACCCATCCTATTCCTCCAACTCATCCTACACGCATCCCAGCCAATCCTACCCCCGACCCATCCTAACCCCACCCCCAACCCATCTTATTCCCACGATCCATCCTATTCCCTGACCCATTCTACCCCCACCCCAACCCCAACCCATCCTATTCCCCCGACCCATCCTACATCCATCCAGGCCCATCCTACACCCAACCCAGCTCATCCTATCCCCCGACCCATCCTACCTCCACCCAACCCATCCTATTCCCCGATCCATCCTATCCCATTCTACCCTCCCCCACCATCCTGCCCACTGACCATACTCACTTACTTTCTCCCCGACTTCTGAAATTGGTTGGGACCTATAACCTTGCCTGGTTTACGGCAGCTAGTTCTGCAAATAGGGGGCATGGCTTCACTTCCCCTGATGCTGCTGCCCTGTACAGAGGAATCCCAGGTGCCGGTACTGCACATTTCCTAGCAGGCCCGAGTTGTAAGGTTAGGTGAGAAATGTGCAGCTCCCAGCTAAGGTAAGTAAAAAGGAGTGGAGAGGCAATCCGACTGTGATTGCCACTGCACAGAGGTTCTGGCCCCATGTTCCTAAAGTTAACTTGTAAACAATGGAATTGCTACTCTACGATTTCTCCGTAGCTAAATCCATCCACCCAGGAAACCCGGATTATGACAAAGCATTAAACCCACTCTACTTCTGACCTCCAGCACCGACAGAATTACTCACATAATGAGCTCTACCACATATTGTTCTGCTAAATGCACTCCATCATGATGAGACAATTACTATTTTATTTTCTCTTTGAAATATAATGGCCAAAAATTGTACAAAAAGGATGAACATAACTGCTGATCATGGAGATGACCAATATGTATGTCAATTATTTTGGAAATGCAATATCAGAACCACTAAGCAGTTTAAGTTGTCATTTTTCACTCTACTAACTAGTTTACGTTACAACTCATACAGATCAGCTTCAAAGAAACCCCTGATAGAGGAAGCCATGAAACAAGCCATGTTGTTCAATATTCTCTCATCCCTTTTTGATGCGCATTTTTAATTTCTGCAAAGAGGACGGTATCTTTGTCAGTAAGAAGTCTTCTAAGTTGTCAGATCTGAAGTTGGAATGCTACTGGATGAAAGGGTTACCCATGGCAACTTAAAACTGATACAATAACACAGTTTCCAGAAGAGAATTTTATGGCAGCAATAAAACCAAGACACTGCAATCTATCATACAGTGACATTAAAGTCACTACGTAGCAGGCACAGAATTCACAGATGACTTCATTTTGTTATCCCATATTTTAGCCACAGCACTAATGGAATTGCCCAAACAAGAAATCAGAAGGTAGAAAGATTAATCATAGTCCCCTGGCTGAAAGCAATGTTTCCAGCACCTCACTGGGAACTCCAAAGGAAAAGTTATTTTTTCCTCCAACAGCAAAACAATAAAGTGTTAATCAGTTCACCAAGTTTTTCTTGACCAATTGCTAATAAATTACCATAAACTAGGACATGCACTGCACAATATTTTCAGTGGCAAGTGAATTGGGTCAAACTAATTTCCATCACCATGGACAAACGCAGTGAAAGTAGCATTAATTTGGGCGGGGTTGTGAGTTATAACTATTAAATCCACAGTGCCCATTTAAATTAATGTGAAATAGTTTTTTTAAAGGAGTGAATCGTGATTGCACTGCAGCATGACTAAGCCTGCAAGAAATCTGCAGTACCTGTGTATGCGGTGAGGCAAGAGTAATTCTCTGAGCACTGAACATTTGACCAACAATGCATATAATACCTACATTAAAAATAAACTTCTACATGTAACACTGATTACTCTAAAAATACAATGATGTTAATCCACAAAACAATTCTTAACTCATGGAGTTCAGGAATAAACTGAAAACACTTTCTTTTCGTCTTCCTTTAGCTGAAATGCAGCTGCAGTTTCCAAAGTATAAATGGAAGTCATCTGCTGTACTGTGAGCACCACTCAATATGTCTGTGCATCCTGTCTGAACATTAGCTGAAACTATTCTATTAATCATATAGTCAATAAAGATACTGCTGGATTACACGGTTTATAATGTTATTCATGTTGCTAGTCTCTCAATCTCAAAGCTGCTCAACACCACCAAGCTGCCCTCAATGCAGTGTATCAGTTTGACAGTGAGCTGCATCCTGTGGGCCCAGGTGAGGAGAGCCCTTGTATCCTCAGTTTTATTGTAGTTCAGGACTTCATTATCTCCCCAGTTACCATGACTTTTCATTCAACCAGGATGGCATGCTGACTTCTCAACAACTGCAGTCAACGCCACTCCATAACAGGCTGGCAGTGTTGCCTCTCTGCCCAATCTTTGACTCAATCAGCATTTCACCCCTCAGGTTTGGAATGCTCCAGCACCACATATGGTTCTGACAGAAAAGTGGCAAAGATGGAGCAACAAAGAGAAATCAGTGGAAGCCGAGGTATAAACTTGTGACTCTTGAGTTGATCAGCACTGTTCAAGTGCTGGAACTGGTGCAACCCTGCTCCTTCTCAGTGGCTTTTTAAGAATCACATAATCTTCAGCGCAAGGATCTTGCAGGTTCAACTCGAAAGTTGATCCTGTCCAAGACTAGTTGACATACATGGAAAAGTACAAAATAGCTGAAAGAATCAGACATAGCAACGTTGATTGGCTGCAGTAATAATTTAGTTGAATAAAAATAATAGGCCGGAGCAAGCCAGTGCCTGAATGTGCAGCTGTTGACATTTCCAAAAGATTAAAGCATTCATAGCCAAAATAGAAGTCAGTAGCTAGGCGCATGCAGTTGCAAACAGACAAAATCCTATTTTTAAAATAAGCATCTTATTTTAATTAAGACATTAGCTATTGCCTGACCCTCAAAACCACTAGTCACATTACATATACCATAAAGGTTTATAGCACAGATGAAAGCCATCGACCCAGTGTGTCTGTGCTCACTCTTTCTTAATGCAATCCGCAGGCTAACTTAGAAAGTTGATGCGCTGGTTTTAATTTTCCAAAGTTCCCTAGATTCGGGGAAGGTTCAATTAGATTGGAAAATAACAAATATAACTCCTTTATTCAAAAAGGGAGACAAATAGCAGGAAACTATAGGCCAGTTAGCTCAACATCTATCAGGGAAAATGTTAGAAGCTATTATTAATGATGTTATAGCAGGGCACTTAGAAAAGGTCAAGGCAATCAGCCAGAGTCAACATGGTTTTGTAAAAAGGAAATCATGTTTAACCAATTTATTGGAGTTCTTTGAAGGAGTCACATGTGCTATGGGTAAAGGGGAACCGGTGGATGTACTACACTTAGATTTCCAGAAGATATTTGATAAAGTGCCACATCAAAGGTTATTGCAGAAAATAAAAGCTTATGGTGTAGGGTGTAACATATTGGCATAGATAGAAGATTGGCTAGCTAACGGTTAGCAGAGATTTGCATAAATGGGTCTTTTTCTGGTTGGCAGGATGTGATGAATGGTGTGCCACAGGGATCAGTGCTGGGGCCTCAACTTTTTACAATTTATATAAGTGACTTGGATGAAGGAATGGTTGTTAAATGTGCTGACGACACAAAGGTAGGTAGGAAACTAAATTGTGAAGAGGATGTAAGGAGGCTACAAAGTGACATAGATAGGTTAAGTGAGCGGGCAAAGATCTGGCAAATGGAGTATAATGTGGGCAAATGTGAAATCGTTCATTTTCGCAGGAAGAATAAAAAAGCTTATTATCTAAATGATGAGAGATTGCAGAGCTCTGAGATTTAGAGGGATCTGGGTGTCCTAGTGTATGAATCACAAAAGGTTAGTATGCAGGTACAGCAGGTATTTAGGAAAGCTAATAGAATGTTATCATTTATTGTGAGGGGAATTGATTACAAGAGTAGGGAGGTTACATCTGGAGTATTGTGTACAGTACTGGTCTCTCCTTATTTAAAGAAAGATGTAAATGCGTTAGTTCAGAGGTTTACAAGACTAATACCAGGAATGGGCAGATTGTCCTAATGAGGAAAGGCTGGACAAGTTAGGCTTGTATCCACTGGAATTTAGAAGAATAAGAGGTGACTTACAGCTGATATAGGCAGTGAAAGCCCAACTGTATACAGCACAGTGGAAGTGATGGTACTGTTCTTGAAAGGGAACTTGATGGTTTCATCATCACAATAAAAACCTCTTTCATACGGTTTTATTTTGAACAAATTTAGAACGCCCAATGGCATACCAGCTGTAAGGAAGGAAAAAAGAGCTTTTAAGTGCACCTTAAACTACTTTACAATAGCAGATAACATTTATGAATCTTGATTCCAAAATATTCAAAGTACAAAACAACCCACTTGTCAGATGTGCATGCAGTGGCCTGGGGTGGGGTGTCATGCTTTCCAGTTTTCCGCCCATCCTGTGGGGAAGTGCCTCCCATCCATTCAGCAACAGTCTGAGACAAATGGCTCGGATCAGCCATTTAGAATTGATGACAGCTCGTGGGCACGAACACATGTCAAACCATACCATTGGATGTCCATGATCCCCAATCTTTGAGATTTATAGCTCTTCCTTCAGTGTTGACATTATTTAGTAATTATACCTAATCTTTGTTTAAAATTTATGTGGCTAAGTGCAGACCACATAACTGCAGAAAGCAAACTCAGTGATGTGCCTGTACACAAGAAATGCCATAGCTTTGTTTCACAAAACCACTGCTATGGCATTTATAGGCTCATATTAGGGCCAATATTTTTATCTGTTAATTTCACCAAATAAATACCGTAACTAACAAGTCTTTAGTCATAGACTGAAGAAGTGATTTGAGATTCCTATAGATTATCTGGAAATACTGTGTAATATCATTCTGCTGAACGACAGTTTTGCTATCTGTTTCATTTTGGAGAAGGTGACTAGTTGGGCATCTCCCAATCAGATTGGGGCAAAATTTATGCATTGTACAATGTTTTGTTATGCTGATATCTTCCTAGTTGGGAGTATAATGGTTATTTCCCCCCAATATGTTCTCCTGTAAACTGAAGTCATACTAAGAAACTTTGCTCATCTTGGGCATAATTTCTCCACAATGAGCCATGTATTGAGTACATAACATCTCTGGACTTGGATAAAGTTAGCAGTTTCAAAATACATTGATCTTTTTATCTTTATCTTATCAGAAATTTTCATTCAAAAAGTAGTGATATTTTTCTTTGCTATTTAATAAACCTTATAAGACTATTCATTTCCCCTTGCAATTTTTTCCTTTCCCCTTCTCTCTTAAAAGCATTGCCTCTTAGATGGGTTATGGAGCCATAGGTGCCAGTCACCTTCTGGTTCCTTACAAAGTTTGCAGAATTAACATGTGAACTTTGACAATGAGTCAGTTATTTGGCTATGGAGGGAATTCAGAGCCTGATCTAGTCCACAACCAACAGGACTCTCTAGATAGCAATCAGGGGCAGGATCCCGAGACAACCTTCCCCCTCATCAACCAGAGGATCCAAGGCCAATCATAGTGCTTGAAAAGTCATCTCTGTTTCTGATTATGGGTTGCACGGTTTAAAGTGTTACATTACAGATCTAATAGTCCAACCCACTGATTTATTCAATGCCACAATACAGAACACTAATGTTAGCAGTTTTAATGTTAATGTTCCAGTTCAAAAAAAAGCTCATTATATTTAAAAGTCCAGGAAGTCTTAACTAATGTAATTTTGAAGGAAATAGTAACAGTATTTTAGCAGTGAGTAAACAGAACATCAAAGACAGTCAATAAATACACCACTCCTACATGGGTCTAAGTTCATCATAGTATGATTACTGCTCAGATCTGCTCATTTAGATGACCAAGCTCTGAGCCAATTTTGCTTATGGAACAGTGAGTTTCTTTTCTCCCCTCTTCTCCCAAAGATATCTTATAATGAAGTACATGTCTATAGGCACTGGGCACCATCCAGCACCACATTCAATTGTAATTTCTTTTGCATTGAGCAGGATGACAACCGCAACAACACATCAACGATGTAATACTAACCTGCCTCACGGTATTCTATTCCTCACCAATTTATCTAGGCTGCCAAATCCAATCCTACCCTTACCCAATGACCACATAGGAGCTGCTGTCAGCAGGATTCACTGAACAGATGATTTTCCTTTCTTTCTCCCTAAACCTGTGACATTCCTACCATCACTCTGGACAGGTGAGAGGTTTAATCTAGAAACTTCTTGGTGTGAATAGCTCAGTGCACTTCCACACAGAGAGGGCAACCTTAACTTTGGATAATAGCGGGCAGTGGCAGCTATTGAATCAGCCGTATTTTAATCATCTCTCCTGAATTCCACTGAATACAATAGAAATGGAAACTCAGGTGAAATATGTAACAAGTGACTGATTCAATATGTGTTTTATACTATTATCCAAGGACAAAATGACCTCACAGACTTCATGACAGCCTGAGCAGTGTCTATTTAAAGGGAAGTTGCATTCATTTTATTTTCAATAGTGTGTTTTCAGTTTACTTTTTCAATGGTTCTTTAACATGTATTCTACGAGGGGAAGGAGGTCATATCATTGCTACCTCTTGCGTGTGATATTCCACTCTGTGCAGTGTGACCATATATACTTTCCAAATTGGGGAAAGCTCAACTTTTTACAACAGTGTAAAATGGATGTTAGTGAGCAGCCACCCATTTTCATTTCCACTGATGTCAACCAGCAGAGATGCAAAACCAGCTGCTGTCTTGCTATCACCTGTTTTAAACTATCATTCAAAGTCAAGGTCTACCTGTCTCTAAACAGCAATCCCAGTTTCAAAGTGAACATATATGAACACAAACGCATAATGCTGGAAATACACTGGTCTGTCAACATTGGCAAAAAGAAAACATAGGTTTGCATTGTGCTATAGAGCATCTGAAACAACTTGTCTCATCTCTCTGCTGATGCTGGTGGCGCTGTTGTGTATTTCTATCACCTGGTTTTAATTTGGGTTACCAGCAATTTGGAGCTTTTTTCTTCATCCGCATTTGGACTGCCAAAACCTATGGAACCTTCTTACTCAGGAGAGGAGCAGAAAAGGGCAACAAAAACTAAGAAATTAAAACTAAGTACATATCCCCCATGTCCCCACCCCCATCCACTCCACATCATCTCTTTTATGCTCTTTTCAGGTTCTTTTCTAAATATGTCTATCCAGTTTTAGGTTAGTGGTATCTAGGACCTCCTGTTTTTACATTTAGGCCTGAATAAACAACTTCCATAAACATGCTTTGCTCCACTTACATACAGGGTAAATACACAAAACCAGCTCTCTGCATTGACATCAATAAATCAACTCACTTAACCCGATAATTATAGATCCCTAGTTTGTGTTGTACTCATTTATAATGTAAAAGGGCCTTATTTATTTCATTAACTTTAAGCCTACTCCCAGGTGGCTGATCACCTCCCTCAGGCTAGTTTGCCTTTTCTCTCCAATTCTAGCTACTAATAGGAGAAGCTTTCACCTTATAAGGCATCATTGCATAACACTAAAATTGATTCCAGATTAGATATTTTAGCCACTTTATCTGCTTAGTAGCCAACATATGTCCAATTATCTTATTAAAGGAGACATATCTGGCAGTTTGTGCTCACCTTGAACCTATTTATTGACACACAAGTGGTAAAGTCAAAGTGCTGAGTACATGCAATGGTGACCCCTCTGTGGGCTAATACTCGGAATGTACTGGATAAAGAAGGAAGGCCCTCCTTAAGGGAAGTTACACTTGAACTAAATCTCTGTACATCAGACCAGCAGCTCAGCAGAACTGACAAGGGGTTTTATTCATGAGTAACATATTAAATGTAAAATAGAAACACATTCAAGACTGATTTTCCTTTAAAGTAAAAGATTAACATGGGGGAGGAGGTTCAATAGAAAACTCTTCCAAATAATTATTTTTATAAATCTCTTAACTTGTAAGAGAAATTGCAAAAATTAATTCCCATGCTGGCTGCAGACTTCTGGAGCCTTGTTACTCTATCCCCTGCCCATACCTTTTCCTTTAATGTCTAACATCACAAAAGGATGGAAGGGGTGTTTATTGGTGTTGGTGTTGTTCTGATTATAAACTATACCTACAGGGGCCTAAAACAGATATCAAAGCTTGTAGAAAGCTTGCAGATATTAAAGCTTGTAAAAGCTTTTGCTTTTATTTTATTTTATTAAAGCTTGTATTTCTTTTATTAAACCATGCAATCTTCTCTCATTCTAAAGTACTATCCAAAATAATGCTTACTTGAAAATAAATCCTCCAATTCAGTTTAATTACTAAGTTGCACAGCAACATAATCACAATGTTCTTTACATTTGGATTGAATGGGCAACTTGACTTGGACTGCAGGCTACTGTTAGACTCCAGTCTAACAGTAATAGATCCGCCCACATGAATGATCGGCAACTCTCAGAAGTAAACAAAAACAGATCACTTTACACATCTGAAGGCAGAATTAATTCCAAGTTATGATTTATTTTTGTAAATACTTTAATGTTAAATGAGGAAAATTGTGATGTTTGTAAAAATTTAAAGGGAGAGTGCAATAAGAGGCTAAAAGTTAAATACGCCCAACCGTGGCTGGTTACAGTATAACAGGACTTTTGATATACAGGCTTGGTAGTGATTTCTTATATTAAAAAAACTATAGGTTATTCCATGCATCAAGAAATCCAAAGACAGCACCTGAACAAACACTTTTGAGCTGAGTGGGGCAGTGACCTGAACCACTGACTGCTTCAGCAATTTCAATGTTTCACATCTGGCTTCTGAGTTTGATTGGCTCCAGCCATCTAGGTCAAACTGCCTTGACAATTCAAACATGGGTGGATTTACTCAACCTTTCAGGATGGGCAAAGACATAATCCTTTCACCTCTCACGGCTATGTAAAGGTCATTTGGAAAGTGAAATTAGTTTGAACAGTTCTAAAAAGGCATGCATCCACAGCAGAAACACATTCTCACATTGATTCATTAAAATATAAAACATCACTCTATCCTTAAAGCAAATAAAGCTTCAGTTCAGACTAATGTGTGCCAGAGTAGTGAGGTAGAAAAATTGTTATGAGTTGCACCCATTTTGCAGGATTGATCCCAGTTCTGCAATTAGTCACTAATGAATCAGGCAGACATCACTTCCTCAGAACTGTTCGGCGATCAATGCCATGCCAACACTGGACAAATTTAAAGCATTTTTTTTTTAATCCTGTGGATAGATTCATTAAATATTGATAACTTATTTAGAACTAATGATGTGGGCAATAACAGGTTAGTTTTGGACATAGATACATAATATAGCACAATTTAAAAAGTATTACAAAGCGTCATTGCAACAAGAGGCTGAGATCACATAGGGCTGAATCTTACCTAAGTCAGGCAGGCTGAGCAGGAGCAGAGCCAATCGCTGCCCGCAATCAGTTGTGCGCTGCCATTTTACGTGGGTGGGCCAATTAAAGCTCGCCAAGAGTAATGTGCGTTGCATAGCGCTCAGCGCTACCTGTGTGGGTGGGGGGGGGGGGGGGGGGTGTAGGAGGGAGAGTTGGGGCCAGCACTCTTTCGCGCACAGCAATCTCCCTGAGGCACAGAGCTGCCTCAGGGAGATTAAGTTGATAAAAAAATGTTGGTATAAACAAAGTAAAAAATGATTTAAACATGTCCCCTTGTCACATGAGTTGGGGCATTTGTGAGTGTTGCAAAATTTATTAAATTATTTTATGAATCCTTCAGGAAACCTCATCCAGCCCATGGATGAGGTTTCCTGAAAAACGGGAAGGCCGCTTGGGCTCTTCGCCTGCCCCCCACCTTAAGGTTGGACGGGCAGCATTGTTAATAAGCTTAATTACTTTTTAATTGGCCTTAATAGGTCGTTGACAGTTCGGCGGGCGTGCAGCAGCCTCCCACGTACACCCACCGAATGAAAGGTCGAAATGACGCGTGATGACGTCAGGACACATGCCCGTCGTCATCTCGTGTCATTTTACGCATCGGTGTGCCGGGCCCGCCCCCACACGCCGACGGCAATATTCTGACCATAGTATCCATTAGAGCAAAGTTTAACAGCTTATTACCATCACTTCAGCTTGAGTTGTTGCCTTGGAGCACACTTTTTATTCTTTTCTCCTCCAACACTCCCTACATATTTCTCCCTTTATTTCTCATCTGTTGAAGTCAGTGACCCATGCCAATTAATGCAAACCTTCTCATATATCTTTTAAAAAAAAATTTCTTCACCTGTAAAACCGAATAAATCAACTTTGTAGGACAGTCCATTATGAGGCTTCTTCACGCCCTATCCTGTGCTCAACCAACAACTACACATTGGCACTTTACCAAACATTACTGCATAGCTATCAGGAGCAGGGGCCTTGGCTGATTTTCCCCTCCTGATGTACATATGCTGAAGAAAACTGCAGTGCCCCAACTCTTTATCACTGCTGAAACTGTCTAACAAACTCTCTCAGGATCTTCCTGCTCTGCATGACTAGTAGAAAGAAAGACCTGCATTTATATAGCACTATTCATGACCACCGAATTTCTCAAAGCACTTTACAGCCAATGAAGGACTTTTGAAATGTAGTCACTGTCGTAATGTAGAAAGCGTAGCAGCCAATTTGCACACAGCAAACTCCCACAAACAGCAATATGATAATAACCAGATAATCTGTTTTTGTGATGTTGATTCAGGGGTAAATATTGGCTGGGACACTAGAGATTACTTTACACATCTCCCCTGCTCTTCTTGAAAATAGTGCCATGGGACCTTTTACATTCACCCAAGCTAGCAAATGGGGCCTTGGCCTTCACCCCCCCGGCGGCATTCCGTAGGGATCATTCCCTCCGGGACACCCTGGTCCACTCCTCCATCACCCCCTACTCCTCAACCCCCACTTATGGCACCTCCCCATGCCCACGCAGAAGATGCAACACCTGCCCCTTCACTTCCTCTCTCCTCACCGTCCAAGAGCCCAAACACTCCTTTCAAGTGAAGCAGCATTTCACTTGCATTTCCCCTAACTTAGTCTACTGCATTCGTTGCTCCCAATGCGGTCTCCTCTACATTGGAGAGACCAAACGTAAACTGGGCGACCGCTTTGCAGAACACCTGCGGTCTGTCCGCAAGAAAGACCCAAACCTCCCTGTCGCTTGCCATTTTAACACTCCACCCTGCTCTCTTGCCCACATGTCTGTCCTTGGCTTGCTGCATTGTTCCAGTGAAGCCCAACGCAAACTGGAGGAACAGCAACTCATCTTCCGACTAGGCACTTTACAGCCTTCCGGACTGAATATTGAATTCAACAACTTTAGATCTTGAACTCCCTCCTCCATCCCCGCCCGCTTTCTGTTTCTTCCCCCCTCCCTTTTGTTTTTTCCAATAATTTATGTAGATTTTTCTTTTCCCACATATTTCCATTATTTTTAAGTCTATACCTGTAATGCCCTGTCAGTCTTTCCACCCCACCCCCACTAGAGCTGTACCTTGAGTGTCCTGCCATCCATTCTTCATTAGCACATTCTCTTAGATAATATCACCACCTTTAACACCTCTTTGTTCCTTTGTCTGTAACATCTTTTGATTATCTGCTCCTATCACTGCTTGCTTGTCCCTACAACCACCCCCCAACCCCCCAACTTCTCTCCACCACCCCCCCTCCCCAACCCCCCCACCCCCCCCCAACCACCACCACCTTAAACCAGCTTATATTTCACCCTTCTCCTGATATTGCTCAGCTCTGTTGAAGGGTCATGAGGACTCAGAACATCAACTCTTTTCTTCTCCGCCAATGCTGCCAGACCTGCTGAGTTTTTCCAGGTAATTCTGAAAGATCAGACATGGTTTTTGTCAGGACAGAGATGTCACAGACATAACGAATTGTCCGTACATCGATTAATACCACATTCTCAAATTACGCTGAAAACAGCAGAACTTTCATTTTGTTTTGATGCTTCTGAAAGCAGTGATAATTGGGTATAGAAGATAAAACCTGGTTATTACTGACAGAATAAGCTCAGACTGAGGGATTTTCTTTTCCTTCATTTCAACTTTTATCTCCTTCCTAATTCCCAATCTGGCAAGTTCTTGCTAACCTCCATGTTGCATTTTGCCCTTTTTTGGAAGAAGTTATTTATTATTTCTCTGTATTTTATTTTATTTCCCTTCTGAACCCACCTACAGTACATTAAAATAAATAGTCTGAACAACAGGAGAAAATATTCATCAATGCAACGAAAATGTGAAGTAAAGGTCTGGAGAGATAGAATAAAAGTAACAGGTGGCTGATGCATTAAGGGTTCATTTTGATTGGAAACTAATGCAAGAGCACTTCAAAGCTTAACTTTATTAACCTTTTTTTCAGGAGCTTACTAGCTTCCAACTTAGCCATGAAAATGCTGTAACAGCATAATATCCAATGTGCTTATATGCTTGGTGACCTCCAGACTCAATTGTACCAACGTTCTTCTGCCTGGCCTCATATCTTCTACCCTCCGTAAATATCAGCACATCCAAAATGCTACTGATCGTAACCTAACCCATTCCAAGCTCCACCAAAATGCCAACAGTACATGTCTAGCACAGGCTAGTCTCCACCCATAGGGATGAAAGAATAGGAAATCAATCATCAGGATATCCCAGCCCAACAGAGCCCAGTGACCTATGGGTGGCCATTTATGGATCAGTACAAGCAAACATCTGTGTTTTTGGCCTGGATATGCTGAGGAGCCTTTTTTCCTTTCTTCTTCTGATGCGTTACACAAGTAATCATATTTCACATACAATCTCAGAGACCAACTACTGGCAAACTCCATGACCCTGTGGGGAAACACTGTTGACCTTGATCTTGTTCTCATCGAACAGCTATAAGCATCCATTTTCTAGCAGAGGTCACCAGATAGTAATTGAGTGCATGAAATTTGGCTGATTTGACCCCTCACTAGCCAAAAAGGGATATATATTTGGTTTGGGACAAGGATGAAGAAAATAACTATACCACAATGAAAGATTGCATCATTTAAAAGGCTGGTGAGGGGTTAAACATAATTTTATCTGCCTTTTGTGTGAAAGCTCTGAAACAACTAAAGAGGATATGAGAACCTGAAGAGATTTATTGTTATTTCAATACGAATCAGAAAATAATGATCAAATTTCTTCCTGTATCACTTTGCAAACATGCTACAACTATAAGCAGAAATGAAATTTTACATTTGAGTTGCTAAGCAAGTGCAATCCTCCACTGTAAAATTTATTTCAACATTTCTTTGCATAACTCTTAAATATATGTAATCAAACTGATAAAAAATACCGGCCTGTTCCTGTGGATAACTACAAGTGGCATATGAAAAGCATATTGTTCAGGAAGTTCTTACGTCGAGACACAGATAGGACACTAAACTGGGCAACTTACATTCTCAACCTTATTACAGATTGCATAAATTGCTCTCCATAAAACAATTTTTCAATCCGTGTTGGCTCCCAACGCTTTGAATTTGTCTAATTCATAGTGGCAGGTGGAATTCAAAGTATAAGGTAGCAATGGAGAAACAACTTTACTCCTATCGCTGGAGGTGTCTCATGTTTTTGGTTCCTTCTACAATTGAATATTCTGATGAGACTAGCCATCTAGGCTTGAGTGAGCTACCAGGAAATGGTGAGTTCCTGTAATGTGATATTGCACCTTCAAAAGAGTTGGGGAAAATGGGAAATTCATTGAATACAAAAACTGCACTGTAAACAACACTTGAGAGATAGTTTGTAAAGGAAAAATGCTTAATTGTATGCTTGCATTATGTGTTTATAATAAACATGCGGGATTAAGAAGTTATTATTAAGCTTATGGTGAAGCATTTCTATTTTTAAACTTGTCTTTAATAAAAGTTGCAGAATTTAAGAGCTAATTCTCAGAGTGAATGCAATCTGACTGCTTTGAAAGAAGTGGTTCCACACCTGTAAGAAAACATTAAGTAGGGCATAGCAAAATTCATGTCAGCAAAAAATATTTAACACACATGGATGTGTGCAAGGAAAACTAAATCTTTTTCTGTGGAAGCATGGCACATGTTGGATAGTGAGGTGTAAAGTCAAAATAAAAATGGACACAAAACAACCCGTATTGTGCAACATCACCAAAGGCAAAAATGGGTTAACTAGAGAAAACTGTGGCCCATGGATCCCACAGAATTAGGGAAGGAGGCAGAAATCTACAATGGTATATACTGTACAAATGTTCAACCAAATTATTTGCAGAACACATACTTTTTCTGGGGCATTGTCCTGAATCACTGATTCTGCTTGTGATCAGCTTACGTGTACATGTGGCGTATTGAAATCTTAAGGCCAAAATTCCCCACAGAACACAAGATCCTTTGATTGGGCAACAGGGTTATTAGTGTGCCCATTGTTACAATTAGGCATGTGTAGAACTGTATTCACTGCCATTGGTTTTAGTGTAGTTCAATTAAGAGAACTTTGTCCAACATGATTTGGAGGAACAAAAACAGAATTACCTGGAAAAACTCAGCAGGTCTGGCAGCATCGGCGGAGAAGAAATCAGTTAACGTTTCGAGCCTTCATGGCCCTTCGGCAGAAGTTCTGCCGAAGGGCCATGAAGGCTCGAAACATTAACTGATTTCTTCTCCGCCGATGCTGCCAGACCTGCTGAGTTTTTCCAGGTAATTCTGTTTTTGTTTTGGATTTCCAGCATCCGCAGTAGCTTTTAGCTTTTTGTTTTTATGATTTGGAGAAAGTTATTTTTGATAACTTGCACTTTGCAGAGGTGAATGACCTGAGCTAAGCTGACTTAAATTGACACTGTCTGTATCCCTTCCAATCTTCATAAGCCCTTCCTCGTATCAATATTGCCACTCTGCCTCCTTTCTTAGCTTTTCAATATCTCTTCTATCTCCTTTTGTCATGTCTATATCCTATTCTTGTCTAGTTTGCAGTCAGATGTCTGTTAATGCTATTAAGTCTAGATCTTCCTATGAAATAATTTCTTCCGGGTTCCTCACTTCCCATACTCTGAACATACCGGAGCAACTCACCAAGGCTCCTATGACAGCACCTTCCAAACCTGTGACCTCTACCACCTTGAAGGACAAGGGCAGCAGATGCATGGGAACACCACCACCTGCAAGGTCCCCTCCAAGCCACTGACTTGGAGCTATATTGCTGTTCCTCCAATGTTGCTGGATCAAGATCCTGGAACTCCCTTCCTAACTGCACTATTGGTGTACCTACACCACGTGGACTGCAGCCGTTCAAAAAGGCACCCCACCACCACCTTCTCAAAAGCAATTAGAGATGGGCAATAAATGCTGGCCTAGCCAGCAATGCCCACATCCCATGAAAGAAAGAAAAATCCATGTACTAACTTTTTTTTAGATACACTACTCCCTTTCCCATCATTTTTATTTTGTCTAAGCTACACTGCCTTTACTTCAATCTTTTCTTTGTTTATAACTAATGGATTTAATTTTATTTGATTTCTCTGTGTTATGTTCAGGAGGGGGTTTAATTTAAACAGCACTAATTTCTCCTCTCGCCACCCATCCAGAAACAGAAAGGTGTTTTTGATTTGCTTCCCTCTTTATAAGCGGTGGCATATTTCCCAACCTCTCAGCTTTAGTGTGACCCAATTTTCTATTAATAACCCCACAGCAAACTCAAGATAGGATGAACTCAAAGGGTTAGTTTATTTACACACACTTGCCTGGATGAGTGCAGCTCCCACAACACTCAAGAAGCTTGACACTATCCAGGACAAAGCAGCCCGCTTGATTGGCACCACAACCACAAACATTCACTCCCTCCACCACCGACGCACAGTAACAGCAGTGTGTATCATCTACAAGATGCACTGTAGGAATTCACCAAGGTTCCTTAGACAGCACCTTCCAAACCCACGACCAATACCATCTAGAAGGACAAGGGCGGCTAATAGATGGGAATACCATCACCTGGAAGTTCCCCTCCAAGTCACTCACCATCCTGACTTGGAAATATATCGCCATTTCTTCACCGTCACTGGGTCAAAATCCTGGGACCCCCTTCCTAACAGCACTGTGGGTGTACCTACACCACATGGACTGCAGCAGTTCAAGAAGGCAACTCACCCCCACCTTCTCAAGGGCAACTACAGATGGGCAACAAATGCTGGCCTAGCCAGCGAAGCCCACATCCTGTGAATGAATTTTTAAAAATACTCAAATTTGCAACGTTGCCTCCTTTGCATTCATACATAAAAAGAGAGGGATTGAGAAAAGAAAGATTTACAGTGAAGAGACCACAGAGAAAAGGAATTGTGGGTTCCATAGTCCAGAATCAATGTCCAAAGAGCTATTCCTTCATGGAGGTCGTGAGCTGAAAAGATGATGGAAAATTCACTTTTCCAGTGGTGTGGACTTCACATCATGTGATAGGCAAGCTGAGATGATTCAATCAGTCTCATAGGCAATGGTATAGCAGAAGCAGTGTAGATGGGGCCAGGTGTCCAAACTGCTCTTTGTCTGCTAGTCAGATGATAAAAAAAGCAGACTAAGACTTTGCAGTTCAGCAAGGCAATATTACTGGTTTCACAAGCCAGAGGCCCATGTCTCATGATTCCCACCTCTCCGCACTGTCTTTGACAAAAGACGTGTATCTCTCATCTAGGTCCCAGAGATTGTTAAACGTCTCAACCATTAAGAATTGAAAGGAAGGTTACAGGCCCTTTGTCTTAGCAAGCGAGCGGACTCCTGTTGACCACCCCAGGTTATGAAATGAGATGGCCTTTGTACAGCTCTCTTTGAATTTGGTCTGTGCAGCCCACAGGGGTCATTCGTGGATCTTCAGGGATAACAATGTATGAGTTTCCCTGATACTGCCTGGTAGCTTCTTTTGTTCGGGGCCACAGACAGACATAGATTCAGCCATTTTAGGACATTGTCCAGTTTGAAATTTTTAGAGATAGCATGAGCACATCTTTATATATAATTTATAAAAAATAAGCTACAGGGTGAGATCTTAGCTTTTCATATCTGTCTTCTCATCCAATGTCAGAGGTTGCATAACAGTACTTGTTGGGCCTTTGGCAGGAAGCTGACTGATGACAACACTGGAGGCATTGGACACAATAGTGAGCACCTCTCCTTTGTTTCTGGCCCCAGTCACTGTACATTTCTTGTTTTCCATATGAGCATTGTGTTTGAAAATCAAACAGTAGCAATATAGAGAAAAAAACCAGACAGAAGATGCAATTTTTTTTAATGCAGTGCATTCTTATGATATGGAATGCACTGTCTGAAAGGCTTTGGAAGCAGATTCGACAGCCTTCAATACAGAATTGGACATATACCTGAAATTGGGAGCTAATCCGTTTCACTGAAACAGGACAGCTAACCATCTATTACTCACATGGGCACTGGTGGGCTGCCAATTGTAATGCAGGCATTGCCAGTAAAAGTTGATTTTCTTTTTTCCGTCAGAATTATAATGCAGGAAGAGGGCAAGAGCTGTTTACAAGGTTATGGTGAAAGAGCAGTGGAACTAATTGGATAGCTCTTTCAAAGAGCCAGCACAGGCATGATGAGCCGAATCATCTCCTTCCAATAGAATCTGATGATTCTATTAAAAGGGAAAACAGAGAAAGGGAAATTAGAAACAAGAAACAAAAATATGTTACAGAGAGTGTGAAATCAATTGAGAGAAGGGGAAAGAAAGGTGGAAAGGCTGTATTAGAAGGTGAGAGATGGGCAGAGTGTCAGACCACCAAAGAGAATGTGTTTTAATATATGTATATTGATGAAAAGTTGGACAGGAACAGTTAGTTTATTTTGATATGTTACAGGCATTTGCTGACTCAGATTAAGGAAAGAAATACAGTTTGCTTTTATGATTTGTTTAAGCTTTTTATGTGATATGATGTAATGAATAATTAGAGGAATTTTGTCGAGAAAATGGAATTAAGTGTCAATCTTGCCAAGTGCTTTCTAGAAACCGTCAAAATTATTTGGGAGCTGTTATTAATGACCTGGGGTAGAGAAGGAGGTGAGTTTGCTCTCCCCTATCAGTTTTCCAAATAACTGTGTATATTACAGGTCACTCTGCTCTCTGCTGTTTATTGAGATCATTAAGTACCCACGTAACATCCGCTGCCACAGCCAACTCTGCTTGGGTCTGGCCATCTGCTCCTGATTAACTTGCTGTTTAACATTTTTCCACCATATTTAGGCACAAATCTCTCCATGCACAGAAAGGCCAGACTTGCACAATAACGCATGCCAATGAACGATGAGCTGTGCAAATCCAGGTTGGATATGCTGTTTATGAACTTCTAAAGAAAGATGTATCTGTGCAGAGCAATGCCCTGTAGAGACAAGAGTTGCAGGCAGCTCCTGGACAACAGTTCCTATCCTCTCTCTGCATTATAATTCTGGTGAAAAAGAGAAAATTACTGGTATCACATATATTGCAACTGGCAGCACACCAGGGTCCAATTGAGCAAAATATGGCTACCTGTGGGCCGTTGGTTCAGTTAAACAGCATTTACTCCCAATTCAGAGTAAACATGCTTATTATGTTTGCAAAGATTGTACTGCCACCATGAACATAACTTGCCATTTTCACCTAAACAGAAGCCACACACTAGGTAGCACTCAAGACCCTTAAACAATTAAGAAAAGTATATGTCAGAGAGGTTTTAAGACAGTATGGTCTGTTTTTGCATTTGGAGCTTAAGTGTCCAAACAATAACTCAATATTTTAAACTTAGGAAAGGATACTGAAAGAGACAATCCATTAGTAAACTTAAGATAAAAACAAAATACTGTGGATGCTGGAAATCGGAAACAAAAACAAAAATTGTTGGAAAAACTCAGCAGGCCTGACAGCATCTGTGGAGAGAAGGACAGGGTTAATGTTTCGAGTCCAGATGACTCTTCTTCAGAACTAAAGAGAAGTAGAAATGTGGTGAAATATATACTGTATAAGGGGGTGGGACAGATGAAGCTGGATAGAAGGCCAGTGATAGGTGGAGGCAAAGGAGGGATTGCAAAAGATGTCATAAACAAAAGGTGGAAGGGGTGTTGATGATGGTGCTACTGGCGAAAGGAGGTGCTAATGGTGACATTAAGAGTAGAAAGCAGGATGAGCCAGTGACAGATTGCCCTAGTGGGGTGTGGTGGGGGGAGGAGACGGTGTGGGAGCAAGGATCAAGATAGGCTAAAAGGTGAGAATAAAACAATGAATGGAAATAAATTTTTTTTTTAAATAATAAATAGGTGGGAAAAAAATGTCTATATAAAAATTTAAAAATAAATATTTGAAAAAAAAGGGATCAAAAAGGGGTGAGGATGGAGGTGAGAGTTCATGATCTGAAGTTGTTGAATTCAATGTTTGCATTGAGCTTCACTGGAACATTGCAGCAGGCCAAGGATGGACATGTGGGCATGAGAGCAGGATGGTGTGTTGAAATGGCAAGCGGCAGGAAGGTCTGGGTCATGCTTGCGGACAGACCGAAGGTGTTCCGCAAAGCGGTCACCCAGTCTGCATTTGGTCTCTCCAATGCAGAGGAGACCACATTGGGAGCAGTGAATGCAGTAGACCAAATTGAAGGAAGTGCAAGTGAAGCGCTGCTTCACTTGAAAAGAGTGTTTAGTAAACTTGTTTTGCAGAGCCACCCATTTTAGCTAATCACTGATTCTGGAACCTCTTGGTGTACCAGGCTGATGACATTTGGATCTCATCCACGTTCTTGAAAAATTGGGCAAGTTAGGGTATAAGCACTAAAGTTGACCTTTGCTACAGTAACTACAAAATAAAATAGGTAAGTTGGTCAATGCCATGTTTGCACCCAATTTTGCACATTCCAAATTCAACTCAGTTGCAATACGGGACTAGAGACAATGAAGACAGAGGAAAAGTGAAGGGGTTTACTAATAAGTAAAGTGAACTGCAAATATTGATAAATGGGAGTGTGGGGGCAATGGGCAACAGAAAGTGCAGAAATAGCCACCATCTAAAGAGGGAAAAGAAAGGTGAAACCCTTCATAAGAACTCAGATTTTTCTTTCTGCATGCTGAGAAACATATTATGTATTTCCAGCATTTGCTATTTTTATACGTCACAAAGTGCTTGCCAGGCATCACAAGTGAGGGATCAGTGTCAGAGCTGCTTTGGCAAAACCCTCAGAGGAGTTACCAACTTTTCTCGGAACTAGGAATGGTATTCAACCTTGGAAACGCCTAATCAAGGAAGAAAATAATCTCAGGTGAGCCTTGCTCTCTCCAGAAATTGGGGGAAAAAAAATCTAATCTCAGTAAAAAATCTACCAGCTCTAAGTGATACGGAAAGAAATCTAACAGTTCATAGAATCTTACAGCACAGAAGATGGCCATCCAGCCCATTGCGCGTAAGTGGCTCTTTGAAAGACTTATTCAACTGGCCCCACTCATAGCCCTATAAATATTTCCTTTTCAAGTATATAGCTAATTCTCTTTTGAAAATTACCGTTGAATCTGCTTTCACCACCTTTTTAGGCAGTGCATTCCAGATCATCATTAACTTGCTGCAGAAATATTTTTTTCCTCACCTCTCCCCTGTTTCTTTTGCTAATTATCTTGTATTTTTGTCCTCTGGTTATCAACCCTCCCACCAGTGAATACCATTTCTCCCTATCTGCTATTTCAAAACATTTTCTTAAAATTTGAATATTTCTATTATATCCCCCATTAGCCTCTCTTTGAGAACACTCCCAGATTCTCTAGTCTCTTTGCATTACTGAAGTCCCTCATCCCAGGTACGATTCCAGTAAATTTTCTCTGCACCCTCTCTAAGGTCTTTACATTTTTCCCAAAATTTGGTGCCCGAGTTTAACACAATACTCTACAGCAGAAGCCAACCAGTGATTTATAAAGGTTTACTTTAACTTTCTTGCTTTTATATTATATGCCTCAACTTATAAAGCCAGGGATTCTATATGCCTGGTTTTTAATATAAATAGCTTTATTGACGGGTCCTGTCACCTTTGAAGATTTGTGTAGATGAACCCCCCAGGTCTCTTAATTCCTGAAAACCATTTAAAATTGTGCAATTTAGTTTATATTGCCTCTACTCAAACTTCCCTCCAAAGTGCATCACTTCACAGTTCTAAGCATTACATTTCATTTGCCATATGTCTGTCCATTTCACCAGTCTATATTCTACTGTAGCCTGCTACTATCCTCCTCACTGTTAACTATATTCCCAAACTTCCACCTTTTATGCAAACTTTGAAAGTTTATCTTTTAGACCCAAGTTCCGGTCATTAACGTAGATGAAAGAGAGCAGTAGCCCTAATCCCAACCGCTGGGGGATACCATTGTATACTTTATTCTAGTCTGATACACAGCTGCTCTCAGCTTTGTGGCTCGTAGCTAATTTGGTATCCATACTGTCCCTTTAATCCTGTGGGCTTCAATTTTGTTGAGCAACTAGGGACTGTGGTTTTAAGATATGCCATTGAGGAAACATTAAACATAACATGAAATATTTGGGAAATGTGTGTTTACTGAACCAAAGTGTAAGGATGTCCTGTCTGCTCCCAAAGCACATTAGTAGCAATACACTGCATATTTAAAGAAAATCTGCACTGCTTCCCAGCCGTATCGCCAACATCTTGTCTTCCTTCAGGTCTGATAAGGACCCATACTCATCAACCACAAACAGTCAAATAAAACATGAATCTGAATGTAAATGTTATTTTTTCAGTACTGTTTAGACTGAAAAAGCAAACAACACATTATTCTCTTTTTCTTCAAGTCTCTGCTAACCATGTTTCATTTTTGAGTATTGCTGAAAAAAGAGACATCTAAGCTTTTCATCTTGCATTCATCAGGTTAGTCACAAGAATACCAATATAAGGGGGATAACAACAATTTATACCGTATGTGAAGAGAGTGCTAATTGGTTGGCAATGCAGAATACACCACTGATGGTGACTGACAGTTAACTGCCAAGCATTGTTTGAAATTTAAACCAGGCAGCTTGACCCTGTTTGGTCAAGGCATTGCCCTGAGGAATGAGTCAGCGAATGGCTGTCACTTATTTTGTTTAGCTGAACATCTGTCCATGTTCAGCACCCATCAAATGTTAAAATGAATGGATTTTAGTATGCCTTTTACATCAAAATATGACTTTTCTTTCAATAAATGTGGGTATCTCCACTGGCTCAGTTGGTAAATTGGACCAACTAGATTGCTCTACAAAGAGCCGGCATGGAATTGATGGGCTGAATGGCCTCTTTCTGTGCAGTAATTATTTTATGGGCTGGATTTAATGGGGCGCTGTGGTCCCCGGCCCTTCAGCTAAAAGGTCAGAGGGAAACCTGCCCTTGCTCCAGGCAGCCATCTTGCTGCCTCAGAGAGTTGCCGGTCAATCAGAGGCTGGCAGCTCTCCAGTACTGGCAGCACCACCGGGAGAAGAGACCAACGCCTTTGCTGCAGTAAGACCTGCAAGAAGGTATGCCGAGCTCTGACCAGAGGTAAGCCTGGGGGGGGTCTCGGCAAGGCCAGACTGGCAGGCCCTGGTGGGGGATCAAAAGGTCAGGGAACCAGGGTGGTGGGAAGGCCTGCGGGGACCCTCCAATGGGGCCAGGGGACCCGTTAAAGAGTCATCTCCCTTTCCCACCACCAATCCATGCAGGAAAGCTGCCGGGTTGCACACTCCCGCCACCAGTTAAATACTAACAATGGCGAGATAAGAACCTTAAGTGGGTATTAAATGGCCACTTCAGGGGCTCAAAAAGCCTATGGGCAGATAAGTCACTTGACAACGCCACCACCCCCACCCTTCCCAGCACTGGTAAAATTGCAGCGAGTGCAGGGGTGTGCAGGGATGTGGTGGGCACAAAACCCACTGGATTTTATGTGCCCCTTGCCTTCAAAACCACCAACGGGGGAGTGTTAAATCCAGCCCTATGACTCTATAGTTTTAAGTCTTCCTTTACGTATGTTCCAGGCTTTCCTCAGACCTGATTGTTTATGATGATTTTCATTTGTTTGACAAAGATTTTTACCTTCAGGCATAGGTGATTGAGATTTTCGGGATATTTGGTATAAGTTGCCAACAGTAGGATTGGGGTAAATTTTGATATAAACTTAGATAGAATTTGCCAGTTACATTGTTACAAGAACCTTTGGGCTAGTGTATTATTCCAATGCCAACTAATTCATATTGCACCACAAAGTGAGGTTCTTAAGTATCTTGCGGTTATCAGCTACATCCATCACAATCTGATTAAGTTCTTATCTGAAAAATGTAGCCGAAAGTGGGACATTTAGAATTAAATTATCGAATTTAGAATTATTTTGTGATTAACACTTACAGAACTCAGCTCTAAGAACACTAACATTGATCTCCAGCCTCATGTCCATCCCTTTCATGCTTCAAATATGTTTGACCAAATGTAGTGCTGTGCTACCATACGTAATGGCCACTTGGCCCCAGACACTTGTGGTACCCTGCCATAAGACACCATTGCCAGAAAAAAAAGGGGAAGAAAAATGGTGACAGTTGTTTTACTTCAGAAAGCAGTGAAGCATAGTACTGGATCTTAATCTTTACATGCTTTACGAGCTTTTATTTACAGAGATGCACATTACAAACATACATCTCCTAATCCAACAACCACAGTTTAGTCTGTTCCTTTTCATAGGAATACAAGTAAATCCTTAGTTAATACCCATCAGCTGAGCATAATTACAATACTATATAATTAACAACAGTTCTACCTTCACATGTCTTACGTATGTTAAATATAATGGTGCAACAAACAAGGCCTTTTATTGGCATAAAATTATGTTAAAACTAATGCAGCATTATTTTGAATACTATAATAAGTTGTTGGAGCTAAACACAGGTGAATGTTGCGACAGACAGGCAGAAAGGAAAAGGAGGTGGCGTGGCCACCTAGGTTAAGGATCCCAGGTTAAGGATGAAATCAGTATGATAGTAAGAGAGGATATTGGTTCAGAAAATCTAGACGTAAAATCAATCTTGGTGGAGCTAAGGGAGGCAGAAAACATTAGTGGGAGTTGTCTACAGCCCTGCAAGCAGTGGTGGTAAGGTAGGGAAGGCATTAAACAGGAAATTAGAGATGCATGTAACAAGGGTGCTAAGTAATCATGAGTGACTTTAATCTACATATAGATGGGCAAAACAAATTAGCAATAATACTGTGGCAGATGAATTCCTGGAGCGTGTACGAGATGGGTTTCTTTTAGACCAATATGTCAAGGAACCGACCAGATAACAGGCTATCCTAGATTTGGTATTGTGCAAGAGATGGGTTTAATTGATAATCTTGTTGTGCAGGGTCCTTTAGGGAACAGTGACCATAACATGATAGAATTCTTCATTAGGATGGAAAGTGAAGTAATCTGATCTGAATCTAGGGTCCTAAATCTTAAAGGAAACTACAAAGGTATGAGGCGTGAGTTTGCTTAGATTGGGGAACTTCATTAAAAGGCATGATGGTGGATAGACAATGACTAATATTTAAGGAACAAATGTATGCATTGCAGCAGTTGTATATTCCTTTCTGGCGCAAAAACACAATAAGAAAAGGGGCCCAACCATGGCTAACAAAATAAATTAAGGATCGTATTAGATCCAAAGAGGAGTCATATAAAGTTGCTACTTTTTCTAGCAAGCCTGAGGATTGGGAGCATTTTAGGGTTCAGCAAAGGAGGGCCAAGAGATTGATTAAGAGGGGAAAAATAGAGTATGAGAGTAAACTTGCAAGGAACATAAAAGTGGACTGTAAAAGCTTCTATAAGTATGTAAAACGAAAAAGGTTAGTGAAGACAAATGTAGGTCCCTCATAGTCTGAAACGGGAGAATTTATAATAGAGAACGAGGAAATGACAGAGAAATTGAGCAACTACTTTAGTTCTGTCCTCACAGAAGTAGACACAAATAACTTCCGAGAACTAAGGGTCTAGCGAGAAAGAGGAATTGAAGGAAATTAGTCTTAATAAAACAAAAGTGCTGGAGAAATTAATGGAACTTAAAGCCAATAAATCCCCAGGGCCCGATAATCTACATCCCAGTGTACTAAAGGAGTTGGCCATGGAAATAGTGGATGCGTTGGTTGTCATCTTCCAAAATTCTATAGATTCTGCAACAGTCCCGGCAGATTGGAGGGTGGCAAATGTAACCCCGCCATTTAAAAAGGGAGAGATGGAGAAAACAGCGAATTACAGACCGGTTAGCCTAACATCAGTAGTAGGGAAAATGCTAGAGTCTATTATAAAGTGTTATGATCCCCAGCTGAGGTTACCCCTGGACAGGCCTGATCCCAGGGTGGAACCCAGCTTGGTAGATCCTAACTTTTATTTGTTTGTTTAGATACATGCAGAGGGGCTACTAAACAGAGTCACCAGAGTCAGCTGACAAACTTATAACAAAAGCATAAAACATTTATTAAATAAGAAAAGATGAGCTATATTACAGTACTCCTTCACCCACATCTATACCTTTACAGATATATACAATTTGTAAGGATAACATAAGATACAAAAGCTATCTTATAATCTAATGTTCACAGTAGGTACACAGTCCATGTACCAATAGGCAACCCGTGGTCAGACACACCACACTCTGAAACCAAGTGACAGATGCCAACCCAGACAGATGCTTTGGATTTCTCTAAAATACACTCCCCAAATGCTTGTTACACCATGAGCCAACCAGTCTCACTGAACTCTGTCTTTTACACGAGGGTTTTCAACCGCCACTTTTCAAGAACTCTCCTTGGAATCTTCTCCCAAACTGATGCTTTCTCTCAGACGCCTTCCGCAAGGGTTCACCTCCATGGTATCGAACTTTCCTTCTGATGTTCATCTTCCCTGTGTCACCACATGCCTCAAGCTGTCTTCCACGCACTCACTCTCACCGACTCATCCGTCAACAGGGCACCACTGCTTCACATGTCCGTAGCAAAGAGCTACAGAACTTCAGTTGTCTCTTTGGACCTTCTGGCTTCCACAAGCCTTTATATCGCTTTGACTCTGCTTCCTGCAGCTTGGAGCTTTCAGCTTGGAGCTTTAAGTCTTTCTCTGCCCTCTTAACTTCACTTAACAGGACCTTTTCCAGGTTCCTGTCCATCCTTTGACTAGAAGGTCTGCTTAGGGATTTTCTTCTTTAGCTTGGGACTGGCTATCTGTCTCCTTTGCTCCGGTCTCACCCTGGCCACTACTTTCAACCAACTTTAGCTTGGAACTGGCTAGCTGCCCCTTCTGGGTTGCTTCTGCTTGGCAGCTGTCTTCAAAACCAACTGAACTCAAACAGCTTCCAAATCAAACTGCTGTTTCTAGTTCCTTCTGTGTGCATGTCTGTGGGAGGGGCCTGCCTCTCTAGACCCTGTTGCCAGGCAACAGCCCAGTTTTTCTACCCGTGTTGGCTTAACTTCTCTTACATCGTAAACTCTCATTAGAAATGCAAGCACCTTTTAAAATGAAAGTTTGCTGACAACACAAAACTTGGTGAGAATGTGAGCGATGAGGAGGGTGTTAAGAGGCTTAAAGGCGATTTAGACAGGTTGAGTGAGTGGGCAAATACATGGCAGATGCAGTATTACATGGATAAGTGTGATGTGATCCACTTTGGTAGGAAAAACAGAATGGTCTTAGTCAAATGGTGATTGATTGGGAAATATTGATGTACAAAAAGGAACCTGGGTGTCCTTGTACACTAGTCACTGAAATAAAGCATGCAGGTGCAGCAAGCAGTTAAGAAGGCAAATGGTATGTTGGCCTTCATTGCGAGAGGACTTGGGTACAGGAGCAAGGATGTCTTACTGCAGCTGTACAGGGCCTTGGTGAGACCACACCTGGTGTATTGTGTGCAGTTTTGGTCTCCTTACCGAAGAAAGGATATACTTGCCATAGAGGGAATGCAGCAAAGGTTCACCAGACTGATTCCTGGGATGGCAGGATTGTCGTATGAGGAGAGATTGGGCTGATTAGGCCTGTACTGACTGGAGTTTAAAAGAATGAGAGGAGATCTCATTGAAACGTATAAAATTCTGACAGGGCTGGACAGATTGGATGAAGGGATGACATTTCCTCTGGTTGGGGGTTCTAGAACAAGGAGTCACGGTCTCAGGATACAGGGTAGGCCATTTAGGATTGAGACGAGGAGAAACCTCTTCACTCAGAGGGTGGTGAACCTATGGAATTCTCTACCACAGAAGGCTGTGGAGCCAAAACACTGAATATATTTAAGAAGGAAATAGATAGATTTCTGGACAGTAAAGGCATCAAGGGTTATGGGGAGAGCGTGGGACTTTGGTGTTGAGATAGAGGATCAGCCATGATCATATTGAATGGCGGAGCAGGCTCGGAGGACCAAATGACCTACCCCTGCCCCTATTTTCTATGACTGATAAGGGGCAGTCAGAAAGTTCTCTATAGAAAACACATGATGCTTCACATTCCAATATAAAATACACAATCGACAGGTACAACAGGTAAATAGCTAACTCTGAAGATAAGGATGAAGACTGTTAGAAGAACAATCAGAATGCTAACCATGGCACCTTGGAGCAGCATGGAGTATAAGGAACAAGTTGAATGAGTTGCTGTACAAATTCAACTTAGAGGGTATGACATGATAGCCATTAATGAGTCATGGCTGCAAGACCATGGAAGGACTGGAAAGTGAATATACCAGGTTATAAGGTCTACTGGAAGGATTGGGAAACTGGCAGAGGGAGAGGAGTCCTTCTCCCTCTGGGGAGAGTGAGAGGAGCACCTTTAGTGCTTAATGGTGAAACCACTTCAATGATAAGCGAGGATATAACAAGGTAAACACGCAGTGGGGATTTTATGGATAGGAGTAAGAAATGGAAAAGAATTTAAGATTGCAGTGGGAGTCTCCAATCTCTGTCTCTGGGAATGGGCTATTGACTGATATCCACTGCACATCCAATGATTCCCACAGCTACCCCAAATACACTTCCTTAAACCCCGCTTCCTGTAAGGACTCCATTCTACTTTCCCAGTTTCTCAGTCTCCATTGCATCTGTTCTGATGATGCAGCCATCATACCAATACTTCTGATATGTCTTCCTTTATCCTCAAGCGACAATTCTCCCTCATCTTGGTCAACAGGGCCCTCGACCCTATCCATCCCACTTCCTGCCCTTCTGCTCTCAGCCTTTCCCCTCCCTCCCAAAACCATAATAGGATTTCCCTTGCCTTTAACTTCCACCCCTCCAGCCTGTTTTCAATGCATCATCTTCCACTATTTCCACCACCTCCAGCAGGATGCCACAAGCAGACATACCTTCCCCTCCCCTTTCAGCATTCCAAAAGGACTGCACGCTCTCCGACACCCTGGTGCACTCCTCAATCATTCCCAACACCTACCCTCGTCCCATGGGACTTTTCTGTGCAAGTGCAGCAGATGCAACAGCTGCCCTTTTAACTCCTCTCTTCTCGCCTCTAGAAAGCCACAGACATTCCTTTCAGGTGAAACAGTGATTTACTTATACTTCTTCCAATTTAATATACTGTATTCGCTTCTCACAATGTGGTCTGCTCTACATCAGGGAGACTAGGTGAAGATTGGGTGACTGGGCGGAGCTCCATCAAGCCCACAAGCGTAACACCAAGCTTCCAGTAGGCTGTCATTTTAATTCTCCACCTTGCTCTCATGCTGACCTCTCTGTCTTTGGTTGCCTGCAGTGTTCCAATGAAGCTTAATATATACAGGAGGAATAGCAACTCTTCTTTTAGTTAGGCACTTTGTAGCCTTTCAGACTCAACATTGAGTTCAAAATTTTAGACTGCAATCTCTGCCCCATTTTATTTAGTTTTCCTTTGGAGGTTTTGGCTTAACTCTTCTTTTGCTCTTATTTTTGCTTCCTGCCTGTGGCTGTTTATGATTCTGCCATTCATATCTCTTCTAGACACATCTTTTGTTTCGTTACTTGTCCCATTATCACTCCCTTTGGCCCTGCATCATCAACCTTTTTTATTCTTTTGTGGGATGTGGGCATCGCTGGCCAGGCCAACATTTGTTGCCCATCTGTAATTTCCTTTGAGAAGATCTTCTTGAATCACTGTAGTCTATCTAGTGTAGGTACACCCAAGGTGGTGTTTGGAAGGAAGTCTAGGTTATTGACCCAGTGATAGTGAAAATATTTCCAGGTCATCCTGGTGTGTGGCTTGGAAGGGAATGTGCAGGTGGTGGTGCTGCCTTTGCCTTTCCAGGCGGTGGTGGTCAGGGGTTTGGAAGGTGCTGTTGAAGGGGACCCTGGCGAGTTGCTGTAGTGCATCTTATAGATGGTACATACTGCTGCTACTGTATACCAATTGAGGAGGACGGGGTGCTGATCAAACAGGATGCTTTGCTCTGGTTGGTATCAAGTTTCTCAAGTATTGTTGGAGCTAGACTCATCTACGCAAATGGAGAATCTCCTATTGTTAATTCTCCCCTTTCCTCCATCCACTCAGACCTTCCCGTGTGTTCTTTTCTCACTCTCCCTCCTTCACTTAAAATTTACATTTCTAATTTTTCCTAAGTTTGGTGAAAGGTCTTCTCTCTCAACAGATGCTGTCTGACCTGCTATTTCTGATTTTATTTCAAATTTCCATCACCTATAGAATTTTGTTTTTATGTTATGTGTAGGCCCCATGGTGGTAACTATGAAGTGGCAGAATGTATAAATGCAGAGATTAGACAAACATGTAGTAAAGACAGAGTGGTTCTAATGGGGGACTCTTAACTTCTATGTAGGTTGGTGTGAATTATTGACTTGGTTAGGAAATTGGCTGAGTGGCAGGTGACAGAGGGTAGAGATAATGTGCAGGTACCCATATTGGCAGGATATGACTACTGGTGTAGCATAGGAATTTGTGTTGAGGCCACAAATATTCACTGTACTTGTTAACAAATTAGATTACCGGATAAAGAGGCATATATGCTAGTTTGCTGATGACATAAATATAGTTAACGTTGTAAGCAGTGCGGATGGAAGCATAAAATTATAAAGAGATATTCCAAATTAAGTGAATAAGCAAAACTGTGGCAAATGGAGTCCAATGTAGGCAAATTTAGGGTGTCCAGTTTGGACCTAAAATGGATAGATCAAAATGAATTGCAAAAAGCTAGAAACGGTGAGAACCAACCATACTCAACCAGCCCGTGCTTGCAAAACTCAGAACATAATATCTAACATTAGATGTGATTCTGCGATTGAACAGCACTTGCTGAATAATCCCAAGTGTGCTAAGAATTAGACTAACAATTAATTTAAGATTCTCGGTTGGGCCTGCAATATGGCTTGCTTATACTTGCTAGAAGTTACATATATTCATACCCATGGACCTGTCCTCTGCAGGAAAAAGGATCATGTCCAAGCATTACACTTTTTTAAATTAAACAAAATTATGGGGACAATATTTCACTGATGCATCCTCCATGGCAACACCTTGATCAATCAGAATCAGCACCCTTTTCTCATGCAGTATCAATTGTTGCTCCCTTTGAAATTTGGTATTCTTGCATTTGTCCTGATGAATGCAAGGCAAAAAGCTTTGACAACATGTCTCATTATGCAGCAATACTCAAATATTGAGTCTTCATTTTTGTCAGTCTGGCAAAAGGTCAATTTTATTTTCTACAGAACTGAACTGAATCTAAAGTTTGTTGGCTGTGACAGTTACAGCTCATTAAATATTTTGTCAGAGTACAAGTGGAAGATATGCCTGGCCAGTTTCACCCAAAAGTCTTTGCTGCTTTCTTTATAGAACAAAAAGTTCCAAGGCCATCAGAACTGATTTATGGACAATGCTCCCCGTCAAGAGCCCTGGAAGGTTGGTTGACTTACAATGTACAAATGGAAATACACTGCGGACTTCTGTCACAATTCCACAAAAAAAGTACATTGATCATAAAGGAAGAAGGAAACCTCATTTCCACTATTTTTGTCCACTATTTAAGCTATTCTTACAGTAAAAGAAATGTGTGGACAGTGTGGCGGATCCAGTCCTGGTTAAATATATCTGCTGTGGGAGCAAATTGCTATGCTATCGACTACAACAATTGTAGAATCAACATCTACAATTAGTGCAGCAGGGCGTCTCCAGAACAGACATGAATCCTATTTCATGGCAATAGTGACATTTAATATGTTTCCCTAAATGTTGTGCATCACTGTGTTAACACATTGGGCTGGGTGACTATCTGGTTAAGATGAGGGTCCAGAATTATAACAATAAGTACGAACAAATGACTGAATGTTATGTAGAACATGTTGAACCTTGCACTGTTCGATTTATTCTGCTTTGAAATCAACCAGTCACATTAGAAGGTCCGACAGGTATTTTGGAGTTTAGCATAATTTTCTTTTCAAGAAACAATTTTGCCGAACCTACAGTTATAATGGGTTGTCCTAATTAAAAAGTGGAATGGTTTTTTTGTGGTAAATAACATATCTGATGGGCTAAATAACATTTTCTGTATAAATATATAGCAAGAACATTTTTTAAGCAATGAGTGGGAATGGGTGGGCACCAGCCATCAAGAAGAAACAGACACTTAGTGCAGAAGCCCCTGAGTGCATCTTATTCTCCAACCAGTATTCAGTTTTAGATACTGATGAGAGTGATCGTTCATTTGGGGAGTGCAGTCAGATCCAAGACCATGGCACCAAGGAGGCACAAAGAAGACTGGAAGAGCAAGAGTGATAGGATATTCAATAGTCAGGGAAATACATAGACTTTTCTGCAGCCACAGACGTGAATCTAGGATGGTATGTTGCCTCACTGGATATCATGGTCATCCAGGTCATGGATGTCACTGAACGGCTGCAGAGCACTCTGAGTGGGGAGGGTGAAGAGCTAGCAGTCGTGGTCCACGTTGGTATCAATAATATAGGCAGAAAAAGGGATGTAGTCCTGCAGTCTAAATTCAGGGAGCTAGGTAGGAGCTTAGTAAGCAGGACTTCAAAACAGTGATTTCTGGATTACTTCCAGCTCCATGTGTAAGTGAGTATAGAAATAGGAGGATAAAGCCGATGAATGCATGGCTGGAAAGATGGTGCAGGAGGGAGAGCTGTAGATTTCTGGCTCTGCGGGAGATGAACCTATACAGATCAGGCAGAGCCGGGACCGTTTTCTTTGTTAATGCTATTGGGAAGGACTTAAACTAACTTGGGGAACGGGGAAATAATATCAGCATGGAATACTATGGTGCACAGAATACTCGGAGAGACACAGTACTACAGCAGGAAATAGTAAGGTATGAGGTGAGTTCAGAGTAAGGGAGAAAGTGATAAAGTCTAAATTAGGGTTACTGTGCATGTATGTGAGTGTAGTAAACAAGATTGATGAGTTACAGGTGCAGATTGCCATTTGGAAATATGATGTTGCAGCTATAACAGCGACATGGCTCAAAGGGCAGGACTGGATATTAAACATTCCTGGATACATGGTGTTCAGGTTAAGACAGGAAAAGAAGGAAAGGGGAATAGGGTGATGGTATTGATTTAGGAAAGCATCAGAGAGGAGAGGGAGGGTGTCCCAGAGGAATCAGGGACAGAATCTATTTAGTTAGAGCTAAGGAACAAAAATGGTGCAATTACGTTGCTCAGCCACAAACTAATGGGAAGGATGTAGAAAATTTGCAAGGAAATTACAGAAAGATGCAAGAATTATAGAGCCAATATAAAGGGAGGAATTTAATTACCCAAATATAACCTAGCGTAGTAGTAGTGTAAAGGGCAGAGAGGGGCAAGAGTTTTAAAATTGTGTTCAGGAGAATTTTCTATAGCAATATGTTTTGAGTCCAATGAGAAAGGAGGTCCTGCTACACCTGGTTCTTGGGAATGAAGTGGGTCAAGTGGATCGAGTGTCAGCAAGGGAGCATTTAGGGGCCAGTGACCATTGTATCATAAGGTTTAGGTTGGTTATGGAAAAGGACAATGAACAATCCAGAGCAAGAATAATTAACTGGGGAAAAGCCAACTTCAATGGGGTAAGAATGATTCCAATTTATCTGCCGCAGATCCAAAGGTTGGCAGACAAAATGGTAACTGAATAATAGGCTGCTTTTAAAGAGGAGATAGTTTAGCCACAGTCAAGGTGTATTCCCATGAAGGGAACAGGTAGGGCAAATAAATCCAGAACTCCCTAGATGATGAAAGAGACAGAGATTAAGATGAAGGAGAAAAAGTACTTACGACAAAAGGTGGATAATACAACTGAGAATCAGGCTGAATATAGAAATTTCAGTGGGGAAGTGAAAAAGCAAATAAGAAAAGCAAAGCAAAGAGAGTATGAAAAAAGGCTGTATGAAAAAAGGCTGGTAACTAACTTTAAAAGAAAATCCAAAAGTCTACTGTAGGTATATAAATAGTAAAAGGTTTGGAAGAGGTTGAGTGAGGTCAAATAAGGACCAAAAAGGAGATTTGCACATGGAAGCAGGGGGCATGGCTGAGGTATTAAATTAATATTTTGCATCTATCTTTACCAAGGAAGATGTTGAACAGATTATGGTGAAAGGACAAGGTAATTCAGACACTTGAAGTGTTTAAAATTGATAAGGTGGTGGTAGTGGATAGGCTGTACTTAAAGCTGATAAGGAATCAGGACCAGATGAGATGCATCCAACGAAACAACGAGAAGTGACAGTGGAAAGTGCAGAGGCACTGACCATAGTTTTTCAGTCTTCCTTAAACTCAGGGGTGGTGCCAGAGGACTGGAGAATTGCAACCTTGTTCAAAAGGGTGTAAAGATAAACCCAGCAACTATAGGCCAACAGAGAGGGTTGATGAGGGTAGGGTAAAGCTAAACCCAGCAACTATAGGCCAACAGAGAGGGTTGATGAGGGTAGGGTAAAGCTGCTGATGTGGTGTACATGGACTTCCAAAAGACATTTGATACAGTGCCACATAACAGAATTGTAAGCAAAGTTATAACTTTTGGTGGAATAAAGGGGACATGAATATGATATTGGCTAAGTGACAAAAAACAGTAGAGGTCAGGAGCTGAGTGACCATGCTGCAACCCAAATTGAGCATCAGTGTGCTGGTTATTCCTGAGTAAGTGCCATTTAATAACACTGCCAACAATCCCTTACATCAATTTGCTGATGATTGAGAGTAGGCTGATGGGGCAGTAATTGGCCAGGTTGGATTTGTGCTGCTTTTTGTGGACAGGACATACCTAGGTAATTTTCCAGATTGCCAGTTAGATGCCAGTGTTGTAGCTGTATTGGAACGACCTGATGAACCATCTTCTCAAGGTCTTATCACCTAGCTATTCACTCCATCACATAACTCTCCAACTCTCTGGTGGTGTGGATCTCACATCCAATTTTGAGCTGTTCCTTTCAATTTCATATTTGCGGATGATAGCACTGGAAGCATTGTGAACAGTGAGGAGGATAATGTTGAACTTCAAAAGGACATAGACAGGTTGGTGAAATGAGCAGACAAGTGGCAGATGAAGTTCAATGTAGAGAAGTGTGAAGTGATACATTTTGGTAGGGAGAACATAAAATAAATTGTACAATTCTAAAGGAGGTGCAAGATCAGAGGGACATGGATCTATATGTGCCTAGGTCAATGAAGGTGGCAGGACAGGTTGAGAATTAGGTTAATAAAGCACACAGCATCCTAGGTTTTATTAATAGGGGCATAGAGTACAATAGCAAGAAGGTTAGTTTAAACTTGTAAAGAACATTTTTTCGGCCTTAACTGGAGTTTCATGTCCAGTTCTGGGTGCCACGTGTTAGGAAAAGTGTGAAGGCATTAGAGAGCGCGTAGAAAAGATTCACAGGACTGGTTGAGGAACTTCAGTTACATAGATAGATTGGAGAAGTTAGGACTGTTTTCCTTGGAAAAGAGAAGGTTAAGAGCTGTGAGACATCTGGAGGTCATGAAAAGCGCTACGTAAATGCCAATCTTTTTTATTCTTCAAATGACTTTGTCCGAACCAACTTTAACTTTGTCATTATATCTATTATGTCATACCTTTGACAGAAGTATTCAAAATCATCAGGGATCAGGATAGATGGAAAGGGAAAAACTGTTCCCCTTGCTGGAAGGATCAAGAGGGCACAGATTTAAGGTAAATGGCAAAAGAAACAATGGAGACATGAGGAAAAACTTTTTCCACACAGCCAGAGGTCGGGATTTGGAATGTCCTACCCGAGAGTGTAGTGGTGGCAATTCAATCGAGGCGTTTAAGAAAGAATTGGATTATTGTCTGAAAAGGAAGCATGTGCAACGCTACAGGGAGAAGGCCAGGGAGTGGCACTCGGTAAATTGCTCCTTCGGAGATTTGACGCAGACACAACAGGCCAAATGGCCTTCCTTTGTGCTGTTACCGTTCTGTGATTCTGAGTGGTCAGGAACTCGTAGTTTACGAGGGTGATGGAAATGGAGACGATCAATGATCTTAAAAGAAAATTAGATGAGCACTTGAGGGAAATAAATTCCAGGTGTAGGGCTATGGGGATTGAGCGGGTAGAATGGGACTGACTGGTTTGCTCCATGGAGAGATGGCATGGACTTGATGGGCCTAATGACCTCCTTTTGCACCATAATGACTATGACTTGTGGAAGAATTGGCATCCAGTTGATGCATTCTGCAATGAGAAAGCTGCAATCAGTCAATATGTCAGGATCACAGGTGAATCAATGTCCTACTACTCTAGCAGAGTGAATTATATGCACCATTTTACAATCTGCATTTAAACTTGAGCCGATGAGTCATACCAGGATACACAAGATTCAAACACTTTTTAGCTAATAATTTTTAACTTAATTGCTGTAATTTTGGACCTTATTAACACATCCTGCCCAATATTTATCTGTTAATCAACATCACACAAAACAAATTATCTGGTCATTATCATATTGCTGTTTGTGATCATTCTGGGAACTTGCTGTGCCCAAATTAGCTGTGCATTTCCTACAACAGTAGCTGAAAACACTTCAAAAGTTACAGCTGTAAAGAGCTGCGAGACGTCTGGTGGTCGTGAAAAGCGCTGCGTAAATGCCAGTCCTTTTTTATTCTTCAAATGACTTTGTCTGAACCAACTTTAGCGTTGTAATTATATCCATTATGTCATTACCGTCCTAGAAATAACAGGTAAAATGAAAACAGCTCTTCCGGGCCCATTTCCAAGATCTTGAGCAAGTGTTAAAATAATAGTTACCAGAAATAAAAGTTGAGTATATTACCAGGTTTGAAGAGGCGACCGAATAAAGAACGCAGAACTTCTTTCAAGTAACTGAAAATGTTACCGTATGTGAAGTTCAGTCTGACTTGATGTAAACCTTTCTTTGCCGTTGAAAGAGCAAAGCCCACTGAATTGTTTACGAACTGGTAACTGTATCCAAAATTGTTCACGAACTGGTAACTGTATCCAAAATTGTTCGACAGGGATTAAGAAGTCATTAATATTACTACACTGATGACTGCTTTAGCTCAATGTCAATAATCTATGTCTAAAATATGAATTACATTTGTTCCTTGCTTAGTAATATTTATCTTAGCAAATCACAATTGAAGTCCACCGTTTCTCTGACTAGGTCAGCTAAATATTTAAAATCCAATTTGGGGCAATTAAATAATTATTAATTTAATTGTCCTTCTTTTGTAGTCCGTACAGAATTTAATTATTTTTTGCAGTGAACCGTTTTATCAATTCGTGTCCTTTCTTTTGACACTGAAAGTTTTGCCCTGTAGCTGCGAAGGGAGAAAGGCAAAGGGACTAACTGGAGAGAGAAAAAAGAAAAATCTGCTCTAGTCAACAATTTAGGCTGCCAAGGGCTGACACTGAGTAAGTGACTGACTGCGGAGACCGCCTGGATCACATTAACAGACCGGTTCCCTTTGTGAGGGTGGCAGCAAATACTTACCTGCCAGCAATAGTTTACCGTCTGTTAAAATAATAATATTTTATTCCTGCAGAGAAATTGAGTGCCAGAACAAGCTCGTACTGTTTCGTGTTTACCTCTTTAATCAGAATCTGAACACTTCACAGGTCACATCCATCCTTCACCTCGTCTCCTTTTACCATCGCGCGCGTTCATTGAGAGTTGAGAAGCAAAACATGGCAGGAGTAACCGAGATCAGTGAAAATACACAGCGCAAGTTCATTATTAAAAAAATCATGTGCAATCGCATTCAAATGGACAAACATATAAACAAAAAGCTGGATGCAGGGAAACCAATATACACATAATATATATAAATATTTGTATATAAACTTACCCAGTATAATGCATATTATATCCAAACAAACATAGGGGATTCTCTGCCTGTCAAACATCTTCCTCCCGGTGTTCTCGTATGTTGAAGAGGTGATGGTGGATGTTTCCTGTGCAGCCAGTTCTGCAAGTAGTCGAAGTTTGCTTGGTTTTGTCTGCGGCACGATCTCGCTTCGGGGTGTGTGTATGTATGTGTGTGGGAGGGGAAAGGGAGTGTGGTTTAAAAGGACGCCTGGCAGCAGCCCGCACAATGTGTGATCTGCTGGAGAATGAGAGTGAAGACTAATGGCCGACACAGGCTATCTCTGCTGCCCAGCTGAAGGAGGAGATCCAAGCTTTGATGTGCAGATGTGATTGTTGTCGATGTCCTACTTCACACCACCGACAGACAACGGGGCAAACACACCTGCCCCTGTCCCCGCCCCTTCAAAAAAAAAATCAAAGCCTCGTCTCCTCTCCCGCTCGGCCCCGATTCCCCGTCCCCCCCCCCCCCCCGCAGGGCTGATCGGGCTCGCGCTAGCTGGCGAGGTTCACAACCCGGTCTCTGGCGGCGGCAGCAGTATCGTCACAATGGGAACAGTGAGAGGCTGAAAAACCCTACAGCAGAACCGCCGGACCAACCCCACTCTGTCCCCGGGGCCGCCCAAACAAAAGGCTGCTTCGCCAAACCAACGCCTATCAAAAACGTCAGCAGCGCCAACCCCGGCAGTACAAGTCCAGGCTGTCCAGCTGCAGGAAATAGAAAAGGTTTGGGAGGAGTGCCAATCCATTCCTGGCCTCAATGGAAAAACCAATACAGTGACGTGAGGCTAATGAATCCATCATATATTTGTACCATAAATGACTTTTTAGATTGTACAGATACGTGAGTACAAAGCAAATGTATTTTGCAATCGAGCCTCAACATTGCAGAATCTTGACCTTATTACAGTCCTCCCAAACGCAAATGGAAATATCCGACCAAACTAAGGTAGCCACACTGATGCCTGATGTTACAGCCTTCTGGATATAAATGCAATGACGTGGATCACGCCCTTGTTTACATTAAGCAATGCCTTGTAGCGAAACAAACTCTATGTCATCGTTTGCAATACTTGTACATCATAAAATAGTATATTATAGAATATGCAGAATCCGAATAGTACAAAAAATCCGTAACGTTGAGGCTTGTTGATTGATAAGTCAAGTGACAAGCAGCATTTGTACCGCATTCGTGCTAGGGAATGATCATTTCCAACAATAAGAACCCAAGAACTTGCTATTGACATTCATCACGGAATCCAGCACCATCAACATCCAGATAATAAAACAAAAAACTACTGCGGATGCTGGAAATCCAAAACAAAAATCGAATTACCTGGAAAAACTCAGCAGGTCTGGCAGCATCGGTGGAGAAGAAAAGAGTCGACGTTTCGAGTCCACACGACCCTGTTCTGTTGAAGGGTCGTGTGGACCCGAAACGTCGACTCTTTTCTTCTCCACCGATGCTGCCAGACCTGCTGAGTTTTTCCAGGTAATTCGATTTTTGTTTTACCATCAACATCCTGCCATTCAGCACCCTGTCAGTGTGACTCTTGTGGTAGCACTCTGCCTCTTGAGTCACAGAGTTTTGGGTTTAAGTCCAACTCTAAGGGCAGAATCATCCCAGATTTACACTAAATGCAGTAGCGGGCAGGAAAAAGAACATTTTACCCACCGCTGCATTGGTGGCTTTTCACACTGTATTGTCCCAGTTATGCCTCATTAATCATGCATTCCCAGGAAAAACACCATTTCAATGGCAGGCAGGCTCTTGTTTGCCCACCTCGTCACTTCCTCATGCCGGGCACCATATTTAAAGTGCAGCTGCGTGCACCCCTCTCAGTGCTTCCAGGCCAGGACTGCTGCACAGAAGACAATGCCCCGAAAGGCAAGAAGACTCCAACCACTTCAGTAATGCACCCTGGAAAGCTTCTTGGACATTGTGGAGGTCTGCTATGATGTCCTGCCCCCGCTTTAACCACAGGAGGTCCAGCAATCTCACCACTCTGGCATGATAGGCGATGGCAGTGGTGAACAGTGCTAATGCTGCACAGAAGAAGTTGCAGAAAGAGGATGAATGATCTCATCCGTGCTGCCAGGGTAAGGCAACCATCTCATCACTCTAAACTCTCAAACTCAAGCCCATCACATTCACTGGCATTTCACTGCCAGCTCAAGGGACATCACCACATCTCCATCTGGCCTCATCTGCTCCAGAGACTGCCCCCTCAGCCCTCACCATCTTGAGGCCACTTGCACAGATCAACATGTGGCCCCACACACACCCTGGACACCCACCTTCCCCAGTACAGCCCTCACCCTGCAGCCTGTTCCCTTGCCTGAGGCTACTTCTCTCCTTTCCCAAGCAAGCTTTAGCCCTGCAGCCTTTGAAAAGCCATACCCGCCTTACAGCTGGTCTGGTAGGTACCTGCCTGTGAGCCTCCCTATAAGTGATGTGGTGCTATCTGCAAAGTCTGGCACTGATGATCACAAGTGTTGCCTGAAGTAAGGTAGGCAAACAAACCTCGAAGTCCCAAGCGAAGTGAAGCTTGCCAGGTGCACGTCGCTTATGTACAATTATGAAACACGTCGGTGTGAATGCTCAGATGATACAGCATGTGGAGATGATTCCAGCAAGCTGGGATTATAATGATATGCAGGCATATTACAATAACGTTCCTAACATCCGAAAATGTGGCCCGCCGTTAACAGGCAGAGTGGACGATTGCAAGCTGGTTTCACAACGTCATGAAACTGAGGAGGAGAGTTAACCTGGCTAATATTTATTCTTCATTCAACATTGCAAAAACAAGTGAGCCAGTCATTAACACATTGCAGCTTGTGGCAGATTGCTGTGCACAAATTGGCTGCCATGTTTCCTACATTACAACAGTGACTACACTTCAAAAGTGTAGGGGAAGGGGAAGGCAGTGGTATAGTGATATTGTCACTGGACTTGTATTCCAGATACCCAGGGTAATGCCCAAGGGAATTGGGCTCAAATCCCCCCACAGCAGATGGCAAAATTTGAATTCAATAAAAACAAATCTGGAATTAAAAGTCTGGCGATGACCATGAAACCATTGTTGATTGTTGTAAAAATCCCTCTAGTTGACTAAATCTGCCATTCTTACGTGGTCTACATATGATTCCAGACCCACAGCAATGTGGTTGACTCTTATCCCTGAACAAGGGATGGGCAATAAATGCTGGCCTAGCCAGCAACTCACATCCCATGAATTAATAATGAAAAAAGTACTTAATTGGCATAAGGTGCTTCGAGACATCCAGAGGTCATGAAAAGTGCTATATATATTTTTTTCCTTTTGAGAAACTCAACTGGACCAACCACACAAAATGCCATGGCTACTGGAATAGGTGAGACACAGAGGATGAGAACAGATGTTCTAAACACAAAGAGGAACTAAGAAAAAAAACTGAAATTTGTATAGCACCTCATCATGTCTTCAGTATTTCCCAAACTCCTTCCCAAAATGGATAATTTTGAAATGTAGTCACTGTTCTTTAGAGCAAGCTAATCCCATGCAGTAAGATCCAGCTACAACAAATAAATGCATGACCTGAAACTAAATTTATGATTATGATACAGCAGATGGTAAATGCTGAGCTGTTCAAATCCCAGAGGGAAACTTGAAACATCTGTCATAACCCAATTTTTGCTATTTGTATGTTTGAGATACAGGCTTTGAATTCAGTTATAAGACCACTGAGTCTCGAGAAGTTTTTATAAAACTAAATTAAATATTTATTCATTTAAAAAATGTAAGCATAAACATATGTCACAGAATAGTTATGGTACAGAGGGAGGCCATTCGGCTCATCGTGTCTGCACTGGCTCTCTGAGCATTTTAAACTTAGTGCCAATCTCCTGCCTCTTCCCCGTAACCCTTCACATCGTTTCTATTTAAGTAATCATCCAATGCCTCAGTTGAACCTGCCTTCACCACACTCCCAGGCAGTGTATTCCAAACCCCAACAAGGTGCCACATAGGAGGCTGCTCAGTAAGATAAGAGCCCATGGCGTTAGAGGCAAGGTATTCGCATGGAAAGAAGATTGGCTGTCTGGCAGGAGGCAGAGAGTGGGGATAAGGGGGTCCTTCTCAGGATGGCGGCCGGTGACTAGTGGAGTTCCGCAGGGGTCAGTGTTGGGACCACAACTTTTCACTTTATACATTAATGATCTAGATGAAGGAACTGAGGGCATCCTGGCTAAGTTCGCAGACGATACAAAGATAGGTGGAGGGACAGGTAGTATTGAGGAGGCAGGGAGGCTGCAGAAGGATTTGGACAGGTTAGGAGAACTGGCAAAGAAGTGGCAGATGGAATACAACATGGGGAAGTGTGAGGTCATGCACTTTGGTAGGAAGAATAGAGGCATGGACTATTTTCTAAATGGGGAGAGAATTCAGAAATCTGGAGTGCAAAGGGACTTGGGAGTCCTAATTCAGGATTCTCTTAAGGTTAACTTGCAGGTTGAGTCGGTAGTTAGGAAGGCAAATGCAATGTTGGCATTTATTTCGAGAGGACTAGAATATAAAAGCAGGGATGTGCTGCTGAGGCTTTATAAGGCTCTGGTCAGACCATATTTAGAATATTGAGAGCAATTTTGGGTCCCGTATCTCAGGAAGGATGTGCTGGCCCTGGAGAGGGTCCAGAGGAGGTTCACGAGAATGATCCCAGGAATGAAAGGCTTAACATATGAGGAACGTTTGAGGACTCTGGGTCTATACTCGATGGAGTTTAGAAGGATGAGGGGGGATCTGATTGAAACTTACAGAATACTGAAAGGCCTCGATAGAGTGGACGTGGGGAAGATGTTTCCATTAGTAGGAGAGACTAGGATCTGAGGGCACAGCCTCAGAGTAAAGGGAAGACCTTTTAGAACAGAGATGAGGAGAAACTTCTTTAGTCAGAGAGTGGTGAATCTATGGAATTCATTGTCACAGAAGGCTGTGGAGGCCAGGTCATTGAGTGTATTTAAGACCGAGATAGATAGGTTCTTGATTGGTAAGGGGATCAAAGGTTACGGGGAGAAGGCGGGAGAATGGGGTTGAGAAACTTATCAGCCATGATTGAATGGCGGAGCAGACTCGATGGGCCGATTGGCCTAATTTCTGCTCCTACGTCTTATGGTCTAACTACTCATTGTATGAACAAGTTTTTTCTCACCTCACATTTGCTTCATAATTTTGAAAACTTCTATTAAGTCTGCCCTAAGCCTTCTCCTCTCCAAGGAAATCTTCCCTCAGAACTGAAGTGTCTCATCCCTGGAACTATTCTCATAAACCCCCTCTGCACTGTCTCCAATGTGTTCACATCCTTCCTATAGTGCGGCACCCAGAGCTGTATAGAATACTCCAGCTGAGGTCCAACCAGTGTCTTGTATAAGTTTGTCATAATCTCCCTGCTCTTGTACTCTATGCCCCTATTAATGAAGCCTAGAATACTGTATGCTTTAGAAACAGCTCTCTACCTGTCCTGACACTTTTAATGACTTATGTACATATATGCCCAGGTTTCTCTGCCCCTGCACACCCTTTAGAATAGTATCCTTTATTTTATTTTGTCTTTCCATGTTCTTTGTACCAAAGTGTATCACCTCTCACTTCTCAGCATTGAACTTCATCTGCCACCTATCTGACCACTCCACCTATGTGTCAATTTCCTTTTGAAGTTCGACACTGTCCTCCTCGGTTAATAATTCTCCCAAGTTTTGTGTCACCTGCAAACTTTGAAATTGTCCCCTGTACACCAAGATCTAGATCACTACATCAACGGCCTTTCCCTCATCAAAAATCTCTTACTTCTTCAAAAAACTCCAGCAAGTTAGTTAGACACTATATTCCTTTATCAAATCTATGCTGACTCTTCCGAATCAATCCACAATTTTCCATCTGACTATTAATTCCATCCCGAATAATTGTTTCTAGAAGTTTCCCCACTACTGAAGTTAAACTAACTGGCCTGTAATTGCAGGGCAGATCTTTACAACCTTTTTTGAACAAGGGCGTAATGTTTGCAAACATTATGCCCTCGTTCAAAAAAGGTTGTTTCCAGCACCTCCCCTGAATCCAGGGAACATTGAAAGATTATTACCAGTGCCTCTGCAATTTCCACTCACTTCCTTCAATATTCTTGGATGCATCTCATCTGGTCCCGGTGCCTTATTGACTTTAAGTACCGACAGTTTACGCAAGACCTTATCAATTTTAAACCCTTCTATTGACTAAGTTTCCATCTCTGTCACCATGGCCTGGGCAGCATCTACCTCACAGGTAAAGACAGATGCAAAGTATTCAACACCTCAGCCATGCCTCTTGCCTCTGTGCATATCCCTTTTTGGACCTTAATCGGCCCTACTCCTCCTTTTACCACCCAGTAAGTCATCCAGGAAGCTCTGGATTTGTTTGTCCTACCCTTCCCATTTGAGGGAACATACCTTGACTATGCCCAAACCATCTCCTCTTTGAAGGTAGCCCATTGTTCAGCTATTGTTTTTCCCAGCAACCTTTGGTTCCAGTCTATCCGGTCCAGCTCCGTTCTTGACCCATTGAAGTCCGCTCTCTGCCAGTTGATTATTCTTACTCTGGATTGACCAATGTCTATAAATCACTACTATAACTTCTAAAAAAAAAAAATCCCCTAATTAATCTGACTCCCAGTTACACCTCTGTTAAGGCAACAAGTAAAACACATATTTAAACAGACCCCTGGCCAAGCACACCTGGACAGTCACATTCAAAATGAGTTTCTTTCAGCTCTGGGTCCTTGCAGACAGTGGCTTGAGGTTTACAGTCTGGAGGCGTCAGATCTTAGAATCCCTCCCCTTTTACCAACAGCCTTCTCTTCCTTTATACATATTTTCCTCTTTGAATGCAAATTCTCATTGTATCACTAGGTTTTCTGAACTTTACCTCTTCTAACAATAAAACCCTTTCATAGCACCAATTTTATCAGTAAGCTTTGGAAAAAATAAACATTGTTTGACTTCTTCTGGCTAGGTGCAATATTTCACCCATTCTTCTGAATGGTTTACTTTAAAAATGCAAACTGCCCCCTTTACACATCACCAACTTCCCTGTATTTACCTAATTAACATTTCAAACCTTCTCTTTTATACATCAAAGCCTCTAGACCAGCTGGCTTTAATCCAATTAAGACACACACAGACAGACACCACTAGAACTTATTTTAAAATTATTTCCAATGACATTATAGACATTATTGTATCTCCTTGACATTTACAAAAAGGAAGTAATAGCACCCATAGGAAAGAATAACCATAACAGGATTCAAAATGAGCAGCAAGGAACCCAATAATTTTAAAAGGGCTATACAGTAAAATGAGGGAACTAAAGCAAACAGTTTGGATTAAGTTATTTGACTGCACTTTTTTTTAAAAATGTTCGTGGGAGGAGGGCATTGCTCACAAAGCTAGCATTCATTGCCCATCCTTCATTGCCCTTGAGAAGGCAGTGGTGAGCCACTGCAATGTGTGTGGCATAAGTAAACAAACAATGATGTTAAATGGGAAGTTCTGAGATTTTGATCCGGTGACAGAAATGTGTCACTCTTTCAAAGTCAGGATGGTGTGCGACTAGGAGGGAAACTTGCTGGTTGTTGTATTTTCTTTACTTCTAGATGGTAGAGGGTGTGAGTTTGGAAGTTTCTGAAGGAGTCTTCACAAGTTGTAGTGTATCTTGTAGATGGTACACACTGCAGCCACATGGTAGCAGAGGAAGTCAATATTTAAGGTGGTGAATGGAGTGCAGATCAAGCAGGTTGCTTTGGCCTGAATGGTGTCAAGCCTCTTGGATGTTGCTGGAGCTTCACTCTTTCAGGCAAGTGGAGAATATTGCATCACATTTCTGACTTGTGCCTTGTAGATGGTGGAAAGGCTTTAGGGAGTTAGGAGGAAAGTTACTCACCACAGCATTCCCAGCCTCTGACCTGCTCATGTAGCCACAATGTGTCCGTGGCTGGTCCAGTTAAGTTTCTGGTCAATGGTGAATTCAGCTATATCAATGCCATTGAAGGTCAAGTAGCTAGATTCTCTCTTGCTGAAGATGATCATTGCCTGGCACAAAATGTTAGCGTGTAAAATTAAAACACATGGGATTGCAGGTAGTGTATTGAGATGGATAGAAAACTGGTGGGCAGACAGGAAACAGAGTAGGAATAAATGGGTCTTTTTCCGACTGGCAGGCAGTGACTAGTGGGGTACCGCAGGGATTGGTGCTGGGACCCCAGCTATTCACAATATATATTAATGACTTAGATGAGGGAGCTAAATATATTTCCAAATTTGCAGATGACACAAAGCTGGATGTGAGGGTGAGCTGCGAGGAGGATGCAGAGATGCTTCAGGGTGATTTGGACAAACCGAGTGAGTGGGCAAATGCATGGCAGATGCAATATAAAAGGGATAAATGTGAGATTATCCATTTTGATAGCAAAAATAGGAAGGCAGATTATCTGAACAGCTATAAATTGAGAGGGGGGAATGTGCAATGAGACCTGGGTGTCCTCGTACACCAGTCGCTGAAGGTAAGCACGCAGGTGCAGCAGGCGGTAAAGGAGGCAAATGGTATGTTGGCCTTCACAGTCAGAGGATTCGGGTACAGGAGATGTCTTGCTGCAATTATACAGGGCCTTGGTGAGACCACACCTGGAATAGTGTGTGCAGTTTTGGTCTCCTTCGGAGGAAGGATGTTGTTGCTATAGAAGGAGTGCAGCGAAGGTTTACCAGACTGATTCCTGGGATGGCGGGACTGACTTATGAGGAGAGATTGAGTCAGTTAGGATTATATTCGCTGGAGTTCAGAAGAACGAGGGGGGATCTCATAGAAACTTACAAAATTCTAACAGGACTAGACAGGGTAGATGCAGGAAGGATGTTCCCGATGGTGGGGGAGTCCAGAACCAGGGGTCACAGTCTGAGGATACAGGGTAGGACTGAGACGAGGAGAACTTTCTTCACCCAGAAAGAGAATGGTGAGCGTGTGGAATTTGCTACCACAGAAAGTAGTTGAGGCCAAAACATTGTATGTTTTCAAGAAGGAGTTAGATATAGCTCTTGGGGGCGAAAGGGATCAAAGGATATGGGGAGAAAGCAGGAGCAGGCTATTGAGTTGGATGATCAGCCATGATCATAATGAATGGTGGAGCAGGCTCGAAGGGCCGAATGGCCCACTCCTCCTATTTTCTATGTTTCTATGTTTCTTGCTGCTTGGAGAAAGAATGAACGAAGAAAGGTCATCAATGAAGCAGCTGAAGGCAGTTGGGCCCAAGACACTAATCTGAGGAACTCCTGCTGCAATATCTTGGAGCGGAGGGGATTAGCTCCAACATCAAACAATCATCTTCCTTTGTACTTGGTAGGACTCCAACCAGTGAAGAGCTTTCACCCTACGCTCCCTTGACTTTGGGTGGGGGGAGGTGGTATTGGAGAGGATGAGGTTGTGAGGGGAGAAGGGAGTATGGGGCGGGGGGGGGGGGGAAAGAGGGAGGGGAGGGAGGGAGAGGGGTGGAAAGAGAAAGAGGAGAGAGCCTGGAGTGGGGTGGGGCCTGGAGGGGGGATACCATGGCTACCAGAGTAGGTCAAAGGCTGAGCATTCTGTAGTGAGTAACTCACCTGACTCCCCAAAATCTGTCTACCATTTTCAAGGCACAAATCAAGAAGGTGATGGAATACTCTCCAATTGCCTGGATGTGTGCTGCTGCTCCAACAACACACAAGATGCTCAATGGAAACCAAGACAATGCAACCCACTTGATTGGCATTTCATCCAGTGCTGGTGGACAGTAACAGCAGCATGTACCATCTACAAGACGCACTGCAGCAACTCATCAAGCCTCCTTTAATAGTACCTTCCAAACCTGCCACCTCTTCCACCTAGAAGGATAACAGATGCAAGACAACACCCACTGCTTGCAAGATTCCCCCCCACTCCCCTCCACAAGCAGCAAACCTTTCTGGTTTGCAAACTATAATTGCTATTCTTTTACTGTCACTGGGTCAAAAACCTGGAACTCTCTTCCTAACAGCACTTTAGGTACACCCACATGACAGTGGCTCAAGAATGCAGCCCACCACCACCTACAAGGGCAATTAGGGATGGGCAACATGGTCTTGTAACTGACGCTCATCCCATAAATGACTAAATAAAAGCTCACCTCCTCCAGAATAACTAGGGGTGGGCAATAACAACTAACCATGCCAATGATGTTCACATCCAGTAAATGAGCAAAAAGAACATTTAAAAATGGAAAGGTAGCAAAAAAAATGTACAAAGCTAACTGACTCAAAGGCTGATTTTACAACCATGTAAAATTCAGACGGTACTTTTTAAAAATAAAAATGAATGTTGCAAACCAACACCCTGATTGTTACATGTATCACTGAACAGAGGACATGTAATTATTCGAAGGATTTCACCATGATGTCTAAACATTAAGTGCTTACACTCTCTTCTGTGAAATGGTACTCCTAGCTGTCAATTATTTAATTGTGCAATGGAGTCAGGGCGGAGCACAGAAAACCCATACTAAGGTTTACTTGCTCTTGGTACCCAGAATCAAAAAGATCTTCTTAATACACCAGAAGCAGGAAAAGGATTCCTAAAAGTCTTGGGTTTGTTCGCTTCTTTACACACTCTTTTCCCTTTGGGGAACAGTAGGGAAGCATTGGCAGGCTGATTGTCAACTCCTTTCTTAGCCAAGTCCTGGAGCGGGACTGGAACCGAAGTTTCTGGCTCAAAGGCAGGGGCATCACTTACAGAGCTACAAGACCTCCTAAAAGTCTTGGGTGACATGTTCAAATATCTCCATATCTCCGCATTATATCAGATTGTGCAATGTAGTGTAATGCACATGACATGTTCCAGAAACAAAATCAGCTCATGTCACTATAATCAGAATACTATATTGGTTTATCTTTCTTGACTGCTTTGCAATATTGGGATACATTAACAACAATCATTCTACATTTTTGCCAAATTCAAAGTAATTTTAGAACAAAAATATAAGATAACTGGCTATTGGTGAAAAGAATGGCAAGAAAATATATATCCAAGCCTACTGTTATTAATTCAGTTCAACAATCATTTGCAACTTGGGTCAAGGTGGTGTTCTAACCAATATCCAGGTAAAAGAATATTCATATATAGATCAATATCAGAAATGAAAGTTAGCTACAACATTATTCCAGTCATTTTGGTTGAGGTATTAAGTCTTCAGATATTCTAAAATGCACCTTGAAAACCATGTTTAAATATGCTATGTTTTATTGATGGAACATGTACCATTCAAATGAGCAGATTAACATAATCATCAAGTATAGATTTATAATGAATTCACAGACTCAAGTGCACTGCACCAGAGGAAAAAGACAAAAATAAAACACAATTGACATGGTAAAAAGCCTCGTGGAAAACAGCAAAGTACATGGTACCTGTTAAACTGGTACAGAATACTTTAATGGGCATCACAATGTCATGCAAACCGTCCAGTTTACCACAGAAATCAAATATTCCCAGTAAAATTTCTGAAGTTGAACCTATCCATTGGTTTAACTTAGCTGTGATAAAGTATTAATAGTACGCCATATTTTATTCAAGAAAAGCAATAGGTAATGAAACTGTAACAAAATGTTGGGTACTTGACCTATAGTTGTATCTCTCCTGGTTTCCCCAACCACACAGTGTAGTTAAACTACTCCTAGGCCTGCTCCCAAGAGCTGTACGAGCATTGCCAAGAACCCAGCAACACATCACTTCCCCATAGTGACGCAGATGAGGAATTCAGTGGAGAAAACAATATGTCCCACCATTTTCATGGTGCTACATTACAATATGATTACTATTTCAAAAAAAAGAGACCCCACACACACTGCATCAATAACACAACTGCTTCCTTTGTATTTTCTTTTGCTGTACTTTCAGTCTACAGTTGTAATCAGTCTGTTAATTTGAAAGTTTTACCAATAAAACAACATAAACTGAATTCTTTATGCCTCAGTTCTAAATGTTTTGATGCCAGTAACTGGCATTATCAGCTAAAGTACAAACTCATCAATAAACAAACATCTAGCTTGTACAGCTTGTTCCTCAATCTTTTTAGACTTATGCGACTTGGCATGGCATGTCAATTAAGAGTTCTTTTTAAACAATATGTCAACTTCATTACGTCATAATGCAGAATAGTACATTGTGTCCAAGTTTGCTGAACTGTTCAAATTGCTGAAAATTCAGTTAAGCATGACAATTTGAAAATATGTTTTAACATTTACATACAGGCGTCATGTAAGCAAAAAGGTAGCATGTTCCAGGTCTACTGGGGTATCTAAATATTAGTCTGCCAACACTTGCGCACAAATAAGTGGGAAAAATCTAGCGTTATAAAATTGAGCACAAGTGGGGGGTTCCACCCACACTAATGCAGACCTTGAAAATTATCATTTAGATCAGTCTATTGAAGTGGCTTGTAAGTGGGTTTGCGTGCCCACACATTAGAACCAGTTGTTGCTGGAACCTTTTCATTCTTATGTATTTGCATATCAGACTATTTTAAACCAATAGACCAAATTTCCTCAAACCAGCCCAGCCAAATGCATCTTAGAGGATTTCTTCTCTATACCATATTGTAAACAGCCACATGTAGAGACAAGGGTAACTGATCCAATGGAACATTGCAGAAACGTTTCCCCTGTCTGCCACATGTAGTCTCCCAAATTTAATGGCTTGCAGAAAGAAAAATAATCTGGCTTTAACAAATATAGAAATGGTATCCCATTAGATTAGCACTTAAAAGTAGCCTTGACAAGATGTGTTTGTAGCTTTATATCTTGTATATTATTTGGATTGTTTGTATTAAAAGTATTCAAGAGAACCCAATTTTAACCCATGATGAAAAACACAAGAGGTGCAATTTACTAACTGGTTTTATTGTGCAAATAAATGAAAGAGCAACCACAATATTTGGCCTCTATTTTATACCAATCATTTACAGGGGAATTGAGCAGCTTATAAAAATGGGAGAAATATCTAGCTCCTGGGTGCAAGTGCTGATTAACAATTGATCACCACACTTAAGACAGCAAGTGTTAGCATATATGAGAACAGTACATATAATTTACAGTTCTTCTCGTAGAACAGAATGTAATTCAGTTGATTTGGTATTTCTTTTTGCCAGTCTCATATCAAGAACTGTGCAATGAGATTGGCCACGCCAAGCACTAGGAGAAAACTATGGAAGATTGCAGATGGCCAACTCAGCTGTCCTCTGCGATGGAGTGATATCATGTGAATAAGGGATGGATAAACAAATACAAAGGCAAGACCGCAAGTTGCTCCTGAATACCTGCGTTAAAAGAAAAATACAGAATGATACACAAAAATATAATCTCTCCAGATTTTTTTTGTCTTGCACTCCACCAGGAGTTATACGTTGCAGAAATGGCTATCACAGCCATCTTCCCAAAGTGAAATCAAGCAAAGGTCAGTGCACCTGATTATGGGTAGGAGGACAAATACTCCCTCGCCAGAGGACTAGAGGGCCAACCTTAACATTATCCAGTTTAAGTCTCAAGTAGCCCTGGAATTTCAAACTGGGTAATTATTTAGCTGTGAAGCGAAACATCTTTTGTATTCCATTTGCACAGGCACTTTTTGATGAGAGATTTTGATAAATGTTGGTTCTTTGTTAAATCAAGCTGGTAGTGCAATGTAGGTCATAACCTGCCTGCATTACAAAAGCAGAAAGTTAGAATTTATTAATTCAATGAGTTTTAAAATAAACACAATCTCTCCTCATGCCCCCTTTAAGCTCATCTTGTCCGTGAGATCCATCGCTCGTTCCCTCTATCCTAGTCCTACACAATTGCCGATTACTCACTTTCCCCTTCTGGCCCCCATTTTGCTAATATTGTAAATTCTTTTCTCTTTTCAGGTGTTGTCCCTCTCCACTTTAAATCTGCCATCTCTCTCCACAAAAACAACTGACCCTGCCATGCTAGCAAACTACCAACCCATCTACAACCCATCCTTCCTCCACAAAGTCTTTAAACACGTTGTCACCTCCCAAGTCTGTTCCCATCTTTCCCAGAACTTCATGCTTTAATTCTTCCAATCAAGTTTCTGCCCTTGCCACAGTACAAACAGCTCTTATCAATATCACAATCACATAGGATGTCATTTGTGACTAAGGTAAACTTTCTCATTCTTGTCGACCTGTCTGCAGCCTTTGACACAGTGGGCCCACTTCATCCTCCTTCAGCACCTCCCTACTATCCAACTGGTTGGGACTGTTCCCACCAGATTCCATTTTTACTGTCTCATCACTTGCAATGGTTTCTCTTTCTGCTCCTGCACTTTATCTCTGGAGCCCCCCCAAGGATCTATCCTTAGTCCCCTCTTATCACTCATTTACATTCTGCCCCTCAGTGACATCATCTGAAGACAGTGTTAGTTTTCACACATATGCTGATGACAACCAGCTCTACCTCACCACTACCTCCCCAGACGACTCCACTGTTGCCAAATTATCAGACTGCTTATCAGACATCCATGGCTGGATGAGCAGAAATTTTCTCCAATTAAATATTGGGAAGGCTGAAGCCATTCTTTTCGGTCTCCATTCCAAACTCTGTTCCCTAGCTACTGACTCCATCCTTTGCCCTGGCAACAGTCTGCGATTAAGCCAGTCTGCTTGCAACTTTGGTGTCACATTTGATCCCAAAATGAGCTTCTGGCCTTATATGAGCCAAAAAGTAAGACTGCCTTTTTCCACCTCCATAACATTGCCCGATTTTGTCCGTCTCAGCTCATCTGCTGCTGAAATCCTCATTCCAACCTTTGTTAGCTCTAGACTCAACTATTCCAATGCACTCCTGTCTGGTCCCCCACATTCTACCCTCCATAAACTGGAGGTCATCCAAAATTCTGCTGCTCGTGTCTTAACTCGCAGAAAGTCCCGTTTCCCCCATCAACCTGGTGCTTGCTGACCTACATTGGTTTCTGGTCAAGAAACATCTTGATTTTAAAATTCTCATCCTGGTTTTCAAATCATAGCCTCACTTCTCCCCATCTCCGTAATCTCCTTCAGCCCCATTAACCTCAGTTATCTGTGCTCCTCAAATTCTGGCCTCTCTGCATCTCCACTTTCAATTGCTCCACCATTGCTGGCCACGATAGGCCCAACGTCTAGAACACCTCACTGCCTCCAAGTGACTTAACTCCTTTAAGACGCTCCTTAAAACCTCTCTCTTTGACCAAACTTTTGGGCACCTTATCTAATTGCTCCTTATGTGGCTCGGTGTCATACTTCATTTCAGAACACTCCTGTGAAGTGCCTTGGGACATTTCATTATGTTAAAAGGCACTATATAAATACAATTGTCTTTTTTTTATACAAAGAAAATGGTCAGGTTTGAAGTTGGGAAGGGACAGAATCATGAACAATGATATTTCTACATTAAAAATAGATCATGGGAATGTTTTGCTCAGTGATTGAAACCTAACAAAATATTCATTACATCTGTTTATTGTTCTATAGAACTATAACATTGTGTTTATGGAATCTGAACATTTAAATTTTAAATGAAGAATTAAGAGCATGTCATGAAGAGATTAATTTCCAATATTAGACATTTTTTTAAAAATAGAGTTTAGTGGTGTCTGTACATGTGTGTCTTAATTGGATTAAAGCCAGCTGGTCTGGGTGCTTTGCTGTATGGTAAGAAGTACGTTTGAAATGCTAATTAGATAAACATGGGGAAGTTCAGAAACATGGGTGTTAAGGGTGTACATTTGCATTTGCTGAATAAAGCATTTAAGAGTGGGAGTAAAATCTTACACCTAGCTGGGAGACACCAAGCAATATGTTTATATTACTAATAAAATTAGTGGGATGAAAGTATTGTCAGGAGTTGTAATGTTACAAGCCTGGTGATACAATGAAAAATTTACATTCAAAGGAAAAGCTAGGTATAAACAGAAAAAATAGTGTGTGTGTGTGTGTGTGTGTGTGTGTGTGTAAGGCAGAGGCATTTAAGATCTAACTAGCCTGTACGTCTCCAAAATGAGGTTCCTTGAAGACACAGTTGAATTCGTACGGTCAAATGTGCTTTGCCTGGAGTCTTTTTAAATTTGAGTTTTACTGTTACCTTAACAAAGGTGTAACTGAGAGTCAGATTAATTAGGGGATTTTTATAGTAGGGGATTATTATAGTAGTAAATTGTGTTTATATTTGCATGTGTTTACAATTTTTCTTGTATTGAAATGTTTAATTTAGTTTTATAAAAAACCGAGACTGCGGTCTTATTACTACTGAATTCAAAGCCTGCATCTTGAAACATACAAATTGCAAAAATGGATTATGACAATTGTTTCAAGTTTTCCTCTGGGATTTAAGCAGCTCAGTCTTTACCATTGGCTGTGTCATAATAATCACCCTAGTACTTAAGTCAATGAGAAAACATGGGTTTTCAATTTTATAGATGTGATTTTAAGGACAGGTATCAAGCAAATAATATTCATCTTTAAGAATTGGAGCAGTTAAACAATTCATTTCTGTACATGAGCCAATGATTTATCTTTATACTGAGTCATGGTCTGCCTTCAATGAGTAACCACTGGAACACCGACTCATCACTGAATCGTTATAACTGGAATGCATTCACATATTTGTCAGGACTCTGAAGGATTGGAATTTAATTGTGATGGCATCAGGTTGACAATAGTACATCAGCTAAATGATCGGAAATATGAAAAGGTATTTCCTTAGCTTAAAATATGTAGTAATTTTTTTAAAGCAACGCTTGAAAAATAGTACTCCACATTATGGCCCTGAAACTGGGGTCCACGAAGCTGCAGAACAATTCAGCAGCAGCCAGAAGAGGGTTTGGTGCCAGCGGAGGACAGCTGCCACATGTGCAGTGCAGAATGGTTTGGCTGTCTCACCTCAAGAGGAGTGTGTGTGCATGAACCAGCTCTGGGAGCTAGTCCAATATCACCAGGTAGACCTGCAGTTATCAACGTGCTGAATGTCATGTTTTTATAATGATATAAAAGTACCAAAGGACTGTGCAAACACGTTGTGGGTTCATTTATTGGGATGAGGCACATGGGAACATTTATAGAGGCACAAAGCTTGAAGACAGAGTTACAAGTGTGCAAAAACAAACTAAAGCTGGATTGCAAGGCACCCTTCCTTTCTAATGATGTCAGGTTGCAATCCCTTAAAGGCAAATTACACCAATGCTCCTCTTGCTCGACTTCTTTGACTCCATTTCTGCTGATAGCCTGTCTAATATTCATTATAAGCCCACCGACTCCCACAGCGATCTTGACTACACTTCCTCACACCTCGCCACCTGGAAGAACTCCATTTCATTCTCCCAATTTCTGTTACATCTGTTCTGATGATACGGCCTTCCACAACGGCATTTCTCACATGCCTTCCTTTCTCCTTACCCAAGGATTCCCCCTCTGCGGTCAACAAGGCAACCCATTTCCTGCACTTCTGCTCTCAACTCTTCACCTCCCTCCCAGAGTGTTCCCCTTGTCCTTACTTTTCACCCCACCAGCCTCCACATTCAAAGTATTCCCCACCATTTTCACCACCAAGCACATCTTCCCCTTCCCTGTCAGCATTCCAAATGGCCCGTTCCCTCCATAACACTCTGGTCCATTCCTCTATCACAACTAACACCTTGTCCACTTCCCTTGCAATTCCTGGAGGTCCAACCTCCCTTTTGACCACCTTGCTCCTTGCCATTCAAGGCCCCAAAATCCCTTTTGCAGGTGAAAGAATGATTTGTACTCCTTTCAATTTAGTCTACTGTATTCGCTACTCACAATGCAGTCTCCTCTCCATTGGGGGGACCAAACGCAGACTGGGTGACCCTTTTGTGGAACACCTCTACTCCATCTGCAAGTTTCACATTTCCTGTCATTTGCCATTTTAATTCACCACCTTGCTCTTATGCTCACATCTGTCTTCAGCCTGCTGCAATGTTCCAGTGAAGCTCCATGCATGCAAGCTTGAGGAACTGCACCTCACCTTTTGATTCGGCATTTTACAGCCTTCTGGATTCAACATGGAGTTCAACAATTTCAAACCATGAACTCTGTCTCCCATTTTGATTCTGTTTTTTGCTATGTATCAGTCTGTACCTTGTTTTCATGTTTTTGCTTTCAGACAGAACTGTTCATTATTCTACCATTAACACTCACTTTGGACCAATGCTTTGTTTCTTATGACCATTATCATTCCCTTTGCCTTTTGGTCCATGGCATCTTCATTATTTAATCTCTCCTGCCCCCTACCCTATCCCAGACCTTCCCTTTTGTTCTTCCTCCCCTCCCCACTTTCAACAACATAAAACCCATCATATTTCCATCTCCCTTCAGTTCTGAAGAAGTCATATTCAACTCAAAACATTAACTCTGTTTCTCTCTCCTTAGATGCTGCTGGACCTGAGTTTTTCCAGAGCACTTTGTTTTATGCCAGGTAAGTTCAGCCTTGTCAAGAGGGGAACTTTAAAAATAATATTTAAGTGCTACATACCATGCCTGAGAAGTAGGCACAGCCCCCCATCTCACTGATATTTGCAAGAAAGTCCATGATTTCCTAAAAGCATTATTAAAACACTCTACATGCAGTAGAGGTTCCCAAGTACCATATAGCATTAAAATTTAGGAGAGGGGTTGCAGGAGTCCATGATTCGTAATCCCATTTACTCTTCTTAGACAGGTTCGGTGGTACTTTTAGGCTTTTAATATATCTGTTAGTAGATGTTGATAAAATGTTTCCCCTACAATTATTTCTTAATTTTTGTTTTTGAGATGGTTTTGGGATGACTGCTCTACATCACTTTAAAGTTTCAATAGTTCTGTTGAACTTTTGATATAATACAATTTAATTTAAAATACTGAAAATGGCTCCACAAATACCTTATGATGGCTCCTATATTGGGATAGAACTTTGCGACAAGGACTCCACAACACACAACCACAACGTTTAGGATGAACACGTGAGCAAAACTGTTAAAGGGGGGGAGAAAAAGAAAAAAAAAAAAATCAGTAAAACAACTGGAGACTAGATATAAAAAAATGTAATTGTAGAGGTATAGTGGTGGTAACAGTGCTGGTTATCTGAGCTTCACTGGGTAGCTGTCAGTTCAAAGCTGGATCAGTAGGTTCCAGATTATGATGATACAGGGCAGCAAAGAATCTAGCAGAACAAAGACCCATCTCACTGCACTGAGCTATGGCTCCAGGTGGTTGGGCCACTGTGGGACTGCGTCACCTGACAACCATGGGAAACATCAGACATCACCTCCACTCTCCCAACTGACATAGAAGACAAGTTGGAGGATGTCAGGTTGCAGTTAAAACCTGGTAGTACTCTTCACATTGAGCAAATGGAGTGAAACTGCTGCCACCAAAACAAAAAGATTACTTTTTGGTTTCGAGGATATTTTGACAGAAGTTATAGAAATCCATGCATTTTTACTTCTGGTAGCTATTAGTGGTATTCAATGATTTTTATTTTTCCTCTACTTCTGCTGTGGAGTCATATTTAATTTCATTACCGCTTCTTTTCCTGCCTTTCTTCATTTAAACCTTCCTAATTTTGAAACTGCTATGACTTTGGCTTCCCCTCCCCAAAACCTCCTTTTTAATACTTGCTCTAGTTCTACCATGCCCTCAGGTCAGGAGCCCATCAATCTTGGTTAAACATAACCACCGACAGCACAATGCATCCGCGTGACTAAGAGTTTCACGAATAGTATGTTTCTGGATTTGGTCACCCCACAGCTTAACAATGTGCAGTCAGAGAGGGAATTGGTAACTGCTAGACAGTCAAGCAGGACCAGGCAGGCAATACAGGAGTCTCCTGAGTGCACCTCACTATCCAACTGGTATTCAATTCTGTATTCTGGCAAGGGTGATGGTTCCTCTGGAGAGTGCAGCTAGAGCAAGTCAAAGGCACCCAGGATGGCACAACTGTGTAGCATCTGGTGGGGCAGATGTAAAGGAGGAAGATTGGGAAAGAAAGTGATAGGAGATTCTATAGTTGGGAGGGGAAACTTTGGGGTATATGCAGCCACTGACATGATTCCAGGATGGTATGCTGCCTCTCTGGCACCAGAATCAAGGAGGTCACCGAGCAGCTGCAGAGCACTCTGGTGAGGTGACGGGTGAATAGCCAGTGGCTGTGGTCCATATCAGTATCAACAACATAGATAGAAAGAGGAATAAGATCCTGCATGGAATTTAGGGAGCAAGAGAGAACAGCAAGCAGAGCCAAAATCTCTGGATTACTCCCAGTGCAATGTGTTGGTGAACACAGAAATAGGAGGATAGAGCAGATAAGTGTGTGACTGGGGCGATGGTGCTTTAGATTCCTGGCACATTGGGACCAGTTCCAGGAGGTGGGACCTATATAGGCAGGATGGGTTGTACCCTAAAAGCCAGGACTAATATCCTTGGCTGGGTGGTTTGCTAGTGCAGCTGGGGGGAAGCTCTTTAAACTAACTGGGCAGGGGGATGGGAACCAGGATATAGGCATTAGAAAAAAGGTGCACAAAAGGATTGAGACACACATCCTTCATCTGATCAGGTCACAGACCAGAGTTTTTCCAGCATTTTTGGTTTTTATTTCAGGTTTCCAGTATCCACAGTATTTTGTTTTTCTATCAGAAGTTATGGTGTACCTTTATAAAACTTGAGTATTGCTGAAAAAAAAAATTTTGTCAAAGCTTTTGGTCTTGCATTCATCAGGACAATTGCAAGAAAATACCAATGTCAGGGGAACCAACAACTTTATACTGTATGGGAAGAGAGTGCTGATTGGTAGAGGCGTTGCCATGGAGACTGCACCAGTTAATGGTGACTGGTAGTTAACTGCCAAGCATTGTTTGAAATTTAAACCAGGCAGCTTGACTCTGATTGGTCAGGACATTGCCCTGGGAAATGAACCGAATGGTTATCGCTTATTTTGCTTAACTAAAACAGACGCAATGTGTACACATGTTCTTTCTGTCTGCAAAGAATAGAGCCCTGTGTATTAATATACGTGGCTTCCAGTACATGCAAATGCGCCATACTATGAGTCCAACTGAATCTTAAATTGGCTGTCAGCGTAATTTTTAGCACACTGAGGATTATTTCACAAATGTTGTCCAATTGCGGAATCACATCTAATGCTGGATACTGTTTTGAGTTTTGCAAGCACAGGCTGGTTGGGTGTGGTCTGTACCTTCTGCTGTTGGCAACGGGCAAGGGACATACTGTTAGAAACAACCCGCCAGTCTTTGCGGCATACAGAATACATACCTAGCATCACACTGGCACTGAAATTCATATACCGCATTACTCATTTTGTGATAGAACATCTTTTTGGTTTGACGGCAGTATCCTGTTAGTGGCGAATACCACTTGTGTTGCTACTGCAGAGTAGTGGAGTGAAACACCTGTTGCTCAAATTTTGAGATACCTTGCCCTTCCAGGGTAACCTGAGGTAGATTGGGCACTTTTCAGGACAGAAGGTGACAGTATTAGGCTCATTCATGAGTGTGCGCAATATGCAACGTGAAATGATCTGATCAGGGTAGCCGTTATCCCGCAGGATGTCTTTGATGCGCCCTATTTCGGCATCAAGCTTGCATGGTGAGTAAATGGCTTGGGCCCTCTGAGGCTGCCAATATGGTCAATTTTATAGCGTGTGCAACTGTAAGAATCCCAACGCGCGACCAGTGAAGGTAGGCTTGCGGTAGACTATGGTAGAGAGCCCTATGGCAGATTTCTTAACTCAAGGGAACGTCAAGGGAAGGGAGTTCATTTGACTGCTCCATTTCAAAGGTGAATTTGAGCACAGGATGGAACCAATTAAGACAAGCAAGGAAATTATTACATGCTGCTATGATGTAAATATAGCAAACATATCATCCACATATTGGAAATATGCAGGAGGTAGGGGGTTAGGCGTCATTCCATCAAAGACACATTTCTCATGGAACCCAACAAAGATGTCATGCATATTGCAGGATTCCGTATGATCTGTCTGATTTTCACATGCAACGCGAATGTCTTACAGCGTTGCAAGGCCTTAAGATCATCCCAAAATACACATCAGTAAACCTGACAAAAGGACAGGAATAGACATCCTTAACAAGTGTGACTATATCAACAAAATGCACGCCATTCTTAATGGGACCAAATTCGTATCCATTGGACCAGCCGCTCAACATGACCAGATAGCCTTTCTTGAAAGCAAGCTAAAAAATGCTTGCTAGACTTGTGTAAGAGCGATGAGCTGACATGCGATATATATGACAAGATTCGTCCTCACGACTTGCTGCTTCCATGTATTTATGGGCTGCCCAAGACACACAAAAGTGATGCCCCTTTACACCCCATCTTATCTATGACTGGTTCAGCACAGCATGAATTGACCAAATGGTTGGGTGAATTTTTACAACCAGTTTTGAACAAGTTTTCCAGCTCCATGGTGAAGGATTTCTTCACATTTCCGAAGAGCCATATTGGATTTGTATATCGATAGTAAAGCTGTGTCCATGTGCTCATCTGACATTGCTAGCCTATTCACTAATGTTCCACTTAAGGAAGCCATAGATATTTGCACTGCAACACCAAATCATTGCAATCTAGACCTGCCACCATTGTGGGAATCAGTGTGCATTGAACTTATGAACTCAGCAACTCACACAATTCACCTTTAAATGACACCATGTATGCCCAAATAGATTGTATTGCCATGGGATCCCCTCTAGGCCTAGCTCTCGCAAACATCTTTGTTGGGTTCCATGAGGAATGTGTCTTTGATGGAATGACACCTAACCTCCTGCACTTTGCATACTTCCGATATGTGGATGATACGTTTGCTATATTTAAATCCGAGCAGCATGTAATTTCCTTGCTTATCTTAATTGGTTCCATCCTGTGCTCAAATTCACCTTTAAAATGGACTAGTCAAATGAACTCCCTTCCCTTGACGTACGAGTTAAGGAATCTGCCATGGGGCTCTCTACCATAGTCTACCGCAAGCCAGTGGTCAATACACTGGTACTTACAGATTCTTACAGTTCCATGCATTATAAAATTGGCCTTATCAGCAACCTCGTAAATGGGGCCCAAACCATTTGCTCACCAAACAAGCTTGATGCCGAAATAGGGCGCAAAGACATTTCGTGGGGGAATGGCTACCCTGATCAGACCATTTCACACTGTATTTTGCGCAAACTCATACACGGGCCCAAGGCCGTCACTTTTGGCCCCGAAAAGTGCCCAGTCTACTTCAGCTTATACTGGAAGGGCGAGGTATCTTGAAAATTTGAGCAACAGGTGAATCTGTTTCACACTGCTGCTATGTATTAGCAACATGAGTGGTATTTGTCACAAACAGGATGCTGCCAAACTAAAAAGACGTTCTGCCTAGCAAACAAATGAGTAATGTGGCGTATGAGCTTCAGTGTCAGTGTGATGCTAGGTATGTAGGCTGTACGTTCCAAAGACTGGCAGATTGTATCAAGCAGCGTGTCCCGTCTGCTGTTTGCAACAGGCAAGGTACAGACCGTACCCAACCAGCCTGTGGTTGCAAAACTCAAAACAGAATGTCCAATATTAGATGTAATTCCGTAATTTGACAACATTTGCTAAATAACCCTCAATGTGCTTAAAATTACACTGACAGCCAATTTACAATTATCAGCCAGGCTCTCAGTGTGGTGTGTTTGCATGTACTGGAAGTTACATATATTAATACAGAGCGTCCTGTTCTTTGCAGAATGAAAGAACATGTACACACATTGCGCCTGTTTCAGCTAAACAAAATAAGCGATAGCCATTTGCTGGTTCATTTCTCAGGGCAATACCTTGACCAGAGTCAAGCTGCCTGGTTTAAATCTCAAACAGTGCTTGGCAGTTAGCTGTCAGTCACCATTAACTGGTACATTCTCCATGGCAACGCCTCTACCAGAGTTCACTTGCCAACCAATCAGCACTCTATTCTTACACAGTATAAGGTTGTATTTTTTGGTATTCTTGCGATTGTCCTGACGAGTGCATGACAAAAAGCTTTGACAAAATGTCTTTTCCAGCAATATCAAGTTCTGTACTACGAAGCGACTTTATAAAACTCTGATTCGGCCTCAAATGGGGTATTCAGATCACCACACTTTTGGAAAGACTTGAAGGCTTTAGAAGGGGTGCAGAAAAGATTTACGAGAAAGGTTCCAGGGATGAGGGATTTCAGCTATGTGGATAAATTGGAGATGGTGTTGTTCTCCTTAGAGAAAGTTGGGAGGAGATTTAACATAGGTAATCAAAATCAGGAGAGGTCTAAACAGAGCAAATAGAGGAAACTTCCCATTGGGGAGGGTTGAGATCAATGGACACCGATTTGAGGTGAATGGCAGAAGAACCAAAAGGTGACAGGTGGTGACGGTCTGGAATGCGCTGCCTGAGGATGGTGGAGGTGGGATGCCTCACATTCTTTAAAAAGTACCTGGATGAGCACTTGGCACGTCATAACATTCAAGGCTATGGGCCAAGTGCTGGTAGATGGGATTAGGTAGGTAGGTCAGCTGTTTCTCACGTGTCAGTGCAGACTCGATGGGTCGAAGGGCCTCTTCTGCACTGTGAGATTCTGTGATTCTGTGACAAGAAGAAAAGCTGTTTTATGCAGCAAGTGGTTAGGATGTGGAATGCACTAACTGAGAGGCTGGTAGAGGCAGGTTCAGTTGTGGTTTTCAAAAATGTGAATTGTTTAAGCACCTGAACAGAAAAAAATGGGGGGTGTACAGGGAAAGGGTCAGGGAGTGGGACTGAGTCGCTTCTGCAGAGAGCCAGCACAAACACAACAAGATGAATGGGCTCCTTTTGTGCCGTTACCATTCTATGATTCGAGGTTATCCACATGATTGGAGTAGGAAGCCTTACATTGTTGTGGCACCGAACCAGGGGAAAAAAAATACCAGGTGCACAGCAAACACACAGCAACTCGTTTCCCAATGCTCCCGCCAGATTGAAGTTTACGATGTAATACTTGAAACAAAAGACCTTGCTATTATCTAATTAGGTGACAGCCAACTTTCAGAATCAGTCTTGCAACAACTAACTTGGAAAATTTCTGCATTGCATAAACTGGCTGGTGAAATTGTTTAAGTAGTTGGAAAGAAAATACTGAATTACATCACACCTGGGATACACGTTTCCAAACAACTGGCTCAGTAGTTGCACTCGAAGCAAGTAGCACAGTAGTGGATAAACAGTTGTCATTTGAAACAGCAAGAAGACTCTGGAAACGAAGGCCAAGATATCACTGCTTGGCAGGTTGTCCAGAAAGTTCTGGAAAAGAGATTAACAAATTGTTACAGAAATGAAGAGAAGCCAACTAAGGCATGGTGGAGGCAAACTTGTTCTTAACAGCAGTGTCTCATTAACGTATTATAAGGCTATCTCCTGCCCAGCACTGTGAAGATAGTTTCAGGCAGCAATCAGGAGTGGGGGTGGAAGCTAGGACTCCCACTTTGTGAGGGCTGAAGTACGTACTCCAGCACTTTGCCACTTACTAGATTCTGCACAAGGTAAAACTAAACATTAATTAACTGTCCCAAAGTTCATTCCTACAGAACACCGTACTTGAAAAAAAAAATTGCCAATCTGCCCACTACAGACCAAGAAAGATTTTAAACTAGAGAGAAGGTGCAATGGCCCTGATTTTAATTTGCACTGTTTGTTGGAATCCAGGCCCTGGGTGCAGGAGCAGCAATTAAATTAGATCAGTCACTTAGCCCCTCTGATTCCACTGTCATTTCACAATCTTAACCTGCCGTTTTGAGCACCTGAGCCTGCAAGAAGGAAGCTTTAAATACATAGATCAAGTGTGATGGAGTCATTGGCACCCAATCCGCAAGTGTACTCTGTCAAAGGTCCGAGTGGGGGTGGGGGGGGAGCAAGGACAGTTTCCACAAAGTCTGTTGTGAGGCAGATCGTAGACCAGGCGAGATCCAGCAGGTAGGGTCAATAAATTTAATTTTGTTTTCTTCACCTCCCTCCATTTCCAATCGCCTCCCTGAAAATTGTTGCTGGAGCCAGTAACCCTTAACTGTCCACAATTATTGTTGGAAGGACCTGGGATTAACATTCATCAAAAAACAGGTATGAAGAGTGTTGCTGGAAAAAGAGAGACATGTCGAAGCTTTTTATCTTGGACTCATCAATAAGAGCTTCTTTAAATATATAAAAAGGAAGAGGCGTCAAAGTGAACATAGGTCCCTTACAGAATGAGGTTGGGGAAATAATGGGGAACCAGGAAATGACAGAGGAGTTGAATAAATACTTTACATCAGTCTTCTTGGTAGAAGACACTAATTGCATTCCAAAAAATACTAAATAATCAAGGGCAAAAGTGTGTGTGTGTGTTTGTGTGTGTGGCTGCGGGGGGGGGGGGAAGAAAAAGAGAGGAAGGAAATAAATATAATAACTATCACCAGAGAAAAAGGACTAAGGAAACTAATGGGGCTAAAGGCCGTTAAGTCCCCTGGGCCTGATGGGTTGCATCCTAGGATATTAAAGGAAGTAGCTACACAGATAGTGGATGCACTGGTAGTAATCTTCCAAGAGTCCTTAGATTATGGAAAAGTCCCAGAGGATTTGAAATCTGCCAATGTAACACCCTTATTCAAAAAAAGTAGGGAGACAAAAAAACAGGTAACTGTTGGCAGTTAGCTTAACATCCATCATTGGGAAAATATTAGAGTCCATTATAAAGATGTAATAGCAGAGCATTTAGAAATACATAATATAATCAAGCAGAGTCACAAGGCTTCATGAAGGGGAAATCATGCCTGACAAATTTATTAGAGTTCTTTGAGGTAACAAGCAGGATAGATATTTGGATTTCCAAAAGGCATTCGATAAGGTACCACACATAAGGCTACTTAATAAGCTAACAGCCCATGGTGTTGGGGGTAGTATATTAGCCTGGATAGAGGATTGGCTAACTAATAGAAGGCAGAGTTGGGATAAAGGGGGCATTTTCAGGATGGCAACCTGTAACTAATGGAGTGCCACAGGGTTCAGTGCTGGGGCCACAATTATTTACAATATATAATGACTTAGATGAGGGAAATTAATGTACTAAGTTTACGGATGACACAAAAATAGGTGGGTGGGCAGGTGAGGATGACACATATTCTACAGAGGGATATAGACAGGTTAAGTGAGTGGGCATAAACTTTGCAGATGGAATATAATGTAGGAAAATGTGAGGTTATGCATTTTGGCAGGAAGAATAGAGGAGCTGAATATTATTTAAATGGAGAAAGACCACAGAAAGCTGCAGCAAAGAGGGATTTGGAGATCCTCATGCATGAATCTCAAAATGCCAGCATACAAGTTCAGCAGGTAATAGAGAAGGCAAATGGAATGTTGGCCTTTATTTCAAAGGGAATGGAGTATAAAAATAAGGAAGTCTTGCTAAAACTATACAAGGCACTAGTTAGACCACACCTAGAATACTGTGAACAGTTTTGGTCCTCTTATCTAAGGAAAGATATACTGGCATTGGAGGCAGTCCACAGAAGGTTCACTTGGTTGATCCTGGGTATGGAGGGATTTTCTTATGAGGAGAGGTTGAGTAGTTTAGGCCTGTACTCATTGGAGTTTAGAAGAATTAGGCGACCTTATTGAAACATAAGATTCTTAGGGGGCTTGACAGGATAGATGCCGAGAGGTTGTTTCCCCTTGTGGAAGAGTCCAGGGCCAGAGGGCATTATCTCAGAGTAAGGGGTCACCCATTTAAAACCGAGATGAGGAGGAATTTCTTCTGAGTTGTTCAATCTGTGGACTTCTTTACCGCAGAGGACTGTAGAGGCTGGGTCATTAAGTATATTCAAGGCTGAGATACAGATTTTTAAATCAACAAAGGTTATGGGGAAAAGGCAACAAAGTGGAGTTGAGGATTATCAGATCAGCCATAATCTCATTGAATGGCGGAGCAGACTCAAAGGGCCGAATGACCTACTTGTGCTCCTACATCTCATGGCAGCTCCATTCAAAAGACAAGTTATCTGTGGTTGTATGGAACTAAACTATTTCTTGTCCTTATGGATCTCTGTTCACTGTCTCTCATTTGTATTAATAAATGCTAACTTGGCTCATTGAGGTCCAAATCAGGAGATTGTGGATTCAAGATAGGACTTGAGCACACAAGAGGTCGACATTTGTGCAATACTGAGTGCTGCAATGTCAGAGGAGTCATCCTTTGGATGCAATGTTCAAGACAGCAGCCAACCAGCTTGGGAAAGCAAGCAATGCTATGATTATGTGCCAAGGGTTAAATACCTGTAAAATTAAAAGAATCAAATATCAGCTGGTTAGAAATGGACAAGAACCGAGGGAGAACTAGAGGCTTTTTTTTCTTCATGTTGCAAACATCTCTACTGAATTTGTTTAACCTGTTCAAATTCAGGCAAATTTAGACTGTAGTCACACAATGTCAGCTTGCTGCCACAGAATCTCAATTTGCTGCCTTGATATCTCTGGATACCAGTGTTCAATGGGGTTTGCAGCGTGTCATGGCAGTTTAGCAATTGGTCCTGCAACACATTGCTAGGATTGAAGCACAGCCCCTGGGAATTTACAGTGGCTCCATGAAGCACAAATCTGCTGTTTTCTCTCAGTACCACTGCAGATGCAGAGGTGGCGGGGACGGAAAGCAGAGACCAGAGGTAAGAGTTTCTGAGACAGGAAAGATGAGTGGCCAAATGGCGAAAGGTGTTCTTTCACTGCTGAGTGCAAAATCCAGGCCAAGATCTTGCTCTCAACCTCTGCCTCAACCCTCGCTTAGAATGTTACAGTTAGCATTATAGCTGAGGAATTATAAGCAAGCTGCTAAATACAAGTCAGTAAGAACTGGCCTTATCATTTATATACTTTTTTTTCATGCAGTGAGAGAGCATGCAACAACATGGGAGGCAGTTCTGAAAACCTCATGATACAAAAATTTAGGGCATGCTCCAGGTTGTAAACCTTCAGAATACAAGACGGGGCCAGTTGCTACATGATTTTCATTCACAATCATGTTCCATTTTACATTCGTTATTTTGATCACAACATCCTCCTGGCAGACTTGGTGTTTGAGGAAGCAGCTGATACACTGGCTGCGAGTCTTTGAGTTGAGTGCTTTGTGTTTGTAGTATCCAGTGGAGATTTTATAATTCATATTAAGTAACATGATCTTGAATTAATTGTAGAAATAGAGTGGTCCTAAAATACCAATTGCAGATTGTATCATCATGCTTAGCAGGCAGGCATAACTTTCACATGAACTTAGGCTGAGGTGCAGAAAGCTGCCAAATGCCCTTGGTAATTGTAAGCTGGCATGAGTTGCTGCCTTCATGAAATGGGGAACAAGAGAGCAGTGGACATTTTCTGCAATTACAAATCCATACACTTTATCGCTAAATCCCAATGCATGCATTTTTGAAACGCTATTTATTGACATTTTAATTCCTATGTAACTAGGTTGAACATGTATTGCCCCTTTTAAAAAGGGGAATTGGAATCCAACATGGAGATGTGCTTCCTATACTGAAAGGAACGATAGATTCTTTTCTCTGAAGGATTTCTGAAGGTGAAGTTTGTCTTCTCTAAATGCATTTTGCAATTGATTTATAGAGTGCCTTGTACAACACAGGTCGGTGTGTTAAGGAATCAGTACAGCTGGTACGAATAAGGTGAAAAGGGGGAAGGAAAGAATGAATGGAGTTGAGGCCACAATCAGATCAGCTATGATCTTATTGAGTGGCAGAGCAGCATTACAGCATTCATCCACCCACCACTAGCACTGTGCTAGTGTCCTTGTTGTTACTAGTGCCAGCCCAGACAGTTACAGCAGATATGCAAAGTAGGAGAACTAGAGGCTTTTTTCCCTTCATGCTGCAGGCATCTCTACTAAATTTGTTTAACCTGTTCAATTGAGACAAATTTAGACTGTAGTCAGACAATGTCAGCTTTACAGGCATTTTACCCTTTGAACATAGTCATAGCATTGCTGGCTTTCCCAGGCTGGTTGGCTAATGTCTTGAACATTACATCCAAAGAATGACTCCTCTGACATTGCAGCACTCAGTATTGCACAAATGTCAACCTCTTGTGTGCTCAAGTCCTGTCTTGAATCCACAATTTTCTGATTTAGACCTCAATGAGCCAAGCCCAGACAGCCTTCACCCATCCAGAGGTGGTTTAGTCTGAAGCCAGGCCTTCCGGGGGCAGAGCTCCTGAAGGCCATCTGCATTTTCCCTCAAAGTCAGCAGCCTTCCACCAGCCTTGCTGCAGCCACTGCGGTAGCATTGCTTGCCCTACAGCTTCTACACAATGGCACAAGTATTACAAGTATTAAAGGAATGCACAAGTGTGATTAGTTGACTTTTGTATGCAATATGACATGGTTTGATTTATAAATTTGGTTTTGAATGTTTATTTTGTGGTGGTCAGTAACAGCAAAGATCAGGTATGGGACAGCAGTTGAATGGGGAATTGGGGTTGTTTACACTCATATTGCAGTTGAATGAGTAGATCAGAGACACCCTGACCAGAAAGGGGACTCTGTTGGTTGCCTCCTCTTCTGATCACCAAAAGCTAGTGGCAAGGACTCTCTTCATATATGAGTTTGCGCAGAATGCAACAAGCCACCACAATCTCACGAATTTGCGTGTCACAATCTCAAAACCCACTCTAATGCAGAGCAGTCCAGGTAGCAAAAGAGTAGTTTAAGTATTCCAAAGGGCTACTCTATTGCATTTTGTGTGGCAGCACAGCTGTTGTTATATACATGCAACTTACATGACTTTCTGCTGAGAGCCTTCTCCCCTATCTTCCAGCAACTCATCCTTCCCCATATTATTAATTTTCCCTACAAAGAAATAGGCCAAGGGGAATGCAATCTACTGCACCCATCTAGGAGGACATGCAGAATCCTTTAAGGTAGGACAAAGTCTTTCAGCACTAGCCACACCATTTGCTGTAGACTTCAGCAACTTCAAACAACTCAGGAAACCACTAAACAGTCCTACAATTGCAGCAAGAGCCAGTTAATCAATTACTCACTAAGTTGGAAGTAATTCATCATCCCTTTAAATAGTGTAGGAGCGTACATCTTTTACATGTTAAATTGTGCAAGGTTATGAGGGGGTGTTAGCTGATGGGTTGAACTCCAAAATGGCAACACTGGCACCAAATCAGCATTCTACACTTGATCTCACTATTTACCTACTCTGCATATTTCTGGTGGATAAAAGCAAAATACTGTATGTGGAGATCTGGAATAAAAACAAAGTGCCCCCAAAACTCAGCAGGTCTGGCAGCATCAGTGGAGAGAGAAACAGTTATCGTTGAGTCCAACATAACTCTTCAGATCTGGAGAAGAACGTGCTGGGTTTTATGCTGTTGAAAAAGCAGGGAGGGGCAGGTGGAGCAAAAGAGAAGGTCAGGAATAGGTTAGAGGGTGGAAGGGATTAAATGACAAAGATATCATTGAACAAAAGGTAAAGGGAGTGGTACTGGTGGCATTCCAGAAACAAAGCATTGATTCAGAATAGATATGAATAGCAGAATAAAGGCCAGCACTGTCTGAAAGCAGCAACATGAGAACGAGGTACAGACTGGCACTTGGGAGGGGTGGGGAGAATTCAAAATGGATGACAGAGTTCATGGTAACCCAGAAGGCTGTAAAGTTGAAAGATGAGTTGCTGTTCCTCCAGCTTGCTTTGGGCTTCACAGGAACATTGTGGCAGGCCAGGAAAGAAATGCGAGCACGAGAGCAAGATGGTGAATTGAAGTGGACCAGACCCTCGCATGCTTGTGGACTGAGTGAGGGTATTCCTCAAAGCGGTCACCCAGTGTGAATTTGATCTCCCCAGTGTAGAGATCACATTGTGAGCAGCGAATACAGTAGACTAAATTGAAAGATATACAAGTGAATTGCTGACAGTTAAGAGGGAGGAGGTAAAGGGGGCAGGTGTTACAGCTCCTACAATTGCTTGGGAAGGTAATGAGGGTGGTAGAGGAGTGGACTAGAGCATTGCGGAGGGAATGGTCTCTTTGGAATTCTGACAGGGGAGGGGTGTGGAAGACGTGATTGGTGGTGGCACCATGCATTGAGTTGGCAGAAATGGCAGGGGATAATCCTTTGAATATGGAGGTGGGTAGGTTGGAAAGCGAGGACAAGGGGAATCCTATCTTTGTTATGAGAGGGAGGGAAAGGGGTGAAGGCACAAGTGCAGGAAATGGGTCAGACACAGTTGAAGGCCCCGTCAACCACAGTGGGGGTGGGTTCAGACAGGATCCCTGGCTGCGGAACAAGACAGACATGTGGGATAAGCTGCTGTGAAAGGGTAAGCGTCATCAGAACAAATGCGGGGATGAAAAACTGGGAGAATAGAATGGTCTCCTTACAAGTAGCAAGGTGTAAATCGAGGGAGCTGTGAGAGTCAGTGGGCTTTTAATGAATATTACAGACAGACAATTATCCCCATAAATGGAGACAGAGAAGTCAAGGAAGGGAAAGGAAATGGAAGATATAAAAAAGGAGAGATGGGTGGAAAGTGGAAGCAAAAATTGATGAATTTTTCCAGTGCCGGACAAGAGCATGAAGCAGCACTAGTACACAGTCATTGATATATTGGAACAAGTGCTGGGGGAGGGGCCAGAGTAATATTGGAATGAGGAACGTGCCACATATCCCACAACAAGACAGGCATAACTCAGGCCCATGTGGCTACCCATAGTCATGCCTTTTATTTGGAGAAAGAAAGACAAGTTGAACGAGAAATTGTTGAATGATAGAACAAGTTCAGCCAGGTGGAGAGTAGTGATGGATGGGGATTGTTCAGGCCTCCATTCAAGGAAGAAGTGGAAGGTCCTCAGGCCATCCTGGTGGAGGGTGGAAGCGTAGAGGGATTGGATGTCCACGGTGAAGAGTAGCTATTAGGGCCAGGAAGTGGAAATTGTTGAAATAACATAGGGCATCAGATGTACCACAAATGTAGGTAGGAAGAGACCAGATAAGGGGAGAAAAAAAGTTAAGATAAGAAGAAATGAGTTCAGTGGGGCAGGAACAGACTGAAACAATGGGTCTACCAGGAAAGTCCAGTATGTGGATTTTGGGAAGGAGGTAGAAGCGGGCAGTATGGGATTGGAGGACCATGAGGTTGGAGGCTGTGGAGGGAATATCTCCAGAGATGACGAGGTCAGTGATAGTCTTGGAAACAATGGCATGATGTTCGACGGACGACTCACAGTCCAGGGAGAGGTAAGAAGTGTCAGAGTTGGGTGCTCAGCCTCTGTAAGGTAGGTGGTCAATGCGGCAGACAACAGTACCACCCGTGTCAGCTGGTTTGATAAAGTTGTTTTTTCAGTCATGGGATGTGGGCCTCACTGCCTGGGCCAGCATTGATTGCTCATCCCTAGTTGCCCTCGAGGTGGTGGTGATGAGCTGACTTCTTGAACCGCTCCAGTCCATGTGGTACAGGTACATCTATAGTGCTGTCAGGGAGGGAGTTCCAGGATTTTGACCCAGCGACAGTGAAGGAACGGCGATATATTTCCAAGTCAGGATGGCGTGTGGCTTGCAGGGCCACCCTCCAGGCGTTCCCATGTATCTGCTGCCCTTGTCCTTCTAGGTGGTCGCGGTTGGTGATTTGAAAGGTGCTGTCTAAGCAGCCTTGGTGAGTCCCTGCAGTGCATCTTGTAGATGATATGCACTGCTGCCACTGTGTGGTGGGGGGAGGGAGTGAATATTTGTGGTTGGAGTGGTAATCAAATGGGCTGCTTTGTCCTGGATGATGTCAAGCTTCTAGAGTGCTGTTGGAGCTGCACTCGTCCAGGCAAGTGGGAAGTATTCCATCACACTCCTGACTTTGCCTTGCAGATGGTGGGCAGACTTTGGGGAGTCAGCAGGTGGGTTACCAGTCGCACGAATCCTAGTCTCTGACCTGCTCTTGTAGCCACAGTATTTATATGGCTAGTCCAGTTCAGTTTCTGGTCAATAGTGACCCCCAGGATGCTAATAGTGGGGGATTCAGCAATGGTAATGCCACTGAATATTGAGGGGTGATGGCTGGATTCTCTCTTGTAGGCGATAGTCATTGCCTGGTACTTGTGTGGCACGATATTACTTGCCACTTGTCAGCCCAAGTCTGGGTTATTGTCCAGGCCTTGCATTTGAACATGGACTGCCTCAGTATGAGTTGAAAATGGTGAACATTATGCTATCAGCAGCAAACATCCCCACTTCTGACCTTATTGTGGAAGGACATTGATGAAACAGCTGAAGATGGTTGAGTCAAGGACGCTATCCTGAGCTGCTTGCACCGTTTGGCACACAAGTAGTCCTGAGTTGTAGCTCATTGACCCCTCATTTTTTAGATATGCCTGGGGCTGCTCCTGGCATGCCCCGCTGCACACTTCAATGAACCAGAGTTGATCTCTTGGCTTGGTGGTAATGGTAGAATAGGGAATTTGCCAGGCCATGAGGTTACAAATTGTGGTCAAGTACAATTCTGCAGCTGCTGATGGACCACAGCGCCTCATGGATGCCCCGTCTTGAGTTGCTAGATCCGTTAGAAATCTATCCCATTTAGCACGGCGGTAATGTCACACAACACAATGCAGGATATCCTCAATGCAAAGGTGGGATATTGTCTTCACAATGACTGTGCGGTGGTCACTCCTACCGATACTGCCATGGACAGATGCATCTGCAACAGGCAGATTGGCAAGGATGAGGTCAAGTTTGTTTTTTCCTCTTGTTGGTTTCCCTTGCCATCCGCCACAGGCCCAGTCTAGCAGCTATGTCCTTTAAGATTCCATCAGCTCAGTCAGTCATTGCGCTAAGGAACCGCTCTTGGTGATGGACATTGAAGTCCCCCAACCAGGGTACATTATGCACCCGTGCCACCCTCAGTGCTTCCTCCAAGCAGAGTTCAACATGGGAAGAGCACTGATTCATCAGCTGAGGGTGGGGGGGACCAATACATGGTAATCAGCAGGAGGTTTCCTTGCCCATGTTTGACCTGATGCCATGAGACTTCATGGGGTTCAGAGTCAATGTTGAGGATTCCCAGGGCAACTCTTTCCTGACCGTGTAACTGTGCCACCACCTCTGCTGGGTTTGCGCTGCTGGTGGGACAGGACATACCCAGGGATTGAGATAGTGGTGTCTGGGGCATTATCTGTAAGTTATGATTCCAGAATATGATATATCTCTAGCTCTTACTTGCCTAGTTTGTGACACAGCTCTCCCAATAACAGCACAAACCCCCAGATGCTAGTTAGGGGGACTTTACAGGCTAGACAGGGCTGAGTTTGCTGTTGTTGTTTCCAGTGCCTAAGTCGATGCCAGGTTCTGTCTGGTTTCATTCCTTATAAACTTCAGTGGTTTGATACAACCGAGTGGCATGCTAGGCCATTTCAGAGCCAACCACATTGCTGTGGGCTTGGAATGACCTGCAGGCCAGGCAGTTTTCCTTCCCTAAAGGTAGATTAGCGAACCAGGTGGGTTTTTACAATTGACAATGGTTTCATTTTCATCATTTCAATTCCAGATTTTTATTGGAGGGAGAATACTGGAGGTGGATCTGTTGAGCGAAGGGAGGACTCCTGAACAAAGAAGTGAGCATGGAGGCAAAGGTGATGGAAGAAGAGTTCAACATTGTGCCGAGCCCAAAATTCAGTGAGGTGAGAGGTAAGGGAATAAAACCAAGTCTTTTGCTGAGCACAGATCATTCAGCATCAGAGACTATAGTGAATACACGGCAAGAGCTGGGATGGAGTCAGAGGGAAGGGAAGGTTCCGGAGGGGCGCCAGCACCAATAAGTTGTTGGAGCTTTCATTTCTTAACGCCTGAAAGGGGAAAAATTTGTTTTGGCATCAGATGAGACGAAGAATGAAATTAAACCGGAACCAGGACAGCTTTGAGATACGGTGAGTCGGTGCTCCTTGAAATGTGTTTTAAGGACCAATGGTTTGGTTTTTTAATACTATTATCACTCTCTTTGCCTTTTGTTCCATGACATCTTAGTCATTTAATCCTCCCCTGTCCTCTAACCTATCCCTGACCTTCTCTATTGCTCCACCTACCCCTCCCCACTTTTTCAACAGCATAAAGCCCATCACATTCTTACCTCCCTTCAGTTACAAAGAGGCATATTGGACTCTAAACGTGAACTTTGTTTCTCTCTCCACAGATGATGCCAGACCTGCTGAGTTTTTCCAGCATTTTGGTTTACTTCTGATGGATGTTCCTTCTGTGTGCTCTCTAATGCCCTCACATAAATGGTGTTGGACACAGCTAGTGTGCACCTCACAGTTGCTTTTGGAAACAAAAGCCTCTTTGGTACCTAAAAACTAGGCACTACACATCTGAATTTCATGCCTTGCCAAAAAGTTTGATGTATTTATGATTTCTCATTAGGAGTACTAACGAGTAATCATTCTCTTCTTACTTGAACACCAGCTACAAGTGATCACATTCAATAACACATCTGACAATCTTCTGTTACGGAGGAACATTATGTACATATACATCATCTTCCACGTCAACCCCTGGAAAAATTCAAGTCACTTACAATAGTACTTTCAAACTTGCAAGTGCCTCATCTTTGGTTATACATTTGCCACAATAACTGGAATTTGCTCAGTCACTCCCTCTCCTCCTATGCTTGTTGTCCTTACCTCCAGAAAAATTTTAAATTAATTTTTTTTCTCCGCTAAGGCACTTCAGAATTACATACCGGCTCAATACAGTCTTTGGATAGCTCTGGGGAAGGAAATGCAGCAAACGTCATCACTGCAACATACAAATAGGTTAATCCCACGAGTAGATAGGCAATGGAGAGATCTCGAACCTGAAGAGGAAAGAAAATAAGTCTATATAGAGACATAGGACCAAGAAAGAAAACCAACTTCTGTCCAAGTCAGCTTGGGTTAATTAAAAGCATACCACTTGTGAAAATAACAAAAGGAATGCATTCCATTTTATTTTTTAATTCAGTGATTGCAATATCATAGAACCTGCTCTATTACCTCTTCCAATCTTTCGAATAAATCTTTATTGAAAGGTCACCATCATCATGGAAGAAAAAGTTTTTGCTCCCTGAAAATATTTAAGTTTTGGATTATTACAAATTTGTCCATAGGGGTGGAACTCCAGTTTCAAGTGGGCTGACTTGGAATCTCCATAGAAGTTTTCACTGGACATTCCAAAAGATGCTTTATGATATTGCAGGCTGCACATTGATTTTTAGAACACATGTAGCCACGGACCATTGCAATAGACTAGTAATGCATTAAACTCTGTATAACCAAAACAAAATTCCATACTTCTTGCGACTGAACCTAAACAGAATACATTCCACCAAACAATGCTTTAGCAAACTTTAGCCTGCTGCTCGGAAGATCATGAGATGAAAAGCAGTTCTACTAGGCTACCTTAAGAGGGCACAATAAATATGTGACATAGTGCACCAATGCATGGATTGTATAAATATGACATAACAAAGATGACCCCAAGTCAGTTGTCTAGGCACAAGAATAGGATTTTACTTTATTGCCATTTACCATTTCCAGTGGTGGCTGGTTTAGGACCAAAAATGTTTCTGTCTAACGCATGCCTAACTTGTGATATTTCACTTCACTGGCAAGAAAATGGCCCATAATATGTGCACCTAAAACAAATTTAAAAGACACCATCCTAAAGGTGTTCTCTTCAATAGAATGTTTCAGCGAGATTGATCATAAAAATGCTTCTGATCTTTTGACAAGCTTTAGCAAGGCAAAAACCTCAAGTAGATGCTCTATTTTTTTTCAACACTGATTGCAAAGACTGAAAGTCTAATCTAAGAAGTGCTGACTGGCATGCGAGAATGGTGGTGAGCCTTTGTCATGTCATTTGCTCTGACTTGCTACTTTCTTCTCCTTATACTGCCTTACTAACACTACCAGTCAGCTGTGTTGTTATGCGATTTAAATGGTAATTTTATTTATACTTTCATGATATAATGTTAGACAGCAAGTGACAAGTAATTTCACAAAAAAATTTCCTAAGGAAACTTCTCAAATAGAACATTTGGAATGGACTCAATTTGGATAATGACTACACAAATGTTTACATTCCTAGTTTTGGAAAGTGGACATCTGGCAACACAATGATTGACCTTCCTTAACTCGCAAGCATGTCGAAATAAGGTTCAACATCATTGGTATCCAGATGCCCTTTAGTTTTCCTCAGGTAACTTGAAGGAAATGCTTTTTTTTCCTGAAGGCACTATATAATGCATAGTATATTTATTTAAGCTACTAATTTAGTGATTGTAATAAACTGCACTTTTCAGGTATATTAGTCATATTTTAAGGGCAAATGCTACAATTACATCCAGATTTGCATCAAAACTGAAAATCAGCAGCTTTGGTTACTATATGTTAGGTTAAACCATGTAGATTTGCTTTTTTTTTTATATATAAAAGTGCAAGGTTAAAAATGAGCCCAAGATTCAGAAAATTGGTATGGAAAATGTTCCAGAGAGCAGTAATGTAGTATGTTGGATTTTGGGCATCAGGAGGAAACGTTGGGATCTGGTAGGAGCCAGAGTGCCTGGAAATATAGGGAAGAGAGCTTCAGGCCCTGGAGTGTCGTGTGATGGGGGTGTGGCAGTACTGAGCAAGGGGGACAGCAACCTGGTGTTTAGGAGAACTGGAAGACAGCACCACCGGAGGAAGGATTGATACAGAAGAGAAGAGGCAAAGGAGTGAGAATGGAGTATATGGAGATTTACTATACAGATGGAGAAAATGGAAAGAAAGAAAATTCAAGAAAGAGATGAGTAAGCACCAAGAAATTATTATAGCATAACAAAATCTTTTAGTACGAGTGAGAGCATATGAATATGCAATTCCATATATTCCGCATTTGTATAAACAAAATAGTTATCTAAAGAACTGTGAGCATCGAGAGAAGTGTGATCAGAACACAGGAGCCACTGTAACTCTTGCCACTGACTGGAAAGACAATAGGAACAGTTGCGCACGCATATTAAGTCCACAGTGTGGCCGCCGGCACATGTGCTACTATTCCCGATGACTTCCAATCAGCGACAGGATGGAATTTTTGCTTCATTTTTAGACAGTTTAATTAAAAAAGGCATAGCAAGTGGACTGACACCATGCCTCACACCCATTCTACTCAGTCTGAAAAGGCACCCAGGGGCAACAACTGCAGCTACAGAGGGGTTAATGCCCCACACAGAACACCACAATCCGTAATAAATCAAATCATTTTGTTTATTTTCATGCAATATATGAGCAAATTATATCGAATTCTATTTCTCCCCCAGCATGTTAAAGCTTTGTGCGGAGTCCTCATACAGCCTGGGTAGCTCAGTTGGTAGATAATGAGGCTCTTAACCCCAGTGTCATAGTTTCAAATGCTGCATGAGGAAATACTTTTAAATATTTTAATCAAAATATCTTTATTGATTTTTTACAAAAAAACATTACAATCAACTCTCCAAAGTCTGAATTCATTGGAAGTTCGAAATCTCATTTATTGAAATTTCCAGATTATATATCTTCATCACTTACTGAATCATCAGGAGCATATTTTAGAGAGATACAGTTGCCAAATAAGTTGCTAAAGTAGATAAAGTACTTGCAATTTGTTAAGGACTACACAGATCTAAAAATGGGTAACTTGAACTTTGTTAGCATGTATTTGTTTTGATGCAGCCAACTGACACTCTGGCACTGTGCATGCACAGAAAGTGTTCCCCCTAGTGTTGTGGCACAAATAAACACAGTTGTGTCTTGCAGACTTTAGCTTTAGACCAATTGGAACCAAACCAATTTCAAAAAAACACAAGATGGCACATGTGTGCCATCTAATGTCAACCTTGTAATCTGCACCATTACAAACACACTTGGGAGAGGACCAGCAGCAACTCAAAAGTTTAGGAAGTTTGTACTGCTGGCTCCTGATCTATAGGTCATGTACTCTTGGTAGAAAACCCAAAAGCAAAATATCTGCAATTCCTCGGATTGGCCACTGAAAGACTCTTCAAGATCCAAGTAAAAGCTGTCAAAGTGATAGCAGCATGGTCTGTAAAGTGACCAAGTCACCAAGACTCCCTTCAGAATGGGGAACAGGTTTGGTGGGGGAGGGGGGGCCGGAGAAGTGGGTAAGACTTCTGAGCCCATCAACAGGTAGCAGTGGAAAAAGCAACCAGCTTTGAATATAAAATGGGGTGACCCTTCAAATAACTGGGTCAGTTTACATCTAAAATTTTATGAAGCCTAACCAGCTGAAAACTTAAACTTCAAAAGCAAACAGTTCATATTAAATGATTCCGGTGTACCTTTAATTTTTTTTAAAATGTTTTATTTGGCCCTTCTATTAACATTTGATAGCATTGTTAACAATACCAGGAGTGGTTAACAGCAATCTTTAATGGCCTGTCATTACTAGGAGCCTGAAACAACTTGCCTTGCGGACTCTTGATAAAAGAAAAATCAATAAATTAAACAAAAATTAATGGGAGGGCATGACAGTCCCTAGTGGGGCACTGCAACTAAAGCAAAACATAAGATATCATTTCGGAGGTGGGGAGGGTGATGATGATGCACCCCAGAAAAGTAGCTGCATATATGGGTGAACCTTATGACCAAGAAAGCTCACTTTTGGACTGTGCTTTATCACCCCAATGACTGGCGGGGATACTAACGAGGATACCGAATAATTGAATTTTTTGAGAGCTTTCCCAATTAAGATGTGCCTGTAATGGAATAGATCCAGAGGTTTCTCCTCAAAGGAAGGAATGACAAACTGAAGCAAGAGGTCATGTTTTCATTCTCATCAGCTCACTGGAAATGGGTAAAAGCTTAAAGTAAGGTCTTACCTTTTTATTTTGGTCAGGGATGGTACATAACGGGAAGATAAATTCTATATAACAAGCAATTCAGGCGACAGTTTACATAACCAGAGAGCCAAGTTAAATTCTATATGACAAGCAATTCAGGCCACAGTTTATGAAACCAGAGAGCCAACTTAAATACTATTACACCATGAATGTTACGTGGCAGATAAGCTAATGAGTCTTTTCCTCTGGTTATAACTTACATTATTTTCTTGGTGTTGGTTGTTCCTCAACAGGGTGATGACACAATTATGAATGAAGAAAGCAAGTGCAAGAACTCCAGTCATATGTGGAAAAGATAACCTAAACTCTGGAAAAGAAAAAAAAAACAGAACCTCACTGGCTACGTAAACAGCATCCAATGAGTTTGCTTGAGCTTTTAATTTACTTTGAACACACATGTTCTTGCATTTTATACATAAAACGAGACCTGGCATAGTTTATAATATTTTACCAGAGGAAATTTCTGTTCATCCAATGCTGGATGCACAAGTAATGCTACAAATAAGATGCAGTGGATAACACAGGAACAAGGGAGCAGGAGTAGGCCAGTGTTGCAGGCTGATTGGCGCCATGATCTGGCCTAATCTGCATATTTCACACAGACGGTCACTGTGTGCGTCTAAATGCCCTCTTTGCATCCAATGTGACTCGCATCTGATGTGTGCACATGCCTCACGGGGGTGATTTTGGACCCATAAGGGCCCTTGCAGCACTCCAAAAAGGCCATTACAGATCCAAATTTTGTGCCCTCAGACTTTGGCTTATGATTCTAGGGTTTAACAACATAGTGGAAAGATTTTTCAGCAATAACTAGTTCAAATTTTTTAAAATATTGGCCAGTTTTCCTAACATGCCCGTCTGTTTGTCACGTTCTGTGTTTTTCCTTTTGACTGTTCTTTCTTAATGAATCTTTTCGAATGATCATAAATTCTTTTCTTGTATATGTAGGTTTGTTTGAGAGTCCTTCCTGAGTAGCTGACTGGCTCATGTGCCTACTAGACCACGAGCTGGGGTTGTTGGCAGTGTAGATGCAACTGGTCTATAGAGTTGCACGAGTGGGCGGAACCTCTCGCCCTGACAGAGGTGGGCAAGAAATCAATGCCAGCCAGACGACGCAGATGGAGATCTGCTGGGTAAAGCACTGACCTCAACCCATGTACTGACTACAGCTGAGTGCCAAGCACATAGAAACCACTAAGGAGCCCAGAATATGCAAGAGGGAAAAATGGTGAATTAACAGTAGCCTAATGGCACTTGTGGGAATAAATCCAGATGTTGAAACTAATGATGCCGATATTTAAAGCAGCGAAGAAAAGGGTACAGCAATGTAATTAACTATTGGAAAAGAAACTGAATGAAGAAATACTGCATTTCAGTATTTAAGTGGCTGCAGTAGAAGCATTTATTTTTCTGCTACAAAGCTGGCTTACATCATCTTATGCCACATCTGGACCCTCTGCACAATTCCATTCAACTGTTAGTTACCAACTATCCAATGATTAAAAATTATTAAAATTCCTACAAGTTGGGTAAAGTATGTTTAGTGTATATCAATTTTTAAAAAATATTGAGGCATCACATATGCCAAGTTTTGAGTCGGTTTAGAAACATACAGCTGCTTGTGGGATAAGTTACTTACAATTTTCTGATGAAAGCTGGGGTAAATTCCTCAGAAAATTTTCCTGCATCTGTCGCAAACTCAAATTTTATGGTCATACCATACCAGAATTACACTGCACCCCATCCACTTAACATGGGGCCATCATTTACAATCTGACTAAACTGATTTAGGCCTAACAAAATTCCACAAAGTCATGATAATTACAGATGAGGTAGACCAAGTTTCATATTAAGCAAAACAAAAACAATGTTTCATTCTATAGCCAATTTTTATACTGAAAAAAAAAACACTTGTTTCATGGGGGCCATGGAATTTTTAACAGGTGGTGGGGAGAAGGAAGGGCCCTCAGAAGCAAAAGGGTTGAGAATTCCTGACCCAGTGTTTCATGCTATCCCCATATCCCTGTTCGTGATATGCAAAGGTGCAATACATTGTGGGCACAAGTAGTTACAATTTCTCTCCTGTGAAGGTGGTGGCAGGATGGAATAGAAAAGATGCAAAAGGAGGAGAAGGCTGTGGATTCAGAACAGAGTTAAATATTAAGTAAAACTGTGGTAAATTCAAAACAATCTCTGCAATATCTTGTATTTGCCTGCAAGCAAAAGATTGCAATGCAGATGGAATGATATGAAGGAGCTAGCACAGGTGTGATGGGATAAATGGCCTCTTTCTATCCGGTGTTATTGTAGGATTTCAGGAGCTCCAATGGGCGGGATAGACCTTCCCAGGAGTTAAGTTTACAAGACCACAAGGATATTTGTTGACTCATCATCTACAAACATTCGGAATCCAGAATAAACATTGCAAATACTATACTGAATTATATTATAAAGTTCATTGAATTCAAATCCTCTCTAGTTGTGTTGAAACTGTTGGACTGCACTTCAGCCCTACAATTAGATTGCTTCTGGCGTCAGAGGAAAAGCTACAATGCCAAAGCTCCTCACAAGGGATCTTATAAACAGGGTACACAGATACTTGAGACAATATAATTAACCCACAAGGACACTTTCAGATATGTAACAAAGGGTTGTGAAGGAAAAGTTTAGGGCAGACAAAGTTTTTTTCTATCCGAGAAGAATAATATCAAATGGGCTAAAAAGTCTTATTAAAAATCTGAACCCATTTTGCAATTAGAAGTAATCAACTCAAAAGGCAAGTTTCTCAACTGGTCCATTTCATATTGATTCTCTTTTAATTTGAATGGTTTGATATGTCATTCCATACACGAGGCATAGTAATAGCAATAATAAAATGGAATGTGCAATTATTCAAAACATTACCTGCTACAAAATTGCTTGCAGATTCAAACCAGTGAAACTCCAAGTGAAATCCTTGTCTCCCTGCCTTCAGTGTTACCAGTATAATTAAATAGAAGACTGAAATTGTGCCTGCAAACAAAAATTTTAAAAATTCTAAAATGAAAGACATTTAGATACACAGGTAAATGATAAATTATAAATGAACTTTAAAAAGGATCCTCTATGCCTCCTAATGGTTAAAAGGAGGAAGTGGCTATGTACCAGTGTGATTGCAAACTATAGTTCCTAGCTGTATCCGTTCAATGAATCTCAGTCAACAAGACCGTCGGTGCAGTTTATAATTTTGAACCTCGGTTTGAAACTTGGGATGAGAGGTGAAGAAGAAAGGGAAGGCTCCTGATTATGTTGAAAGAGATGTGTGTGAATGTCAGGCGAGAAAAGGATTGGTTTCAGCAATGGTGCTGCCCCTCACTACCCATCCAAGAAAGAAGTGTACGTATGACAGACGTCAGGTAGAAAATAAATGGAGGGGCCAGAGGGGAAGTGAAGAAACTAATAAGAAAAACAAGGAGGGAGCATGAAAAGAGGCTGGCAGCGAACATAAAAAGGAAATCCTAAGGCCTCTATAAGCATGTAAATAATAAAAGGGTGGTAAAAGGAAGGGTAGGGCTAATTAGGGACTATTAAAGGGGACTTTCATGTGGAGGCTGGAGAAAAAGTGGAGGTTTGAATGAATACTTTGCATCTGTCTTTACAAACGAAGGGCATGCTACCCAGGCCAAGGTGAGAGGGGAGATAACTGGCACTAGAAGAACTTACAATTGAGGGGAAAGGTGGTGTTGGAAAAGCTGTCTTTACTTAAAATAAATAAGGTACCAGGGTCAGATGAGATGGATCCAAGGGTACTGAGGGAAGTGAGAGTGGAAATTGCAGAGGCACCAGTGATAATCTTCCAGCCTTCCTTAGACACAGGGGAGGTGCCTGAGGACTGTCAAACTGCGACTGTTACACCCTTGTCCAGAAATGGGTGCAAGAATAAAGCTGGCACCTACAGGTCAGTCAGTCTGACTTCAGTGGTAGGGAAATTATGGTATGGGATAAAAATCAATAATCACTTAGACAAGTGCAGGATAATTAACGAAAGCCAGCAGGAATTCTTCATGGGAAAATCATGCTCAACTAACTTTTTTAAGGAGGTAAATAAAGGAAATGCTGTTGATGTGGTATATCTGGATTTTCGAAAGGCATCTGAAACAGTGCCACACAGACTTGAGCAAAATTCTAGCTCATGGAATAAAAGGGAAAGTAGGCACTAGGATAAGAAATTGGCTGAGTGACAGGCAACAGTAGTGATAAATGGTTGTTTTTCAGATTGGACGAAGGTTGGTAGGAGTTCCTCAGGGATCGGTGTTGGGACCTTTGCTCTTCCTGATATATTAATGACCTAGACTGTGGTGTGCAGGGCATGATTTTAAAATTTACAGATGATATGAAGATTGGGAATGTTGTCAACTGTGATGGGTATAGTCTTGAACTTCAAAAGGACAGACATGTTGGTGGATTGGGCAGACAAGTGGCAGATGAAGTTCAATATTGAGAAATGTGAGGTGATTCGTTTAAAGATATGGTGAGACAGTATGAAATAAATGGAGAGCCTCTAAAGGGGGTGGAGGAACAGAAGGACCTCGGTGTATTTGTACATAGGTCATTGAAGGTGGCAGGGCATGTGAGAGTGCAGTTAAAGCAGCATATAGTATCTTAGGCTTTATTGATAGGGACATTGAGTGTAAGATTAAGGAAGTCATGTTGAACTTGTATAAGGTACTACTTAGGCCTCATCTGCAATACTGTGTCCAGTTCTAGGTGCCATACTTGAGGAAAGATGTGAAGGCATTGGAGAGAGTACAGAGGAGATTCACAAGAATGATTCCTGGGACGAAGAACTGTAGCTATGAGGATATATTGGAGAGGTTGGGACCGTTTTCCTTGGAGAAAAGGCGGCTGAGGGGAGGCTTGATAGAGATATTCAAGATCCTGAGGGGTATGGACAGGGTAAATAGTGAGAAACTGTTCCCACTCAAGAGAACATCATGAACTAGAGGGCACAGATTGAAAATAATTGGAAAAAGGAGTTAGTGCAATGTAAGGAAATTTTTTTTCCACTTAGAGGGCTGTTGGAATCTGGAATGAACATCCTGAAAGGGTGGCGGAGGCAGGTTCGGTTGAGGTATTCAAAAGGGAATTGGATTGCTACCTGAAAAGACAGAATGTGCAAGGTTATGGGGTAAGGCAGGGGAGTGGGACTAGGTGGAATGCTCTTTGAGAGCCAGTGCAGGCTCAATAGGCTGAATGGCCTTCTCCTTTACTGTAAAGATATTGTGATATCTGGGCTCACATGAAGATCGATCATTTAAGTGAGGTACTGGAGAGCTGTGATCTCTTGTGAAACTATCTTGGGATGTGGGAAGATGCACAAAGGAGAGGGGTTGGAGGGGCAAAAATGGGAGAGCAGCAATATTTAAAGAAGAACACAAAACAGCATGTTTTGAATCATAAGCAGCAAGATCATGACGTAATTGTTAATAGATCATTTCTCAATCTGCATACGGAGAATCAACAGCTGAACTGAAGCCAAGTAAATTATCAAAGGTCATTATTGGAACAGTAGCATTCAAACAGGAACAGCCACTTATTTTCCCAAATAAAACATGTAGGGGATATGGTAATATTGGTATAAGAGGCACCATCTTCAAAGTTAAGCTGGCACTACATGCCTAATGATTGTTTCTGCCCATTGAAAAAAAAATGTTTCCTGCACCTCTGGCTCAATAGAGGCTAAACGCTGAACAGAATTCCAGTCCACAATGAATAGATAAACTTTCTAATGAATAGATCCATTTTCTATCCACCGACTTGTGCACGGCACCTGGCTAATTCGACCAAAATATCTTAGACAGAAATATTTGCCTGCAGCTGGTGGCCTAGCAGTCTTTTGTTATATGTTATAATTCCAGCCTCAACAAATATTCAAATTTGTCTATAATCATTGAATGTCATCATTACGTAGGCTGCTCAATGGGAGTGTTGCAAGGCAAATGCATGCCTTACTCTGGTTGAGTAATCACACAAGAGATCAACAGCAACTATAAAGCCAACCATTATCTAGAAGACAGCACGTCTTTCACCAACTGCCCCTGTGCCACCATAATCAAAAAAGTTAATCACTAAATCCAAATCTGATATAACCAAAAACAAAATTGAACCAACGCTTCAGCAAATGCCAAATTCAGATTTGCCATTGCAAAACCAGAAGCAGAGTCAAATACATGAAACATTTGTGACAGTAGTTTATCAGGCAGCAATTTAACAGTGAGATTATGAAGGAGATCAAATCAATCTTAATATTCCCAATACATCAAAACTGATTTGAAGGCAACTCAACTAAAGTCAAATAAAATCTTTATGTACCTCCTTTACCAGTACTGAAGGTTAGAAGTAGCAATTCATTCTCTTCCCAGAAAATGTTCTACCACCTCTACTTGCCATTCAAGCATTTTTTGAAAAAAATGCTGTAAATGCTCCAATAACCATAATTTCTTAAATATATGATATTCAGTAACAGTTCTTTCCAATACCATCTTAAGTAATCAGTGCATGTAAAAATAAATTAATCAGAAAATCATATATCCAGTTTGTGCCATGAACAAACTCCAAAAGCACCACAAGAAGCTGCAGAATATATTCTGCGCAGTCATCAAACAGCCAATCCAAGTAAATCCCAGGCAAAGCGATAAAAAACCTTCAAAGTTTAATGGTGATTTTCCAAATTCTTGGATACACTGGGACAAACAGTTTATTTGCTAAACAAGTAGATTAAAAAAAAATGTACTCTGGTTCTTCAATTAATGTCCTTATTCTCAGCCAGTTTCTAAAATTGCATCAGCACGAGTGGAATACTTACCTAGATTATTGAACCGTGCAAAGAATGAAGCAGACTTGAAGTTAAGGAGAGGCAACAACAGGAAAATCAGATACAAGGGAACAGTATTGGTTTTATTCCACCACTCCTGAAACTCATGCACGCCTGTGTCATTGCTTATGATGAAGGGCATGTCTGTGCTATTCTTGTGGTGAACTCCAGGTGGATTTGGACAAATAACTGAAAATAAAAAGAATGAATCAAAATCACAATTTCTATAAATAATTGCAACAACCCTCAAATAAAAGGAATTGAAAATAAATCAGACCTGGCATCACATTCCAGTTAGCAGAACATACTGATTGGGGGCTTATTTGAAATGTTTGAGTTAGCTTCTGTAATGCATTTGTGGCACAAGAATGAGCATCTGCACTCACTGGGAATGAGTGAGACAGGTCATGCAGCTATAGGGAAAAAATAGCATCAGGTTCATGTCTACGCTCTAATTTGGTCTCAGCCTCAGGTTTCAGAGATTTAATTAACATCATGCAACTCAAATACTTCTATGCATTGAATGTGAAGCAAAAACACCATATGTTCTTCTACAATTCTTCTACGGCCATCTTTCAAATTTTATCAAATTGCTTATAGCAACAGTTACATTCGTGGTAGCATTTTTTTTTTATATTCACTCAACATTTCTCTCAAGTTGAGAACTTCAGGTCACTTGTCAACAAGGCTGCACACGCCAAAGCTCAAAGCTTTCATTTGCCTGTTCAATGTCTGGCTAAATGCAGTAAGTGCATAGATACAAAGAAAAACTCATCACAATATTCCAGCATAATAGACACCCTTAAGTCGCTTCCTTGACTTTGCAAGGTGAAACAGCCAACTGACCAGGACTTGGGCAATTGACATACTTATTAAAAAGTAAACAGGCAACTGAACAGTATTAAATATCAACAATAGGTTTAGAGTAAATAAACTTTGTTATGACCATAAGACGTAGGAGCAGAAGTAGGCCATTTGGCCCATCGAGTCTGCTCCACCATTCAATGAGGTCATGGCTTATTTGACAATCCTCAACTCCACTTTCCTGCCTTTCCCCCAAAATCCTCGATTCCCTTACTGATTAAAAATCTCTCTCTCTCAGCCTTGAATATACTTAATGACCCAGTCTCTACAGCCCTCTGTGGTAAAGAATTCCACAGATTCACTATCTGAAAGAAAATCCTCCCCATTTCTGTCTTAAATGGGTGATCCCTAACTCTGCGCCCTCTGGTCCTAGACTCTCCCACGAGGGGAAACAACCTCTCAGCATCTACCCTGTCAAGCCCCCTAAGAATCTTATATGTTTCAATAAGGTCGCCTCTCATTCTTCTAAACTCCAATGAGTACAGGCTCAGCCTACTCAACCTCCCATCACAAGAAAATCCGGCTTCCTTAGGGCTAACAAAAATGCCTTCCCCATGCTAACACTCACTGTAATTTGAATGGGACCAAGCAGCAGAACTTAATTGGTGGCAGGTGACCAAGCCCTTCCTCCATCTATGATGATCATTAATGTTGACAGAAGTATGACTCAGGTGTATGACTCAAAATTCTTTGCAGAAATACCAGAACAAAATACTTTCAAACTTAAAGAGCTGCCAAACATATTTTAGAAATAGGTTTGTATTTGAATGAAATGGGTTGCCAACCATCTGAGAACAAACTATCACCTAACTTCTGCTGAAACTATTGCCAGTTAGCAACCGTATTCTAACGCAATGGATCCTGCAATCAGGTATGCAGTTCCAATTTATATTTGTTTTTCTCAGCTATCGACATCATTCAAATCTTCTGACTCTAGATATAATGTGTATCAATTATGTGTTATATTACTTAGGTGAATCTTAATTTAAATCCTATAGTGTACCCAAGTAAATGCTGTGCAAATACACAATTAAGCAAAAAGGCTTATTGATTAAAACCAGTGATCCTGATCCCCTGCAATGACACCCTGCAGGTGATGCTGAAAGGATGTTTCCCCTTGTGGGAGAGACTAGAACTAGGGGACACAGGATTTTTTCTCTGAGCATTAAGAGTCTGTGGAACTCACTTCCCCAGAGTGGAAGAGGCAGGGTTATTGAATATTTTTATGGCTGAATGAGACTGACTCCCACATTAATCAAGAATCTGTTATTGGGGGTAGGCAGAATGTGGAACTGAGGCCACAATCAGATCAGCCATGAACTTATTGAATGGCAAAGCAGACTCGAGGGGCTGAATGGCCTACTCCTGCTCCTAATTCATATGTTTTTATGATACAGAGTAGGTTGGCCAGGAGCATATTTGAGCAATCTAACCTGGAGACAAAGGTGTGGATGGGGGAATCTGCAGATAAGCTGAGGCAGGGCCGAGTCTGGCGAAGTGAGCAGTTTTAGTGATTTGTGCTTGGGGGCGTATTTGAGATGAGTTTCCAAGGTTGCCAATGGGTCTGTGTAAGCCTCAGACAATTGCTAGGGAGAGGGATGAAGTCTACGGCTAGGGGAACTGAGTTTATGGTGGGGACATAATACGATGCCTTTGGGTTTCTCAAAATTTACATATTTAGAGGAAATTTGTGCTCATCCAGTACTGGATGTCAGATGAGCAGTTGCCATGGAGCCGTTGAGAGAAGTGCTAGTGAGGTAAACTTGAAAAATAGGAGGTGGTCATTCAGCCCTTCGAGCCTGCTCCGCCATTCAATAGAATCATGGCTGATCCTCTACCTCAACACCATACTCCCATTCTCTTCCCATACCTCTTGATGCCTTTAGAGTCTAGAAATCTATTTCCTTCTTAAATATATTCAATAGCTTGGCCTCCACAGCCATCTGTGGTAGAGAATTCCACAGATTCACCACCCAGTGAGTGAGGAAATTTCTCACCTCAGTTCTAAATGGTCTACCCCATATCCTGAGACTGTGACCTCTTGTTCTACACCCCCGAGCCAGAGGAAACATCATCCCTGCATCCAGTCTGTCCAACCCTGTCAAAATTTTATGCATTTCAATGAGATCCCCTCTCATTCTTCTAAACTCCAGTGAATAAAGGCATAGTCGGCCTAATCCTCATATGACAATCCTGCCATCCCACGAATCAGTCTGATGAACCTTCTCTGCACTCTTTCTATGGCAAGTATATCCTTTCTTAGATAAGGAGACCAAAACTGTGCACAATACTTCAGGTGTGGTCTCACCAAGGCCCTGTACAGCTGCAATAGACATCCTTGCTCATGTACTCAAGTCCCCTCGCAATGAAGGCCAAAGTACGATTTGCCTTCTTAGCAAGCATGCGGGTGCAGCAAGCAGTTTTCAGTGATTGGTGTACAAGGACACCCAAGTCCTTCGTACATCAACATTTTCCAAACTATCCCTATTTAGATATACTGGTCTCACATATCGCTAGCAATGCTGGGTCCATGTGCTCATTTGACATTGTTAGCCTATTCACCAAAGTTCCACTTAAGGAAGCCATAGATATTTGCACCGCAGCTCTATATCATGGCAACCTAGACCTACCACCATTGCATGAATTAGTATTCATTGAGCTTATGAACTCAGTAACTCACACAGTTGAGTTCAGCTTTAATGACATCATGTATGCCCAAATAGATTGTGTTGCCATGGGATCCCAGCTAGGTCCAGCTCTCGCAAACGTCTTTGTTGGGTTCCATGAGAATCGTGTCTTCGATGGAACGACACCTAACCGCCTTCTTCTTGCATATTTCCAATATGCTATATTTAAATCTGTAGCAACATGCAATAATTTCCTTGCTCGTCCTAATGGGCTCCATCCTGCGTTCGAATTCACCTTTGAAATGGAGCATTCAAATGAACTCACTTCCTTTGATGTACTAGTTAAGAAATCTGCCAGGGGGTTCTCTACCACTGTCTACCGCAAGCCACCCTTCACTGGTCAATACACACGTTAGGATTCTTACAGATAAGATTGGCCTTATCGGCAACCTTATAAATCGGGCCCCAAGCCATCTGTTTGCCATGCAAGCTTGAACATGAAATAGGCCGCAAAGACATCCTGCGGGATAGTGGCTACCCTGCTCAGATCATTTCGCACTGTATATCACGCAAACTCATGAACGGGCCCCAAGGCCATCACTTTCTGCCCTGAAAAGTGGCCAGTCTACCTCAGATTACCCTGGAAGGGTAAGGTATGTCAAAAATTTGAGCAACAGATGAAGCTAGCTGTTTCGCGCTGCTACCATGCAGCAGCAACACAAGTGGTATTCGCCAGTAACTGGATGCTGCCATCAAGCCAAAATGACGTCCTGCCTATCACACAAATGAGTAATGTGGTATATGAATTTCAGTGCCAGTGCGATGCTAGGTATATAGGCCACACATTCCAAAAATTGGCAGATCGTATCAAACAGCGTGTCCCAGCTGGCGTTCAGAACTAGCAAGGTACAGACCGTACCCAACTAGTCTGTGCTTGCAAAGTTCAAAAACAGCGTCCAACGTTAGATGTGATTCTGCAATTAGACAGCATTTGCTAAATAATCCTCAGTATGCTAAGGATTACGCTGACAACCAATTTAAGATAGTCAGTCAGCCTCGCACTATGTCGTATTTACATGTACTGGAAGCTACAGAAAGAACATGTACATACATTGGGCCTGATTCAGCTAAACAAAATAAGTGACAGCTAGTCGTTGGTTCATTCCCCAGGACAATGTCTTGACCAGAATCAAGCTGCCTGGTTTAAATTTCAAACAATGCTTGGCAGTTAATTATCAGTCACCATCAACTGGTACATTCTCCATGACAACACCTCTACCAGAGTCCACCTGCCAACCAATCAACACGGTCTTCTCATATGTTGGTGTCTTCTTACAAGTTGCCCTGATGAGTGCAAGACAAAACTTCCACAAAAATTGTCTCTCTTTTCCGCAATGCTCAAATTCTGAATTACCAAACAACAAATGGACCCTTTGCCTCCTACTCCAAGCTCCTCTCCAGCCATGGGAGGTCCTTAATCTTGGCACCTGACAGGCAACAGTGCCTTTGGGATCAATTGAAGTTTTCAAAAGGAATTGGATCATTATCTGAAAAGGGAAAACTTGCAGGGCTATGGGGGAAAGGCAGGGGAATGGCACTAGGTAAAATTCTCTTTCAGAGAGCCAGCACAGGCATCAACAGGCCGAACAGGTTCGGGATTCACGCTCAGAAAACAGTATCGATCCCCCAACTATACTGCCCCCTACTACAATTATCTTCCTTTTTAGTCCTTCCACTTGAATGGCCCTCTGTACCAGAGTGCTGTGGTCAGTTTGCTCATCCTCCCTGCAGTCCCTTGTTTCAACCACACAAGCTGCAAGAACCTCAAACATATTGGGCAATTGCAAGGGCTGAAGTTCCTCCATTGTTACCTACTGGATCCCCATACCTGCTTCTCTCATGGTCACATCCACCTGTCCCAGACATGGATCAAATCTGAAGTACCTAGCCTCAGGGGTGTGACTGCCTCCCAGAATAAAGTGTCTGGGTAACTTTCCCCCTCCCCAAGGCATCGCAATGTCTGAAGCTTGGACTGCAGCTCAACGTGGAGCCAAAATTTCCTCAAGCTCCAGACAGTTACTGCAGATGTGGGTAGATGCTGAGAGGATGTTTCCACTCAGTGGAGCATCTAGAACTAGAGGGCACAGTTAAAAATAAGGGGTCTCCTATTTAAGATGGGCATAAGGAGGAATTTCTTCTTTCCGAAATCTTTGGAATTCTCTTCCAGAGAAGAATGGATGCTGAGTAATTGAATATATTCACGGTTGAGTTATACAGATTTTTAGTCAGCAAGGGAATTAAGGGTTATTGGCAGGGTGGGGTGGGGCGCGAAAGCAGGAAAGTGGAGTTAAAGCCACAATCAGATCAGCCCTGATCTTATTGAATGACAGAGCAGGTTCGATGAGCTGAATAACCCACTCCTCCTTTTGTCTCTTCTGATCTTATGAGAAAATGTTAAAGTACTTGGCTGGGTGGTAGAGCTCGAGGGTTTTACAGAGAGAAATGGACAAAGGTGAGATGCTCAAAGCAGGATGAAGTGCCAGAGCAGTAGGCAGGGCAGATCAAAGTGTAGTTTGTTCATAAGAGCCACATCACCACTGCGATGGACTGGGTGGGGCAATCGGTTGAAGGTAAAGCCAGACAGGGAGGCTTCAGTGAGGGGAAGATGTCATCACCCGTCAGCCAGATTTGCATTAAGACAATGATGTCAATGCAATCACGAGTGAACAGACATTCTGGAGGGAGACGCTGAGAGAGATGATGATAGCTGATCCACTAGCAGAGCCCACAGGGTTGGCACTAGGATGCATAGGTTGGACATCAAATGAGTTTGGCAAGATTAACCCTCAGCAGGTTCAACAAAGAGTAGAATGGCCAGTTGCAGTTGTTGCTTGTTAAGTAGGCAACAGGGTGCCTTGGACGATATCCAGTGAGGTATAGAGAGAAGCTAGTTTAACTATGAGAAGGAAAGACTAGGATGCCAGAAGAGTTGTAAGGCCAAGGAGTGCCAAAAGATTGGGGGTAGGGATTTGAGAGGGTTGAGGACCAAGATGGGAGAAATTGTAGCAGGCATGACAACAGGGGGGCACATCTATGATGGGTAAAAATAAATGGAAATAGAATGATGGGCTTAATTCTGGATATGTAGGCAATGAACAATGCATACATTTTGTGGCAAAGTTTACATTTAAATTTTATACTAGACAACTCTCAAATTGGCGGTCCTACCTTTAATACTCCCATTCGTACTTAAAACATGGTCCGTTTCTGTGACATTATGAACATAATCTGGAAAACAAAATAATGGGACATGGTAGGTGAGATTAAACAAGCTTAAAAATCTAAATTATACACATAGCCCTATGACTGTTTTGTGTAACTAGTTTCTGGAATATTGAAATCCCCTTTGGGTGATATCACTTCTTACATGCAAAACACCTGAAGCATAGATTGTGATTGATTTTTTTTGCTAATATAAGATACCGTTCACAGTAATTTGGTAAAATTAGAGACCTCGAGATTTCAACGTGTAGGAATTGATCTCATCATTATCATCTTGAATGCAGTAATTGAAAAGGTTTAAGTGTTAAACATAAACTGCAGAGATCCAGGTTACACTGACGAAAGTCCAAACTGGTAGAAGTAAATAGTTTTTTAAAAACTTACTATAAATAAATCTCCCTGTGTTGAAGAGGAAATTGGACATCAGGACCCAGTAAACAATCATGGCTCCAAACAGAGAAATGAGAGAGAAAAGAAGACTGGACCACTGGCCAAACGAACCAAAATAGTATTTACAGACATCAGGAAACTCCCAGTTTGACGTATCAACATGGTCTTTGAGAAAGAAAACAAACAAATTTTAGAAAACAATTAAGCAAATAGAGGGCCAATAATCAAAATCTAATAAACTTCAATTCACTGACAAGCTCCGATGTTAGCTTACTGGTTAAAGATGTCACTTGATGCAACACTGGGTGATGCAGGCCACAAAATCCCAAGGATGGGTTACCATCAGCATTAAGGATTTAAACTCACCTAGCCTCAAGGGCAATTAGGGGTGGGCAATAAATACAGGCCTAGCCAGCAATGCACACATCCCGTGAATGAATTAAAAAAAAGACCATAGCACTTGTGAGAAATTGTACAGTTTGCACTTTCCCATTAGCAGAAAACAGCCAAACCGCAAGGAGGATGGAAGCAAGCACAACAGGCCAAGCCTCCTTGGCAGCACCTTCCATAACTGTGACCTCCACCACCTAGAAGGACATATGGGGAACACCACCACCTGCAAGTTCCCCTCCAAGCCACTCAGCATTCTGACTTGGAACTATATTGCTGTGTCTTCACTGTCGCAGGGTCAAAATCCTGGAACTCCCTCTCTAACAGCACTGTGGGTGTATTTACACTACATGGACAGCAGCAGTTCAAGGTGGCAGATCACCACCACCTTCTCAAGGACAATTAGGGATGGGCAACAAATGCTGGCCTTGCCAGCCATAATCAAATCCCATGAATGAAGAAAGAAAAGTAGGTACAAATAAACTGAGGTTTTGTGAGGTAAAGTCATTTGGAAGTAATTTACTGAATGGACATTCTTCCCATCTACTCATGTTCATGTATACTTAAGTGGTTGCCAAATAACCCAGCTTTCCAGCTATTTAACTTTTCTCATTAAGTAAAAAAGCAGTTGAAAGTGACTTGAAACACTCTTCCTTTAAGCAAAATCCAAAGGGTCAAAATGGAAGTTTACATTCACTATTCTCTGAACTGTGTGTAAAAAAACAACAAAAAGTGCTGAGCAAATTGGCTGACATAATTTAGTTTCAAAACTATGTTCATTTCAATATATTCTCATTTTCCTTTGGGAACTTAAGTGGCAAGGCTTTTATAGTGACAAATTGCATGTATGCTCCCTATAAAAATTATTTTGGGAATTAAGGTTTCTAGATGGAGCTGAAACTATCCTACAGATTTCAAACTGGTACAAGTTTCCAATACTGAAGCACAGGGGTCAAAATTCATTTTGCAAGACAAAGTGTTTTCACAATCCCACTAAAAGCTGTTTTATAACAGGTTAGAACTAGTTTTGATTACAAATGCATTAAAACACACATTACTATTAGTACTATTAATTATTTAAAATTAATTATCCCCCCACCCCAGGTATCTTCCATCCTTTTACAAGCTTTTCAACTGAAATATTCTGAAAAATTGATGTTTCCTTGGACAAATTAAACATGATAATATTACACAATGTACAAGTTACCACTACACAATAAACAGTTCGATTAAATTCTACTACAAATCACTTGCAAGATACATTTCTCGGAAATCATTGCAAATAGTTCAATTACGGCATTAAATGGGACAAATTTATTACAAAATAATAATACGCACCTACTGTCTGTCGAGATTTGAGCACCCGGTAACAACAGTACAGCATCAGCACACTCATTAAAATGAGCAAGATAATCCCTAAAGTAAACCCTGCCTAATCGGGAAAGGAAAAAAGGTTTCAGTTTTTGAAGAAGCCATAACTTTTAATAAAACATTGCATTTAATTAAACTGACTTATGAAGTTGCAGAAAAAAATGCAGCACCACACTATTAACTTATTGATAAAAATCATGGAATTGCATAAGAAACTTCTAACCTCCTTTAGTGCCCATGGAAGGCTCAATATGGATGTACCCATCATGGTATTCCAGATGGAAAATCTGGAAAGAAATAAGATTCAGTATCATTTGGATCACGAACATGGGAGCTATTATATCCTTTCCTTATACATTGAAGATTACTGAGGAAAACGTAAACCTATACATACATAGTGACTATGCTGGGATTCTTTCCAAAGCCATCGATGCTATTTTCAAATTGGAGAGCACTTCCTAGAGGACTGTAAACATAAATTTTCTCTTCAGCAGGAATGACGTGATCAGGTAGCACCTGTAAAAATATTAATGAATCATAGCAAATTATAGACAAACTTACTTCCATATTTTAAAAACTTCTTTCATAACAAATCAGTCACAACATGGCATGTTCTCTGTACTCAATGCCACCTGCGCTGTCTGAACATCCAATTCCAAGCTTCAACAAATTTTTTAATCCAATGGCCTCCCAATCTATAACCTCCTCTAAACAGCAACTCCTCCAAAACTCCACTCCCACACCAAGTCCACTTATCCATCACACCTGCATTAGCTCCTGGTCCCTCAATGCCTCAAATTTTAAATCATCCCAGGACCTAGGATCTCCCATCTCTTAACATATTCCCTTCCCCCAAAACTCTATTCCTATGACTTTGGTCTCTTGTGCATTCACTCACTCTTTGCCCCATCACTGGCGGCCACAATTTAAGCCACACTAACCCATGTTTGTGAATTTATTCCTGACACCCCTCCTCTTCTGCATCTCCCTCCCCTTCTTTAAGAGCATCCTGAAAACCCACCTTTAAGACCAACTTCTCCCAATTTCCCTTTTTGACCAGGCACCAAATTTCCTTATGCCTCTATAGTGCTTAGAGTGCTTTTTTACGTTAACGCTACTATGCAAGTGCAAGGTTCTATAGGATGAAATCAAACATGTAGACTGTAATTGCAGAAATCCATTGTACTGTATCCCTATGCTTTTTCTAGTTCTCTCTTGTTAATGACTGACAGCAATCTTGCTTCTGTCTGTCCTGTAAGCTTTCAATGTTGCCTGCACTCAAGGAATTGAACTTGACACGAGGCAGGTGTGCTGACAAATTGATCTAACAGGCTTAGCTTCAGATTGTTAGGAGTGTTGGGTCTTGGAGAATACATCAAATAAGGTGACAAGAGGTAGAGGTACCAATAAAAATTTCAACTTAGCTTATGAAACTTCAGCAGCTATTGGAAAGACATTTTCACTCTATGGAGCAGCTACTTGGCACCTTTTTTTACACAACTGCCTTGCATCAAGTATCTCCAAAAAGTTATAATGCCATAGTGGAGAGGACAGCTGCTACAAGCCATCTTCATTGCAAAGCAAACCTCTCTCCAGGCAGTTACCATTTGTATTAGGGGCAACAATCAATCTCCACCTGCAACAAAATAAGAGGAGGGGGCAGCTAAATTACTTGAAAATATACTACACCCTGCATAAATGCCAGAAACTCAGCATCACCAAACAACAGCTGAAGGAGTTGTATCCATGCTGTTACACACCCTCTGGCGCTACCTTCATCACCAACCACAAAGTTTACAAGAGATAAGAGTGGTTTCATTGAATCAATGTGTAGTTCTTCCCAGTTAACATCAAAATCTATAACTCAATTGTGACACAGCAGATCATTAATCCATCTCACAAACAAGTGCTAAAACACAGTAAAGATATGAGCCAGATATCTGTAAAAATACCAGAGTATCAACTACCTTCACTAGTTACCAAAGACTTCACGTCCAGTCCTCTGCCCCAACTACACACTCTTATATGCCTTAAAAAAGGATAGATATTACTTGGTTATTTCAGTTATTAATCAGCAATCAGTTGGCTATCTACAGCACCATATGAGGGGAATGATTATAGCAATGGCTCAAATTGTTAAGGTCAAGTTTGTGCTTGAGTAGTGGTCCTGTTTTCCAAGTAATGCATTGTGGGGATGTTAATGTAGGTTACACGATGTTATAACCTTGTATAGCATCTGTAAGGCTCTAAGTTATTTCATCTAAAAAGCCTTTTCTAATTGTGTCAACTGAAACATATAAAGCAAGCCAGTAATGGGTGGTACAAGAATAGCCAAGTAAGGGTGCTGCAAATGACCTACTTCATGCTAGAGGTGGTGGTGGGCATGGGGAAAGCAAGGTTCTCATTCCTTCTTCCCAATTTTCTCCTCCCTCAATCTTTAAAGGCAGTAGTACCTAGTTTGCATTCAGCTTCATATTTACCAGTCATTTTCTGACACCTCACAAAGTAGCCATCATTCATGTGAGTCTTTACAGCAAGTGTTGACAGAACAATCCACCCTTATCCTGTTCCTTACTCATCCAACATCTACGCATCTACACACTTCACAAACAGGACAGTCATCCTGGGGCACCGAGGCACTTGCAATGAGTGTACTGCTGCTTCTAAGGCCAATAAACTCACCAAACCACAGATCAACTGGAAATCTTCCTGTATGAGTTACCAATCAACTGGATGACTCATCAAATCATCAGGGGAGCCAAGGTTCCAATTCCTAAATTATCTAATAATTACTGCAAGGTGTACAAAAATGGGCCTAGCTTAGCTATGATGAATAAAGCATAACCAGCACACATGGAACTTGATCAAACAGTCCACTGTGACAATGCCATCACTTTAAAAGAACTGTCTGTATTAGGCAACTTAAGGCAAGATCATCATCACGAAGTGGAATGAGACTAGGGTGGAAATATAAAGAGATGGAACAAAAGGGGTGGGGGGGGGGGGGGCGGGGGGATGTAAAGAGAAGGGACAAAGAAATAAGCTTTGTAAAATTAAAAAAACAAGCAATACTACCAAGGTCTTGTGTGTAGTGGTCAACTTGCTGTAGTACTGAACACGGCTGTTCATTGCTGAAGCTTCTTCTGTCACCTGCTCCTTTGGGTCTATGTTTCCATGGAGGCTTCTGGGCGGCACATAGAAAGGTCTAAATGCAAGATTTAAAAGTACATCTTATTAAATGTACAGAACCAGTTATTTACAAATAACAATTTTAGACTTCGATTCATTCATGAGAATGGGGATGTCACTGGCAAAGTGCCCTTGTGGTAGCAGCGGTGAGCTAGCTTCTTGGCTTCTACAATCGGTGTGGTGAGGAGAGGGAGTTCCAGGAACAATGAAGGAATGGCAATCTACTACCACGTCAGGTGAGAGACTTGGAGGGGAACTTGGAGGGCAGCTGTGGTGTTCCCATGCACCAGCTGCTCTTGCCCTGTTAAGCGACAGCAGTCTCGGATTTCAAAGGAGTTGTTAAAGTAGTGTTGGCAAGTTGCCATATTGGATCTTGTAGCTGATGCACTATAACCACTGCTCACTGCTGCTGAAGACAAAGAATGTTTAAGGTGGTGGAAGGAGTGCCAATAAAGCTCAGATTGCTTACTTGGGGAGTTGAGAATGGAACTGAACACTGGAACAGTCACTGTTAAACAATCTTATAAACATTATAACTATGTTTTCGGACTGTCTTCAATTTAAGGTAAAAATGAAGGGGATCATGTGACCTGTTCTGAAATCTGCCGGACAGTGAGCCTGAGCGGTTTGACTGCTGAAGCTTAAAGGAAGGCCTAGATTATTTTACTGGGGAGAAACATGCAAGTTATTCACATGTTCACACAATGGTGAACACAGCTATGCTGCCTGTGTACAGAGTCCCCAAGTCGCAGGCAAGTGCTAACCTCATGATTATCCATACTTCAATGCTGTATTCCACTAGAGGTGAAAGACCAATTCTGTGAAGAGCTTGATGCTGCTAGCAGTAGAATCCCCAAGTCAGAACAGCTTTACCTGCTGGGGGACTTCAACACAAGACTGGGCATGGGCCACGAGGCATGACTCTCCTGCCTCAGACATCAGAGCCTGGGAAAGATAAACGAGAATGGACAGAGACTGCTTGAGGTTTACTGCAATCATGAGCTTTGTATAACACTTTCTTTCAGAGCAAATCATGTCACAATGTGTCCTGCAGACATTCAAGATCAGGGTATTGGCACCAGCTGAACCGGATTATCACCAGATGTGACTCTCTGAACAGCACAGCTCTGACCAGGATAGTGTGCATCAGGGTTAGGATGCAACCTTTTCAAAGCAGAAATGTTGTCCTTATATCAACATCAGCCATACTGCCGACCCAATGAAAACCAACAGTTCAGCAACTTGATTGAACAGGGACTCTGGCATTCCCACACAGGGCACAGAAGCAAAAATGAAACATACTCCAACCATCTACAATAACGCACTTTCAACGTATGGGAGGCAACAGCAAAAAAATGCTGACTTGTTCGAGGCTAACATCACTGTGATGGAATATCTAATTGAAACCAAGTGATATATGCTCATTAATTACAAGAGATCTGAGTGAGAAGACTCTGGATGCACCAAGAGCCTTTTGAAGTATAATCCAACAGAGTCCTAGGCAGTACGTCAATGGCTGATTACAACTCTGCCAGAATCCCTGCACCAAAGGACATCTGGATAATGTTTAAGACATGAATGAAGGGATTAAAACAGCAAGGTGCATCAGCAAAGAAAACAGCTGAAAATAAAGGGAGGGGAAGTCATTACCGACTCCTATAAACAATTGGAGAGACGGGTGGAACAATACTTTTAAGTTGTACTCCAGGGAGAACACCATCACCGAGGATGCTCTAGGCATGGTAGAAAGCCAGTCTGTCATTGCAGAGCTAGATATTAAATCCACAGTGGAAAAGTTTAATAGCAAAGCTATTGACTCGCTTGTCATGGACAAAGCTCCAAGTTCATACCACCTGAACTCATCAAGCTTGGGAAACAAGACACTCCAGCATCTGCATGAACTTCAGTCTCTGCTGGAGGGAGGGGGCAGTGCCCTCAGATATTAGTGATGCAAAGGTTGTGACCCTGTACAAGAACAAGGGTGACTGTAGTGACTGAAACAGCTATGGAGGCATTACTCTGCTGAGCATCATGGGAAAGGTTTCTGCCCACAAGAACAAGGGTGACTGTAGTGATTGAAACAGCTATGGAGGCATTACTCTGCTGAGCATCATGGGAAAGGTTTCTGCCCACATTGCCCTAGTCAGGCTGCAGATCCTGGCTGAACACACATCCATCCTGAATCCCAGTGTCATTTTGGAACTGGAAAATACAATGGACATTATCTTCTCAGTCGGGGAGTTGCAAGAGAAATGCCATGAACAAACGAAATCCAAAAATTGCCTTCACTGCTTGCTTGATCCCAGTTTGTACTGGATTCAACCATATGAGCAGAGGTGATCTATTTAAGCGGATGCAGAAAATTGGCTGCCCGCCAAAGCTGCCCAATGTGATCTCCTCTTTCCATGACAACATGATGGGCAGTGAGGTCAAGCAGGGTTGTGTTCTAGCATTGACACTCTTCGGCATATTCTTGTCTTTGCTGTTGTCATATGCCTTCAGGTCCTCTATGGACGGTGTCTATTTACATGCCAGAACTGACACCGGAGATCCAAGACAAATGTGCACCAAATCCTCATTAGAGAGCTGCTCTATGTGACAATGCCACACTAGCACCCCATACGGAGGAACACCTTCAGCAGCAAATAGACATCCTCTCTAATGCCATCTCATGATGGTTTGTCCATCAGCACCAGGAAGACAAATGTCATGGTGGTATGGCAACATCCTGCACCATCTATCAGCATCGACAATGGAGGTTGTTGACAGCTTCGCATATCACGGCTCCACGATCACGAGCAATCTGTGATTTGATGCTGAAATCAACATACACATTGTAGAAGCTGCAGCTGTTATGTTCAAGCTGAGTAAGAATGTGGAACAACAGCAACCTGACCGAGAACACCAAACTGTGACTCTACCAAGCCTGCATTCTCAGTGCACTCCTCTACAGTGGTGAGATCTGAACAACATAGGCTAAGCCTTCACTGTCTCAGATGTATCCTCAGTATCTCTTGCCAGGACAAGGTCACCAACTCAGAGGTCCTGAAGTTTGCTTATTACATCAGCAAACATTCTTTGCCAAGTTAACGACATCTGCGCTGGCCCAGCCATGTTGAGATGGATGATGGCTGTATACCTCAAGGCCTTCTATACAGTGAACTGGCCACTGGGTCATGACCTCCTGGGCGTCCATACCTCGTCTGCACCTGCTACTGGGATATGAAGATTGCGGACACTGACAACAGGAAGACAACTGCTAACATCCATGACTTCTGGAAGCTTAGCAGTCAGAAGGGCATTGGACGAGGCGAACAGAAATGGGAAGCTCAGCTGGCTGAAGGAGACTGGTCAGCATCTTGGAAGAATCACGAAATAAACTGCTTGCTTGATCCCAGTTTGTACTGGATTCAACTGAGGCAGTAATTGGGAGAACAAGTATATTAAGCAGGAAAACATTGGCAAAGTTTCTATTCATGATTGCTATCCTGCTACTGGGTGGTATGATTGGACAAGGGCAGAACTGTCCTCCAATAGTGATGTTTTCTACAGTTGAATAGCTCACAAAACCGTTCACATGAATGGCCATTTTGAGGTGCCAGACATCACCAGCACCCGTGGATGAATGTTGCAGCAAGGAGTCTAAAGGAAAAAAAAATAAAATCTGCTACCAGCATCTTCATTCTAGCAATTTTTGCAACTATGAATATGTATTATACATATTTCCAAATGTTACCTTCCTCCAAAGAGATGAAAAGAGTAAACACATTACTGACAATGTATTTAGCTATACATTTACACATTTGAAGAAATCAAACACACCCAAGTTACCATCTGCAGTTTCTTAAAAAAAAAGTGCTGTTTTGTTTTGATAAGTAGAATATTTAACACTGTTGGTCTGCTAATGGTGAATACTATTCCTTAAATCTTACCTTCTTGAATTTAATTCTGGCTTGCTTGTTTGTTCAAGATATGTTGATTTATCTTCAACCACAGGAGTCAACAACGGCTGCATGTCATCTGCCATATTTCAGTCTATTTGGCTCTGAGGCCCAATTGCTTTGTTTTCATTGGTTACTGTTCTTTGGAGCCTGTATCATCTAGGCATACATGTACAAAAGGTAGTTAATAAAAAAGATATTCAAAAGAAACTGTTGCCATTATGGCTAGCAGAAGCACACCAAACACAAGTTAGGAATGAAAAGGTGTAAAGATCCCACCTCCAGTATATCAAATCTCCTAAACATGGCAACAAATTTGAACGCAAAAGGTTTTACCACTATTTCCTCAATTGGTAAACTATTTAAACAAGACTATTGTCATCAAACCAACTCTCTTCCATTTTCCTCACTGTAATACTGCACCTCACCTCTGGCAAATTACCCAAATGCATGGAGATATTTGACAGACAGCAATCTGTTCAACCCACATCACCTTCAAACCAAAAGCAAAACCACTCCAACCTCAGTCATAGAGCTTCAGTATGCAGATGACACTTGTGCGTTCACTCAAAATGAGCTCCAGGTCACTGTCGACTTTACCTCCAAAAGCATACGAGAACGGATTTTACCAAATACCCGAAGAACTAAGGTTCTCTTCCAACCAGCTCATGGCAAAACACCTCCCCATCAATTAAGATCAATGGATCAATGGTAAGATCCTGGAAAAAATGGACCATTTTCTGTATCTTGGGAGTCCTCTCTTGATGAAGGTAGACACCACTCATCTTTACCTCCAATGTGCCAACACAACTTTCGGCCAACTGAGGAAAAGGAGTACACGAGGGCCAGGATCTCAAACCTGAGACTAAGGTCGTGGTTTACCAGGCAGCAGTGATCCCTGCACTCCTACATGTTTCGTGTTGTACATGACATACAACAGGCACCTCAAAACACTGGCAAAGCCTTCACAAGCTGGTCCAAACCTAATGGCAAGAAAGGCAGCCAACAGCAGCATTCTCTGAAGTCAACTTGCGAGGCATTGAGGCGCTAATCACTCAAAACCAGCTCTGCTGTGCAAGACATGTCGTTTCTCGGCCCGAAATCAGGCTCCACATGCAACTGTTTTACTTGGAACTCAGTCATAGCAGGAGACTCCTAGGACAACGGAAAGATTTAAGGGATTCTTTGAGAACATCCTAGAGGTAAGCGGAATGGCCGTCGTGTCACGTAGGGAGTCGTGGACACTTCTCGTCACCCATTCAAGCCCATGTGGAGCAAGTGTCACTGGCTGCACAAGCTTGAGCTCCACGTTTCAGAGCTTGAGCAGCAGCTGTAGTCACTGAGGTGACTCCGTGAGGCAGAGAACTACGTGGATAGCACGCTCAAAGAGGTGGTCACACCGCAAGTTAGGGGCAAGCAGGTGGATAAAGAATGGGTGACCGCCAGGCATTCCAAGAGAAACAGGCAGGCACTGCAGGAGTCCCCAGAGGTCCCTCTCACTAACCAGTTTTCTATTCTGGATATCGGTGAGGGCGATGGATCCTTAGAGGAGTGCAAGAGCCAAGCCCGTGGCACCACGGGTGGTCCAGCTGTATGGGAGGAGATGAAAAAGAATGGAAGGGCAGTACTGATAGGGGATTCTTTAGTTAGGGGAACAGACAGGCATTTCTGCGGCCGTCAACGTGACTCCAGGGTGGTTTGTTGCCTCCCTGGTGCTAGGGTCAAGGATGTCACAGAACAGCTGCAGGACATTCTTGTGGAGGAGGACAGACAGTCAAGAGGTCGTGATTCACACTGGTACTAATGACATAGGTAGGAAGTGGAATGTGGGCCTGCAATTGGAATTTAGGAGCTAGGTAGAAAATTAGCAAGCAGGACCTCAAAATAGAAATCTCCTGATTACACCCAGTGTCATGTACAAGTGAGTGCAGAAATAGAAAGATAAGACAGATGAACGCATGGCTGGGAAGATGCAGCAGGAGGGAGGGCTTTAGGTTCCTGGGACTAGTTCTGGGGGAGATGGCACCTGTACAAGCTAGACAGGTTGCATCTGAACAGAGCCGGGCTGCGTTCCTTGCTGGTTATTTTGCTAGTGCTATTGGGGAGGGTTTAAACTAACTCAGCAGGGTTGTGGGATCCAGGAGAGAATATTCGAAAGTAATACCAGGGTGCACAGAATGCTGGGAGAGGCAGATAGCACTAAAATAGAGAATAGTAAGTTAATAGATGGAGTCGGAGTGAGGGAGCAAGTAATGAAGTCTAAATCAGAGTTACACTGCATGTATGTGGATGCACGGAGTATAGTTAATAAAATTGGGGAGTTACAGTCACAGGTTGCCTTGTGGATTTTGATGTTATGGCGATAACAGAGACCTGGCTTAAGGGCGGGCAGGTCTGGGTGTTAAATATTCTTGGTTACAAGGTGGTGTTCAGAAGAGATAGGAAAGGGAAAAGAGGAGGGGTGGCATTTTTGGTTAAGGAGAGTATGGCAGTACTGGAGAAAGAGGGCGTGTCAGAGGATTCAAGGACAAAAGAATCGATTTGGCTGGAGCTAAGGAATAAATAGGATGCAATTACATTGCTTGGTGTAATATACAAACCACCAGCTAGTGGGAAGGATACAGAGGAACAAATCTGTAAGAAAATTACAGAGAGGTGTAAACATTGTAGAGTAGTTCTAATGGGGGACTTTAATTACCCATGTATAGACTGGGATAGTGGTATGTAATGGGCAGAGGGGGCCAAGCGTTCCTAGATTGTGTTCAAGAGAATTTCCTACAGCAGTATGTGCCCAGTCCAACAAGAAAGGAGGCACTGCTTAGCCTGATTCTTAGGAATGAGGTAGGCCAAGTGGATCAAGTGACAGTGGGGAACATTTAGGGGACAGTGATCATTGTATCATAAGCTTTAGGATGACAGTGGAAAGTGATATTGGTCAATTGAGAGTAAGAATAATCAACTGGCAGAGAGTGTGTTTCAATGGGGCAAGAACGGAGCTGGGCCGGATAGACTGGAACCAAAGGTTGGCTGGAAAAACAGTAGCTGAACAATGGGCTACCTTCAAAGAGGAAATGGTTTGGGCACAGTCAAGGCATGTTCCCTCAAAAAAGGGAAAGGTAGAACACATATCCACAGCTCCCTGGATGACAAAGGAGATGGAAATTAAATTAAAGAAGGAAAAGTGTACTTACAACAGGTGTCATGTAGCAAATACAACTGTGAACCAAGCTGAATACAGAAGGTTCAGAAGGGATGTGAAAAAGCAAATACAAGGAGCAGAGAGAGATTATGAGTAAAGGACTGGCAGCTAACAAAGGGAAATCCCAAAGTATTCTATACGCACACCAATAGTAAAAGGGTGGTAAGAGGAGGAGTAGGGCAGATTAGGGACTAAAAAAGGGATTTACACAGAGGCAAGAGGCATGGTTGAGGTGTTAAATGAATACTTTGCATCCGTCTTTACCTACGAGGCAGATGCTGACCAGGCCATGACGACAGAGGAGGAAACTTAGTCACCAGAAGGGTTTAAAATTGATAGGGGTGGGGGGGTCATACAGCACAGAAACAGGCCCTTCAGCCCATTGTGTCCGTGCCAGCCATCAAGCACCTATGTATTCTAATCCCATTTCCCAGCACTTGGGCCACAGCCCTATATGCTATGGCATTTCAAGTGCTCATCTAAATACTTCTTAAATGTTGCGAGGTATTGGATAAGCTGTTGGTACTTAAAGTTGATAAGGCAGTGGGACCAGATAAGATGCATCCAAGAACATTGAAGGAAGTGAGCGTGCAGGAAATTGCAGAGGCACTGACAATAATCTTTCAACGCTCCCTGGATTCAGGGGAGGTGCCGGAGGACTGGAGAATTGCAAACATTACACCCTATTTCAAAAAAGAGGATAAAGACCTGCCTTGCAATTACAGACCAATCAGTTTATGCCGTGATTTCACTATGGGGCAGGTCGAGGAGGCAAGCCTCAGGTCTACCTCAGCCAAAATGGGGATCAAGCCCCGTGCTGTTGGCGTTAATATGATCCACATTAACCGTTTAGCCAACTTGGCTAAATTTTTTTAAAATATATTTTAGTGAGGTACTTTCAGTTTCTATATTATGAAGCTAAAATTTTTTTCAATAAATTTTCTTTGATTTCCTTCCCCTTTGCATTAAATTAACTTACGCCAACTGCCATCCACCAATCACCATTTTTCTTGAAGTTACATTTGCTCCTGGCCCAACACCACGATTTTAAAATTCTCATCTTCATGTTTAAATCTCTGCATAATTGCACACCAGCACGTCTCTAACTTTCTGCAGCCCTACAACCCTCTGAAAACTCTTCATGGGGCCTCCAGCCCCAAGCTGATTTCATGATGATTTTGAATGACTAAATTTCATACTCATAATTACCTTGAGAAAACTGCTGCCACCACCTCTGGTAAATGAGGACCAGTGGCAGCTCTGGCCATTTCGCACAAATGTTTTGACAGCACAAGCTGCCGTATTCCACTTTGAAAACAGCAAATTAAGAGGATAATCTAGCAAGGAAAAAGGTTCCAGCATAAACATGTTCATGACAACTTCTATGCAATCAAAACAACAGTTGTTAAGCTCCTCTCTCATTTAGGAAGAAAGAGCTTATTTCATAGTGATTGATCAAGAGCGGATTTGTGGGGGTGGGGGGCAGGGGGTGGGATGCTGAGTAGAAATCCTAGTGCCAATGATCTGTCTAACGCACTGCACCTTCACCACAAGACAAGACAATAATTAATTCAAGTTACAATTGGTCATAACTGCAATAACAGACTTTTTACATATTGCAATCTATAGTATCTCATTGTCAACCAGGTGTTGCAACCAGCGTTAGCTACCTGAGTTATTCCAATCTGAAAAAAAATGAAGAATTACATTCACTTTAATCAAATGTAATTATTGGCATCCAAATTATCTCAGCACTCAAACCTGGAACACATCTGCACGCATCTAAAAGCTTGACAGTGTAACTCTACTCACCCCTTCAACTTGCTGCAAAATTAACAGGATCAAGGTACAATAATCGATGTAGCATGTGAACCTATTGTGATCATTACTGGACCAGGTGTCATCAAGATAATCAGGTCAGCTGCAAGCAAGTAAAGCATACAACTTTAGATTTCCCACAAGAATCTGTTTTCAAAATTCAACCCAGATAACTTCTATTTACATAGGTGTTTTAATGTAATAAAACATCCCAAGGCATTTCACGGGGTCACCAAATAACAAAATATGACACTCAGCCAACTAACAATGCATTTGAGCAGATGACCAAAAACTTGGTAAACAAGGTAAGTGTTGTGGAGTGTCTTAAAGGAGGAAAGTGAGGTAGAGGTGTGGAGTGGTTAGGAAGCAAATTCCAGAGCTTGGGACCAAGCAGCTGAAGGCATAACCACCAATGATGGAGCACTTAAATCAGGAATGCTCAAGAGGCCAATTAAAGATAAGAGCAGGACAACACCTCTGGTTGTAAAGGCACATGATTGTTCTTAAGAACTAGAATCTTGAGAAAGGCCAATGTAAACTTGATGGGCCAATTAAACATCTATGCTGTACTATTGTATAATTCTAACTAATTTTTTTGAAGCAAATTCTTAAATGGATTTGAGGGCTATTTGGAGCAAAGGAGCAGTGGCTAAGGCACTTGATCATAAAACAGGTTTGGGATCAATAAAATTAGACAGGCTTGCAGGGTTTAATGGCCTTTCCCCACTCTTAAAAAAAATATTTTGTCAACTTTTATAGCAACTTTAATACAGAAAACAAAGGCGGTTTGTAGCTGGGCACAGGAATTAATGCCAAGTCACAAAGAGAGAGGCGAGGAGATTGGTTGGAAAGCTTATATTTGCAAGAGGGTGTAAATATAGGTAAAGAGATCAAGGAGAGCCCCAGAAAGCAAAACTGATGCAAATGAGTGGAAGGCCAGAACTTGAAGCATTCTAGAGGTTAGAGGGCTGGATGAACTGAGAGATACACTGTGGCAAGACCATAGAGAGTTTAAAGACAAGGGCAAGGATTTTAAATTTAATGCATTGATGTATAGGGGGCACTGAAGAGCAGAGTTGACATTGGAAATGTGCAAGTAAGACAGTGGGGATGGGACAAAAGCAGAGCTTTGATAAGTTAGAGCTTATGAAGGGAGGGAATGGTGAAGACGACAATGGAATTGATCTATCTGAAAGTAACAAAAAAGTATGTATGGATATTTCAGCAACAGGGAAATTTCAGATGTGGGCATAACGGGCAAGTTGCAAAAATGAAAAGGAGATTTGATGATAGCTTTAAACCCCATATCCAAACTAATTAAAATCAACATTATGAACAGGCAAGTTCATTCTGAAGGAATAGCTGCAGAGGGGGATGGAATCAAAGGGACAAGAAAACCACATGGCAGGGTCCAAAGGCAATGGCTTCAGTTTTCTTCATATTGGAGATACACAAGAATTAGGAGTAGGCCATTTGGCTCCTCGAGCCTGCTTAACCATTCGATAAGTCATGGCTGATCAGATCGTAGCCTCAACTCCACTTTCCTGTCTGCCTCCATAACCCTCGACTCCCTCATTGATCAAAAATCTAACTCAGCTGTGATTATATTCAATGACCCAGTCTGTCTGGGGAAGAGAATTCCAGAGGCTAATAACCCTCAGAAAAAAATTCTCCTCATCTCCATCTTAAATGGAGACTTCTTATTCTTAAACTGTACCCCCTAATTTTAGTCACCCCCACAAGGGAAATCATCCTTTCAGCATCCACCCTGTCAAATCCCTTCAGGATCTTACATGTTGCAATATCATCTCTCATTCTTCAAAACGCCAATGAGTATAGGCCCAACCTGCTTAGCCTTTCATCCCAGGAATCAGTCAAGTGAACCTTCTCTGAACAGCTTCTAATGCAATTATATCTTTCTTACACAAGGAGACCAAAACTGTACACTGTAATCCAAATGTGGTCTTACTAAGGCCCTGGACAGCTGCAGCACTTTCCTATATACTTGACTCCCCTTGAAATAAACGCCAACATTCCATTTACCTTCCTAATCACTTCCTGTACCCACATAATAACTTTGTGATTCATGTACCAGGACATCCAAATCCCTTTGTACTGCAGAGTGCTGCAGTCCCTCTCCAGTTAAATAATACACTGCTTTTCTATTCTTGTCAAAGTAGACAAGTTCATATTTTCCCACTTAATTATCCATCTGCTAAATTTTCACCAATTCTCTTAACCTTAGGACAGGAAAGAACTTTTCCCCTTGGTGGAGGGATCAATAACCAGGGGGCATAGATTTAAGGTAAGGGGCAGGAGGTTTAGAGGGGGTGTGAGGAAAAACTTTTTCACCCAGAGGGTGGTGGGAATCAAACTCACTGCCTGAAAGGGTGATAGAGGCAGAAACCCTCATAACATTTAAGAAGTATTTGGATGTGCACTTGCGATGCCATAGCATACAAGGATATGGGCCTAGTGCTGGAAAATGGGATTAGAATAGTTAGGTACATGTTTGACCGGCGCAGGCTCGATGGGCCGAAGGGTCTTTTTCTGTGCTGTCAACCTCTATGACTCTATAACCTATCTAAATCCCCTCAGACACCTTATGTCCTCTTGACCACTTACTTTCCTACCTTTATGTCAGCCAATTTAGCTACAATACGTTTGATCCCTTCACCCAAGTAGAGGGCCCAGCACTGATCCCTGTGGCACTCCACTAGTTACAGCTTGCCAACCTTAAAATGATTCATCTACTCTTACTCTGCTTCCTGTTAGCTAACCAATTATTTATGCTAATATATTACTCCCTCCACCACAAGCTCTTATTTTGTGTAGAAAACTTTGATGTGGCACTTTATCAAATGCTTTTTGAAAATCTAAGTGCACCACATTTACAAGTTCCCCTTTATCCACCTAGCTTATAACTTCCCCAAAGAACTCTAATAAATTAGTCAAACAACTTCCCTTTCACAAAACCACTTGATTGTACTATGATTTTCTAAATGTCCTATTACCTCCTTAATAATGGATTCTGGCACTTTCCTTTGACAGATGTCAGACTAACTGGCCTATAGTTTCCTTTCTGTCTTTTTCCTTTCTTGGATAGAGGAGCAACATTCACTATTTTCCCTTCTGATGGGACCTATCCAGAATTTAGGGAATTTTGGAAGATCACAAAGAAAGCATCTGCTATCTCAGCAGCCACTTCTTTTAAGACCCTAGGATGCAAACCATCAGGTCTAGGGGACTTGTCAGTCTTTAGTTCTATTAATTTCCCCAGTGATTGTTATTGTTTTAAGTTCCTCCCTCCTTTTTACCGCTTGATTTTGTATTCTTGAGGCGACTTTTGTGTTTTATACAGTGAAGACAAATGCAAGATACCTGTACCTCCACCATTTCCTTTCCCATTATTAATTTGCCAGTCTCACCCTCTGAGAGAGCAGTGGTCACTTTAGTTACTCTTTTTCTTTTCAAATACCTGTGGAAACCCTTAATATCTGATTTTACATTTCTAGCTAGTTTTCTCTTACTCTAATTTCTCCCTCACTTTAAACTCGTTTGTTGCTGGTTTTCTAAACTCTGTCTACTCTTCTAACCTACCACTTATCTTCACTATATTTTGCACCTTTTCTTCTAATTTAATACTCTACTTAACTTTTAGGTAGCCACAGATGGTACTTCTTTCTCAGTGTGTCTTTCTTTCTCAATGGAATATATCTTTTATCAATTTTTCAATTATCTCTTTAAATGCCTGCCATTGCTTTCCTACTGTGACCTTATAACCTAGTTTCCCAGTTCACTTTAGCCAACTTCATCCTCAAAAAAGTTCAATTACAAAGGGTAAGACATTAGTCTTAGTCCCACACTTCTCACTCTCAAACTGTATGTGAAATTCTATCATGTTATGATCACTGTTGCCTAGAGGCTCATTAATTAATCCTGTCTCATTGCACATTAGCAGGTCAAATAGCCTACTCCCAGGTTGGCACTAGAACATACTGCTGAGAAATTGTCCTAATACACACTATGAACTCATGCTTCAGGCTACCTTTGCCAACCTGATTCATCTAACCGATACGAAGATTAAAATTACCCATGATGATTGAGTACTTTTCCTACAAGCCCCCATTATTTCTTCCTCTATAATCTGTCCTACAGTGTGACTACTGCTAGGGGGCCCATAAACTACTCCCACAAGTGGCTTCTTACCATTGCTATTTCTGATCTCTACCCAAACTGATGATTCTTCTAGATCTTCTGAGCTAACGTCACCTCTCACTCTGTATTAATGTTATTCTTAATTATTAGAGCTGCTCCACCACCTCTTCCTAGCTTCCCGTCCTTCCAAAATGTCAAATGCCCCTGAATATTTAGGTCCCAGCCTTGGTCACCATGCAACCACACTTCTGAAAGGGGTCAGGTCATACATACATACTTCTATCCATGTTATCAATTTATTCGTTTGATATGAATGCTGTGCACAGATACAGAACATTTACTTCTGTCTTTTTACCATTCTTGCAAACTCCGGCCTTATTTGCTTAATCATAGAAAGTTTCTGGCACAGAAAGAGGGCACTTGGCCCATTGTGTCTGCGTCGGCCCAAAAAATCGAGTTGCCCACTCTAGCCACCTGTTTGTGGCTTAATCTTGTTTATAAGCTCTGGTCATCATTACCCATTATTGCTACCCTGCTCTGCCTTGTCCTTTCTCTAACTTTCCAAAACTCCCCTCACATGAACCTTCTCCCCTACTATTTCATTTAAAGCCCTCTCTACCGCCCCAGTTATACAACTGGGCTGAACACTGGTCCCAGCAGAGTTCATGTGAAGGCCATTCCCATGGTACAGCTCCCACGATCCTATGTACTGGTACCAGTGCCTCATGAATCAAAACCCATGTCTCCCACTTCAATCTTTGAGCCAGACATTCAACACATTCTTATTTACCCTATGCAAATTCGCTCATGGCTCAGGTAGTAATCCAGAGATTACTACCTTTGGGCTTCTGCTTTTTAATTTAGCTCCTAGCTGTTCATAATCCCCAAGCAGAACCTCTTTCCTAGTCCTATGTTGTTGGTACCCATATGGACCACGACGTATGGATCCCCCCCATCCCATTACATGTTCCTCTCAAGCCCCAAGCAGATACCCTGAACCCAGACACCGGGTAGGCAACACAGCCTCCTGGGCTCTCACTCTCAGCTGCAGAGAACTGTGTCTATTCCCCCTGACTGCACTGTCCCCTACTGTGACTACATTCCTATTTAATCCCTCCACATGAATGGCTTCCTATACCATGGTCAGTTCACACATCCACCAGGCACCCCAGCTCTCGGCCATACAGGCTGCAAGAACCTTGAACCTGTTGGACAATTGCTAGGGCTGAGCTCCTCCATTTCTACCTTCCTGATCCCAATACCTGCCTCTCGCACAGTCACACCCTCCTGTTCCTGACCACAGACCAAATCAGAAGAAATTAGTCTAGAACAGGTAACATACCCGATGGATTGCAGTGTCCAAAGCTTAGCCTCCAGCTCATTAAATCTGAGCCTGAATTCCTCAAGCCACGGACACTGACTGCAGATGTGGTTGTCGTGGATCTCACTGGTATCCACCAGCTGCCACATACTACAACTGCAATATGTTAGCTGCCCTGCCATCCTTACTATGCTTTATTTTCTTTATTAAATTTTAATTAATGTCTCTAATCCTGCTTAAGATTACATTCTTATTTCAATTAATGTTATGCTTACCTGGATTGAAATTCCCTGGTTTAGGTAAGAGAAAGAGAAAATACTCACCAACCAATCTTGTCCTGTTATGTCACACTTCAATTTTCTTTTGAATGCTCTGAACCCAAAGACTCACCCACCCCACACCCAGGTCCTTAAACAGAACTATAGAAAACCAGAACCATAATGCAGAAACAGGCCATTCAACCCAACATGTCTGTGCTGGCCATAAAGAGAAAAAAAAAACTAGCCGCTTATTTTAATCCCACTTTCCAGCACCCGGTCCATAGCATTACAGATTACAGCACTTCAGATGCAGATCCAGGTGCTTTTTAAATGAGTTGAGCATTTCAGCCTCAATCACCAGCTTAGGCAGTGAATTCCAGACACCCACCACCCCCTGGGTGAAAGAGTTTTTCCTCATGTCCCCTGTAATCCTTCTACCAATCACCTTAAATCTACGCCCCCTGGTAATTGACCCCTAAACTAGGGGAAACAAGTCTTTCCTGTCTACCCTATCTAGGCCCCTCAATTTTGTCACCCGCCTCAAGGTTACCTTCTATTTCTGGTATGCAACTTGTCTCTTCTACAGCTGGAGAAATTCCCACAAGAACTGGAGAAATTCCCACAAGAACCAAATTCCCAACTTAGCACTCTGTCTACGTCACAATCAGGCATCATCTCTCTATGCAGCTCCTTACTCCAGGATGGCTGTGGTCATCCAGAGTCTCTTTTAAAAAGTAATAGACTGATCGTGTGGAGGCAATCAATGGGTTGAACAAAACGTTGGAGTTAGAGACTTGAGAGAGAACATTAAAAGTGGTGTTTAAACATGTGCTTGCCAGGATGCAACATATGGAAAAGGGACCAAAGATAGATCTTGAGGACGCCAAAGGGAGCAATATAGAGGAGGGAAGAGGCATCATTGCTGGAGGAGATGTGTCAGCAGCATTAGGATGTATGGAAATAGAACTGTGCATGGGCTGTTCCACAAAGCTAGCTGTTGAGAGGTGTCCTCTGAAAAGTTTAAAAGGTAATTTGATTGAAGTTTATAAAATAAATGAAGGGACTAGATTGTGGTAGACCAGTTACTTCAGCTGAAAACGTTAGAGAAGCAGGGAGAAGATAGGGAAAGAACAAGCAACATGCTTACAAAATATGTGAGGGCAGGGTAGAGCTGAAGGATCTGTTGAAGAGTCACACGGACCCGAAACGTTAACTGTGTTCCTCTCCGCAGATGCTGCCAGACCCGCTGAGTTTTTCCGGGTATTTTTATTTTTATTTTTGTTTTGGATTTCCAGCATCAGCAGTTTTTTGCTTTTATCTTAGAGCTGAAGGATGTTTGGCCATTCTGTTTTGAGAGAGTAATGGGCATGTGGCATAGGTTATCGGCTTATGCTGATGTTGTATTCCTTCATAGAGTCATAACGGTGCAGGAGGCCATTCTGTCCATCAAATCCATGCCAGATCTCTAAAGAGCAGCTTAATTAGTCCCATTTCACCACTTTCTCCCCGTAGCCCTTAAAGTTTATTTCCTTCAAGTTCCCATCCAATTTCCTTTTGAAATCACTTAGTCTCCGCTTCCACCCTCATAGGCATTAAGTTCCAGGTCATTACCACTTGCTACATAAAAAAGTTCTTCCTCACATCCCCCCGCAACTCTTGCCCAAAACCTTAAATCTGTGACCTGCCACCCTTGCACCATCAGTTGAGGGGAGCAGCTTTTCTTTGTATACCTTATCTAAACCTGTCATAATCTTGTACAGCAGTATATCAAATCTACCCAGGTTGGTTTTCCTTGGGTTGAGGGGAGATTTGATTATCAAATGATAGCTGGACCTGACTCTGGCTGGGGTGATGGGTACCTCGGATGTAGGTATCCAGTAATATAAATCAAGCCCAATGTGCTCTTTTGGACTAGTTTTGATCTCCCCACCCCCACACCTCCCCAATTGGCCTTCTGTAATCTCTGAGAAGAGACAAGAAACATCTTATTTATTCATTCATGGGATGGGGTGAAGCTGGCAAGACCAGCATTTATTGCCCATCTCTACTTGCCCTTGAGAACCAAATGGCTTGCTAGGCCATTTCAGACGGCATTTAAGACTCAACAACATTGCTGTGGGTCTGGAGTCACATGTAGGCTTGACCAGATAAGGACAGCATATTTCCTTCCCTCAAGGGCATTAAAGACCCATCTGGTGCACTACAACAATCAACAATGGTTGCATGGTTATCATTAAGCTCAATAAAAAAATCTGGAATTAAAAAAAAGTGTAAATTCCACCAGCTGCCATTCGAACCTAGGTCCCCAGAGCATTACCCTGGGTCTCTGGATTACTATCCAATGACAATACCACTACATCACTACCTTCCCTTTGTAATGCATAAGAGAATTCAACAATGTGGGCAGGTTAGTTGGACCAGAAGGTCTTTCCCGGTCTGTCACTTGTGTGTTCAGACAAATGCCACTTGCTTTTGTTATTGCTGCTTCATACGCTAATAGGCTATCTATTTTATAAACCGCTAAGCTGTGGCTCAGTCCATAGCACCCTCGCCTTTGAATCAGAAGGTTGTGGGTTCATGTCCCACTCCCGGAAACCAAGAACTGTGATTGTACTCAAAAGAGTTGCAATCTGTGACTGTTGATAACTCGAAAAATTTTATAAACCGCTAACTCCTGATGAACTGACTAAGGCCCTCGAGTCCTTCGAGAAGAGTAAAACCCCCGGAAGCGACGGCTTGCCGGCGGAGTTGTATTCGGCTCTGTGGGACTTGATCGGCCCAGACCTGCTAGAAGTGTACGAGAGTATGCTCCTGGCCGGCAGCATGTCAGAATCCATGAGGAAAGGCATCATCACCCTCATCTACAAGCACAAGGGGGAAAGGGAGGAAATTAGAAATTGGCGACCCATTTCACTGTTGAATGTGGACTATAAGATTCTGTCCAAGGTCATCGCCAACCGGGTCAAATCCGCTCTGGAATTGGTAATTCACCCTGACCAGACCTGCTCTGTGCCAGGCAGGAAGATCTCTGACAGCCTGGCGCTGCTCAGGGATACGATTGCCTATGTACAGGACAGGGGTGTGGACACCTGCCTCATCAGCTTGGATCAGGAGAAGGCCTTTGACAGAATATCGCACACCTACATGGGGGATGTGCTCTCCAAAATGGGGTTTGGGGAGGGAATTCGAAATTGGATCCAACTGCTCTACACTAACATCAGTAGCGCAGTCTCAATCAATGGGTGGGAAACAGATAGCTTTCCGATTAAATCTGGAGTCAGGCAGGGCTGCCCTCTCTCGCCTGTCCTTTTCGTGTGCTGCATAGAACCCTTTGCCGAGTCCATCAGGAAGGATCCGGGCATAAGAGGAGTGACGATCCCAGGCAGTGGAGGCACTCAGGTAAAAGCCTCCCTGTACATGGACGACGTCGCCGTCTTCTGCTCGGATCCGCTGTCGGTGCGCAGACTGATGCACGTCTGCGACCAGTTCGAACTGGCCTCGGGAGCCAAGGTAAATCGTGGGAAGAGCGAGGCCATGTTCTTTGGGAACTGGGCTGACCGATCCTTTGTCCCCTTCACTGTCAGGGCTGACGGCCTGAAGGTGCTGGGGATATGGTTCGGAGGGACCGGGGCATGCGTTAGAAACTGGAAGGAGCGAGTGGCTATGGTGAAAAGGAAACTGGGCATGTGGGAGCGACGCTCCCTCTCCATTGCGGGTAAGAACCTGGTCATCAGGTGTGAGGTACTCTCGCTGTTGCTGTACGTGGCGCAGGTCTGGCCCATTCCACACTCCTGCGCGATGGCGATCACTCGAGCCATCTTCCGCTTTATCTGGAGGTCGAAAATGGATCGTGTCTGCAGGGACGCGATGTACAAGCCTCTAGATAAAGGGGGAAAAAACGTGCCCAACATCGCCCTCATACTGATGGCCACCTTTGTGTGTGGCTGCATCAAGCGGTGCGTAGACCCTCAGTACGCAAACACCAAGTGTCACTACGTGCTGAGGTTCTACCTGTCCCCGGTGTTGCGAAGGATGGGTCTGGCCACGCTGCCACGGAACGCTCCAAGTAGTTGGACCGTGCCGTACCACCTGTCCCTGGTGGAAAAATTTATGCAGAAAAACACCTTTGACCACAAGTCCATCAGGCAGTGGTCAGCACGTAACGTCCTAGAGGCCCTGAGGGAAAAGGAGAGGGTGGACCCTGTGGGATGGTTCCCCGAGCAGACTGTCAAAGTCATTTGGCAGAATGCCTCATCGCCAGAACTTTCCAACAAGCACCAAGACGTAGCTTGGCTGGTGGTGAGAAAGGCCCTCCCCGTCAGATCCTTCCTACACGCCAGGAGTCTCACCCCCTCTGCACGTTGCCCTCGAGGTGGCTGTGGTGGGGAAGAGACCGTTGTTCACCTCCTTGTGGATTGTGCCTTTGCAAAGAAAGTCTGGAGAGAGATGCAGTGGTTGCTGTCGAGGTTCATCCCGAGCAGTTCTGTGACACAGGACTCTGTGCTCTACGGGCTGTTCCCAGGGACACACACCGAGACAAACATCGACTGCAGCTGGAGGATCATCAACTCGGTGAAAGACGCGCTTTGGTCTGCCCGAAACTTGTTGGTCTTCCAGCACAAAGAGTTGTCCCCGACCGATTGTTGCGGACTGGCACAATCCAAAGTCCAGGACTACGTGCTGAGGGACGCACTAAAGCTTGGGGCAGCTGCCGCAAAGGCGCAATGGGGAAGGGTCGCTGTCTAAGACCTTTCTACCACAGCGCACCGAGAGACTGGGAACTGTTTAGAGCCCCTCGGGCTGTACAGATCAAAATGAAAGGCTGTAAATGATTGTAATATTGTTTGTACTGATGCACCTGGTGATACATTTTGTAAAAGTTTAACCTGGATTGTACCCTTGTAATGTTGTTTTTGAAATGGTTTTGAATGTGATTGAAGATTTTTATGAATAAAGTATATTTTTACAAAAAAAAAAAAAATTTTATAAATGGAAATTTCTGTTTTGCCATCTGTTATGCATTATGAACTATAAAGTCTTGATGCACATTTGAATATTCTTACATTAAATTGAGCCTTGCAAGTTTTTAGTGGTGTTGCAGCCATCAAGAAGATTTTTTTAAAAATTCATTTACAGGATGTGGGTGCAACTGGCTAAGTCAGCATTTATCATACCTAATTGTCCTCAAGAAGGTGGCAGCGAGCTGCCTTCTTGAACTGCTGCAGTCCATGTGGTGTAGGTACACCCACAGTGTGGTTAGGGAGGGAGCTACAGGATTTTGACCCAGTGACAGTGAAGGAACGGAGATATATTTCCAAGTCAGGATGGTGATTTACTCCAGATGGTGGTGTCCCCATCTATCTGCTGCCCTTGTCCTTCTAGATGGTAGTGGTTGTGGGTTTGGAAGGTGCTGCCTAAGAAGCCTTGGTGAATTCCTGCTGTGCATCTTGCAGATGGTACGCATTGTTGCTGCTCTTCAGAGGTGGAGGGAGTGAAATTTTGTGGAATGGGTGCCAATCAAGCGGGCTGCTTTGTCCTGGATGGTGTCAAGCTTGGAGCTACAGTCATCCAGGCAGATGAGTATTCCATCACACTCCTGACTGGTGCCTTGCAGATGGTGGACAGGCTTTGGGAAGTCAGGAAGTGAGTTACTCACCACAGGATTCCTAGCCTCTGACCTGCTCTTATAGCCACAGTATTAATATGGCTAGCCCAGTTCAGTTTCTGCTCAATGGTAACCTCCCAGGATGTTGAAAATGGGGGATTCAGTAATGGTAATTCAACAAGGACTGATGGTTAGATTCTCTCTTGTTGGAGATGGTCATTGCCCTGCACTTGAGGCACAAATGTTACTTACCACCTGTCAGCCCAAGCCTGGATATTGTCCAGGTCTTGCTGCATTTGGACATGGGCTGCTTCAGTATCCGAGTCGTCACAAATGGTGCTGAACACTGCAATTATCAGCAAATATCCCCACTTCTGGCCTTAAGATGGAAGGAAGATTATTGATAAAGCAGCTGAAGATAGAGTAGACTAATGGGGCGGTAATTGGCTGGGTTAGATTTCTCCTGCTTTGTGTGTACAGGACATTTCCCACATTTACAGGTAGATGCCAGTGTTGTAGCTGTACTGGAACAGCTTGGCTAGGGGCGCGGCAAGGTCTAGAGCACAAGTCTTCAGTGCTATTGCCAGAAGAGTCAGGGCCCATGGCCTTTGCAGTATCCAGTGCCTTCAGCCATTTCTTGATATCATGTGGAGTGAATCGAATTGGCTGAAGACTGGCATCTGTGATGCTGGGGACCTCCGGAGGAGGCAGAGATGGGTCATCCACTCGGCACTTCTGGTCGAAGACTGTTGCGAATGCTTCAGCCTTATCATTTGCACTGATGTGCTGGGCTCCTCCATCATTGAGGATGGGGATATTTGTGGAACCTCCTCCTCCAGTGAGTGTTTAACTACATAACCATAATTACATAACCATATTTATATAGCACACTAACTTGGTAAAACATTTCAACGCACTTCACAGGAGCTTTATCAAACAAAATTTGACACCGAACATTAGGCCAGATGACTAAAAGCTTAGACAAAGTAATAAGTTTTAAGGAACATCTTAAAGGAAGAAAGACGGATCGAGAGGAGGGGAGGTTTAGGGAGGAAATTCCTGAGTTTAAGTGCGCAGCAGCTGAAGGCACGCTGTCCGTGGTTGAGCAATTAAAATTGGGATTGCACAAGAGGCCAGAATTAGAGGAGCACTGATATATTGGAGGCTTGTAGACTGGGGGAAAGTAGAGATAAAGGAGGGACAAGGCCATGGAGAGATTTGAAAACAAGGGTGAGACTTTTAAAATTGAGGCATTGCTCAAAGGGGATCCAATGTAGAAGCACAGGGGTGATGGGTGAATAAAGATACATCCCCAAGTACCAGAGACAACAGGACAACTTCATTGCTCTTAAAAAAAAGTATCTTTGATGTTTAAATCTCCTGAAGTGTGCGCCCACATACTTAAGAACAACTGAAAACTGGGGCTTCTTTATAAAAGGTATGTACAAAACCATAAAAGAACGTTGCATTCCATCTGCTCAAAGAATTAAAAACAGAAGACGGTGGCAATATTCAGGTAGCATACACTAGTTAGTCAATGCCTGAAAAGCTCACCAGGTGAGCAAAATCTACACGTTGGTGTTCTGTATATAAAATGGAGATATCTGAGGTAAAACAAATTTAAAGCAGATTAAAAACCCTAGTCCAGCAGATTACATCCCTGCATACTAAACTAAGTCAGGGAAGAAATAGCAGAGGCATTCATATCTATATAAAAACTGGATGGAAAAGTGAACAGTTCCAGAGGGCAGGCAGAAAGCTAATGTTAATCCTGTATTTAAAAAAAAGAACAAAACTAGAAAACCATAAATCAATTAGCTTGTCAGTGGGAGGAAAGTTACTGAAACAAATGTAATAGAAAAACATCTAGGATCCAAAGAATATGATAAATAATAGCAACATTTCAAATGGAAAGATCATGCAGGGTACCGTGAGCTTAGGCAGTAGGTTCAATCGTATGCCCACACATACGGCCATCTTCTGAATCATTGCATATGCCAGGGGCCAGAAGCCAAATGTAATACTTTGTATGGATCAGAGAAGACTCAGATATTTGGGCGCTCCATTATGTTCTTATTTTTCAGAAGGCATTTGATAAGGTGCCACATAAAAGGTTATTGCACAAGATAGGAGCTCACAGTATTGGGGGTAATGTATTAGCATGAATTGAGGATTGGTCAGCACACAGAAGACAGTCGGGATTATTGGGTCTTTTTCAGGTTGGAAAGATGTAACTAGTGGAGTGCTACAAGGATCAATCCTAGGGCCTCAATTATTTACTATCTATACTGATGACTTGGAGGAGGGAACAGAGTCTAATGTATCCAAATTTACTGACTATACAAAAATAGGCATGTTGTGATGAGGACATAAGGAATCTGCGAGGGGATATAGACAGGTTGAGTGAGTGGGCAAAAACTTGGCAGATGGAGTTAATGTAGGAAAGTATGTGAGGTTATGCACTTTGGTAGGAAGAATCAAAAGGCAGACTATTATTTAAATGGAGAGAAACTCAAAAAAAGTGCAGCACAGAGGGATCTGGGTGTTCTTGTGCATGAAACACAGTTAGCATGCAGGTGCAGCAAATAATTAAGGCAAATAGAATTCTGGCCTGTATTGCTATGGGGTTTGGAGTTTAAAAATAGGGAAGTCTTGTTACAACTGTACAGGGTGTGATGAGGCTACACCTGGAGTACTACGTACAGTTTTGGTCCCCGTATTTAAGAAAGGATGCACTGGCATTGGAGGTGGTTCAAAAGAGATTCACTAGGCTGATTCCTAGGATGAAGGTGTTGACTTATCAAGAAAGGCTAAACAGGTTAGGCCTTTATTCATTAGAGTTTAGACAATTGAGGGGTGATCTTATTGAAACGTACAAGATTCTAAAGGGGCTTGATAGGGTAGGTGTTGAGAAGGAATCTCGAACTAGGGAGGGCATAGTTACAGAATAAGGGAACACTCATTTAAAACTGAGATGTGAAGGAATTTCTTCTCGGAGTAGTGAATGTCTGGAATTCTCTACCCCAGAGAGCTGTGGAGGCTAGGTCACAAAGTATTTAGGGAGGAGGGAGAGATTTTTGAAATATTGGGGAGTTAAGGGTTATGGAGGAGCTGGCACAAAAGAAGAGTTGAGGCCTAGGGCAGATCAGCCATGATCTAATTGAATGGCAGGCAGGCTTGAGGGGCCAAATGGCCTACTCCTGCTCCTATTTCTTATATTGTTATACATTGGAACAATTAACTCAAACACAACTGGCTACTGAACAATGCATTCAATTGCAATATACCACCCTAAATTGTCAAAATAGTAATATTTATATTGCTTAAAATTTCATCTCAATTATCCAATCATTGTAAATCAATGGTTCAGACAGAGTTTCTTCAGCACATCTGAATTTTGACTAAATTCAGGACTCAATTTATTCCACAACAAAACCAAAGCAGGCTGTACATGTCTTAGTTGGCACCCGTCTGTAGATTTATCAAATTACTATCTCCTGCCAACGCAAGATGGTCGCCAATACCTGTCAGCACATACGCAGAATCCAATGACGTAATTTGCAGGAGACACAAATCCACCCTCAACCGGTGACAGCTTCTTTTCGGAATTTATAATGACCAAAGCAACAAATCATTTTGATTTATGTTACAATTTATAGGAACTATTTCAAGATTTGAAGATCATTTATGGTAAGACTTGGAAATACCTGCTTATACATTTGTATTCCACATGTGTTGTTCATATCAATGCAGGATAGGCTCTTTGTGTAGCTGTCACACGCAACACATTTGCCTCCCTGATTTATTTCGTTTGTGATCAATTTCATTTAGAACCAGGCTCCAGAATATGTACAAACATGGATGTCAGTGCAGGAATAACTTACATAATGTTATATCACGGAAGGTGGTATTTGCCAGGCTGATCCAAAGAGAAACTTGGCTATGCTATCACAACAAATACAAATGGAAAATCGTTACGAAAAGGTTTGTGTACTTAAGTCAAAAGTAGTGAGTCTACTACCACCTTTAGAGACTCGAAAGGTTAAATTAAAACATTAACAGAAGAAAAGTTATACACAAGGTTAGTTATATAGTTAAACTTAGTTTTATAACAGCTCCCAGAAATATTTCTACTGAAGTAGACTAACGACTCCAAACGCCTTTCAGGCAACAGTCCAAATAAGATTCTTAATCTATAATACATCCAGCAATATTACCAGAAACACCTCCCTTACAGCAATAGTGGGAATTTCACAACTTCTTTCTCCCTCTTACTCGACAATGGAACTCCAAAGGCTTTTAACAAAAAGCTTGGTTACTGAACAGCAAACTTCTCCAGGGTGGGTGGAGGCCTTTCCCACAAGTCTGTTTCACACAGTCAGCTTTCAAGATCTCACACGGCCATCCCCCACGAAGCTTTCCATCTTTCTTTAAATAAAGCGTTTCTCTCTTCACAGATTTGTTTGTGAGCTTTCCGTTCCTCCTAATCATCCACAGCTGCCAGTGTTTGGCTCTGGGGTAGGTAATATAGTAATATTACCTCTCTCTGGAAAGTGTAACTTCATTTCTCTGAACTGCACTGAGTTTGTCAGCCAGTGTTCAAGTCTCTGGAGTGGGACTTGGACAAGGGTGCCTTAACTCACTGAGGCAAGGAAAACACTTCAAATTTTATCGTAAAAGATTTATTCCATAGTTTAAAAGGAATGGATAGAGGGGTGAGGGTTTTTTTTTTTTAAAAGCTTGCAAAGCAGTGCCACTGAGGTCTGTACTGAAATCAGTCTGGGCAAAGTAAAAAATCATTTTGATGTTAAAACCTGTAGGAACTATTTCAAGATTTGAAAATAATTTATGGTAAGACTTGAAAAAACCTGCTTATACGTATGTACTCTACATTTTTTATTCATTCATGGGATGTGGGTTTCGCTTGCTGGGCCAGCATTTATTGCCGATCCCCAATTGCCCTTGAGAAGGTGGTGTGAGCTGCCTTCTTAAACTGCTGCAGTCTGTGTGGTGTAGTTGCTAGTGTTGTTAGGAAGGGAGTTCCAGGATTTTGACCCAGCGACAGTGAAGGAACGGCAATATATTTCCAAGTCGGGATGGTGAGTGACTTGGAGGGGAGCTTCCAGGTGGTGGTGTTCCCATCTATCTGCTACCCTTGTTCTTCTAGATGGTAGTGGTCGTGGGTTTAGAAGGTGCTAAGGAGCCTTGGTAAATTCCTGCAGTGTATCTTGCAGACGGTACACATTGCTGCTACTGTGCATCAGTGGTGGAGGGAGTGAATATTTGCGGATGTAGCGCCAATCAAGTATGCTGCTTTGTCCTGGATGGTGTCAAGCTTTGAGTGCTGTTGGAGCTGCACTCATCCAGGCAAGTGGGGAGTATTCCATCACACTCCAGACTCATACCTTGTAGATGGTGAACAGGCTTTGGGGAGGCAGGAAGTGGGTTACTCATTGCATGATTCAGAGCTTCTGATCTGCTCTTGTAACCAGTAGTATTTATATCGCTAGTCCAGTTCAGTTTCTAGTCAATGGTAGCCCCCAGGTTGTTGATCGTGCAGGATTCAGTGATGGTAATGCCATTGAACGTCAAGGGGTGATGGTTGGATTCTCTCTTGTTGGAGATGGTCATTGCCTGACATGTGTGTGGTGCGAATATTATTTGCCACTTGCCAGCTCAAGCCTGCATATTGTCCAGGTCTTGCTGTATTTGGACATGGACTGCTTTAGTATCGGAGGACTCACGAATGGTGCTGAACACTGCAATGTGCAATCATCAGTGAACATCCCCACTTCTGACCTTTATGATGGAAGGAAGGTCATTGATGAAGCAGCTGAAGATGGTTGGGCCGAGGACACTACCCTGAAGAACTCCTGTGGTGATGTCCTGGAGCCGAGATGACTGACCTCCAACAACTATCTTCCTTCGTGCGAGATATGACTCCAACCAGCGGAGAGTTTTCCCCAATTCCCATTGACTCCAGGTTTGCTAGGGCCCCTTGATACCACACTCGGTCAAGTGCGGCCTTGAAGTCAAGGGCAGTCACTCTCACAAGTTCAGCTCTTTTGCCTACGTTTGAACCAAGGCTGTAAAGAGGTCAGGAGCTGAGTGACCCTGGCGGAACCCAAACTGGGCATCAGTGAGCAGATTATTGCAAAGCAAGTGCCGCTTGATAGCATTGTTGATGACCCCTTCCATTACTTTACTGATGATCGCGAGTAGACCGATGGGGCAGTAATTGGCCAGGTTGGATGTGTCTTTTTTGTGTATAGGGCATATCTGGGCAATTTCCCACATTGCCAGTAGATGCCAGTGTTATAACTACACTGGAACAGCCTGGCTAGGGACGTGGGAAGTTCTGGAGCACAAGTCTTCAGTGCTATTGCCAGAATATCGTCAGGGCCCATAGCCTTTGCACTATCCCATTCCTTCAGCCGTTTCTTGATATCATGCGGAGTGAATCGAATTGGCTGAAGACTGGCTGTGATGTTGGGGACCTCCGAAGGAGGTAGAGATGGATCATTCACTTGGCACTTCTGGCTGAAGTAGCAAATGATTCAGCCTTACTTTTGCACTGATGTGCTGGGCTCCTCCATCATTGAGGATAGGGATATTTGTGGACCTGCCTCGTCTAATGAGATAATTGTCCACCACCATTCACAACTGGATGTGGCAGGGCTGCAGAGCTTAAATCAGATCCGTTGGTTGTGGGATCGCTTGCTGCTTGGCACGCAAGTAGTCTTGTGTTCACCAGGTTGATACCTCATTTTTAGAAATGCCTGCTGCTGTTCCTGGCATGCCCTCTTGCACTCTTCATTGAACCACAGTTGATCCCCTGGCTTGATGGTAATGACAGAGTGGGGAAAATGCCAGAATGTGTTCGAGTACAATTCTGCTGCTGCTGATGGCCCACAGTGCCTCATGGATGCCGAGTCTTGAGTTGCTAGATCTGTTCAAAATCTATCCCATTTAGCACAGTGGTAGTGCCACACAACACAATGGAGGGCATTCTCAATGTGAAGGCAGGACTTCATCTCCACAATGACTGTGCGGTGGTCACTCCTACTGATACTGTCATGGGCAGATGCATCTGCGCGAGGCAGGTTGGTGAGGATGAGGTCAAGTATGTTTTTCCCTCTTGATTCCCTCACCACCTGCTGCAGACCCAGTCTAGCAGCTGTGCCATTTAGGGTTCCACCAGCTTGGTCAGTAGTGGTGCTACCAAGCCACTCTTGGTGTTGGACCACCCAGACCACATTGTGCCCTTGCCACCCTCAGTGCTTCCAAGTGGTGTTCAACATGGAGGAGCACTGATTCATCAGCTGAGGGAGGGCAGTACATGGTAATCAGCAGGAGGTTTCCTTGCCCATGTCTGACCTGATGCCATGAGACTTCATGGGGTCCAGAGTCAAAGTTGAGGATTCCCAGGGCAACTCCCTCCTGACTGTATAGCACTGTGCCACCGCCTGTGCTGAACCTGTCCTGCCAGTGGGACAGGACATACCCCAGGATGGTGATGGTGGTGCCTGGAGCATTATCTGCATGGTATGATTCCGTGAGGATGACTATGTCAGACTGTTGCTTGACTAGTCTGTGAGACAACTCTCCCAATTTTGGCACGAGCCCCCAGATTTTGTAAGGAGGACTTTGCAGGGTTGACAGGGCTGAGATTGCCATTGTCGTTGCTGGTGCCTAGTTCGATGGCATGTGGTCCGTCCAGTTTCATTCCTTTTTCATTTCCTGTGCGTTGTTCATATCAATGCAGGGCAGGCTCTTTTTTCAGCTGTTACATGCAACATATTTGGCGCCCTGATTTATTTCATTTGCCATCAATTTCAGTTAAAACCAGGCTTTAATGCTTAAGAATTGGACACAAGGAAAATCATATCGAAAGTAACTAATAGCAAGTTGGGGGATAGGGCTGGTGAGGTAGCATTTGGAATAAAGAAAGTGAAAGCAAGTGTACCTATTAAAGATGAGAGTGTAAGAATGAAACAAAGTGTGAGCTTGGTACAGGTGCATGAAATCGCAGAAGAGTGAGTGAGGTGGGGGCTGGGTTTTATACATGGGAGAGCACGGAGAGTGGCGAGAGTACATTCTGAAAAGGTGAGAGAGTGGAGAGGGGTCTGGGTTTTATACACAGGACAGCGAATACAAAAGGGAGGGAGATGAATTTGTACAAACCATTGATTAGACTGCAGCTGAAATAGCATGTGCTATTCTGGACACCCCATTGTAGGGAGGATATTAGAGCCATAGGACTGGAATAGTGAAGGTTCACTGGAATGAGCCAAACATGGAAGATTATAATGATGGAGAAAGGCCTGAAAAATTAGATTCTTTTCATCCGACCAGAGGAAGGGGCAGAAGCAGGGAATGTGAAAACTGAAGTTTTCAAAATTAGAGAAATTAAATTTTGAGAAGTTCAATAGCAAGAGGTTGTTTCAGTAACTAGGGACACATTGAGGATTATCACTAATTAGTCAATCAATAACTAGGGACACAGATTGAGGATTCATAATGAGGTAATTCGATATTTAGATAATAATAAAATTATGTTGAATTTGCCTGATTGCGTGAAAGGGAAATCATGTTTGGCAAATTTTAGATTTATATTATAAATTAAATTTATAAAGACACAGAAAAGATTCACAAGAACGGTACCAGGGATAAGGAACTTCAGCTGCCTAATAAGGAGAAATTGGGACTTTTCTCATTAAAGAGAAGGTTGAGAGGAGATTTGGTAGAGATATCCAAAATAATGTGGGGGCTAGTCAGAGTAGATAGGGAGAAACTGTTCCCATTGGTGCAATGATCAAGAACCAAAGGATGCCAATTTAAGGTGATTGGTAAAAGAAACAACGGTGACATGAGAAAAAACGTTTTAGTGCAGTGAATGGTTAGGATCCAGAAGGCACTGACTGCGAGTCTGATGGAGGCATTTTCAATCATTGCTTTGGAAAGGAAATTGGATCGTTATCTGAAGAAAAAAAAATTACAGGCCTACTGGAATGAGGTGAGGTGATGTCCTGAGGTAACTTTTTCTTGCTGAGAACCAGCATAGACTCCATGGGCCAAATGGCCGCCTCCTGTGCTGTAAACATTCTATGATATGTTCTCCCTTTTGATTTGTAAATCTCATTGTCTCAACCTTACTTTGGAAGTTACTTTTCCAAGAATATAAAAATCTTTCATGTTGTCATTGTGGTCAGCACTTCCGGGAAATACAAACTTAACATTGCCTTAGTTATCTTTCCAGTTGTAGACATCTCATCATGTCCCTTTGAAAGTCAAACAACCCCTCAACTTATCTAAAAATGCAAATTCCATTCACACTGTGTCTGCTGTGATTTCATCCCATTTTACCCATCTCCATTTCAAATGCTTGTTTGACACCTAATGCCTTTTGATGACTCAAACCTTGCAGTCTGACTACCTGCAGTTTAATTAAACTAAGCACACACACAAACATAGATACACACAGTCCCCATAAGCCTGTTTCAGTATCCCACAGTATTAGGCAAAATATGATATTGCCTTTACAAAAAGAACATAAATAGGAGTAGGCCACTTGGCCCCTCGACCCTGCTTCGCCAGTCAGTCAGTCAGTAAGATCATGGCTTTCATTCCATTTTCCTGTCTGCCCCACATAACCCTTGACACTGAAGAGGCAATTCAGGATGCATCATGGGATTACCCAGGCTTGGCCAAGTTGCAGATACAAGTTAAAAAGAGTTTGCAGTTAAAAAAACTAGCATGAATAGTTTCTGGGCCTGGCCAGAAGGTCATAACTCGCCTATGGGTCAGTCCATGATAAAGATAAAGGAATGTGACCTTTGAGTCAGGATAAAATAAGATGAAGTTATACTGTAATAAACTGATAGCTTGACCTCAGGGTCAGAATATACAGACGACTAGGTACAGCAGCAAAATATCAGGTTTGATAAGCAAAGTTTGTGTTTTGGAATGAACTGTGAACATTGTTCAACAAAAGGTCAAGTCATTCTGTGATTGTTTTACAAATGCCTCCGGGACTGCAGAGGTGACGAACAGATCATTCCCTGTTTATCTTATAAACTCATTTGTAATTAAGGACGTAACAGTTAGACTTACAAGATAAGAACACTGAGAGTTAATGATGAGTTATCCCAAAGATGGTACATATAAATCACAGAAACTGTGCAACTTTGAATTGCCTTTTTGAGCATTCTGAAAGAGCATTTCCCATGTGTGCACACTTGTACTAAATAAAGAACTACTGCTGAATATACCTACAATCAACTCTGTGTCAAGTGTTTTTAGATACTCCATAACAACTCCCTTTTAGATCAAAATTCTATCTAACTCAGCCTTGAATATATTCAATGATCCTGCCTCCACTGCTGTCTGGGGTGGAGAATTCCAAAGATTCATCTCACACAGAACAAATTCCTCCTCATCTCTATATTAGATGGGAACCTCCATTTTTAAGCTGTGTCCCCTAGCTCTAGATTCCCCCATGAGGGGAACATTCTCTCAGCATCTATCCTGCCAAGCCCCTTCAGAATTTTGTTTCAATAAGATCACCTCTCTAAACTCCAACTGAATGAAAGCCCAACCTTTCCTCATAAGACAACCCCTCTTTATCTTAGGAATCAACCTCGTGAACCTTCTCTGAACTACTTCCAATGCAATTATTTCCCTCCTTAAATAAGAGCAGCAAAACTGTACACATACAAAGTATGATCTCACCAATGCCATGTAGCAAGACATCCCTACTTTTATACTCCATTCCTCTTGCAATAAAGGCCAACATTCCATTTGCCTTCCTAATTACTTGCTGTACCTGCATACTAACTTTTTGTGATTGACATACAAGAGAGCCCCAGGTCCCTCTACCACAGCATTCCACAGTTTCTCCATTTAGATAATATTCTGCTTTTCTTCCCGTCATGGTGGATAGTGTCACATATTCCCATGTTATACTCCATCTACCAATTTTTTGCCCACTCAACCTATCTACATCCCTTTCCAGACTGAGTGTCCACCTCACAACCTGCTTTCCCACCTGTTTTTTATATCAGCAGCAAATTTGGCTACATTACATTCAGTCCTTCATCCAAATCAATAACACAGATTATAAATTGTTGAGACCCCAGCACTGATCCTTGTGGCACCTGACTAGTTTCAGGTTGGTAAACGATCCATTTATTTCAACTCTGTTGCCTGTTAGTCAGCCAATCATCTATCCATGTTAATAAGCTACCCCCAACACCATGAGCTCTTACCTGTGCAGCAATCTTTTATGTGGCACATCAAATGCCTTTTGGAAATCCAAACATACATCTAATGATTATCCTTTACCCACACTGCTTGTTACATCCTCAAAGAACTCAAATTTGTGAAACACCGTTTTCCTTTCATAAAATCATGACAAATCTCTGATTGTATTATGATTTTCTAAATGCCCTGCAAGTACTTCTGTAACAATGGATTCTAGCATTTTCCCAATGATAGATGTTAAGCTAATTGGCCAGTAGTTTCCTGTTTTTTGTCTCTCTCCTTTCTTGAATAGAGGTTTTACACTTGTGGTTTTTCCAATCTGCTGGGACTCTTCCAGAATCTAGGAAATTTTGGAAGATAACAACCAATGCATCTACCATCTTTGCAGCTACTTCCTTTAAGACCCTGGGATACAGGAAACTGGTCCAGTGGACTTGTCAGCCTTTAGCCCCAACAGTTTTCCTAGTACTTTTTGACAGTTAGTTCCTCCCTCCCTTTTGTCCCTTGACTTTATACCATTCTTGGGATGCTTTGAGTCTTTCACTGTGACAAAGAATGCAAAATACTTGTTCAAATTCTCTACCATTTCCTTGTTTCCCCATTATTAATTCTCCAATCTCATCCTCTAAAAGCTCAACACTTACTTCAGCTACTCTCTTCCTTTACAATTGTAGAAACTTTTGGAATCTTGGCAGCATATTAAGCCTTTTCTTTCAATTTGATACCATCCTTGATTTCCTCTGTTAGCCACAGATGGGGTATCCTTTTCCTAGAGTCTTTCTTTCTCACTGGAAGGTTTGTATATGTATATAATGGAAGTGAAATTTGAAGTCAGTGCTACTCAAGCTCTTTTCAACAGACTTCCAGAACTCCTTGCTCTTTTTCCCCCTCCCTCAACCCAGGGTTTTTAAACACAACCTTATGCTTCCAACTGCCAGCAGTGACCACCAAAGATGTGGTTTAAAAGCTGGAACTAACTTCATTTGTTCAGTGATCACAACTAGCTACTATGGCATCTGGACTAATCCAATCAGTATTTTAAAAATTTTAAAAAGTCTTCTCCCTCTGATTTTCTGCATTTTTTACCATTAGCTATTAATGATTTCAATGAAATTTCAAACAATTCAAGCCACAATCCTATCATTTACAACCTACCTTTTCCAGAACAGTCCAATTGCAAGAGTACAAAATTAACATGTCAAAACTTCTCAAGTTCAATCTCCAGGACAGACCATAAGACATAGAAGTAGACCATTCAGCCCATCGAGTCTGCTCCACCATTCAATGAGATCATGGCTGATCTGATAATCTTCAACTCCACTGTCCTGCCTTTTCCCCAAAACCCTTGATTCCCTTACTGATTAAAAACCGTCTATCTCCACCTTGAATATACTTACCGAACCAGTCTCTACAGCCCTCTGCAGTAAAGAATTCCACAGATTAACAACCCCCAGAGAAAAAATTCCTTATCTGTTTTAAATGGGTGACCCCTTACAATGAGATTATGCCCTCTGTTCCAAGACTCTTCCACAAAGGGAAACAACCTCTCAGCATCTACCCTGTCAAGCCCCCTAAGAATCTTATATGTTTCAATAAGGTTACCACTCATTCTTCTAAACTCCAATGAGTACAGGCCTAAACTACTCAACCTCTCCTCAAGAAAATCACTCCATACCCAGGATCAACCTAGTGAACCTTCTCTGGACTGCCTTCAATGCCAGTATACCTTTTCTTAGATAAGGGGACCAAAACTGTCCACAGTATTCTAGGTGTGATCTAACTAGTGCCTTGTATAGCTTTAGCAAGACTTCCCTATTTTATATACTCCATTCCCTTTGAAATAAAGACCAACATCCCATTTGCCTTTCTCATTACCTGCTGAACTTGTATGCTAGTATTTTAGGATTCATGCATGAGGAACCCCAAATCCCTCTTTGCTGCAGCTTTCTTCAGTCTTCCTCCATTTAAGTAATATTCAGCTCCTCTATTCTTCCTGCCAAAGTGCATAACCTCACATTTTCCCACATTACATTCCATCTGCCAAGCTTTTGCCCACTCACTTAACCTGTTTATATCCCTCTGTAGACTGTCATCCTCACCACTTCCCTTCCCACCTATTTTTTGTATCATCCGCAAACTTGGCGATAATACATTCAGTTTTCTCATCCAACTCATTAATAGATATTGTAAATAATTGTTACAGGTTGTCATCCTAATGCCCCCCTTATCCCAACTCTGTCTATTAGTTCCAAATTATAGTTACGATTACTGGCTTGTGTAGAAACTGCTACTTTGGAACCACTACAAAGCAGAAACAGTGTAACTCAAGTTTGTGTGTATAGCAGGACATCAAATGGACACACATTAGGATGTCAGACTAAGAAAAGCAACGCCCAGCAAGTTATATTTAGATGTACTAACAGTTCCGTATTCAAAGGTTTCTTCCTTAAAAGTTCAGCCGGGCGCACACAAATCTAAGAGTCATCCTTAACCCAACGATCATACTTTTGTACACACTCTAGATCAGAAGCCAACTGTGGAATTGATTTCAAATTCAAGAAACCAAAGAAAGATTGTGTAAATGTGCTCTTTGCGACTACTGAACGCACAAGACCGAACCAATTGTACAGCGATATAAACAGCACAACTTCTAAACAGGTACGGGAAAGCCTATCTTGACCTCTTAGCTTGGGGGGCGGGCGGGGGTGTGGTTAACGTTTTTTCTGCTGTATCCGCATAAATCTCAATTCCAATAAACTTTAAATGTAAGGTCTGGTTTACTTTGCCTATTATAATGCCAAAGTGTCACCTATCGCCAGTGGCAATGAGCTTCTTCAAAAGTCACCGGGAATAGGGGAGGGAGAAAGGAAAACTGATCAAAAACAAATTTAATCCTGTCTGGTCCTATAACTAAAGTGGTCGCTAGAACGTGATTCGGGTGGGTGTCCGTCTGATTTTACTCCGGCTATCTTAGTGACACAGAACCCAAATGCACTAGGATGAGGAAGGTGAACTTGCTCATCATGTTGCCAAATGAAAATCGCTACTTGAGAAAGCAAAAGTTTCTGTATTACTGAAGCAAGAAATGTTTCTGTCTGCTCCAGAGACTGACCTACTCCCTCCCCTACCTCACACTTGGTTTCAATGGGATTTGCAGTATTGCTATTTCTCTAAATGATTAAGACTTAAGCAGTAGCTATTATTAAGCAGTAGCTATGTCCCCCCCCCCCCACCCACCCAAAATGCAGCTGAAAGCAGCAGGTGCCCAGCCTCACCTGGTTCCAGGTTCCAACCCCGGCAAGCGCGGGTCCAGCCCGACCACCCTCTCCGTCTGCGCAGGCGCGGCCCAATGCCCCAGCCGACGTCAGTAGAACTACTATTCCCAGAAGGCTGTTCTGCCTAGACAGTTAGCAACAAATTGTCGCTTAAAAGTGTTGCAGTCGGGTCAACTTTACCTTTAACAAAAATAAAAAAAATAGCCGTTTTTCCGCCTGTTAGCATTTTGCTGCCTTCCCGGTAAAAGTTTCCAGTGAAGCCGGCTCCCGGCAGGATCCTCAAGGTCACGTGCGAGAGAGAGACCGGTTCCTTTACGGTCCCTGCCGAGGCATCACGTGGTGTCTGTCTAGGCTGAGCTCAGTGTGAATCATAGAATGGGTTACCTCTTATGTTGTAACCATTCTATGATTCACAGAGCTCAGGCCAGACAGACACCACGTGATGCCTCGGCAGGTACCGTAAAGGAACCGGTCTCTCTCTCTTGCACGTGACCTTGAGGCGCCTGAATTTTGCCCACGCTTGCTCTCTGCAAGAGCAACTCAGCTCGTTCCCCTCTCTGCCTTTTCTCATAGTGTATTATTTTTCTCTTCAGATAATTATCCAATTACATATTTTGAAAACTGATTGAATCTGCCTCCACCAAACACTGTGGCAGTGCATTGCTTATCCAAACAGCTCGCTGCCTAAAAAAGCTCCTTCTCATCGCCATTGGTTCTGTTGGCTTATCAACCCTTCTGCCAATAGTGAACACTTGCTCTTCACCTCCTCTGTCCAGACCACTCATCATTTTCAACACCTTTATCAAATCTCCTATCAATTTTCTCTTCTATAAAAAGAATAGCCCCAATTTCACCAATCTATCCATGTAACTAAAGTCCCTGGAACCATCAACTTCAACAACTCATCGACACCAACACCCATTCAGGACCCTCCACCCCTGCCCGTCCCTCTGTCCCCATCCCGTCTTCCAATCCCAGCCCCGGCCGTGTATTCACCATACCCCCTGACCTTCCCCTCTCTGATGCTGAACGTTCAATGCTCAGCGAAGGACTCAGTTTCATACCCTTACGCCTTCATCTCAATGAATTTCGGGCTCGGCACAATGCTGAACACTTCTTCCGCCACCTTCGTCTCTGTGCTCACTTCTTTGGGCAGGAGTCCTCTCCCTGTTCAATGGATCCTTTTACCCGCCTCCAATATTCTCCCTCCACCTGGACCCCTCCCTCTGGATTCTTACCTTCTCTTGATCTTTTCATTGAGAACTGTCGGCGTGACATCAGTCATCTCAATTTCTTTGCTCCTCTCACCCACTCTAACCTGTCTCTCTCTGAACTTGCTGCACTCCATTCTCTCAGGTCCAACCTTGACATTGTCATCAAACCTGCTGACAAGGGTGGTGCTGCTGTTGTCTGGCGCACTGACCTCTACCTCGCAGAGGCTGAGCATCAACTCGCAGACACTTCCTCCTACCACCCCCTGGACCATGACCCCACCACTAACCATCAAGCCATTGTTTCCAGGACTGTCACTGACCTCATCTCCTCTGGAGATCTTCCTTCCACAGCTTCCAACCTCATAGTCTTCCAACCTCAGACGGCCCGCTTCTACCTCTTACCCAAAATCCACAAACAGGTCTGTCCCAGCAGACCGATCGTGTCAGCCTGTTCCTGCCACGTGGAACTCATTTCTTGCTATCTTGACTCCATTCTCTCTCCCCTTGTCCAGTCCCTTCCCACCTACATCCGCGATTCCTCTGACACCCTACATCATATCAACAATTTCCAGTTCCCTGGCCCCAATCGCCTCCTCTTCACCATGGACGTCCAATCCCTCTACACCTCCATCCCCCACCGGGATGGTCTGAGGGCTCTCCGCTTCTTCCTCGAACAGAGGCCCGAACAATCCCCATCCACCACTACTCTTCTCGATCCGGCTGAGCTTGTTCTCTCACTGAACAATTTCTCCTTAAACTCCTCCAACTTCCTCCAAATAAAAGGTGTGGCTATGGGTACCCGCATGGGCCCCAGTTATGCCTGCCTCTTTATGGGGTATGTGGAACATTCCTTGTTCCAGTCCTACTACGGCCTCCTCCCACAACTCTTTCTCCGGTACATCGATGACTACTTCAGTGCTATTTCATGCTCTCGTCTGGACCTGGCAAAATTTATTAATTTTGCTGCCAATTTCCACCCCTCCATCATTTTCACATGGTCCATCTCTGACACTTCCCTTCCCTTCTTTGACCTCTCTGTCTCAATTTCTGGTGATAGACTGTCCACCAATGTTCATTACAAGCCTACCGACTCCCACAGTTACCTTGACTACAGCTCCTCACACCCCGCTTCCTGTAAGGACTCCATCTCATTCTCTCAGTTCCTTTGCCTCCATCGCATCTGTTCTGATGATGCCACTTTCAAAAGCAGTTCCTCTGACATGTCTTCCCTCTTCCTTAACCGAGGTTTTCCACCCACGGTGGTTGACAGGGCCCTCAACCGTGTCCGGCCCATCTCATGCGCATCTGCCCTCACACCTTCTCCTCCCTCCCAGAACCAAAATAGGGTCCCCCTTGTCCTCACTTATCACCCCACCAGCCTCCGCATTCAAAGGATCATCCTCCGCCATTTCCGCCAACTCCAGCATGATGCCACCACCAAATACATCTTCCATTCACCCCCCCGGCGGCATTCCGCAGGGTTTGTCGTCTCCGGGACACCCTGGTCCACTCCTCCATCACCCCCTACACCTCAACACCCTCCCACGGCACCTTCCCATGCAACTGCAGAAGGTGCAACACCTGTCCCTTTACTTCCCCCCTCCTCACCATCCAAGGGCCCAAACACTCCTTTCAAGTGAAGCAGCATTTCACTTGCACTTCCCTCAATTTAGTCTACTGCATTCACTGCTCCCAATGAAGTTTCCTCTACATTGGAGAGACCAAACGCAGAATGGGTGACCGCTTTGCAGAACACCTTCAGTCTGTCCGCAAGCATGACCCAGACCTCCCCGTCACTTGCCATTTCGACACTCCACCCTGCTGTCATGCCCACATGTCTGTCCTTGGCCTGCTGCAATGTTCCAGTGAAGCTCAACGCAAACTGGAGGAACAGCACCTCATCTTCCGACTAGGCACTTTACAGCCTTCCGGACTGAATATTGAGTTCAACAACTTTAGATCATGAACTCTCTCCTCCATCCCCACCCCCTTTCTGATCCCCCTTTTTTCCAATAATTTATATAGATTTTTCTTTTCCCACCTATTTCCATTATTTTTAAATGTATTTCCATCCATTGTTTTATCTCTACCTTCTAGCCTATTTCGATCCCTTCGCCCCACCCCACCCCCACTAGGGCTATCTGTACCTTGCTCGTCCTGCTTTCTACCCTTAATGTCACCTATTAGCACATTTCTTAGCTAATATCACCACCGTCACCACCTCTTTGTCCTTTTGTCTATGACATCTTTTGACAATCTCCACCTATCACTGGCCCTCTATCCAGCTCTACTAGTCCCACCCCCCCCTTAAACCAGCTTATATTTCACCTCTCTTCTATTTTTCCTTAGTTCTGTTGAAGAGTCATACGGACTCGAAACGTTAACTGTATTCCTCTCCGCAGATGCTGTCAGACCTGCTGAGTTTTTCCAGGTATTTTTATTTTTGTTTTTGTCCCTGGAACCATTCTTGTCAATCTTTTTCTCTACTCTAATGCCTTCATGTCCTTCCTAAAGTGTGGTGCCAATATTCCAGTACAGGCCAACACGGAGATTTATAAAGCTTCGTCATAACTTCCTTGCTTTTGCACAGTATGTCCATCTTCTGCTGCTTCATCAATGGCCTTCCGTCCATCATAAGGTCAGAAGCGGGGATGTTCACTGATGATTGTACAATGTTCAGTACCATTTGCCACTCCTCAAATACTGAAGCAGCCCATGACCATATGCAGCAAGACCTGGACAACATTTAGTCTTGGACTGGTAAGTGGCAAGCAACATTTGCGCCACACAAATGCCAGACAATGACCATTTCCAACAAGAGTGAATCTAACCATCTCCCCTTGATATTCAATGGCATTATCATCACTGAATCCCCCACTTTCACCACCTTGGAGGTTACCATTGACCCAAACCTGAACTGGACTAGCCATATAAATACTCTGACTACAAGAGCAGGTCAGAGGCTGGAAATTCTGCGGCGACTAGCTCACCTCCTTACTACCCAAAGCCTGTCCACCATCTACAAGGCACAAGTCAGGAGTGTGATCGAATACTCTGGGATGGGTGCAGCTCGAACAACACTCAAGAAGCTCAACACCATCCAGAACAAAGCAGTCCACTTGATTGGCACCCCGTCCACAACCTTAAACATTCACTCCCTCTACCATCAGTGCACAGTGGCAGCATGTGTACCATCTACAAGATGCACTGCAGCAACTCACCAAGGCTCCGTTGACAGCACTTTCCAAACCTCTGCCACCTAGAAGGACAATTAGGGGCAGCAGATACATGGGAACAGCATCACTTGCAAGTTCCACTACAAGCCACACATGATCCTGACTTGGAACTATATGACTGTTGCTGGGTCAAAATCCTGGAATTCTCTTCCTAACAGCAGTGTGTGTGTACCTACACTACATGGACTGCAGTGGTTCAAGAGAGTGGCTCACCACCACCTTTTCAAGGGCAATTAGGGATGGTCAATAAATGCTGGCCTTGCCAGCGTCCCCCGCATCCTACAAAAGAATAATAATAAAAAATGCTTCTATTTATAAAACCCCGAACCCTGTATAGCTTTTAACCACTTTCTCAACCTCTCCCTGACTCATATAACAATTTGTGCAAATATACCTCCAGCTCTCTGCTCCTGCACCCCTTTTAGAATTGTGCTCTTGAGGCAAAAACAAAAAGGGAGGAAATTAGAACAATTACTATCACTGGAGAAAATGTAGCAAGAATATTAATGGGGCTTAAAAGGTTGACAAGTTCCCTGGACCTGATGGCCTGTATCCCAGTGTCTTAAAAGAAGTGGGTGCAGAAAAAGTGGATGCATTGTTTGTAATCTTCCAAAATTCGCTCGATTCTGGAAAGGCGCCAAAGGGAAATAGTGTTTGACAAATTTATTCATGTTCTTTGAGGATGTAATAAGCAGAGTGGACAAAGGAAAATCAGTAGATGTAGTGTATTTCAATTTCCAAAAGACATTTGATAAGGTGCTACATAAAAGGTTACCACACAAGTTAAGAGCTCATGGTGTTGGGGTAATTTTTTAGCATGGATAGAGGATTGGCAATTTGTTAGGAAACAGAGAGTTGGGATAAGAGTGCCATTTCAGGTTGGCAAACTGTGACTAGTGTGGTTGACTCTTAAATGCCCTCTGAACAAGGGCAATGAGGGATGGGCAATAAATGCTGGCCTAGCCAGTGAATCCCACATCCCATGAACGAATTTAAAAAAATAACAGAGATCAGTGCTGGGGCCTCATATGTTTACAATCTATATTAATAACTTGGATGAATGGACCAACTTTATTGTAGCCAAATTTGCTGAGGATACAAAGATAGTCGGAAAATTAAGTTGTGAGGAGAATAGAGTCTGCAAAGGGATGTAGATAGGTTACAATACGTTCGGGGGCCGGGGTGGCGGGGGTGGGGGGGGGGGGGGGTTGTTGGTGGGGGCAGGGCAGTGGGCGGACAGGGGCAGAGATGGTTACATAATGGAAATGTCACTGGACTAGTAATCCGGAGACCCAAGGTAATCCTCTGGGAGCATGAGATCAAATCCCACCACAGCAGCTGGTGGAATTTAAATTTAATCAATAAAATCTGGAACTGAAAGCTAGTCTCAATAATGGTGACCATGAAACTATCATCGATTGTTGTAAAAACCAATCTGGTTCACGAATGTGCCATCCTTACCTGGTCTGGCCTACATGTGACTCCAGACCAACAGCAATGTGGTTGACTCTTAACTATCTTCTGAAATGGCCGAGCAAACCATTCAGTTCAAGGGAAATTAGGGATGGGCAACAAATGCTGGCTTTGCCAGCGATACCCACATCCCAAAAAATTGACAGGTGGAATATAATGCTGGAAAATCTGAGATTGTCTGGTGTGTGGGAAGAGTAGAATTGCGGTACTATTAGAACGTAAGAACATAAGAAATAGGAGCAGGTGTAGGCCACTCAGCCCCTCAAGCCTGCCCCGCCATTCAATAAGATCGTGGCTGTTAAAAACAAAAAGCTAAAAGCTACTGCGCATGCTGGAAATCCAAAACAAAAACAGAATTACCTGGAAAAACTCAGCAGGTCTGGCAGCATCGGTGGAGAAGAAATCAGTTAACGTTTCGAGTCTTCACGACCCTTCGGCAGATCATGGCTGATCTGGCCCAGACCTCAACTCCTCCTTCGTGCCAGCTCCTCATAGCCCTCAGCTCCCCAATATTTCAAAAATCTATCTACCTCCTCTAAACACTTTCAGTGGCCTAGTCTCCACAACTCTCTGGGATAGAGAATTCCAGGCATTCACTACCCTCTGAGAGAAGAAATTGCTTCGCATCTCAGTTTTAAATGAGTGTCCCCTTATTCTGTAACTATGTCCCCTAGTTCCAGATTCCCTCACTAGTGGAAACATCTTCTCAACATCTACCTTGTCAAGCCCCCTTAGAATCTTGTACGTTTCAATAAGATCACCCCTCATTCATCTAAGCTCTAATGAATAAAGGCCGAACCTGTTTAGCCGTTCTTGATAAGTCAACCCTTTCATCCCAGGAATCAGCCTAGTGAATCTCTTTTGAACAGCCTCCAATGCCAGTACATCCTTTCTTAAATATGGGGACCAAAACTGTACATAGTATTCCAGGTGCGCCTCACCTGTACACTTGCAACAAAACTTCCCTATTTTTAAACTTCAACCCCTTAGCAAAACAGACCAAAATTCCATTTGCCTACATTTCCTACATTAAACTTGGAGGGGAACATGGAGGTGGTGGTATTCCCATCTATCTGCTGCCCTTGTCCTTCTAGGTGGTAGTTGTTGTGGGTTTGAAAGGTGCTGTCAAAGGAGCCTTGGTGAATTCCTGCAGTGCATCTTGTAGATGGTACACACTGCCAAGCTTTTGCCCACTCACTCAACCTGTCTATATCCCCTTGTAGATTCCTTAATTCCTCATCACAACATGCCCTTGCATCTATTTTTGTATCATCAGCAAATTTGGATACATTAGACTCTGCCCTCTCCTCCAAGTCATTAGTATAGACAGTAAATAATTAAGGCCCTAGGATTGATCCTTGCAGCACTCCACTAGTTACGTCTTTCCAACCTGAAAAAGACTCATTAATCCTGACTCTGTCTTCTGTGTGTTGACCAACTCTCAATCCATGCTAATATATTACCCCCAATACCGTGAGCTCCTATCTTGTGCAATAACCTTTTATGTGGCACCTTTTTTTTTGTTCATTCACGGGATGTGGGCTTCGCTTGCTGGGCCAGCATTTATTGCCCATCCGTAGCTGCCCTTGAGAAGGTGGTGGTGAGCTGCCTTCTTGAACCGCTGCAGTCCATGCGGTGTACGGAAACCCACAGTGCTGTTGTGAAGGGAGTTCCAGGATTTGACCCAGTGACAGTGAAAGAACGGTGATATATTTCCAAGTCAGGATGGTGAGTGACTTGGAGGGGAGCTTCCAGCTGGTGGTATTCCCATCTATCTGCTGCCCTTGTCCTTCTAGGTGGTAGTAGTTGTGGGTTTGAAAGGTGCTGTCAAAGGAGCCTCGGTGAATTCCTGCAGTGCATCTTGTAGATGGTACACACTGCTGCTATTGTGAGTTGGTGGTGGAGGGAGTGAATGTTTGTGGATGTGGTGCCAATCAAGTGGACTGCTTTGTCCTGGAGTTTAGAAGAATGAGAGGTAATCTAATTGTATCATATAAGGTTCTAAGGGACTTGACAGAGTAGATATTTGCAAGAGAGAATGTTTCCTTTTGTGGGGAAATCTAGAACTAGGGGCACGGTTTCAAAATAAGGGGTTTCCCACTTTAGATAGAAAGAAAAGAGGAATTTCTTCTCTCTAGCTAGAAAGCAGTAGAAGCTGGGCCATTGAATATATTCAAGGCTGAGTTCAGCAGATTTTTGATTGACAAGGAAGTCAAGTGTTATGGGGGACAGGCAGGGAAGTGGAGTTAAGGCCGCAGTCAGATCAGCTATGATCTTATTGAATGACAGAGCAGGCTTGAGAGGCCAAAGGCCTACTCCTGCTCCTATTCCTTATGCTTTTACCCCTCAAGAAATATATATAAAACAGATAATTTGGTTTTTAAACTCATTGCTGTTTGTAGGGTCTTGCTGCAATAGATCAGCCAAAATGTGTTTCCCTAACAACGACTACATTTGAAGAGTACTTCATTGGTTATGAAATGTTTTAGGATATCCTGAGGTTATGAAAGGCATTATAGAACTTTAAATACTTACTCACCATAGTTCATGAATGAAAATTGGTCAGCTGGAGGAGAAAGTGGCTGGCTCCAGGCATTTGTGGAAACTTACCCTGGTGTAAACCAACAATAATAACCTGTACAATATCTTTAACAATAACCAGAACTTGCATTTATATAGCACCATTAGCTTAGTAAAACTAAAATTCTTCACAGGAGTGTTACCAGCCAAAAGTTGATACCAAGCTACTTAGGACTGGTGACCAAAGGATTGGTCAAAGGGATAGGATTGAACCTTAAAGGAGGAGATATTTTTAAAAAACTGATTACCAATTTAAGAAATGGCGAGACAGTTAGGGAGGCACAAAATAAAACATTCTAAGTTGCTTCATTTAGGAGCCAATATATTCAACAGTGCTGAAAAGAGAGTCATGCTGCTGTAGCTTTTCGTCTTGCACTCATCAGGACAAACACAAGAATACCAAAATTTCAAACAATCACAACAATTTTTACGACTGGAGAAAAGGGTGCTGATTAGTTGGCAAGTTGACTCTAGTTGGTTGTGACATTGTCATGGAGAAAGCAATGGGGAACTATAGGCTCCCAAAGCTCCCACATAATTCAAAAAGAAGCAAGTGTGACGTGAGAAAAAACTTTTTCACACAACAAATGTGTCAGGTCTGCAATGCACTGCCTGGAAGTGTGGTGGAGGCAGGTTCAATCGAGGCATTCAAGAGGATATTAGATGATTATTTGAGTAGAAACCATGTGCAAGGGTACATGGAAAAGGCAGGGCAATGGCACTAGGTCATAATGCTCATTTGGAGAGCCAGTGCAGACATGATGGGCCGAATGGCCTCCTGTGCCGTTAAGATTCTGTGATTTTGTGAAAAGGTGCAAGACTTGAATATACCCCTTTTGTTCGCAGAGAACATATCCCTGCGTATGAATGTATGTCGCTCCCAGCAAGCGTAAATAAACTACGTTACAAGCTCGACTAATTATCTTAAATTGGTTTTGAGTGTAGCCTTTAGCACTCTCAGGATTGTTCAGCAAGTGTTGTCCAATCTCAGAATCACATCTAAAAGTAGAAATGTTGTTTTGGGTTTTGCAAGCATGGGTTGGTTGAGTACAGTTGGTACTCTGTCTAATACGAACAACCGAAGGAACATGCTGTTTGATTCAATCAGCCAATCACTGGGATGAATGCCAGGTATCGCCTGGCATCACAATGGCACTGAAAATCATTCCAATGTAGCTCCTGAAACAAATATCTGTTGTACTCTATAGCCAACTTCTCTCTGTCCCCTAAATGTTCATAACTTTGATCTTAAGTAAAACCTTTCATGAAGAATTTGTCAAATGCCTTCTGGAAATCGAGAGGCACCACTTCCTAAGGGCTCTCACTTCCTCAAGGAACTCAGGCAGGGTCTTCCCTCTCTGAATCCATTTTGACTGTAATTTACATCAACACACAGCCATGAGATCCAAATTTACCTTGTCAAGAGTAAAGGCTGGAAACTACAACTCTGAGTATGCCTCAGGAGTTTCTACCATGCATGGGCTGGGAGTGGGCGACCCATGCATGATCCAGCATTTTTGTAGCTCTTTGAGCCGAGGATGGGCCCAGTGCATCTGTGCAAAAAGAAGATGGCGTGAAAACCCCATTCATGTGACTGGGAGTGGTGTGCCATAAATCTGAAGAGAGTCCCAGGCAGGGGACAGGAAGAGGTCCCAAAAGGGAGTCTCAGAAAGGGGACATGAAGATGGGACAGGAAGAGGTCCCTGTTAGGAAGTAAAAGGAGCAGAGAAAGAGGCTCCATGCAGAAAAAGGGTTGCAGTTCACAGACTTTAAGTGGTGAGGGCTCAGGAGAAGCACTGGCAATCGAATGAGGCAGCAGAAGGCTGGTGAATCCGTGCTGTGAGCCGTTGGAGCAGTAGTGTTCTGCTCAGCAAGGCCAATGAGCTGAAGTTGTGCTTGTGATTTGGTGCTGGAGTAAAGACTCAGGAATTCAGGGGAACAGAGTCTTGGGAGACAAGATTGAAACTCTGCAAGGTGGTTGCTGAGGCCGTCTGAGCTGAAGGGACTTTTGGAGCGAATTCCAAGTCAGGATGTTCGAAGCTGAAGACTGTCCCTTGTGAGAGAGACAGAGCTTCAACGAGATTGGTTTACTCACAATGTTTACTGCCGTTTGAGTGGGTTGTTGAGAAATCTGCAGAATCTGTCTTGGTGGCTTCTGCCATTTATTGTGCAGTGTGGTGTGTTAGACCACTGTTTGCCTGTTAATACACATGTACCTCATATTAACCCTGAATGTCAGGGTATAAGAAAGATATTGTAAATTGTTTTATCTTTCTGACCTTGTATAGTAAAGTTTATTTTTATTTGTTCAAAGCCCATGTGGCTTTATTTTCTTAACAAGTGTCTTGAATCTCAAGCTTTGTCTACTTTAAATAAAAAAATATTGGTCCCTAACTGGATTGTACCAAAAACTTGGTGGTCTGGTCCAGGATCATAGCAATACATATGAAAGCTGGACTCATACCTATGAATACACTTTGTAAGGGGAAGCATGTGAACAAGGAAAATGAAGGCCTATGAATGGAACCTTAAGAGTCTAGAGGTGACCATGACAGGGTGATGACTTTATACATAAACACTGTGGGAGAGGTGCAGCAAAGAAAATAAATTTACGAAGATCTATTTACGGACTTTAGCATGGAAGGAGAGGCTTTGGTTGTGATATTTTGAGCAAGTAGCCTACCAATGCATGCTGTTTAGGCTGGTTTGATGCTACAGCCAGTCTCTATCCAGTGGCCAAAGCATTTGAACCTAAACTAGTCAAAGGGGAAGGGAATATGTAAAAGGTGGCAGCCAAATTTTCACTGTTCACTTAGAAAATTGCCTTCAGCAACAAATCAGTGATTTTAGACCATGTGGTATCAGATTCAAAGCAAATCTGATGGCTAATTACCAGTCACGGTAGATCAATTATAATCAGTTGACCCTCCATTACTGCCATTAGAGATGCAAAAACCATGGAGGATTGCACTAAAAGGTTCCATTCCAAAGCCATACATTTGAACAAAGCTTGCAATTTAAAACAGCTTGAATGTTAAAAAATATCTAGCTCGATCATTTAACAAATGTTCCATCAACGTTCTTTCCCACATGCACACACAGAAAAACTCAGTATTTATGTGAGCAAACATAACTTCAAAACACAGAACAGCAAAGAAAATCCTGAAGAATTTATAAATTCTTCAGATAAGACTCGAATCAGCAAAAAAATGCACAAACCTGAACCACAGAAATGTTGTCAGACCAGCAAATACGATGTGTACATAATTCTAAAGAACAACAGAGAACCAAAACCAAATTATTTTGAACAATTTTGCTTGAATATTTTGTGTTATTGTAAGAAAAATTCTCTGCTACATATCACGCTGTTGTATTCCACTGTCCTGACTTTTACACTGGCACTTGTTTAGGTTATATTCTGTGAGGCAGATTTTCCCAGCAGTTAGTACACAAGTTCCAATATTCCCAGTTGCAGGATCATAGAGCTAGATTTATATGTAACCACAGGGGAAGCTCACTGACTACAGTGCCCCAATCAAAGTTGAACCGAATAAGCTCAAAGTATAGAAGCAGTTTCAGCCTCTGGCAATTACCCCCTACAGAACCCTAACAATCACACAATGCTACATAGTCAGATATCAATTATACATCACCTCCACTTCACTCGCTTCCTCCAAATAAAAAGTATATGTATGAGTACTCTCATGGTCCCAGTTAAGTCTGCTATTTATGTAGCATATGTGGAATATTAACTATTCCAGTCAGGCCCCCCTCTCATTTATTTTTCTGGTACATTGATGATTGTATTGGTGCCATCCCCTGCTCTCACCATGAACTGGAAAATTTCATTGACTTTGTTTCCAATTCCCACCCAACTCTCAACTTCAGCTGGTCCATCTCTGGCTCTTCCCTTCCCTTCCTCAACTTCCGTCTCCATTTCTGGAGCTGGGCTATCAACTAATAATCTCTACAAACCCACAGACTCCCATAGGTATCTCAACTACTCTTCCCCACACCCTGCTTCCTTTAAGGATTCCATTCCATTCTCCCAGTTTCTCCAGCTTGGTCACATCTATTCCGATGAACAGAACTTGCCACGCCCCTAGCCAAACTGTTCCAGTACAGCTACAACACAGTCATCTGCCTGGCTATGTGGAAAATTGCCCAAGTATGTTCTGGACAAATCCAACCCGGCCAATTACCGCCCCATCAGTCTACTCTCCATCATCAGTAAAGTAATGGAAGGGGTCTTCAACAGTGCTATCAAGCGGCACTTGCTTAGCAATAACCTGCTCATTGATGCCCAGTTTGGGTTCTGTCAGGGCCACTCATCTCCTGACCTCCCTGCAGCCTTAGTCCAAATACGGATAAAACAGCTGAACTCAGGGGGTGAGGTGAGTGACTGCCCTTGACATCAAGGCCATATTTGACTGAGTGTGGCATCAAGGAGCCCTAACAAAACTGGAGTCAATGGGAATCAGGGGAAACCTCTCCACTGGTTGGAGTCATACCTAAAACAAAGGAAGATGGTTGTGGCTCCTGAATATCAATAATCCCAGTTCCAGGACACCATTGCAGAAGTCCCTCAGAGTAGTGTCCTAGGCCCAACCATCTTCAGCAACTTCATCAATGACCATTCTTGCATCATAAGGTCAGAAGTGTGGATGTTCCCTGATGATTGCACGACGTATAGCACCATTCATGACTCCTCAGAGACTGAAGCAGTCTGTGCCACTATGCAGCAAGACCTGGACAACACTCAGGCTTAGGCTGAAAAAGGGAAATGTAACATTCGCACCACAAAAGTGCCAGGCAATGACCATCTCCAATAAGAGAGTATCTAACCATCTCCCCTTGATATTCAATGGCATTGCCATGCTGAATCCCTCACCATCAATATCCTGGGTGTTACCATTGACCAGAAACTGAACTAGGCCAACCATATTTATACCGTGGCTACAAGAGCAGGTCAGAGGCTGGGAATTCTGCAGGTAGTAACTCACCTCCTGACTCCCCAAACCTGTCCACAAGTCAGGAGTGTAATGGAATACTCTCCACTTGCCTGAATGAGTACAGCTCCATCAACACTCAAGAAGCTCAGCACCATCCAGGACAAAAGCAAAATACTGCGGATGCTGGAAATCTGAAACAAAAACAGAAAATTCTGGAAAAACTCAGCAGGTCTAACAGTATCTGTGGAGAAAAAAAAACAGAGTAAATGTTTCGAGTCCGTATGACTCTTCTTCAGAGCTAAAGAGAAGTAAAAATGAGATTATTAATTTATACTCTTTAAAGGGGGTGGAGCAGGTGAAGCTGGATAGAAGGCCAGATTTAGGTGGGGGCAAAGGAGAGATTGTCAAAGATCTCATGAACAAAAGGACAAAGGGGTGTTAATGGTGGTGGTGCTGGCTAAAGGATGTGCTGATGATGCCATTAATGTCAGAAAGCAGAATGTGATAATAGCAGGACAAGGATAAGCACTCTAGAAAGAACAACATGAACAAGAGGCAGATGGCACTTGTGGGGGCGGGGTGGGGGGAGGGGATAGTGGTGGGAAAAAAGATTGAAAATAAGATAAAAAGTGGGGATAAAACAATGAATAGAAATGAAAATAAATAAAAATAAGTGGATAAAAAATAAAAATGAAAAGGAATATAGAAAAAGTTGGATTAAAAAAGAGGTGAGGCTAGAGGAGTGAGTTCATCGTCTGAAGTTGTTGAACTCAATGTTAAGTCCAGAAGGCTGTAAAGTGCCTAATCGGAAGATGAGGTGCTGTTCCTCCAGTTTGCGTTGAGCTTCACTGGAACATTGCAGCAGGCCAAGGATGGACATGTGGGCATGAGAGCAGGGTGGTATGTTGAAATGGTAAGCGACAGAAAAGGTCATGGTTGCGGACAGACTGAAGGTGTTTTGCAAAGCGGTCACCCAGTCTGTGTTTGGTCTCTCCAATGTAGAGGAGACCACATTGGGAGCAGCGAATGCAGTAGACCAAATTGAAGGAGGTGCAAGTGAAGCGCTGCTTCACCTGAAAGGAGTTTTTGGGTCCTTGGACAGTGAGGAGGGAGGAGGTAAAGGGTCAGGTGTTGCACCTTCTGCGATTGCATGGGAAGGTGCTGTGGGAGGGGATTGAGATGTAGGAGTGGACCAGGGTGTCCCGGAGGGAACGGTCCCTATGGAATGCCGACAAGGGGGGTGAAGGGAAGATGTGTTTGGTGGTGGCATCATGCTGGAGTTGGTGGAAATGGTGGAGGATGATCCTTTGAATGCGGAGGCTGGTGGGGTGAAAAGTGAGGCCATGATTCTGGGAGGGAGAGGAAGGTGTGAGGGCAGAGGCATAGGAGATGGGTCAGACAGTTGAGGGCCCTGTCAACCACAGTGGGTGGGAAACCTTGGTTAAGGAAGAAGGAAGTCATGTCAGAAGTGCTGTTTTGGAAAGTGGCTTAATTGGAACAGATGCGACAGAGGCGAAGGAAATGAAAGAATGGGATGGGATCCTTACAGGAAGCAGGGTGTGAGGAGCTGTAGTTGAGGTAGCTGTGGGAGTCGGTGGGCTTGTAATGAATATTGGTGGACAGTCTATCACCAGAAATTGAGACAGAGGTCAAGGAAGGAAAGTGAAGTGTCGGAGATGCATGTGAAGGTGATGGAGGGGTGGAAATTGGAAGCAAAATTGATAAATTTTTCCAGGTCCAGACAAGAGCATGAAGCAGCACTGAAACAGTCATCGATGTACCGAAAAAAGAGTTGTGGGACGGGGCCTGAGTAGGACTGGAATAAGGAATGTTCCACATACCTCATAAAGAAACAGGCATAACTGGGGCCCATGCGGATACCCATAGCCACACCTTTTATTTATAAAGCAGTCCACTTGATCTGCACTCCATCCACCAACTCCAACATCCACTCACTCTACCACCAATGCACAGCGACAGCAGTGTGTACCACCTAGAATTGTAGATTCTACAAAATGCACTGCAGCAACTCACCAGGTCTCCTTCAATTGCACCTTCTGAACCTGCAAACTCTACCACCTCAAAGGACAAGGCCAACAGATGCATGAGAACACAGCAGGGGACTCCCTTTCTTCCACAGAGACCCTCACCACATTCATGTTCGTAACACCAGATTCACAGGTGTATGGCTTGAACAGAATGACCAGAGAGACAAGTTTCTTCCGATAATTCACGTTTGCTTTATTGAATTACCTGCAGCCCTCAGAGAAGGGCTGCACTCAGCAATCATGAAATACAGTTACAATTACAGTTTTGTTACCAGGAACCCTGTCATGTTAGAGGCTAACCCCAAACCCCCAGTTCCTAACTTAATACTTAATCTTTCTATCCTAGCTTAATATTTACAATCACTCCTCGGCTGGTTTTCTGAAGGCCTTGTAGGTCACTTGGTGGAGATGACCAGACCCTACCAACTTCCTTGACTGCCTACAGAAACAGTGGGGTCCTACGATTTCTGTTCCGAAATATACCATTTCAGCTGCTGGCCTGGCTAACTGCTTTCCCAAATTTGGCAATACTCCAAACCTTTAGTTCTGATTGGCAACTTATGATTTCATCCTTGATATTCCCCTTTTTTAAAAAAGGAAGGGTTTCTGTGAAAGACATAAGTCGTCTGCTGGTAATTGGCCTCGAGAATGCCAGTCTTTAACACCTCTGATCCTTGTATTTACACCACATTGGAGCTGATCTCCTTCCATTATCTGAGTCTTGAGGTCATCAGGCATTTATCTCTTCCCCCATTGTAGGTGTGGGATACATATCTTTATTATGCTTTACTTCTCAATTGAGCTATGTGATTGCCTGCTCCCATCAAAATTTGTAACTCCAGCAGAAGCTCAAACAAGGAGCTAATCCATTGTTGTCTTCAACAACACCACCTGAGTTCCCCTCCAAGCCACACACCATCCTGACTTGGAACTATATCGTCATTCCTTCATTGTCACTGGGTCAAAATCCTGGAACTCCCTCCCTAACTATGGGTGTACCTACACCACATGGGCTGCAGTGGTTCAAAAAGGCAGCTCACCACCACCTTCTCAAGGGCAATTAGGGATGGGCAATAAAATGCTGACCTAGCCAGTGATGCCTACATCCTGTGAACGAGTATTAAAAAAAAATCACTGCTCATGATGTGGCCTGCTCCACATTGGGGGGGACCAAATGCGAACTGGATGGTTGCTTTGCAGAATACCTCTGTTCAGTCCACAAGCACGATTCCGAGCTTCCAGAATTCTCCACCTTGTTCCTATGCTGACCTTTCTCTATGTGGCCTGCTTTGGTGTTCCAGTGAAGGTCAACACAAGCTCAAAGAACATTACCTCAACATTTGACTTGGCACTCTACAGCCTTCTGGACTTAACATTGAGTTCAACAACTTTAGATCATAACCCCTGCCTGTGTCTTGTCTATGTTTTTTCCCTTTTTTTGTTTTGCTGGGTTGGTCTTTATCTTGTTTCTTTCTTCATCCCTTCATGTTGCTTTCAGATATCTTTTATTTATCAATTCATGCCCCATTTGGACACAAGCTTTGTTTCTTTACTGTACTCATTACCACTCTTTGGCTGTTGCATCATGAAATCTTTTGTTATCTAATCTATCCAGACCTCTGTCATGATAATAGCTGGATTTGTTTGTGGGCTCCTGTATTAGATATGATCCGATCCTCTGTACTAGATATGGGATCATCTGACCTGGGGGTTGAATGTCAGATAGCATATGTTGGAACCTGTCTTGACAGAATTCAGTTACTGCAAATATGTGTTCATGTTAGGAAAATGTGTTATCAATAAAGTTAGCTCAGCTACAATGTTGATGGCCTGTATGCACCATTGAAATAAAAAACAAGACATGGTGTCAGAAGTAAACTAAACGCAACAATGGAGGTTCTGAAACCACTCAGTTTGGAGGGCAATCTCGCTGAATACTGGAGGAGGTTCCTCACAGTGACAGGCAGTGATAAAAAAGACCCTCAGGTACAGTCTTTCTTCACATAGCAGGGGAAGGAGTCCTAGAAGTCTATAACACATTTACATTTAAAAGTGATGAGAAACGAAATGACTTGAAAGAAAAGTCGAAGCCTACTGCAGCCCTAAGAAAAACATCACATATGAAAGATACCGATTTTTTATGTGCACGCAAGGCAGTGCCAACATTAGTCAGTGTGTAACTGAGCTGAGAAAACGTGCTAAATCATGTTAATTTGGATAGCTTGAAGAATCACTCATCTGAGATAGAATAACTTGTGGGATCACAAATGACTCTCTGAGAGAACGGCTTTTGAGAGAAGTTGATCTCACGCTGGAGAAAGCAATAAATATCTGGAGAGCAGCAGAGACAATGATATGCCAGATTAAACAGATGGCAGAAGATGTTAAGCTTCACATGGTCAAGCAGTTAGATGCAGTTAAGCAGAAATAGCCCTGAGAAAGAACAAATAGACAGCCTGAATGTAAAACAGCTATTAAAACATTTAAATTCAGCCGATGCGGAACAGAGCATTTACCACGTAGTTGTCCAGCCTACGGAAAGCAGTGTAAGAACTGTAAAAAACTAAATCACTTTGCTAAGATGTGTAAATTGAAGTAAGCGCGCACAATTGACACAGACACTGAAACTGAACTTCTAAAGTTCCAACAAATTCCAAAGAAAATGAATGGAAGGTTGATTTTAAAATTGCCAATGTAATGGTGAATTTCAAACTTGACACAGGTGCACAAGCAAGTGTCATTCCCATAAGCCTGTATTGTAAGATAAGCAAAGAAAAACAGCTAATTAAAACAAAAGTGAAGCTGTCCACTTGTACAGGCGAAAAAATTTGCTGTAAAAAGCAAGTGCACACTTAAAGTGAACTACAAAAACCAGTCTCAAGCACTTCCATTCATAGTGGTGAAAATTGATGCAAAGCCCATTCTTGGAATCAAAGCTTGTGAAAATCTGAAGCTAATCAAGAGACAAATGATTGTCACCACTGATGACATCCTGACCAAGTATAAAGATATGTTCCAGGGAAATGGCTGCCTAAAAGGAGAACACACCATCAAGATTGACAAAACTGTGACACCCAAAATACATCTGCCCAGGAAAATACCGGTAATGCTGAGAGATCGACTGAAAGGAGAGTTGGACAAAATGGAGAAACTTCACATCATCGAGAAAATTAAAGAACCAACAAAATGGGTTAATCCAATTGTAATTGTAGAAAAATCAGATGGGAATCTGTGAGTCTGCCTGGATCCCAGAGACCTAAACCAGGTATTACAAAGAGAGCATTACCAGCTGCCGTCAGTAGAAGAGATCACGTGTAAAATAGCCAATGCTGAATACTATAATACTATTCAGTCTTGGATGTGAGTTCAGGTTTCTGGCAGGTCGAGCTGGATGAACACAGCTTCTATTGGGTACCTTCAACACACCATTCGGGCGATACAGGTTTTTATGCTTACCTTTTGGTATTAATTCAGCTCCACCAGGAGGTGTTCCACGGGTCAATGAAGCAGCTGTTTGAAGGGTTAGAGAGCGTAGAAACCTATATCAACGATGTGCTGGCCTGGGAAGCCTCATGAGAAGAACACAGCCACAGGCTGAGGCAGGTGCTGGCCAGAGCTAGAGAAAACAATCTTGTTGAAGAAGAGAAAGTGCAAAATAGGTCTTCATGAAATCAAGCACTCGGGACATGTGTTAACATGTGTCCATTTTTGGGAATGGTGACCTATCTTGGGAAATTCATTTCGAACATGTCAGACCTGACAGCACCTCTCAGAGAACTTCTACAAAATGTTGTGGAATGGCACTGGGAACAAAGTCACCAGAAAGCTTTGGCCAGCCTGAAGAGAACACTAACACTGGCACCAGTGTTAAAGTACTACGATGTCAGTCAGCCGGTCAAGATCTCAGTGGACGCTTCAAAGACTGGCCTGGGAGCTGTCCTTTTGCAAAATGAGGCACCAGTGGCATACGCTTCAAAGGCAATGACTGAAGCACAGCAGTGGTATGCTTAAATAAAGAAAGAAATGCTAGCAATTGTGTTTGGCAGTTGTCTATGGCAAAGACATGTGGGTAGAGTCTGATCATAAGCCTTGGAAACTATACTTAAAAAGCCCCTGAACTTTGCACCACCAAGAGTCCAAAGATTACTAATGCGTTTGCAGAAGTACCAGATCAGAGTTAAATACAAACCAGGCAAGGAAATGTACATCGCAGACACTCTGTCACGTGCATACCTACCCATTACGGAGGAAGAGGACAAAGAAACGGAAGCACAGGTTCACATGCTGAGAAAGAACTTAACTGTGGCTGTAACTGAAATGGACGAGATCAGGGAAGTAACCAAGAATGACACCACCCTGAGAAAACTGCAGTGGATTGTGCAAACTGGCTGGCCCACACATTGGAGCAGAGCCCCTTCGGCTGTACAAGAGTACTGGAACTTTCATGAGGAGCTTCACATAGCAGAAGGAATACTTTTGAGGGGAGAAAAGATCATAATTCCTACAACATTGAGGAAAGAAATGCTGCAGCGCATACATGCAAGTCACTTCGGGATAGAAACAGGTAGGAGAAGAGCCTGAGATGTAATGGATTGGCCTGGAATGGGAGCACAAATTGGGGGAATGGTGAATATGTGTGCAGATTGCCAAAAGTACAGTAAGTCGCAACAATAAGAACCACTTCAACCACGTTCTATTTCAGAGAGGCCCTGGCAAAAAATTGGAGTGGACTTGTTCACATTTGACAACAGTGAGTACCTGCTAGCAGTACAGTATTACTCAAGGTTTCTATGAGTCTGTGCTGCTGAGAAATGATAGTAAGAGCACCACTGTAATAAATCATTTAAAAGCAATTTTTGCTCGCCATGGCATACCTGAAGCGCTCATCTCAGATAATGGTCCACAATTCTCAGACACTGAGTTTCGCAAATATTCACAGGATTGGGAGTTTTGCCACGCCAAGTCAAATCCCAAATATCCACAATCCAACGGAATGGTGGAACATACCATAAAACACCTGTTGAAGAAGGCAAAGGCGGACAGAAGAGACCCCTACCTGGTTCCGCTGGATTTCAGGAATACTCCATTAGAGGTCATCAGATCATCTCCAGCACAGCTCCTGATGGGGAGAAGACTAAGAACTAAACTTCCAACTGCACGCCACCTGTTAGTTCCACAGCCAGTGAGCTACGTGGTGCAGGACCTGCTCAAACTGAGGCAGCAGAAGCAGAAACAATACTTTGATCGAGGCCCGACCTCTGCCTGACCTGAACACGGGAGAGACTGTGAGGATTCAGCATGAAGGGATCATGAATCCTGCTGTTGTCACATGAATCACAGGAAAATCAAGGTCTTACATAGAGCAGACTCCAAACGACAACATTACAGCAGAAACTGGAAATGCTTACGGAAGACAAATGAAACACAACCCTGCTCTGAACCAGAAAGCCAGAATGCACCAGTGAAGCAACAGATAACCAGACAAAACCTGAGAGTCCTGAAAACTATCGAAGGGGTGATAGTGACACAGAGCTGGAGAAGGCCCCTTGTCCTTCAAAATCACCTCTGTCACCATTCGGAACATCCAGTGGAAGAATTTTGAAAAAAAAACAGATACAGAGACGAGTAAAAGACAAAACAGACTGATCAAAACGGAGTGAAAAAGAATAGATAAGAGACTTTGCGTACTTGAGTTGTACAAATTTTTTTTAAAAAGGGAAATGTCATGACAATAGCCGATTGTGGTTGTGGACTCCTGTATTAGATACTATATGTTACTCTGTACACGATATGGGGTCACCTGACCTGGGAGTTGAAGGTCAGGTAGTACATGTTGGAACCAGTCTTGATAGAATTCAGTTTCTGCAGATATGTGCTCATATTAGGAAAATGTGTATCAATAAAGTTAGGTCAGCTACAATGTTGATGGCCTGTGTGCATCATTGAAACAAAAAACAAGACAACTTCTACCCTATCACAGACCTTCTCCTTTGTTCTTCATGCTCTCCCCCCCAACTACTAGCTTAAAAACTCTTAACATTTTCATCTTTCTTTAGTTCTGATGAAAGGCCATCAACCTGAAATGTTTCCCTCCACGGGTGCTATCTGACCTGTTAAGTTTTTCCAGCTCTTTTGGTTCTTATTTCAGATTTCCAGTATCTGTAGTATTTTGCTTTTGTATCAATTGTAGATTCCCTACTGTTTTTACTACTACTGTCTACAGCATGATTGAACCTGCACATGCACAAATCCTTTCCCCCATTGTGACATGATAAGTCGTTTTGTAAATACAAATATTTATTTTGTGCAGATCCAACACCATGCCCATATGCAACAAGACCTGTACAACATTCAGGCTTGGGCTGATAAGTAGCAAGTAACATTCATGCCACATAAGTGCCAGGCAATGACCATCTCCAACAAAAGATAATCCAACCATCTCCACATGACATTCAATGGCATTACTACCACTGAAGCCCCCATTATCAACATCCGTGGTAACATTGACAAGAGCAGCTCAGGGGCTGGGAATTCTGCAGAGAGTAACTCACCTCTCGGCTCTCCAAAGCCCGCCCACCAACTACAAGGCACAAGTCAGGAGTGTGATGGAATACTCTCCATTTGCCTGGATGAGTGCAGCTGCATCAACAGTCAGGCAGGTTGACATAACTTGCATACATATGACCATATGAATTAGGAGCAGGAGTAGGCCACTCAGCCCCACGAGCCTGCTCCGCCATTCATTAAGATCAGGGCTGTTTGGATTGTAACCTCAACCCCACATTGCTGCCTACCCCCAATAACCTTTCACCCCCTAGCTCTGCCTTAAAAATATTCAAAGACTCTACTTCCACCGCCTTTGGGGAAGAGAGTTCCAAAGACTCACAACCCTCCAACAGAAAAAATGTCTCCTCAACTCTGTCTAAAATGAGCGAGTTCTTATTTTTAAACCATGACCCCTGGTTCTAGATTCTCTCACAAGAGGAAACATCCTCTCCACATCTACCCTGTCAAGACCCCTCAGGATCTTAAAGGTTTCACTAAAGTCACCTCTTACTCTTCTAAATTCCAATGGACACAATCCTAACCTGTCCAGCCTTTCCTCATAAGACAACCTGTCCATGATTGGTATTAGTCTAGTATTAGTCTATTAGTCTAGACATCATTCAAGACAAAGCAGCCCGCTTGATTGGCACCCCATCCACCACCTCCATAGAACCATAGAAAAGTTACAGCACAGAAGGAGGCCATTCGGCCCATCTTGCCCATGCCAGCCCAAGTACACCCAGGTGCCCTTTCTAGTCCCACCTTCCTGCACCCGGCCCAAAGCCCTGCAGCTTACAGCACTTTAGGTGCAGATCCAGATACTTTTTAAAAGATTTTAAAGTTTCTGCCTCTACCACCAACCTGGGCAGCGAATTCCAGACGCCCACTACCCTCTGCGTAAAAAAGTTCTTCCACATGTCCCCCCTACACCTTCTGCCACTTATCTTGAATCTACGTCCCCTGGTTCTAGAATTCTCCATCAAGGGAAACAATTTTATCCTGTCCACTCTATTTATTCCCCTCATAATTTTGTACACTTCAATCAAGTCACCTCTCAGCCTTCTTTGTTCCAGGTAAAATAACCCCAACCTATCCAATCTATCCTCGTAGCCACACTTTTCTAACCCTGGCAACATTCTTGTAAACCTCCTCTGCACTCTCTCCAGAGCTATTACGTGCTTCCTGTAATGTGGTGACCAGAACTGCACACAATCTCCAGTTGTGGCCTCATCAGTGTTTTATACAATTCCAACATTATATCCATACTTTTATATTCTATACCTCTGCCAATGAAGGAGAGCATTCCATATGCCTTCTTTACCACCTTGTCTACTTGAACTGCTGCTTTCATGGACCTGTGTACTTGTACGCCAAGATCTCTTACTTCATCTACCCATCTTAGTATATTCCCATTTATTTTGTAATCCCTGTAACTGTTTGACCTCCCTAAATGTATGACCTCACACTTCTCTATGTTAAAATCCATCTGCCACTTTACCGCCCACTCCATCAACCCATCTATATCGTTTTGGAGATTATGGCTATCCTCTACACTATCCACTACTCGGCCAATCTTTGTGCCATCTGCAAATTTCCCAATCGTGCCCCCCACGTTCACGTTCAAATTGCTAATATATAACACAGACAGCAAGGGTCCCAACACCGAGCCCTGTGGAACACCAATTGAGACAACTTTCCATTTGCAAGGGCATCCATCGACTATTACCCTTTGTTTCCTGTTACAAAGCCAACCTTTTATCCAGTTTGCCACATTACCCTGAATCCCATGGGCTTTTACTTTCCTGACCAATTTGCCATGTGGGACCTTGTCAAATGCCTTGCTAAAATCCATGTACACAACATCCACTGCACTACCTTCATCAACCCTTCTTGTCACTTCCTCAAAGAATTCAATCAAATTTGTGAGGCAAGACCTTCCTTTAACAAATCCATGCTGACCAGCCCTGACTAGTCCATGCCTTTCCACATGACAGTTAATCCTATCTCTCAGGATTGATTCTACTAATTTGCTCACCACCGATGTAAGACTAACTGGCCTATAATTGTTTGGCATTTCCTTTGATCCCTATTTAAACAATGGAACTAGTTTGCATTTCTCCAGTCCTCCGGTACCATCCCTGTATCTAGTGAAGATTGGAAAATCATCCTCAGAGCATCTGCTATCTCCTCCCTGACTTCCTTCAGCAGCCTCGGAAACAATCCATCTGGCCCTGGTGACTTATCGACTTTCAAGGCTTTCAAACCTTTGAGTACTTCCTCTCTCTTTATGAGTATCCCATCCAATATCTCGCAGTGTTCCTCCTGGACTACTATATCTACATCCTCCCTTTCCTTTGTAAACACGGAGACAAAATATTCATTCAAAACCCTTCCCACAGCCTCTGCACCTACACACAAGTTCCCATCTTCATCTCTGATAGGACCTACTTTTTCCTTAACTAACCTTTTAGCATTAATGTATTGGTAAAACATCTTTGGGCTATCTTTAACTTTTCTTGCTAATCTTTTTTCATGCCCTCTCTTTGATTTCCTTATTTCCTTTTTTACTTCGCCCCTGCACTTCCTATATTCGTCTAGGCTATGCAGTGCTTAGTTCTTTGTGCCTTTCGAACGCTTTCTTTTTCTGTTTGATCTTCCCCTGTATTCCTCTAGACAACCAGGGAGGTCGAGATTTGGCAGTACCGCTCTTATATTTGTAGGGGACATGTCTATTTTGTACAATTAGGATCTCGCTTTTTAGTGCTTCCCACTGGTTTTCCACTGTTTTGTCTTCCAACATTGCTGTCCAGTCCACCTCAGCCAAGTCCCTTCTCATTTCTGCAAAATTTGCCTTCCCCCAGTTCAAGACTTTTACTCTTGCCTTATCTCTGTCCTTTTCCATGGTAAAGCTAAATCTAAATGAATTGTGATCACTGTCCCTGATATGGTCACCAATTGTCACTTCACCCACTTACCCTTCTTCGTTCCCCAAGACTAGGTCTAGAATTGCATCTTCAACACCTGCTCCCTCTGCCACCAGCAAACAGTGTCAGTAGTGTATACCATCTACAAGATGCATTGCAGCAACTCACCAAGGGCTCCTTCGACAGCACCTTCCAAATCCGCGACCTCTATCACATAGAAGGAGTGCAGCAGGTGTATTGCAAAACCGCCACCTGCAAGTTCCCCTCCAAGCCACACAACATCCTGACTTGGAGCTATATTGCCATTCCTTTACTGTCGCTGGATCAAAATCCTCGAACTCCCTCCCTAACAGCACTGTGGGTGTACCTTCACCACATGGACTGCAGCGGCTCAAGAAGGCAACTCACCCACACCTTCTCAAGGGCAATTTGGGATGGGCAATAAAAATGCTGGTCTTGCCAGCGATGCCCACGTCCCATGAAAGAATAAAAAAAAACAATTTTCTCAGGCTTTCTATGCTGATTTACATCAATTTACATTCTGGCATATGCTAATGATAAAATCTAGGCATAAATTAACATTTGCAAAATGGCTGCACGAATGGATGTAATTTTGGGCATAACTTTCCACTTACACTCACAAAGGAAATTCCACTGCATAGTGTACATCCAATGAAATGTAGAAGTGTCAAGGGTCTCTTTGATTATGATTAATTCAAAAGTTTGAACAGTACAGGAACTGTTGCCTCAATATTTCATATTTAACTGCCTGGGAGCGGAACGTAACCTAAATGGGGTATTGCCTGGTTGAACTTCAGTAACTGCAGTGTTACCTTAGAAAATAAAATCACCTCAACACTCTTTCTCACCATATTTTTCAAATGCAATACCTTGGGTGAAAACCTCCTTTATTATGTATTGTGCCCCGACTGGCATTTGACTTGTATTCTAGTTGGACATTGAAGTTGTTTGTTTGTGTTACTATATTCATTGCTGATTGTGCTGACTGGCTAAAGGTGCTTTGGTCTCATGCAGCTGACTGCAATAAAGTAAATTTGCTAAGGGCATATCCTGGTAAATTTACTTTGAACTTTCACAGGAACTGTATGAAAGTGCCTTAAAGCCTTATTGGCTTGATAAGGTGCTGGGGCTGATAGCTACTAATGTGTGGGACTCATGCAGATAAATGCAAAGAGCCCTTTCAAACCTGAGAATGTTAGCTTTGGGGAGTTAGGGTTGTAAGAAATTGGAGCAGGTGTGCATGCAGTCCCTCAAGCCTGCTCCAACATTCAACATGATCACGGCAGATCTTCTACCTCAACTCCATTCTCCGACCCACTCCTTATATCTGTTGAATTCCTGAGAGACTAAAAATCTATCTCAGCCGGAAAAATATTCCACGATACAGCATCCACACTCTCTAGGTTAAACAATTCCAAAGATTCACAATTCTTTGAGTGAAGAAATTCTCCTTGTCTCAGACCTAAATGGTCGACCCCTTATCCTGAGATTGTGCCCCTGTATTCTAGATTCTCCAGCCAGAGGAAACAGCCTCTCACCAATGTATAAATGGTTAAGTCCCTTCAGAATCTTGTATGGTTCAATGAGATTGTCTCTCATTCTTCTAAACGGAAGGGAGTATATAGGCCCAATTTACTCAGCCTCTCGTCACAAGACAACTCTCCTATCCCAAGAACCAATCTAATGAACCTTAGCTATCTCACCTCCAACACAAGTATATCTTTCCTTATGAGACCAAACTGTGCACACTACAGGTATGGTCTCACCAAAGCTCTGTACAAATAGTTTGTGTCTGTCTTCACAGTGGAAGACTCAAGTTACATACCAGAAGTAGATGGGTAACAAATGGGTTAATAAGTGTGTGGAACTAAAGGTTGTTAACATCAGTTGTTAAGTGTTAAGGAAAATTAAGGAACTAAAAGCTAACAAATCCTCAGGGGTCACCTGCTGATGGCCTACATCCTAGGGTTCTAAAAAGGGAGCTGCAGAGATAGTGGATGCACTGATTGTGATTTTCCAAAATATGGCACCAAGTGTTGCGAATCTTTTGGTTTAGCCTCAGGCATTTGCTGGGGAGAGGGTTGGAATCGATGATGAGGGTATGTACTTTATGGTGGAGACTGAAGACAATGGCTTAAGTCTTCCCAGTACTTAATTTGAGGAAATTTCTGCTCATCCAGTACTGAGAGGATAGATAGGGCATTGCCTTAGTGTCTCAAGCAAAAGACAGCATTTCTGACAGTGCAGCACTCCCTCAATACCACCTACTGGAGTGTCAGCACACGTATTCTGCTCAAACCTTTGAAACCCTTAACTTTTTGACTTTGAGATCTACTTTCCTGTAGCAGAATGAATTATTCATGGAAAGTCTATGGATTGATATTTCCTTTCAAAGAAAAACTAAAGGTGATTCGATCCCAAAATTTGTTACTTGCCCACTGTGATTCAGTGGACATCACTTTCATCTTCAGGTCACTAAAAATAAATTAATTATCACATTGCTGTTTGAGGGACCTTGAAGTGCACAGATTGGCTGCCTTGTTTTCCTACATTAGAGTTCAAAAGTATTGAAACAGAAAAAGCTGCAAACACTCAACAGGCCAGGCACCACCTGTGGAGACAGAAACTGAGCTAAAGTTTCAGGTCATTAATGTTTCATTAGAATGTTTACTCTTTTTCTTTTTCCATACTTGCTGCCTGTGACCTGCTGAATATTCTCAGCATTTTCTGTTTGTATTTCAGATTTCCAGCATCTGCAGTATTTTGCTTTTGCAGCAAAATTACTTCACTGGCTGTAACGGGACATCCTGAGTTTGTGAAATGCACCATATAAATGCAACTTCTTTTATTTAACGTTATGGAAAATGCTTCTTATCTCCGTGTTACAAAACAGAAGGAAAAATCAATGTTGAACTTTATATATACTTATCAGGTCTATTCAGACACTGAATTCACATTAGTAACAATTTCTGTAAAAAAATGTCTTCCAACCTCCATTTCCAAATTTACAGTGCTTTGAGAAACATTAGGCTGAATTTTAACTGTGGCTTCTGTGTGGGCAGAAGTTAGAAAACCAGAAACTGTCAGTGCAGGAAGGTGGCAGGAACCTGCCGACATCTGCCTTTAACTCGAGTGCATCTTTTTCCGTGGGACAGGTGAATTGGATGCTTACTCGATAAATTAGAAATCCATCGGTATCTCCCCACATAAGTTCAACTCTGGCTGACATTATTTTATTCGTTTGTGGGATGTGGGCACTGTTGGCTAGGCCAGCATTCATTGCCCATCCCTAATTGCCCTTGTTCAGGGGGCATTGTGGTTCTGGAGTCACATGTAGGCAGACCAGGTAAGGACAGCAGATTTTCTTCCCTAAAGGGCATTAGTGAACCAGACAGGCTTTTACAACAATCAGCAATGGTTTGCTGGTCATCATTAGACTTTGAATTCCAAATTCTTTATTATTGAATTCAAATTTCACCATCTGCCGTGGTGGGATTTGAACCTGGGTCCCCAGAGCTTTACCCTGGGCCTCTGAAATACTAGTCCGTGACAATACTCCATGTCACCACCTCCCCATGCATAGAGAATGATTTCCTTTATTGGATGGGATATAGAATACAAAAGCAGGGATGTAATGCTCAACTCATTTAAATGGTACCTGGATATGCACCTGAAGTGCTGTAACCTGCAAGGCTATGGACCAGGTGCTGGAAAGTGGGATTAAAAATGAGCGTCTGGCTTCTTTTTTCTCTTTTTATGGCCAGCGCAGACATGATGGGCTAAATGGCCTCCTTCTGCATCATTAGTTTTCCATGGTTCTGTGGTTAAATGGCACTTGAGTGGAGCTTCAACCTGGATTCTATCTTTAACTCTGAACACACATTTTTCCTGGTCTTCTTGGAACTCACCAAGTTGAACAAGGTGAGAGGACAGCAAGGTAGAAAGAAGGCTGAACAATCGACAGGCAAGAATGCCTTTAAATGTTGTGGTTTGATAGCATGCTTCCTTGCATAAGTCAAAGGCTTTTGCTTACAGGACTTATACTGATCACCACTTCAGAGGTGAAGTCCAATACTGTGGATGTAATTTCTGCTACCTTGGGTTTTTTTTTTGCCTTTGATTTGCACTTCCCTGTTGTCAGCTTTCACTGCAGCATGCAAGCAGTTTTTGCAGCAATACTTGGACCTCTGATGAGGAACAAGAAAAGTAGCACCAATGAATTTAGCAACAGTACCAGCAACATTCTCTTCAACTACCTGCCAGGGTGGTGGGCCCTGGTGCTTCTCCTGCTTATCACCTTATCACCCTGGTTAACCCCTCAATATGCAAACTGGGTGTCAGAATTCCCTGCATAAAAAATTTGCAGTAGCTTTAAAGTACTTTTGTGAGGTTGTGAAAGGCATCCTATAAGCCAATTGGCAGGCAAAGTGAAACAGGGCCACACCATAGAGCGAGGAGGTCGGGAAGGGCCAGGGCCAACATCAAGGGAGGAGGTCGGGAAGCTTGGCCAAGGAGCACATATTGCGGGCACTCATGAGGCAGGATTGCCTTATGCAGGATGTGGGGGTGAACTAATGCAGAGGCACTAAACACTTTATCTTGTGCTTCAGCCAGATTTTACGAAAGCACCTGCTGCCAAGACACCAGACAGAAACAGGACAGTCCACTCGACAAGCAGGAAAGGAGGGACTGGGGAAGCTAGCACATCCTACTCGGCCAATAGTTGCTTTTGTACAGAACAAGAGTAATCAATGGACAAGTAGCCTGCCAATCAGGAAGGTCTATGCCTCAGACTGGCTCTTTGGACACTGTCAGAACAAATTTTTATGGCACTGTCCAAAGCAACCAAACTGGCACATAGACCATTTTGACAGGCTGCTCGACCAATGATTGCTGTTGTTCTAGCATGCTCCCCTTAGAGCATGGGCCGTAATGTTTTACACCTTGTGCACCCCCCCTCTCCCAGGCCCTGCCTGCCACTCCACAGGACAGAGAGGATGAGTTCTGCAGAACTCCAGCTCGCAGAAGGCAATACTGCCAGCACCCCCACCCCACCAGATAGGGTATACAGACAGAGAATTAGCTTCCTAAACATGACTGTGCAACAGTGGTTCAGGCGGCTTCCACTTTCACGTCATGTGGTTGCTGACACCTACAGTCTCTCGGAAAAAGACCTTGAGTCCTGCCAAGTGGACCAAGTGGTGCATTACAATTGGTGGTCAAGGTCACCACAGCCCTGAATTTGCTTCTGACTCCTTCCAGGAATCTACAGAAGATATTTGTAGAACTTCACAGTCTGCTGCCCACAAGTGCATCTTCCAGGTGACCAGTGCCATTTTCGCTAGTGTCAGCAGTTATGTGCACTGCCACTGATGAGGACAGTCAGAATGAGAGGTCCTCAGATTTGCTGCACTGGTTGGATTCCCACAGGTGCACATGTGGCAATCGGCACCCTGATCATCCAGAACTAATCATCAACTGAAAGAGATTCCACTCCATTAATGTTCAACAGTGTGCAATCACCGAGAGATCCCATGCATATCTTTCCAAGGCACTCAAGGAGCTGCCCTGGTACCTTCATCCTGTGGCATCAAGTCTCCCACAGATATTTGCCAATAGATCTCCAAATAGATTGGGTAGATGGCTCCTTCAAGAAAAGGGACACCCTTTAAGGATGTGGTTGATGACACCTGTGAGGGCTCCCGAATGATGCACAGGACAGGCAAAGGAACTGTAATAGGGCAAACCATCAGGATACTGAAAATGTAATTCAGATGCCTGGACAGATCTGGAGCGTCCTCTCAGTATGAACCAGCAAGGGTTTCCAGAATGACAGTGGCCTGCTGTGTCTTGTATGACACAGTGCAGAAGACAGGGCTGGGGCTGCAGGAGGAGGATGACCAGGAGCAATCAGAGGCAGAGGGGCCTGATGTAGTGAGAGCACAGGCAACCACTCACTTAGCTCCCTCCTTTCTTGAATGCCTCGTGGACTGTTCTGTTTCTGCTGGGCATCATGATGGCAGTTGTTTTTTTAGTTTAGAGATGTCTGGGATGGACTAATTCAAGCTTGTTTCAGCTAATCTGAAGCACTGCAGCCACCTGGTACACCAATTCTGAACCCATTGTGTGCCCCCATAGCCTTCAACACACAGCAGTCTCACAATCAACAATCCATTCCTCTCACAGATATCCATTACTCTTGTCGTACCATTTTGCTCAAGGCTGAAGGCTAGTTGTTAGGCAGCAAGCAACAATATGCAGCATGAGACAATGGAGCTTTGAAACAAAATTAATGGTTAATAAATAATTAGTAGAAATGTTGCAATTTAACATTGTTGGAAACACCCAAGTGAAGATACTTTTGCAACTACGAAACCTTTCTCTTCCTTTTCCTATTACTTATTTATATGATGCAATTGCTGCTACTTCAGCAGAGTTAGAGGCAGGCTGTCTGTTTCCCACTTATGACTGCTACGACGCTCTTGGTTGATGTCCTCTAGGTTTTGAAGCCAGTGACAGCCCCACCAAAGACTGTCCCACCTGCAGGTGCAGACTCGGACACCGGGAAAAGAGGCAGCAAGTGGTGCACTGAGCCCACAGAGATTACAGGCAGCCCGTATGCCAACGTGAGGTCGCTATGGTCCTCCCTGCTCACCATTGATGAACGGGCATCAAGCTGGGATACTGGAAGCCTCATCTATCTCTGACACTGGCACTGACCCCCTGAGGTCATTGCCTGTGTGAGGGTTTGCAGGTCCGAGCGCAACCCCAGGAACCCCTGTTCCTGGAGCTGCCTCTCCATGAGAATTGCCACTTTCTCAATGGAGGAGGCAGTGCGCTCAGCCATGAGGGTCAACGCAGTACTCATGCTCCATATGGACTCCTCCACAACGGAGAGCATGGCATGCAGACCCTCATGGATCTCCGCCAGATCCTCCCGCACTTCCCACTGGACATCCAGCATCTGTTGCCTAATGGACGACTCCAGAGGCTCATCATCAGCCTTCGACTAAGCATTATCCTGGTCCCCAACACTCCTCCAATTGCCGGCACCCTGGGCATTCTCTGCCTCCGTCTGCACCTCAAGTGAGTGTGAAGTGCCCTCACCAATGTGCACCAAGAAACTAACCGCCAAACTAATGCCCAGCAAGGTGCTGGTATCTGCACTGGTGCCTGTTTCAGAGAGTGGGTGTGACACAGCTGACAGTGACGCCTGGTGGTCCTCTGGCATCAGGGGTGGCCCTTCGGGGTCTACGAATGGGACGCCTGCTGGTGAACCTTAAAGGGAGAAGAAAGACATGTCATTAGTTAAAGTCATCACACTGTCACTGAGCATGCCAGGCACCCTGGTGAGACAATGGAGATCTGCATCATGGTGCCATTGTCTTCCAATAATCAATGGGGACTCCAGGTTTCAGGCTCCCATCAATGAGGAGACTACACTAGAATGGTTGCACAATCCAAGAGTCTCACCTCTGTGCACTGTGCTCTTACCTTCGTCTGGCACCCCTGCCTCTCTGCGGGGAGGGTGCCGGCTCTCGAGCTCAACGGCGTCCTGCTTGAATTGGGAGAGCAGCAGCAGGTTGGGTGGGCCTCTGCCTGTACGTGACCTCTCTGATTGGATATGGCTGAAAGAACAGATAAGCATTGATTAGTCCACTCTCTACCTGCAGCACCATTGTATTCTGGCCAACCCCAGCTGAGGAATACCTCGCAGGGTATATTGGAGTTGTGGCCTTTGAGCCACAAGGCAACCAGTCCAAGCAGCCAGGGCTCACCCCCTTGGCCAGCTCCGGTGTCATTGACACTCAGACTCTAGCAGCTCTGAGGTCCATGGTGGGGGGGGATGGACACACCTTAACACTTCTGCACACTGAGCCATGTCAACACAGTACTCACCCTTCCTGGGCGCAGCAGGTCATTGAAGTGCTTCAGGTACTGCACCCATGTGTGCCGCACCACATCATGGCTGCTCACCCGGGCTGCCACCTCCTCCCATGCCCTCTAGGTGAGTTGCGATGGCCTCCTCCTCCCATCTCTGGGGGCAAGGGTGTTCCTCCTGGGAGCCACCTCCTTCAGGAGGATGACGAGACACTCATTGGAAAAGCGGGGGGCCGAGTGCCCACCCAACTTGCCCTCCCATCTGGCGTTTGCTGCTGCACTCGAATGCATGGTCCAAACTGCAGCCAGATGTCTTTCCCTGTCAGCCTTTCTGTGCCTGTCTGGGACTTCTTTCTGCTAGCTGTCGTTTCGCCATTGGACCCGGCAGCCACCAGGCCACCGCCCCTGCTCGGCCCTTCCTGGCCAATGACGAGCTGCGTTTCACCCTGGGTGGGCCAGCATGAAATCGTGGTTGGGGACTGATTGCGGGTGGCGGTCACTTTCGTGGCTGCTCCTGGGCCTGCCCGGTGTGCTCACCCACCGTGCCCACCCGATGAAGGCAAAATTCAGCCCTAGGCCATAAAGTCTTAAGTAGAGATATTGGATGATGATTGCACAATGTTCAGCAACATTCGTGACTCCTCAGATACTGAAGCAGTCCATGTCAATATGCAGTAAGAATGGACAATTTTCAGGCTTTTATTTTATTTGTTCATGGAATGTGGGCATCGCTGGCTAGGCCAGCATTTATTGCCCATCCCTAATTGCTCTTGAGAAGAAGCATTCTTGAACTGCTGCAGTCCATGTGGTGTAGGTGCACCCAAAGTGATGTTAGGGAGGGAGTTCCAGGATTTTGACCAGCGACAGGGAATGAATGGTGGTATATTTCCATATTAGAGTGGTGAAAGGCTTGGAGGGAACTTGCAGGTGGTTTGTTGCCGTGCATTTGGTGCCCTTGTCCTTTTAGGTGGTAGTGGTCGTGGGTTTGGAAGGTGTTGTCGAAGGAGCCTTGGTAAGTTTCTCCAGTAGATAGTACGCACTGCTGCCATTGTGCATCAGTGGCGGAGGGATTGAATGTTTAAGGTGGTGGATGGGGTGCAATCAAGTGGGCTGCTTTGTCCTGGATGGTGCCGAGCTTCTTGAGTGCTGTGGGAGCTGCACTCATCAAGGCAAGTGAAGCATATTCCAACACATTCCTGACTTGTACCTTGTAGATGGTGGACAGGCTTTGTGGAGTCAGAAGATGAGTTATGCTACGTAGAATTCCCAGTCGCTGACCTGCTCTTGTAGCCACAGTATTTATATGGCGAGTCCAGATCAGTTGCTGGTCAATGGAATGGGGGATTCTGCAATGGTAATGACATTGAATATAAAGGGGAGATGGTTAGATCCTCTCTTGTTGGAGATGTTCTTTGCCTGGAACTTGTGTGACATGAATGTTACTTGCCACTTATCAGCCTAAGCCTGAATGTTGTCCAGCTCTCGTTGCATATGGACATGGACTGCTTCAGTATCTGAGGAGTCGTGAATGTTGCTGAACATTGTGCAATCATCAGTGAACATCCCCACTTCTGACCTTAGGATGGAGGGCTGATAAACCCACTACCACATCGCCTAGAAACACAAGGGCAGCAGATGCATGGGAATATCACCACCTGCAAGTTCCCTTCCAAGCTACACACCATCCTGACTTGGAGCTATATCTCTGTTCCTTCACTGTTGTTGGGTCAAAATCCTGGAACTCTTTCCCAACACAATGTGGGTGTACCTACACCACATGGACTGCAATGGTTCAAGAAGGCAGCTCACCACCACCTTCTCAAAGGCAATTAGGAATGGGAAATAAATGCTGGCCTAGCCAGTGACACCCATGTCCCTTGACCGAATGAAAAGAAACGCAAAGGCCTGAAACACCATGGTGTTCATGGTGAGGACAGAATCCTCCAACGTCTTTCCAATAATACACAGTGCCTCTTGAAATGCTGACAGAAAGTCAGACATCTTTTGTAGTTGTTCCATAATTGTCCTCTTCACCAATGACATCTGAGGTTCAGTATCTGCACCCAGCTGAGTCCTGCACTCTCTGACAAGGACTTCTCTCCACTACTGTACCTGTCTCCGTCATCTGCTCCTGCTCACTTGTGATGTGTGTTATACTATCTGACAACTCAACCACCTGTCTTGAGGTGCGTGAATCTGAGCTGGTGGGAGTGCTCATGAGTCTTGTGATAGTCTATCCTCAGAGTGAGTGACATTCTTAGAGTGAAAGACTTTCTCTAGTGGTAGCTGCTCAGGGGCACTTTTGGGATCGGTTAGTAATGAAAGATATGAATTAGAATTGACAGGGTGAGAGGTTCTAAGCTATCATTTTTCAGCGGATGGTGACATAAAGTCTACAAAAGTGAGGGTTGTGTGCCATGTGGCTGTGTTATATTTAACACTGTCACCAGGTAGCCAGGAAATCCTCATCCCCCCATCACCAATGGCCAGCCATCCCATGACAATTTATCCCCAGTGCCTCTGTTGCTGTCAGGGAGGCTACGAGTCACATCCCTGTTCTCTGCCTCTCCCTGGTGTTCTGTGTTCTTGTCTCCTGCAAGAAAAAAGAGACCTTTAAGTGTGAGCTGTGGGATGTTTTGAGAGGATAGAAGGACAACATTGTGAAGACAAACTATGAGGGATGGGTGTAACTTTGCATGAAAGTGACAGTGATGCCTAGTCAAATGAGAATCTGAGGAAGTGGCTCAAGAAAGAGGGATGGGTTCAGTTGCAAGGTGTGCTGGTTTGAGGAGTGATGTTTAGGAGAATCACAGTATCAGAGAATGGCTACAGCACTGAAGGAGGCCATTTGGCCCATTGTGCCTGTGCTGGCCCTCTAAAGGAGCAATTTTACCAGTTCCACTCCCTTGACTTTTCCCTGTAGCCCTGCAAAGTTTTGCTTTTCGGATAATGTTCCAATTTCTTTTTGAAAGCCTGAATTGACCCTGTCTCCACCACATCCCCAGGCAGTATATTGCAGATCCTAACCACTTGCTGCATGAAAAGTTTCTCCTCATGTCGCCAATGCTTCTTTCACCAATTACCTTAATTAAATCTGTGCCCTCTGGTTCTCGATCCTTCCACCAATGGAAACAATTTCTCCCTATCTATTCTGTCCAGAAGCCTTCATGATTTTGAATCTCCTCTCCATCCTCTCTTCTCCAAGGAGAACAGTCCCAACTTCTCCAATCTTTCTAGGTAACTGAAGTTCCTTTTTCCTGGAACCATTCTTGTGAATTTTTTCTGCACCCTCTCTAATGCCTTCACATCCTTCCTAAAGTGTGGTGACCAGAACTGGACATAGTACTTCAGTTGATGCCAAGCCAGTGTTTTATACAGGTTTAACATAACTTCCTTGCTTTTGTACTCATTACACCTATTGATAAAGCCCAAGATGCCGTATGCTTTATTAACTGCTCTCTCAGCCTGTCCTGCCACATTCAATGATTTACATACATTATACACCCAGGTCCAACTGCTGTCAACCTTTCCTGCTTTAGAATTGTACCCTTTTTTTAATATTGTCTCTCCATGCTCTTTCTACCAAAATGAATCACTTCACACTTTTCTGCATTCAATGTCATCTGCTACTTGTCTATTCATTCCACCAACCTGTCTATTTCCTTCTGAAATTCTACACTATCCTCCTCATTGTTCACAATACTTCCAAACTTTGTATCATCCACAAATTTTGAAATAGTGCCCTGCACACCAAGGTCTAGGTCATTGATATATCAATAAGAGCAGGGGTGCTAACAATGACCCCTGGGGAATTCTGTTATAAACCTTCCTCTAGCCCAAAAAACAACTGTTCACCATTATTTTTTGTTTCCTGTCACTTAGCCAATTTCATATCCATGTTGCTACTGCCCTTTTATTCCATAAGCTCTAACTTTGTTGTGTGGCACTTTATCAAATACCCTTTGGAAGTCCATGTACACCACATGAACAACTATACCCTTATATCCTCTCTATTACCTCATCAAAAAGCTCAGGCAAGTTAGTTAAACACAATTTGCCTTTAACAAATCCACGCTGGCTTTACTTAATTAACCCGCATTTGCCCAAGTGACTATTAATTTTGTTCTGAATTATCCTCCTCACTATTCAGGTTAAACTGACTGGCCTGTAATTGCTGGGCTTATCTTTACACCCTTTTGAACGAGGTTGCAGTTCTCCAGTCCCCTGGCATCGCCCCTAAACCTAAGGAAGACTGGAAAATTATGGCCTGTGAAGGCAAGGGATGGCAGGGTGAAGGGGTTTGTACTTGAATGTGGCATGCTAATTCACATTTCCTGCCCTCCTTAGTTCATTAAACCTCCACTGGAACTGTATTGAGAAGCAAGGTACCACACCCTTGCTGCTGCTGTCCTCTTTCAGTTCCAGCCATGCCTGCTTGGTCTCCTTAGCTCCCTTCTCCCTCCCATCCATAGGGGGCAGAACCTTCCTGCAGGCTCTTACAGCCCACAGCATGATGTCCAGGGGCACATCTCAGAACTGTGGTGCAACCTTCCCACATTTACCTACCATTTGTCCAGTGGCTAGTTCAGTTCTGGCACTTCTAGAATGACTCCATGAAGACCCACACAGGGTTCCTTTAAATAGTGGAGCTGAAACAGGGTTATGCGGAGAGGGCGGGGAATGTGAATTGCTCATTTGGTGCAGACATGATGGGCTGAATGGCCTCCTTCTGTGCTGTTACAATGAATGTAACTCTGTGAAACATTTCCAGCATCTGCAGTATTTCCCGATTAAGCAACACCTTGATTTTAAAATTCTCATCTGTGTTTTCAAATTTCCTCCATGGCCCTCCCCACTGCCCCCCACAACTTTGTAATTTCCTCCAGCCCCACAACCCTCTAAGATACCTGCACTCTTCTAATTTTGGCCTCTTGACTCATACCCTGTGTCAGATAACATTGTATTCACCCATCACTCCTGTCCCAAGGATCACCTTCGTCTCTCTTCCTACTAATATATTGAATTCAAAATCGTTCTCCTCATTTAAAAATGCCTCCAAGACCTTGCTGCAGCTTACTGCTCCAGCCCAACGTTGCCATCTGTGGCCTTTAATTAACTTTGACCTGCTGTGCATCCCTCCCTTCCATCTGCTCTGTGAACTTCTCTCTCAAGTGCTAAACCTTCACACCTTTTCTCCTGCCTTTAAAACTCTCACCAAAATCTTAACTTTTCAAAGATGCTCTCTTCACCCTTCTACTGCTGCTCAGGGACAATTTCTCCTCTGTATAGTGCCTTGGTCTGTAATATTTTCTATCTTACATGTATTATATAAATGCAAGTTTATGCTTGTACAAATTCATCACAACATGAACTTCAATCTAGAAGTGACTAATTTATTTTGATACAGATTTGTTAATGCAGAAACAAAGACAGGTCAAATTTAGGGCCATTTAAAAGACAGAATTCTTGTAGTATCATAAAACCCTGTGTTTAAGGTGCAATAAATTCATCAACAAAGAAACAGCCTCACCTCACCCTACAATAAAACTCAAAATGGTCCTTGTGTGGTAAATTCCTCTCACCACATTTGTAGAATGTTAGATTTCTCCTGCATATAACTCCCTCACAATCGAAACACTTAGATTGTTGTAATAATGTGGAAAGGTGAAACATTGACCTGCAAATGAATCAATGCTGAGATGCGCAAACTTAGACATGAAACTTGGTACATTAAAGTTGTAACACTCATATTTAAATAAAAATGTGATTTCTATACAATAAAGCCCTTTACCCATTGATCTCTAATCTTATGAGACCAGCGGTGGCAGAATCAGGTCCTTAAGTGGGCATCAGTTGGGGCAAGAGGGCTGTCCATGATCTTCCTCCCCCAGACTGAATGGGGGCACAGGCAGGAAGGTGATGGGGTCTCCACCCGCCACAATCCCACCTGATTAAATGCCCCCCTGCCACCAAACTCAACTCCAGGGAGGGCATTGAATTCCACCCAATATTACCCAGTTCTACTGGGACGATCGTTGACATATGGACACTAATTTCTCTGCCTCAACATGAAACTTCCTATACCAGTTTATACTTTGCACTATCTTGTTCAAATTCTTTTTTATAAAAGCAGAATAAAAATACATGTTCTGAAGAAGAGTCATATTTGACTTGAAATGTTAACTCTGTTTCTCTCTCTACAGATGCTACCAGACCTGCTGAATTTTTCCAGAACTTTGTTTTTATCTTAAATTATTTTTGGTCAAGCTGTTGTGGGAGATTAATGGCTTGCTAGATCTAATTAAGGACTTCACCCTCCTACTGTATTTGAAGCCTCTTGGTCTGACTATTGTGGGAGACTGATAGCTGCTAATTGTGGGTGATTGATATTGTGGGTCATGAGGACTCAAAACGTCAACTCTTTTCTTCTCCGCCGATGCTGCCACACCTGCTGAGTTTTTCCAGGTAATTCTGTTTTTGTTGTGGGTGATTGATAGTTGGCTAGATCTAACCAAGGACTTTTTTATTCGTAATATGGTTGTCTGGCAAATGTGAGAGACTGATACGTGTTGCATTCATCATGGGCTTCTTGCCCTGTGGAAAAGCATGTTTGGTCATTTAGCCTTTTAACAAACTAAAATATCTAAATTAGCACCTATAGGAGTTCCAAGCTTTATTTTACAGCAACAAAAACAAAAATACCTGGAAAAACTCAGCAGGTCTGACAGCATCTGCAGAGAGGAATACAGTTAGCGTTTCGAGTCCGTATGACTCTTCACCAGAACTAAGGAAAAATAGAAAAGAAGTGAAATATAAACTGGTTTAAGGTGGGGTGGGACAGGTAGTGCTGGGTAGAGGGCCAGTGATAGGTGGAGATTGCCAAAAGATGTCATAGACAAAAGGACAAAGAGGTGTTGAAGGTGGTGATATTAGCTAAGAAATGTGCTAATGGTGACATTAAGGATAGAAAGCAGGACGAGCAAGGTACAGATAGCCCTAGTGGGGGTGGGGTGGGGAGAAGGGATCGAAATAGGCTAAAAGGTAGAGATAAAACAATGGATGGAAATACATTTAAAAATAATGGGAATAGGTGGGAAAAGAAAAATATATATAAATTATTGGAAAAAGGGGGATCGGAAAGGGGGTGGAGATGGAGGAGAGAGTTCATGATCTACCCATCATTTTGTAAAATTGCCCGTATTGTAGCTGTGTTGGAACATTGCAGCAGGCAGCGGTCACCCAGTCTGCGTTTGGTCTCTCCAATGTAGAGGAAATCGCATTGGGAGCAGTGAATGCAGTAGACTAAATGGAGGGAAGTGCAAGTGAAATGCGGTTTCCTTTACATTGGAGAGACCAAACGCAGACTGGGTGACCGTTTTGCGGAACACCTTCGGTCTGTCCGCAAGCATGACCCAGGCCTCCCTGTCGCTTGCCATTTCAACACACCACCCTGCTCTTAAACCCATGTCCGTCCTTGGCCTGCTGCAATGTTCCAGTGAAGCTCAACGCAAACTGGAGGAACAGCACCTCATCTTCCGACTAGGCACTTTACAGCCTTCCGGACTTAACATTGAGTTCAACAACTTCAGATCATGAACTCTCTCCTCCATCCCCACCTCCTTTCCGATCCCCCTTTTTCCAATAATTTATATATAGTTTTCTTTTCCCACCTATTCCCACTTGTTAAAAATGTATTTCCATCCATTGTTTTATCTCTGCCTTTTAGCCTATTTCGATCCCTTCCCCCCACCTTACCCCCACTAGGGCTATCTGTACCTTGCTCGTCCTGCTTTCTACCCTTAATGTCACCATTAGCACATCTCTTAGCTAATATCACCACCGTCAACACCTCTTTGTCCCTTTGTCTGTGACATCTTTTGGCAATCTCCACCTATCACTGGCCCTCTATCCAGCTCTACCTATCCCACCACCCCCGCCTTAAACCAGCTTATATTTCACTTCTTTCCTATTTTTCCTTAGTTCTGGTGAAGAGTCATACGGACTCGAAACGCTAACTGTATTCCTCTCCGCAGATGCTGTCAGAACTGCTGAGTTTTTCCAGGTATTTTTGTTTTTGTTTTGGATTTCCAGCATCTGCAGTTTTTTGCTTTTACTTTACAGCACTTTGACATGTCCTGAGGTTGTGAAAGGCATCATATAAATGCAAGTTCTTTCTATAACAATCATGTAGCTTAAATGTTGTAATCTATGTAAGCTGTTTAAATAACGTCATGTACCAATAAATACCCAAATTGGTACGGTAATAACTAGCTACTTATATTTCCAGAGCCTTAGAATATTTTGTCAAAGAATAATAAGACTTTTGGGTTTAATTCTTATAATGTTGTAATACCATTAGGGGGCCATCTAGTGTTAAGAATATGCAAATACCACTGTCAGGGAAACAGTCGATTCGCCAGCAAAAAAAGACTGCTCCTTTTAGGTAAATATTGAGGTGAAGAACTTATGCTTTGCCTTAGGGGGCCTGGAGAGTTTAGGACCCAGCGGAAATATGTGGTTTGTTTTCAGTCTGTACTTAAGGTGAGAATATCCAGGCAGTGCCTGTATTGATTGGCTGTTTATAAGAGGGGAAAATTGTGGTTTCAAACTGTGTTGTACAGGTTAGCGAAGAGAAGGTAAGTTATGGACCTGGTCGTTTTGTGCGGATATTATTGAGAAGTTGTTAGAAGCAATAATAATTTCTTTGTTCTCTTTCACGAAATACTTGATCCTGCCTGTTTTGCAGATTTTTTTACTCTTTTCCAGGAGGTTACTTGATTGATCTCGTGTTGCTGTTTGGGAGTGTTTTCTACGGCTGTGTTTTTTGTGTGTGAAATGCTTACATGAAATCGTTAAATTGGACAATTGACTTAGTTTAAACTTTACCCCTCCGGCATTTTTGCTTTTTATGTTACAGCTTGGTCATGTAACTAGGTACGCCAGCGTTCAGACTAGTTGCCTAAAGTTAATGCCATTTTTAAAACAACTTTGCATCAATTTGGAGATCACCATTACCATTGAGTGAAAGAGTATTAAGACAGAATACTACTTTTAATTATTTAAGAAAAGTCGATGCAATTTTGTTTTGCGTTCTCAAGTTTCCCCTTTTCATGATTTTTGGAAGGAAGGAGGGTTTCGACCCCACTCAAAGGGTTAAATTCGCTGGCTGCAATCCATCCCGGGGGGTGGGGGAGGATAGGGTGCTCTAGTGGTTGCAGCTGAGCCGGAGCAGCCCGCGCGGGCGCGGGGCCGGGGCCGGGCCCGGGAGGTGGGGGGAATGTCGCAGTCGACGCAGCCCTGGACGACGTTTCTGCGTCACAATTGGCACGCAGCCGTGCGTCAGGCGCTCCGCGTCTGGCGTCACGTGTCCTCGCTGGAGGGGCCACGTGAGGTTGGAAAACGCGCCAAAAGGAGGCGAGGAGGAAGAGGCTGCCAAAAAAAAATACCCTCAGTAAGTAAAATGCCCCGTTCCCGAGGAGGGACAGTACAGTCACCAAGCCCAATGTCTTAAATACCCGGGCTTGGGGCAGAGGGAAGGGTCACCGTGAAGCTGCACATGGGCACCTCTTACCTTCTCCCGATTGGGATAAAGATGTCAGTTAATGCCTGGGACAGGCCCTCGTGTTTGCCAGCAGCAGGAAAGAGCTTGAGGCCCTAAATACACATTTGTGTTCAGAGACTGTCGAATGTCTGAAATAATGTAAGGATTTTACCGCAGCCGTAGTTCTAAAGGTGGATGGGGTATGGAGAATGTCCACCAGCCACCGTCTGTCCAGAGGTTTGCAATTCGGATAAAACCCAGTTTCCTCTGGGCATTGCCACTGCACTAGCGAGTGTGGAAATAGGGAGGTTAGAGAAGATGAATGGGGAGCTGGTGCAGGGGGGGGAGGGCTTCAAATTCGTGCGACTTTAAGACTGATTTCTGGGGCGCTGGGACCTCTACAGGCTGGTGAGTTGCGCCTGAACAGAGATGGGGCTAATGTCCTTGTGGGTTGGTTTTTTGGTGCTATTGGGGAAGGTTTAAACTAACTTGGTGAAGGACCAGGAGGTAACATGACAGGGGAAACAAGGGAGAGACAGATGGCACATGTAAGAAATTGTAAAGTCAACTTTGCATGTTTATATGAATGTGTAGAGTATGGTAAATAAGATTGATGAACTGTAGATGCAAACAGCCATGTGAGAATATGATTCTTTAGAGACCTGGCTCACAAAGAGCAGGATTGGATACTAAGTATTCTCGTGGACACAACGGTTTCAGGTAGAAGGGAAGATGTGAGGCAGCAGTGATTAAAGATGGAATTATAGTGCTGGCAAAAGAGAGGATATCCTAGAGAGGTAAAGTACATAGTCTGTTTGGTTCAAGGTAAGAAGCGATAGCGGTACCATTACACTATTGGGTGTATTCTCTAGGCCTCCAACTAGTGGGAAAGATGTAGAGGAACAAACTTGCAAGGAAATTAGAGGTGCAAACACTGATGCACTTGTGGGATCTTGAATTATCCAGATGTAGACTGGGATAGTAATAGTGCAAAAGGCAGAGTGGGGATAATAATAGTGTAAAAGGCAGAGTGGGGGAAGAGTTTATGATATGTTCGGGAGAATTTTCTGGAGCATTATGTTTCTGGCCCAGTGAGGAAGTGGTCTACCTTTCGTGTTTTCCCCCCCTAAACCAGCTTATATTTCACCTCTTTTTTTATTTTTACTTAGTTCTGTTGAAGAGTCATACGGACTCGAAACGTTAACTTTGTTCCTCTCCGCAGGTGCTGCTAGACCTGCTAAGTTTTTCGGTATTTTTGTTTTTGTTTTGGATTTCCAGCATCCGCAGTTTTTTGCTTTTATTTAAGGAAGTGGGCATTGCTGGATCTGATTTTGGGGAATGAAGTTGTTCAAGTGTCAATAGGGCAACGTTTTGGAGATAGTGATCATAGTTTGCAAGACTTAGGTTAGCGATAGAAAAAGAGAAGGAGCATTTGGAGTAAAAAGTAATTAGGAGAGGACTACTTTTAATGGAGCGAAGCTGGATCTGGCCCAGTTTAAAATTTTTAAAAATTCATTCTTGGGAAGTGGGCTTAGCTGGCTGGGCCAGCATTTATTGCCCATCCCTAGTTGCCCTTGAGAAGGTGGTGGTGAGCTGCCGCCTTGAACCGCTGCAATCCATGTGATGTAGGTACACCCACAGTGACGTTAGGAAGGGAGTTCCAGGATTTTGACCCAGCGACAGTGAAGGAACGATGATATATTTCCAAGTCATGATGGTGAGTGCCTGGGAGGGGAACTTCTAGGTGGTGGTGTTCCCATCAATCTGCTGCCCATGTCCTACTAGGTGGTAGTGGTCGTGGGTTTGGAAGGTGCTGTCGAAGGAGCCTTGGTGAATTCCTGCAGTGCATCTTGTAGATGGTACACACTGCTGCCACTGTGCATCACTGGTGGAATGGGTGAATGTTTGTGGATGTGGTGCCAATCAAGTGGACTGCTTTGTCCTGGATGGTGTCAAGCTTCTTGAGTGTCGTGGGAGCTGCACTTATCCAGACAAGTGGGGAGTATTCCATCACACTCCTGATTTGTGCCTTGTAGATATGGCGGACAGGCTTTGGCGAGTCAGGAGGTGAGTTACTTGTTGCACGATTCCTAGCCCCTGACCTGCTCTTGCAGCCACAGTATTTATATGGCTAGTCCAGTTCAGTTTCTGGTCAATGGCGACCCCCAGGATGTTGATAGTGGGGTATTCAGTGATGGTAATGTCATTGAACATCAAGGGGCGATGGTTGGATTCTCTCTTGTTGGAGATGATCATTGCTTGACACTTGTGTGGCATGAATGTTACTTGCCACTTGTCAGCCCAAGCCTGGATATTGTCCAGGTCTTGCTGAACTTGGACATGGAGTGCTTCAGTACCTGAGGAGTCACGAATGGTACTGGACATTGTGCAATCATCAGTGAACATCCCCACTTCTGACCTCATGATGGAAGGAAGGCCATTGATGAAGCAGCTGAAGATGGTTGGGCTGAGGACACTACCCTGAGGAACTCCTGCAGTCATGTCCTGGATGACTGACTTCCCAACAACCACAGCCATCTTCCTTTGTACTAGCTATGATTCCAACCAGCAAAGAGTTTTCCTCCTGATTCCCACTGACTCCAGTTTTGCTAGGGCTCTTTGATGCCACACTCTGTCGAATGCAGCCTTGATGTCAAGGGCAGTCACTCTCGCCTCACCTCAGGAGTTCAGCTCTTTTGTCCATGTTTGAACCAAGGCTGTAATGAGGTCAGAAGCACAGTGACCCTGGCGGAACCCAAACTGAGTGTTAGTAAGCAGGTTGTTGGTAAGCAAGTGCCGCTTGATAGCATGTTGATGACCCCTTGCATCACTTTACTGATGATGGAGAAGTAGACTGATGAGGTGGTAATTGGTCGGGCTAGATTGGTCCTGTTTTTTTGTGTGCAGGACATACCTAGGCATCTACCCATCATTTTGAAAAATTGCCCGTATTGTAGCTGTGTTGGAACAGCTTTGGCAAGGGGTGCAGCAAGTTCTGGAGCACAAGTCTTCAGTACTATTGCTGGAATATTGTCAGGGCCCATAGCCTTTGTGCTATCCAGTGCCTTCAGCCGTTTCTTGATATGATGTGGAGTGAATTGAATTGGCATCTGTGATGTTGGGGACCTCTGGAGGAGGCCGAGATGGATCATCTACTCGGCAGTTCTGGTTGAAGATTGTAGCAAATGCTTCAGCCTTATCTTTTGCATTGATGTGCTGGGCTCCTCCATCATTGAGAATGGAGATATTTGTAGACCTTCCTCCTCCAGTGCATTGTTTAATTGTGCACCAGCATTCAACTGGATGTGGCAGGACTGCAGAACTTGGATCTGATCCTATCGTTGTGGAATCGCTCAGCTCTCTGTCGTATGCTGTTTGGCATGCAAGTAGTCCTTTGTTGAAGCCTCACCAGGCTGACACCTCATTTTTAGGTATGCACAGTGCTGCTTCTGGCATGCCCTCCTGCACTCATCATTGAACCAGGGTTGACCCCCTGGCTTATTGGTAATGGTAGAGTGGAGGATTTGCTGGGCCATGAGGTTGCAGATTGTGGTTGAGTACAATTCTGTTGCTGCTGAAGGCCCACGGCACCTCATGGATGCCCAGAACTAGATCCTTTTGAAATCTATCCGATTTAGCACAGTGGTAGTGCCACACAACATGATGGAGGGTATTCTCAATGTGAAGACAGGACTTCGTCTCCACAATGACTGTGCGGTGGTCACTCCTACCGATGCTGTCATGGGCAGATGCATCTGCAGCAGGCAGGTTGGTGAGGATGAGATGAAGTATGGTTTTTCTCTTGGTTCCTTCACCATCTGCCACAGACAGGAGGTGGTGGCGTAGTGCTATTGCCACTGGACTCATATTCCAGAGACCCAGGGTAATACTCTGGGGATCTGGGTTCAAGTCCCACCACGGCAGATAGTGAAATTTGAACTCAATAAAAATCTGGAATTAAAAGTCTGACCACAAAACCATTGTCGATTGTTGTGTAAATCCATCTGGTTCACTTATATCTTTTAGGGAAGGAAATCTACCGTCCTTAGCTGGTCTGACCTACGTGTGACTCCAGACCCACAGCAATGTGGTTGACTCTTAAATGCCCTCTGATTAGGAATGGGTAATAAATGCTAGCCTGGCCAGCGACGCCCACATCCCATGAACGAATAAAAAAAGTTCTTTATAGCTCGGTCTGTGGTATTGCTACCGAGCGACTCTTGCTGATGGACATTGAAGTGCCCCACGCAGAATATGTTCTATGCCCTTGCCACCCTCAGTGTTTCCTCCAAGTGGTGGGCAACATTGAGTACTGATTCATCAGCTGGTGGTGGGGGTGGGGTAGCGTAATCAGGAGATTTCTTTGCTCATGGTTGACCTGATGCCATGAGACTTCGTGGGGTCCGGAGTTGATGTTGAGGATTGTATGCCACTGTGCTGCCAACTCTGCTTGGCCTACCCAGAAATGGTGATGGTGGTATCTGGGTAATGACCTGTAAGGTATGATTCCATGAGTATTGGTTGACAGATGTTAGCAAGGAGAGCTTTGCAGGATTGACAGGGCTGAGTTTGCCATTGTCGTTTCTGGTGCCGAGGTCAATGCCGGGTGGTCCATCAGATTTCATTCCTTTTTCTTTTGCGACTTTGTAGTGGTTTGACACAACTGAGTGGCTTGCCAGGCCATTTCAAAGGGCCAGCCACATTGCTGCAGATCTGGAGTCACATGTCGGCCAGACCAGGTGAAGACGGCAGATATCCTTCCTTAAAAGAATGGTTTTTGTGGCTGTCATTTGACTTTTAATTCCAGATTTTTATTGGATTCAAATTCCACCATCTGCTGTGGTGGGACTCAAACCCAGGTCCCTTGAGCATTACTCTGGGTCTCTGGATTACCAGTCCAGTGAGAGTGCCTCTATGCCACTGCCTCCCACAGATCTAGACCTCTGTGTGCTAGATACAATTTCAAAATTTGCAGATGACACAAAACTGGGAAGTATTGTGAACTGTGAGGAGGATAGTGATAGACTTCAAAAGGGCATAGACTGGTGGAATGGGCAGACAGTTGGCAGCTGAAACTTAACGCAGAGAAACATGAAGTGATTTGTCTTGGTAGGAAGAATGATGAGAGGGAATATAAAATTCTACGTGGTGTGCAGGAGCAGAGGGACGTGGGGGTATATGTGCATAAATCATTGAAGGTGGCAACGCAGGTTGAGGAAGCAATTAATAAAATGTACAGAGGCCTGGGCTCTTTGAATCAAGGCAGATAGCTTAAAAGTAAGAAAGCGATGGTGAACCTTGATAAAATAGTGGTTTGGCCTCAGTTAGAATATAGTGCCCAGTTTTGGGCACCACACTTCAGGAAGGATGTGAAGGCATCACAGGGGTTGCAGAGAAGATTTATGAATGGTTTCAGGGATGAGGGAGTTCAATTACGAGGAGAGAGTGGAGAAGCTGGTGCTCTTCTCCCTGGAGAAGGGAAGATTTAAGAGGAGGTTTGACAGAGGTGCTCAAAATCATGAGGGATCTGGACAGAGGAGAATAAGACTGTTTCCATTAACGTAAGGGTCGAGAACCAGAGGATACTGATTTAAGGTAAATGGCAAAATGAGGAGCAAGTTTTGCACGGTGGGTGGTAATGATCTGCCTTGAATTTAGTGGAGGCAGATTCAATCATGGCTTTCAAAGGGGAATTGGATAATTATTGGAAGAGAAAATGATTTGCTGGCTAGAGGGGAAAAGGCGAAGGAATGTGAGTTTCTGTTCCAGATAACTAGCACAGATATGATGGACTGAATGGTGGCCTCCTGTGCTGTAACTGTTCCACGACTTGGAGTAGGCCATTTGGCCCATCAAGCTTGCTCCACCGTTCAATAAGATCAAGGCTGATCTGATTGTGGCCTCAACTCCACTTTCTTGCCTGCTCTCGATAACCCTTGTCTCCCTTGTCAATGAAAAAGGTGTCTAACGCAACCTTGAAAATATTCCACGATCCAGCCTCCACTGCTCTCTGGAAGAGAATTCCAAAGACTAATGACCCTATGCTCCTCGTCTGTCTTGAATGGGAGACCGCTTATTTTTAAACTGTATCCTTAGCTCTAGATTCCTCGAGGGGAAGCATCCTCTTGGTATCTAGCACGTCAGGCCCCCTTGGAATTCTGTATATTTCATTTAAGATCACCTCTTATTCTTCTGAAGTCCAATGACTAGGCCTCATCTGATCAATTTTTCCTCAAAAGATAACACTTTTGATTACAGGAATCAGCTTTGTGAACCTTCTCTGAACTACTTCCAATGCAAGTATATCCCCCCTCAAATGAGGAGACAAAACTGCATGCAGTACTCAAGGTGTGGTCTCAGCAATGTCCTGTACAGTTGGAGCAAGACTTCCCTACTTTTTATACTCCATCCCCCTTGCAATAGAGGCCAACATTCCATTTCCCGCCTTAATTACCTGCTGTGCCTACATGCTAACATTGTGATTCATGCACAAGGACACCCAGATTCCTTAGAACTGCAGTATTCTGCAGTCTCTACCTTTTAAATACTTTGGCAGGAAGAATAGGAAAGCAGATTGTCAACCTCACATTCCCACATATTCCATCTGCCAAATTTGTCCCACTCATTTAATCTATCAAAATCTCTTTGCAGACCCTTTGTTTCCTCCTCACAACTTACTTTCCTGCTCATCTTTTGTATAATCAGCAAATTTGGTTACAATCATCCAAGCCATTAATATGGATAGCAAATAGTTGAGGCTGCAGCACTTCACTAGTTAGTTTGCCAACCTGAAAATAAGCCATTTATCCTGACTGTTTCCTGTTGGCCATTGCTCTTTCGATGCTGATATATTGCCCTGAATGCCATGAGGTCTTATCTTGCGTCGTAACCTTTTATTTGGTACCTTATCAAATGCTTTTTGTATTTCACTACATCCTATGGTATCTGTTATACACCCTGCTTGTTACATCCTCAAAAAAAAATTGTCAAACATGATTTCCCTTTCACAAAACTGTGACTATGATTGTGTTGTGATTTTCTAAGTGTCCCGCTATGACCTCTTTAATAATGGATTCTATTATTTTCCCAGTGATAGATGTTAGACTAACTGGCCTATATTTTTTTGCTTTCTGTCTCTCTCCTTTCTACATGTTACATTTTTTCCAATCCACTGTGACCTTTCCAGAATGTGTGGCGTTTTGGAAGATTACAACAGGTGCATCCAATATCTCTGCAGCCACTTCCTTTAAGACCCTAGAATGGAGGCCATCAGGTCCAGGGAACTTGTCAGCTTTAAGCCCCATTAGTTTTCCTAGTACTTCTTGTCTAATGATGGTGACTGTTTTTAAGCTCCTCCCTCCCTTTGCCCAGCTTTTCTACTATTCTTGGGTGCTCTCTGCTATTTCCCATTATTTATTCCTCTGTCTCATGCTCTGAGACTAAGGTTCACTTTGGCTACTCTTTTTTTTATATACTGTAGAAGCTTTTACTGTCTATTTTTATATTTCTTCCTACTTTTCTCTCATATTCCCAATTTCTTCCTCTTTGTTTTGAGTCATCCTTTGCTGGTTTCTATAATTTTCTCATCTTCTGGCCGATCACTAATCTTTGCAACATTGTATACGTTTTCTTCCAGTTTGATACATTCCTTAACTTCCATAGTTAGCCATGAGGGTGCCTCCATCTCAGTCTATATCGTACACTTTTTGCTGTCATTTATTTTGTAATGGAAGCTAGAGTTTAGTAAACTAGTGCGGTCTGTGTGTTGACAGCTGATGGGTTCTGATTGAGCTTTGTCTGATTTGGAGCAAATTTGTAAAGTAGGATGTGCAAGTTTTAGAAAAGGTGGAATTTGCTGATCAACTAGTCATTTTAATATCTTGAACTGAGTGACTTGGCTGGTGTCCAGCTTTTAAAATGTTGTCGTTTACATAACCAAGGCTGGGCCTTTGACCAAACTTGTCCCTTTGTGTATGATTATCGAGTATAGGAACTCCCATTCCTTTGGTCACCCTTTTTTTAAATGACCCAGAGTGAATGCTGTTAACCTGATTAGTTTGTCACTTGGCCAATTAGCTAGAGATCATTCTCCATTTACAAATTTTAAAAAAATTGTTAACTAGGAAGGCCGCATTTATTGCTTAACCCTAATTATATCATATTACATACTGGTGGTTATGCTTTGCACAAGCCTTTTCCACCTGATTTAATATAACTCCCTCGCACTCTCCTATGCCTTTCTCCTGCATGTGTTTATCTGGCTTCACAAAAGCATTTGTGCTAGTCACCTCTACTAGCCCTTGTGATACAAAGTTCCACATTCTGCTTCTGCTTTAGTTGTATTGGCATCATAGATTAATAGCTAGTATTCCACCAACATTTATAACTAGCTGAACCAGCTGCTGAAATAATGGCCCTGATAATGGGAACTTTTTTTACATGGAAATAATGGAAAGATGGGTCTTGAAGGTTTCAACTGATGGATGTGACTATTTCCTCTGGCAGCTTGTTCCATTGTGGGATTGCCCTTGGGAAGAAAGATAATTGGAAACAAATGTTCTTTGTAGTTTGTGTGGGTGTGGATGACTACCTTGTGTATGTTCTAACCACTCTCTGGATAGGGGGTAGCCTAATGCCTACCATACCCCATCTACCCCATCAAACCTATTCATAATCTTAATGACCTCTGTCAGGTCACTTCTCAGTCTCTTTCCTAGAGAAGAGAGCCTCAGCCTGTTCGGTCTTTCCTGATGGCTACAAGCTCTCAATTTTGGTGTCATCCTTGTAAATCTTTCTTACAATTTCTCCATTGCCTCTCTATCCTTTTTAAAATTTGGAGAACAGAACTATTCATGTAAGAACTACCCCAATGTTGTTGACCAAGATTCTATACAGAATTTTATGCTTTTCAATTCTATGCCTTTAGAAATGAGCCTCTGCTTTTAAAAAAAAAATTGCTTTGTTAACCTGTCACCTTTAGTAATTTGTGTAACTTTTTTATTCATTCATGGGATGTGGGCATTGCTGGCCAGCATTTATCGCCCATCTCTAATTGGCCTTTGAGAAGATGGTGGTGAGCCGCCGACTTGAACTGCTGCAGTCCATCTGGTGCAGGTACACCCACAGTGTTTGGGAGGGAGTTCCAGGATTTTGGCCCAGTGACAGTGAAAGAATGGCAATATATTTCCAAGGCAGATGGTGTGTGGCTTGGAGGGGATCTTCCTTCTGCTCCTCTACTTCACTTTCCTCGGAGTTTGTGACCTCTTTCATATTCCAACAAAAATGCACCACCTATTCTATATTAATTCATTTGCCAATTACATTCATTCTGCAAGTTTACTTATGTCTTGTGTTTGTTGCAATCTTCCTTAGTAGTAATAATATACCCAATTTTGTCATCTGCAAATGTTTCTGATTTCTCAGGACCAAATCGGATTGTCTAATTGATTTAGACAATCATGGTAGTCCCAGCACTGTTCCTGGTGGAACATCATTCCCAACTCGCTTTGTTTGTTGTGGCCTGAGTAACCTTTAACTTATTCTATTCTGTTTTATGACCAACTTGCGATCCATTCTGCTACTTGGCTTCTCACTCCACATGCTCTGACCTTTAGACTGTGGCACTTTACTGATTGGCTGCCCTGAGAAGGCAGTGCTGGGTTACCTTTTTAATCTGTGGCTGTCCCTGTTGTGATAGAAACATAGAAAATAGGAACAGGAGTTGGCCATTCGGTCTATTGAGCCTGCTCCGCCATTCATTATGATCATGGCTGATCAACCAACTCATTGCCTGTTCCTGCTTTCTTCCCATACCCTTTGATCCCTTTGCCCCAAGAGCTATATCTAACTGCTTCTCGATAACATACAATGTTTTGGCCTCAACTACTTTCTGTGGTAGCGAATTCCACAGGCTCACCACTCTCTGGGTGAAGAAATTTCTCCTCATCTCAGTCCTAAATGGTTCACCTCGTATCCTCACGGTGACCACTGGTTCTGGACTCCCCCACCATCGGGAACATCCTTCCTGCATCCACCCTGTCTAGTCCTGTTAGAATTTTATAGGTTTCTGTGAGATCACCCCTCATTCTTCTGAACTCCAGCAAATATAATCCTAACCGACTTAATCTCTCCTCATATGTCAGTCCAGCCATCCCAGGAATCAGTCTGGTAAACCTTCACTGCATTCCCTCTATAGCAAGAACATCCTTCCTCAGATAAGGAGACCAAAACTGCACACAATATTCCAGGTGTGGTCTCACCAAGGCCCTGTACAATTGCAACAAGACGTCCCTGCTCTGTACTCGAATCCTCTGGCTATGAAGCCCAACATACCACTTGCCGCCTTTACCGCCTGCTACATCTGCATGCTCACCTTCAGCGACTGGTGTACAAGGACACCCAGGTTTCGTTGCACATTCCCCTCTCTCAATTTATAGCCATTCAGATAATCTGCCTTCCTGTTTTTGCTACCAAAGTGAATAACCTCACATTCATCCACACTATACTGCATCTGCCATGCATTTGCCCACTCACTCAGCTTGTCCAAATCACCCTGAAGCATCTCTGCATCCCCATCACAGCTCACCCTCCCACCCAGCTTTGTGTCATCTGCAAATTTGGAGATATTACAATTAGTTCCCTCATCTAAATCATTAATATATATTGTGAATAACTGGGGTCCCAGCACCGATCCCTGTGGTACCCTACTAGTCACTGCCTGCCATTCGGAAATAGACTTGTTTATTCCTACTCTTTGTTTCCTGTCTGCCAACCAGTTTTCTATCCATCTCAATACACTACCCCCCAATCCCATATGCTTTAATTTTACACGCTAATCTCTTTTATGTGGGACTTTGTCGAAAGCCTTTTGAAAGTCCAAATAAACAACATCCACTGGCTCTCCCTCATTAATTCTACTAGTTACCTCCTTGAAAAATTCCAGTAAATGTGTCGAGCATTATTTCCCTTTTGTAAATCCATGCTGACTCTGTCCAATTCTGCCACTGTTTTCCAAGTGCTCAGCTATTAAATCTTTTATAATGGACTCTAGAATTTTCCCCACTCCTGACGTCAGGCTGACTGGTCTATAATTCCCTGTTTTCTCTCTACCTCCCTTTTTAAATAGTGGGGTTATATCAGCTACCCTCTAATCTGTAGGAACTGTTCCAGAGTCTATAGGATCTCAGAAGATGACCACCAATGCATCCACTATTTCTAGGGCCACTTCCTTAAGTACTCTGGGATGTAGATTATCAGACCCTGGGGATTTATTGGTTTCAATCCCATCAATTTCCCCAACACCATTTCCCTACTAATACTGATTTCTTTCAGTTCCTCCCTCTCTCTAATCCCTGTGTTCCCCAACATTTCTGGTATGTTATTTGTGTCCTCCTTTGTGAAGACAGAACCAAAGTATGTATTTAGTTGGTCAGCCATTTCTTTGTTCCCCAATTTAAATTCCCCTGTTTCTGACATTTGTCTTCACTGATCTTTTTCTGTTCACATACCTATGAAAACTTTTACAGTCAGTTTTTATGTTCCCCGCAAGCTTACTCTCGTATTCTATTTTACCCATCTTAATCAATCCCTTGGTCCTACTTTGCTGAATTCTAAAGTGCTCCCAATCCTCAGGTCTGTTGTTTTTTCTGGCCAATTTGTAAGCCTCTTCCTTGGATCTAATGCTATCTCTAATTTCCCTTGTAAGCCATGATTTGGCCACCTTTCTTGTTTCACTTTTGTGCCAGACAAGAATAATCAATTGTTGCAGTTCACCCATGTGCTCTTTGAATGTTTGCCATTGCCCATCTTCTGTCATCCCTTTGAGTAACGTTTCCCAATCCATCATAGTCAACTTGCGCCTCATACCATCGTAGTTTCCTTTATTAAGATTCAGGACCCTAGCCTCAGAATCAACTATCGATGTCACTCTCCATCTTGATGAAGAATTCTATCATATTATGGCCGCTCATCCCCAAGGGGCTTTGCACAACTAGATTGCCAAATATTCCTTTCTCATTACACAATACCCAGTCTAGGATGGCTTGTTCTCTGGTTGGTGCCTCAATGTATTGGTCCAGAAAACTATCCCATAAACACTCCAGGAATTCCTCCTCCTACGGTATTGTTACTGATTTGATTTGCCCAATCTACATGCAGATTAAAGTCACCCATGATTACAGATGTTCCTTTATTGCATGTGTCTCTAATTTCCTGTTTAATGCCATTTCCAACATCACCACTACAGTTTGGGCGTCCAGTTATATCCACACTAACGTTTTTTGTCCCTTCATGTTTCTCAGCTCTACCCATACAGATTCCACATCGTCGGAGCTAATATCCTTCCTCACTATTGCGTTAATTTCCTCTTTCCTAACCAGCAGTGCAACTCCACCGCCTTTTCCTTTTTGTCTGTCCTTCCTAAATACTGAATAGCCCTGGATGTTCAGTTCCCATCCCTGGTCACCTTGCAGCCACGTCTCCGTAATCCTGACTATATACCTGTTTACATCTATGTGCGTGGTTAGTTCATCCACCTTATTGTGAATGCTCCTCGCATTAAGGCACAAAGCCTTAAAGCTTGTCTTTTTAACATTACTTGTCCTGTTCCCATATTTTTCACTGAGGCCCTGTTTGATTCTTGCCCTTGATTTCTCTGCCTATCACTTTTCTTATTCCCCTTTCTGTACTTTGTTCTTGTCCTTGATTCCCCCTCCTCTGACTCAGAATCACACAGTACAGAAGAGGCCCTTCGGCCCATTGAGCCTGCACCGGCATGAGAAACACCTGACCTAGCTTCCTAATCCCATTTACCAGCACTTAGCCCATAGCCGTGCATAGGTTCCTATCCCCCTGCCATTTTAGTTTAAACCCTCCCCAACCACTGTAGCAAATACTCCCTCTAGGACAACAGTCCCAGTCCTGCCCAGGTGTAACCAGCTTGTACTGGTCCCACCTCCTCCAGAACCAGCCCCAACGTCCCAGGAATCTGAAACCCTCCCCCTCACACCATCTCTTCAGCCATGTATTCATGTGATATATCCTGCCATTTCTCCTCTGACTAGCACGTGGCATTGGTCGTAATCCTGAGATCACTACCTTTTGAGATCCTACTTCTCAACTTACTTCCTAACTCCCTATATTCTGCTTTTAGGACTTCATCCCTTTTTTTACCTGTGTCGTTTGTATCAATGTGTACCACGACCACTGGCTGTTCACCCTCCCCCTTCAGAATGTCCTTAGCGGCTCTGAGACACACTTGACTCTAGCACCAGGGAGGCAACATACCATCCTGGAGTCTCGTTTGCGGCCACAGAAACGCCTATCTATTCCCCTTACAATTGAATCCCCTATAACTATTGCATTCCCACACTTTTTACTCCCCTCCTGTGCAGCAGAGCCAACCGTGGTGCAACGAATTTGGCTGTTGCTGCTTCCCCTGAGAGGCCATTCCCCTCAACAGTATCCAGCATGGTATATCTGTTTTGCAGGGGAATAGCCACAGGAGATTCCTGTACTGCCTGCCTAGTCCTTTTGCTCTGCCTGGTGGTCACCCATTCCCTTCCTGCCTGTGGACTCTTAGCCTGCAGTGTGACCACCTCTCTATATGTGGTATCCACTATACTCTCTGCCTCGCGGATGCTCCACAGTGTCCCCAGCCGCCGCTCCAGCTCCGAACCCCGGGCTTCCAGGAGCTGCAGCTGGAGACACTTCCCGCACACATGCTGGCCCCAGGCACTGGAAATGTTCCCGGCTTCCCACATAGAGCAGGAGGAGCACACCATGGCTCTGAGCTCTCCTGCCATGACTTACCCCTTTAAATTAAATTAAACCTTTTGGAAGATACTTAATATCAAATAATATCAATTACTCTAGGGCCCTTCTTCCCTGCTCCTAGTTGTTACAGAATATAGCCCTTACAAACGATAAGCCACAAAATAAGGCGATAAAAGTAGTAAAAACTTAGCCGACTGTACTCACGGTACTCAATGGATCTTCCTCAGTCACCAAACTCCAACTTAAGCACTCTACTGCAGTCCAAAGCAGTGTTCCAGTGCAGGCAAAGTCAGCAGTGTAAGATGGCCTGTTTTTATACTTTCTGAACCTAGCCTCTGAAAACCTGTTTAAGCCAGTTAACTAGTTGTAGCTGCAAGCAGAGCCTGTATAAACTCTGTTTTAAAGCTGGCCTAAAACTCACCACCTTCCAACCCAAACAGCAACTTATAGTTAACTACTAAATTAAAGAAAGACTAGACTTTAGATAGAAATTAACTCTTGGGGAATTCCCTCAGTCACCAAACTCCAACTTAAGCACTCTACTGCAGCCCAAAGCAGCACTCCAGTGCAGACTCCAGTGATGATGTCAGTGACGCTGGGTAGGGAATTTGACCATTGTGATCCAAATGAAGGAAAGGCGACTATATGTCCAAGTTAAGATGATATGACTTTGAAGTTATGGTCCAAAGATATTGTTGCCCTTGGTGGCGATTGAGTAGGCTGCTTTGTACTGGTTGGTGTCCAGCTTTTTTCACATACCAAGTGTGTCGTGAGTATTCCATTAAGCTTCTGACTGGAGCATTGTGGATGATTGAGAAGCACTGAAAGGTCAGGAGACAAGTTACTCATTGGAGATACCCAGCCTTTCCCCATCTCATGTAGCCATGTTGATAATGGTTGACCCAGTTAAGCTTCTGGCTAGTGGTGATTCTCGGGTGGTTGGTGGGGGGAGGGAGGGTGCCGTGGTGTTGCTGTGCTAAGCAGTGATGCCATTCAAGATCACGGAGACATGGTTGGATTACCTTATTCAGGCCTGTCATTGCTCCACGTGAGTGGAGCAAATATTACCCAGCATGGATAGAGTACTGCATAGGGTATCACTGAGTTTAGTTTTGGGGCCACTACTGTTTTTAATTTACATAACTAACAATCCAGAATGGGAGGCAAATTTTTAAACTTGGCAGATGAAAGCACACTAGGAAGAGCAATGGATTTGGAGGCTGCACAAATTATATGTATTAGTAAACCATCAGTGGTTGGTTAAGTTTAACACACAGTGCAAAGTACTGCTTTTTGAAAAGAGATGGTTAACCTCTGTGTGTTGAATGTAACCAAAAGAGGCCTACCTCAATATTGGTAGATTCCACGCTCAACATGTTATATAATATGGCAGGTGGTAATTGCCAGGCTGACCAAATCCCAGAGGGAAACTTAGCCAAGCTATCACAACGAATTGCAATTTGTATTTTTATTACGAGAAGATATGTGTACTGGAGTCAGAAGTAAAGATTCCACTACCACTTGTAGAGATTTTAAGTGTTAAATTAAAACATTTATTAACAAAAGAAAATTTAAACACACAAGATTACAGTTAGACAGTTAAATTCAGTGTTGCTATATTTCCCAAAAGATTCCTACTGAGCCAGACTCCACAACTAAATGCCCTTTTCCAGGCAACAGTCCCCATAGATTCTTACCCAATATATTTTTAAAAATCCAGCAATATTATCCCAAGGTACCCAATGTTGCTATAGTGGAGGTGTTTCGCAGGGTCTTTTCACTTCCTCTCACTTAACAATGGAAATGCAAAGCTTGTAACAAAACCTTTCTTTCTAGAACAAACACTTCTCTGGGGTGGCTGGAGGCTGCTTACTTCAAGGTCTGTCCTCGTACAGCACACTCTTCAGATATCACATGGCCACACCACCCATAACAGCTTTCAGTCTTTCCTTAAATATGTTTTGTCTCTTTCATCTTTAAACCATTGTTCTTAACTTTCTTTGGAAGTTACATTTCCCAGAATATAATAATCTTTCATGTTGTCTTTATGGCCACTACTTTTGGGAAAAATAAAATTAATAACTTTGCTTTATTTATTCATGATCCCTGCCAAACTTCCTGTTATTTCTTTGAAATTTAACTCCTCATTTATCTCCTAATGCAAATTCCTATTCATGCTGTATTTACTTGTACCCCATTTTAGCTTGTTCATCTCCACTTCAAAATGCCTGCTTATATACCTAACCCTTTGATTTTAACCTAGCAGTCTGACTGTCTTCAGTTTAGTTAAATTAATCACGTGCACACACAGCTCCCATAAGCCTGCTCCATAGTATCCCACAGTAATATTGGAAAAAAGATATTTTCTTTACACATATTAAATGCAGAGCATCAATCAAAGCCAACATAATGCTGAGGTACATAGCCAGAAAAGTAAAATACAAGTCGGAGTAAGTCATAACCAAACTGCAAAGTGCACTGGTCAGAATGCACCTAGAGTCCCGAGTTCATTTCTGGTCATGATAACCAAACACAAGGTGTAATGCGGAGAGAGCCATAAGACTGATTCTTGCGTGAGGAAAGGTATTGTTTTGGGCTTTTGACAATGAAAGGGGATCTGGTAAACTTTTGACGTCTACCTTGTCAAGGCTGTTCAGGATCTTGTATACTTCAATCAAGTCACCCTTCAGTCTTCTAAACTCCAGTGCAAACAAGCCCAGTCTGTCTAACCTTTCCTCATAAGACAACCCACTCAAACAGGCATCAATCTAGTAAACTTCCTTTGAACTGCCTCCAATGCATTTAAATCCGTTAAATAAGACGACCAAAACTGCACATAGTAGTCGAGGTGTGGTCTCACCAATGTCCTGTATTATTGACGCATCACATCCTTACTTTTGTGTTCAGTCCCTCTCATAATAAAAGATAGCATACCATTAGCCGCCTTAATTACTTGCTGTACCTGCATACTAACTTTGTGACTCATGTACTAGAATACCTAGATTCCTCTGCACCTCAGAATTATGCAACCGTTCTCCATTTGAGTAATACCATTTTTTGTTCTTCCTGCCAAAGTGAACAACTTCACATTTTCCCACATTAAACTCCATTTGTCAGATCTTTGCCCACTCACTCAACCTATCTATCCATCTGCAACCTCCATTTCCATTTCACAACATACCCTCCCACCTATCTTTGTGTCATCTGCAAATTTAGCTACCATGTCTTCACTCCCCTCATCTAAGTCATTGATGTAAATTGTAAAAAGTTGAGGCCCTTGACAGACCCCTGTGGGACTCCACTCGTCGCACCCTGCCATCCTGCCAATCAGGAAAAGGCCCATTTATGCATACCCACTGCTTTGTGCAAGCCAGCCAATCTTCTATCCATGCTAATATGTTGCCCCCTACACCATTGCCAGATCTTTGCCCACTGTTTTATGTAATAACCTTTGTGGTTCCTTATCAAATGTTTTCTGGAAATCCAAGTACAGTATGTCTACAGGCTCCCCTTTATCCACTCTGCATGTTATCCCTTCAAAACACTCGAATAATTTGGTTAAACATGATTTTCATTTCACAAAACCATGTTGACTCTTCCCTATTGCCTTGAGCTCTTCTAAGTGCTCAGCTATAACCTCAATGATTGATTCTCATAACTTCCCCATGACAAATGTCACACTAACTGGACTATAGTTTCCTGTTTTCTGCCTCCCTTCTTTAAAAGAGGGGTTATATTTGCTACTTTCCAATTTGATGGAACCTTTCCAGAATCTAGTGAATTTTGGAAAATTAACACCAGCGCATTGACTACCTCAATAGCCACCTCTTTTTAACACCCTAGGATGTAGTCCATCGAGACCAGGAGACTTGCCAGCCCACAGCTCCATCAGTTTGCTCAGTACCGTTTCCCTCGTGATTTCAGTTTCACCAAGTTCCCTCCTCCCTTCCACCTCCTGATTTGCAGCTATTACTGGAATGTTTTTTGTATCCTCTGTAGGTGAGCACAGAAGCAAAATATTTGTTAATTTCTTCTGCCATTTCCATATCTACTATTAACTCCCCACTGTCACTCTCTCGAGGACCAACACTCACTTTACTTCTCTTTTTTAAATATCTGTAGAAACTTTTGCTATCCGTTTTTACATTTCTAGTTAGCTTCCTCTCGTAGTCTAATTTCTTTCTCCTGATTTAACCTTTTAGCCGTTCTCTGCCGTTCTTTATGTTCTGTCCAATCATCTGTCTTGCCACTCATCTTTGCGGAGTTGTATGCTTTTTCCTTAACTTCTTTAGTTAACCATGGATAGTGGGTCCTCCCCTTAGAATTTTTCTTTATAGTAGGAATGTACTTATTCGGAATACTCTGAAATATCCCCTTAAATGTCTGCCACTGCTTCTCTATTGATCTATCCTCTAGCCTAGTTTCCCAGTTCACTTCAGCTAGCTCAACTTGCATCTCTACATAGTTGGCCCTTATTTAAGTTTAAGATACTAATCTTAGACCCACTCTTCTCCCTTTCAATCTGGATGTAAAATTCAATCATATTGTGGTCGCTGCTACCTAGGGGTGCCTTTACTCTGAGGTCACTAATTAATCCTGTCACGTTACACAATACCAAGTCTAGTATAACCTGTTCTCTGGTTGGTTCCAGAACATGCTACTCTAAGAAACTATCTTGAAAGCATTCTAAGAACTCCTCATCCAGGCTGCTACTGCCAATCTGATTTTTACAGCTTGTGTAGGTTAAAATCACCCATGATTATGGCTGTCCCTTTATCACAAGCATACAATATTTTCTCTTGAATTCTTTGGCTACTGTTAGGGGGCCTGTAAACCACTCCCACTAATGACTTAATTCCCCTATTTTTCCTCATCTCCACCCAAACTGATTCTACAACCTGATTCTCTGAAGCTAGGTCATCTCTAACTATTACACCAATCCCCTCTTTGATTAACAGTGCTATCCCTCAACTTTCTACCTAGCTTCCTATTTTTCTTGAATGCCATGTACCCCATAATATTAAGGAGCCAATCTTTGTCATCCTGCAGCCACGTGTCCGTAATTGCTCTCAGATCATATTTATTTACTTCAATGTGGGCCATCAATTCATTTACTTTATGAATGCTACGTGCATTCAGATAGAGAGCCTTCAGTGTTGTCTTTGTTTCCTTTGAAACATCTAGTTTTGACAGTTGATGTATTATTGGGTATTTTTCTTTGCCCCTTCCTGCCATTCTCTGACCCTCATTTCTCATAATATTTTGCTCGCCTGTCTTAACTCTACACCTTGAATTTCTACCTCTACCCTTGATCCCTCACCCTTCTTGTTTAGTTTAAAACTCTCTCTACTTCCCTAGTTATGCGATTTGTGAGGGCACTCGTCCAGCACGGTTCAGATGTAAACCATCCCAACAGTTCCCACTTTCCCCAGTACTGATGCCAGTGCCCCACAAACCAGAACCTACTTCTCCCACACCAGTCTTTGAGCCACACATGTGTGTCTCTAATCTTATTTGCTCTATGCCAATTTGCATGTGGCTCATGTACTAATCCAGAGATTATTACCTTTGAGGTTCTGCTTCTTAATTCGGTACCTAGCACCTCATGCTGACTTTGCAGAACCTCTTCCCTAGTTCTACTTACATCATTGGTGCCTACATGGACCATGACAGCTAGATCCTCCCCTTCGAACTGCAAGTTCCTCTCCAGCCCTGAGCAGATGTCCTGAACCCTGGCACTGGGCAGGTGACATAGCCACCTGGACTCTTGCTCTTTGCTGCAGAGAACAGTGTAAATCCCCCTGACTGTATTATCTTCTCCTACTACTACATTCCTTTTTGCTCCCCCCTGCCCAATGAACACAATGCCATGTGAACACTGTACCAAAGTGCCATGGCCAGCCAGCCAGCTCATCCTTCTAGCAGACTTCGCTTTCACCCATACAGGCTGTGAGCACCTCAAACTGCCAACTGCAAAGTCTGAGGCTCTTCCACTACTGTCTGCTCAGTCCCATTGCCTGCCTCACTGACTGTCACATCCTCCTGACCAAAGCAGATGACCCTATTCTAATGCGGACGCTGTGCAACACAAGGGAGGGGGAGAAATACCTGGATACTTTGTTCCAGAAGACTGCCCCTTCTGGAACAAAGTACCCAGGTGTTTCTCCCCCTCCTTTACGTTGCATAGTGTCTGCATTTTGGCTTCGAGATTAATAATCCTACTCTGGAATTCCTCAAGCTGCTTACACTTCCTATAGACGTGTTTGTCATGGATTACCTTGGTGTCCAAAAGCTCCCATGTCTCATAACTACAACATAATGCCTGTCCTGCCATTCTAACTTATGTTATTTAATTTACTTTAATTACTTTCTTCCTGTGTATGCTACAATTTACTGTTTATGGAATGCTAGTATCACTGACAACTAAAGTTTATATGCTTCTTAACTACAAGGTATGTGTTTTAGATGTTTGTTTAAATTACTTCATTGCTTTTTTATCTTTATTATTTTACTCTAATTTTTAAGTTTTCAAATTTTGGTTTATTATTTTGAAGTTTTAGTTCTTAGGTCTACTAGAACTTGCCTGTCCTCAGCTGGTCTCTGACACACTGTCCCTTAGACTGAGCACTTACTAGTTGTGTGTCCACCCCCCACCCCGCCTCACAGCAGTTGGAATGGTGTGCTTCCCAGCTCCCGACTGTCTCCCGCAGGCCTGCTCTGCTCTGACTCTCAGCAAGGTACCAATTGTCGTTGTGATACTGGATTAGTAATCCCAGAAACAATGAGGTCAGATCTCATCATGATAGTTGGGGAATTTAAATTAATTTACTCAAATCTGGAATAGTATTAATAATAGTGACCACAAAACTACCAGACTGTCATTTAAAAAAAAAAAATCATCTGCATTTAAGAGTGGGGCATTGAGGAGCTTTTGTAAAATTGAAGTCGACGTGGATTTGTGGGGTTGGGGAAAATTCCACTGGCTCAGGTTATCCAGCACAAAGGAAGAGATATTACTGATGGAGTTTTGTAGGACGGTATCCTAGGCTGCTTCATCAATTATTTATTTTTTCCCTCTTACATGAGGTCAGAAGTAGGAAGTTTGCTGATTGCAACTCCTCAGGTATTGAGGTAGCCTGTGCCTGCATGCAGCAAGATTTGGACTAAGCGGAAAGCAAGTAACATTCGTGCTACACAAGTGCTAGGCAATATGGGAGCAAGTCCTACAATTTAGACCCATCATCAATAAAGGATATATTTCCAAGTCAGGATGATAATTCTGTGGCTTTACCATCCTTCCCCCTTTAATCAATGTGCCGACAGTCACCATTGACCAGAAACCTAATTAGACCAGCCGCATATATACTGTGGCTACAAGAACTAGCCAGAGGCTGGGTATTCTGCAGTGACTTGCCTCGTACCCCTCCCAAAACCTGTCCACTGTTAACAAGATGCAAATAAGCAGTGTTCCCACTTGGATGAGCACAGCTCCAACAACACCCAAGAAGCTCTACCTCATCCAGGACTTAAGCAGCCTGTTTGATTGACACCCTGGCTACCACCTTAAACATCCACTCCTTCACTGGCACATTGCAGTGCATCTTGAAGATGGCACATGCAGCAACTTGGCAAGGCTTCTCCAACAACGTCTCCCAAACCCGTGACCTTGCCATCTAGAAGGCGAAGGGCAGCAGGGCACCCCTCAAAGTCACTCATCCTGACTTGGAAATATATCTTTTATTGTTGGTCGATCAAAATTTTGGAACTTCCTCCCCACAATATTGTGGAAGCACCTTCAGAACTTGAACTGCAGCAGTTGAAGAAGGTGACTCATCAACACCGACTTGAAGGTATTGGGTATGGGCAATAAATGTGGGCGTTGCCAGCGATGTCCACTTCCTGTGAATGAATTTTTTTTAAAAAAGAGGGAAGGAAAGATTGGGTTGTGGGGGGAGGAAGGAAGAGTAAGATTTAAAATTTGGTATTTTAAAAATCTTCGCAAATAAGTTACCAGCAGTAGAAATGATACTCCACAGTTTCAATTGTTCAGTTTCTGGACCAGAGTGGTTGGTCATTAAGTTACTTATACAGGTAATTACCAAACTCTGCTTTCTGTGGTGAGTTTTACGGACGATTGTACAAACCCTGCAAGTTTTTAAAAATAACGGAGCTTGGAAATGATACCACTTGTGTGAAAAGGCAGAACAGTTTAAATCTACCAGCAGGTTTTGGAGATTCACAACCTTTAGCTTATCTCTTAAGACCATAAGACATAGGAGCAGAAATTAGGCCATTCGGCCCATCGATTCTGCTCAGCCATTCAATCATGGCTGATAAGTTTCTCAACCCCATTCTCCCTGTAACCTTTGATCCCCTTACCAATCAAGAACCTATCTATCTCGGTCTTAAATACACTCAATGACCTGGCCTCCACAGCCTTCTGTGGCGGCAATGAATTTCATAGATTCACCACTCTCTGGCTAAAGAAGTTTTTCCTCATCTCTGTTCTAAAAGGTCTTCCCTTTACTCTGAGGCTGTGCCCTCGGGTCCTAGTGTCTCCTACTAATGGAAACATCTTCCCCACGTCCACTCCATCCAGGCCTTTCAGTATGCTGTAAGTGTTAATCAGATCCCCTCTCATCCTTCTAAACTCCATCGAGTATAGACTCAGAGTCCTCAAACGTTCCTCATGTGTTAAGCCTTTCATTCCTGGGATCATTCTCGTGAACCTCCTCTGGACCCTCTCCAGGGCCAGCACGTCCTTTCTGAGATACGGGGCCCAAAATTACTCAGAATATTCTAAATATGGTCTGACCTGAGCCTTATAAAGCCTCAGCAGCACATCCCTGCTTTTATATCCTAGTCCTCTCGAAATAAATGCCAACATTGCATTTGCCTTCCTAACTACTGACTCAACCTGCAAGTTAACCTTAAGAGAATCCTGGACTAGGACTCCCAAGTTCCTTTGCACTCCAGATTTCTGAATTCTCTCCCTATTTAGAAAATAGTCTATGCCTCTATTCTTCCTACCAAAGTGCATGACCTCACACTTCCCCACGTTGTATTCCATCTGCCATTTCTTTGCCCATTCTCCTAACCTGTCTAAATCCTTCTGCAGCCTCCCCGCCTCCTCAATACTACCTGTCCCTCCAACTATCTTTGTATCATCTGTAAACTTAGTCAGAATGCCCTCAGTTCCTTCATCAAGATCATTAATGTATAAAGTGAAAAGTTGTGGTCCCAACACTGACCCCTGTGGAACTCCACTAGTCACTGGCCGCCATCCTGAGAAGGACCCCCTTATCCCCATTCTCTGCCTCCTGCCAGACAGCCCATCTTCTATCCATGCTAGTACCTTGCCTCTAACACCATGGGCTCTTATCTTACTGAGCAGCCTCCTGTGCGGCACCTTGTCAAAGGCCTTCTAGAAGTCTAAGTAGATAACATTCTTTGGCTCTCCTTTGTCTAACCTATTCGTTACCTCCTCAAAGAATTCTAACAGATTTGTCAGGCATGACCTCCCCTTGATGAAACCATGCTGACTTTGCCCTGATTTTACCATGCACTTCCATGTATTCTGAAATCTCATCCTTAATAACGGACTCTAAAATCTTACCAACGACCGAGGTCAAGCTAATCGGCCTGTAATTTCCCGTCTTTTGCCTCACTCCCTTCTTAAACAGGGGGGTTACATTAGCGATTTTCCAGTCCTCTGGGACCCTCCCTGACTCGAGTGATTCCTGAAAGATCACCACTAACGCTTCCACTATCTCTTCAGCTATCTCCTTCAGAACTCTGGGGTATAATCCATCTGGTCCCGGTGATTTATCCACCTTCAGACCTTTCAGTTTTTCCTAGCACCTTCTCCTTGGTAATGGCCACCATACTTACCTCTGCCCCCCGACTCTCTTGAACTTTGGGGATGTCACTCGTGCCTTCCACTGTGAAGACTGACGCAAAGTACCTATTCAGTTCCTCCGCCATTTCTTTGTTCCCCACTACTACTTCTCTAGCGTCATTTTCCAGCGGCCCAATGTCCACTTTTGCCTCTCTCTTACCCTTTTATATATATCTAAAAAAAAAACTCTTGCTATCTTCTTTTCTATTACTGGCTAGTTTACCCTCATATTTAATCTTCTCCCTCCTTATTTCTTTTTTAGTTGCCCTCTGTTGGTCTTTTTGTAGGCTTCCCAATCCCCTGGTTTCCCACTGCTCTTCGCCACATTGTATGCTTTCTCTTTAGCTTTTATGCCGTCCCTGACTTCCCTTGTTAGCCATGGTTGCCTTGTCCTCCCTTTAGTATGCTGCTTCTTCCTAGGGATGAATTTTTGCTGTGTCTCCCAAATTACTCCCAGAAACTCCTGCCATTGCTGTTCCACTGTCTTTCCTGCTAGGCTCATCTCCCAGTCAGTTCTGGCCAGCTCCTCCCTCATGCCTCTGTAGTTGCCTTTATTCAACTGTAATACCGTTACATCTGATTCCAGCTTTTTCCTCTCAAATTGCAGGGTAAATTCTAAATTCTTAAACCCCTGGGTTTGCTGTCTGATTTGGAGAGAGACCTGTATTTATATAGCACCTTTTCATGACCTTGGAAAATCTCAATTTACTTTCAATGAAGTACTTTTGAGTCTGTAGTTACTGTAATATAGGAAACGTGGCAGCCAGTATGCACATAGCAAGCTCCCACAAGTAGCAATGAGATAATGACTAGATATCATCTGTTTTTGTGACGATTAAAGGATAAATATTGGTTGAGACTATGGCAATAACTCCCCTGCTCTCGTCTTCAGTGTAGTGTCATGGGATCTCTGATATCCGCTTGGAAAGGGCAGATGGAGCCTCTGCTTAATGTTTCATCTGAAAGATGGCACCGCTAACAGCATACCCTCGAGTGTCGGCTACGTTTTTGTGCTCAATTCTAAGTCCCTGGAGTGGGATTTGAACCCATAACTTTCTGACAGAGTGAGTGCTATCAACTGAACCATGACTGATACAATTATTAGTATTTTGTCAGTAACAGTGTTTCAAACGAGATCTTGCCCAGTACCTTTGCATGCTGTCAAGTACACCTCCAATCACTGGAGATTTCATTTGACTTCAGATTTGCTGGATGCTTATTGGTGCCATTCTCTGCATATTGCCTTGATATCCTGGGCAGCTAGTTCTACCTGTTGTAATATTTACTTCGTGTCTATTTGTGGATTAAGAATGTGTTGAGGTGTAGAGCTGAGTCACACTGTCAAAGCCTGAGCAGCCATCAGTGATTTAGACAACCACTTATTGATGACTGTTTCCATTGCTGATTGGAAACAAAACCTGTTTGAAGTAATTGGCCAGTTTAGATTTATCCTGTTTTCCCTGTGGACAGGATATGTCTGACTTTAAGCTTTTGTTTGCTGTGGTTATAGTTACATTGCAACAACTTGGCATTCCGCCTCGTTTGGATGTGCAACAGGAATGTTGGCAGGGCCCTGATTACTTGCAGTGTCCAATGCACACTGCTTAATATACTGTGGAATAGGGGGTGCTCAATCTATTTGCTTCGGAGGATCTCCCTCTGTTTTTGTTTTAAATCCATGATTCCTTTTTTTCTATCAATTAGTTATATAATTGAGCATATATTTTTGCCTTACTTCATGTTAAACTTGTTGCTGATGCTGAGTGGCTGCTGTCATGTGGCTTGACAAAAATACAGCATATCCGTGCATATCTCCATATTATATGCACCCAAACTCCAGGCTCATTTCCCATCCAAAGTGGTGCGTTTCATTTATAATAAAAGGTGAATTTTATCTGGAACTCAGGCCCATGGACTCTCTAGCTCCATTGGGCAGCTTGATGGGTTGCTGGCACCATGCTTGGATCTGTTCTGATCAAGCAGCAGTCAACTGTGTAAAGAGGGAAAGGTGAAGTCAGCCAAACATTAGCCACCATTCTTTGGTTAAGTCTAGGCTCATTACACCACAAAACAGACACTGACCTGTTGCTGCACCTGCCCGATTTTAAAGTGGGCAGGAGAGCAGCCGGTCTGTTGGGGAAAAGAACCCACTGCCGGTTGCCACTACTGATCTGGGGGAGGTGAGGGAATGGGGTCTCCTCTCCTCCAACAACAGTGGCTCCACTTCTTCTCTTCGTCATGTTGTGCTTCTCCTTATTTTGGGACTGTGCAATTTCTTAAAGTGTGCTCCCTGTGCATTCCAGGAATAGGCCTATAGAATTTTTATTGTATATCTGGATTTTTAACCAGCTTTTATTCTTGAAACATCCTTATTTGGTGAACCCTTGGAACTTTCTTGTGGATAGCTAGGAGTTGTGGACCTCTTGTTGAGAGCCCTCGCAATGGAGCGAACTGAATTGGCAGTTGCACCTCAGAACCAATTGAGCCAAATTCCACCAATCATTGATTTTACTTCTTTCTTCCACTATGACCGCTTTCCCCAAAGCGTTGGGGTACTCTTCAAAACAAATTTATAATTTAGCTTCTTGTAGTTACCAATAAAGATGTCTTAGTCTATAGTTAAGAGTATTATGCATGATTGACAGGCATTTCTTTATAGGAACCATATTGAAGCAATGTGTGTGTGTGTATAGTGAAGGCTCAGTAAAATCAAACTAATGAGTTTATGGTTGCACAGACTTAAGAGCAATGTCTTTTGCCTGAAACATAAAATGAAATAAGAGCACTTGACAGAGCTTAGAAATAGTAAATTTGGTGCCAAAGCATGTCCAAAATATTGTCACCAATTTGTGTTTAGACTAAGATCATAACCTGCGTGTTTTTTTTAAGCTTGTACATTGTAATAAACGGGTACAGACTTGGGATTATCATTGGAAGCATGATAGGGTAGAAGAAGATTATTAGAATTTGCAATGCTTTACTACAAATATCCATTGAGGTCAAGGCTATTATTTAAGAGGGTTTGGCTATTAATTTGGAAAGACAATATATGAGGGGACTGATGGGAATGAGATTGAAATAACTGACTTCAGTTGAAGTATAACTTCATTTACAAGGTACAAATGGCCATCTGAACTGTTAAGTTCTTTGAGAGAGACAGAATAAATTTACTTATTTTGCAGTTCTTTGTTTGGATCATAGTTGTGTGGATAAGTCGAACTACCTCAAAATGACAGAAGACTGGGATGCAGAACTGGGAACGGAACCTGTAGCCATTATTCCATCATTCAATGATATGGTTGGTATTTTGCTGTTTCAAAGTGTCTGTTGATTTCTGAATTTGGATTTCCTTTGTTAGTAAATATTGATGGCTGTGTATTGTTTTAAATTTTAGGCTGGCCTAATGAATGAGGATGTCATCAATGGCAATCAGCCTTTTGACTTGAAAGGTAAGCATCTCGTATGTTGAAACGTTTTTGGTATAAAAAGAATCTTAGTCAATTTAGTTTAATACTTCAGAACTTCTGCCATAAGGAAGTTGCTTTAAAGGCAAGTTCACTAAAATGCAATTTCAGGTTGATGATTTATAGATCGTAATTCTATGATAAAGGACAAGTTGTGACTAAGTGTGTGTGGATAGTTCCAGCCAGGAGATACTCGATTAAAATTTATTAGAAAAACTTTCATTTCTCATTGGTTTTTCAGCTATCCGTTATCTCCAACTGGGTAGCTTTTTACCAATGGTGTATTCTCTAGATTGCCTTTATGCCTGTCCTGGATTGCTTCAGTGGGTTCAGTTTTCTGTAGACCTTTTGAAGATTTGTTCCTGCTGGTGCTCATGATGTTTGGAACTCTACCTAGCTGCTATCTGCTTGCTGCCATGGCTGCTGATTCTGTTCCGTGCCACTTAACCATCAAAATTCCCAGTGCCTCTTGCTGCACTGGTCCCTCAACAGTTCTGCTGCTCTTGCTACCACAATTGTGTGTTCCTTGTCTTCTTACAGATGTTCATCGGATTGAAACCATCATCTGCACTAATCCTGAATTTACAGTTTCACCCCATTGACTCCCTGGCTTCACTAAATGTGACCCTTGCATTTCAATCCCATTGCTTCTCTGCTGTTAAACTTGATCCACTGGTGTACACTAACACAGGCCAATACACACTTTGGCTGGACCCCTAGATTAACTACTTTTTGTCTCGTGGTTGTTTTCACTTCTTGGCTCACTGATTCCAATAGACAACCTCCAGCAGCAGCCTAGTGATACTCTGACCCTGTAACACCCCTGGGCAGATTTCCTTTCCACAACTGCCTCCGAATTGGGCTCCAGTTAATGGGTGTACCAAGCCAACTAGAAGTTGATTTCATCCTACCAGAGGGCTTCAGACTTAAATTTTGGGCTGTTGCATATTGTCTGCTACCCGTTCTGTTTATGATCAGATTTTAATAGAACAGTACAGCACAGAAGCAGTGCATTGAGTCTGGGCTGGCCTTTTTGTTTTTGAAGAGCATTCTAATTAGTCCCACTTGCCTGCTATTTTCCAAATATCCTACAAATATTTAGATTATTATAGAATCTGCACCATCAACCTACGAGGCAGAGCATCCCAAATCCTAATTACTTGTGCCAAAGCTTTTTTTTTCCACATTGCCTCTGGTTCTTTTGCCATTCCTGTTTAAATCAGGGTCTTCTGGTTATTAACACTTTTTTTGCCATTGGAAGCACGTTTTTCTTTAATCATTCTACCTAAACACTTGATTTTCAAGCATCTCTATCAAATTTTCTCTTTTAGCCTCCTCTGCTTGAATGAGAACAACTTCAACTGCTCCTGTATAGCCAAGTAAATGTAATTACACAGGTGTGAAAGCTTTCTTGTAAAACTCTTCCGTACACTCTCCAAAGCCTTATTCTTTCCTGATTTGTGGTGTCTAGAATTGGGTACAGCACTGCAGCTGGATCTGAACTAGTTTTATGTCCGTTTTAACCTTTGCCATGTCCAGGTAACCTGAATTCCCCATGTATCTGTACATTTTGGCTACCCAGTTAAACATTCAAAATTGAAGGCATCATTACCACCATTACTCCATACTCATGCCATCAATTCTATCCCCCTCCTTTCTACTGTCTCTGCTTTCATGGTATGTGGGTGCTGCTGGCAAGGCCATCATTTGTTGCCCCTAATTGCCCTTGAACTAAGTGACTCGCTGGGGGCGTTTCAGAGTCAGTCATATTGCTGTGGGTCTGGAGTCTCATATAGATCAGACTAGGTAAGGATGGGTTTTTACAATCAATGAGACTAGCTTTATATCCCATATTTTATTAATTTAACTCCAATTCCGCCAGCTGCCATGGTGGGATTTGAACCCTGTCCCTGGGGCATTAGCCTTGGCCTCTTAATTACTAGTGCAAGAATATTATCACTCTGCCACCATTTCCCCCCCGTTTGCTTCCATTTGTTTGTAACCCCTGTCCTAGCCAGCTCGATCCAACACTGTATCCTCTCCACCTCGAAGAATGTTTGCTTCCACTTTTGTAATGGATACAGTGGTGTAGTGGTAATATCATTTGGGCGAGTAATCGGGATACCCAGGTTAATGCTCAGAGAACACTGGTTCAAACCCCATCACGGCAGCTGGTGTAATTTTAAGTTTGTTTAATAAATTCAGTTTGGTTTTCTTGGGTTGTGAGCAAGGCCAGCATTTGTTGCCCATCCCTTGCCAGTGCAACACCTGTCCTTTTACCTCCCCCCTTCACAGTCCAAGGGCTCAAGCACTCCTTTCAGGTGAAGCAGCGCTTCACTTGCACCTCCTTCAATTTGGTCTACTGCAGTCGCTGCTCCCAAAACATTCTCCTCTGCATTGCAAACGCAGACTGGGTAACAGCTTTGTGCTAGGCTTGCAGGCTATGTGGTGTAGGTACACCCACCATGCTGTTAGGAAGGGAGTTACAGGATTTTGACCCGGTGACAGTGAGGGAACAGCGATGTATTTCCAAGTCAGGATGATGTGTGGCTTGGAGGGGAATTTGCAGGTAGTGGTGTTCCCATGCATCTGCTAGCCTTGTCCTTATAGATGTTAGAGGTCATAAGTTTAGATGGTGCTGTCGAAGGAGTCTTGGTGAGTCGCTACAGTGCATCTTGTAAATGGGGTACACATAGCTTCGATTCTGTGTCAGTGATAGAGGGAGTAAATGTTTATGTTGATGGATGGACTGCTTTGTCCTGGATGGTGTCAAGCTTCTTGAGTGTTGTTGGATCTGCACTCATGCTGTCCATTCGCCTGGATTCCATTGCACTCCTGACTTGTTCCTTGTAGGTGGTGGATGGGCTTTGGGAGTTAGGAGGTGAGTTAATTCCCAGCCTCTGACCTGCTGCAGTAATTATATGGCTGGTCCAGTTCAGTTTCTGGTCAGTAGTAACTCCCAGGATTTGTTCGTGAGGGTATTCCGATAAATCTGGAATTGATAGCTATTCTCAGTAATGGTGACAACTATCATTGATTGTTGTAAAAACCTATCTTGAGTAATGCTCATTGGGACACTTCAAGAATACCAACATAAGGGGAAAGAACAATTTATACTGCATATGAAGAGCGTGCTGACTGGTAGGCAAGTGGACCAAGCTATTTGCTCACCATACAAACTTGATGCTGTGTAAAGAACATATCCTTTTTATTTTTCTCTATTTCTGTTGGACTGTGGATTTAAAACTACAGTGGCTGTAGATTGAAAGACAGGTCTACTGGACCAGGATGAGAGATGTATGCAATGTAGCAGTCCAGGAACAGAGTGTGCCACAAAAGGCAGGATGGTGCCGGAAAGGAGCCCTGGACCAAGGGAGCTGCCTGACAACAGCAATTTAATCCTGACCAGGGTTTGTGTGGTAGCAGTGCAGTAGAAAGCTCCTGGCCTGCAAGGAGAAAACACCTAAAATCTCTTTTCCTCATACCTCTATAACCTGCTGTCTCTCTGAGGAAACCCCTATAAAAAGGAAAAGGGGAAAACCATTATTGGAGACATTGAAAAGCAAGTGCTCAACCAGTGAACTGAATACTGAAAGTGCTGGAAGACCACCTCGTGTCATCAACAAAGAACTGAAAGGAACTTGGAATACAACGATCAAAATTAACCCATCGAATCCTGTACTCGGATTGGTGCTATTGAACTGTTTTATCCCACCCTTAAAATCCATGTTGCGTGTGTCGCATGGATTTAAGAAGGGGGTAGAGTTTAGGTTATAGTGTTAGAAGTTAGTAGTTCACATTTCTTTCTTTCGTCACTGGTTAACGACAGTTTGTTCAATAAATAATTATTTACTGAATAAGTTTACAAACCTGGTGCTCATATTCTGTTAACCTAAATTAAACCGGTCGGTAGAATTGGGGCAATCTGGTGGTTTGGTCAAATTTTTCACATTTGTCACGGCTTGGGGAACAGTGGGACTTGATATTACAGTGCATTATCCCCAGTGAGTCGTGACAGCTGAAATAGGGTGCATCAAAGACATCCTGCGAGATGATGTCTACCTTGATCAGATCATTTCATGCTGTACATCGTGCAAGCTTATGAATGGGCCCAAGCCCATCACTTTTGGCCCTGGAAAGTGCCCAATCTACCTCAAGATTACCCTGGAAGGGCAAGGTATCTCAAAAATTTGAGCAACAAGTGAACTAACTGTTTCACACTGCTACCATGCAGCAGCAACACGAGTGGTATTTGCCAGTAACTGGATGTTGCTGTCAAGCCAAAAAGATGTTAAGCCTATCTCTCAAATGAATAATGTGGTATATGAATGTCAGTGCCAGTGTGATGCTAGATACGTAGGCCGTACATCCCAAAGACTTGGCGGATTGTATCAAACAGCATGTCCCAGCCACTGTTTGCAACAGGCAAGGTACAGACCGTACTCAACCAGCCCGTGTTTGCAAAACTCACAACAGTGTCCAACATTAGATGTGATTCCGCAATTGGACAACATTTGCTAAATAATCCTCAGTCTGCTTAGAATTATGCTGACAACCAATTTAAGATTTAGTTGGGCTCACAGTGTGGCACATTTGCGTGTACTGGAATCTACACATTTAATATACGGCCCTGTTGTCTGCAAACAGAACATGTACGTAGATTGCACCTGTTTCAGCTAAACAAAATAAGTGACAGCTGTTCACTGACTCATTGGTCAAGGTATTGCCCTGAGGAATCGGGATCAGGCTGCTCGGTTTAAATTTCAAACAATGCTTGGCAGTTAGCTATCAGTCAGCATCAGTGATGCATTCTCCATGGCAGCGCCTCTACCAATCAGAGTCCACTTGCCAAACAATCAGCACTGTTGCCTTATGCAGTATAAATTGTTGTTTTCCCCTTTATATTGGTATTCTATGAAGTGTCCTGATGAGTGCAAGAAAAACGCTTCAACAGGTCTTTTTTTTTCAGCAATACTCAAGTTCTCTACTACCAAACGACTATTTGAAAAACCTGTCTGATTCGCTAATGTCCTTTTAGGGAAGGAAACCTGTCATCCTTATCTGGTCTGATCTGTATGTCATTTCAGATCCAGAGCAACGTGGTTGACTCTTAACTGTCCTCTGAAAATGACCTAGCAAGAAAAGCTGAACCTGACGGACTGCAGTGGTTCAAAATGGTGGTTCACCACCACCTTTGAGCACAATTAGGGATGAGCAATACATGTTAGCCATATCTGCAAAGCCCACTTCCCATGAAAGAAAATAATTGCCTGTCTCAGCCCATCTCTGCTGCCGAAACCCTTTTTTAGTTTCCTTTTTTTTTTCATTTCCAGATTGAACAATTACATGTGCCCTCATCTCCTTCTCGCCTTTTTCTCTTTTCCCTCCCTCCCTCCTCCCCCACCCAAGTATTACCTAGTGCTGTTATAATTTAATGATGCATCCAACCGTTTTGTCTTAAGTTGACATTTGGAAGGGATTATTAAACCAGTTGGGTCCTATCCTTAAGATGAAAGCAACTTACTGCAGAAGCTGGAAATCTGAAATAAAAACTTGCTTGCAGGCTAAGCATGCAGCCAAGCATGTCTGGGTCATGCTTGTAGACCTTCCTGTTGCTTGCCATTTCAACACACCATCCTGCTGTCATGCCCACATGTCTGTCCTCGGCCTGCTGCAATGTTCCAGTGCAAATTGGAGGAACAGCACCTCATCTTCTGATTAGCCACTTTACAACCTTCCAGACTTAACATTGAGTTCAACAACTTCAGACCATGAGCACTCTCCTCTATCTTCACCCCTTTTTATAATCCTTTTTTAAAATTTATTTTTATTTTTTATCTACTTCATTTTTATTTTTATTTGTATTCATTGTTTTATCCCCTTTTTAAATCCCTTTCTCTATCCTTTTTACCCCCACCCCATCTCCAAAGGGCCATCTGTTACTTGTTCCATGTTGTTCTTTCAGAGTGCTGACCCTTGTTCTGCCATTAAAACATTCTGTTTTCTTACCTTTATGCCACTATCAGCACCTCCTTTAGCCCTTACAACTACCATAAACACTCCCTTTGTCTTTATGTCCGTGACATCTTTGTCAGCCTCACCTATCACTGGCCGCCTATCCAGCTTCACCTGCTCCAACCCCCTTAAAACAGTATAAATGTTTTCACAATTCTACTCTTTAGCTCTGTAGAAGGGTCGTACAGACTCAAAAACGTTAACTCTGTTGCTCTCTCCACAGATGCTGTCAGACCTGAGTTTTTCCAGCATTTTCTGTTTTTATTTGAGTCCTATCCTTGCCTGATATCCTTTCATGTGAATTTTCCTGCCAAATCGCTGGGTAGCGTCAGCCTTGGAAGTTTTTTGTGTTTCTCTTCCTTTGCCTCTTTCCCCCCCCCCCCCCCCCCCCCCCCCCTTACCTATTTGTTTGTCTTCATTGTCCTCAACTAATTGTCACACCCTGCTGATGCTTTAGCATTGAATTTGATAACTTGCTTGTCCATATCTCAGTATTTCATGCATAACACATTTAGAGATATTGATGCTGGATTTGTTCACATATGGTCTCTTTACTCAACAGTAAAATTGATTTGAGTTGTTTAAGATTTTTTTTTGCTTACTTTTTCAAGAATGTTTTGGTGCACCCACTGATCTTGTTCTGGTGTAACAAGTGATACACAAATACCTAGAAAATATCCCCTAATGTCAATGCCTCTGGTTTTACCTCAAAAGTTTTTTTTAAAGTTGGAAGGCTTAGAAAGCAGCATGTGAATAAAAATTTTGCCAGAGTGAGAATGATTTAAGTGCAAAATTATAAAATTCACTTCAATTATTTTTTTTAAGAAGTATACAATTCATTTGGGTGGCATGGATTTCTTGAGGGCAATCAGCATGAATTTTAGGCAAAGTAGTGTTTGACTGACTTGAATTTTGAGGAGGTAATGAGGGTCAATGGGGTCATGTGTTTCATTTAGTCTGTGTGAATTTTAACCAGGCTTTTGATAAGACCCCACGTTGGCAGATAGAAGCTCACAGGACCCAAGAGCAAGTGGAAAGTTGGATTCAAATTGGCTCGCTGGTTGAAACAAAACATTTATGGCTGATGGATGTTTTGGTGGCTGGAAGGCTGTTTGCAGTGTGGTTCTGCAGGCCTCTACTGGATGCTTTGCTGCTTATGGAATATACCAATGATTTAGATTTAAATGTAGGGGCATGGTTCAGAAGTTTTCAGATGATACAAAAATTTGGCTGTGTGGTTGATATTGTCAAAAGTCTAATGGTGTATGTAGATTTAGTGGATGTAGAATACAATGGATGGTAATCAGGGTTTAATGGTTATCCAGATTGGGGACCCAGAGTGATTAACAAAGGTGAGCCAGGTCTTGATTTCTCTCCTCCTACCCCCCCCCCCCCAACCGCCACCACCACCACTGGGGTACTGGATATATGATGTAGAAATCCTTAAATTGATTCTCCAATTTTTTTCTCCTCACCTTTTCACTTCTAAGCTCAATGTAAAATAATCTCAACACTTCCATTGCATACATATCTTGCTGGATTGTGAATAAGATAATATAACTAAGAAGAACTTTGCTCTTCCTTGACATACCTGATATGGGATTTCAGATCAGCAGTATTCTGTTTCTGATGCTTAGTTTAACGGAATTAACTCCCCTGATTTTGGCAGTGCAGGATACTACTTAGTCTAAAGAGGTTTTAAGATTTTGTTGTCAAATGCATACATATCAGCATCTGATGAGGGTTATGTTGGTGGGCTTGGAGTGGTTCTTGAAAGGATGTCATTCAGGATTCCATACTGTGGAATACATTTTGCTATACTTGGAGGGTTGGAAGTTGAAAAAACAACATAACTGCACAAGATTCAGTGATATCATGAAACTTAGTTTGATAGTCACCCATGTGGTGGATCATGTTTTTTATAATCTATCTAATCAGTGCACTTAAGATGGATCTTAAAGCAACCTTTTTATTTGGTAACAATGAATTTTTTTTGAGAAGTGTTAACCCTGTCATGTGTTTCTGCTTAAAGGCCATGTATATATTGAATTGTCATTTCAACATGTATATATTGCATCCAATTGCTAACTGATATGATTTGAGATATCCTGCAATATTTTATTTGACATGACACTTCTGTGATGTCATTAATGTGCTGAGATCCTTCAATGCATTGTACCCATAATGATCTAGAAGCAGAATTTCAACATAAGTATTTATTTTCATCTGTTTTTAGTTCTGTAGCAGAAACTGCACCCATTTTTAACCCATAGCAAAGATATAAAATTCTAATACGAGATTATATTTTAAATCTATATTTCACTGAAGGGTTTAATACTTTTGAAGAAATTCCACAAATAATATATATTTAGGACTTGACTGCCTCTAATGGAGTCCTTTTTTTCCATTTTTCCCTGCTGGTTGATGCTATGTTAGGAAATGGATCTGTGATGTGTATGTGAGAGCTTCCTTGCAGGGACTGCTGGTGTGTTAGAGAGCCATCATGAGGATTTTTGAAGGTGAGGGCGTTTTGACTAATAGGTGTGCAGCCAAACCTAAAACTGTGACACATTTCTAAAAGTGGTTGTTGGGTAACATTCGGGAGCACCATTCAATTTTCCTATCGCTTAATGTGTGAGCATTTGAGGATTATTTTAAAATGTTCATCTTTGTTTTCATATCTCAACCTACCCTTGTATTCTCACTCACCTCACTCCCTCTGCCCCTCATTTAAAGGAGCATCTTAACATTTAGCGCTTTGGCTGTGCCTTTGATCCAGTATTAATGTCAGCAGGTGGTTTGATGTGAAATTTTGTTAATTACTCCTGTGAACCACCTTTGGGTGTTTTGCTATGTTAAAGGCACTACATAAGTTATTCCTAGGATAAATCACTTGGATGACAGATGCATGGTTTTTACCCTGCAGAGCAGAAACACTTGAGTTCAGATACATCAGTGTTCAGGCTAGCTGCAGATGTGGCTACAGCAACACTGTTTTAACCGCATACTGCATTTCCACTACGTTTAGTGGGAAATGCATTGTATACACTTGTACTTTAACACACACCTGCCACCATTCAGTAACTGAGGAAATGAAGCACTTGATATGCTCTCACACTCGGCTTTCCTCTTAGATTTTTACAACACAGAACTACACATGCACATTGTACTTGAATGAGTATTGAGACTATGTGATGTCATTTTAAAAAAAAAATTATTGATCAGAAAACGACTTGGGCAAAGATGCACATTTCATTGGAATGGGGAGGACACGATGATGAAGCTTTTTAACTTTTTGTTAAAATTTACGAATCCCTGGTTTAATAAGTAAGGGCACAAGTGTCCAAAACCAAAGGAGCAATAATAAATCTTTGTAGTTATTTGTTAGGCAACATTTAGATTTATTCTGCCAATTTGTGAGCCTTGCTTTAGGAAGGGTGCACCCAGCTGATACTAGGCTGAGGGCTGTTCGTTCGGAGAGACTGGAGAAGTTGGAGCCCCTTCCTCAGAACAAGGTGAAAGTGCTCAAAATTTGAGGATTTTTTAATTAAGTAAATAGAGATTTGCAGAATGGGTGTTTAATTGGAAAATTGGTTTCAATATGAAAAGTACTTTCACGGTACCGGTATACAATGTGGCAAAGAAGATCATAATTCTCACAAATAGGCAAGAGTTTTGCTTTATTTCTTCAGCAATTTCACTAACCGGAAATGGCAAAAATATATTTTTCATGGCAAGTTTACAAAAACTGCCTTGTTACATAACGCAAGGTGTGCTACATTCATCCAGTGACCTTGCAGGCAAATAAATAATCATTTTTTCTAAAAGCCCTCTATGCTGATAAGTATAGCCTTTAGAACTGTCATGTGAATTGCATGATCCACCTTTCTTTCATAGATGTTCATTTAACACCAGATTCTAAAAAATGACACCATGTTACTCCAGTGATGGAGCCATCAGTTTACGAGCGTACGAAATAGGAGCAGAACTAGGCCATGACTGATCTGTTTGTGTTTAGATTTCCACATTCCCATCTAACCCCGATAACCTTTAGATTCTTGTTAGGCAATCTACCTCTGCCTTAAAAATATTCAGTGACCCTGCTTCCACTGCCTTCTGAGGCAAAGTGTTCCAGTCGCACAACCCTCAGAAAAAAAATCTTCTTTGTTCTAAAAGAGCAACCCCTAACTTTAAAACAGTGTCCCTAGTTCTAGGCTCATCCACAAGAGGAAACATCCTTTCCAAATCTACTTTGTCAAGGCCATTCAGGATCTTTATATATTTCAACAAGTCATCCCTCACTCTCTTCTAAATTCCAGTGGAAACGAGCCCACCCTGTCCAACCTTTCCTCATAAGACAACCCCCTCATTCCAAGTACCAATCTAGTAAACCTCCTCTGAACCGCTCTAATGCATTTATGTCCTTCGTTAAATAAGGAGACCAAAACTGCACATTGTATTGGAGATGCGGTCTCGCCAATGCCCAGTCTAACTGAAGCATAACTTCCATACTTTTATGCTCATTTCCTCTCGTAATAAAGGACAGCATTCCATTTGCTGCCTTGATTACATGCTGTACTTGCATAATAACTTTTTGTGATCCATGCACAAGAACACACATCCCTCTGCACCTTGGAATTCTGCAGTTGTTCTCCATTTAAGTAATGTTCTGCTTTTCTATTTTTCCTGCCAAAGTGAACAACTTACCCTTTTTTTCCCCACATAATACTCCATCTGCCAGAATTTTTGCCCACTCGCTCAATATATCTATATCCATCTGCAAACTCCTTATGACTTCATAACATACTTTCCTACCTATATTTGTATCATCTGAAAATTTAGCTACCATGCCTTCACTTCTCTCATCTAAATCATTGATATAAATTGTAAAAAGTTGAGGCCGCAGCACAGACCCCTGTGGGACTGCACTAGTCACATCCTGCCAATCAACAACCCATTTATGCATACGCTGGCTGGCAGAAACTCTCTTCTATGCACGTTAAGATGTTATCCCCCCCACCATGAGCTTTTATTTTTTGTAATAACCTTTGATGTGGCACCTTATCAAATGCCTTCTGGAAATCCAAGTACAACATGCCTATCAACTATCTACTGCACATCTTACTCCTTCAAAGAGCTCTAATACATTTGGTTAAACATTTCCCTTTCCTAAAAGCTTGCTGACTCTTCCCAATTACCTTGAGTTTTTCTAAGTGCCCAGCTATAACCTCCTTCGTAATTGATTCTAACACCTTCCCCACAACAGATGTCAAGCTAACTGACCGATAGTTTCCTGCTTTCTGCCTCCCTCCCTTCTTGAATAGAGGAGTTATATTTGCTACTTTCCAGTCTGATGGAACCTTTCCAGAATCTAGGGAATTTTGGAAAATTGTCAATGCATCTGACATCAGCTTATCGACACATCATTCTATTCCTTTCTTGTTCTTATGCTTATCTGGATTACCCTTAAATGCATCTTTTCTATTTGCCTGAACTGCCTCTGCTGCAGGATGCTCCACATTGTTTCCACTCTTTTTGGGTAAAGAAATTTCTCCCTAATTTCCTATTTATTAGTGACCTCCAGCTTTGAAATCCCTACAAGTGCAAATGTTTTCTTTATGTCCAAGTTATAATTAGCTTAAAGGCATCCATCAGGTCACTCCTCAGCCTTCTCATTTCCATGAAGGACTTCGCCTGCTCCATCTTAGAAACATAAAAACTAGGAGCAGGAGTAGGCCATTTGGCCCTTCGAGCCTGCTCTGTCATTCATTATGATCATGGCTGATCGTCCAATTCAGTAGCCTGCTCCCGCTTTCTCCCCATACCCTTTGATCCCTTTCGCCCCAAGAGCTATATCTAACTCATTGAAAGCATACAATGTTTTGGTCTCAACTACTTTCTGTGGTAACGAATTCCACAGACTCACCACTCTCTGTGAAGAAATTTCTCCTCATCTCAGTCCTAAATGGTCTACCCCATATCCTCAGACAGTGACCCTTGGTTCTGGACTCCCCCACCATCGGGAACATCCTTCCTGCATCTACCCTGTCTAGTCCTGTTAGAATTTTATAGGTTTCTATGAGATCCCCCCCTCATTCTTCTGAACTCCAGCGAATATAATCCTAATCGACTCAATATCTCCTCATATGTCAGTCCCGCCAACCCAGGAATCAGTCGGGTAAACCTTCGCTGCACTCCATCTATAGCAAGTACATCCTTCCTCAGATAAGGAGATCAAAACTTCACACACTATTCCAGGTGTGGTCTCACCAAGGCCCTGTACAATTGCAGCAAGACATCCCTGTTCCTGTACTTGAATCCTCTGGCTATGAAGGCCAACATACCATTTGCCTTCTTTACCACCTGCTGCACCTGCATGCTTACCTTCAGCGACTGGTGTACAAGGATACCCAGGTCTCGTAGCACATTCCCCTCTCTCAATTTATAGCCGTTCAGATAATCTGCCTTTCTGTTTTTGCTATCAAAGTGAATAACCTCACATTTATCCACATTATACTGCATCTGCCATGCGTTTGCCCACTCACTCAGCTTGTCCAAATCACACTGAAGCATCTCTGTATCCACCTCACAGCTCACCCTCCCACCCAGCTTTGTGTCACCTGCAAATTTGGAGATATTACATTCTTATGTTCATATGAGAAATCAGAACGTTCACATTCATGACTGCACATTCGTGGTGTGCACCTGGCGTGATAGACTTATTCTGTGATTAACGGTGAGTTACTCCTGCATTGTCCTCTTTGGGGAGCATCTGTAAATGACAGCTGATGTTTGGGATCAAGTGGTGGCAGTGCAAGTTGCGTGGAGGAAGACCGAGGAAGGGTGGAGCAGCGGCTGGACATAGGTGGAAGGGACAATGCAGACTGTCTGGGTGCCCTTTAAATATGGCGCGCGGAACTTCGACCTCAACTTTCTGTGTTCCTCCCCCGTGAGAATTGGCAAGGTCCTCATGGATACATATGTAATGAGCTGAGTTGTGCAGGATTGCACGTGGTCAGCTGTCCCATCCCACCGTGGGAATCACTCCCACTTCCATGCCTGCCAAACTTAAACTCCAGAATGGAAGATTCCAGCCATGGAAACTGTTAGTGTCAGCAGAGGCATCAACATAGTGAGTGCCCTTGTTTGTGTTCAGGGAGCTGACCACTCTATCCATGCTGAACAGAGTGCTCTCTCTATGCTCAGTGTAAATCCCCGATACAAATTGGAGCTGGACTTCTTCGTTCTCTGAATCATTGTTCATGGAGCAACTGTGCTCCATAAACTTAGATAATTTTTAAAGATACAGTAACTTGTCAATTCCAGATTTTATTAATTGAATTTAAATTTCACCAGCTGCCGTGGTGACATTTGAACCAGTGTTCCCAGAGCATTAGCCTGGGCATTTGGATTACTCGTCCAGGGTTACAGGGATAAGGCAGGGAAGTGGGACTAGGTAGAATGCTTTTTTAGAGAGCCAATGCAGTCTTGATGGGCTGAATGGTCTCCTGCAGTGTAAAGATTTCATTGAAAAGGGAAGAGTTGTGCATAATTTTTTTCAAATTTTTAAAACCAGAATAACCCTGGTTATATAAAACTTTTTTTTCAGGTAGCAATCCAATTCCCTTTTGAATGCCTCCTCCATCCTCTCAGGAAGTTCGGCCCAGACTCCAATCGCCCTCTGGGTGAAAAAACATTTCCTTACGATCACTTTTATTCCTTTTGCCAATTATTTTGAACCCATGCCTTCTAGTTCTTGATGTTTTCTTGAGTGGGAACAGCTTCTCCATTTTACCGTCTGTACCCTCAGGATCTTGAATACCTCTATCAAGACTCCTCTCAGCCACCTTTTCTCCAAGGAAAACAACCCCAACCTCTTCAATCTATTCTCCATATAGCTTCAATTCTTCATCCTGGGAATCATTCCTGCGAACCTCCTCTGAACTCTCTCCAATGCCTTCACATCCCTTCTCAAATATGGTGCACAGAACTGGACGCAGTACTCCAGATGAGGCCTAAATAGTGTATTAAACAAGTCCAACATGATTACTCTTGTACTTAATGTCCCTATTAATAAAGCCTAAAACTACTATATGTTTTATTAGCTACTATCTCAACCATGCTCTGCCACCTTCAATTACTTGTATACATATATACCAAGGTCCTCTGTTCCTGCACCTCCTTTAGAGGCTCTCCCTTTATTTTATATTTTCTCTCTCTATTCTTCCTGCCAAAATGAGTCACCTCACATTTCTCTGCATTGAACTTCATCTACCACTTGTTTGCCCAACCCACCAACGTGTCCTTTTGAAGTTCAAGACTACCCTCTTCATATCATCTTGTATTGTTTAATAAAGGTTTTATGCTTTTGTTAAAAGTTCGTTGGCTGACTCCAGTGACTCTGTTCAGTAGCCCTTCTCCACATATCTAAAGAAACAAATCCAAACATAAAACTCTAGGATCAGGCTTGTCTGGTGTAGCCTCAGCTGGGATAACAGAGTGCCTTCAGGAAAGTGAGATGGAGGACAGGTTTAGGGAAGGAATTCCAGAGCTGAGGGCCCAGGCAGCTGAAGGCACAGTCACCAATGTTGGAGGGATTGAAATTGGCGATCCTCAAGAACCAGTATTAGCAGAGTGCAGGTATCTGAGGGTTGGGGAAGATGAATGGATTTTTGAAAACCAGGATAAGGATTTTAAAACTAGAGGTGTTGCTCAACTGGAAGCAAAGGTAGCTCAGTGCATGCAGGGTGATTGGGATTTGATGTGAGTTGGGACATGGGTTGAATGAGTTCAAGTTTATGGAGGGTAGAACATGGTAGGTTGGCCAGGGTGGAATTGGAATAGTCACATCTAAAGGTGACTAAAAGGCATGAGTGGGGGTTTCAGTAGCAGATCAGCTGAGTCAAATGATCCTATGAGGGCAAAAACAGGTGGGTGAGGTAATGGTATTAATATCATCCCTGGGTCAAACATGACACCAAAGTTTGGAATGGTTTGAGGCTGAATCAGACAGTTGTCGGGCCGAGGGATGGAATTGGTGGCTTGGGATCGGAGTTGCTGGCAGGGACTGAAGACAATGGCTTCAGTCTTCCCATTATTTAATTGGAGGAAATTTCTGCTCATCTAGCTGTGGATGTCTGATAAGCAGTCTAACAATTTAAAGACAGTGGAGTAGCTGAGATAGGTGGTGTGTTGGGCTGCATGTTGTTGAGCTGCATGTTGTTGAGCTGCATGTTGTTGAGCTGCATGCAGGAACTGATATGTTTTCGGCAGATTACACAGAAGGGCACTCTGTGGATGAGAAATGGGAGCGAACCACAGATTTTTGGGGGATCAGTGGTAATTCTGTGGGAATTTAAAGAGAAGCTATCACTGGTGACTTGTGACAACAACTGGATAGGTAAGAATGGAACCAGGCAGTGCTGCCCCACCCAGCTGTATGTAATGGAGAGGCAGAGGAGAATGATGTGATCAACTGTCAAAGGCAGCAGACAAACTGAGAGGGGCAAGAAGGGATATTTGTCACAGTCACAGCAATAACTGTGGTCTTGTTATAGATTTTAGGTTTGATACTTCTCATCTTGAAGACCGAGTTTGCCTTTTAATGTTTCTGCTGAAAAAACCCTGATGTTATCAATTTTTTTTAAAAAGGTTTTGCTTTTCATCAGCTTGGACTTCGCAAAATCACTTGTGCCAGTGTTGTGCTTTTTGGAGTCACAATTGTAATGTAGGAAACGTGACAGCCAATTTGTGCAGAGTAATGTCCAGATAATCCTCTGATTTTGGTTGAGGGATAAGTAGTGACTAAGGCACTGGGGATAGCTCCCTTGCTCTTCAAAATAGCGTCATGACTCTTTCTGTACATGTGAGAGAGCAGATGAAACGTCGGTTTAATTTCTCATCCTAAAGATGGCACTTCAGACTTCGTAATAATGAAAGAATACTGTACTAATGTCAGCCTGTATTTTTGTGCTCTATTTTCTGGAATTGGACTTTTGACTCCGAGGAATGTGTACTACCAACTGAGCCACTGCTACGCTTTGGACTTCACTGGAATAAAAGAAGTCCAGTTTGGACAGTACATTTAAAGAACTGTTTATTAGGTAACTGGAAATTGTAACCAGAGAGTAATTATCTAATTGAACTACGTTTCTAGTTTCTTTTTTTTTCCTCTGTTAACTTCATGGTTTGTTAAATCAGGCATCTTACTGGATTAGTATTAAAATGTCAATTTTATGTCACTAGGGGTCCCTCTTACTTTACAAACACATGGATGTGCTTAATATTACAGAGAAGGAAGTATACCTGGAGACAGGCCAAAGGAAATATTTTTATTTCAAACAATATGTATTGATCAGTTTACAAAGCATCCTGCTGCCAATCTAGCTATGCTAATCTCCCTCTTGTAAGTGTGGATGTTCAAAGAGATTTGAGTGTTCTTGTACAAGGAATGCAAAAAGTTAACATACAGGTACAGCAAGCAATTAGGAAGGCAAATGGCACGTTGGCCTTTATTGCAAGGTGATTGGAGTACAGGAACAAAAGTCTTGCTAGAGTTGTACAGGATTTTGGTGAGATCTGATCTGGAGTACTCTGTGTAGCCTTGGTTTCCATATTTAAGAAAATATATACTTGTGGAGGTGGTACAGCGAAGGTTCACTAAATTGCTCTGTGGGATGAGGGGGCTGTCCTATCATGAGAGGTTGAACAAATTGGGCCTATTTCTCTGGTGTTCAGAAGAAAGAGGCAACCTCGTAGAAACGTACAAGATCCTGAAGGAGCTTGATAGGGTAGATGCTGAGATTGTTTTGAGATAATGGGCTGATCATTAAGGACTGAGATGAGAAGCTACTTCACTCAAATGGCTGTGAATCTTTGGAATTCTCTTCCCCAAAGGGTTGTGGATGCCCCATCGTTTGAATACATTTCAAACTGGGATAGACAGAATTTTGGCATCTCAGAATTGAGGGATTTGGGGAATGGGCAGGGAAGTGGTGTTGAAGCCCAAGATCAGCCATGATTATATTGCATAGCGGAGCAGGCTCGAAGGGCCATATGGTCCACTCCTGCTCTTGTTTCTTGTGTTTGCTGTAAAGCAGGGGATTGTTAGTTGAGATCAATTGCAGTGCCCCTGAGTGAGCTGGAATATAACCTGAAAGCTGACTGCTTTGTATGACTTGTAACTTGCTAAATAAATTTAAGCTACCAGGTAATGTTTAATAACTCATTACCTTACATGGTTGCTGTCAAATAGTTTCAAGTTGAAAGAAAAGGCGTACAATGCTGCAAAGGTTAGTGATAGGCCAGAAGATGGGGAAAATTTTAGAAAGCAGCAAAGGATGTCTAAAAATATAGGAGACATTAGATTGAGAGTAAAATAACAAATATGTAAGCAGTCAGTTAGAGCTTCTACAAGTATAGAAAAAGGAAGAGAGTAGCTAAAGTAAACATTGGTTCCTTGGATGATAAGACTGAAGAAATAAGGAAAAGGCAGAGAATTTAAACAAATATTTTCTTTGTCCTTGTGGTAAAAGACACAAAAAAAATCCCAAAAAAGTGAAGAAAGAACTTAAAACAATCACTGACACTAGAGGAAAAAGAATGAGGAAACCTAATGGGATTAAAGGCTGATTAAGTCCCTTGGACCGGATGGCCTGCCTCTTGGGTCACAAAAGTAATGGATGCGCTACTTGTAATCTCAAACTCCCCAGATTCTGGAAAGGTCCCAGCAGATTGAAAACTGTAAGTGTTGGTAAGGTGCAGTTGCTCATGTTTGCATGAAAATTATGCTGTATATAATTGATTTTGATTTTTGAGTAGACGTGTAATACATTGATTGTAGTCTTTTCAGATAGGTGCAATTGTTGATCATTTAATTTGGATGCTGCTTAGAAAGGAAGCAATTTTATGAAAATGTAGTTGGCAGAAGTTTTTAAGTTTGGAAGACTTTGTGGAACTGAGACACCCAAAGATGTCACTTTAGACAACTGGTACCCAATGTTTATTGTGATGTCTTTTACTGAGGGGTGTTGCCTCAACTAGAGTTAGAAAAAGGGATTGTCTGCTGAGCACAAACCTAGTTTTACAATTCCAGTGAATTTGTATGTTTGTTTATATTAAAACTTTTGATTTTTTTTTCTGCAGCTGAGATAGCATGATGTCCCTCTGTCCTGTCCCCTGAGTTGCATAATCCCAGAAGCTGACTGCTGTGTGGAGCGGCATCAGCTGGAAGCCAGTTGTTTGCTCTGTATGGCAAGAAAATGGGTTGCTTTTTAGCATCATGCCAGCAACATTAGGAACAGACTGCCTATCCACTTGGAATTGGGAAATGATGAAAAGGAGAGAACATAATTAGTTGTGTGCAGGGCTGTTAAAGATGGTGTTTGGAATTGCTCTTCATTTGACTTGCCCAATTATTTGTCCCTGTTGCTTGAAAGTCAAGAATAATTTCTGTTTATTTAGTTAGGAGAAATCATTCCTTTGTGTTTCAGCTTCTGCATTTGCCCCACTGAAAATCAGTCTTGGCATAGGTGAACTTTGACTTTTTCTCCTTTTCTGAAAGGAGCATTAATGGCCTTTTCTTTAAATTTAAGGATCTCGGGATGGAAATGATTTTGACACGAGCAATAACTATTTATTTGGCCAAAGTGGTGGATTTGGCAAGCAGCAAGGTGAGTTTCTATTTCTATATCCTGTGAATTTGGCTGCTTCAACATTTTGTTTCTATCTGAAATCAAAACTGCCAGACTTTGTTAGAATGTCAAGGAAAACTTAATTTCCTTTGTGAGTACCTGTCACTGTTCTAACTCTGGCCACCAAAGTACTGCTCCAGTGACAGGAGAATTCTGAATGCATTCTTTGATGACACACCTATTTTGCAAATCTCCAGTGATCGGTTTGTTGCAGACATTTAGCATAGAATGAACATAAGATTGGTGACTATCATGTAAATTTGAGAGTGTTGATAATATAAAAGAATGGCCTCATCAGCCACCTCTTAAATAAGGCCTGAGCCATTTGCTCACTGTGCAAGTTTGATGCTGAAATAGGGTGCATTAAAAAAATTTGTTTTCTGTTCATGGGATGGTGGCGTCGCTGGATAGGCCAGCATTTATTGCCCATCCCTAATTACCCTTGAGAATTGAGTGGCTTGCTAGGCCATTTCAGAGAGCATTTAGAGTGACCCACATTGCTGTGGGTCTGGAGTCACATGTAGGTCAGACCAGGTAAGGATGGCAGATTTCCTCCCGTAAAGGACATTAGTGAACCAGATGGATTTTTACAACAATCGACAATGGTTTCATGGTAATCATTAGACTTTTAATTCCAGATGTGTTTTTTTGTTGAATTCAAATTTCACCATCTGCCGTGATGGGATTCGAACCTGGATCCCCAGAGCATTACCCTGGGTCTCTAAATCATTTTCCCAATGACAATACCGCTATGCAACCGCCTCCCCCATCTTGTGGGATAATGGTGACCCTGATCAGATCATTGCTTGCTGTATATCGCACAAACTCATGGGCCTAAGGCCACCACTTGGAGTCCTAAAAAGTGTCCAGTTTACCTGTGATTATCCTGGAAGGGTAAGGTGTGTCAAGCAACAGGTTAAGGTGGCCGTTTCACATTCCTACTATGCAGTAGCAACACAAGTGGTACTCTTCACTAACAGGATGCTATCAAAAGATGTGGTATATGAGTTTCAGTGGTGGTGAAATGCCAGGTATGTAGGCCATATGTCCCAACACCTGGCAGATCATATCAAACAGCATGACTCCTTCAGCTGTTCCCAACAGGTAAAGTACAGACCACAACAACCAGCCTGTGCTTGCAAAACTCAAAACATGGAATCACACCTAATATTGGACACTGTTTGGACAACGTTTGCTAAACAATCGTGATTTGTGCTAAGAATGACACAAACCAATTTAAGATTCAGTCAGGCTCGCAGTGTGGCTCACTTACACATGCTAGGAGCCACATATATTCTCACACAGGGCCCTGTCCTTTGCAGACAGAAGGAGCATGTCCAGGCATTGTGCATTTTTAACTAAACAAAAGCTTGGGGGCAGCCATTCCCCATGACAATGTCTTGACCAATCAGAATTGACCTGTCTGGTTTAAACTTTAACTAAAGCTTGGCAGTTAAGTGTTCCCTTGGTGCATTCTCCATGGCAATAGCTCTACCAATCAGAGTCCACTTGCCAACCAATCAGCACACTCTGCTCATGCAGTTTAAATTGTTCCCTTTACTATTGGTATTCTTGTGAACTGTCCTGATGAATGCAAGACGAAAAGCTTTAACAGCATGTTTCTTTTTTCAGCAATAGCCTGTACTACCAAACGAAAATTTGGAAATATTATTTAATTCCTCCCAGACTCCATGTTGACTAATTGGAGCATTTGCAATTGACTGGGTAACTAGGTCAAAGGAATGTAATAGATGGCACTGTGTATTGATTTTCAGAGATTTTGACAATGTATTGCATGAGAGGCTTACCAGAATAAGTCAGTCAAATGTGGTTTGGGGGACATGTAGCAGCATTTGTTGAGAGTTGGTTGATTGACAGGGAAGAGTTGGTGTAAATATGCACTACTTGGATTGGCAGAAGGCTAGTAGTGGTGTACCTTAAAGATCAGTGCAGACTCCACTCTTTCTTTACATAAATAAATTGGATTTGGGAGCACACTTGGGTGTGATATTTATATGTTCGGAAAATAGTGATAAGGTCTGTAAAAGATCTCAATGTGTGAAAAAACACAATACTGTTCATGCTGGATATCTGAATAAAAACAGCAAATATTGGAAACATTCAGCTAGGTCAGACAGCAGTTGCGGAGAGAGAAATCGATTTTGGTGTTTTAGATCATTGACCTTCTCACAAAACTGGAAGAAGTTAGATTTAACAGATGTGGATCAGGGAAAAAAGGAGGTCTGTGATGGGCAGGGGACAGTAATGACAAAAGGGATAATGGTACAAGGCAAATAGGGAATGATAATGAAGAAATAAAGTTGGGTCCAGAGAAGGTGTGAATATTAACTGTGAAACCATTACCAGCACCTACTACCCCAGAAAATGGGAATGGATATGTTTCCAATGAAGCTCAACACATGCCCAAGGAATCACTTTTGATTAGGCACTTCAAACCTAGCCTTGATTGAGTTCAATAATTTCCAGTCATAACTACTAAAATTTTCTTGGCTGGTAGGTGCTGGTAATGGTTTTGCTTGGGTATCCCAGTATAAAACATGAAAACTATGCTTCTCTTTCCTGGAGAACCACATAAGTGGGAAGTGTTGTCAGCTGAAAGATCTCGAATTCTTGGGGTTTGGAAATTGAGCAGCAGCTGCAGTCACTGGGCAGCATCTGTGAGGCTGAGGGCTGTGTGCATAGCACATTTCTGGATGTGGTTACTCTGCAGCTTGAGGGTGTGCAGGCAGTGAAGAAATGGTTGACTGCCAGGCAGCCAAGGAGGACTGAGCAGGTAGTGCAGGAGTTCCTTGCGTGTATCTCGCTCTCCAACCAGTATTCGGTTCTGAATAGTAGAGTTATGGTTCCTCTGGGGAGCACAGCCAGCTTTTTCACCACCTCACTAAGGTGCCCCTCCGCCTTCAGAGATCTATGGACACACACGCCAAGGTCCCTTTGTTCCTCAGAACTTCCTAGTGCCGTGCCATTCATTGAATACTTCCTTGTCAAATTACTCCTTCCAAAGTGTATCACATCACACTTTTCAGGGTTAAATTCCATCTGCCACTTATCTGCCCATTTGACCATCCCGTCTATATCTTCCTGTGGCCCAAGACACTCAACCTCACTGTTAACCACCCGGCCAATCTTTGTGTCATCTGCAAACTTACTAATCCTACCCCCCACATAGTCATTTATGTCGTTTATATAAATGACAAATAATAGGGGACCGAGCACAGATCCCTGTGGTACGCCACTGGACACTGGCTTCCAGTCACTAAAGCATCCTTCTGTCATCACCCTCTGCCTCCTACAACTAAGCCAATTTTGAATCGACCATTTCCTAGAATCCTTCTTCCTTACTGGGATCACAAACTATTTTCTTAAATGTCTGATATCTTTCATCAACTGTCTTTCCTGCTAAACTCCTTTCCCAGTCCACTCCGGCCAACTCTGCCCTCATTCCATTGTTATAACCCTTATTTGAGTTTAGCACAGTTGTTTCCAACCCAAGTTGCTCCCATTGATGAAAAAGTGAGAACCAAAGGACACCAATTTTTATGTTGATTAGCAAATGAACAAACAGGAACAGGAGGAAAAACTTTCTTACACAGCGAATGGTTATAACATGGAATGTACTGCCTGAGAGTGTGGTAGAGACAGAATTAATCATGATTTACATAAGGGAACTGGATAAGCACCTGAAGAGAGAATTTACAAGGCTATGGGGAAAGGGTGGGAATGTGGGGCTAGCAGAGTTGCTCTTGCAGAGAGCCAACATGGACACCATGGGCCAAATGGTGGCCTTCTGTACAAAAACCATTCTATGATAAGCGTTCAGTGTAGTTTCACCAGAACGATGTCTGAGATGGTAAATTAGCTTGGCCCAGATTTTTGCACCGGGTCGGGAGCGCAGAGTCGGGACGTTACCCAACTCCGCAAACCTGACTCGGGTGACCCAGAAGTTGGGATTCTCATTCCAGGGGAGTGGGACGGATTAGAAGTTGGCTTGCTTGCGCCTGGAATGAGTGCGGAGGCTGCTGGAGGTGGGCAAGCCAGGAGGCTTGCCTCTGTGCACTGACACTGTGTGAAATATTGAATAAAAAACAAAAGCAGCCTCATACCCTCAATGCCAACCTATGCCCCTGTACCTATAGCAAACAATTTTCCTTAACACTCTAGACATTGTTTCAAAAGTTTAAAGGGCAGGTGTTTTAAAAGTCTTGACAGCTGCTCTTGGCAGGCTCTCTTTGATGGTTCTGAAACTGATTTTGACAAATCTGTTGACAGTTCCAATGAGCTGGGCACTAATGAGCTATGCACTTTTTATGCACACTTATGCCTAAAGGGCACCTTGCCTCTCCCAAAGGTGTCCCAGGACCATATCCAAAGGGGTAGCTTACCTTTCCTATCAAAACAAATCCACAGTTCAGATCAGCTCTTACTTGGTCTAATATGCACACATTGGGTTTCACACTCCTGGCCTACCAAAATCCCACTTCACTGATTTAAATGGCTAGCTGCCCCTGTAAGCTGTGCATGCAAGAATCCCGGCCTGAATCCAATCTCGCCTGGGCAAAAATGGGAACTGCTGTGTTCGGGGATGGGACTTCCGATTTCTGGCTTCCTCTCCTTTCGCCACAACTGAGAGCCTCTGCTGTGGTGAAAATCCAGGCCTACGTTTTAAGGAGAAACCTGAGATGCTGAGACTCCTTTCACTGGAGCAGAGGAGTCTCGGAGTGTTTAAGGGAGATTTGTCAAATAGAAGGCTTCAGTTGTCATACAGGGAACAATATCCCCTCTATTTGGGAGTTAGTGATGAGGAGCCATATTTAAATTTGCTGTGGAGGGAATGAGAAATTTCTTTCCAGCTGTGTTATTGCATCATGGAATGCTTTTCTGTAGCAATTATTTTTTAAGGAACAATTAGACAATTATTTGAAGCAGAGAAAGATGCACAATTTTGGGGAGGGAGCAGGAATTGTATTAGTTTTGGATTGTTTTAGAAGGAACGGCATAGAAAATAGACCAATAGCCCCCTGTGGTGTAGGTTTCCATGGTTGTAAAGGGAATTCTGTTGCTGTAATGTTTTCATGAGTTTCTGGAGCCAATGCCAACATCTCTACATTGAATCAGCTGATCTCAACCTGTAGGAAAACCTTGCTGCTGATCACTATCAAGCAACTCTTGCTTGAGAAATGTCTCTGTAGATTGAGAGTAGGGTTGTGTTTGGCTGAGACCTCCTTCACTCTTGACTGGTTCACAAATGCTGGGTGTCATGATTTGATGGTGAAGTACTGAAGCTTGGGTGAAATCCCAGAAGTCTGAGCACCAACTGTTTCAGAACAAAGTAATTTGGGAAGGGATTCATCCTTTTCTTCATGAAATTAGCTACTAGGGATGTGTAAAGGATTGCAATGCAATGCGTCACCCCGTTGGCTGTGATTTGTAGTTGCTACGAATGGAGTATTAATGCTGATGCCTCAACAATCTGCACATCTTGTGTAGTAGAAAGTAACTCAAGATTTGTTTGAGCTCAGCTGCCAGTAAGACTGGAACTGATCATCTGGTATCCTTGCAAATCTGGAAAGTAAACTCTAGTCTTGCTCCTGGCTCTGTTGGGAGCTGCACGCTAATGCACATTTATAATTTCATCTTGGTGTGTTACTCTCAGGCAGATTGTGGATATTGGTCGGCATTCTGTCATTTTGTTGCTGCTTTCATATTGGCCTTGTTTTGATTTGGGATACCAAAATTTGGTATTGATGGTCATCAAGAATCCAAGCTAAAATATAGCAATATAAAAGTAGCCCATGACTCAATATCTCCAAACAAAGGTACTGCAAGATTAGCTCTTTGAAACTTTTGCAAAACCAAATATTACAGTTGGTATTCTGAAATTTGTGTTGAGATGGGAAGGGGCCCTTAAATGGCTGCATAATGAAATACTTGATCATGTGACTGGAAGGGGGAAATATGTTCTCCTTTAAGGAAATAATTTTTTTGTTACAGTAATTACTTTCTTTCCACTGGGCCAATATTGCTGTTACATTTCATAACTTTTTTGTCATAATGACTTTGTTTTACTCTGCCCTCAGAAATTTAAATGCTAGATTTAGGTTTTAATAGTATTTAACAGTGCTTTGCTCATCTTTCTTTGTAACATTACTTTAATGCAGTTCCCTGGTTTGCAGAAACGGCCACTATGAACGAAAACGAATTTGACGGCAGAGGTGGAAGAAGATGTGGGTTCGGCAGAGGTGATCGTGCTGGATTTCCAAGAGTTAGTGCACAGAATGGTAAGAGTTGGGGGAAATGTTCACTTGTAGCCTTTCGGTACCATTTCCCATCCCAGCGGATTGCACAAAGTTGCAGGATTTTCAGGTGACACCAAATTCGGGGTTGGGTGGGGTGTTGGCATAGTTAATGAAGGGGAGGAGTGTGATCAAGTACAGGAAGACATTAGTAAACTAGCTGCATGTGTGTATGATAAACGAACTTTGGTATAGATAACTGAGGTAGGGCATTTTGGTAGAAAGGTCACTCACCCCTTGGAAAATAAATAACTAAATGGGGTAGAGGAATAATTTTTTTCCATTCATTTATGGGATGTGGGTGTCGCTGGCTAGGCCAGATTTTTTTGCTCACCCCTAATTGCCCTTGAGAAGGTTGTGGTGAGCTGCCTTCTTGAACTGTTGCAGCCCCTGTGATGTAGGTACACCCACAGTGCTGTTAGGGAGGGAGTTTCAGGATTTTGACCTGGCAACAGTGAAGGAACAGCAGATGGTGAGTGGATTGAAGGGGAACTTGCAGGTGGTGGTGTTGTTCCTGTGTGTTTGCTGCCCTTGTCCTTCTGGATGGTAGCGGTCGTGGGTTTGGAAGGTGCTGTCTAACGTGCCTTGGTGAGTTCCTGCAGTGCATCTTGTACATGGTGTACACTGTTGCCAATGTGTGTTTGTGGTGTTGGAGGGAGTGAATGTTTGTTGAAGGGGTGCCAATCAAGTGGGCTGTTTTGACCTAGATGGTGTCAAGCTTCTCGAGTGGTGTTGGCGCTGCGCTCGTCCAGGCAAGTGGGGAGTATTTCATCACACTCCTGACTTGTGTGTTGTAGATGATGGACAGGGTTTGGGGAGTCACGAGGTGAGTTACTTGTCACAGGATTCCAGGCCTCTGATCTCTTGTAGCCACTGTATTTATGTGGCTAGTCCAGTTCAGCTTCTGGTCAATAACGATTTGGATGAGTAGGTACAGAAATAATTTTGGATAGTGATACAGGTTAATAAAGCAAGTTTTTAAAAAAAGAAAAAGTAAGTAAAATGAGTCACTGGGTTTATTTAGAGAGGGATAGATTGCAAAACAGAAGTTATGCTAAACCCTTGTAGAACCTTGGTTAGACCATCCTCAGAATATTGTGAACAGTTCTGATCTCTATTATAAAAAGGATATGGAAGCACTATCGGGTGCAAAAAGGATTTACTAGAATGACCTAGCTTTATCGAACTGAGCTTCTACCTAACGGGCTGGGTGCCTTAAGAAAAGGCTGAGGAGTGACCTGATGAGACATCTTCCGAATTTATGAAAGGGTTTAACTGGGGAGATATAGAGAAGGCGTTTCACTTATGGCAAGGCCAGAACTAAGGGCATAAATACAATAGGGAATTCAAGACAGAATTCTTTATCTGGAGACTGGTGAGAATATGGAATGTACCACCACAAGGAGCAGTTGAGGTGAATAGTGTGGATACATTTTAAGAGAAAACTAGATGACGGTTGAAGAGAAGAAAGGAATAAAAGGGTGTGTTAATGAGGTTAGGTGAAGTGTGGGTGGGAGGCTCATTGGAACATAAACACTGAAATAGACCTCTTGGGTCAAATGGTCTTTTTTGGGCTGCAAACACTTTGTAATACACTGTGGGTCAACCTTTGTGTACAAATTTATTACCTTTTTTCCTCCTGGATTATATCCCACATTTAGAAAACATTAAATGCGATTTGCTTTTGCACTTCCACTTTCAAGAAATTATGTATTTGAACCCTAGGTGTCTTTGTTTATTCACATCATCTTCTATTTTCTTTTTACTCCACCTCTCTGCCATTCTACCTGATAACCTTTCTCTGTCGAAAAGCATTATTTTCCCTGTTTGCCTTTTGAGTCAGTAGAATATTTTGAAAGTGTTTTATTTTCCAAAGTTAAAATCCTATATAGAACCAAATGTTAAAGATAATTTAAAGTCAGATCTCCCAAATGTGAACTTTCTTTTCTCAAGTTGCTGCAAAAGCAAGTGGAGATGCTCCTTTTGGTAGAGGTAGCCCTGTGGGCAGAGGTGGCCCTGGTGGAAGAGGAGGATTTTGTGGTCAATCAGGTGAGAGTATTTTAAACTTTACGTTTTATATGTTCCGAAATAAAGATTTTCATTATGGTTAACTGGGTGCTTGATGTCCACACACTTAAATTGTCATCATCATGTTTTCAACCTCCAATTCAAGACAGAGAAATCCACAACTATCAGACAGGATTCTGTTGCCCAGTGCACACTCCTTACTCCCTAAATCCAGGCAGTTTTGACACCTAGTTCAAGTATTCAATGACTAAATCTGCCTTGGAAAATTGGTTTACACGTTGAAGCTTCATTGGCAAAATATGTCATTTTCAACGAGACTTTCATATTAAAACCGAGTCGAATATATTCTGTTTTGCAGTGGATAGATTTTCAGTGTTAAGGGCTTCCCCCAATGGCTTAGTTGGTAAATGCATTGTCCATTCTGGAACTGAGTCATGATGAGAATTTCTGCATTAGCTATTCGTCAGTGCAGTGCATCATTGATTGCCTTCTCTGGCGTAACTTCTGATTGTTGAGATGCTGCAGTTCACCTCTGGTTTTGGGGCAAGTTTCCTGTTCCTCATTTGTCCACTGTCTCTGCCTGAAAAGTGTGTGTGAAGGCATTTGGGTGAGGAAGCTGTGGGCTGTGATGTCTGTTATTTTGTAGCATGTGGATGCAGTCTTTTGTATGAAGGCTGATAATATCTGAGGTGCCAAGGATTCTCCATATCTCAGGAACAGTATTCCATGCACAGGTCATTGTCCTTTTCTAGAAGAGGGATATAGTGGACCCTGTTTTGTGAACGAATTGCTTGTAGAATTACATCAGTTCTATATGACTATGTGTAGCTTCATGATGGTAAATTTTATAAATCTGATCTGGGTGCTAGTTTTGATCCCTGGACTGTATGATTTAACATGACAGTGTATTTACCATTGTGAAAGAAAGAACTTGCATTCACGTAGCACTTTTCACAACTGTAGGATATCCTGAAGTCATTTAAATACATGTGTTATTGCCTGTTGCTGAGTTTCCCCACATTACACAAATTTGTGCTCTGTAAGGCCCCACCATCATTAATAAGATAAATGCATGGATAATTTTTTTAATGCATGTTGTTTGAGGGATAAATATTGGGAGAACTCACTGATCTTTCGATTAGTGTAATGGATTTTTTTACGCTCACTTGAGGGACAAGGTGCAGTTTCGGTTTAACACCTTATCTGAAAGATAACCCCTCTTAACAGTGCAGCACTCCCTTGGTATTGCACAAGAGTGTTGCCCTAGATTATGTTCATGTCACAGGATTGGGGTTTGAACCCATGACCTACTGACGCAGGCAAAAGTGGCACACTGAGCAAAGGCTAATGACAAAAAGTTAAATCTTGGGCAAGGTGGTACTAATAAATGAGTTCCTGCTCCTGTTACTATCCAGTAATATCTACCAGAAAATAAGCATGACAACACTCGGGATTGCATGTTATCTTTTCCTCTCTCTTCTCCGTCTGTGCACCCACCCCCACTGCACTGCCAGCACAGTCCAATAGCTTGCTGGCAAATGTGATTGCTCCTGGAAATTATTTAGATTGCTCATTGGACCCCAGTCCTCAGTTTGAATCTGGATCTTGACAAAGGGAGAAATAAAACCAGGAATGATGTGGTTTAGAGGAAAGAAGTGCACATGTTTTAGTGTTTTACTTAACTATTGGGGTGCACACAAGCACCCCTGTCTCTTTCCTTCGTTCCCACAAGAAGGAAACCCTCAATAGCAATTGGAAGTAAGAACCTGTTACCTCCCTGCCTTGATCAGGAGAATTGAAGTGAAATGGGAAGTCTCAACAGACATCAGGTAGTCCTGCACTGACATGGAGGCAAACCTGGGATATCCTGCATTTGCATTGATTAGTGTTACTGTTGTTATTGTTTTAAGCCACTACTGTATTGGAGATTTGTTACATTTCATTGTAAACTAATCATTCTTTTGTGTTTTTTTTTTAGGCGATAGTGGCGGATTTGGTCTTAGTCGTGGAAGAGCAGGCTTTCGGTCTGTACTTGCAACAAGAGGTGAGATGTTGAGCATCTTTATTGTTTGTGGCCTGATCACATTTCCCTCCCTCTTCCTCAGCCCAGTGTTTTATGCCCTACTTCATAATTGTGAGCAATTAGCTCCAAGAGCTTGGATTGAATTTTGTAAAACAGGGTGAGTGCACATGGAACCATGTTGGGCTGCCTACGAACTTTCTCTCTTTTCCCCCACTCCATTCCCCTTGTAGGTCGGTCTTTATGGGTAAATACTCATACCTGATCTGGGCTGATTTTGCTAATTGCAGCTGATCAGTGAAGTACTACAGTTGGCCTTTGTTCTTGGGTTGGACTGGATGCAAAATCAACTGGATGTCAGATTATGTTGGTGGAAGCAGAGTCTTTGAATGTTATTGAGGCAGAGCTGGATAGATTCTTAAGTAAGGCAGGGGTTGTGTGAAAGGTTAATGGGAGTAGGTGAGAATGTGGAGGTGAGGTTACAATCGGATCAGCCATGATCTTATTGAATTGCAGAGCAGGCTTGAGGAGCCAAGTCCCCCTAATTAGTATGTTCGTATGATGATCAGCCCAACAAAAGCAGCATCTGATCAAATGGCAAGTCTTGCATGGAGACCATTTGGGCAAGGGACTGAAATACGACACCAACTCTGAACTGTACTCCAGAATGAACTGCCACCTGATGGGAGAAATGAAGAATATGAAGCTTGCTAAACAAATGACAGATGTTAAACACCCCCTGTGGCAATATATTGACATAGCAGTGTGCTGTGCTGCCATTTTTAGTCAAAGCTTTAATTAGTTTGAAATACACGTGCCTGTTTATTTGCAATTTGCTTAGTTGCAGTTCAATTTTAACAACCATTTCTGAAGCTCTGTTTTCCCCATTCTTTCTCTTCACCCCTCCCCCTCCCCCCAATACTACCATTTACACTTTATTTATTGCAATCCCTGCATATATGCAGGTGTTGTTGCCCAAAATCCCACTTTAATGCTACTTGTCATCTTTTTGAATCTGAGGTTGTCACTTCTATTTGGTGGTTAACTTGTCTAAGAATTGGTTTGATCTGGCTTCCACCTGTTGGTGTGGGTGAGGAAGTCCATTTTGCTGATGGCTCAACAAAACAAGCGTATGATTTGTCGATGTGTAAGCAAGTGGCTGTTTTAACAGTTTGAAGAAATTGAGAATTCGAAAGCCAGTCTCAAGCGTGGCAGGGCATTCCTGGATCCCTGATTTCTAGAATTCTGAAAATAAAAACTGATTTCTCGCAGGGCTTTGAAAGAAATGAGAAGTGGGATAAGAAAGCAAAAGTAAGATGGCTAATATTGATGAAGTAAAAACAAAAAATGCTGGAAAAATCCAGCAGGTCTGACGGCATCTGTGGATAGAAAGACAGAGTTAATGTTTCGAGTCTGTAAGACTCTTCTTCAGAGCTGAAGGGAAGTAGAAATTGGAGAAATATTTACTGTTTAAGGGGGGCGGAACAGGTGAAGCTGGATAGAAAGCCAGCAATAGGTGGAGGCAAAGGAGAGATTGTGAAAGTTGTCATAAATGAAAGGTCAAAGGGTTGTTAATAGTGGTGGTGCTGGCTAAAGGAGGTGCTAATGGTGACATTAAGAGTGAAAAGCAGAATGTGATAATGGAAGACTGGTCTTATTCAGGATGAGAAAATTGCACAAGGAGATGATGCAAATTATGGATGATGCCAGCTACTATGATGTGGCCCCAGTCTTTCACATGTGAGGGTTAAATTTTGTACCATCTAACACCACTTCTGTCACCTAGACCCTGCACTGAGATGTTGTTCATCGCCTGAAGCAATGCTATAAAAGGCAATTCCTATGTAAGATTACTAAAATAAAACACTGCAGATGCGCGAAATCTATAACAACAAAGTGCTGGCAATACTCAGCACATCAGGCAGCATCTGTGGAGAAAGAGATGACGTTGCAGGTTGATGATGACACTTCAAAGGTTCTGGTTATGGTTTACAGTTAAATTATTTTAATACTGTATTTACCTAGTTTCAGTATTTGAAATTCATCCTTTGAAATTTTCAATTGCAGGTGGTTACCGAGGTAGAAATGAAGAGCCCTTTTCTGGATCTACTTCTAGATTGACAGGTGACATGTTCATTTAGAAGCATAGACTTTTACAGCACAGAAGGTGGCCAATAGGTCTATATCTTTGGCTCTGTTGTAGAGCTGGCTAAAACTAATCTCACTGACTCAATTTCTCCCCTAGCCTCATGCTTTCCTCTGTTACAAATATTTACCCTGTTTTCTTTGAAATCATGGCCGCAGCCTAGAGCAGAACGTTCCATGTTCCAGTAACACAGCTTCCCAGTTACTCTTACAAAAATCAATGATTTCAAAGAGGCTTCAAAATTTCCTTTTTTTATTTTGTTTGCTCACTAGGAAATGGGAAAGAATCACAGTTAACATAGAAAATAGGAGCAGGAGTAGGCCATTTGGTCCTTCGAGCCTGCTCCGCCATTCATTATGATTATGGCTGAGCATCCAACTCAGTAGCCTGCTCCCACTTTCTCCCCATACCCTTTGATCCCTTTTGCCCCAAGAGCTATATCTAACTCCTTCTTGAAAGCATACAATGTTTTGGCCTCAACTACTTTCTGTGGTAGTGAATTCCACAGGCCACTCCACTCTCCCTGGGTGAAGTAATTTCTCCTCATCTCAGTCCTAAATGGTCTACCCTGTGTTCTCAGACTGTGCCCCCTGGTTCTGGATGCCCCCACCATCAGGAACACCCTTCCTGCATCTACCCTGCCTAGTCCTGTTAGAATTTTATAGGTTTCTATGAGATCCCCCCCCCACTCATTCCTCTGAACTCCAGCAAATATAATCCTAATCGACTCAATCTCTCCTCGTATGTCAGTTCCGCCATCCCAGGAATCAGTCTGGTAAACCTTCGCTGCACTCCCTCTATAGCAAGAACATCCTTCCTCAGATAAGGAGACCAAAACTGCACACAATATTCCAGGTGTGGTCTCACCAAGACCCTGTATAATTGTAGCAAGACATTCCTGCTCCTGTACTCGAATCCTCTGGCTATGAAGGCCAACATACCATTTGCCTTCTTTACCGCCTGCTGCACCTGCATGCTTACCTTCAGTGATTGGTGTACAAGGACACCTAGATCTCGTTGGACATTGCCTGCTCTCAATTTATAGCCATTCAGATAATAATCTGCCTTCCTGTTTTTACTACCAAAGTGGATAACCCCTCATTTATCCACATTATACTGCATCTGCCATGCATTTGCCCACTCACTCAGCTTGTCCAAATTACACTGAAGCATCTCTGCATAATAATCTCAGCTCACCCTCCCAACCCAGCTTTGTGTCATCTGCAAATTTGGAGATATTACATTTAGTTCCCTCATCCAAATCATTAATATATATTGTGAATAGCTGGGATCCCAGCACCGATCCCTGCGGTACCCCACTAGTCACTGCCTGCCATTCGGAAAAAGACCCGTTTATTCCTACTCTGTTTCCTATCTGCCAACCAGTTTTCTATCCATCTCAATACACTACCCCTAATCCCATACGCTTTAATTTTACACACTAATCCCTTATGTAGGACTTTGTTGAAAGCCTTCTGAAAGTCCAAACAAACCACGTCCACTGGCTCCCCCTCATCAACTCTACTAGCTACATTCTCGAAAAATTCCAGCGGATTTGTCAAGCATGATTTCCCTTTCGTAAATCCACGCTGACTCTGTTCGAATCTGCCACTGTTTTCCAAGTGCTCAGCTATTAAATCTTTTATAATGGACTCTAGAATTTTCCCCACTCCTGACGTCAGGCTGACAGGTCTATAATTCCCTGTTTTCTCTCTACCTCCCTTTTTTAAATAGTGGGGTTACATTACCCTCCAATCTGTAGGAACTGTTTCAAAGTCTATAGGATCTCAGAAGATGACCACCAATGCATCCACTATTTCTAGGGCCACTTCCTTAAGTACTCTGGGATGTAGATTATCAGGCCCTGGGGATTTATCGGCCTTCAATCCCATCAATTTCTCCAACACCATTTCCCAACTAATACTGATTTCTTTCAGTTCCTCCCTCTCACTAAACCCTGTGTTCCCCAATGTTTCCGGTATGTTATTTGTGTCCTCCTTTGTGAAGACAGAACCAAAGTATGTATTTAGTTGGTCAGCCATTTCTTTGTTCCCCATTATAAATTCCCCTGTTTCTGGCTGTAAGGGACCTACATTTGTCTTCACCAATCTTTTTCTCTTCACATACCTATAGAAACTTTTACAATCAGTTTTTATGTTCTCCGCAAGCTTACTCTCGTACTCTAATTTCCCCTTCTTAATCAATCCCTTGGTCCTCCTTTGCTGAATTCTAAAGTGCTCCCAATCCTCAGGTCTGTTGTTTTTTCTGGCCACTTTGTATGCCTCTTCCTTGGATCTAATGCTATCTCTAATTTCCCTTGTAAGCCATGGTTTGGCCACCTTTCCTATTTTACTTTTGTGCTAGACAAGAATAAACAATTGTTGCACTTCACCCATATGCTCTTTGAATGTTTGCCATTGCCTATCCACCATCATCCCTTTAAGTAACATTTCCCAGTCCATCATAGCCAACTCGTGCCTCATGCCATTGCAGTTTCCTTTTATTAAGGTTTAGGACGCTAGTCTCAGAATCAACTACGTCACTCTTCATCTTGATGAAGAATTCTATCATATTATGGTCGCTCATCCCCAAGGGGCCTCGCACAACTAGATTGCCAATTATTCCTTTCTCACTACACAATACCCAGTCTAGGATGGCCTGCTCTCTAGTTGGTTAAAATATTTTAGCTATGCAAAAGTGTTAAGGCTAAGTGTTTGGGGAAACATTAATTTCTATTGAATTAGTTAACTTAAGGAGTGATTTGTGTTATAACATCCCTTCTTCCCTTGTTTTTTTTCTCTTGTCATCCTCCTCCTCCACCTCCCCCCCCCCCCCTTCTCTCTTTATTTATTTTGTGGTATGTGGGTGTCGCTGACTAGGCCAGCATTTATTGCCCATCCCTAATTGCCTTTGAAAGTGGTGGTGAGCTGCCTTCAACCACTGCAGTCTATGGTGTAGGTACACCCATATTGCTGTTGCGGGGGGAGTTCCAGGATTTTGACCCAGTGACGTTAAAGGAATGACAATATCGTTCCAAGTCAGGATGGTGGGTGACTCGGAGGGGAACTTGCAGGTGCTGGTGTTCCCACGTGTCCACTGCCCTTGTCCTTCTGGGTGGTAGCGGTCGTGTGTTTGGAAGGTGCTGTCTAATGAGCCTTGGTGAGTTTCTGCTGTGCATATTGTAGATGGTACACACTGCTGCTACTGTTGGTTCCTGGTGGAGGGAGTGAATGATTTTGTTTGGAAGGGGTGCCAATCAAGTGGACTGCTTTGTCCTGGATGGTGTTAAGTTCCTTGAGTGTTGTTGGAGCTGCATTCATCCAGGCAAATGGAGAGTATTCCATCACACTCCTGATTTGTCCCTTGTAGATGATGAACAGGCTTTGCAGAGCCCAGAGGTGAATTACTTGTCACAAGATTCCTAGCCTCTGACCTGCTCTTGTAGCCACAATATTTATGTGGTTAGTCCAGTTCAGTTTCGGTCAATCGTAACCCCCAGGATGTTAGTGGGGAATTAAGTGATGGTAATGCTGTTGAATGTCAAAGGGCGATGGTTAGATTCTCTCTTGTTAGAGGCACTCATTGCCTGTCACTTGTGTGGCGTGAATATTACTTGCCACTTGTCAATCCAAGCCTGGACATTGCCCAGGTCTTGCTGCATTACGACATGGACTGCTTCAGCATCTGAGGAGTCGCAAATGGTGCTGAACATTGTGCAATCATCTGTGAACACCCCTGCTTCTGACCTTATGATGGAAGGAAGGTCATTGACGAAGCAGCTGAAGCTGGTTGTCCTCGAGCTGAGATGACTGACCTCCAACAACCACAACCATCTTCCTTTGTACTAGGTGTGACTCCAACCAGCGGAAAGTTTTCCCTTGATTCCCATTGACTTCAGTTTTGCTAGGGCTCCTTGATGCCACACTCAGTCAAATGCGGTCTTGATGTCAAGGGCAGTTACTCTCCACCTCACCCTGGGAGTTCAGCTCTTTTGTCCATGTTTCAACCAGGGCTGTAATGAGGTCAGGAGCTGAGTGGCCCTGGTGGAACCAAAACTGTGCGTCAGTGAGCAGGTTATTGCTAAGCAAGTGCCACTTGATAGCACTGTTGATGACCCCTTCCGTCACTTTACTGATGATGGAAAGTTGACTGATGGGGCAGTAATTTGCTGGGTTGGATTTGTCCTGCTTTTTGTTTACAGGATGCACATGGGCAATTGTCCACACAGCTGGGTAGATGCCAATGTTGTAGCTGTACTGGGACAGCCTGGCTAGGGGTGCGGCAAGTTCTGGAGCACAAGTCTTCAGTATTATTGCAGGAATATTGTCAGTGCCCATAGCCTTTGCAGTATCCAGTGCCTTTAGCCATTTCTTGATATCACGTGGAGTGAATCGAATTGGCTGAAAACTGGCGTCTGTGATGCTGGTGACCTCCGGAGGAGGCCGAGATGGCTCACCCACTTGGCACTTCTGGCTGAAGATTGTTGCAAATATTTCAGCCTTATCTTTTGCACTGATGTGCTGGGCTCCATCATTGAGGATGGGGATATTTGTGGAGCCTCATCCAGTGAGTCGATTAATTGCCACCACAATTCAGGACTGAATGCTGCAGAACTGCAAAGTTTGGATCTGATCCATGGAACCTTTATAGTACAGAAGGAGCCCATCGTGCCTGTGCTGACCAAAAAAGAAAAAAGAAACTGGCCACTCACTTTAATCCCACTTTCCAGCATCTGGTCCATAGCCTTGCAGGTTACAGCACTTCAGATGCAGTTTTAGTTACCTTTTCAATTTAAATGAGTTTAGTGTTTCAGCCTCCACCACTAACTTAGGCAGTGAATTCCAGCTACCCACCACCCTCTGGGTGAAAAAATATTTCCTCCATGTCCCCTCTAATCCTTCTACAAATCACCTTAAGTCTATGCAGCCTGGTAATTGACTCCTTAGCTAGGGGAAATAAGTCCTTCCTGCCTAGCCTATTTCGGCCTCTCCATAATTTTGTACAGCTGATCCGTTGGTTGTGGAGTCACCTTAGCACTGCCTATCACCCCCTCCCCCCACTCTCAAATCCTCTCTCAACCACAGTTAATATAAGTTGTATGTTTTTTTTTTAAGGTCGTTGGAATTCTAGTGATGAAGGTGACAAAAACCAAGGTAAGAGTCAAGCTTTCAAAGGGAACTTGTATTCAAGCTGTGTTTTATTTAGGTTGACTTTTTTTAAAGTAGAGTTCATTTTCCTTGCTTGCATGTTCATGTTTTCATTTTGGCACATTTGGTGTAACATTTACTGCATTTTACCCACAATAGGATAGTGCCGCTCGAGATTGCTTCTCCTGCTGCAAAGTGCAGAACGCCTTCATGTTGATCCATTACTCAACAGACAGAATTTATTTTTGTGGCGTGGAACTTTAATGCCGAAATTGTGGCAAACTATTTGATCCTGCAGGGACAGTTGAATAATATTCAGTATTTTGTGCTAGTGCCAAATGCAACTGGTAAATGATAAAAGTTGTTCTGTCTGTGACTAATGTGATTTTAGTACAGTGGGGATCAGGAGGCTTCTCTTTTAAAACCTGGATCTAAGGGAGAATAGGTTTAAAAAAAAACTATCTCCCAAATTCTGGTCCTTATTGTGCTCCGATGCGTTAGAAGCAAGTTTCCTTTTTCTTTTGTAATCCAAATCGATGCTGATACTGTGGAAATGGTATGTTTTTGATATCTTGAATCAATATGCATATAGATCCTAGGGATATACTTAAAATATCAACGGTGTTTTGTAAGTAACCAGTTACTGATACCCATACTTGATTCAGAATACTTTCTAACAGTTGACATGCAAAGATGCTAAAGGGTTGCATTTATATAGCTCCTTATCACATCTGAGAGGTTAATGTAGAATTAGTTATTTTGAAGTACATTGTTAGTTAAGTAAAGACTGCAAGATCATGCAAAAAACTGAGTAATGTGTACCCAGTTAACTTGTTCCTGGCAGTTATAATTGTGGGAGGAAAGTGGTCCAGGACCCTTTTTTTTTTCACAAATTGTACCATAGGCAATTTATGTGAAGATGGAATCTCCCCAGTTCATTCTTTGAACTAGGGCTACTGGCATTGGGCTTCAACCAACCCACTTGCGAAGTAGGAACCTTTTGGAAGTGACCATTTTTCATATCTGCCTATATGGGGTTGGGAGAACTCATCTAGGCAAATGGGGAGTATTCCATCACACTCCTGACTCATGCCTTCTAGATGGTGGACAGGCTTTGGGGAGCAGGAGGTGAGTTACTCGTTGCACGATTCCTAGCCTCTGACCTGCTCTTATAGCCACAGTATTTATATAGCTGGTCCAGTTCAGTTTATGGTCAATGGTAACCTCCCAGGATGTTGATAGTGGGGGATTCAGTGATGGTAATGCCATTGAACATCAAGGGCCGATGTTTGGATTCTCTCTTGTTGGAGATGGTCATTGCTGACACTTGTGTGACATGAATGTTACTTGCTACTTGGCAGCCCAAGCCAGGATATTGTCCAGGTCTTGCTGCAATTGGACTCCTCAGTTTGAGGAGTCGCAAATGGTACTGAACATTGTGCAATCATCAGTGAACATACCCGCTTCTGACCTTATAATGGAAGGAAGGTTATTGAAGCAGCTGAAGATGGTCGGGCTGAGGACACTACCCTGAGGAACTCATGCAGTGATGTCCTGGAACTGAGATGATTGATATCAAACAATCACAACCACCTTCCTTTGTGCTAGGTATGACTCCAATCAGCGGAGAATTTTCCACCTGATTCTCATTGACTCCAGTTTTGTTAGGGCTCCTTGATGTCACACTCCGTCAGATGCGGCCTTGACGTCAAGGGCAGTCACTCTCTCCTCATCTTGGGAGTTCAGCTCTTTTGTCCAAGTTTGAACCAAAGATGTAATTAGGTCAGGAGCTGAGTGGCCCTAGCGGAATCCAAACTGGGCGTTAGTGAGCAGGTTATTGCTAAGCAAGTACCACTTGATATCACTGTTGATGACTCCTCCCATTGCTTTACTGATGATCGAAAGTAGGCTGAGGGGTGGTAATTGGCCATGTTGAATTTGTCCTTTTTGTGTACAGGACATACCTAGGCAATTTTCCACATAGCTGGTGGTGTAGCCGTACTGGAGCAGCTTGGCTAGGGGCAAGTTCTGGAGCACAAGTCTTCAGTACTATTGCCGGAATATTGTCAGTGCCCATAACCTTTTGTACTATCCAGTGCCTTTAACCATTTCTTGATATCGCGTGGAGTGAATCAAATTGGCTGAAGACTGGCATCTGTGATGCTGGGGACCCCCCGGAGGAGGTCAAGATGGATCCTCTACTTGGCACACCTGGCTGAAGATTGTAGCAAATGCTTCCACCTCTTTTGCACTGATATGCTGGGCTCCTCCATCATTGAGGATGTGGATATTTGTGGAGCCTCCTCCTCCAGTGAGTTGTAAAAAACTATCCACCACCATTCACGACTGGTTGAGGCAGGACTGCAGAGCTTGGGTCTGATCTGCTGGTTGTGGGATTGCTTAGCTCTGTCTATCATTTGCTGCTTATGCTGTTTGGCACACAAGTAGTCCTATGATAGGTTCACCAGGTTAACACCTCATTTTTAGGTATGTCTGCTGCTGGTCCTGGCATGCCCTCCTGTACTTTTCATTGAACCAGGGTTGATCCCCTGGCTTGATGGTAATCGTAGAATGGGTGATATGCCAGGCTATGAGGTTGCAGATTGTGTTCGAGTGCAACTCTGCTGCTACCGATGGCCCACAGCGCCTCATGGATGCCTAACGTTGAGTTGCAAGATCTGTTCGAAATCGATCTCATTTAGCACGGTGGTAGTGCCCCACAACACGATGGAGGGTGCTCTCAATGTGAAGGTGAGACTTAGTCTCCACAACGACAGTATCGGTAGGAGTGACCACCGCACAGTCATGGACAGATGCAGGCAGGTTGGTGAGGATGAGGTCAAGTACGTTTTTCCCTCTTGGTTCCCTCACCACCTGTGCAGACCCAGTCTAGCAGCTATGTCCTTTAGGGCTCAGTCAGTAATGGCGCTGCCAAGCCACTCTTGGTGATGGGCATTGAAGAACCCACCAAGAGTACATTCTGCACCCTTGCCACCCTCAATGCTTCCTCTGAAGTGATGTTCAACATGGAGGAGCACTGATTGATTAGCTGATGGAGGGTGGTACATGGTAATCAAGGAGGTTCCCTTGCCCATGTTTGACCTGATGCCATGAGACTTTTGGGGTCCGGAGTCAATGTTGAGGACTCCCAGGGCAACTCCCTCCTGACTGTATACCACTGTGCAGCCACCTCTGCTGGGTCCGTCCTGCCGGTGGGACAGGATGTACCCAGAATTGGTGGTGGTGGTGTCTGGGACATTATCTTAAGGTATGATTCTGTGAGGATGACTGTCAGGCTGTTGATTGACTAGTCTGAGAGACCGCTCTCCCAATTTCGGCACTAGCCCCCAGATGTTAGTAAGGAGGACTTTGCAGGGTTGACAGGGCCTTGCCCTTGTTGATGCCTGGTAGTCCATCTGGTTCCATTCCTTTTTTTTGTGACTTTTTCGTGGTTTTTTACAACTGTGCCATTGAGGGCCATTTTAGAGGGCATTTAAGAGTCATCCACATTGCTGGAGTCGTATATAGGCCAGATCAGGTGGCTATGGGGAGGGGAGTCAGAAGGTGAGTTATTTGCCTCAGAATTCCCAGCTTCTTGCCTACTATTGTGGCCACCGTATTTGTTTGGCTGGTCCAGTTCTGTTACTGGTCAATGGTAATACCCAGGATCCTGATAATGGGGATTCAGTGATGGTAGTGCCATTTAATGTTGTGTGGTGGGAATATTACTTGCCACTTATGAGCCCAAACCTGAATGCTACCCATGCCTTGCTGCATATTGGCATGGACTACTTCAGTGAGGAGTCACAAATAGCACTAACATTGTGCAATCATCAGCAAACATCCCCACTTGACCTTTTGGTGGAGGGAAGCTCATTGATGAAGTAGCTGAAAATGATTGGGCCTAGGACACTACCCTGATGAACTGTTGCAGTGATGTCTTGGGACTTCTGATAATTTCCAAATTCTAACCACACTCTGGCTAAAGAAGGTTATTACCTGTCTTTTATTGATAGTTCTGATATACCCCCGCAGGTGAAAATGCCTCTATGCATATTCTGTTGAACCCTTTCTAATCTTGAAGACCTCCGTCAGGTCACCCCTCAGTCTTTCTGGAGAAAAGACCCCCAGCCTGTCAATATTTCCTGATAGGTGTAAGTGCTCAGTTCTGGTATCATCCTACTAGCTCTCTTTCTTGGAACTTCTCTAGTACCTTTTTATCCTTTTTGTTACAAAATGGAGACCAAAACCACAGGCAGTACAAATGTGTTCTAACCAAGGTTCCACACAAGCTAACACAACTCTTCTGCTGTTCAATTCTATACCTGTAGAAATTAACCACAACACTTGGCTTTTAGGTGTGTATTTTTTTTGTCCGCTCTCGCTCCCGCCCTCACTCTCCTCCCGCCCCCCACCCACCAGTTCCCTCTGCTGCTCCTACCCCATTCAGGCATGTACGGAGGCGGGAAGGAAATTTTAACCTTAGGAAATGTTTGGATCAAGTGGGAAGTTAGTATTTTTAAAAATGAGTCATGACTGCAACATAACCATTGGTAGATATTTGTCACGATCGAATGGGGATGGCTACCAGGACTTCCCCTTTTTTCCCCACTCCTCGATTGATCAACTCTTGACTCCTCAAAGCCTGTCTGACCACAACCTACAAAGCAGAAGTGAGGAGTGTGATGAAAAACTCTCCCGTTTCCTGGATGACTGCAGCTCTAACAACACTCAAGAAGCTTGACACCATTCAGGATCAAGTAACTCTTTCAATTGGCACTTCATTTTCCAGCACTAAACATTCACTCGCTTCATCAGCAGAGCACTATTGCTTCATGTGCACCATGTACAAGATGCATTGTAGCAACCCTCAAAGGCTTTTTTGACTACTTCACCCCCGTGCGCCCCACATTCCCCAATCTATGACCGTGACCATCTAGAAAGACAAGGGCAGGAGGTGCCATAGATCACCTGCAAGTTCCACTCTAAGCCACACACCATCCTGATTTTTGGAACTATATTGCCATTCCATTGTTGCCACTGGGTCAAAATCCTGCAACTTCCTACCCAACAACACCATGGAAGTACCTTCACCACAGTAAATTCAAGAAGGCAGCACACCATCACCACCTCCGTGAGCAGCTGGGGATGGGCTCGTGACACCCATCTCCCAAGAGTGAATAAAAAAGAAGCTAATTTGGTGTCATCAGCAAATTTTGAAATAGCACACTTGATTCCTGAATTGTTGAAGTAAATGGTGAACCACATAGTTTCAATACTTCTGGAACAATGATTTTTGCTTTTTGGCACTCTGAGTAGCTACCTTAAACTTTTACACTCTCTTTTCTGTTTTTAGCTAACTTAGCTAAACTAGGGATCAGAAAGGCTTCTGGTCTACATTCCATACCGTATTGTAGATTTTTCTCGTTTGTCTGTCGAGGAAGATCAAGGTTCTTCTTAGATGTATTACCACAAGTGTGCAGTCTCCAGAGAGCATACCTACTGCCTCAACTGAGACCTAACTATCTGGACAGACTTGGGCTCAGGTTGGTGGTAGGTTAGCCAATCTAGGAGGCCATTTTTGGACAACTCACTCAACAATCTTCCTTCAATTTTGACTGATGGCACAATATGTGGAAGAATTGGAACATGCCAAATGGATTCTGCACAGAGGACCCCACAGTACAATCTGAAAGATTAAACCTTCCATGCAAACATTGGGCAACCGTCAACCACCTCTGAACTGGTCATGGTAGATGTTGCCACCTTCTCCACAAACGGAAGGCTAAAGCAGCCCCATCATGCAACTGCAGAGCTCCTAATCAGACTGTGGACAGCAATGAACACTACTTTTCAAAATAAGCCTGCAGACAGCCTACCAGCTGTGCATGTTGTTATGCTGGAAATTTTGGCTTGAATATCTGGCTTGGCAAACGGCCAGTTTCAATATCTGCACATATGAAGGATGACGATTGCCTGCTGTACATTTTCAGTTTTCTTTAAATTTCATGTTGCTAATATTTATCTTGATGCCTTAATATATGGAGCCAGGCCTGCCTAAGTATTATTAAATGGCATTTGCTTTTCAAATATTAAGTCATATACACAGCTCATTCCTGTTCAACTTGTTTTTTAATGTGGGAGGGGAGGAGGAAGAATCTCTTATTCAGGCCCCATTTCCATCGTCAGCTGTGAAGGCAGCAGACAGGCTCCTGTTCCTTTCAGATAGAATGCAAGAAGATTATGGCAACTTGCCTTTCCCTTTTCTGCACTCCTCCTGATAACTGTTTAGGGAAAGTTGCTGTTCTAATAAGCACTCAGCGCTTCACTTTGCTATATTGATGTCTCTAAATAGTTTTTATTATGCATAAGTATTTAGTTTTTAAAGACCATATCCAAAAGAAAAAGACTCTCTGCCTAAGTAGCATTCCACTCTTGCTTATAATCGATGTTGAGACTTCAATTGTATAAATCTAATTCATGTATCTCTTCAAAGGCCCCAAAGTGACTTATGTTCCACCACCACCACCTGAAGATGAAAATGCCATCTTTGCTCGTTATCAGACTGGTATTAACTTCGATAAATATGATGAAATTCTTGTGGATGTTTCTGGATTCAATGTTCCGCCTGCAATACTGGTTGGTATTTGAAATCTTATTGAATTCTATGAATTACGGGGGCGAATATGCTACATTTGCAAATTGTGCAAACATTACCCTGATAAATGATGCTGTTCCTCCATTAGGAAGTTCGATTTTTCTACAAGAAGCCTAGACCCAAAGGTTCTGTCATTTCAAATGTTTATAAACTTGAACTTTGTGTTACAGTTTTTCCAATTTTTATCAGGGATTGTGTTCAAGCTGGGCAGTGAGTTTGTGTGTATATATGCAAAATGTTTGTATATGCAAGAAATAAATATTTTGCTTTTGTGCCGTGCTGTAGTCCTCTGGTATCTCTTGCAATGCGCAAGTCTGGATGGTGAGTGCTGCAGGCTTTTTAGATTATGACAGGTTTTGCAGCTGAGTCTGAACAAGTTCTCGTCTGTGAACTTACATATGAACATAGGAATTAGGAGCCCCTTGAGCCTGCTGCACCAGCACACTCACTATCTAGACTTTGATAAGGTCATGGCTAATGTGATCTTCAACTCCACATTTCTGTCTAACGGTTGACTCCTTTGTTAGTCGAGAATCTGTCTACCACTGCCTTAAAAATATTCATTGACCCTGCCTCCACTGCTCTCTGGGGAAGAGTTAGTGAGAAAAAATTGTTGTCTTATCTTCTAAAATGGGAGACCCCTTATTTTAAAACTATGTCCCCTGGTTCTAGTCTCTCCCACACGGGGAAACACCCTTTCAGCAACCCTGTCAAGTCTGCTCAGAATCTTGCATTTTTCAATAAGATCATCTCTCAATTTTCGAAACTCCAATGGACACGAGCACAACCTCTCCGGCCGTTTCTTGGAAGATAACCTCCCCCCCCCGCCCCATCCCAGGTATTAGTTGAGCGAACCATCTTTGAACTTCTTACACACTTGTATTCTTCCTTTTTAAGGAGACCAAAACTGTACATAGTACTCTAGATGGAGCCTCACCAATACCCTGTACAAAAACAGCAAGACATCCCTACTTTTATTGCAGGGGGAATGGAATATAAGTGGCAACATTTCATTTGCCTTCCTAATCACTTGCTGCACCTGCATACTAAGTTTTTTTTTCCCTGATTCATGTACCAGGACACCCAGATCTTTTTGTACTGCAGGATTCTGCAGTCTCTGCCTCTCTCTCTCTCTCTCTCTCTCTCTCTCACTCGCGTGCCTCGCTTTCTCTCGCTCGCGCCCGCCTCGATCACTCGCCCGCCCACCCCTCTCCCCCGTCCGCCTGCCCCTCTCCCTCTCCCCCGCCCGCCTGCCCCTCTCCCTCTCTCCCGCCCGCCTGCCCCTCTCCCTCTCCCCCGCCCGCCTGCCCCTCTCCCCCGCCCGCCTGCCCCTCTCCCTCTCCCCCGCCCGCCCCACTCCCCCGCCCGCCCCTCTCCCCCGCCCGCCCGCCCCCTCTCCCCCGCCCGCCCGCCCCCTCTCCCCCGCCCGCCCGCCCCCTCTCCCCCGCCCGCCCGCCCCCTCTCCCCCGCCCGCCCGCCCCCTCTCCCCCGCCCGCCCGCCCCCTCTCCCCCGCCCGCTCTCCCCCGCCCGCCCGCCCCCTCTCCCCCGCCCCCCCGCCCGCCCCCTCTCCCCCGCCCCCCCGCCCGCCCCCTCTCCCCCGCCCCCTCTCCCCCGCCCGCCCGCCCCCTCTCCCCCGCCCGCCCGCCCCCTCTCCCCCGCCCGCCCCCTCTCCCCCGCCCGCCCCCTCTCCCCCGCCCGCCCCCTCTCCCCCGCCCGCCCCCTCTCCCCCGCCCGCCCCCTCTCCCCCGCCCGCCCCCTCTCCCCCGCCCGCCCCCTCTCCCCCGCCCGCCCCCTCTCCCCCGCCCGCCCCCTCTCCCCCGCCCGCCCCCTCTCCCCCGCCCGCCCCCTCTCCCCCGCCCGCCCCCTCTCCCCCGCCCGCCCCCTCTCCCCCGCCCGCCCCCTCTCCCCCGCCCGCCCCCTCTCCCCCGCCCGCCCCCTCTCCCCCGCCCGCCCCCTCTCCCCCGCCCGCCCCCTCTCCCCCGCCCGCCCCCTCTCCCCCGCCCGCCCCCTCTCCCCCGCCCGCCCCCTCTCCCCCGCCCGCCCCCTCTCCCCCGCCCGCCCCCTCTCCCCCGCCCGCCCCCTCTCCCCCGCCCGCCCCCTCTCCCCCGCCCGCCCCCTCTCCCCCGCCCGCCCCCTCTCCCCCGCCCGCCCCCTCTCCCCCGCCCGCCCCCTCTCCCCCGCCCGCCCCCTCTCCCCCGCCCGCCCCCTCTCCCCCGCCCGCCCCCTCTCCCCCGCCCGCCCCCTCTCCCCCGCCCGCCCCCTCTCCCCCGCCCGCCCCCTCTCCCCCGCCCGCCCCCTCTCCCCCGCCCGCCCCCTCTCCCCCGCCCGCCCCCTCTCCCCCGCCCGCCCCCTCTCCCCCGCCCGCCCCCTCTCCCCCGCCCGCCCCCTCTCCCCCGCCCGCCCCCTCTCCCCCGCCCGCCCCCTCTCCCCCGCCCGCCCCCTCTCCCCCGCCCGCCCCCTCTCCCCCGCCCGCCCCCTCTCCCCCGCCCGCCCCCTCTCCCCCGCCCGCCCCCTCTCCCCCGCCCGCCCCCTCTCCCCCGCCCGCCCCCTCTCCCTCTCCCTCCCCCTCTCCCCCGCCCGCCCCTCTCCCTCTCCCTCTCCCTCTCCCCCGCCCGCCCACCCCTCTCCCTCTCCCTTTCCCCCTCCGCCCCTCTCCCTCTCCCCCGCCCGCCCCTCTCCCTCTCCCTTTCCCCCTCCGCCCCTCTCCCTCTCCCCCGCCCGCCCCTCTCCCTCTCCCCCGCCCGCCCCTCTCCCCCGCCCGCCCCTCTCCCTCTCGCCCAAATGTTTGTCCACTCACTTGAGATTATGTCCTCTTCACAACTTACTTTCCTACCTATCTTTGTGTCATCAGCAATTTTAGCAACAATACATTTGACCCCTTCATTCAAGTCGTGTTCAGACATCTGCAATTTTAGCAGGAGTAACTAGAAAGCATGTAGGAGCAGCAACCATTGCCTTTTTTATCCTTCCTAAATTGAGTGCTAAGATCATTTGTTTCCAGATTCCTGCCTTAACTGATACCTCTGTGCCGACTGGGAACTGAATCTGGCCCTTCAGATGTTTCTGGCTTGGTATGATACTAAATGGTGCTTTTAACCACTGAGCCATTGAAGAAGCTTGGGCAACAGCTTTTGTATGTAGAAGATGGGATGGGAGACAGCAGAAACGTGGAGTATAATCCCTTAAGATTTCGCAATACAGTGTATGTGATATGTGATCTCTTACAAAGCGAATTATCCATGTGTACATGAATTAAGCTTGAGGTTCGGTTTTTAAGACGTTTTTGACTAGAAAATGCCATCAACAAAGAGAATTTTTCTTCTTGAGAGTGGGCAGTATCTATCATCCCTGTCCCTTATCATTCAAAGATGAGTATGTCCTCTTTTGGCTCATGCCTCTGGGTATCCTCTGCACCCAAACCACCAGGAAAACCAGTACAAAATATGGAAAATAGATTACAGGCTCCCAGGTGGCTTGATCGATCACAAACTTCCCGCGGTTATTGGAAAGGTTAACCTTTAGCAATAACATCAGGTGAAGTTAAACTTGCAGAAATTGAGATTTCTTTGGGAAAATACAGATACTCAAGACTGTCACAATCACAACATTGTGAAAATGACAGCAGGCCTACTTAAAAGGGAACCTGTGGTAATTTTTGAGAAAATTAGATAGAAACAAGAAGAAAAAGTACTCCTCAGAGCAAGATAGGAAAGTAAAAATCAAGACAACTACTTGGATTTATATAGCACCTTTTTAATATAGTCAACAATCCCAAGGCACTTCACAGGAACATTATTTAATAGAATTTAACTCAGCCATTAGATGAGGTCACGTGACCAAAAGTATGATTGAAGAGTGAGATTTTAAGGAGTGTCTTAAAGGAGAAGGGAGGGAATGGGTTACAAGTGGAGTGACAGTTGCAGGAAGGCAAATTTATTTATTTTTGTTCAGGGGCAGTGTTACAGTAGATCAAATAGGTTTGTATGTAAATCCTCACTTGGTCTTCCATAAAAGAACTGAGAAAGATGAGAATTGGGTGATCAGGTGGGGGAAGAAAACCCAGTGCATATAATTTGATGTTGTTAATTTAAGGAACAGTTGTGCATGTGTTTCCCCATCCTGTCAATTATTACCTAGACAGCATAAAGTTCATTCTAAGGAAGACCATACTGGAAGTACACTATTTATTTCTTCTTGCATGTCACATTATAACCCAAATTATAATTTACCCTGAACACTGTTTTGATTGTACAATGTTCATGGGGACAAAAGTGAAATCTTTCCTTTCCATCCCTACACATGTTAAAGAGGAATTTGGGAATACCATAATGTTACTTTGATGCTAACATGGAAGTCAAAATAAGATCTTAATTTTGGTTGGATTGAAACTGAAGCTGAATCGGGTTGATGTTGTCTGGTGTAGGCTGCTTAGGTTGCTCAAGGGTTTTGGTGTCTTGTGCTGAAATCTCTGCATTGGTTCAGCCGCAGTGGTTGGGTTAATGAGGGTGGAGAAAGGAGAAATGATAAGCACAGGTGGAAGCAACTAATGAATGCAAGAAAATATATGCTTTTTTTAATTATTAAAGCCCACCTCTCTGGCCTTGAACAGTATTTTAATGTATAAAACCAGGCTTCTCTTTACATTTTTTTTTGTGTGACCATATTTAAAAGCTCTTTCCGTTTTTAAAAAGTCGGCCTTCCTTGCCCCACAAAAAAATAAGTATTTGGAAACCATAGATCAAAAATTTGTTTCCTTTTTTATATTTGTATTCAGAAGTTTCTTAATTGCTGCCTAAAGCCCCCACTTTAGAATGGAGCTCAAAAAAATTCTCAAGCAATCAAACTGTTTTAGACTATTACTAAAGCTTGTCATTTTTTTCTTCTAGTCATTTGACGAAGCTCACCTGTGTGAAACTTTGAACAAGAATGTAAATAAGGCAGGATATCTGAAACCTACACCAGTTCAGAAACATGGAATTCCAATTGTGCTTTCTGGACGGGACTTGATGGCTTGTGCCCAAACTGGCTCTGGAAAAACAGTGAGTGGTAGAAACAGTAAAACTGTATGAAACCAGTTGACTCAATCCATCTTACTGTCAACCCTTAATGTGTTGGTAATGATGCTATAAATTGCTTGCTTGTAATTACATTTACATTTTGGCATCCTTGTATTAGGAAAGAGTGAAATAGCCAACAGTCCTAGTCCTGATCTTTATTTCTGATGCATGTTATCTATGCTAGTGCATAAACAATAGCTTCCTGGGCAGTGATTGCTACCATATGATCAGTGCCTTGTTTTTGTGTGTGGCCTGTGCATTTCAATGTGCAGTAACTTTTAAAATTTCTTTAGCACCTGTGTTCACTTATAAACAGGGTAACTTGCAGACAGCTGACATGGTACCTGCCAGATTACTTTGCACCTGCATACTGTGCACTTCAGGGGAATGTTGTCTGTGATGTATCTTACTTTTAAGGCAGCAACATAAATTAACAGAGAAAGCTTGTAGTGTTTTTTTTAAATTGCTAATCATCTTGTCTCATTCTCTGTCCTAATGACAGTTCTCTGATTACCTTTATTCAATTCACTCTTTTTCCATGTATGATCCCATGGTAAATGTCCTTGCTTGATGCATGTTCACTGTCAAGTCAGAGTTACTGGATTATAAGAACCTGAGCTATTTCCTCCCCCTACTTCACCTGAGATGCTGAGGCATGTTGTCGCCCTTTTATGCGGTAGTTACGATCAATCAGTGACTATATATTTTTTGTACGTAATTGTCACAGGCTGCGTTCCTGTTGCCAATAATAGAAATGCTACTGAGGGGGAATGCAGCATCAAGTCGATTTAAGGAACTGCAAGAACCGGAAGTAGTCATTGTAGCTCCAACACGCGAACTGATCAATCAGATATATCTGGAAGCTAGGAAATTTTCTTATGGGTAAGTAAATAAAACAGAAATTTGTACAAGGACTTGGATTTCTGAAAAAAATACACAAATGTTGAGTGACTATTTCTAAACAGGAGATTAAAATTTTAGGTGTACATCTTTTTCATTAGAACTGAGCACTAAAAAGATAAACAAGAATGTTAACATCATTGGAGAATGAGAACAAGGGAGAGGGGGAAGCAAAACTATGTACTAATCATAGAGGAAGCCAGTAGGTGCAATGATTTTAAGATGGCAACACCTCTCAAAAACCCAAATCGCCGTCCAGAAGGCTGTTAGTGTATGGGGACACTTCCGAAAATCTCTCTGTTCTGGCTTGGGCATGTATCACCATTCTTTCATTGTCACTGGTTAATAATTCTGGAACTCCCAACCTAACAGCATTTTGGGACACTTGCACCACACTGACTTCAGTGGTCCATGTAGGCATGCTACTGCCTCATTGGCATCTAGTAGTGGACAGCAGGTCCAGGCCTTATCAGTGCCACATCTCAAGAATGAATGTTTTAAAAGAGGATTGCCTATGTGTTAATGGAACGATACAAAAAGAACATGGGGCTGGTCAGCTCTGTTGGCTGGATGGCTCGAGTGTGATTCAGAATAACGGCAATAGTGTGGGTTCAGTTCGCGTTCTGGCTGAGGTAGACTTAGGACCTCCACACCCTCCCTGACAGTGGAACACAATGGGTAGAATTTTCCCAAATTTCCACTAAATGCAGTAGTGGGTAGGCAAAATGGCATCCTACCTGGCAATGGCAGGTTTTCACGCTGTATCGCCCCAAACCCCCCTCATTATTTTGCATTCCCGGGAAACACGGCGTTTCCATGGCAGGTGGGCTCTCATTCGCCCTCCTGCCATCACTCTACCGTTTGCAGCATGCCAGCCGCCATGTTTAAAAGGCAACTGCCAGCACACCGCTCATCACTACCAGCTCACCACCGTTGCCTGGGAGACATGGCCAGCAAAGGGAAAAAGACCACAGGCCCCCCCCCCCCCCCCCCCCGGTTTAATGATGGGTCCCTTGAGTGACTGCTGGACTCTGTGGAGGTCCACCGGGATGTCCTCTACCCTGCTCTGGCTGTAGGATGGGCAGCAACGTGACCAGTCCGGCTTGGGAGGCAGTGGCGGTCAGCACCGACGCCCTTCAGAAGAGGACAGCCGCAAGAGGATGAATGATCACCTCTGTTCTGCCAGGGTAAGCCACTATTTTCATCACACTCGACTCCCACACTCTCGAACCGAGCACACATCCACAGGGCCCTCGCTCACTTCCACTTCAATGGACGTCACCATTAACACTTTCACATACACCTCCATTGTCCTCATCCCGTTTATGGGACAATTCACCACCCGCACAGGCCAGGCACATTTATCATCTGGCCTGGCAGGCGTCCTGTTTATGCTTTCTCCATCTCTATCCATGCAGGACAAGCTGGCACAGAGCAAGAGAGAGAGCGGAATGCCCGAAATCAAGGTCTTTGTGGATTTTGAAAACACAGCAATCCAGCTGGCTGCCAATGACCGGGACCGGTCCAGTGCTGACGGTGAGGTTGGCACTGCTCTACCAAGTGAGAATTCAGCAGTGCAACATCCATCTGACAACCATGCCGTGGGTGTTGTGCCCTCTTTCACAGGCCACTGGCATGCACTAATTATCTCTACTTGTTTTTGCAGGCACATCTGCCAAGCAGCAGACAGAGTCCATGACCCAAAGCCTTCCCAAAGGGGAATCTGATGGCACCCTCCTCCAAGTTCCTTCAAAGCACTTGCCCACACCCTCCACCAGCGCAGAGACACACCTTGATGGGACCTAGCTTTAGAATAGACACGGGATCACAACCTGGTGAGCACATTGCACTGTCTGATTCACAGCAGGTGGAGGCAAGGACTTCCAGGTCCCTGGCATTCGGAGGACTGCTGGTAGCCAGAAGTTTGCTGAGTCTGAGTCAAATGACGAGCCTTTGGACTCTGTCATGTCACAGTTGCTGGAGCTGCAAAGGCAAGCTCGGGAACACCAGGAAGGGATGTCTGCTGCACTCCTCAGGTTGCAAGGCACGATAGAGGAGTCCATCTGCCTTCAGGCTGAGGTGATAGCACTGGCATGCCAATGCACCGAGGTCAACACTGGTAGGAAGGCGGCTGCCATGGAGACCTTGGTCCAGGACGTCACTCCTGCATTGCTGTGTGGGCTCAACTCCATCACTGACTCCAAAGTTGGCCTACAACAGTGTGTATGTGAGAGGGGTGCGGGGCAGCTCGGTCTCACTGCAGCTACCCCTTCCCCTCAAGGAGTCAGCCAGGACCCATGGGCACCCGTAGGGAGGAGGATCAGCAGGTGCACACTCTGGACCCATCTACACAGGTGACTTCAGGAGTGACTGGCACATCCAACTCCATTCTCCCTGTGACCTTAGTTCCAGATTCACAGGCTGAGGAGGGTGCTACTGCCACACAACAGGATCCTGAAAGTAGTCCGGGGCCCTCCAAGTATTGGCCCTCCAGAGGATGCCTGCCAAAATCATCATAGACAGGGCTTTGCAAGCTGTCTCCACCTCCTGCTGTGGATGTCCAGGGAGCACCAAGACGTAGCGGCAGGGTTAGGAAAGATAAGAATTAGTTGCACAGCCTGTGCATGGGTGTTATTTGCTTGTACACAGTGTACGTTATTGTTAATACTGTTCATTATTGTCAATAAACTCCCAAGAATGTCTCCCTGCCTTTTTCTCCCTATTCTAATGAGTAATGTTCTTGTCACTCAGATGTGAAACCTTTCTGCACAAGATAAAAACAGGTGCCTCAGTCTAGGGCCTCTTCCCTGTGCTCTCTGCAGCCTTCACTCTACAGTGATGGTCCAGCTACACACTCCCTAGAAACATTACTATTGCCTGCACCTCGGTGGTGCTTATTATTGCTGCCAGAATGTAGCAGGCAGGCGCCACAGAGTTCTCTATTCTCTCGATGTGCTCACAGCACCTTTTTTAAGGAGGGGCATCTGTGACCACTGAAGGACTTAGGTGCTGAAGGTGGACAAAGCATCAGCTGTTTCTAAAGTTTCTTGGCTGCATCTTGCATTCTATGATCAGGGTCGTATCATAAAGCGAGCTGCCATTGGCCAGACAGGAGTCAGGAATTTTCAGAGGCTATATGAAGATTTATGGAGTGTCATTGTCATGCTCCTGCAATCGAGCAACTATTAGGGCCTCCACTGCATCTCCATGACAGGAGCATTCTCTGAGGGTATGACTGGAGTCAAACTTTCACGAATGCACTCTGAGGATCTATGGAGTCACCTCACTGCATGACATCATAATCCTCCACAGATCTAGCAGCTATGAGGGCCTCCCAAGCGCACCTGCCTCATCTAGCCATTGTGAGGGCCCCAACCCCATCACTGTGGCCTCTGAGGACCTCCTCACCCTCACCCCATCGGTGTCCTCCTCATTGGAGGAGACGTGCAGCTCCTCCATCCCCTCCTCAGCCAGCTTGTCTCTCAGTTGGAGCACCAGATTGTGAAGGGCGCAGCACATGAGGACGGTGTGTGACACCCTCTGCGGACCCTATTGCAGGGCTCCACCAGACTGATCCAGGCACCGGAACCTCATTTTCAGATGGCCTGCTCCAACAAGTTGCGAGCTGCAGCATGAGCCTCATTACACCGTCGCTCTGCTGTAACCTGAGGCCGCCACATGGGTGTCATCAGCCACGGCCTCTATGGGTAGCCCTTGTCCCCAAGGAGTCAGCGCTGCAGTTTTTGTGGACCCTGGAAGACTCCAGGGACCTGTGACCAACTGAGGATGTAGGCATCGTGCACACTCCCTGGAAACCATGTGCACACCTGCAGGATGCATTTATGGTGGTCGCATACCAGCTGCACATTGAGAGTGGAATCCCTTGTGATTGATGTAGTCCACCGTGTGAAGCGACAGAGACCTGAGTGATGGGTGTAATTGATCTGTGGGAATCCCGAGATCTGGGCGATCCAATGGCCCTTGCATCCTGGCTGTCCCGGTCCTGTGTGAAATGGTCCTGGGTGTGTGCCCTTGAAGATGGCACCTGTGACCTCGTGGATGCATTTGTGGGTGGTGGCTTTTGATATCCCACAGAGGTCACATGTGGAGCCCTGAAAGGAGCCACTGACATAGAAATTGAGCGCCACAGTCACTTTCATAGCCACTGGCAGTGGATGCCCTCCATGTCTCCTTGGCACCAAGTCCTGCAGTAAGTGGCAGATGTGAGTGACCAGGCACCTCCAGTCGCTCTCTCCTCCACCATCTTTGCTCTCTGTAGGCCATCAGGCATACAGCTAGGTCACCAGGCTCCATGCTTCATGGTCCTCCTGCAGCATGAAAGAGAGAGAGATGTGGTTATCATGGCTGTACTTAGCACCTTTTCTGGCCCTGTGTGACCGCCCCTTATCATTTCCTGGAGAGTGCTGGCCGCCCCTCAGATGGCCAGAGATGAGTGCGCTGCATGGCTGCCCTGCCAGCCTGCGACATGGGGGAGACTGCACCTAACCAGGAGCTGAGATTGCAAGGGGATGTGAGTGCCTTCAGCAGTGACTGTTACATGGCCAGCGTTGGCAAGGAGATTGTGCAACGTGTGCAGCTCCGTGGCCCAGTAAAGCGGTCGCGGACTCGCAGTCTGTGCTCAAGGTAGGTGGGTGGGTGGGGGGTGGAGCGCGTAAGGCCTGGAGCGATTGGTGTCACTTTGGTGCCTCCGCATTGCTTGCATGAGTGGGCAGGCTAGGAGCCCGACCCCAATTATATCACTGCGGCTGTGCATGAATTGTCTCAGTTGCAGAGAAATGGTCAATTTATACAGGTGTCCCTACTGCGTGGCCACTTCCCTCGCCTACCCTGCCCTGCACCTTGATTTCTCGTGTGTGGGATCCAAAGCCAGGGGAACAGTTGCTCCTCCTCCCACCCACACACACCCCTCCCCGCCCCCCCAGACAAAGTCGTCTCTGGTGTGGGATGAAACAATGAGCCAAGCCTTTGGGCAGAGCAGAACGAATGAATAAAAACATGTAGATTGTGGAAGGTGGGAAAGGCCTACAGGGGTGGGGGGGGCGGGGGGGAAGAAAGAGATTGGGGGTGTGTGTGGGCCGAGAAGAACAGCCAATACAATGTAGTAGTTTTTAGACAACTAAAGCCTGAAAGATGAGGGAAGTAGGCTAACCCCATGAACCAGACCCTGCATTCTTCTGAAGGGTGTTGACCCTATTCTTGAAGCCTGTATTGAGCATTGTTGGAAGAGGCCTGGTTGGAAATGGGAGAGGAAATTCAAGTGGCGAGCTGAAGGAAGGCCAAGGTCACGTTTACAAAGCAGGTCAATAATGAATGTGTCCTGAGGCTTTGTTCTTTAGCAAGAGCAAATTTATCTCAATCTGAGAAATTTGCTTTGTAAAATTTCTCGTTGGTGTGGAGTTAAAGTCGCCTAACATTTCACCTACATAAGTTAATTTTATGTATCCTGTGTTTTTTCAATGTTGCAGAACTGTCGTGAGACCTGTTGTGGTCTATGGGGGAACGAGTACAGGCCATCAAATTCGTCAAGTTTTACAAGGCTGTAATATATTATGTGGCACCCCTGGAAGACTTTTGGATATTATCTCTAAAGGAAAAGTAAGCTGTTGGTCATTGCGTCTTAAAAAGTATTAGAGATTTGTTGTTAAGCCTGTTGGCAAAACCTTAAGCCATTTGTAATCAACTGGGCTGAACATCTTGAGACTGAGGTTAATTATGGATTGTGTATTTAATGGGTAATATTATTTCCTGTGTTAACGAAAACTAGAACCTTCACCCTTAATAGGTTTTTCTAACCTACCACTATGCTGAGGGAAGGAAGAATGTATGTTTTTTAAAAAAAAATACAGAAGATGCTGGAAATCCTCATCGGGTCTGGAGAGAGAGAAACAGAGTTGACATTTCGGGTCCTCTCTTCACAGATGCTGCCAGACCTGATGAAGATTTCCAGCATTTTCTGCTTTCTTTTTGTATTTCCAGCATCTGCAGTATTTTTTGCTTTTGGTAAGTGTGTTGCCTGATGGGCTGCAAGCAGACAAAAGTCGTCCTGTGTTATGCAGAAGAGTGCTGGTAGGCTGTTGAATGTGGGACCAGTACATCTTTTCTTCATAACATGAGAAAATGGGGATAAATTTTTGTCCACCATTTGGGCAGTAATGTGACGAAACAATGCTCTTTATTGAACCTGTCATTTGTTATTCAGTTTGTTGATGAACTGAGAATCGGGCAGGATTTATAAAGGGCAGGCCGTCTGATTTATTTATTTATTTTTGCGAGATTACCACCCAGGCTCTAAATATGAACATGTGTTCCAAAATCTTTCCAATTAAAGGTCATTGGTTAACAGTGACTGACATTCCTCTCTCCACCTGTGGCCCATACAGTTTAATGGCAGCTCATTTTTTTGAGATCAGTATTTCAATTCAAACTCTTCATCTATTCTACTGTCAAAATGTATCACCTTTCGTGATTTCTAGGTTGGCCTTGGTAAGGTGCAGTACTTGGTATTAGATGAAGCAGACCGTATGTTGGATATGGGATTTGAACCTGACATGCGAAAACTAGTCAACTCCTTTGATTTGCCACCTAAACAAAACCGCCAGACTTTGATGTTCAGTGCTACCTTTCCTGAAGAGATTCAAAGGTAAATTAAAACACCAAGTATGTTTAGAAACATTTAATTTTGAAGGTTTGTTCATGCTTAAGATCTATACTGAACTGTCACAGTTAGGATAAAATGGTCTTGAGCAAATTAGCAGTATGGAATTTGTTTACTCCTCCAAAATGCAGTTGGCTTTTGTATCATCTTGGTTTTAGCAGTGGTCCCCTTAACCCACAAACCTGAGATCAGAAGCCAGCTGTTGTCCATTATGTTCCCAGCCTAACTCAGTATAATTGTAGTTATCTATCTGCTGTCTCCAAAACTAGAGGGAAGATCCAGACTACATTTGAACCAAGCCCCGACTATTTAATTTTTTCAGTCACAAAATAAAGCCATTTCAACTCTAAGGATAAACATTGGCCATCGTTATTCTAACTTTCGAAAATGACTGGCTATGATTTGTATGTATCCAGTAACTATTAAGAATACGTCCTGTGTTATGCAGAAGAGTGCTGGTAAGCTGTTGAAATGTGGGGCCATTAAATCTTTGTCATAACATGGAAATATGGGGATAGATTTTTGTGTGACCTACAGTTTACTTTTGAACATAGTAGACAACTATTCAAACCGTTGCAAATCTGTAGCAACTGTGTGTGGGTTCTTTTTGAGCTGAGTTTGCATAATAAATTCAATTAAGTTGAATTGAATATTTGGAAATATAAAGCCCAGATTACTTCTCAGATTGTAATATCTAAAGAAAATGATGAATATGATGTTTGGTAATGTTAACCTGAAATGTAGCCAATCATGACCATTAATTTTTCAAACTAATTTTATATAATGTTAATTGTAGGTGCGTGTGTTACTCGCTCACCCATTAAATAAATTTAGATGCAAAATTAGGAAAAATATTTTTAAACAGTGAGTGGTTATGATCTGGAATGCACTACCTGAAAATGTGATGGCAGTGGATTTGGTCGTAACTTTCAAAAGGGAATTGCGTATATAACTAAAGGAAATTTTAAAGGGCTATGGGGAAAGAACAAGGGAATGGAACTACTTGGATATCTCTTTCAAAGAGCCAGCACAGATACAGTGGGCCAAATAGCTGCCTCCTATTCTGTATGATTGTATGATTTGAAATAGTCTGATGATCTGCTTTTGAGGGACAGGATAGATCCAGAAGCTTAAAGTAATTTATGGAAAGGTTTTCTGTTTCTTATTAAGAAACTTAAATATATAACTGGATCAGTGAGAGTAATCAAGAATATAAGGTGCTGATCCTCACTTTGTGATTCATTAACAAGGACAGCCAAGTCCCTCTATACCACAGCATTCTGCGGTGTCTCTCTCCATTTAAATAATAATCTGATTTGCTATTCTTCCAGCCAAAGTGGACAACCTCACATATTTCCAAAGAGTACTCCCATATGCTTTTTTTTTTTGCCCATTCCATTAACCCATCTCTATCCATTTCCGAAAAGTCATATTGAACTCAAAACGTTAACTCTTTTTCTGTCTCCAGAGATGCTGGCAAGACCTACTAAGTCTATCCAGTGTTTTGTTTTTATTTCAGCTTTCCAGCATCTGCAGTATTGCTTTTGTCTGAACCTGTAGCTTTGAGACAACAAGACAAGCTGACCTGACTGAAGCTGCTGGGACTGTATTTTGAGCTTGTGTTGATTTAAATTTGATCATTAACATTTCCTCAGTGCTAAAGCCAAACTTTTAAATTATTGCTGGATTGTGTTCTGCAATGTAAGTGAAAAGCAGCAAAGCTTGAAATACCTAATAACATCCTATTGATTTTTCTATGTTAGAAGAAATGATCTAATTTATTGAGGGGCTGTTATGCAGAGTGTTTTAATTGTAAACTTCTAATGCAACATGTTATTAGTAATTTAAAAGAAGGAATTCTTGCAAGGGAGACTTGTATTCAATCATGTTTTTTGTAGGAAAACATTGGCTCAAAAAATGCTTTTCTTTTGATTGGCTCTTAGAGAAATGATGAGTTCAGGTGCTTATTTTTTTAAACAACAAAATGATAAGATGGATCTCTCTTTTGGGTTTTTAAACTGGAAAGCTTCTCAAAGCTTCCCTGGTCACACCCATAAGGGTAACTCATCCACTAAATTTTCTGCCCAACAATTAGGTAAACATTGGTTAGTCACAGGATTGGATAGTAAGAGATCTAGTTTAACACCATGTATATTCCTACAGCCCACCTTTATTTATATAGCACAATAAAGGCAGCACATACATTTTAAATATAACCTAAAACACAAGTCTGTTTACTGTTTTTAAAAAATAAATTCTCTGTCCAAGTTCCCTAATTATGCTGGTAGTGTGAAACTTTGAAATACAACATTTTTTGACTGCTGATTGCAATTCGCCTTGTTGACTTTGAGAACTGGCCTCGAGCTTCCATTATAATCCTGAAAGAGGAAGCTTCATTCTTGTCCCCTCTTGGCTAGTCGGCCACACAGGGCATTAGTGAATCAAAATCAATAACCTTTTTTATTGAAAGGTTTACGTTTGGCCAGTACTGAAAAGTCGATTCTCATACTTTGGTCTTTGATGTGTAACCAGGTACCTTCTGAACACCCTGGGGATTCTGAAACAGAGGGTGCACCTCCATGTATTTTTCAAGTAACCATTGACCAGTGTCGAGAAGCATAGACAGCATGTCGGTTGCTCATATTTTTGCCGTTAACATATTGCCCTGTGGTGGTTAGTTCCTAGTCAGATCTGTTGTGTGGGAAATATAAAATTGACACCTCTTTGAGGCTTTTCTCAGATAAGTCCTCTGTCCTGAGCTAATGCCTTTCTGCCAGCGACGTGCTTTGCATGTCCTTGTTAACCCTTTGCATATTGTTTCTAGATGTAGAAAATATGCCAATAGCTGAATATGTACAAAAATACTTTTCTTCGTCACGAAATTTAGCTGTTTGATGCACCAGAATATACAAGGAAGCTTTCTCCCAAATGCCAATTATATACTTGGAAACAGGGCTTTAGATATGCTGGATGGGCAGTGAACCACTACTTGTTAAGAGCACCCATGCCCTGAGGCTATGATTATCTCTTAAACTTGATAGATTATTCAGAGCTCTTTTCATTTTGGATTATACAGCAGAGGTTTTTCTCATCTTTCTTTCAGTTTCAGTGGAATCTAAATTGACAGTTGGGCTCTGCATTGAATATGAATGTTAACATGAACATGTAGAAACACATTGAAGTTTACAAAATACAATGTGTCCTTCCAACTTTTGGACCTTCATCTAGCATGGAAGAATCCTTATACTTCAGTTGATGAAATGGGAGAGGGATAGACATTGAAGATTGAACCTGGGACCATCTGGTCCAAATGGTTCAGTGAAACACCTGAGGATAGATTTCTCCATGGGCTTCTCAACCTTGGCAGAAGATTGGGAGCATCCCGTGGAAGTTGCTGCTGCTGTTTACCACTCAGCCATTGCTGGAATATTGCTGAATGCATTTGTTAGGAACTAGAGGTAGTTTAAGTTATATTTGTTGGTGTTAGGAATGAGTTTTAGTTTTTGAGTTTAATTTGTGTTTCTGTATTGGTGTTAAGAAAGGGGGGAACTTGAGCTTTGGTTTCACTTTAAAAGATGTCTGCATTCTAATAAGGTTTTATGACACTTGAAGTGGAGTTAAAACAAACAAGATGGAAAAAAATGTGCTGTTACCTAGCAACAGGGGCCCAGAGAGAGGGACCCACAGAGACAGAGAAAAACAGGTAAGTAGTTTCAGTTCAGTTGGAGCCAGGAGAGGCTGGACACAGCAGAGGGAACTGCAGAGCGAGCAGATTTCCCAAAAGAACCAAAGGGTCCCAAAGCCAAGGAGTGAGACAGAAGGGAGTGATCCCAAGAAGACCTTCTAGTTGAAGAACAGGAGCCTGGAAAAGGTCCTGTTAAGTGAAGTTGAGATGAAGGAGCAGAGGCAGGCTGCAAGCTTAGAGAAAGCTGCAGGATGCAGACTTAAAGCAAAATAGGCTTGCGAGAAGCCAGAAGATCCAAGGAGACAGCCATGGGCCTGTAACTATTTTTTAAAAATATGGGCATGTGAAGCAGTGGTGTTCTGTTGGCGTGCTGAGTATCTGAGAGAGAGAGAGAGAGAGTGCATGGAAGGCAAAGCTTAAATGCACGTGACGATCCAGGGGAGTGGAACAATGGAAGGAGAGTTTGAAAACCTGGAGGTGGACCCTTGTGGAAGGTGTCCAAGAGAAAGCGTTGTTTGGGAGAAGATTTCAAAGTGGGTTCTTTGAGAGTGGAGATTAGAAACCCTCGTGAAAGACTGAGTTCAGTGAGACTGGTTGGCTCACGGTATGGCAAGCGCCTGTGTCGGGGGTGGGAGGGTTGATGAGGGATCCATAGCATCTGTTTGGGGTGGCATCTGTCACTTAGTTTGAGTGTGGTATCTGACCACAGGTTGCCTATTGGTTTACATGGACTGTATACTTTGAATGTGAGAGTATAAGATAGTTTTTGTAACTTGTTAGCCTTATAAATCTGTATATATCTGTAAAGGTATAGTTGTGGGTGAAGGAGTATTGTATTTCATTTTTCTTGTTTAATAAATGTTTTATTCTTTTAATCTTTTGTTAAAAGGTCATCAGCTGACTCTTGTGACTCAGCTGAGTAGCCGTCCTCTACGTTTCTGAACAAAAAATAAGTTGGGATCTATCAAGCCGGGACCCACCCTGGGGAACTGGCTTGTCCAGTAGTAACATCAGCTGGGATCATAACACATTTCTAAAAAAAAAAAAATTTGTTCATGGGATGAGAGTGTTCTTGGCAAGGCCTGATCATATCCTATCATTATTTGCCTTCCTGGAAACTAATGCCATGAGTCTTTGAAAACCATTTAGATGGAAACATTCTGCCTTTCATCGTTACTTCTAATTTTGTAATTTTAAAATTTTGTCTTTTAGCTTTTGATTTAATTTCTCTGCAGTGAGCAATTACCTGCACATAATGTTCAGTTTTGTCATATCGAACAAATGCAGCTTTCTTGACCTTATTTAATTTCTGAAGTTTGGAATTATGCTTTGTGTACTCTCTCCAGAGCAGTAATTTCCTTCTAATTGTATGACAAAACTGCATGAATTATTGCAGTGGTTTAGTTAATAGCTGTCTTGTCTCTTGAGTCTGAATATTATAGGAATTTCCACTCCAGGCTTTTAACGTACCATCAATGCTAATGCTGTGGTGCATAGTACAGTGTTTCTTTAGATTCTGAGGTTATAATCTCACTTGATTTGTGCAATGTCCTTTTGACAATTTAACTTTTAAATTATACTTGTTTGGTGGCTTCATTTTTATTTACTAATGCCCAGATTTTATTTTGATCATGACGAGTTCAGAAACAAATTTGAGTCGTGGGAATGTGAGAACTGGTGTAAGCTATTCGACCCCTTGACTGGCTACAATTGTTGGTTTGATTTGGTAGTTAAAGGATCGGGACTAATGCACTTTATTCCCAAAGATGTAAAACAAAAATTAGGTTGATTTATCAGGCTGAGAGATGATGAAGCTATTTGTTTTGGGTTACTGACATTTTGTTATAGCACTTTTTAGCCAGAGTGTATGGTATTGCTTAACTGGTGGGACTCTTGAGTATCTGGAAGTTACATAACCAACCTAATCCGTATTCGCTATAATGGCAGACATTGAAATTTGAGTTTCTTTCTGCATGAACAGTGTTTCATTTGAGGGCATCAGTTGTTTGGAATACTGCCAAGACCTGCTATGTGACTCTTAGTACTTAACTGATTAAGTGAACCATTGACTTAGCTGAAACAAAAATGCCTGTTTAGCAATGGTAAAGAGAAAAGTGATTTATTGATCTAATCTTAGTCTTTTTCAAGCCTGATTTTGAGATATCTGCAAATGTTTGCCCCTCAGTTTGAGAGATTTGAAGCTGCTAGCACTATTGTATGTATTGAGATAAACTGGTTTTTTGTTCATTATTCTTTAGGCTGTTTCGTGCATATGTTCATGTTTTGGTTCATGAGCATGGATGTACCTGTGAAAACAATTCTGAACAAGGAGCAATGAAAAGTACCTAGAATGTCTGAATTGTAGCAGATTGATCATAGTCATACAGCATCAGTCCATAGAGTTGGTGTTGGCTCTTTGAAAGTGCTATCTAATTAGTCCCAGTCTTTTTCCACAACGATGCACATTTGTATATCCAATTCCTTTTGGAGTCAAGCCTGTTTTCATCAACCTTTTCAGTTCTTCAAATATCAGTTTACATATTTAAAAAAAAAACCTCATCTCCACTCTTGTTCTTATGCAAATTATCCTAAATTTGTGTCCTCCCGTTACCAGCTGATGTGAACAACTTATTTAAACTATCAAAACCCATTAAAATTTTGAACATTGTATATTTTCCATTGACTTTTTCTGCTCTTAAGGAGAGCTGCTGTAGTCTCTCCATTCTTATTGTTTGGATTTATCTTCTGTGGCTCAAAGAACAAAAACTGAGTTTTGAACTAAGTTATTTGGTTGTAAGTATTGAAGCTCAAACTGGTCTAAACGCTTAAGTTTCATGTTGCTTGGTTTTGTTTTAAAAGGCTGGCTGCAGACTTCATGAAGAGTGACTATTTGTTTCTCGCTGTTGGTCAAGTGGGAGGAGCATGTGGTGATGTACAGCAGTCCATACTGCAAGTTGACCAGTATTCGAAAAGGAACAAATTGGTTGAAATTCTCACCAACATAGGTGAGAATGATATTACTTAGTGCAAGGAAAAATAAGTTTTCATGTGCATGTGTGTGTGTGTATTTATTATAAAATTGTCATTTGATCAGCCAGAAATGCATAACGAATTTACTAAAATAATCCTACACTTGATTAAACGGTGTGCAGTACTAGAGGGTGCCTGTGGAGCCATATCCCTGCGAAGAATTGACTTGTTCAAGAAGAAAAAGTAGAAATTTGATAGGTGGCAAGAGTGCCTAATTCTTTGCAATACTACAGTAAGACTCTGTATCCAGAAAAATAGTCCGGAGCAGCTGCATTGGTATCCAAGTTAAAGGAATACTAGAAGCAGAAATACAGAAAGTGAGCAAGAAAACTAATGAGTATTTGTTTTACAGAGAGGACCTACGCCAGTTTAAAATTTGTTTTTTTTTGGAAAACTGCATTTGAACTGAATATTATTTGATGAGCAGATTTTCTTTGATTTTGCTTCCTGAACCCAATTTAATTTTGAAGTTCAAACTTTCAAAAATGCACTTAAGGGTTGTTTTATTTTTATTTCTCTCACTCTAATCATGATTAGATTAGATAATGTATTGTAAATCAAGTTGCCATAATACACTTAGGCCTGAATATAATGCTTCCCCTATCATTGAGCTTTGGGGGCAGCTAGTTAAATGCAGCAGCCGGCCTGTCCACTCCTGCCCCATTATACCAGTGTCAGGCACCCCACCCACCCACTCGTGGGCCATATGAGGCCCTTAAGTGGGCAATTAATGACCACTTAAGGGCCTTAAACTGCCACCAGGATTTTAAACAATGGTGGGAGAGGCCCACATCAAGTGGGCTGGCAGTGGAAAAGGGGGGAAAATCCTCCTTTTAATAGCCTTCTTCCCATGTGTAAGGCTTTACATATTCCTTTTTTTTTCCCTCCTTCCCCTGCAATTGTTCCCCACAATGGCGTTTCAAACCCCAGCCCTACAACTCCCTCACCGGGGGTTGGCACTCTGCAAGACACCCAACCATGACCATATGATCCAGCTTTGTGGACTGGAGAACTTCCAGCCAATCAAGAGTTTGGAAGCTCAGAGGTGGGACTTCCTGATCCAGAAGGCCGGACGTCCTGCCTCTAGCCTATTAAGTTAAATGGCTGTACAGCAGCTGGCATTTCCCTCAGCGGGCTACCCCGAACATTTTAGCCGATGGCAGCAGGGAATCCGACGCCTTGTATAATTAGACACTGAACTGCTTTGTTTGACAGCAAAGGGTAATTGGGATTGTCACCAGATGTTAGTACAGAAACGGTTTCTGGCACCTGTTGGTATGTAAAAGAATGGTTTCTTAATTTAAGCAGTGTTTTACAGGTATTGAACGGACTATGGTTTTTGTTGATACCAAACGAAAGGCTGATTTTCTTGCTACTTTCCTTTGTCAAGAAAAATTCCCTACAACAAGTATTCACGGGTAAGATCTTGTTAATTGCTTCTCTCGAATTTATTTATTGCTGAAACAGAAACAAAAATTGCTGGAAAAACTCAGCAGGTCTGACAGCATCTGTGGAAAGGAAGACAGAGTTAACGTTTCGAGTCAGTATGACTCTTCATCAGAACCATCAGAGTCATACGGACTCGAAACGTTAACTCTGTCTTCCTTTCCACAGATGCTGTCAGACCTGCTGAGTTTTTCCAGCAATTTTTGTTTGTTTCAGATTTCTAGCATCTGCAGTATTTTGCTTTTATTTATTGCTGACTTCCTTCCATAATTCTGGCTGCCTTCCATAATTCTGGCTATCTTTGACTGGCAGCACTGCTGGGTATGTTCTTCTTCTAGCATTATACTATGCTTTGGTTCAGCTGCTGAAATGAATGGAAAAAAAATGTGTTGCATATGGAACATCAGTAAACTTCAATGCAAATAATGACTCCTTTACGACACACTTGCATCAATAATCCAACAAGCCTGAAAAATATTCATATTTATTGCATGGCAAAGTAATCTAGCTGAAAACCTGATCACGTAAGACTTGGTGATAACAATCAGAAGTCCTCCTTGCTGGAGGAGGAGTGAAGTTGTATTTTAAGATACCTGGTTGGTCGCCTCATTATTTTTGTTAGGCGCCTGTTTTTGTGCAATACCTTTAAGATTCCGTGCAAAGAAATTTTAAAGGAGGTTACTTTTAAGTGGCATGCACAGTACCTTTGGGGTTGCTGTGCATGCACACATTGGTGCCGTCTGTATCTCTTAATGAAAGTCACCGCCAGTGTTGAAAAGAGAAGAAAGAATTGAGAAATAGTTGGCTGAATTCACTGTTGTTCCTTCTCTTTTCACTCCCTCTTGACCCATGACAGTGGTCAAAATTAAGACATTTTGACTAAATTTTATACACAACCTAGGATAATGTTTCTACTAAAGCTTTTGGATTTTTTTGTGAATTTTAACAAAATGCTTTTTATTTTTTAATCTTAAGCTAGAATGTCATGTTTTTAAATATAGCCCATTATGTAATGACCATCTAGATGGCACCAACCTGCCTGCAGTATTTTATTGCCCAAGTCCGTAGCGAACATGTCTGGGCACGTTTTTCTTATGTGACTGTGGGAGAGGGAGTCAGAGATTTTTGTTTTTTTAACTATTAAATATTTGCGATCGTTTACTATCTCAGCATATATAAATGCCTTCCAATAGAACAAAATGTCCCAAGGTATTACATCAGTGTTATCCATCAAAATTTGACACTGAACCACAGCAGGGGCTACCAGGGCAGATGGTCAAAAATGTGGTAAAAGTGGTAGATTTTATGAAATATCTTAAAGGAGAGGGGAGAGGTAAAGAGGCAGAGAGACTTAGGGAGGGAAATCCAGAATTGGGGTAAGTTAGCTGAAAGCACAACCATCAGTAGTGGGGTGATTTTAAAATTGGATAATGGGTAAATAGGATTTGATGCATTTTAAGATGCAGGCAACAGAGGTTTGGATGACCAAGTTTATGCAGGGTGGAAATGGGACGCTGGCCAGGAGAGCATGGACTAGTCAAGTCGAGAGATAAAGAGATGGATGATGACTTCAGCAGCAGATGAGCTGAGGCATGGAAGTAGGCAGCTTGTTGATAGTGGATATGTGGTCAGAAGCTCATCTTGGGTGTCAAAACACAACGCTAAGGAAATGACTGGTTTGGCTCAGCGTCAGACGTTTGCCAAGGACAGGGATGGGACTGGAATTTGTAGCATGGACTGTTTCTTCCCTATATAGTTAAATTATTTTGCTTAATTTTAGCTAACATGGCTCAGCTATTCACAAGCATGCATGTATAATGATATAGAACATCATAATCCATTATTTGTTGAGTTAGGGCAGCATCTTGGTAGAAGTAATTAAGCTCTAGCTTTGTTTGATTGCTGAGAAACATGTTATTATATCTATTTAGAACAAAAGTTCACCCCTCATTCTTAAACTCCAATGACTATAGACCTAATCTGCTCATAAGATAAACTTTTCATCCCAGGAGTTAACCTAGTGAGCCTCCTTTGACCTGCCTCCAATGCAAGCCTATCTGTCTAAGGGGACCACAACTGTACACAGTGCTCTAGGTACAGACTCGCCAATGCCCTGGTACAGTTGTAAGACTTCCCTACTTTTTTTACTCCATCCTCATTGCAACAAAGGTTAACATTCCATATGGCGCCTTAATTACATGCTGTACTTGCATACTGAATTTTTTGTGATTAATGTACAAGGACAGCCAGGTCCCTCTGTATCGAAGCATTCTGCAGTGTCTCTCCCCATTCAAATAATATTCTGCTTTTTATTCTCCCTGCCAAAGTGGGCAACCTCAACATTTTCCCACATAATACCCCATCTGTCAATTTTTTTTGCCCACTCGATTTAACCCATCTCTGTCCAGTTCTGAAGAAGAGCCCTCTTGGACTCAACGTTAACTCTTTTCTGTCTCTACAGATGCTGCCAGACCCGCTTAGATTTTTCACCACTTGGCAGATGCTGGAGATCTGAAATAAAAACAATATTTTGCATTTATTAACCCATCTCTATCCCTTTTGCAAACTTTGTATCTCTCCTCACAACTTGCTTTCCTACTGATCTTTGTATCATCAGCAAATTTGGCAACAGTGCAGTCAGCCTCTTCATCCAAGTCATTAATATAGATTGTAAATAGTTCAGGCCCCAACACTGATCCCTGTGGCACCCCACTAGTTAGTTTGCCAACCAGAACATGACTCATTTATCTTGACTGATTCCTGTTAGTAAACCAATCCTCTGTCCATGCTAATGAGTCATCCCCAACATAATGAGTCCTTATCTTGTAGTGACCATTTTATGTGGCACTATATCGAATGCCTTTTGGAAATCCAAGTACATTCCATCTATTGGTAACCCTTTGTAAATAGGAACATTTACAAAGCTGGGTCAAAATCCTGGAACTCCATTCCTAACAGCACTGTGGGTGTACCCACACCACATGGGCTGCAGTGGTTCAAGAAGGCAGCTCACCACCACCTTCTGAAGGGCAACTAGGGATGGGCAATAAATGCTGGCCCAGCCAGTGAAGCCCACACCCTGTGAATGAATAAAAAAAAGGAACAGGAGAAGGCCATTCAGCCCATCAGCCTGCTCCGCTATGCAATACGATCATGGCTGACCGAACACTTCTATGCCTTTTACCCACACTATCCCCATAACCCTTTACATTATTGTTAATCAGAAATCTATCAATCACTACCTTAAACATACTCAATGACTGAGCTTCCACAGCCCTCTGGGGTAGAGAATTCCAAAGATTCACAACCCTCTGAGTAAAGAAATTTCTCCTCCTCTCGGTGCTAAGTGGCTTCCTCCTTATTTTGAAATTGTCTCCTGCTCTAGACTCCCAAACCAGGGGAAACACCTTACCTGCATCTACTTTGTCTATTCCTTTAAGCATTTTGTAGGTTTCAATGATATCACCTCTCATTCTTTGAAACTTGAGAGAATACAAGCCCAGTTTCCCCAATCTCTCTTCATAAAACAGTCCTGCCATACTTGGAACAAGTCTGGTGAACCTTCGTTGCACTCCCTCTGTGGCGATAATATCCTTTCCTGAGGTAAGGGGGACCAAAACTGCACACACTAAGCAGGTACGGTCTAACCAAGCTTCTATGCAATTGAAGCAAGACATGACTGCCCCCGTACACAAACCCTGACAAAGGTTAACATTCCATTAGCCTTCCTAATAGCCTGCTGCATGTTAGCTTTCAGTGACTTGTGGACAAGGACACCCAGGTCCCTTTGTACATTTTTTTTTATTCATTCACAGTGAACTTCACTGGCTGGGCCAGCATTTATTGCCCATCCCTAGTTGCCCTTGAGGAGATGGTGGTGAGCTACCTTCTTGAACCTCTGCAGTCCATGTGGTGTAGATACACCCACAGTGCTGTTAGGGAGAGTGTTCCAGGATTTTGACCCAGTGACAGTGGAGGAACGACAATATAGTTCCAAGTCAACCTCCAGGTGGTGGTGTTCCCATCTATCTGCTGCCCTTGTCCTTCTACATGGTAGTGGTCGTGGGTTTTGAAGGTGCTGTCGAAGGAGTATTGGTGAATTCCTGCAGTGCATCTTGTAGATGGTACACACTGCTGCTACTGTGCGTTGGTGGTGGAGGGAGTGAATGTTTGTGGATGTGGTGCCAATCAAGTGGGCTGCTTTGTCCTGGATGGTGTCAAGTTTCTTCAGCGTTGTGGGAGCTGCACTCATCCAGGCAGATGGGGAGTATTCCATCACACTCCTGACTTGTGCCTTGTAGATGGTCGACAGGCTTTGGGGAGTTAGGAGGTGGGTTACTTGTCACACGATTCCTAGCCTCTGACCTACTCTTGTAGCCATAGTATGTGGCTAGTCCAGTTCAGTTTCTGATCAATGGTAACCCCCAGGATGCTGATAATGGGCGATTCAGTGATGGTAATGCCATTGAACATCAAGGGATGATGGTTGGATTCTCTCTTGTTGGAGATTATCATTGCCTGACACTTGTGTGGCGCAAACGTTACTAGCCACTTGTCAGCCCAAGCCAGGTCTTGCTGCATTTGGACATGGATTGCTTCAGTATCTGAGGAGTCATAAATGGTGCTGAACATCGTGCAATCATTTGCGAACATCCCCACTTCTGACCTTTATGATGGAAGGAAGGTCTTTGATGAAGCAGCTGAAGATGGTTAAGCTGAGGACACTACCCTGAGGAACTTCTGCAGTGATGCTCTGGAGCTGAGATGACTGACCTCCAACAACCACAACCATCTTTCTTTGTGTTAGGTTTGACTACAACCAGTGGAGAGTTTTCCCACTGTTTCCCATTGACTCCAGTTTTGCTAGGGCTCCTTGATGCCACACTCTGTCAAATGTGGCCTTGAGGTCAAGGGCAGTCACTCTCCACCTCACCTCAGGAGTTTAGCTCTTTTGTCCATGTTTGAACCAAGGCTGTAATGAAGACAGGAGCTGAGTGGCCCAGGCAGAACCCAAACTCGGTGTCAATGAGCAGGTTATTGCCAAGCAAGTGCCGCTTGATAGCACTGTTGATGACCCCTTCCATTACTTTACTGATGATGGAGAGTAGACTGATGGGGTGGTCATTGGATGGGTTGGAATTGTTCTGTTTTTGGTGTACAGGACATACCTAGGTAATTTTCCACGTAGCTGGGTAGATGCCAGTGTTGTAACTGTACTGGAGCAGCTTGGCTAGGGGCACAGCAAGTTCTGGAGCACAAGTCTTCAGTACTATTGCTGGAATATTGTCAGGGCCCATAGCCTTTGCAGCATCCAGTGCCTTCAGCCATTTCTTGATATCATGTGGAGTGAATTAAATTGGCTGAATACTGGCATCTATGATGCTGGGGACCTCTGGAGGATGCTGAGATGGATCATCCACTCGGCACTTCTGGCAGAAGATTGTAGCAAATGCTTCAGCATTCTCTTATGCACCGATGTGCTGAGCTCCTCTATTTGTGGAGCCGCCTCCTCCAGTGAGTTGTTTAATTGCCCACCACCATTCACAGCTGGATGTGGCAGGACTGCAGAGCTTAGATCTGATCCGTTGGATGTGGGATCGTTTAGCTATGTCTATCACTTGCTGCTTATGCTGCTTGGCATGCAAGTAATCCTGTGTTATAGCTTCACTAGGTTGACACCTAATTATTAGGTATGCCCAGTGCTGCTCCTGGCATGGCCTCCTGCACTTTTCATTGAACCAGGGTTGATCCCCTAGTTTGATGGTAATGGTAGAGTGGGGGAATATGCCGGGCCATGAGGTTACAGATTGTGTTCAAATACAATTCTGCTGCCGATGGCCCACAGCGCCTCATGGATGCCCCGTCTTGAGTCGCTAGATCTGTTCAAAATCATGTGTCACACAACACGATGGAGGGTATACTCAATCTGAAGGTGGGATGTCACCTCTACAATGACTGCATGGTGGTCACTCCTACCGATACTGTCATGGACAGATGCATCTGCGGCAGGCAGGTTGATGAGGGTGAGGTCATGTATGTCTTTCTCTCTTGGTTCCCTCACCACTTGCCGCAGACCCAGTCTAGCAGCTATGTCATTTAGGACTCGAGCTCAGTCAGTGGTGGCGCTACCGAGCCACCCTGGTGATTGAACTCTCCCGCCCAGAGTACATTCTGCGCCCTTGCCATCCTCAGTGGTGTTCAACATGGACATCAGTTGAGAAAGGGAGGTTTCCTTTCCCATGTTTGACCTGATGCCATGAGACTTCATGGGGTCCAGAGTCGATGTTGAGGACTCCTTGGCCTTTCCTGCCGGTGGGGCAGGACATAGCCAGAGATGATAATGGTGGTGTCTGGGAATTTATCTGCAAGATATGATTCCGTGAGGATGACTGTTAGACTGTCGCTTGATTAGTCTGTGAGACAGCTCTCCCAATTTTGGCACTAGCCCCAGATGTTAGTAAAGAGGACTTAGCAGGGCTGACAGGGCTGAGATTGCCATTGTCGTTTCCAGTGCCTGTTTCATTTCGATGCCAGTTTTTGTGACTTTGTAGGGGTTAGTTAGTAGCTGAGTGGCTTGCTAGGCCATTTCAGAGTCAACTGCTGTGGGTCTGGAGTCATGTGGGTAAGGACCAGATGGGTTTTTACAACAATCAACAATGTTTTCATGGTCATCATCAGACTTTTAATTCCAGATTTTTATTGAATTCAAATTCCACCATCTGTCGTGGCGGGATTTGAACCCAGGCCTCCACAGCATTACCCTGGGTCTCTGGATTATTAGTTTGGTGACAATACCACTGCTGTACATGCTCCATATAGTTGTAGCTCGGTGAAGTTTCTTATCAACACATATAGTGTAAGTCAGTGTTTTTGTTGAATTTTAATGTTTAAGCCGAAGAGCAGCACCAGTCGGCCCATTTTGGTTATTTTTTCTCTCCCCCCCCCCCCCCCTTTCTGGGGGAAAAAAGGAGTCATGCTGTCTATTTTCTGACAGACTACCATTTCACCTTCTAAAGCTGCTCTAGCGACTGTTATTTGCAGAAGTGCCTTCTTGTGTCTTGAAGCAGCTATATGTAATCCTTTGTTGTTGGCTGTTACTTGGGGAAGGGGGTGGGGTAAGAATTATTTTTGACTAAGCTCGGTGTGAATCACTTGTGACCACAACTTTATGGTCTAATATGAGTTGATGAAACATGTTGCCAAACCAGTTTCTGATTCACCCTTACCAAGAGATTTGAGACTTTCAGGGGTAAGCATATGACTTGAAAATGTCATAATCCCAAATTTATGCATGCTAAATTACAATTTTACAACCTTCATGATAACAAAAAAGCTGCCCCAGAGTAACCAGTTTATAATTTTGAGAACTGCTGAAAAAAGGGACGTCAAAGCTTTTCACCTTGCACTCATTGGGACCCTTCAAGAATACCTATATAAGGGGAAACCAACAATTTATACTGTAAGAGAAGAGAATGCTAATTGGCTGGCAAGTGGACTCTGGTAGAGGTGTTGCAATGGAGAATGCATCAGTTGATGGTGATTGACAGTTAACTATCAAGTATTGTTGGAAATTTAAAACTAGGTAGCTTGATCCTGAGTGGTCAAGACATTGCGCTGAGGAAGAATCAGGGAATGGCTGTTTAAGTGATTTGTTTAACTGAAGCAGGTGCAATGTGTGTATACACATAGAAAATATGAGTAGGTTATTCAGCCTGTTGAGCCTGCTTTCCATTCAGTATGATACTCTATCTCTACGCCATACTCCTGCTCTCTCCTCGTACCCTTTGACACCTTTAGAGTCTAGAAATTATCTGTTTCCTCCTTAAATATATTCCGTGAAGGCTGTGATAGAAAATTCCACAGGTTCACCGTCCTCTGAGTGAAGAGGTTTCTCCTCATCTCTCTCCTAAATGGTCTACCCCGTATCCTGAGACTTTTTTTCATCCATGTGGATGTCGCTGGCTAGGCCAGCATTTATTGCTCATCCCTAATTGCCCTTGTTCAGGGAGTATTTAAGAGTCAACCACATTGCTGTGGGCATGGAATCACATGGAGGCCAGACCAGGTAAGGATGGCAGATTTCCTTCCCTAAAGGACATTCGTGAATCCAGATGGGTTTTTACAACAATAGACAATGGTTTCATGGTCATCAGTGGACTTTTAATTCTAGATTTTTATTGAATTCAAATTTCACCATCTTCCGTGGCAGGATTCGAACCTGGGTCCCCAGAGCATTACCCTGGGTCTCTGGAGTACTAATCCAGTGACAACACTGTGTCATCGTCTCCCCCTGTGACCCCTCGTTCTAGACTCCCCAGCCAGAGGAAGCATCTTCCCTGCATCCAGTCTGTCCAGCTCTGTCGGAATTGTGTGTGTCTCAATGAGATCCCCTCTCATTCTTCTAAACTCCAGTGAATAAAGGCATAGTCGGCCCATTCTCTCCTCGTTTGACAGCCCTGTCATCCCAGGAATCTGTCTGATGAACCTTTATTGCACTCCCTCTCTGGCAATGTGTATCATTTCTTAGGTAAGATCATCAAAACTGCACACACTATTCCAGGTGTATTCTTACCAAGGCCCTGTACAATTGCAATAAGACATCCTTGTTCTTGTACTCAAGTCGTCTTGCAATGAAGGCCAACATACCATTTGCTGCTTTAACTGCTTGCTGTACCTGCATGCTTGGCTTCAGTGATTGATTGATGTACAAGTGCCTTTGTACATCAACGTTTCCCAATCTATCACCATTTAAATAATACTCTGCCATTCTTTTTTTCCTACCGAAGTAGATAAGTTCACACTGTATCTGCCATGTATTTGCCCACTCGCTCAACCTGTCTAAATTGCCTTGAAGCCTCTTAACATCCTCCTCACCATTCATTCCCATCAAGTTTTGTGTAGTCAACAAACTTGGAAATATTGCATTTGGTTCCCTCATCCAAATCATTGATAGATATTGTGAATAGCTGGGGCCCAGGCACTGATACCTGCGGTACTCCACTAGTCACCGCATGCCACTCCGAGAAAGACCCATTTATTTCTACTGTTTCCTGAATGCTAACCAATTCTCAATCCATGACAATATATTACCCCCAGCGCCATGTGCTTTAATTTTGCACACTAATGTCTTACGTGGGACTTTATCAAAAGCTTTCTGAAAATCCAAATACACTGGTTTTCCCTCATCTATTCTGCTTGTTACATCCTGATAAAAAAACTTCAGTAAGTTTGTCAAACATGATTTCCCTTTCACAAATCCATGTTAACTTTGTCTAGTCCCGTTGATATTTTCTAAGTGTCCTGTTATCACATCCTTTTCTAATAGATTCTAGCATTTTCCTTTCTACTGATGTTAGGCTAACCAGTCTGTAATTCGCTGTTTTCTCTCTCCTTCCTTTTTTTTTAAATAGTGGGGTTATATTTGCCGCACTCCAATCTGCTACGACAGCTCCAGAATCTACAGAATTTTGGCAGATGACAGCCAACACATCCACTGTTTCCATCCTTTAGTACCATGGCATGTAGATTATCGGGCCCTGGGGATTTATCAGCTTTCGGTCCCATTAATTTCTCCATGTTTTTTTAGTAATACTTATTTTCTTCAATTTCTCCTTCTCACTAGACCCATTGTTCCCTAGTATTTCTGGGAAGTTATTTGTGTCTTCCCCCATGAAGACAGAACTAAGTAGTTGTTTAATTGCTCTGCCATTTCTTTGTTCTCTATTATAAATTCTCCTGTTTTGGACTCGTAAGGGACCTATATTTGTCTTCGCTAATCCTTTCCCTCTAACAAGTTAGAAGCTTTTATAGCCTGCTTTTATGTCCCTTGCAAGTTTACTCTCATATTCTATTTTTCCCCTCTTAATCAACCTCTTGATCCTCCTTTGCTGAATTCTAAACTGCTTCCAATCCTCAAGCTTGCTACTTTTTCTAGCAACTTTTATATGACTCATCGTTGGAGCTAATACTGTTTTTAATTTCTTTTGTTAGCCATGGTTGGGTTGCTTTTCCTGTTGTGTTTTTGAGCCAGATAAGAATATATAACTCTTGCAATGCCTACATTTGTTCTTTAAATATTAGCCATTGCCATTCCACCACTATGCCTTTTAATGAAGCTCCCCAATCTATTTTAGCCAACACGCACCTCATATAGCTTCGCAGTTTCCTTTGTTTAGATTTAAGACCATAGTTTCAGATAGGACTATCTATCATGTTATGGTCACCGTTCCCTAAAGGACCCTGCACAACAAAATTATTAATTAAATCCTTCTCCGTGCACAATACCAAATCTAGGATAGCCTGTTCCCTAGTTGGTTCCTCAATGTACCTGTCTAAAAAAACACCTTGCGCACACTCCAGGAATTCATCCGCCACAGTTTTAACACTAATTTGGTTTGACCAGTCTATATGTAGATTAAAGTCACCCGTGGTTACTGGAGCACCCTTGTTACATGCATCTCTAATTTCCCATTTAATGCCATCCCCTACCTTACCACTACTGTTTGGAGGCCTATAGATCACTCCCACTATTGTTTTCTGCCCCTTGTTGCTTCTTGGCTCCATCCAGACTGATTCTACACCTAGGTTTTCTAAGCCTATATCCTCTCTGTCTTGCACTGGTTTCATTCTTAACTAACAATGCCACCTCACCCCCTTTTTTGCCTGCCCTTCTTAAATATAGAGTACCCTTGGATTTTCAGTTCCCAGCCTTGGTCACCCTGCAGCCATGTCTCCATAATCACAATCATTTTGCACCTGGTTTATATCTATTTGCATTGTTAATTTGTCTACCTTATTGAGAATGCTTTGTGCATTCAGACACAGTGCCTTTAGACTTTGTCTTTTAACATTTTTAAGCTTTTTTTTGTACTATGGCCCTAATTGCTGCTCGCCCAGACAACTACCAGTTTATAATTCTTGAAATAGATGAGATAATGTAAAATTAACACAGCAAAGAGGTCATATCTCTTTTAATATCAAATTGCCTTTCATGAGAATTTTGACACAGATGATGAAGGTTTAACATTTAAAACCTTTCCAGTTACTTATCACTTGGCGAATGAAAAGGTTTTGTGTGAGCAATGAAGCTAAGTTCACTCATTTGGACGAAAGCAAAAGACTGCAGATATTGGAAACCTGAATAAGAATAGAAAATGCTGGAAATACTTAGCAGGTTTGGCAGCATCTGTGGAGGAAGACAGAGTTAACGTTTTGGGTCGATGATATCTATATTAATGACCTTGGGATGAAGGGACTGCTCATCATGGCTGATCTCCTACCTCAGCCTCCTTTTCTTATGTGACCCGTCTATTCCCATAGTATCCAAAAATAGAGCTTGTTGCATGTGTGGTATGGGGATTGGGTGTGGTGGGGAAAGAGTGACTGGATAGGACCTTTCAAAACAATGTGAAGCTGCTTTGTTTGACTGATGGCACTTGGATGTGGTAAAACAATTCCGGAATTGCTGCACTTTCATTGAGCCATTACCAGTTTGCGTAAGTAGGATGCATTGTACAAACAAATGTGTGATTCTTGCTGTGCATAAACAAGGATTTTGCAAAACTCAAGTTTTTTTTTTATTGTTCTGTTTGGCAGTGATCGAGAGCAAAGGGAACGAGAGATTGCACTTGGTGATTTCCGTACAGGGAAGTGTCCTGTTTTGGTGGCCACAGCAGTAGCAGCTCGAGGGCTGGACATTGAGCATGTACAGCATGTTATTAACTTTGATTTGCCTTCTACCATTGATGAATATGTTCATCGCATTGGACGTACAGGCCGCTGTGGGAATGTTGGCAAAGCAATATCATTCTTTGATTCAAATACGGATTTGCCAATAGCACGTGCTCTTCTAAAGGTTCTTTCTGATGTAAGTACTGCAGAAGTATCATTTGACACTTTTATGGAAAGTAACATCACACAGCTCAAGTAACTCGATTGTCCATAAACCTTCCCAAGTCCATTTGTTGTGGATCCCACATTGTTCAGAATTAGAATAGGTTAACCCATTGAACTCTCGTTTTGAGTTGGGTATTTAATGGTATTCCCTTTTTTCAGTTTATCATTGAAAACGGGCTGCATTAGGATGTGAAAAATTGAAGGAAGCAAGAAAATAGAAGTTTGTTGATGAATCCGTTTCTAGCATGAGTTTTCAGTTTTTAGTATTTACATTGAAACTATTTCTATAGGCGCAGCAGGAAGTTCCTATATGGCTAGAAGAATTTGCTTATGCTGCTCATGGGACCAGTTACCATAATCCACTTGGAAAGGTGTTTGCTTCGGTAGATACTCGCAAGGTTAGTTTGATGTACTTGTCTTTTAGTCACCTGTGAACTGAAGTTGAATACTTTTTTTTTAAACCTGGTGAAAGTTTTATGGCAAAAGATCTAATTCTTACTACGCTTTTTGGGACTCTTCCCAAGCATTTTGGAACAGAGAACAAAAGCTTTGACATCATTTTAAATGTGCGAAGTCCAATTGTCTTTGCTGATACTTGGCTACTGACCTGACCTTTAAACTAAAGCCCATGGTGTAACTTTTGAAAGTCTAATGTCCTGTTTGCGCTATGTCTTCCCCTAGCGCAGCTTGTGCTACTGAACACTGAGATGGTGGGTGTTTTCTGTTGTGCCAGTGGTCATGGGAGGAAGTGCAGCTGAAATTTTTTTTGGCTGATGAAACTAAAAGAAGGTATATTTTACTGGAGTAGAATGGAGATCTGCACGCCATCGTCTCTACTCTTATGTGATTGTTCTTGGCTAATTCTAACCACTTTTCTTGCAGCTGAATGATTTTTATTCCTGCTGGAGCAGAAACAGGGTATCTTAGTCAACCTGACTCTGTGGTGTGAAGTGGATGTTGCGTCTTTGTGACATTAAAGGAAATGTACTATTCACAGATTTCATGAATGATCAACTCGAACGGTCTTTTAAAAAAATTTTAATTTCTCAGTTTATTATTTTTGTTTGCTATTGCAATTGATAAATGCTTTCCTCTTAATGGCTATATTTTTTAAAAAATCCATTTCCTATCCAATTAGGAATAAATAATTCAACCCCTTGGCCTTTTTTTCCTGAATTCTCACCCTTGTTTTCAACCCCCCCCACCCCCTCCCCTCCCCTCCCCTCCCCATGGTTCCCCTGTCCCTATCTTTAACCTCCTGTACCCTACAACTCTGACATCTGTGGGATGACCATGCTTTCGGCTGCCAAGCTCTGGAATTCCCTTCCTAAACACCACCTCCTCGCTCTCCTACTTTGACATGCTCCTTTAAAACCTACTGCATCTGCCCTAATATCTCCTTATGGACGGCAATGCTCTTGTGAAGTACCTTTGGGCGTTTTACCATATTAAAGGCGCTACATAATTATGTGTCTGTTCAGTTAGATTGTTGTTCATCTGAACCTCCACTCTATTTGGTTTCTTTCCTCTATCCCCTGACACCTTTTTACCTAACAAATCTAATGATTTCCTGTCTTGAAGATTTCATTTGACTCTGTATACAGAGCCTTTTTGGGAGCAAGTTCCACCTTGGTAGGAATTGATGAATAATGCTAATTTTTGAGACATGATTAGTCTCATAACTGTCCCTTCCTTGATGTATAAAGGATCATTTTCAGCCTATCTATATTCTAGAGTTGTCCATTATGATGAGAAGTTTGTTTTGTTTCCGTTGATTGCATCCCTTTGTAATCTAAAATACTGCACTGATTTTTAACTGTTAACGCAAAATCAGGGCTTTCCCTTTTATTCAAAAAGCCACAAACTTGGAGAGCTTCCAGGGTTCAACTGAATTTTACAAGCAGCGGCCTTCCTTTTCATCAGTCAACTATAGTTTTTCTATATTCCTGGTTTTATTTAGTATTGTGAGCCAATGTTTTATTATATCCCCTTCAAGTTTTAGTTTTAATCACTCAATCCACAGAATTATTCTTTTTGACTTGTGGGAATACATCTATTTTGTTTTTTTTTATCTGTTTTGCATCCAAAGTGAGATTTGCTGATGATGGATTGTCCTGTTTGCCAACTTTTATGCCCAGTTAACTTGCGTCCTATCCCTTATTTGCATTTTTCTAGTTCAGCTCCCTTGGGGAAAATTTTCCTTTTTCTATTTTTACACTGAACCTAACTGTATTCTGGTCACTTTCGCAATTGTTCTCTTAGTCATTAGTGATTTGACTTGTTTCATTTCCCAGAACCAAACGAAGCCATTCTTGCCTTGTTGAACTAAAACCACGCTAATCTAGGGAAGCTGTCTCAAAAAGCATTCCCCACTTTGACCACACATTACTGACGTTTACCTTGGCTTAGTTAAATCACCTAATCTTTTTGCTCTTGCTCTCACGAAACTCTAAAGTATGACTCTTAAATCTCCCCATCTCTGTTTCTGCTGTCTGATTTCTATAATGCTCACCGAACTGTAATTCCCTTCCTGCCCCTTTTTACTGTATTGTATATCTTCTGTCTTAATTCAACCCCCTCATGGTCTTTGCAGTGCTGTGGTAATTTTTAAAATTATTAATGGCATCCCTCCCTTTTAATATTTTGTCCTGCAAATGTTTTTGGGGTTATTTAATTTGGATGGGTTTGGGAGCTTTAGCCTTATTTGCATTTAAGCAATTGTATGTCACATCTGCTGACATTGGTGCTTCACACACTCTCCAATTTTGTTTGAATGTTGTGTGCATTTATGCATACCACTCGATCCGGACTCCAATTCCTTTGGATGGCCCTTCCCCGTTTTTCTTTCTTTATCTTTTTGACATATCTTCCATAGCAATGTTTTTAATCTCATTACCTGTGCCGCACTTTCTGTTCTCTGTAGTATTTTACTACTTCAACTAAGTTGGCTGCTCCTGTTGTTTTTTTTTGTTTATTTTTGTCCTGCTGCCAGGCCCAGGCTGCCATGGGATAAAGGTGAACTTCCCTACTTCCTTCCCAACAGCCCCCCCCTCCCCACCCACACACACAGGCATGCATGCAAAAACTTTGAGAATTGAGGTCCTTTCCCAGACATGTTATAACCATCCATTACAAATTCCTTGGCAGGTTATCAGAGTGGTAGTCATTTGATATTGATGAAATTTCCTTCTGTTCTTGATTATCCATGATAGTTAAGTTTCATTGAGAATCTGGTCAGCAGGCCAGTGGTGCTGCTCCCAGTACAGGATGTTTGGCTGGTCACACATAAGGGTGGTATTTTATCAATTCAATAAGGCAGGTAATGAGATTATTCATAGTTCACTTGCTTTTTTTTGTAATGTTTATTAACTTATATTATTTTTATAGGATCATTCAATTGTGGGAGGTGGGAGATGTTGGCATGGTTTAAATGAATATCTTTTGCAAAGTTAGACACAAAGTAATGCAGACATTCTAACTGGGTGTGAAATATTGGATGGGATAACTATAGTAAGAAGTATTAAGGGGTTTTAGCATCTTTGAAAGTGGAGAAATCGCCATGCCAGGATGAAATGTATTCCAGGCTGCAAAGAGAAATGAGGAAGAACATAGTGGGGGCTCTGTCATTTTCCAATTCTCTCTGGCTACAGGCATGGTGCTGGAGGATTGATAATGTTGTGCCATTGTTTAAAAAGGGGGGAAAGGGATGGGCAGAATAATTACAGGCCTGTCAGCCTAACCTCAATAGTGGGCAAATTATTATTGGAAAAATATTTGAGGACAGTATAAATTGTTCTTTAGAGGCATGGATTAATCAAGGACAGTAAGTGTGTATTTGTTAAGGAAGTAGAGTCTGACTAACTTGATTGAAATTTGAGGAGGTAATGCGGAGAATCAATAAGGGTATCATGTTTGTGGTCTGCATAGGTTTTAGCAAAGATTTTGACAAGGTTCCACTTAGCAGACTGGAAAATTTAAAAAACCGTGGGATACAAAGAAAAGTGGTAAAATTGATTGTGGGGAACCTTGGAATGTATGTCCACAGATCCCTGAAGGTAGCAGATAAAATAAAGTAATTAAGAATGTGTACAAAGGCATATGGGATACTTAGTTTCCTTTATTGAGAATTAGAATATAAGAATAGGGAGGTTATGCTAGAACATGATAATACACTAGCTAGGCCACAGCAAGAGGGCTGCTTATAGTTCTGGTCACTGCATTACAGGAAAGGTGATTACTGTAGCGAGCCTATGGGGAAGATTCAGTTGGATGTTCACCAGGTCTCGAGAATTCCAGTTGAGGGAAGGTTGTATAGGCTGGAATTGTTTTCTTTGGAACGGAGGAGGCTGAGGGGAGATTTAATTAAAATGTATGAGGAACTGAGATATAGTGGACAGGAAAGACTTAGCAGAGAGGTCAATAACCAGGGGTCATGTATTTAAAGTAATTGGCAGCAGAATTAGAAGGGAGTTGAGAATTTTTTTTCACCTAGCCTAAAGGGATGTTAGAGGCAGAAATCCTCATTGCATTAAAAAAAATATACTGGTACTTCAAGTACTGTAACCTACAGGGCTACAAACCAAGAGTTGGAAATTGGGATTTGGCTTGCGAACTCTTTCTTGGTGTTATGACACACCAGTTGGTAAAGGCTGAGTTGTTTGAATCCCAGAGGGAAACTTGAAAAACTGTCATAACCTATGTTTTCAATTGATATGTTTGAGATACAGCTCTGAATTCAGGAATAAGACCACCGAGCCCCACGAGGGTTTTTATATAAAACCAAATTAAACATTTATTAGTTTAATAACAAAATAAACATATACACATGTCTACAAATTACTACCACAATAACTTTTTAAACAAATCCCCAAATTAATCACTCCCAGGTAAATCTCCATCAAGGCAACAATAACCCATAGACTTTAAACAGGCACCAGGCAAAGCACATTTGACCGTACGAATTCAAAATGAGATTCCTTGCAATTTGGTTCCTTTGCAGACGCAGTTGTAGGCTTACAGGCTGGTTAGATCTTAAATGCATCTGATTTACACAAACTCCTGTCTGTTTATGCCTAACTTTTCCTTTGAATGTAAATTTTCCATGGTAAACATCACACCTAACAACATTTTCATCCACTAATTTTATTAATATAAGCACACTGCTTGGTGTCTCCCAGCTAGGTGCAAGATTTTACTCCCACTCTTGAATGGTTTATTCAACAAATGCAAATTCACACTTGAACTTCCTTACCTTTATCTAAATAACATCTCAAAACCACTCTGCATCAAAGCATCCAGACTAGCTGGCTTTAATCCAATTAAGACACACAGACCCTCTTTTAAAAAATAATTTCCAATCACATTATAGACATTAATCTCTTCATGACACTGTCTTGCCACAGTAGTTACAGGGCTTCGGTGAGACCATAGCTGGAATACTGTGTGCAGTTTGGTCTCTATATTTTAGGAAGGATATACTTGCTTTGGAGGCGATACAGTGAAAGTTCACTAGATTGGTCCCTGGACTGAGAGTTGTCCTGATATTGAGAGGCTGAGTAAATTTGATCTATACTCTGGAGTTTAGAAGAATGAAGAAATGAGGTAATTCAAGGTAGGATATGAAACCATGTACCCAGATTATCAGCCTGGACCTCCTAAATTACTAATCCAGTGACATTGCCATTACGCCACCATCTCCCTGTTAAATGGTCTACTCCTCCTATTTCTTGTGTTCTTTTGTTTGGCTGGTATAGATTCCCTGGCTGAATGGCCTCCTTATGTGCTTAAAAAAAACATTTTTTGTTTCCATGATGAAATGAGGTCTCCCCTGCCACCCACCCCACCTCACCCCCTTTCACCTTCAGCTGCTGGTGTTGGATAATCTAAAACCATAGAGGAGCCATCTTGTAATGGAATTGACTTGAATAAACTTAACGCCATACTACACAAAGCTATGCTTGCAGATGCTAATGCTCATGCTTTATTATTCCTGTGTAGGTGTACTGTAAAGGAGGGAGGGAGCTGTCTGATTTATACAAGAGTCCTCCAATGCAAAAACAAACTGTTTGAAGATCCTTAGTTATGTAAATGTTCATGATGTGTTTTATCCTTTGGTAAGGTTCATACTCCCCAGTTTTGCTGGTTCTTGATATCCAAAAAGAGTTCATGTTGGGGCAGCCTTAAGAAAGATGAAAGAGGGAAAAAGGAAATGATAGACCGGTCAGCCTAACACCTGTTGTCAGGAAATTGCTAGTCTACAATTAGTGACTGAACAGCTTTAAAAATCCATGCTGGCTCCCTAAAGAGCTGAAAAATTTCAAGGGTATGTATTGCCTGGCGAACCTGATTTAAATTTGAGGTTCGTAATTGGCAGGGAGATGCCTGTGGATGTTGTTTATATGGACTCCCAGAAGGCATTTGGTAAAGTCCCTCATAAGAAAGTGATGGCTAAAATTGAAGCTCATGGGATTGGAGGCAAATCATTCACCTGGCTAGGAAATTGGTTGGGTCACAGGAGGTAGACAAGGGATAATGGGCAGGTACTGTAACTGACAAAGTCACTAGTGGTGAGGTATCAACTATTGTATTAATTAGCGACTTAAATGATGGCATAGAAAACCACATCCAAATTTGTCAATGGCACAAAGAAGATGGGTGGCATCGTAAACAGTCTAGATTAAAGTATGACCAAATAATATTGGTAGGTTTAAATGGGCAAGACTGTGGCAAATGGATTTTGATGTAGATGAATGTAAGGACCTAAAATAGATAGAACAGGGCGCTTTCTAAATGAAAAGCCATAAATAGTGGAGTCCAAAGAGACTTGGGAGTCCAGGTACATGGATCATTAAAATGTCATGAATAGATATTGAAAATAATCAAAAAGGCTAATGGAATGCTGGCCTTTACATCCACAGCAATAGAATACAAGGGTGTAGAAGTTATGCTTCAACTGAACAAAGCCCTGGTTAGACCACACCTGGAATATTGTGAGCATTCTGGATACTGCATCTTGGGAAGGTGTGGGGAGAATTCCCATACCCCTCCCTGGGTTACACGTCCCTGGCATGCAGCCGTTTCAATCCTCCTTTTTTTCATTCTAAAATTACAAGATGAGACGCTGACACCAGAATTTGGTTGCAAACCCATTTCCAGTGCTCTTTTTAATGAGTAAAAATACAATAGACAAAATTTACTTGCAATGTCCAGGTATGCTCACTATCACCCACCTTCCATTGGTCAAGTGGGTTCTGCATAGCCGGTGACCAGTCAAACTCCTCAACCTGTGTCTGTCTGCAGATCAGCTGTCTTCTCTCTTCTTCCCCTGGGGTCTGACACTCTGGTGCTCTTCTTCCCTGATTTAAAGCTGAGGTTTTCATACCCTTCTTTGCTGCTGGGTTCCTTTCTTCATGCAGGCAGGATTTCAAGTGGCCACTGTGATCTAATCAGTTGGTGAGTGACCTCACCCATTGTGGCCACATTTACTGTGATCTAATTAATTCAGCAATTTATGCCCTGGCCTTTGTTGATTATTTATTCTAATAGGGCACAGTAATGGGTGTGAAACCGTACAAATATCAGTATTTGATAATGCTAAATGGTATAGCAATGCCATTTAGTTCTGGGGTCAAAGTTCCTTCTGCAGTTTGCTGAGGCCCGCTAAATTGTCCCCAGGTCAATTAACTCTTACAGTCCTCCCTTTAATATCTTTTCTCTCGCAGGGAGGGAGATACAATCTCCGGTCTCTTCGCCTGTCCTTCTGCTGATCATTTGAGTGATTAGTGAGCATACCTTTCCACTTAAAATTAAACAATTTACTTTTCCCCCTTCCTTTTGCAAAACTTTTACTTGTTTATGCAGTTTAGCTTTGGCAATCATATGTATAAAGTGACATTGTAATATTTATACATATACAACTATAATTGACTGACCAATATATGTGGAATTATCCTGATCCATGGTGGAACTCATAATAATGCTAATATAAAACAAAAACAGAAATACCTGGAAAAACTCAGCAGGTCTGGCAGCATCGGCGGAGAAGAGCAAAGTTGACATTTCGAGTCCTCATGACCCTTTAACAGAACTAAGTAGAAATAGGAAAGGGGTGAAATATAAGCTGGTTTAAGAGAGGGGGGGTGGTGGTTGATGGGTCAAGCAAGCAGTGATAGGAGGAGATAACCAAAAGATGTCACAGACAAAAGAACAAAGAGGTGTTGAAGGTGGTGATATTATCTAAAAGAATGTGCTAATTAAGAGTGGAGAGCAGGACTAGCAAGGTAGCACTAGTGGGGGTGGCGTGAAATAAACGATGGGTGGAATACATTTAAAAATAATGGAAATAGGTGGGAAAAGAAAAATCTGTATAAATTATTGGAAAAAACAAAAGGGAGGGGGAAGAAACGGAAAGGGGGTGGGGATAGAGGAGGGAGTTCAAGATCTAAAGTTGTTGAACTCAATATTCAGTCCGGAAGGCTGTAAAGTGCCTAGTCGGAAGATGAGGTGCTGTGCCTCCAGTTTGCGTTGAGCTTCACTGGAACAATGCAGCAAGCCAAGGACAGACATGTGGGCAAGAGCAGGGTGGAGTGTTAAAATGGCAAGCGACAGGGAGGTCTGGGTAATGCTTGCGGACAGACCGAAGGTGTTCTGCAAAGCGGTCACCCAGTCTGCGTTTGGTCTCTCCAGTGTAGAGGAAACTGCATTGGGAGCAACGAATGCAATAGACTAAGTTGGGGGAAATGCAAGTGAAATGCTGCTTCACTTGAAAGGAGTGTTTGGGCCCTTGGACGGTGAGGAGAGAGGAAGTGAAGGGGCAGGTGTTGCATATTTTGCGTTTGCATGGGGAGGTGCCGTAGGTGGGGGTTGAGGAGTAGGGGGTGATGGAGTGGACCAGGGTGTCACGGAGGGAACGATCCCTACGGAATGCTGCCGGGGGGGTGAAGGGAAGATGTGTTTGGTGGTGGCATCATGCTGGAGTTGGCGGAAATGGTGGAGGATGATCCTTTGAATGAGGAGGCTGGTGGGGTGATAAGTGAGGACAAGGGGGACCCTATCATGTTTCTGGGAGGGAGGAGAAGGCGTGAGGGTGGATGCGCAGGAGATGGGCCGGACACGGTTGAGGGCCCTGTCAACTACTGTGGGTGGAAAACCTCGGTTAAGGAAGAAAGAAGACATGTCAGAGGAACTGTTTTTGAAGGTAGCATCATCAGAACAGATGCGACGGAGGTGAAGGAACTGAAAGAATGGGGTGGAGTCCTTACAGGAAGCGGGGTGTGAGAAGCTGTAGTCGAGGTAGCTGTGGGAGTCTGTAGGCTTGTAATGGATATTGGTGGACAGTCTATCACCAAAAATTGAGACAGAGAGGTCAAGGAAGGGTCAGAGATGGACCATGTGAAAATGATGGAGGGATGGAGATTGGAAGCAAAATTAATAAAATTTTTCCAGGTCCCGACGAGAGCCTGAAGCAACACCGAAGTAATCATCGATGTACCGGAGAAAGAGTTGTGGGAGGGGGCTGGAGTAGGACTGGAACAAGGAATAATGCTGTTGTGATGTTTTAAAACTGTCCATCAAATCAGTATAATGCTCAGGTAATAAAGGTATGTTATAACCAAATCCCAGTACATAACTTCACAGTTCCAATTCTGAGATTGGACTATTTACAGTAATATTAATGGGCAAGTGGAGTCCACTGACAAACTGAGTGAAGACTTGGAGTTTGGTGAGAGGGGAGTTTTAAGTGTTAATTTTGCTCTCAAAATCTAATCTACTCTAATTAGCAGCAACTGGAAAATGCTGTGTAAGCGGGCTAAGTTCTCTTCCTTGCAGTTTAGACAGGGTAAACTCACTCTCAGCTGTAGGAGCTGAGTAGTTAATTAGCTAACTGGTTGAATCTGGTTACTGTAGCCCGTTCAGTTTACTATAAATTCAGGGCTCTTTCGTGCAGCTTTGGCAAATGGAGTGCAGCTGATAAACTGAGTGTGGACTTGGAGTTTGGTGAGAGGGGTGTTCAGGGAAGTGGGGGGAGAGGAAGGAGTTATTCGTTCCCCCTTTCAATCTTTCTGACCACATAGAAATTGGTTCTTGCTCTACTACAGGGAAATGAGCGAGCTGTTTGGTGAGTATCTGGTAAGTGGGTAAGTTCTATTCTATCCCTAAGGTTTAAACTAGTACACAAATTGGTGGGAAAGTTAATCAGATATATAAGAAAGTAACATTAAATAAATGATATATTTAAGTAATGATTTAAAACACTTTAAGAATGGCAGGACTGGTGATGTGTCAAGGCTGCAGCATGTGGGATCTCCTGGATGACCTTGTGATCCATGGCAAACACGTCTGCAGTAAGTGTTTGTGACTTGAGGAACTTCGGCTCAGTTATTGAGCTGGAGGCTGAGCTGCAGACTCTGACACATCAGGGAGGGGGAAAGTTACCTGGATGTTTTATACCAGGAGGCAGTCACACCATTTGGGATAGGGTCTTCTGATTTGGTCAGTGGCCAGGGACAGGAGGGTGTGACTGAGTGAGGCAGGTAAGGTGACCCAGAGGCAGGAGTGTGAGCCTCTACAATTGTCCAACAGGTTTGAGGTTCTAGATTAGAGTGGACCATGACACTGGTACAGGAAGCCATCCAAATGTGGGCAGCAAAAAGGAATGTAGTGGTAGTCAGGGACAGTATAGTAAGGGGGATTGACACTTCTCTGAAACAAAGAGCAAGAGTCCAGACTGCTTTGTTGCCTGCCTGGTGCCAGGGTTCAGGACACCTGCTCAGGGTTGGAGAGGAACTTGCAGTTGGAGGGGAAGGATCTAGTGGTCATGGTCCATGTAGGTACCAATGACATAGGCAGGATGAGGAAGGAGGCTCTACATAGTCAGTATGACAAGCTAGGCACCAAATTAAGAAGCAGAACCTCAAAGGTAATTTCAGGATTATTACCTGAGCCACGTGCAAATTGGCAAAGGACAAATCAGATTAGAAAAATTAATGTATGGCTCAAAGACTGGTGTGGGAGAAGTGGGTTCCAGTGAACATACAAACAAGGAGTGGGAGTCGGCCGTTCAACCCCTCGAGCCTGCTCCACCATTTAACGATCGTGGCTGATCTGATAGTAACCTGAAATCTGCATCCCCACACCCCGATAACATATCTCCCCCATGCTTACCAAGCATCTATTCACTGCTGCCTTAAAAATATTCAGACCCTGCTTCCACCACCTTTTCAGCAAGAGAGTTCCAAAGACACTCAAACCTCTGAGTGAAAAAAATTTGCCTCACCTCTGTTTTAAATGGGTGACCCCTTATTTTTGAGCAGTGACCCCCTAGTTCTAGATTCTTCCACAAGAAGAAACATCCTCTCCACATCCACCCTTTCAAGACCCCCTCAGGTTTCAGTCAAGTCGCCTCTTACTCTTCTAAACTCCAGCAGATACAAGCCTAGTCTGTCCAACCTTTCCTCATAAGACAACTCACCCATTCCAGGTATTAATCTGGTAAACCTTCTCTGTTTGTGGGGCACTGGCACCAGTAATGGGGAAAATGGATCTGTACCATTGGGATGGTCTACACCTGAACTGTGCTGCGGCTGGTGTCCTCGTGAGCTGCCTAACTAGGGAAGTAGAGAGGGTTTTAAATTGAATAGTGGGGGCAAGGGATCAAATTTGGGAAGATGTGAAAGCCAAAGAGTAGAGACAAGGCAAGAGGGACAGGTGTTAATATGGGAAATGATAAACAGACTCTGACGAGAAGGGACAGAGTGCAATTTTGAGTAAATCAGCTGATGAGGCTGGACGCTACAAAAATAACAAATAATAAAAGGACCAAACTAAAGTCTCTATCTAAACACACGTAACATTGGAACAAAGCTGATGATCTGATAGCGCAAATAGATATAAATAAGTACGGCCTGATAGCCGCTACAGGATGACATGGATTGGGTCCTGAATATTGAAGGGTGCATGACATTTAGGAAGGACAGGAAGTTAGGAAAAGGTGGAGAGGTGGCTCTGTTACTTAACGATGGTATTAGCACAATAGAGAGGGATAACCTAAGTTCAGGAAACCAAGATGTAGAAGTGGTTTGGATTGAGATGAGGAATGATAAAGGCAAGAAGTCATTTATGGGAGTGGTGCACAGGCTTCCTAATTGTAACTACACAGTAGGGCAAGAGTATAAAAGAAGAGAAAATGGGAGCTTGCCAGAAAGGTACAGCAATAATCATAGGGGATTTTAATCTACATATAGACTGGAAAAATCAGATGGGCAAAAGCCGTCTAGATGAATTCATGGAATGTTTTCGGGATAGTTTCTTAGAATAGCATGTTCTGGAGCCAACCAGAGAGCAGCCTATGCTAGACCTGGTATTGTGCAATGAGAGAGGATTAAATGATAACCTCCTAGTGAAGGCACACCAAGGTAGCAGTGATCATAATTTGATTGAATTTTGCATTCATTTTGTGGGAGAAACGAGTGTGTCAAAGACTGGCATTTTAAACTTTAAAGGTAATTATGAGGGCGTGAAAGCAGAGCTAACTAAAGTGAACTGGTAAATTAAGTTAAGGGATATGTCAATAGAAGTTCAGTGGCAGACATTTAAAGGGATGTTTCAGAATACACAGAATACATACATTCTAATGAGAGAGAAATTCCAATGGTAGGACCCACCATCCGTGGTTAACTAAAAAAGTTAAAGACTGGATCAAATTTAAAAAGTATATAATTTCGCAAAGACGGGTGGCAGGTCAGAAGATTGGAAAGAATATAAAGGACAGCAAAGAATGCCTAAAAGATTAATAAGGAGGGAAAAACTAGAGTATGAGAGAAAGCTAGCTAGTAAAATAAAATAAAGTTAGATAGTAAGAGTTTCTATAGATATTTAAATAAGAAAAGTTAAAGTAAGTGTGGGCCCTATAAGAGTACGTCTGGGGAATTGATAATGGAAAGTAGGGAGATGGTGGATGAATTAAACAAGTATTTTGCTTTGGTCGTCACTATGGAGGACACGAGTAACATCCCGGAAATAGATGTAAATTAGGAAATGGAAGGGAGAGAGGAACTCTGGAAAATTACAATCACAAAGGAAGTGGTATTGAGCAAATTGGGGTTACGGGCTGAGAAATCTCCAGGTATGGATGGACTTCATCCTACGGCCTTGAAAGACGTGGCTAGTGAGATAGTTGATACACTGGTTTTAATTTTCCAAAATTCCCTAGATTTGGGGAAGGTTCCATTAGATTGGAAAATAGCAAATATTTATTCGAAAAGGGAGGGAGACTATAGGCCAGTCAGCCTAAAATCTGTCATGGAAAATGTTAGAAGCTATTATTAAAGATGTTGTAGCAGTGTACTTAGAAAAATTCAAGGCAATCATGCAGAGTCAACATGGTTTTGTAAAAGGGAAATCATGTTTAACCAATTTATTGGAGTTCTTTGAAGAAGTCACATGCGCTGTACATAAAGGGGAACCAGTGGATGTACTGTACTTTGTCACAACCTATTGGGGATAGTGTGCTGTAATATCAAGCCCCACTGTTCCCCGAGCCGTGACAAATGTGAAAAAATTTGATCAAACCACCAGATTGTCTAATTTAGGTTAACAGAATACAAGCACCAGGTTTGTAAACTTATTAAGTAAATAATTGTTTATTGAACAAATGTCATTAACCAGTGGCAAAAGAGAGAAATATGAACTGCTAATTTCTAACTCTATAACGTAAACTCTACCCCTTAAATCCCTATATACACACCTACAAGACAAATGGATTTTGAGGGTGGGATAAAGGAATTCAATAGCACCAATTCCAGAGTACGGGATTCAGTGGCTTGATTTTGATCGATGGCTTCCAAATTCCTTTCAGTTCTTGTTGATGACACGAGGTGGTCTTTCAGTATTCAGTTCACTGGTTGAGTACTTGCCTTTCAATGTCTCGAACAGTGAAAGGGGTTTCCAGAGAGAAAGCAGGTTATAGAGATATGAAGAGAAAAAGCCAACTATCCATTATTGTGGAATTACTGGAATCTTCCGCACACAGGAGAAAGAGGTTTTAGGTCTTGTTCCTTTCAGGCTAGGAGCTGTTCAGCTGCACTGCTGTTCACAAAAACCCTGGTCACCTGGTCAGCAGTCAATTAAAATGCTGTTGTCAGGCAGCTGCCTTGGTCCAGGACTCCTTTCCAGCACCATCCTGTCTTTCATAGCACACTCTGTTCCAGGAATAATATATATATAAATCTCTCTCATCCTGTTCTAGTGGACATGTCTTTCAACCTGCAGCCATTGTAATTCTAATCCACAGTCCAACAGAAAGGAGAATATATGATCCTTACAACTTAGATTTCCAGAAGGCATTTGATAAAGTGCGACATCAAAGGTTATTGCAGAAAATAAGAGCTCATGGTGTAGGGGGTAACATATTGAAATATAGAAACTAGGAGCAGGAATAGGCCATTCGGCCCTTTGAGCCTGCTCCGCCATTCATTATGATCATGGCTGATCATCCAACTCAATAGCCTGCTCCTGCTTTCTCCCTGTACCCTTTGATCCTTTCACCCCAAGAGCTATATCTAACTCCTTGAAAGCATACAATGCTTTGGTCTCAACTACTTTCTGTGGTAACGAATTCCACAGACTCACCACTCTCTGGGTGAAGAAATTTCTCCTTGTCTCAGTCCTAAATGGTCTACCCTATATCCTCAGACTGTGACCCCTAGTTCTGGACTCCCCCACCATCAGGAACATCCTTCCTGCATCTACCCTGTCTAGTCCTGTTAGAATTTTATAGGTTCCTATGAGGTCCACCCTCATTCTTCTGAACTCCAGCGAATATAATCCTAATCAACTCAATCTCTCCTCACATGTCAATCCCGTCATCCCAGGAATCAGTCGGGTAAACCTTCGCTGCACTCCCTCTATAGCAATTACACCCTCCTCAGATAAGGAGACCAAAACTGCACACAATATTCCAGGTGTGGTCTCACCAAGGCCCTGTGCAATTGCAGCAAGACATCCCTGTTCCTGTACTCGAACCCTCTGGCTATGAAGGCCAACATACCATTTGCCGCCTTTACCGCCTGCTGCACCTGCATGCTTACCTTCAGCGACTGGTATACAAGGACACCCAGGTCTCGTTGCACATTCCCCTTTCTCAATTTATTGGCATGGATAGAAGATTGGCTTGCTAATAGGAAGCAGAGAGTTGGCATAAATGGGTCTTTTTCTGGTTGGCAGCATGTGACAAGTGGTGTCCCACAGGGATCAGTGCTGGGGCCTCAACTTCTTACAATTTATATAAAGGTGACTTGGATGAAGGGACCGAAGGAATGGCTGCTAAATGTGCTGACGGCACAAAGATAGGTCGGAAAGTAAATTGTGAAGAGGATGTAAGGAGGCTACAAAGTGACATAGATAGGTTAAGTGAGTGGGCAAAGATTTGGCAAATGGAGTATAATGTGGGAAAATGTGAAATTCATTTTGGCAGGAAGAATAAAAAAGAAGCTTACCTAAATGGTGAGAGATTGCAGAGCTCTGAGATTCAGAGGAACCTGGGTGTCCTAGTGCATACATCACAAAAGGTTAGTATGCAGGTACAGCAGGTAATTAGGAAAGCTAATAGAATGTTATCAATTATTGTGAGGGGAATTGATTACAAAAGTAGGGCGGTTGTGCTTCAGTTGTACTGGTCTCCTTATTTAAAGAAAGATGTAAATGCATTAGAAGCATTTCAGAGAAGTTTTACTGGACTAATACCAGGAATGGATAGGTTGTCTGACGAGAGGGCTGGACAGATTAGGCTTGTATCCACTGGAGTTTAGAAGAGTAAGAGGTGACTTAATTGAAACCTATAAGATCCTGAGGGGTCTTGACGGGGTGGATGTGGAGAGGATGTTTCCTTTTGTGGGAGAATCTCAAACTAGGGGTATCTGTTTAAAAATTATTGGTTTGCTCATCTAAGATAGAGATGAGAATTTTTCCTGAGGGTTGAGAGTCTTTGGAACTCTTCCTCAACAGGCGGTGGAAGCAGTGTTTGAATATTTTTAAGGCAGAGCTAGATCGATTCTTGATTTAACAAAGGGGTGAAAGGTTATCGGGGGTAGGCAGGAATGTGGGGTTGAGGTTACGTTCCGATCAACCATGATCTTATTGAATGGCGGAATGGGCTCGAGGGGCTGAGTGTGCTGGTCCTGCCCCTGCTCCTAACTTGTATGTTCGTATTTAGTTTCATGGTAATGTAATGGAGTGACAACCGTAGGCCCAATTTGCATGCACTACATTGGGAATGTGTACAGAAGGTTGGGTTATTAATGGCACAAATGTTTTCCCATTTTACTTAAACTCCATATCCTGAGTGGTTAAACATTAGGTGCCGTTTCCAAGATATGAGGTCTGTGACCTCACATGGTTATCAGGGATAACTTCCAATAAGTAATTCATAGGTACTGTACCATTTAATGCACATGACCCTGTGGTGTTGGATCAAGGTGGAACATGCCTTCTCGTGCCTGATGACACCCCTCTATACTGGTGGTCATAATTTCCCCCTTTATCTCCACTGCATAATTCTCTGTGTAGATATTTCATAAAATACTCCTTGTTTTTAATCATGCCTCTTTTTTCCAATTGGTACAAGCCGAGGGGTACGTGCTGTTCCAGGCATCCTTAACACGATTCCCAAAATCTCAATTCGTATCTTCCCACACATTATGGGAATGGGGTAAGCTTCTGTGGTGGCTTGCAACTGGCATGGGTTCAGCCCCTGATCACAGGAACTCAAGGCTATCAAATTATCATTTATCCACTCAAGAACATCCTTTAACTGCTGAAAGTTTTCCCACGCATTCCCTGCTCAACCAACAACCACACATCACATGTCCATCATGTTGTGCTGCTTCAGCAGAAGGATTTTTATCTTCTGTGTTCCTGATTAATTATCTGTGACATCTTTTCCAATTTTTGAACTACTTCCTGTGTTTGGATGGTTATTATCTGATTCTCCCTTAACCCATCTGTTTCAATTGTAATGGTCTGCTTAAAATATTTCAATGAGCCTAATTTAAGGTCACTAAATTGTACTTGTAGCTGGACATTATCAAAGCTGTTAATTATCCAAGTGCCTGTATTTAAAGCAGTGGCTGCATCAGTTATTACACCTTGTTTTCTCCTGTCATGTTCCATGGTGCTCTCATTTCCTTACTTTCCCCAATGCTCAGAGAATTGCATTAATACTTGCTGCAATAATTTCTCATACAGTTGTTCAGTTTGGGGTTTACACATTGCAGGCAAATGTAATCTGGTAAGGTTCAGCATTACCAGTATCACTTCATAATATGCCCCATAATATAATTGTTTTCTGGTGGGGCATTACTAACCTGTTAGGTATTCCAGGAATTTGCTTTGGACATTCAGTTTTTCTTCTGTAACTGAAGGCTTTGGAGGAGGTTGTTTTCCCTTAACTCTTGGTTCAATTCCCTTCAAGCTCCCAGGCAGCCTGGCTGTTATACATGAGTCACCTGAACTGCCCCAATTAATACAAATCCCTTCACTATCCTGCACCATTGTTTCAAGGTTATGGCAGCAGTGTTAGTACATGAGGGATTGCTTCCCTTAATACACAATTATATCCCTTCCTTTTCCTTCCACCACTTTTGTCCAACAAAATTTATTCTATTCTGCTCTTGTGTTGCTGGTATTCCTCACTGTCTCCCAAGGGGAAGTATAATTCTCTTTTTCCGCAACTTCCTTCTTCAGCCAGATATGATGACCAATATCTTCAGTGCTGTTGGAGCATGGAATACACACACCCTTCCCCTCCTCTACATTGAATGGGGTGGCTACTATGGTAATATTGATATCACAGCTCGCACATCTGAGAATATTGGTTGGTTTTGACTACTACTGCCCAACCATCCCTGCCAGACACCCTGATGTACTTATGGTGGACCCATTACCCATCAAAGATTTTCCTGATTGGTTTACTTTCGGCAGACTGTGGCTGTTGCAGAGATATACTTTAGACTCTTTGGTATCTCTCCATGTTGCCTGAGCAACTAATACATTACTGAATAGCCCAATCATCCAGAGTGGCTTCATCCTTCCATCTTGATTGTTCCTGCAAGAGAAAACATACATGGCTCTGTGAGGCTTCCTATCACAGGTCGAGTAATTAATTTTCAAGGCATTTTTTTCTTTCTTTAGTCAACTGCGTGGGTGAGGGAGTGGTGTTAGGACCTGCTCTTTTCCACACAGCAATACCCATTGGTGTATTCCTTGGTGGTCATCCCGGAGGTGGTGGTGGGATATAAGGCGCTTTTGTCTTCGACTCCTGACGTCGTCATCACCGTCTTCCCAGACACAAGGCATCGCCCATTCCAATTCACAATAGTGTCCAGTGGTACTCTCCATTTTGGTTTGTTTCAATTGTCTATCCTTCTGGTTCAGTTTACATTGATCAATGTGGAACCATTTTACCTTTTCCATCTGCACAGCATGCACCATAGTGCCTGCCTTGTCAGGTGTAGGGGCCTCGATACAATGGTTCAAACATACCCACCGGGGCATAGCTCCTCACCATTACTTGGTCTCCCACATACCTTGAATTTGCACTTCTTTTGATGGGCGTCCCCTCGCAGCTCCTGCAGTCGTTCCTTTAATGTTCTGCTCATTCTTTCCACAATCCCAGAGGATTGAGGATGATGGGCCACATGCCATTTCCCCATAATTCTTAAAAATGTTCAAGTTGTTTGCAAGATTTGCCCCGTGAAGTGGGATCCCTGATCTGATTCCATTATGTCTGTTAATCCCCATCTTGAGAATATCGCCTTTAAAGTTCTTGCTGTAAACAGTTTTTTAAAAAATTCATTTATGGGATATACGTGTCACTGGCTAGGCCAGCATTTATTGTCCATCCTTAATTGACCTTGAAGCTGGTGGTGAGCTGCTTTCTTGAACCGCTACATTCATGTGGTGTAGGTACACCACTGTGTTGTTAGGAGGGAGTTCCAGGATTTTGACCCAGTAATAGTGAAGGAACAGCAAAATATTTCCATGTATTGGTGTTCCCATGTGTCTGCTGCCCTTGTCCTTCTAAATGGTAGTGGTAGTGACTCAAAAAGGTTCCAAGGATCTCCTTCCGCTGCTCCTTTCGTGAGTTCATTTTTTTTTGTGACCTTCCCACCGGCCTTCACTCTTAGTGTGCTCTGACCTTGTGACTGACCTTGTGGATGTAGTACTCTTAATTAGTCCCTTCAGTTACCCCTAGTATAGCTTGTAACAGGGTTGCTAACGTCGGAGGCTTACCATTTGCTGAGGTAAATCCCCGCCTGGCCCAAATTGCCAGATATTCAGTGCAGGAATTACAGGTAAATGTGGAATCTGAACATATGGTGTATGACACTGGAAACTCTTAAGGGGTGAGTACATACGCTATGGCTGCCATTTAAGCCTGGTGAGCACTCGTACTGTTGGGCAATTTTACTTTCTTCTGTGTTCCTCTTTTGGGATACCAACTTCCACATCTGGCCTTGACCCCCCTCCCTGTTCTATGTAACCAGATCCATCTACGTAGATGTCTCTCTCCTCGAGGTGTACTCCAGCCCGAAACCCATGTCCAAATGCAGCAAGACCTGGACAATATCCAGGCTTGAGCTAACAAGTGGCAAGTAACATTCGCGTCACACAAGTGTCAGGCAAAGACCATCTCCAAGAGAGAATCCAACCATCGCTCCTTGATGTTCAATGGCATTACCACCGCTGAATCCCCCACTATCAACATCCTGGGAGTTACCATTGACCGGAAACTGAACTGGACCAGCGATATAAATACTGTGGCTACAAGACCAGGTCAGAGGCTAGAAATCGTGCGACGAGTAACTCACCTCCTGACTCCCCAAGCCTGTCTCCACCATCTACAAGGCACAAGTCAGGAGTGTGATGGAATACTCCCCACTTGCCTGGATGACTGCAGCTCCCACAACACGCGAGAAGCTTGACACCATCCAGGACAAAGCAGCCCGCTTGATTGGCACCACATCCACAAACATTCACTTCCTCCACCACCGACGCACAGTAGCAGCAGTGTGTACCATCTACAAGATGCACTGCAGGAATTCACCAATGCTCCTTTGACAGCACCTTCAAAACCCACTACCATGTAGAAGGACAAGGGCAGCAGATAGATGGGAATGCCAGCACCTGGAAGTTCCCCTCCAAGTCACTCACCATCCTGACTTGGAAATATATTGCTGTTCCTTCACTGTTGCTGGGTAAAAATCCTGGAACTCCCTAACAGCACTCTGGGTGTACCCACACCACATGGACTGCAGTGGTTCAAGAAGGCAGCTCACCACCACCTTCTCGAGGGCAACTAGGGATGGGTAATAAACGCTGGCCCAGTCAGCAAAGCCCTCATCCCGTGAATGAAGTTTTTTTTAAAAAAAACACCTGTAGTCTCCCATACACCTTCCTCTGTACAAGTGTGAGGACTTCTTGAGTACAGGAGACTGGCTGATTGCTTTGGTTTGCTCAACCGTTCTATTTTCAGCGACATTTGATTCAACAATAAAGCCCGCCTGGCTATTCTAGCATTATTTATGGTGCTGTCCTGAATTCTTCCCTCTAGTAACAGTCTTACTGGTGTGTGACAGGTGAGCAAAGTCGCTGATTGCCCACTGATTAAATATTTCAAAATGCTTCACCGCCCAAAAGGTAGCCAGCAGATGGAGTTTGCATATAGAATACCCCCTTCTCTACCAGAGACGTATGCTACTGGTCTCCATTTATGGCGCCTTTCTTGAGTTAGTACTGGACTTAGACTTATATTGCTAGCTGCCACCTCCAATTGAAGGGGGATCTTCGGGTCAACAATTTCCAACGTGGGGGCTGCTTGCAATCTCTGTTTAATTTCCTCAAAGGCCTGATGCTGTTCTTCGCCACCCCACCCCCGCCATTCCCAATTGACCCCTTTCCTTAATAGAGCTAACAGGGGCTGTGTAATTACTGCATAGTCTTTGATAAACTCCCTATAATACCCTGTCAATCCCAGAAAGGATCTTAGACCATGTGCATCCTCTGGCACTGGTAAATTCTGCACATCCTTGCGCTTAGCTTCATCTGTCCCTCGTTCCCCTAGTGACAAGGTCAATCCTAAAAACTGTACTGTGGTATGTCCTATTTGAGCCTTTCTCGGGTTCACTTTTAACCAGCTTCTTTAAGGATCTCTAGCAGTTCCCCCAATAGTTGTTCATGCTCCTTTTCCTCCTTTGTGTACAACAGGAGGTCATCCACATACTGTGTCAATTGTTCAGGCTGGCTAAACCCTTGCAGGGCTTTTGTCATATGCTGGTGGAATATGGTGGGATTATTGTGGAGCCCTGGCACTAAACACGTCCGTGTGTACTGCTGTTCCTTAAAAGTGAATGCAGATTTGTACTGGTCCTCTTCCTTTACTGGCACTAACCAAAATCTATTGGAGATGTCCAGGACTAAATATCTTAGCTGAGGCTGGAATCTGAACCAACAGTTGTGCTGCTGCTGCTACTGTGGGTGAACAAGGGGGTATATGTTTGCTAAATACCCGTTAGTCAACTGTCAACCGCCATGAGCCGTTGTGTTTCCTGACTGGCCAAATAGGCGAGTTTACATGAGTGGCCAAGGCTCTCGGAACTCCTTGGTCCAGCAAGGAATTTACCTTGTTTCAATACCTTGTTCTGCTTCCCTGCCGTTTTATTAAATAAATAATAAATAGATCTTAATAAGGAGCCACTGAAGAATATAATGGGAGTTTAATGAGTTTCTAGGGATAGGCCATCGACCAATATTCAGGATAAGCCCACTGTCGTCTACCTTGACTACACTTACTCAAAGCCTCTTCCTGTATGGACTCTTCTCCCTGTTTCTCAGTCTTTGTCGCACCCTGTTCAGATGCTTTCAATATGTTTTTATTTCCTCCAATTTAGGATTCCCCGCCTTTGTGGTTGACATGGTCTTGGAGCTTGTTCGTTCTGTTTCACACAATTCTGCCTGCACACCTTCCCCTCCCTCCCAAAATCATGGTAGGACTCCCAGCAGCCAACCCCTCTTCCCCTGTCCCATATTCAGTGATGCAACCCCCAAACACACCCCTCCCCTCTTAGCATTCTGAAGGGACCATTCCCTTCACAACACCCAGGTCTGCTCCTTGGTGTTCCCCAACACCCCCTCCCTTTCCATGCGAGTGCAGTAATAATTGCTTATTAAATTTTTTTGTGATTTTTAAAAGTTAATCTGAGAAAATAATGCAAGTGATTGAGAACCTATGGAAGTAACAAGGCAATATTGTTGATTATTTTGGTGCGGTTCTTTCTGGGTGTTTTTTTTTCTTCAGAAAGTTAGGATGTGACTTTTGTGGAACAACCTGTCTTAATTTGTAGGTTCTTTCAACTGATCTTAAAAATCAGTTGGATTTAATGTGAAATGATTGTTTTGTTAAATTTCCTAAAACTGGAATTTCTGCATTTCACTAAGTGTATTCAATTTTTTAATTATACTTGTAGAAATGCAGACACTTCACAGGAGCAAGTTATTTTGAATGGCAACTTGCAGAATGCTGTGTGTTTTATTAAATAATATTATTTGGAATAGTTCCTACTATTTTTTTAATATACAAATATCTGAACTACAAACCACTGAATGATCTCCTTTTCTCCTCTTCCCACTTTTTTTTTTGTTGTTGTTGTAGGGCTTGGGTGTAAACAGGAACTTCAGTGGCTACGAAACAAATATACCAGTGACATATGGAGGAAACGACGAAGATACCTGGGACTAACTCCAATACCTAATTTGCTTAGAACTCTAAATCAATGTCCTCTAAAGATTACTAGTATTAGTAATTTGAAGAAAGTTTTCATTGTTGACTTGTTTTGTAGGGAACTTATTTCTAAGATTGTAAGTGTTTACATTCAGTTGTGCACATTTTTGCTTTAATATTTAAGTTGTATCACAGTGGTCAGATATTGCAATGCCTTTTTTGGTTATCTGTATAACTTGGGAAATAAAGTGCAAGATAGGGTTAATGTTGTTTAGTGATTTGCAAAGCCCATTATGTCTCATTATTTTTGAATGTGGTCTTTAATTTGAAGGGGAAGCCATACCACCTCCATACACTGTTTACATAGGATTATCGCCAGTTAAGTGTACATTACCATTAACAACAGCTTGCATTTATTTAATATAAAACTAATCCGAAGGTGCTTAACAAGGACGTTATTGAACAGCATGAAAGGCGCACGAAAGCCAGCCAGTCAGCATGAAACGCTCAGTGCTGCCGAGGTGCGAGCAGGCTGAGCGCAAGCGCTCAAGTGTGCGCATGCGCAAGGGTGCACAAAACCAAGTCAAATAAGCAGATATTAGGACAAGTGAGTGAAACGTTGGGCACAGAGATAGCTCTTAGGGAGCATCTTAAAGGAGAGTAGGGAGAGAATGCTAGAGCCTAGGGTCTATGCAGCTGAAGGCATGGCCACCAATAGTCGAGCCCTTATGTTGGAGTTGGAGGAAGCAAGACTGAGGCTTTGGGTTTGATACTGATTTTCTGGTGTGCACTAGTTGGAGTCATACCTAGCACAAAGGAAGATGGTTGTGATTGTTGGAGGTCAGTCATCTCAGCTCCATGACATCGCTGCAGGAGTTCCTCAGGGTAGTGTCTTCAGCCCAACCATCTTCAGCTGCTTCATGAATGACCTTCCTTCCATCATAAGGTCAGGAGTGGGGATGTTCATTGCTGATTGCACAATGTTTAGCACCATTCTTGACTCCTCAGATACTGAAGCAGTCCATGCCCAAATGCAGCAAGACCTGGATGATATCCAAGCTTGGCTGACAGTGGCAAGTAACATTGATGCCATAGAAGTGTCAGGCAATAACCATCTCCAACAAGAGAGAATCCAACCATTGCCCCTTAATGTGCAATGGCATTACTATCACTGAATCCCCCACTAGCAACATCCTGGGGGTTACCATTGACCGGAAACTGAACTAGACTAGCCATATAAATACCTGTGGCTACAAGAGCAGGTCAGAGGCTAGGAATCGTGCGACGAGTAACCTACCTCCTGACTCCCCAAAGCCTGTCGACCATCTACAAGGCACAAGTCAGGAGTGTGATGGAATGCGCCCCACTTGCCTGGATGAGTGCAGCTCTCACAGCACTCAAGAAGCTTGACACTGTCCAGGACAAAGCAGCCCGTTTGATTGGCACCACATCCACAACATTCACTCCCTCCACCACTGTTGCACAGTGGCAGCAGTGTGTATCATCTACAAGATACACTGCAGGAGTTCACCAAGGCTCCTTTGACTGCTACCGTCTAGAAGGACAAGGGCAGCAGATAGATGGGAACACCACCACCTGGAAGTTCCCGTCCAAATCGCTCACCATCCTGACTTGGAAATATGTCACTGTTCCTTCACTCGCTGGGTCAAAATCCATGAACTCCCTTCCGAACTGCACTGTGGGTGTACCTGCACCACATGGACTGCAGTGGTTCAAGAAGGCAGCTCACCACCACCACCTCGATCGAAGGCAACTAGGTATGGGTAATAAATGTTGGCCCAGCGAGCGAAGCCCGCATCTCATGAATGAATAATAAAATGTAAATGAGCCAATCCTGAGTTTGCTAAAAGCTACACTAACAAGATAATCAGTTAAATTCATAATGTGGCTCTTTTACACTTGCTCGAAGTAGCATATATTCATATGCAGGGATCCATTCTCTGCAAACAAAGGAATATGTTCAAATCATGCACCTTTTTTGAACCACCCAGGAGTCTGGGGAGCTATAGCTTCGCATTGTTTTCTCATGGCAACACCTCAGCCAATCAGATGACTTACCAATCAACCGGCACCCTTTCTACTGTGGTAAAAAATGTTATCATTGTTTTAAATTTGGCATTTTTTCATTTGTCTTGAGTGCAAGATGAATTGTTTCGGCAACGTATTTCTTCAGCAATATTCAACTTCAGTTATATTGAGAGTTGGGATTGCTCTCTTTGAGTGGAGAAGGCTAAGGTAACTTTTTAATCAAGGTGAAAATAGAGGGTTTTTATAGGATGACACTTAACTGCAGGAAGAAGGGTTGGTAGAGAATCATAGAATTGGTACAGCACAGGAGGAAGCCATTGAGCCCATGTAGGCTTCCTGCATAAGCAATTTAGCTAGTCCCACTAACCTGCCCTTTCTCTGTAGCCCAGAAAATTATTTTCTCTAAGTGCTTCTCCAATTCCCTTTTGAAAGCTATTATTGAATCCACCTCCTCTAGCCTTTCAGGTAGTGCATTCTAAATAGCAACCACTTGCAATGTAAAATTTTCCCTCATCGCATTTGATTCTTTTGCCAATCACTTTAACCAGAGGGCACGGATTCTAGCAGCGAAATTTTTATCATGCAACAAGTTGTTAAGATCTAGAAGCAAATTCAATATTCATTTTCAAAAAGGAATTGGTTTGTGCTTGATTGAAAAGGATAATTTTTTTATGGGGAAGAAACAAGAGAGTATTACTACTGGATAGCTCTTTCAAAGTTCCCGCACAGGCACAGCATGCTGATTGGCAGCCGTCTGTGCTGTGTGATTGTATGATGCATCCTGGCCCAAGAGTGAATTATTAAAATCAGCTGCAATAATTTTATTATTCTCAGTCACTGCCCTGATCTAGCTACAGATTCTCTTCCGTTTCACACCTATCTTGGATCTGTAAATCAACCCTGTTAACTTTTTTTCACTTTTAATTTCTAGCTATGTACTCTCAGAATATTGTTTATGTATGTCAGCGCTCTCTACAACTACATGTATTCCCTCCTCCGCCAATATTGCTGTTACTCTTCATAGTAATTTATGGCACAGGAGGCGGCCATATGAGCCATCGAGACTATGTTCTCCATGGAGCAAAAAGTCCCATTCCTCTGCTCTGTCCCCATATCCCTGCAAGTTTAGTTCCTTCAAGTGCCCATCCAGTGTCTTTTTAATTATAAACAAAAACAAAAATACCTAGAAAAACTCAGCAGATCTAACAGCATCTGCGAAGAGGAATACAGTTAATGTTTCGAGTCCGAATGACTCCATCAGAACTAAGGAAAAATAGAAAAGAGGTAAAATATAAACTGGTTTAAGGCGGGGGGGGGGGGCGCGGTGGGACAGGTAGAGCTGGATAGAGGGCCAGTGATAGGTGGAGATTGTCAAAAGATGTCAAAGACAAAAAGGACAAAGAGGTGTTGACGGTGGTGATATTAGCTAAGAAATGTGCTAATGGTGACATTAAGGGTAGAAAGCAGGACAAAAGGTACAGATAGCCCTAGTGAGGGTGGGGTGGGGGGAAGGGATCGAAATAGGCTAAAAGGTAGAGAGAAAACAATGGATGGAAATACATTTAAAAATAATGGAAATAGGCGGGAAAAGAAAAATATATATAAATTATTGGAAAAAAGGGGGATCAGAAAGGGGGTGGGGATGGAGGAGAGAGTTCATGATCTAAAGTTGTTGAACTCAATATTCAGTCCGGGAGGCTGTAAAGTGCCTAGTCGGAAGATGAGGTGCTGTTCCTCCAGTTTGCGTTGAGCTTCACTGGAACAATGCAGCAGGCCAAGGACGGGCATGAGAGCAGGGTGGAGTGTTGAAATGGCAAGCGACAGGGAGGTCTGGGTCATGCTTGCGGACTTTTATCTTTTTAATTATTGATTGTCTCTGCTTCCACTATCCTTGTGGGCAGCAAGCTTCTGGACATTACCACTTGCTGTTTAAACAAAAAATCTCTCTCCCATTACTCCACATCTCTTTCTCAAAATCTTAAATCTATGTCCTTGTTCTGTCATCTCATGGAAACCATTTTTCCTTGTCTACCTTATCCAAACCTGCCAATCTTTTAGACCTCTATCAAAACTCCCCTCAATCTCCTTTGCTTCAAGGAGAACAACCTCAGATTCTTCAGCCTAATCTTGTACTACAATCACCATTCCTGCAACCAGTCTGATAAATCTCATCCTTTCAAGGATACACACATTTTCCTTCTATGATTTGATAGCAGTGATTATCGACATGAAGGGAACCACAGTTTCAAAGCATACTGGTTGTAGTTTTGAAGCTCTTCTTATCTACTATCTCCTCAAAAAAAAATCTAACCCATTGTGTTCATTCTATAGTTCTTCTCAGTTTCCAGTCAAGAGCTCTAGTGCTATTAAATCAATATCTTCCTATAATAAAATGGTGGGAAATAATCTGGAGTGATTAGCAGCAATCAGCATTGCATAACATGCGTGTAATTTTTTGCTCTTTTTCCCTTCCTTGATCCTACCTTTATTTCTCTAGCTTCTGCTTGTTAATGGTCCGCTATATTTCCCCCCTCTATTCCACATATTGTATGCTGTCTTTTTTGCAAAGTTTTTATTTGTATACTAATCACTTTTCCCTACTTGCTCTTTCTCATTGCTTTATTTTCCCTGTATTGCCCATTTTAGATCAGAAGATTCTTAAGTTCATTGTTTATATTTCTGTCAGTACGTTAGCTTGCTTCCTATTCAGGCACAGCCTAACCTTGCAGAGGACCTCCTACCTTCCCAGAACAGATGCTAATGCCCTATACCTTTCTTGCATACCCTTTTACCCATGTGTTGAGTTCCCTAATTATCTCATCCTCTATTTTAAAGAATGTAAGAAATAGGAGCAGGGGAGGTGATGGCATAGAGGTGGAATTTGAATTCAATAAAAATTTGGAATTAAAAGTCATCATTAGACCATTGTCCGTTGCTGAAGAAAACCATCTGGTTCACTAATGTCTTTTGAGAAGGAAATCTTCTGTCCTTGCCTGGTCTGGCCTATATGTGACTCCAGACCTACACCAATGCGGTTGATCCTTAAATGCTGAACTGGCCTAGCAAGCCACTTGGTTGTAGCAAACCGCTACAAAGCCTCAAAAAAGGAATGAAACCGGACAGATGATCCAGCATCGGCCTAGGAATCGGAAACAACAATGGCAAACTCAGCCCTGCTGACCCTGCAAACTCCTCTTTACTAACATTTGGGGGTTTGTGCTAAAATTGGGAGAGTTTTCTCACAGATGAGTCAAGCCTGACGTAGTCAACCTCACGGAATCATACCTTACAGATAATGTCCCAGTCATCATCCTCAGATAATGTCCCATCACCATCGATGGATATGTCCTGTCCCAGCGGCAGGTTAGACCCAGCAGAGGTGACAGCACAGTGGTATACAGTTGGGATGGAGTTGCCCTGGGAATCCTCAACATCGACTCTTGACCTCATGAAGTCTCATGGCATCAGGTCAAACATGGGCAAGGAAACTTCCTGCTGATTACCATGTACCGCCCCCCCTCAGCTGATGAATCAGTGTTCCTCCATTTGGAGGAAGCACTGAGGATGGCAAGGGCGCAGAATATACTTTGGCTGGGGGACTTCAATGTCCATCAGCAAGGGTGGCTGAGTACTAAAGGACATAGCTGTAAGACTGCTAGGCTGTGAGGGAACCAACAAGAGGGAAAAACATACTTGACCTTATCCTTACCAACCTGCCTGCTGCAAATGCATCTGTTGTGACAGTATCACTGGGAGTGACCACTGCACAGTCATTGTGGAGATAAAGTCCCGCCTTCACATTGAGGATACTCTCCATCGTGTTTGGCACTACCACCGTGCTAAATGGGATAGATTTTGAACAGATGTTGCAACTCAAGACTGGGCATCCATGAGGGGCTATGGGCCGTCAGCAGCAGAATTGTACTCAAACACAATCTGTAAGCTCATGGTTTGGCATATCCCCCATTCTACCATTACCATCAAGCCACCGTGGCTCAATGAAGAGTGCAGGAACAGCAGCAGGCATACCTAAAAATGAGGTGTCAACCTGGCGAAGCTATAACAGGACTACTTGCATGCCAAACAGCATAAGCAGCAAGTGATCGATAGAGCTAAGCAGTCCTATATCCAATCCATAACCAACAGATCAGATCTAAGCTCTGCAGACCTGCCACATCCAGTCGTGAATGGTGGTGGACAACTAACAACTCACTGGGGGAGGGTTCACCAATATCCCTATCCTCAATGATGGGGGAGCCCAGCACATCAGTGCAAAAGATAAGGTTGAAGTATTCACAACAATCTTCAGCCAGAATTGCCGAGTAGCTGATTCAGCTTGGCCTCCTCCAGAGATCCTCAGCTTCACAGATGCCAGTGTTCAGCCAATTTGATTCACTCTACATGATATCAAGAAATGGCTGAAGGCACTGGATACTGCAAAGGCAAGGGGCCCTGACAATATTCCGGCAATAGTACTGAAGACTTGTGCTCTAGAACTTGCCGCGCCCCTAGCCAATCTGTTCCAGTATGGCTACAACAATGGCATCTACCCGTTCTTCCCCACCAAGCCTGCCCGACGAGGGCAAAATCCTGGCCCCTGAGAATTCAAAAATCTGTCTATCCCAGAATTAAATGCATTCAACAATGGAGCATTCGCAACCCTCTGGAGTAGACAATTCCAAAGATTCATAACCCTTTGAATGAAGTAATTTCTCCTCATCTCAGTCCTAAGTGATCAGCCCCTCATCTTGAGACTGTGCTTCCATGTTTTAGATTCCCCAATCAAGGGAAACAGTCTCTCAGCGTCCACCCTATCAAGCCCCTTCACAATTTTATAGATTTCAGTGAGATCGTGCCTCATTCTTCTGAGCTGCAGGGAATGTAAGCCCAATTTACTTAGCCTTTCATCATACAACAACCCCCCACATCCCAGATACCAATTTAGTGAACCTTTGTTGTACTATCTCCAATGCAAGTATATCCTTTCTTAAATGTGGAGACCAAAACTGCACACAGCATTCTCGATGCGGTCTCACCAAAACCCTGCACAACTGTAGCAAGATTTCTTTATTCTTGTACCCCAATCCCCTTGCAATAAAGGCCAACGTGACATGTGCCTTCCTAATTAATTGCTGCGCCTGCATGCTAACTTTGTGTTCCTTGTACAAGCACGCCCAAGTCTCTGAACATAAACACTTATAAGTTTCTCACCTTTTAAAAAATATTCTGCATTTTTATCCTTACAACTAAAGTGAATAACTTCACACTTCCCTGTATTATTACTCCATCTGCTATCTTGTTGCCCACACACCTAACCTGTCTATATCTCTTTGCAGCCCCGCTGTGTTCTCCCCACAGCTTACCTTTCCACCTAGGTTGGTATCATAGGCAAACTTAGGTACATGACTGTCTCTTCATCTAAGTCATTAATATAGATTGTAAATAGCTGAGGCCCCAGCACTGAGAACTCCACTATTCACTGCCTGCCAACTTGAAAAAGCACTGTTTATAGCCACTCTGTTTTCTATCTATTAATAATCCTCTATCCATGCTAATATATTATCCCCAACCCCATGAGCTCTTATCTTGCCTTTTAACTTTTTGTGCAGCACCTTATCAAATGCCTTTTGGAATTCCAGGTATACTAGATATACTGGTTTCCCTTTATCTGCCCTACTAGTTACATCCTCAAATAAATTCATTAAATTTGTCAAACAAGATTTCCCTTTAGTAAAACTATGTTGACTTGTTTAATCATAATATACTTATCTAATCATAATGGATTCCAGCATTTTCCTAACAACTGATGTTAGGTGAACTGGCCTGTAGTTCACTGTATTCTCTCCCTCCTTTCTTGAAAAGCAGTATAACATTTGCCAACTTCCAATCTCGTGGGACCACTCCTGAATCTAAGGAATTTTGGAAAATCATAGCTAGCACATCCACTATCTTTGTAGCTATGTCTTTCAGAACCCTAAAATGTAGGCCATCAGATCCCAGGGATTTGTTGGATTTTGGTCCCTCCAGTTTCTCCAGTGCTTAATCTCTGCTGATACTAATATTAATATATTCCTAATTTCCTCACTTTTTATCCTAGTTATCTAGCATGTGACGTGCTTTCTAATTTTTAAAACTATTACAAGACTTCAGGTCTTTTCCTTCAATGTTGTTGGCTATCATGTAGATCACAATGACTGACTGCTCTCTGACCTCTTCCATAATTTCTTTAAGTGTTTTCAAAAGACACCTTACGCTAGCCATGGGGAAGGAACTAAATATTCAGCACTCTCCGCTGCAGTGGGAGATAGTCTCCACTCCTCCCACTCTTAAGTCTCCAGCTACTGTGCTACATACGAACATACAAAATAGGAGCAGAAGTAGGCCATTCAGCCCCTCAAGCCTGCTCCGCCATTTAATAAGATCATGGCTGATTTGTTTGTGTTTTAGATTCCATATTCCCCTAATAACCTTTGATTCCCTTGCCTAACAAGAATCTAGCTACCTCCACCTTAAAAATAATATTCAATAACCCTGCCTCCACCGCCTTCTGAGGCAGAGTGTTGTGAAGTCGTATGACCCTCTAAGAGAAAAAAAAATCCTCCTCATCTCTGCCCTAAAATGGCGACCCCTTAGTTCTGGATTCACCCATAAGAGGAAACATCCTTTCCATGTCCAGCTTGTCAAGACTGTTCAGGATCTTATATACTTCAATCAAGTCAACCGTCAATCTTCTAAACTCCAGTGGAAACAAGCCCAGCCTGTCAAGCCTTTCTTCATAAGAGAACTCACTCATTCCAGGTATCAATCTAGTAAACCTCCTCTGAACTGCCTCCAACGCATTTACATCCTTCCTTAATAAGGAGACCAAAATTGCACACAGTATTTGAGAAGTGGTCTCACCAATGCCCTGTATAACTGAAGGTTAACATCCTTTTATGTTCAATTCCTCTCGCAATAAAGGATAGCATTCCATTAGCCTTCTTAATTACTTGTATCTGCATACTTTTTGTGACTCATACACTCAAATGCCTAGATCCCTCTGAACCTCAGAATTCTGCAGTCATTCTCCATTTAAGTAACACTCTGCTTTTTTATTCTTCCTGCCAAAGTGAACAACTTCACATTTTCCTACATTATACTCCATCTTCCAGATTTTTGCCCACTCATTCAACCTATCTATATCTGTCTTTAACCTCCTTATGTCCTCTTCACAACATACCTTCCTACCTATCTTTGTGTCATCTGCAAATTTAGCTACCATGCCTTCACTTCCCTCATCTAGGTCATTGAAATAATTTGAAAAAAGTTGAGGCCCCAACACAGACCCCTGCAGGACTCCACTCATTGCATCCTGCCAATCAGAAAAAGACCCATTAATGCATACTGTCTGTTTTCTGCCAGCCAGCCAAACTTCTATCCATGCTAATATGTTACCCCCTATATCATGAGCTTTTATTTTCGCAACAACCTTTGATGTGGCACATTATCAAATGCCATCTGGAAATCCAAGTACAGCACATCTACAGACTCCCCTTTGTCCACAGCACATGTTACTTCTTCAAAGAACTCCAATAAATTGGCTAAGCGTAATTTCCCTTTCACAAAACCATGCTGACTCTTCCCGATTACCTTAAGTTTTTCTAAGTGCCCAGCTACAACCTCCTTAAGGCTAAACTGTTTTTAACAGTGTTTCTAGCTGAATTACTACACTTTTCCCCCAGCTTGAGCTAGTTCAAGTGTTTTGGTGTCTGTGTAATTGATTTGATTTTCCTGCCAAGGGTCCTCATCCTTACCACAGTACTTCAAACTTTTTTGCGAGGCTAATTTTTTTCTGGGAATCGTTATCTCATCCTGTTCCCCGTCACTTTCCTGATCTATAGATAGTTACTGCTCTTTTACCACTGCCTGCTTTCTACCTCAGCATTTTGACAACACTCCAAAAAACCCTCCCCCTTTCTATGGTGTCAAAATTTTAATCAACTGGATCTCAAGTTCTGAAAGCTTGAGCTCAATTAATTTCATTTAGAGAAATTTTCCACAGCTATGTCATAGTTAACATCTGCTATCCAAAACCCCTACATCCTGAAGGAACTGCATGTCACTCCCTTCTTGTGCTGGCTTATCATAAATGCTATGTTCGTTTTAAGTTTTACTAATAATTTCAATTAAATTACTTCATTCCACCATTTCCCCTCTGCTCCTAATTCCCAAAATTCCTATTTTTTAAGGCCTGTTTTCACTGTACTCATCATTGCTCATTGTATTTATTCTTGCTACTACTTTCTTATACTCTTAATCAAACTAGGTCACAAACTGAATCCAGTGGGGGCTATATTATGGCCTGTTTTGGGGGGCAAAACTGACAGTATGCTTCCAGGAGTGCCTGAGCTGAGAGGCTTGAGGACCATTTTAATCAGTTTTCAGTTTTTTCTCAAGATTTTACAATTGCTATTGAAATTATCCACAGATTCATCCAACAGAGGGCGCTGGTGAAAAGTGACTGAAGCATTCTGGGAGAAGTCAGCGCAGTCACCACGACTCAGGAGGGAATCGAGGAGAAGGACTCTTGCGCTCAACATTTGAAAAAGAGCGCGGATCTTGAAGGCAGGTCAGTTGACAAAGAGCGCGGAGATTGAAAATAAAAGGAGGGGAAGCTGAAGAGGAGCGGCCAGTGTGTGAGTGGCCCAGTGAAGGAGTGGAGCTTTGAGGCTTTGGCTCGAGAGGCTTCGGCGAGCAGAGGCTGAGGACGAGCTTGCTCCCAGTGGGGCAGGGCCAGGTAAAGTCCTTTAAGTAAATTAGGAGTAGGTAATGGAGGCAGCAGTTGGGGCAGTCGAGTGCTCCGAATGCAGCATGTGGGAAGTCATGGACAGCACAATTGTCCCTGATGACTACACCTGCAAAAGGTGCATCCAGCTGCAGCTCCTGAGAAGCCGAGTTAGGGAACTGGAGCTGGAGCTGGATGAACTTCGGATCATACGGGAGGCAGAGGCAGTAATAGACAGGAGTTTCAGGGAGACAGCCACCCCTAAAAGTCAGGAGGCAGGCAGCTGGGTGAATGTCAGGAGAGGGAAGGGGAATAGACAGAAAGAGCAGAGCACCCCTGTGGCCGTTCCCATCAACAATAGGTATACCGTTTTGGATACTGTTGGTGGGGACGACCTACCAGGGACAAGTTGTAGTGGTCGCGTCTCTGGCACTGAGGCTGGACCCTCAGCTCAGAAAGGAGGGAGAGAAAAGAGGAGAGCAGTAGTGATAGGGGATTCGATAGTTAGGGGGACAGATAGGAGGTTCTGTGGGAGAGATCGAGAATCCCGGATAGTCTGTTGCCTCCCTGGTGTCAGGGTCCGCGATATCTCGGATCAAGTTCTCAGTATTCTCAGGAGGGAGGGTGAGCAGCCAGATGTCGTGGTCCATGTAGGGACCAATGACGTGGATAGGAAGGAGGAGGAGGTCCTGCAAAGAGAGTTTAGGGAGTTAGGTGCTAAGTTGAAGGACAGGACCTCCAGGGTTGCGATCTCAGGAGTGCTACCCGTGCCACATGCTAGTGAGTCTAGAAATAGGAAGATAATGCAGCTAAATACGTGGCTAAGGAGATGGCGCAGGAGGGAGGGCTTCATGTTTCTTGACAATTGGGCTCTGTTCCAGGGAAGGTGGGACCTGTTCCGACGGGACGGTTTGCACCTGAACTGGAGGGGGATTAACATCCTTGCGGGTAGGTTTGCTAGTGCTGCTCCGGGGCGTTTAAACTAGATTTGCAGGGGGAGGCGAACCAGAGTGTTAGAGCAGATAGTGAGGTGGAGGAGGATAAAGGTCAAGCGAGGAATGCATGTATAGACAGAAATCAAGGCTCCGTACGTGATAGAAATGCTCTCAGGTGCATCTATTTCAATGCAAGGAGTATTGTCAGAAAGGCAGATGAGCTTAGGGCGTGGATTGGCACATGGGATTACGACATTATTGCTATTAGTGAGACTTGGTTGCAGGTGGGGCAGGACTGGCAGCTCAATGTTCCGGGGTTCCGTTGTTTCAGATGTGATAGAGGGGGAGGGATGAAAGGGGGAGGAGTGGCATTACTAGTCAGGCAAAATATCACAGCTGTGCGTAAGCAGGACAGCCCGGAGGGCTCATCTACCGAGGTCATATGGGTGGAGCTGAGGAATGGGAAAGGTGTGACCACACTAATAGGGTTGTATTATAGACCGCCCAATAGTCAGAGAGAATTGGAGGAGCAAATCTGTAGAGAGATAGCAGACCAATGTAAGAAACAGAAAGTTGTGATAGTAGGAGATTTTAACTTTCCACATATTGACTGAGACTTCCATACTGTAAAAGGGCTGGATGGCTTGGAGTTTGTCAAATGTGTTCAGGAAAGTTTTCTAAATCAATATATAGAGGTACCAATGAGAGAGGATGCAATACTTGATCTCCTATTAGGGAACCAGACAGGTCAGGTGACAGAAGTATGTGTAGGCGAACATTTTGGGTCCAGTGACCACAATGTCATTAGTTTTAAGCTAATTATTGGTAAGAATAGGTCTGGTCCTCGAGTTGAGATTCTAAATTGGAGAAAGGCCAATTTTGTGGAAATGAGAAAGGATCTAGGAAGAGTAGATTGGCATAAGTTGTTTTCTGGCAAGGATGTGTTCAGTAAGTGGAAGGCATTCAAAGGCGAAATTTTGAGAGTGCAGAGTTTGCATGTTCCTGTCAGGATTAAAGGCAAAGTTAACAGGCATAGGGAACCTTGGTTTTCAAGGGATATTGGCGATCTGGTTAAGAAGAAGAGAGAGGTGTATAGCAGGTATAGGCAACAAGAAACAAATGAGGTACTTGTAGAGTATAGAAAATGTAAGAAAATACTGAAAAAGGAAATCAGGAAGGCAAAAAGAAGACATGAGGTTGCTTTGGCAGATAATGTGAAGGTAAACCCGAAGGGTTTCTACAAGTATATTAAGAGTAAAAGGATTGTAAGGGACACAATTGGTCCTCTTGAAGATCAGAGTGGTCGTCTATGTGTGGAGCCTCACGAGATGGGGGAGATCTTAAACAGTTTTTTTGCATCAGTATTTACTCAGGAAACTGGCATAGTGTATAAGGAAGGAAGGGAAACAAGCAGTAGTTTCATGGAACATATAGAGATTAAAGAGAAGGAGGTGCTTGCTGCCTTACAGCGAATAAAGGTAGATAAATCCCCCAGGCCTGACATGATATTCCCTCGGACCTTGAGGGAGACTAGTGTAGAAATTGTAGGGGCCCTGGCAGAAATATTTAAAATGTCCTTAGCCACGGGTGAGGTGCTGGAGGATTGGAGGGTAGCTCATGTTGTTCCGTTGTTTAAAAAAGGCTCCAAAAGTAAACCAGGTAATTACAGGCCAGTGAGCCTTACGTCAGTAGTAGGTAAATTATTGGAAGATGTTCTGAGAGATTGGATATATAATTATTTGGACAGCCAAGGGCTGATTAAGGATAGTCAGCATGGCTTTGTGCGTGGTAGGTCGTGTTTAACGAACCTTGTAGAGTTTTTCGAGGAGGTTACCAAGAAAGTAGATGAAGGAAAGGCTGTGGATGTTGTCTACATGGCCTTTAGTAAGGCCTTTGACAAGGTCCCACATGGGAGGTTAGTTCAGAAGGTTCAGACACTTGGTATCCATGGAGAGGTTGTAAACTGGATTCGAAATTGGCTGTGTGGGAGAAGACAGAGAGTGGTAGTGGATGATTGCTTCTCAGACTGGAGGTCTGTGACTAGTGGTGTGCCTCAGGGATCTGTACTGGGACCATTGTTGTTTGTTGTCTATATCAATGATTTGGATGATAATGTGGTGAATTGGATCAGCAAGTTTGCTGATGACACTAAGATTGGAGGCATTGTGGACAGCGAGGAAGGCTTTCAAAGCTTGCAGAGAGATCTGGACCAACTGGAAAAATGGGCCAGAAAATGGCAGATGGAATTTAATGCGGAAAAGTGTGAGGTGTTACATTTTGGAAGGTCAAACCAAGGTAGGACATACACAGTAAATGGTGGGGCACTGAGGAGTGCGGAGGAACAAAGGGATCTGGGAGTTCAGATACATAATTCCCTGAAAGTGGCGTCACAGGTAGACAAGGTTGTAAAGAAAGCTTTTGGCATACTAGCCTTCATAAATCAAAGTATTGAGTATAGGAGTTGGGATGTTATGGTGAGGTTGTATAAGACATTGGTGAGGCCAACTTTGGAGTATTGTGTGCAGTTCTGGTTGCCTAACTACAGGAAGGATATCAGTAAGATTGAGAGAGTGCAGAGAAGATTTACTAGGATGTTGCCGGGTCTTAAGGAGTTGAGTTACAGGGAAAGATTAATCAGGTTAGGACTTTATTCCTTGGAGCGTAGAAGAATGAGGGGAGATATGATAGAAGTTTACAAAATTATGAGGGGTATAGACAGAGTAAATGCGAGTAGGCTCTTTCCGCTTAGATTAGGAGAAATAAACACGAGAGAACATGGCTTTATGGTGAAAGGGGAAAGGTTTAGGGGGAACATTAGGGGGAACTTCTTCACTCAGAGAGTGGTGAGAGTGTGGAACGAGCTACCATCTGACGTGGTAAATGCGGGCTCACTCTTAAGCTTTAAGAATAAATTAGATAGATACTTGGATGGGAGAGGTCTGGAGGGTTATGGACTAGGTGCAGGTCAATGGGACTAGCGGAATAATATTTCGGCACAGACTAGAAGGGCTGAATGGTCTGTTTTCTGTGCTGTAGTGTTCTATGGTTCTATGGATTTCTTCTAGAATTACTTTTATGCTGCTCTGATTTATGGTGTTGCTGCCTTCAGCTGAGTTCAATACCTATATCTGTTCTGATAAAATACAATTGTTTTTTTACCCAAATGGATTCTGCTAAGCAGAGCAACAAAGGAGTGATGCTAGCAACAGAGGTCAGGAGCGGCCAACCCAAAATCTAAGTCATGCTGGGTGTTCACAACAGTTGAAGCCTGCCATGGTGTGATTCAAACCCAGGTCCCCTGACAGATAATGTCCCAGAATCCACCATCATCATCCCTGGGTTTGTCCTGCCCTACTGGCAGGACAGACCCAGCAGAGATGGCAGCACAATGGTATACAGTCGGGAGGGAGTTGCTCAAGGAGTCCTCAACATTGATTGCGGATCCCATGAAGTCTCATGGCATCAGGTGAAACATGGGCAAGGAAACGTCCTGCTGATTACCACGTACCACCTTCCCTCAGCTGATGAATCAGTGTTCTCCATGTTAAACATCATTTGGAGGAAGCACTGAGGGTGGCAAGGGTGCAGAATGTACACTGGGTGGGAAACTTAAATGTCCATCACCAAGAGTAGCTTCGTAGAACCACTACTGACTGAGCTGGCCGAGTATAAAATACACAGCTGCTAGACTGGGTCTGTGGCAGGTGGTGAGGGAACCAACAAGAGGGAAAAACACAATTAACCTCATCCTCACCAACCTGCCTGCCGCAGATGCATCTGTCCATGACAGTACTGATAGGAGTGACCACCGCACAGTCATTGTGGAGACGAAGTCCCGCCTTCACATTGAGGATACCCTCCATCGTGTTGTATGGCACTACCACCGTGCTAAATGGGATAGATTTTGAACAGATTTAGCAACTCAAGACTGGGCATCCATGAGACGCTGTGGGCCATCAGCAGAATTGTACTCGAACACAATCTGTAACCTCACGGCCCGGCATATCCCCCACTCTAGCATTACCATCAAGCCATGGGATCAACCATGCTTCAATGAAGAGTGCAGGAGGACATGCCAGGAGCATAACCGGGCAAATGTAAAAATGAGGTGAAGCCAAAACACAGGACTACTTGCGTGCCAAACAGCATAAGCAGCAAGTGATAGAGCTAAGCGATCCCACAACCAACTGATCAATCTAAGCTCTGTAGTCCTGCCACATCCAGTTGCGAATGGTGGTGGACAATTAAACAACTCACTGAAGGAGGAGGCTCTACAAATATCCCCATTCTCAATGATGGGGGAGCCCAGCACATCAGTGCAAAAGATAAGGCTGAAGCATTTGCTACAATCTTCAGCCAGAAGTGCCGAGTGGATGATCCATCTTGGCCTCCTCCGGAGGCCCCCAGCATCATAGATGCCAGTCTGAAGGCACTGGATGCTGCAAAGGCTATGGACCCTGATAATATTCTGGCAATAGTACTGAAGACTTCTGGTCCAGAACTTGCCGCACCCCTAGCCAAGCTGTTACAGTACAGCTACAACACTGGCATTTACCCGGCTATGTGGAAAATTGCCCAGGTACGTTCTGTACACAAAAAGCAGGACAAATCCTACCCAGCCAATGACCGCCCCATCAGTCAACTCTCCATCATCAGTAAAGTAATGGAAGGGATCATCAACACTGCTATCAAGCGGCACTTGCTTAGCAATAACCTGCTCACTGATGCCCAGTTTGGGTTCCATTCAGGGCCACTCAGATCCTGACGTCATTATAGCCTTGTTTCAAACATGGATAAAAGAGCTGAACTCCCAAGCTAAGGTCAGAATGAATGCCCTTGACATTAGGGCAGCATTTGACCGAGTGTGACATCAAGGGGCCCTAGCAAAACTGGAGTCAGTGGGTATCAGGGAGAAAACTCTCCACTGGTTGGAGTCATATCTAGCACAAAGGAAGATGGTTGTGGTTGTTGGAGGTCAGTCATCTCAGCTCCAGGACATCACTGCAGGAGTTCCTCAGGGTAGTGTCCTAGGCCCAACCATCTTCAGCTGCTTCATCAATGACCTTCCTTCCATCATAAGGTCAAAATGGGGATTTTCGCTGATGATTGCACAATGTTCAGCACCATTCACGACTCCTCGGATACTGAAGCAGTCCATGCCCAAATGCAGCAAGACCTGGACAATATCCAGGCTTGGGCTGACAAGTGGCAAGTAACATTCGCGCCACACAAGTGTCAGGTAATGACCATCTCCAACAAGAGAGAATCCAGCCATCGCTCCTTGATGTTCAATGGCATTACCATCACTGAATCCCCCACTAGCAACATCCTGGGGGTTACTATTGACCAGAAACTGAACTGGACTAGCCAAATAAATACCTGTGGCTACAAGAGCAGGTCAGAGGCTAGGAATCGTGCGTTGAGTGCCCCTCCTGCTCCCCAAAGCCTGTCGACCATCTACAAGGCACAAGTCAGGAGTGTGGTGGAATACTCCTCACTTGCCTAGATGAGTGCAACTCCTACAACATTGAAGAAGCTGGACACCATCCAAGACAAAGTAGTCTGCTTGATTGGCACCACATCCACAAACATTCACTCCCTCCACCATCGACGCACAGTAGCAGCAGTGTGTGCCATCTACAAGATGCACTGCAGGAATTCACCAAGGCTCCTTAGACAGCACCTTCCAAACCCACGACTACGACCACCCAGAAGCACAAGGGCAGCAGATAGATGGGAACACCAGCACCTGGAGGTTCCCCTCCAAGTGGCTCACCATCCTGACTTGGAAATATATCGCCATTCCTTCACTGTCGCTGGGTCAAAATCCTGGAATTCCCTTCCTAACAGCACTGTGGGTGTACCTACACCACATGGACTACAGTGGTTCAAGAAGGCAGGTCACCACCATCTTCTCAAGGGCAATTAGGGATGGGTAATAAATGCTGGCCCAGCCAGCGAAGCCCACATCCCATGAATGAATAAAAAAAATTAACCTATATCTTGCAACTAATACATAATTCTGATTGCTAATTAGCATAGATCAAATTACATTCACGATAATGGTTCTGGGGCTGAGGAATTTCAGTTAGCCAGATAGATTAGAGAAGCTGGGGCTGGTCTCCTTGGAGAAGAGAAGATTAAGAGGAGATTTGATAGAGGTGCTTAAAATCATGAGGGGTCTTGTTAAAATTGATAGAAATTGTTAATGTTGGCAGAAGGCTAGAGAACAAGAGGACACCGATTTATGGGATTGGCAAAAGATGCAATGGTGACATGAGTAAACCTTTTTATGCAGTGAGTGGTTAGGATCTGGAATGCACTTCCTGAGAGTGCGCAGGAGCCAGATTCAATAAGGGCTTTCAAAAGAAAATTGGATCACTTTCTGAAGAGAAAAGATTTGCAGAGCTACAGGGAAAAGGCAGGGGAGTGGCACAAGGTGAGCTGTTCTTGCAGAATCAGCATGGACATGATGGGCTGAATGGCCTCCTGCTATGCTGTAACCATTCTATCATACATGGCTACTAATGAATGGGTGAATTGGGCGTTATGACATTTAGTTACTTGATAACTGTATGGGGAAGGCTTGATGAGCCAACTGGTCTTCTGTCCATCAGTTTTAACAATGACAGCAACTATGTGTGTGAATATACATACGAACATAGGTACGAGCATACGAATTAGGAGCAGGAGTATCCACTCAGCCCCTTAAGCCTGCTCTGCCATTCAATAAAACCATGGCTGATCTGATTGTAACCCCCACTCCACATTCCTGCCTATCCCCGATAACCTTTCACCCCCATGTTAATCAAGAATCTATCTAGCTCTGCCTTTAAAGTATTCAAAGACTCTGCTTCCACTGCCTTTTGAGGAAGAGAGTTTCAAAGAAAACTCTTGAGAGAAAAAAATTCTTCTCATCTCTGTTTTAAATGAGCAACCCTTAATTTTTCAACCATGACCCCTAGTTTTAGATTCTCTCACAAGAGGAAACATCCTCTCCACATCCACTCTGTCAAGACGCCTCAGGATCTTAAAGGTTTTGATCAAGTTATCTCTTTTCTGAACTGCAATCTATACAAGTATAACCCGTCCAACCTTTTCACATAAGACAACCCACCCATTCCTGGTCTAGTAAAATTCTATGAACTGCTTCCAATGCATTTACATCCTTCCTTAAATAAGGAGACCAATACTCAGCACTCCAGATGTCTCACCAATGCCCTGTCCAACTGAAGCATAACCTCCCTACTTTTGTAATCAATTCCCCTCACAATAAATGATAACATTCTATGAGCTTTCCTGATTACTTGCCGTACCTGCAAATTAACCTTTTGTGATTCATGCACTAGGAGCACTTTTAACATAAAATATACCAAAATACTTCACACAAACATAATCAGCCAAAAATTGACACATAGCTAAAAACAATATTAAGATAGGTGACTAAAATCTTCATCAGAGAAGTGGATTTTAAGGAGTGTTCTAAAGGTGGAGAGAGACATGGCCACTCACGATGGGACAAAAGTAATGAGGGGTTCACAAGAGGCCAAAGTTGGAGAAACACTATGTTGTGGGAGGGTTGTCATTCCAGAGCACGTTATGGAGTTAGGGATGATAATTTTATATTATGTGACATGTTGAGTCACTGAGCATAGCTGACTTGCTGCATGATAGTATATGGGCAGCAAAACTTTTGATGAGCTGAAGTTTATAGAGCATGAAGGATGGGCAGCCAGCTGTGAGAGCTTGAAATAGTCAAGCCTGGACCTGACAAAGACATTCATGTTCATACCAGCTGCTCATGATGAACTGTCATTGTATTTGTACAGTTGTTTTCATGTGAGAGGAATAGACAGAATTGAGATCTATGGAAAGTGAAAGCGAGAGAATGGAGACATATGGAGAGGGGAAGACAAGAATTCAGATCTCAAAGATAGCAGGGAAAGTAGAGTTGTGACCCATTGTGGGAGACAGGAAGAGACAAGTTCCGCACGTGGAGAGTGGGAAAGTCAAAAGGAGGGAGAAATTTAGAGATACAAGCAAAATACTGGGGATGCTGGAAATCTGAAACAAAAACAGAAAATGTTGGGAAAACTCAGCAGGTCTAACAGCATCTGTGGAGAGAAAAACAGAGTTAACGTTTCGAGTCCGTATGACCCTTCTTCAGAGGTTCAGTCAAGGTAACGAAGAAGCTCAGTCGAATTGGGGAAGCTTCCTGCAAAGAGAACGCAGAGAGAAAAGTTCAGATGAAGAGATAGAAGCCCAGGCACGCGGGGAAATGCAGAACTGCAGGAAGAGAAGTTCAGGCGAAGCAAAAGCGATAGAAGTTCAGACACGAGGGGAGATAGTCACACTGAGAAATAGAGAAGTTCAGACACTTGGGGAGATTGGACAAGAAAGAAAGAAAATCACAGGGACTGAAGCAGAGATTACGAGAAAAGTTCAGCTGGGCTCGGAATTACATTTGGCAACGGATGAAGAGAAAAGCCAATCGTAGGCACAGGAATAGTGAGAGGAAAAGCACTTTTGGGGTTAGAGAGAGGAAAATCTCAGTTGCACATTGAAACACAATTGCTTCTGGCCATTTACTGTGAACGGCTTTACGCTTGAGTCCTTGAGAACAAGCTTGCAAAACATAAAAATTAAAGCGTTTATCTTCGGAGGTTTAGGGTTTTGCTCTAACAAAGGGTATGCTCATTGCTAACACCCGAACTGAACGTGCCATAACCTTGGGTTGGTTTGGTTTTGGAGGACTGCACTATTTCCATCATCAGTCCATTTTCCCGAAGGGATTTTCTTCAAATCGCTTTCATTCTGCATTCAGTGAGCGTCAATTTATTCACTCTGTCATCTCAAGTCAATGAGTTTCCGGAGCTGAAAATCTGCTATAAATTATAGGAAGCGGGATGTGGAAAGATGTACTGCCTTGAGAACTGAGCATTGGTGGTTCCGATCTCAGGCGGAATTTCCCCACATGATTTGAGCCAAGTCATTTCCCTTATGTTCCTACAAGAGTTAAGACTGTTATCTTTGACACTTAAGTTTGTGTTTCCGTAATCGGTCCACGTCCTCATTAGCCATGCTTTGTTCATATTTTCTGCGAAACCGTTTTTCAATCGTCCGAGTCGTCCTTGTTCGTGTTGCTACTTATGTAAGTGAGCGATTTTTTTTTTCAAAGATGCCGAAAGTATTGTACTCGTACTTTGCAAGTCAACTCGATTTTGGATCATTGCTTATCTAGTAATTTGCAGCTCTAATAATGTAATGCCTTCATATCCAGTCTATATTAGTCAGTTGTGAAGTATCCTGAATTAGCCGTTGTTGCACTGTGCTGTCCTGCTCAGGTTATATGGATTTAGAGTGAGGAAATGTTCGCCTTGTGACAATTTTAGGGATGCTGTGATTGGAATGGCAAGCTGTGCAGTTAAATCAGCAGTTTCCAATTACACAATTTCAGTAAGCTGCATTATCATTCACTAATATGAAGTGCAGAAAGTTCAATGCTACATTTAATATATATCAACACTCCGTGATTATTAATTCTCTGAATGTACACGTGTTACTTTTTGGGGGGTTCTACTCCAGATGTTTTTCTTGAATTTGGCCTCTTGGGCTATTTGTATAAATGAACTCTCAATCCTTACAAACCCGAGTGCGCCTTTAACTGTCTAATATGTGGGAAATTTGCAGTGAACCCATGAGTGGAGCAGAAATGGCTTGCGCCTACATTAGATGTATTAAGTGTGTAATGTGATTGATTGTCCTTCCTTAGAAAACAGTGGAATAAACACTTTATTCGGCCACTGCGTAGAGAAAGATTTGCATTTATATGGTGCCTTACATGATTTCAGGACGTCCCAAAGTGCTTTACAGCCAATTGAGTACCTGTGAAATGTAGTAGCTGTTTTCAATGAAAGAAATGCTAATTTGTGCACAGCAGGCCCCACAAACAGCTATGAAATAAATTATATTGGCCAGGAAATTAGGACAACTTTTATGTTCTGCTTTGAAATAGTGCTGTGGGATCCTTTACATCCAGCTGAAAGGGCAGATGGGGCCTGGGTTAAACATTATCTGATATCACCTGAGACAGTGCAGCACTCCCTCAGTACTGCACTCGAATGTCATCTTAGTCAAATCTGTGGAGATGTTCTAACCCAGAGGTGGGAGAGGTAGCCAAGCTGAGACATTAAACTGTCAAAAAGCAGATGAACAAATGAACAGCAGCAATGGCAATCTGTGTGTGGATTAAGAACATAAGAAATAGGAACATGAGTAGGCCAATTAGCCCTTTGAGCCCGCTCTGCCATTCAATGAGATCATGGCTGATCTACTACTTCAACACCGTTTAAAGTTAAATCAGCAGTTCACAGTTACAGTTTTCATGTTTATCTCACCTTTATTGGAAGATAGAAGATAGCAGGGGAAGGGGTTGCGCTAAACTTCAATGTAAACTGGACCATGCACAGATACCTTAATAATGACCTGAAGTGGTATTTCACATGACCTTTTACAGAATCCCTGTGGGCCCTTCTTTATCTTTCTATTGGCTTCAGATGGACCATGGAATTTGATATATAGAAATTGAGATATACAACATGACAAAAAACATTTTAATGTGTACCTCGTAAACTCAAATAAAGATGCTAATTCAACATATATTGAAACAAAAATTACTGACCTTCTAGTGAAGGCACCCCTAAGTAGCAATGATCATAATATGCTTAAATTTTACATTCATATTGAGGGAGAAACAAGTGTGTCCAAGACTAGTATTTTAAACTTAAATAAAGGTAATTACGAGGGCATGAAAACAGAGTTAGTTAAAGTGAACTGGCAAATGAAGTTAAGGGATATGTAAATAGAAGTTCAGTGGCAGGCATTTAAAGGAGTATTTCAGAATACATAGAATAGATGCATTCCAATGAGAAAGAAAAATTCCAAGGGGACGATCCACCATCCATGGCTAACTAAAAAAGTTAAAGACAGTGTCAAACTTAAAGCATATAATTATGCAAAGATGGGTGGCAGGTCAGAAGATTGGAAAGAATATAAAAAACAGCAAAGAATGACAAAAAGATTAATAAGGAGGGAAAAATTAGAGTATGAGAGAACGCTAGCTAGTAACATAAAGATGGATAGTAAGAGTTTCGATGGAGATTTAAATAAGAAAAGAATTAACAAAGTGAGCATTGGTCCTATAGAGAGTGCATCTGGAGAATTGATAATGGAAAGTAGGGAGATGGCGGATGAATTAAACAGGTATTTTGCTTCGGTCTTCACTATGGAGGACACAAGTAACACCCCCGAAATAGCTGTAAATCAGGAAATGGAAGGGAGGGAGGATCTTGGGAAAATTACAATCACCAGGAAAGTGGTCTTGAGCAAATTGTTGGGGCTGTGCGCTGACAAATCCCCAGGTCCAGATGGACTCCACCCTAAGATCTTGAAAAAGATGGCTAGCGAGATAGTTGATGCACTGGCTATAATTTTCAAAATTCCCTAGCTTCGGGGAATGTTCCATTAGATTGGAAAATAGCAAATGTAACTCTTTTATTCAAAATGGGAGGGAGACAGAAAGCAGGAAACCATAGGCCAGTTAGCCTAATATCTGTCATAGGGAAAATGTTAGAAGCTATAATTAAAGATGTTATAGCTGGGCACTTAGAAAAATTCAAGGCAATCAGGCAGAGTCAACATGGTTTTGTAAAAGGGAAATCATGCTTAACCAATTTATTGGAATTCTTTGAAGGAGTCACATATGCTGTGGATAATGGGGAACCGGTGGATGTACTATACTTAGATTTCCAGAAGGCGTTTGATAAAGTGCCACATCAAAGGTTATTGCAGAAAATAAAAGCTCATGATGTAGGGGGTAACATGGATGGAAGATTGGCTAGCTAACAGGAAGCAGAGAGTTGGCATAAATGTGTCTTTTTCAGATTGGCAGTATGTGATGAGTGATGTGCCACAGGGATCAGTGCTGGGGCCTCAACTTTTTACAATTTATATAAATGACTTGGATGAAGGGACCGAAGGAATGGTTGCTAAATGTACTGACAACACAAAGTAAGGTAGGAAAGTAAATTGTGAAGAGGACGTAAGGAGGCTACAAAGTGACATAGATAGGTTAAGTGAATGGGCAAATGGAGTATAATGTGGGAAAATGTGAAATTGTTCATTTTGGCAGGAAGAATAACAAAGAAGTTTATTATGTAAATAATGAGATATTGCAGAGGGATCTGGGTGTCCTAGTGTATGAATCACAAAAATTTAGTATGCAGGTACAGCAGGTAATTAGTTATCAGTTATTGTGAGGGGAATTGATTACAAAAGTAGGGAGTTATGCTTCAGTTATACAGGGCATTAGTGAGACCACATCTGGAGTATTGTGTACAATACTGGTCTCCTTATTTAAAGAGAGATGTAAATGCATTAGAAGCAGTTCAGAGAAAGTTTACCAGACTAATAACAGGAATGGACGGGTTGTCCTATGAGGAAAGGCTGGACAGGCTAGGCTTGTATCCATTGGCATTTAGAAGAGTAAGAGGCAACTTAATTGAAACCTTTAAGACCCTGAGGGGTCTTGGCAGGAAGATGTGGAGAGGATGTTTCCTCTCGTGGGAGAATCTAGAACTAGGGGTCACTGTTTAAAAATAAGGGGTCGCTCATTTAAGGTAGAGATAAGGAAAAATTGTGAGTCTTTGGAACTCTCTTCCTCAAAAGGCAGTGGAAGCAGAGTCTTTGAATATTTTTAAGGCAGAGCTAGATAGATTCTTGATTAACAAGGGGGTGAAAAGTTATTGGGTAGACAGGAATGTGGGTCTAAGGTTACATTCAGACCAGTCATGACCTTATTGAATGGCAGAGCAGGCTTGAGGGGCTGAGTGGCCTACTCCTGCTCCTAATTCGTATGTTCATATGCTTGCATTTAAACTGAATCCCTTGCCATTCCCTTATATATCTATTGTAAGCATAGGCGTGGTTTTCATCCCTATTTTCAGCCAAGTGTGTTCTTCCAGCACAAGGAAAATTGGAGTATAGAACTTATCCTATTCCCGCTTGCCATCTTGGTGGAATCCTTGAAATGAACGGCTTCATTACCTGCTTTCAGCATGTGGGTTTCTTAGTAGCTCATGTGAAGTGGAGTCCTATGATGTCAATGTATAAGGTCTATTTTAGTTGTAGTGTGTATTAAATTAGTCCATTTTTTGAGCAAACTTGACTTTTAACCTAATTTGTGCTGTAACAGATAAAAAAACATGATATATTTGTTCAAGCTAGCCTCGGAAAACAGTTAACATTTCAAATGACAAAATCATGTTTAGGCAGTGTCCGGAAATAGTAATGACACAATTGATTTCATAATATGTATATTGTATCTAAAATCTTAGTCAATAAAGTACAGACTGTCCATTATATATAGAACTCCAAGTATATATGAGTAAAAATCTAAGAAACAGAAGTACAGTGGAAATATGTAATTTCCCACACCCACAACTAAAAAGTTGTGTTTTTAAAATCAGTACTCATTTTTAGCATATTTTTTTCTTTATGTAAAAGTACAGAAGAGAAGAAAAATCTGTAAAACAACAAAACAGAGCCCAAGCCGAATATTTATTTTTAAATTCCCCCTACCATATGCTATACCATAAGCAATCCAATTCCCGTTTGAATACCTCGATCGATCCTGTCTCTATCACCCTTTCAGGAAGTTTTTTTCGAGACTCCAACCAGCCCCTGGGTGAAAATATTTTTCCTCATCACAGTTACTCCCTTTGCCAATTATTTTGAATCTTGGCCCTTTAGTTCTTGATGTTCTCTTGAGTGGAAACAGTTTCTCACTATTTACCCTGTTCATGCCCCTCAGGATCTTAAATATCTCTATCAAGTTTCCTCTCAGCCTTCTTTTCTCCAAGAAAAACAGTCCCAACCTCTCCAATCTATTCTCACAGCTACAGTTCTTCATTCTGGGAATCATTCTTGTGAATCACCTCTGTACTCTCTCCAATGCCTTCACATCCTTCCTCAAGTATGGCACCCAGAACTGGACGCAGTACTCCAGATGAGGTCTAACTAGTGTATTATACAAATTCAACACAGTCACTGAACCATTTATATCTTCTTGTAATACCTTCAGAATAATGAATCATTTTGAACGTTTTTCTGCTTTAACAAGGAATGAGTTCAAGAAAAAGGGACTTGATGCTGACCTGTGAAGTACTTACTAGCCAAACTGCCTCAGTTACATTGTCTAAATTAGATTTCTATACATCCATCATTTTGTTTAGGCAAATTAGAGTACATTATCCTCAGCTTCTTGCATTTGCTTCTTGTGTGAAAGAATGCCTTTTTAACCTATTTCCATATTTAACATATTTCCACTGTACTCCTGTTTCTTAGATTTTTACTCATATATACTTGGAGTTCTATATATAAAGGACAGTTTGTACTTTATAAACTAAGATTTTAGATACAATATACATATTATGAAATCAATTGTGTTATTACTATTTCCGGGCACTACCTAAACATGATTTGTCATTTGAAATGTTAACTGTTTTCCGAGGCTATCTTGAACAAATATATCATGTTTTTTATCTGTTACTGCATAAATTAGGTTAAAAGTCAAGTTTGCTCAAAAAATGGACTAATTTAATTGGCTTCTTGGGTTTTATTAAAGTGAATTAGTGTAGTACAAAATAAGATTTTCCACAAACATCTGAAATGATGAACTTCTAACATGTTTATCTTATGCTGAAAAGTTGCACTAAAGTACAGTTAAAAGCCAAGCAACTTTCCAACAGCCAACTGAGTGCACAAGATTATTGGAAAGAATGTTAGGGAGAAATAGATGCAACTTAGCAAAGTGCCCTAAAGGTATCAAAACTTTGGGAAAAAGTAGAATTTGACATAGGACTGACAGATGACTGTTTTATTAAAATGATTACAATAATGCTAGTGCTGTCAGGGAGAGCTTAAACTAGATTGGCAGGGGGATGGGAACCTGAACAGGGAGACAGAGGAGGGGGAAACAAGAATAGAAGCGAAAGACAGAAAAGTAAGAAGCAAACGTGAAAGGCAGAAAAAGCAAGGGCGAGAAACAAATGAGATCACAGCGCAAAATAAAGCTAAGATGACTAACAAGGTTAAAAAGACAAGTCTAAAAGCATTGTATCTTAATGCGCGGAGCATTTGCAATAAGGTAGATGAATTAACAGTGCAAATAGATATAAACGGTTATGATATAGTTGCAATTACGAAGACATGGCTGGCTGACCAACGATGGGAACTGAACATCCAGGGGTATTCAATGTTTAGGAAGGACAGACAAATAGGGAAAGGAGGTGAGGTAGCATTGTCAATAAAGGAGGAAATCAATGCAACAGCGAGGAAGGATATTGGCTCGGAAAATCATGATGTGGAATCTGTTTGGGTGGAGATAAGAAACACCAAGGGGCAGAAAACTTTGGCGGGGGTTGTCTATAGGCACCCAAACAGTAATGGAGATGTAAGGGAAGGCATTAAATAGAAATTAGAGATGCATGCAATAAGGGTACAAATGGGTGACTTTAATCTACATATAGATTGCACAACCCAAACTAGCAATAATACTGTGGAGGAAGATTTCCAGGAGTGTGTACATGATGGTTTTTTAGACCAATATGTTGAGGAACCAACTAGAGGGCAGCTATCCTAGACTGGGTATTATGCAATGAGGAAGGATTAATTAACAATATTATTCCCCTTGGAGAAGAGCGACCATAAAATGATAGAATTGTCCATTGAAGAAGTTGAATCCGAAATTAGGTCCCTGAATCTAAATAAAGGGAATTACAAGGGTATGAGGCGCAAGTTGGCAATGATGGATTGGGGAACCTTACTTAAAGGATTGATATTGGATAGGCAATGGCTAATATTTAAGGAACGTATGTATGAATTACAACAATTATTTATTCCTGTCTGGCACAAAAATAAAACAGGACAGGTGGCTCAACGATGGATTACAAAAGAAATTAAGGATAGTATTAGATCCAAAAAGGAGACATATAAAATTGCTAGAAAAAGCCGCAAGCCTGAAGATTGGGACCAGTTTAGAATTCAGCAAAAGTGGACAAAAAGATTGATCAAGAGGGGAAAATGGAGTATGAGAGTAAACTTGCAGGGAACATAAAAACTGACTGTAAAAACTTCTATAAATATGTGAAGAGAAGAAGATTAGCAAAAACAAATGTAGGTCCCTTACAGTCAGAAACAGGGGAAATTAAAATGAGGAACAAAGAAATTGCAGAAGAATTGAACACATATTTTGGTTCTGCCTTCACAAAAGAGGACACAAAAGATTTCCCAGAAATGTTAGGGAACCAAGGGCCTAGTGAGAGGGAGGAATTGAAAAAAATTAGTATTAGTAAAAAAATGGTGCTAGAGAAATTAATGAGGTTAAAGGCTGAAAAGTCCCCAGGGCCTGATAATATACATCCCAGAGAACTAAAGGAAGTGGCCCTCGAAATATTGGATGCATTGGTGGTCATCTTCCAAAATTCTATAGACTCTGGAGCAGTTCCTACAGATTGGAGGGTGGCAAATGTAACCCCACTATTTGAAGGAGAGAAAAAACAGAGAATTACAGACCAGTTAGCCTAACATCAGTAGTGGGGAAAATGCTAGAACCTATTATAAAAGATGTGGTAACAGAACACTTGGAAAGCATTAACGGGATTAGACAAAGTCAGAATGGGTTTATAAATCATGCTTAACTAATCTACTGGAGTTTTTTGAGGATGTAACTAGTAGAATAGATAAGGGAGAACCAGTGGATGTGGTGTATTTGGATTTCAAGAAGACTTTTGATAACGTCCCACATAAGAGGCTAGTGGGCAAAATTAAAGTATATGGGATTGGGGGCAATATACTGGCATGGATTGAGAATTGGTTGACAGACTGGAAATAGAGAGTGGGAATAAATGGGTCTTTTTCCGGATGGCAGGCGGTGACACTATACCACAGGGATCAGTCCTTGGGCCCCAGCTATTCAAGAAATATACAAATGACTTGGATGAGGAAACCAAATGTAATATTTCCAAGTTTGCTGACAACACAAAACTGGGTGGGTTGTGAGCTGTGAGAAGGATGCGAGGAGGCTTCAGGGTGATTTAGACAAGTTGTGTGTCTGGGCAAACACATGGCAGATGCAGGATAACATGGATAAATGCGAAGTTATACACTTCGGTGTGAAAAACAGAAAGGCAAGTATTATTTAAATGGTGATATATTGGGAAATGTGGATGTACAAAGGGATCTGGGTGTCCTTGTACACCAGTCAATGAAAGTAAACAGGCAGGTGCAGAAAGCAATTAGGAAGGCAAATGGTAAGTAGGCCTTCATTGCAAGAGGATTTGAGTTCAGTTATATGGGGCCTCGGTGAGACCACACCTGGAGTATTGGGTGCAGTTTTGGTCTCCCTACCTAAGAAAGGATATACTTGCCATAGAGGGAGTGCAGTGAAGGTTCACTAGGCTGATACCGGGGCTGGCAGGACTGTCATATGAGGAGAGATTGGTTCGACTGGGCCTGTATTCACCAGAGCTTAGAAGAATGAGAGGAGATCTGATTGAAACGTATAAAATTCTAACAGGGCTAGACAGACTAGACGCAGGGAGGATGTTTCCCCTGGTTGGGGAGTCTAGAACCAGGGGCCACAGTCTCAGGTTACCGGCAGGCCATTTAGGACTGAGGTGAGGAAATATTTCTTCACTCAGAGGGTGGGTCAACCTGTGGAATTCTCTACCACAAAAGGCTGTGGAAGCTGGGTTACTGAGTATAATCAAGAAAGTAATTGATAATGTTTTGGATATTAGGGGCGTCAAGGGGTATGGAGAGAAAGCGGGAATATGGCGTATATGATGGAGGATCAGCCATGATCACATTGAATGGTGGAGCAGGCTCGAAGGGCTGAATGGCCTACTCCTGCTTCTAGTTTCTATGTTTCTATAATGGACAATGGTAGAGATGGAAGCAATAAGACATTGCAAAACTAACACAGCATTTGCATTGTTTGTGAAATTTTGTTTGTTACCAGCCTGTTGCTCACCTCTTCAGTGAGAACAAGCTGCAAAACTACTTTCTAATGGGTGAAATTGTTTATTCAGTCTTCTGGCATTTTACTTGACTAAAGTTTCCATTTTATGGTATTTTTAAGAATATAAAGTTATATTTTATGAAACTTATACATTCAATTGTACATTCATACATATCTTAATGAAGCTATTATATATAAATCGGTATGTTCATTATTTTAAGAAGCCATTGATCGATTAAGGGAGCAATCACATTGGTCTGAACTTTATGCTCCTCCACCGGTGGGTTTGAAGGTGGGGGAAAGCGTGAAATTGAAGGGATGGGATTCCCTCTGGGTTCCCACCCATCCCAACTACACAGCGATTTTACCCTGGGACGGGCAAGACTTCGGATGGGAAGCCCATCCTTGCACCAATTGAGGCCTTTAAATGACCAATTAATAGACACTTAAGGGCCGTTTCCAGTCCAGCCTCAATTTCTAGGGCAGTGGAAAGATTGAACCTCCGTGGGGGAAGCCTGAAATGCACCAAAATTATCAAAGTTACATCTCGGACTGGAAGGGTAGTAGGGGTTGGGGGGGAGGTGGAGAGCGCCTCCATTAGAAGCCCTCTTCTGAAGTTGGGCATCCCCCACTGACCTTAAGGTCCAGTGGACTCCAGACCTCCTTCCTCCCCGGCCTCTCCCCTGAGACCCAATTGGCCACCTCGTGCGCTCCTAGGCCTTCCCTACCCTCCCCGTCCTGGGACTCCCTGAGCTTACTCGGGTCTCCTGTTCCCGGACTTAGTTTTCTACATCTTCTTGAACTTCCTTTTCTATCCACTGCAACACTGGTCGGCAGCTCTCTAAGCAGCACTTCCTCCTGGGTGAGGGATGGAAGTCCCGCCTGCAGCCAATTGGAGCTCATTGTAATTCAGGATATAGATTTTTATGAGATTGTATAAAGTAGCAGTGAATGGTTGTTTTTCAGAGTGGAGAATGGTATATATTGAGGTTTCTCAGGGTCGTTATTAGGACCACTGCTTTTCTTGATATATACTAATGACCTAGACTTGGGTGTGCAGGGCACAATTTTAAAATTTACTGATGAGCTATGAGGAGAATAGTGATAAACTTCAAGATGACATAAACAGGTTGGTGGAATAGGTGGATGTGTGGCAGAGGAAATTTAGTGCAGAAAAATGTGAAGTGATACATTTTGAGAGGAAGAACAAGGATAGGCAATATAAAAATAAAGGATACAATTCTAAAGGGGCTGCAAGAGCAGAGGGACCTGGGGGTAAATATGCACAAATTGCCACAAAGATGGCAGGGGTATTTGAGAAAGCAGTTAATAAGGTATAAGATACCCTGAGTTTTATAAATTTGGGCATAGAGTACAAAAGCAAGAAAATTATGATGATCCTTTACAAAACACTCCTTAACTGATGTATTGTGTTGTCCAATCCTAGGCACCACACTTTGGGAAGGAGGTGGAGGCATTCAAGAGGGTGAAGAAGAGATTTTTGAGAATGGTTCTGTGGATGAGAGACTTTAGTTACGTGGTTAGATTGGTGAAATTGGGGCTGTTCTTAGGAAACAGAAGGTTGAGATATTTGATAGCGGTGCTCAAAATCATGAGAGGTTAGGAGTTACATCACCGAGTAGATAGGGAGGAAGGGTCGAGTACCAGAGGACACAGATATAAGGTGATTGGCAAAAGAACCAGAGGTGACGTGAGGAAAAGCTTTTTCACACAGCACAGGTAAAGGTGGAGGAATGCGAGTTGTCATGTGTTTCAGAGAGCCGGTGTGGGCATGATGGGCCAAATGGCCTCCCTCTGTGCTGTAATCATTCTATGATTCTATAATAATGCACATTTCCGTACATAGCTTTTGGAATCACTGTATATCCTGATTGCACGATACATTGGTCCAATTATAGTGGTGCATCACCTTAACCAAACACCAAGGCCAGAATTTTGTGTCTTGCAGGCAGGCATGCGCACGACCCAAACGGACATGAAATAGCGCAAGATGACGTCGGGCAAGTGTCCCAACATCATCCCACACGCGAGCAATCTTTAGGTCAGCGGGCACACGCTGGCATCAGAGCCACACCTGCCAACAATTAAAAGGCCACGTAAGGCTGCCAAAAAGGCAATTGATCCCGATTTTATGTTGCCCGTGCAAATTTGCGCTCATCACACGGGCAGGCGGGCAGCCCACTTTTAACGAAACCTCATCCAAGGGCGGGATAAAACAGGTCAGCAGCATTGCCAGTGAGAGGAGTTTAGGAGATAGTTTGCTGCTGGTTGCTTATTTGAACTTGACAGTGTCATTTTTGTTCTGAGCTTCAGACTTAGCATTTCCAGGCTTCATTTCAAGACTTATCGGTGTCTACAACGCCCCTGGAGGATTTTGACTGCATGGACCAGCCTCCTGGTAACGGGGACTATGTCCTCCGCTGGTGGCACCTCCTCTGAAGAGGAAGAGAGGGGCAGAAGGGAGAGGAGGCCAGATGTCCCTGTGCAGCTTCCAGGGGAGCGACCTGTAGGAGGAGAGGTGTAGGCACAATGGGTGGAGGGCCAGCAGGAAGTCCAAGGCAGAAGGAGCTGCAGAAGATGCCACTATTCTGCTGCCAGGGTTTACAGGCAGTGATGCAGCTACCTCAATATGTCTGAGGTGCAATGCCCAAGGAGACTCTGCCTCTCCAGGGAGGCCGTGACCTCCATTTGTCAGATGATTCGGCCCAAGATCACCAACAGTGTGGGTGGACACCCCATGCCAGTGGCTCTGAAGGTCACAGTGGCCCTCAACTTCGATGCCTCCGGCTCTTTCCAGGGGTCAGTGGGGGATCTTTGTGGAGTCAGCTGTCCACAGTTGTGTCAAGCTGGTGACTGATGCTCTGTTCAGGTGGGTAATGACATTTATTCATTTCCGTACAGACAAGACCAGCCAGGCTGAGCGAGCCAGAGGGTCTGTAGCGATTGCTGGGTTCCTCCAAGTCCAGGGTGCAATCAATTGCACACATGTGGCCATCAAGGCGCCAGCGGGTCAGCCGGGTGCCTTCGTCAACAGGGAGGGCTTCCACTTGATGAACATCCAGATAGTTTGTGACCACAAGACACAAATTCTGCAAGTCTGTGCAAGGTACCCTGGAGCTGCCATGATGTTTACATCCTCAACCACTCATGGGTGCCGAGGCTCTTCAGTGCTTCAGCCCGACTGGATGGATGGCTGCTGGGTGACAAGGGCTATCCGCTGAAAAGGTAGCTTATGCTGCCTCTCCGCCACCTAAGAACAGAGGCAGAGCAGCGTTATAATGGAGTCATACCTCCACAAGGGCAGTGATAGAGAGAACCATAGGTCTTCTGAAAATGTGCTTCCGAAGCCTGGACCATTCAGGGGAAGAACTGCAATACGCTACAGAGCGGGTGTCACTGATAGTGGTTGCATGCTGTACTCTCCATGATCTCGCTCTGGCAAGGAGGGACCCACTGGAGGAAGAGGGTCTTGAGGCAGCTCCACAGAACCCAGATGATGAATCCAGTGGTGAGTCAGAAGAGGAGCACAGTGAGGAGAGTGCTGAGGGCGTGGAGGCAGCCCTCTGGATCCTTCAGAGAGGCAGGGACACCTTGATCCAACACTCCTTCTGTTAGGTTGCCAAAGGTCTACTTCCACCTCATGCCAGGGCTGCCGCCTCCATCCCGGATGTCTGAGATGACCCTTTCCTTTGAACCCAAAGTCCAGGCAGTGCCTGTGCAATAAAGTTTAGAGCCACTCACATCCAGCATGAGATACTGATGTGCCCTGTGCCTACAAAACAAGTGAAGTATACTCAGGCCATTAAGACAAAAGCAAAATTTATATCATGGTGACACTCAGAATTAAATGAACATGACTATACCTGATGTTAATGATCACACTAGTAAACATATTAACAAAACATGGCAGAACAGAAGATCATCCGTGAACAGTCCCTTTTCTGCTCATGGTGCCTTAAACTTATGTTTGTGAGTGCTATGTCTTGGTGCCCTCCCCTCACTGACAGCGACATTGGAGACAGCCTGCTGACTCTGCTATCTTGTTGGCCTTGATTACCTTGGTGGTCGTCCTCTGGCCAGTGGAGCCTGTGCTGGCCCCGCCTGGGAGGGAGCAGCCAGTGCCATGGCTGGCATCTCCCCAGTCATTGCAGCCTCATCAGATGCCATGGTCACTGGCAGAGGGGCGGAGGAGCTGCTGCCGTCATCCAGAGCACCCTGAGAGCCTGCAGAGACGACAAGCAGCTTGTGTGCCAACGTGAGGTCGCTCTGGACCTCCCTGCTCGCCATTGACGGACAGGCACCTAGCTGGGATACTGGGTGCCTCATCCATCTCCCACACTGGCACTGACCCCCTGAGGTCAATGCCTGTGTGAGGGCTTGCAGGTACGAGCGCAACCCCAGGTACCTCTGATTCTGTCCCTGGAGCTGCCGCTCCATGAGAGTCGCCACTCTCTCCATGGAGGAGGCAGTGCGCTCGGCCATGAGGGTCAATGCAGTGCTCATGCTCCATATGGACTCCTCCACAACAGAGACCATGGCATGCATTCCCTCTCTGCCAGATCTCCCCGCACATCCCACTGGACATCCAGCATCTGCTGCCTAATGGATGACACCAGAGGCTCATCATCTACCTTCAAATCAGCATCATCCTGGCCTCCAGCAGTCCTCCGACTGCTGGTGTCTGGGGCTCTATCTGCCTCCACCTGCTTCTCAAGCAAGTGTGAAGTGCCCTCACCACTGTGCACTGACATTCTAGCTGATGGTCTAATGCCCACTGAAGTTCTGGTATCTGTGCTAGTGCTTGGTGCAGAGTAGGGGTGTGACGCAGGTGCGTCTAAAGCCCAGCGGTCCTCAGGGTGGCTCTTCAGGCTCCTGCATTTGTGGGTGAGCTGGCTATTCTAGGGGAGAACAACGACATGTCACTAGTTAAAGTCATCACACTGTCACTGTGCATGCCAGGCACCCTGGTGAGACAATGGAGATCTGCATCATGGTGCCATGGTCTTTCAGGTTTGAGGCTCCCATTAATGATGAGGCTACACAAGAATGTTTGCACAATCCGACACCCTCACCTCTGTGCGCTGCATTCTTACCTTCATTAGAGACCCCCTGTCTCTCCACGACCACTGAATGAGGTGGGTGACGACTCTCCAGCTCCATGGCATCCATTTCGCACCTCATCAGAATGAGGAGGTTTGGGGGGCCTCCACCTATCTTAGTCCTTTCGTTGGTGTTATGGCTTCTCTTCTGAAATGACCAAGGAGCATTGATTTGTCCACTCTCTACCTGCAGCGCCATTGTAGCCAGGCAACCCCCCCGCCACCCACCCACCCCCGCCCCCAGGAAACCTTGCAGGGCACATCCGAGTCTTGGCCCTCGACCCACAAGTCACTCAGACCAAGCAACCAGGGGCTCACCCCCTTGGCTAGCGCCTGTGTCAGTCACAGTTGGCACTCAGGCTCTAACACCGCTGAGCTCCGCAGGGGGGTGTGGGGTGGGGTGGCCAGCCCTGAACACTTCTCCACATTCATCCACGCCAACTCGGTACTCACCCTTGCCAAGCACAGCAGATCATTGAACCTTTTGCAGCACTGCACCCATGTGCACTGCACAACGTCGTGGCTGCTGACCTTGGCTGCCACCTCCTCCCAGGCTTTTTTGGTCAGGTGCAGTGCCTCCTCCTGCCCTTCCTGGGTAGTAGAGTGCCCAGCCTGATACTGACCTCCCCCACAAGGACCAAGAGGCACTCATCCAAGAAACGCAGGGGGTCAAGTGCCCGCCTGACGCCTCCAGCCGTTGGTGAGGTCATTGTTCGAAAGAAATGGTTTCCTGGACAGACTCTAAAGATTCTCTCTTGGCAGCCTTCAGGGAGCTGCCTCTGCCATTTTAAAATGCCTGCCGGGTCGACATTGGACCTGGCACTCAACAGGCTCCCACCCCCGCCCAGCCCTTCCTGACCATTGAGAAGATGCGTTTCATGCTGGATGGACCTTAATTAGCGTGAGATGTCATTAGTTAAAGTCACTGTGCATGCCAGGCACCCTGGTGAGACAATGGGGATCTGCATCATGGTGCCATTGCCTTTCAATGATCAATGGGGTCTCCAGGTTTGAGGCTCCCATTAATGATGAGATTACACAAGAATGTTTGCACAATCCGACACTCTCACCTCTGTACACTGCACTCTTACTTCCATCAGAGACCCCAGCCTCTCCACGACCGCTGAACGAGGTGGGTGGCAGCTCTCCAGCTCCACGGCATCTATTTGCAACACAACCGTGGCTGGGAGTGGATTCCACATCCGCTTCCGCTCCCGCTGACTTGGCGTGCACGTCAAGCATGAAATTCAGGCCCAAGTGCTCCTTGAGAGGGAAAACCTGTATAAAGTTTGTTTGGTCTGCATGAAACAGTCCAAGGATGATTTCATCTGGTTTAAAGCTAAGAGATTGCTTTTCTATAATCCTCATTGAGGAATGATACAGGTTTATATGATTAGCGCAATAATAATCGTGGGGCCTTTACTCTTCTCATGTGTTAAAATAATTATGTCTACAATGATAGCATCTTAATGGGTCTTTATCTTCAATACATGGTGTAGAAGTTTCAGTAATAGAGAAATGAACTCTGGTAATAGGGCTTTGAAGAACTCAGCAGAAAAGCCATCAAATTCTGAGGCTTTCTCAGTTGGATTGTTCCCAGCATTCAACTACTGCACTTGGAGGAAGGTGGTAGTTGGAATATTCCAGTTCAAGCTAATGTTTCAGTGAAACATGACTAGAGGTATGTTGGGAGTAGTGGGGGCTGTGTTTGATCATGTCCAGCAATCCGAGCAATTTATTTTGTTGCTGTAAATTGATTCTAAGCTGTGAATGAATCTTGCATGACAATCAAAATCCATAAAGTAAACTTCATGTTCTCACAAGTCTTCCCAGTAGCAAATCTAGTATTTATTTTGGGATTGGTATCAGCTACATGACAGCATGTATCAGGAACAATTGGGAACAGCATGGTATTTTAATAACCTCCATATTATATGTTCACTGGCACTTTAGAATAGTTCAGTCAATTCTGTTCCAGTATTCAACACAAAGTTGGCAGAGATCAGGAGACCACCAGATGGTTCTTTACATTGTAAATCATTGTTCCGCTTTCAGCGCTGCTCCATGTCCGCTCCGCTCCTCACATATAGTGGCTGCACTCAGCTCCTGCCTCCCAGCTTGCACCAAGTCCGCCTCCTGATGCTGCTTATTTGCTTGCTCCAGACCACTCTTGCATTAAAGGAGTGAAATTAAAAATGAATAATACATTAAAGATCTACAGATAAAAGTAGGCAAACTGATTTCCTTGATATGCCCTAGTTATTTTGAAAAGTCCTCTCTTCATGAAGTCTCTGAATCTTACTCTTTAGATTACTTTGTGGATCCCTGGGATGTCTCCATGGACCCCCAAAGGATACTTTGAAAATCATCACACGAGAAAACACTGGCATAGACTTCATGGATCAAATGCCTATTTCTAGGCAGTAACATCCTTTGGTTCTTGTGTAGGATAATGTAAATAATGTATTGAATGGCACAGTTGAATGCCTGGCTGCAGGCATGTTGCACTCCTCACCTAAACTGAAATCCTAGCATCAGGGCACAAGCGTAAATTGGGCAGGTACCTGCGACTTTTGTGGTGCACTTGGTGCCAGCTCAATAAAGGGGAGGTACCTGATTGCAGAGCCATGCAGCAGCTGTGCAACGCCAGGTGTGTTGGCCGAAGATTTTTCAAACTGTTAAAAAGTGGCAGATTTCCAATAGACTGGTTACCTTCTAACAACTCATCTAGCCTTTCCAAACTGCTATGGATCACATTTCCACTATTGTCCTCATGGTGATGATGGTGTACATAGCAATAGCGGGGAACTGGCAGGAATTTCAGCAAGTTGCATAGAATGTAGAACGCAAAAACGGCTATTTGGCTCAACTGATCCATGACAAGGTTTATCCTCCCCACAAATCTCCTCCCATCCCTCTTCGTCACACCCCATTACCATAACCTCTTATTCCTTTCTTCCTCATGTGCTTATCTGCTAGATAAACAAATTACATCATCCCATCATTCCGACTTCTTTTACTGATGCTCAGTTGTAGGGTGGGTTGACACATGAAACTCAGATCCTTCCATTTGGTAGGAAAACCGACAGATGTCAGAAAGGGTAAATAACCAGTGGAATCAAGTCCTGTCCCAATTTCTCTTTTTGCATGGCCCCATACTTCCAAACATGGTGTAATTACTCTCACAGAGCTGTGGGTTTTTGGGACCCCATGCAGCATGCTGAGAAAGATGGACAGATATTTAATGATGCTGTTGTGGACCCTAATTTGAAAATCTATGGCCCTGATAGAAAGACCTTTCAATTTTAAAGCGCTTTGCACTTCCTCAGAGAGTCTCAATGTGCTTTACAGCAAATGAAGTACTTTTGAAGTGCAGTAACTGTTGTAATGTAGAGAAACACAGCAGGCAGTTTGTGCACAGTAAGGTCCCACAAACAACAATGTGATAATGATCAGATGGCCTGTTTTATTAGTGATATTAGTTGAAGGATGAATGTTGGCTAGGACACCAAGAGAAGTTCAAAATAGTGTGATGGGATCTTTTACGCCCACCTGAGAAGGCAAACAGGGCCTCAGTTTAACATCTCACCCAAAAGGTAGCAGCTCTGATTGTATAGTACATCTTCAGTACTGCCCTATAGGATGTCTTGTAGTGCAGTGGTAGCATCTCAACTTCTGGGGTCAAGTCCCTTTTAGAGCTTGTTGGCCATGGAAGGAGTGTTCATGGCACAGTTCAATCAGCCCACGAATCCTTCCACAATTCCTGAAATGGAAAAAAGTGTGTGAAGACATGCTAAAGAAAAAAGTATTGCACTGGATTGTCAGCCTTGATTTTGTGTTCATGGCCATATGGCACTTAAACCAACAGCCATCTAACTCAGAGATGAGAACGATTTAACCTCAGTTGAGGGATGAATGTTGGCCAGGAGAGAAGTTCAAAATAGTGTGATGAGATCTTTTTCGTCCATCTGAGAAGGCAAACAGGGCCTCAGTTTAACATCTCATCCTAAAGGTAGCTCTGATAGTATAGCACATCTTCAGTACTGCACTATAGGATGTCTTGTGGTGCATCCTACCACTTGTTGGAATATGTGACTGTAAACAAGATTCAGAGGATGGAATCTTCTCACTTTAGAAAAAAATAAAAACAGAAAATGCTCGAAGTATGCAGCAGGTCTGGCAGAATCCGTGGACAAAGAAACAGAGTGAACTTTTCAGTTCAGTGACCTTTCATCAGAACTGGGAGAAGTTAGAAATGAGTTGGTTTTAAAGAAGTGAAAGTGGTGGGTGGAGGGGGGGTGTGGTGGTCAGGTGGTAGGAGGGAGAATGTGAAGAAAAACAAAAGGGAAGGTCAGTGACAGGGTGGAAGGAAGGAGAGATTAAATGACAAAAGGTTTCATGGCACAAGGCCAAAGGGCATGATAATGGGACAAATAAAGAAATAAAATATGTGTCTAGAGGAGGTGTGAATGACCATAAGACCATAAGACATAGGAGCAGAAATTAAGCCATTCGTCCCATCGAACGGCTCCGCCATTCAATCATGGCTGATAAGTTTCTCAACCCCATTCTCCCGCCTTCTCCCTGTAACCTTTGATCCCCTTACCAATCAAGAACCTATCTATCTCGGTCTTAAATACACTCAATGACTTGGCCTCCACAGCCATCTGTGGCAATGAATTCCATAGATTCACCACTCTCTGGCTAAAGAATTTTCTCCTCATCTCTGTTTTAAAAGGTCTTCCCTTTACTCTGAGGCTGTGCCCTCGGGTCCTAGTCTCTCCTACTAATGGAAACATCTTCCCCACGTCCACTCTATCCAGGCCTTTCAGTATTCTGTAAGTTTCAATCAGATTCCCCCTCATCCTTCTAAACTCCATCGAGTATAGACCCAGAGTCCTCAAACGCTCCTCATATGTTAAGCCTTTCATTCCTGGGATCATTCTCGTGAACCTCCTCTGGACCCTCTCCAGGACCAGCACATCCTTCCTGAGATACGGGGCCCAAAATTGCCCAAATTGCCCAAAATGGCAGGGTCCTATATAGTTGATGCCTGAAAGCAAAGGAAAACAAGAGAACAAGGGTGAAAAAATGAAACAAAGCAAATCAGTGGTGAAAGGAGTGAATGTTTGAGGTGATGGATGTGGTGCCAACCAAGTGGGCTGCTGTGTCCTGGATGGTGTCAAGCTTTTTGAGTGTTGTGGGAGCTGTACTCATCCAGGCAAGCGGGGAGTATTCCATCACACTCCTAACTTGTGCCTTGTAGATGGTGGACTGGCTTGGGTGAGTCAGGAGGTGAGCTATTTGCCACACCATATCAAATGACTTCTGGAAATCCAAGTATTCTACTTCTACTGGTTCCCTTTAAAAGTCTTAAAAATGTACTAAGAAAATCATGATGTGACCAGACAAAGTCAATATGGTTTTAAGAGAAGGAGATATATAGTTGGATCCTCAAAAATCTCTGAAGTTTGTCAAACACGATTTCCTTTTCATAAAACCGTATTGACTTTGTGTGATTGCTCTATGATTTTCTAAGTACATTTTTAAGACTTCCTTAATAATAGATTCTAGTATTTTTCGTGATGACCGATGTCAGGCTAATTGACCTGTAATTTCCTGTTTTCTCCCTCCCTCCTTTCTCGAATGGCAGTGTTACATTTGTTAACTTCATTGGGTGCTGAGATTAATTGCAGCACCTCTACTGTTAGCTTGGCTGAGTTTGTAGCACTCTTACCTCTGACTCAGAAGATTATGGGGTTCAAGTCCCACTCCAGAGACTTGAGCACAAAATCTAGGCTGACACTCCAGTGCAGTACTGAGGCAGTGCTGCACTGTTGGAGCTGCGGTCTTTTGGATAAGAAGTTAAATCAAAACCTGGTCTACCTTCTCAGATAGATGTGAAATCCCACTGCACTATTTTGAAGAAGAGCAAGGGAGCCCTCCTGGTCTCCTGGCCAATGCTCTTCCCTCAACCAATGCCCCTATAACAGATTATCTGGTCATTGTCAGGTTGCTGTTTAAGGGATCTTGCAATACACATCTTAGCTGTCATGTTTCATACGTTATAACAGTAAGTATGATTCAAAAAGTACTTAATTGGATGTAAAATGCTTTGGGCTGTCCTATGGTTGTGCAAGCTGCGATATAAATATAAGTCTTACTTTTTCTTAGTTTTAGCCTTTACTTGCAGTGATGAGGGAGTGCTGCATTGCTAATTTAGGGGAGGTGATGGCATAGTGGTATTGTCCTAGGGTAATGCTCTGGGGACCAGGGCTCAAATGGCAGATGGTGGAATTTGAATTCAATAAAAATCTGGAATTAAAAGTCTAACGATGACCATGGAACCATTGTCAACTGTAAAAACTCATCTGGTTCACTAATGTCCTTTAGGGAAGGAAATGACCTGGTCTGGTCTACATGTGACTCCAGACCCACAGCAATGTGGTTGACTCTTACACGCCATCTGAAATGGCCTAGCAAGCCACTCAGTTGTAAAAAACTGCTAGATAGTCACAAAAAAGGAATGAACCCAGACTGGCTACCTGGCATCGACCTAGGCACCAGAAATGACAAAAGCAATCTCAGCCCTGTCGACTCTGCAAAGTCCTTCTTACTAACCACTGGGGGCTAGTGCCAAAATTGGGAGAGCTGTCTTGCAGACTAGTTAAGCAATAGCTTGAGATGGCATAGCAACAGCTTGAGATGACATAGTCATCCTCATGGAATCATACCTTACAGATAATGTCCCAGACACCACCATCACCATTCCTGGGTATGTCCTGTCCCACCAACAGGACAGGCTCAGCAGAGGTGGCAGCACAGTCGTATACAGTCAGGAGGGAGTAGCCCTGGGAGTCCTCAACATTGAATCTGGACCCCATGAAGTCTCATGGCATCAGGTCAAACTTGGGCAAGGAAACATCCTGCTCATTACCATGTACCGCCCTTCCCCAGTTGATGAATCAGTGCTCCTCCATGTTGAACATCACTTGGAGGAAGCACTGATGGTGGTAAGGGTGCAGAATGTACTCTGGGTGAGGGACTTCAATGCCCATCACCAAGAGTGGCTCGGTAGCACCACTACTGACCAAGCTGGCCAAGTCCTAAAAGACATAGCTGCTAGACTGGGTCTGTGGCAGGTGGTGAGGGAACCAACAAGAGGGAAAAGCATACTTGACCTCATCCTCACCAACCTGCCTGCCACAGATACATCTGTCCATGACAGTATCGGTAGGAGTGACCACTGCACAGTCATTGTGGAAACGAAGTCCTGCCTTCACATTGAGGATACCCTCCATCGTCTTGTGTGGCACTACCACTGTGCTAAACGGGATAGATTTTGAACAGAGCTAGCAACTCAAGATGGGGCATCCATGAGGCACTGTGGACCATCAGCAGCAGCAGAATTGTACTCAAACACAATCTGTAACCTCATGGCCTCGTATATCCCCCACTCTACCATTACCATCAAGCCAGGGGATCAACCTTGCTTCAATGATGAGTGCAGGAGGGCATGCCAGGAGCAGCACCAGGCATACCTAAAAATGATGTGTCAACCTGGTGAAGCTATAACACAGAACTACTTGCGTGCCAAACAGCAAAAACAGCTAGTGATAGACAGGGCTAAGCGATCCCACAATAAACAGATCATATCTAAGCTCTGCAGTCCTGCCACATCCAGTCGTGAATGGTGGTGGACAATTAAACAACTCACTGGAGGAGAAGGCTCCACAAATATCTCCATCCTCAATGATGGAGGGGCCCAGCACATCAGTGTAAAAGATAAGGCTGAAGCATTTGCTACAATCTTCAGCCAGAAGTGCCGAGTGGATGATCCATCTTGGCCTCCTCCGGAGGACCCCAGCATCACAGCTGCCAGTCTTCAGCCAATTCGATTCACTCCACGTGATATCAAGAAATGGCTGAAGGCACTGGATACTGCAAAGGCTATGGACCCTGACAATATTCCAGCAATAGTGCTGAAGACTTGTGCTCCAATACTTTCCGCACCCCTAGCCAAGCTGTTCCAGTACAGCTACAACACTGGCATTTACCCGGCTATGTGGAAAATTGCCCAGGTATGTCCTGTACACAAAAAGCAGGACAAATCCAACCCAGCCAATTACCGCCCCATCAGTCTACTCTCCATCATCAGTAAAGTAATGGAAGGGGTCATCAACAGTGCTATCAAGCAGCACTTGCATAGCAATAACCTGCTCACTGATGCTCAGTTTGGGTTCCGCCAGAGCCACTCAGCTCCTGACCTCATTACAGCCTGGGATCAAACATGGACAAAAGAGCTGAACTCCGAGGTGAGATGAGAGTGACTGCCCTTGACATCAAGGCAGCATTTGACCGAGTGTGGCATCAAGGAGCCCTAGCAAAACTGGAGTCAATGGGAATCAGGGGGAAAACTCTCCACTATTTGGAGTCATACCTAGTACAAAGGAAGATGGTTGTGGTTGTTGGAGATCAGTCATCTCAGCTCCAGGACATCACTGCAGGAGTTCCTCACGGTAGTGTCCTAGGGCCAACCATCTTCAGCTGCTTTCTCAATGACCTTCCTTCCATCATAAGGTCAGAAATTGGGATGTTCGCTGATGATTGCATGATGTTCAGCACCATTCTTGACCTGGACAACATCCAGGCTTGGGCTGACAAGTGGCAAGTAACATTCGTGCCACACAAGTGTCAGGCAGTGACCATCTCCAACAAGAGAGAATCCAACCATCACCCCTTGATGTTCAATGACGTTACAATCACTGAATCCCCCACTAACCCTAACCCCACTATCAACATTCTGAGTGTTACCATGGACCAGAAACTGAATTGGACTAGCCACACAAATACTGTGGCTACAAGAGCAGGTCAGGGGCTAGGAATCGTGTGACGAGTAACCCACCTTCTGACTCCCCAAAGCCTGTCGACCATCTACAAGGCACAACTCAGGAGTGTGATGGAATACTGCCCACTTGCCTGGATGAACGCAGCTCCCACAACACTCAAGAAGTTTGACACCGTCCAGGACAGATTGATTGGCACCACATCCACAAACATTCGCTCCCTTCATCACCAACGCACAGTAGCAGCAGTGTGTACCATCTACAGGATGCGCTGCAGTAATTCACCAAGGTTCCTTTGACAGCACCTTCCAAACCCATGGCCACTACCATCTAGAAGGACAAGGGCAACAGATAAATGGGAACACTACCAGCTGGAAGTTCCCCTCCAAGTCACTCACCACCCTGACTTGGAAATATATCACTGTTCCTTCACTGTCACTGGGTCAAAATCCATGAACTTCCTTCCTAACAGCACTGTGGATGTACCTACACCATATGGACTGCAGCAGTTCAAGAAGGCAGTTCACCTCCACCTTCTCAAGGGCAACTAGGGATGGGCAATAAATGCTGGCCCAGCCAGCGAAGCCCACATCCCATGAACGAATAAAAAAAAATTGTGCTGTCCTTTGGATGAGACATTAAATTGAGGTTCCATCTGTGTGGTTCAGGGTGATGTCAAAGATTCTGTTAAAAAGTAAGAGCATTTCCTGTGTTCTGCCAAACACTTTCCCTTAACCAACACCATCAAGAACAATTAATCTCATTGCAGCACGTTGGAAATTATTTTGCGCAAAATAACTGCAACATTCAGAGGGAACCTTTACCTTTATATCCTCTTTTAAAATAAACCAAAAATAAATAAAATAAACTAATTAGAGAGGGTGACAGCCCCTAATGGGGCACTGTAACAAAAATAAATCTATCAAAGGAAACTTAACTAAAACAAATCAAAATGGTGTTCCTGGGGCTGATGATGCACTCTATCCGCTGCAGTGCCCACTGGTCATGGAAGGTCTCAGGAGTACCAGTGGCACCACGTGCTCCTTCTCCAGGGCCACCTGGCCGCAAACATAGCCACGGAAGAGGGGCAGACAGTCAGGTCGGATGACCCCCTTGACTGAACTTTGGTCTTTATATGTGTATCCAGTCAATTTAAATCCCATTCATTTTCGTATATTTCAGTTGTCTGATACTAACATTTCCAATTAAATGCTCATCAAAGGAGCTTGACTGCTAAAAACAGTCTTCTCCAATTCACAAGGTTGACAAAAAATGCAAAATTGGCAAGTAACAAATCAGAATGTCTATTGGCATCACAGTCCCAGCTAATGAGTTGGAGACAAGATAGAACTTACAGCAGGACTTACTTAGCAAACAGGAAAGCCTACTTCAACAGTGAACCACAGCAGTCTGTTTACAAAGCAGTCAACTTAAAAAGAATCTGTACAAACTACAGCAAAGAAAACTCATGTCCAAAACTACAGCAACGATACTTTTCACACAGGGAAATGAGCATTCCCCAAAGGCAAGGGTGAGGAAAATTTGACCATTTGGAGTCATAGAGTCATAGAGGTCTACAGCACAGAAAAAGGCCCTTCGGCCCATCAAGTCTGCGCTGGTCAAATAAGTACCTAACTGTTCTAATCCCATTTTCCAGCACTAGGCCCATGGCCTTGTATGCCATGGCATCGCAAGTGCACATCCAAATACTTCTTAAATGTTATGAGGGTTTCTGCCTCTATCACCCTTTCAGGCAGTGAGTTCCAGATTCCCACCACCCTGTGGGTGAAAAAGTTTTTCCTCACATCCCCTCTAAACCTCCTGCCCCTTACCTTAAATCTATGCCCCCTGGTTATTGACCCCTCCACCAAGGGGAAAAGTTCCTTCCTGTCTACCCTATCTATGCCCCTCATAATTTTAGACATCGCAATCATGTCTCCCCTCAATCTCCTCTGTTCCAGGGAAAATAACCCCAGCCTATCCAATCTCTCCTCATAACTAAAACTCTCCAGCCCAGGCAATGTCCTGGTAAATCTCCTCTGCAATCTCTCGAGTGCAATCACATCCTTCCTATAATGCGGATTCCAAAACTGCACGGAATACTCTAGCTGTGGCCTAACCAGCGTTTTATACAGTTCCAGCATAACCTCCCTGCTCTTATATTCTATGCCTCAGCTAATAAAGACACATACCCCATGTGCCTTCTTAACCACCTTATCTACCTGTCCCGCTACCTTAAGGGACCGGTGGACAAGCACACCAAGATCCCTCTGATCCTTGGTACTTCTCAGGGTCCTACCATTCATCGTGTATTCCTGTGCCTTGTTTGCCCTGCCCAAGTGCATCACCTCACACTTATCTGGATTAAGTTCCATTTGCCGCTGATCAGCCCATCTGACCAGCCCGTCTATATCCTCCTGTTAACTAAGGCTATCCTCCTCACTATTTACCACCACACCAATTTTTGTGTCATTTGTGAACTTACTGATCAACCCTCCTACATTCATTTCCACGTTGTTTATATATACCACAAACAGCAAGGGACCCAACACTGATCCCTGTGGAACCCCACTGGACACAGGCATCCAGTCACAAAAACACCCCTCGACCATCCCCCTCTGATTCCTGCCACTCAGCTAATTCTGAATCCAATTTGCCAAATTGCCTTGGATCCCATGGGCTCTTACATTCGTTATCAGCCTCCTATGTGGGTCCTTATCAAGAGCCTTGCTGAAGTCCAAGTAGACAACGTCAAATGCATTGTCCTCATCTACACACCTGGTCACCTCTTCGAAAAATTCAATCAAATCGGTCAGACATGACCTCCCCTGAACAAAACCATGCTGACTGTCCTTGATTAATCCCTGCCTCTCCAAGTGTGGATTCATTCTGTCCCTCAGAGTTGCTTCCAATAGTTTCTCCACCACTGAGGTTAGACTGACTAGCCTGTAGTTCCCTGGTTTATCCCTTCCTCCCTTCTTGAATAACGGTACCACATTGGCTGTCCTCCAGTCCTCTGGCGCCTCTCCTGTGGCCAGAGAGGTATTGAAAATTATTGCCAGCACCCCTGCTATCTCCTCCCTTGCCTCATTCAACAGCCTGGGATATATTTCATCCGGGCCTGGAGATTTATCTACTTTTAAGCCTGCCAGACCACTGAGAACTCCTTCCTTTCTATGCTAATTTCTTTAATTATATCACAGTCCTTCTGCCTGATTTCCATATCCACATCGTCCCTGTCACTTGTGAATACCAACACAAAGTATTCATTTAGAACCCTACCTACGTCTTCCGGCTCCACACACAAATTACTAGAATGGTCCTTAATGGGCCCTACTCTTTCCATAGTTATCCTCTTACTCTTAATGTACTTGGAAAATAACTTTGGATTTTCCTTTACTTTACCTGCCAATGTTTTTTCATGCCCCCTTTTTGCTCTCCTAATTTCCTTTCTAAGATCCCCTCCTACACATTCTATACTCCTCTAGGGCTTCCGTTGGTTTGATCCCTCGGTATCTGCCATAAGCCTCCCTTTTTCTCTTTATCCAATCCTGTATATTCCTCGATACCCAGGGTTCCCTGGATTTGTTGGGTCCCACCCTTTATCTTTACTGTAATATGTTGGCCCTGTACTCTCCCTATCTCCTTCTTGAATGAATCCCACTGCTCTGACGCAGATTTACCTAAAAGTAGCTGCTCCCAGTCCACTCTGTCCAAATCATATCTGCTCTTGTTAAAATCGGCCTTCCCTCAATTTAGAACTCTGATTTCTGGCCCATCCTTGTCCTTTTCCATAACAACCTCGAATCTAACGGAGCTATGATTACTATCTGCAAAATGCTCCCCCATTGATACCTCTACCACTTGCCCGGCTTCATTCCCTAAAATTAAGTCCAGGACCACCCCTTCTCTTGTAGGACCTCCTATGTACTGGCTTAAAAAGCTCTTCTGGATGCATTTTAAGAATTCCTCCCACTATTACTGCCCTATTATTTTTCCACATTTTAAAATGAGTCATCATTACGCTATTGATGGAAAATGGGGACAGAAGTTACCTTTCTCAGATACGTCCCAAAGATATCTGAGAAATGTCCATCATAATGCGTTTGGGCATTAGTGCCTTTGTATATGCTAATAAGGGGCCTAATACCTGTTTCAGCACCCTTTGAGAAATTGAGCTGCCCTGAATGGGGCAGAAATGGATACAGCCAAGAATGTGAGCACCTCCAAAAAATAAATTCAAATTTTAAAAGGATTCACGTGGACCAAGGAGGACCAGCAGTGCTCCTCCCAGTTTCACCATTCTCCTGTCAGCTGAATTAGCCTCCCTCCTGCTCTGTTCATTCCTAGCACCTAGCTAAGGGTTGCTGCTACTGAGGCAAGAGCCCAAAAATAGTTTCCCAAAATGGATAAGCTGTCCATGGAGGTAATGTAGACACCAGCTGCATAATAAACTTATTGAAAGGAGGAGCAATTTTTGGCTAACTTGGGTTCCTGGGTCGGGGTATGTTCTGACTGTGCAGTGGCAATTCTGGGCTTAAAAATGGGTCTAAATGAATTTCTACCCCATCAACTTAAATAGCACTCATCTGGCTGAATTTTGGGGCTGGACTATCAGGATCTGCATATACAACATGATAACAGCAACCACACTTCAAAGTAATTCATTGCATGGTGAGGTACTTTGGGACATTTCTGACAGAATGTGATGATGTGTGTTATAAATGGAAGTTCTTGCCTCAGCTAAGATCAACTAACTTAAAACAGATCAGACAATGAATATTGTACCTTCCTGGTCTTTATACAAAGTGGTGCAATTATCCACTGAACCATTGCCGTTACTTACTATTTGTATATTCAATTGCATACACAGCCTTTCAAATTAAAACACAAATTATCCTACTTTTCCTTCAGAAGCTCAGTGTTTTAAAATCTGTTGGCATCACTGTTGCTCAAACAAGAAAGACCCAAACCTCCCTGTCGCTTGACATTTTAACACTCCCTGCTCTCTTGCCCACATGTCCGTCCTTGGCTTGCTGCATTGTTCCAGTGAAGCTCAACGCAAACTGGAGGAACAGCACCTCATCTTCCGACTAGGCACTTTACAGCCTTCCGGACTGAATATTGAGTTCAACAACTTTAGATCTTAAACTCCCTCCCCGATCCCCACCCCCTTTCCGTTTCTTCCCCCTCCCTTTTATTTTTTCCAATAATTTATATAGATTTTTCTTTTCCCACCTATTTCCATTATTTTTAAATTTATACCTTTTATGCCCTGTTAGTCTTATTTCACCCCACCCCCACTAGAGCTGTACCTTGTGTGTCCTGCCATCCATTCTTAATTAGCACATTCTCTTAGACAATATCACCACCTTCAACACCTCTTTGTTCCTTTGTCTGTGACATCTTTTGATTATCTGCTCCTATCACTGCTTGCTTGTCCCTACAACCACCCACCCCCCACTTCTCTCCCCCCAACCTCCCCCCCTTAAACCAGCTTATATTTCACCCCTCTCCTAATTTTACTCAGTTCTGTTGAAGGGTCATGAGGACTCGAAACGTCAACTTTATTCTTCTCCGCCGATGCTGACAGACCTGCTGAGTTTTTCCAGGTAATTCTGTTTTTGTTTTGGACCCAAAACACCTGCCCATAGAAAGCTTAGAAAATAGGAGCAGGAGTAGGCCATTCAGCCCTTGAAGTCTGCTCCACCATTCAACATGATCATGCCTGATCCTCTATCTCAACGCCATACTCCCACCCTCTCCCCATACCCCTTGACTCCTTTAGTGTCTAGAAACCTATTTCCTTGTTAAGTATTTTCAGTGACTTGGCCTCCACAGCCTTCTGTGGTAGAGAATTCTACAGGTTCACCACCCTCTGAGTGAAGATGTTTCTCCTCATCTCAGTCCTAAATGCCCTACCCTGTATCCTGAGATTGTGACCCCTTGTTCTGGACCCCTTAGCCAGGGGAAAAATCATCCCTGCATCCAGTCTGTCCAGTCCTGTCAGAATTTTATACGTTTCAATGAGATCCCCGCTCATTCTTCTAAACTCCAGTGAATACGGGCCTAGTCGACCCAATTTCTCCTCATACAACAATCCTGCCATCCCAGGAATCAGCGTGGTTAACCTTCGCTGCACTCCCTCTATGGCAAGTATATTATTTCTTAAGTAAGGAGACCAAAACTGCACACAATACTCCGGGTGTGGTCTCACCAAGGCGCTGTACAGCTGCATTAAGACATCCTTGTTCCTGTACTCTCGCAATGAAGGTCAACATACCATTTGCCTTCCTAACTGCCTTCTGCACTTGCATGCGTGCTTTCACTGACTAGTGTACAAGGACACCCAGGTCCCTTTGTACATCAATATTTCCCAATCTATCACCATTTAAATAATACTCTGCCATTCTGTTTTTACTACCGAAGTGAATTACTTCACACTTACCCACATTATACTGCATCTGCCATGTATTTGCTCACTTACTGAACCTGTTTCAATTGCCTTGAAGCCTCTTTACATCCTCCTAACCATTCCTAACCATTCCATAACCACTAACCTCTATGTGGGACTTTATCAAAAAATTTCTGAAATTCCAAATACACCACATCCACTGGTTCTTCCTTATTTATTCTGTTATTTACAGCCTCAAAAGACTCCAGTAGGTTTGCCAAACATGATTTTCCTTGATTAAATCCATGCTGACTTTTTCTAATACCGTTAATCTTTTCTGAGTGTTCTGTTATCACACCCTTTATAATGGACTCTAGCATTTTCCCTACCACTTAGGCTAACCAGCCTGTAATTCCCTGTTTTCTCCCTCCCTCCTTTTTTAATGGTGGGGTTACATTTGCCACCTTCCAATCTGCCAGGACTATTCCAGGATCTATAGAATACCACATGTTTACATATACCAGATCCCCATGGCCTGCACTGATTCTTCCCCAGCTACTGATGTTTATTGTCAAAGGGTGAGGCAATAAAAACATATGGTAACTGAAACTGCTTTGAATTAAATTGAAGGAAATCTCCAGGCAAAGCTCACACAGACATAGCAAGTACATTCAGTGTAATTTATACAACTATTGTCTAATGACAATGTGAAACATTTCAAGAGCGTTGTTGATTATTTTTTTCAAAAGGACGAATAGGAATAAACTTGCAGGCCGAGTGTGCGTGTCTTTTTAAAAAAGAAGCAAACTTTCACTAAATGCACAGAGCTAAAAGCCCCCTCAAATGGCCTTGCCTTTTTAATTGTTGTTTGAGAATTCCAGCAATTCCTCTGTAATTTTGATTACTCTACAGGTACAGAACTTTGTAACATATGTAGTTTAATAATCTGAATGCATTTTGCTTTATATAACAGGGTGTTTATAATAATTTCTGATAAAACAGTGATACAAGGCAGCAACTGCAAAAGCACTTTGTCATCTAACTCTGCTCCCTGCTCATCCTCCAGTGATTTTGGCCTGATCTCCCAAATTCACTCTCCCCTTCTCAAGGCGTAGGAGGTCGAGCCACAACTTTGACTTATTAGCTTCTGCCTGAAAATCATTGCAGCAGATGAAAAATCTCGAACTTCTGAGCTAGGAGTGATTTTGGGGAACCATGGTTACCAATATGTGATTCTTCATATTAAATGATTGTCACTTTGTACCAAGATGGATACTCAAGCCAGTCCCTGGATGGTGAAACAGATTATTATGAAATATCAGAATGTGCGGTGAGATTAAAATTGTGGTTTGAAATAATGTGAAGTATTAGTGATAAAAAGTTCTGGACAACTAGAAGCCCATGTTCTTTCTGACTTGAACAATTTATGAAGAATGCCAAAAAAAGCTTCAGCCACATTCAGAGAGACACCAGAAGAAAACAACAAATAATGCAGATATTGTAAAACACTGGGTGGGGGTGGGGTGGGGTGGGGGATAAAATATAATTTCCTGTTTCAGGGTTTACATGTTGGACATTTTCTTTGAACTGGACTGCATTTCATAGTTATATCAGTTGCCATTGCATATTTTGTGTGTCAGGACCTTGGAAATGATCCACAATGATGTTGTTAGCCAAATCAATGATCCTATTACAGGGGTAATTAGTTTAGAGATTATAATCTTCCAATTAGCCCTTTGGTTACATGAGTAGGAAGTGGTATAAACAAATGGTACAGAATATGAAATTCAGTGTGTTCAGTTGGTGTACAACATGCAGCTTTTTTCTTTACATCAAATAATGCAAATGTTCTAAATCTTAAATAAAACAGAAAGTGTTGGAACAAAGTTTCAGCCTTCAACATCTGAAAAGTGAAAAGCCAGTTTAATGTTTCAGTTGTAAACGTTTTGTCACAACCTGGATTCTGATACACGGGCAGTACTCGCAATATTAATCTACATTTTTGTTTTCAGATGCCAACGGATCTGCTGTCCATTTCCTACATATTTAGTTCCCAGTTTTGAAGAATTGAAATAGTTACTGATGATACTGCACCATTACACTGTGGATAGACACTCCTAAGGATCTATCAACAATGTGTAAGTTTTATTGAGTGATTCAGTAAGAGACTAAGTGTTTGTTCTCGCCACAGATGACTAAATTAACTGAGTGTTTGTAGCATTTCCTGTTTTTATTACTGTTTGCAGATAATTATATTAAGTAGACAAATACTGCGTAATCCAATTAAGTTAAAGAAGAAATTTAGAATAACAGTCTTAATGAGCATTGCTCTCATAATTTAAACTAGCAGTTTTTTTTGGATTAATAAGGCAGTAGTTCATAATGGATCCTCACACACTGAATAAGAAGTATTTGATTATAACTTTCAGCTTTAAATTACACCTTCATTCTTTATCTATGCATTGCCTCCTTTGCCCCAATGTTGGCAGCTATGCCTTCAGCACTCTGGGCTTCATGCTCCAGAATTCCCTCCTGGTTATATGTCAGCAAAATGCTTCAGGTTGTTTTCAACATTAAAGATGCTACATAAATGCATGTTGTTGTTAGGTAACTCTTGACATGATAGTACCACATGTAAATGATAGGGTATTGATTGTTTGCGGGGGGGTGGTGGGGGGGGGGGGGGGCGCGGGGGGGTGTGGCGTGGTGGGGGGGGAGGGGGTGGGGGGATGTCTTGCTGTGAATTGTCCCCCATTCTAGATTTTCAGGTTTTTTTAGACTGGTCTTTTTAAATTAGCTGTCGTATAGAATGAGCTTGTCATGTGAACCATATGCAAGATACCTTTATGAACATAGTTATTAGATCTGGAAACATTGTGGATTTGTAACATTGTGTGTAATTATGTTGAATATTGCAAGTCATTTCACTGATGTGCTGTTACTTCCTGTAAATGGTAAATGTGTTGAGATTAAATAAGGATTTTGCTTTAATCTTTCACTACCCTATTTAATAATGTTATCATTGCTGTTACGAAATTCCTGAGGCACGGAGATGATAGTCGATGTTTATTTTCCATGTATTTTGATATTTCCATTAAAATATCATTTCAGGTTGACTGTATCAGCAGGTTTTATGTTCCTGATGCAATGCTTCACATGACAGGGATTCATAGCAGGAACTTGGACTTTGAGATCAATAGTGCTGGATGACTCTCGATCCATTAATGCAATGATAGAGAAACATGCGTCATGTACTGAGATCTACATCCAAATTCCTAACAAGCAAACATTCCCAGGATTAGCTACTGAATTTAATGCTGAGATTCCCATACAGAACAAGTGATTCGTATGGACAAGTAAACAATTTAAATCTATCAATCTTAGCTTTGAAATTTTCAATTGACCTAGCCTCAACAGCTTTTTTTGGGAAGAAAGCTACAAACCTCCACTCCCCTTTATGTGAAGAAGTATTTCCTGACATCACCATTGAATGGCCTAAATCCAATTTTAATGTTACGCCAAAGCAAAATACTGCAGATACTAGGAATCTGAAATAAAAACAGAAAATTCTGGAAATAGTCAGCAAGTTGTTATGATATGGCAGGTGGTAATTGCCGGGCTGACCAAATCCCAAAGGGAAACTTGGCCAAGCTATCACAACGATTTGTAATTTGTATTTTTATGATGAGAAGATATGTGTACTGAAGTCAGAAGTAAGGATTCCACTACCGCTTTTGGAAATTTTAAATATTAAATTAAAATATTTATTAAGAAAAGAAAACTTAAGCACACAAGATTACAGTTACACAGTTAAATTTAGTCTTGCAATATTTCCCAAAAGATTTCTACTTAGCTAGACTCACCCTTTTTCAGGCAACAGCCCCAATAGATTCTTAATTTACAAAACACCTAGTAATATTACCACAAGGTACCCACTGTTGCTAAAAGGGAGGTATTTCTCAAGCTTCTCTCACTCTCTCTCACTTGATAATGGAAATCCAAGGCTTGTAACAAAACCTTGTTTTCTGAACCAAGCAAGCACTTATCTGGGGTGACTAGGGGCCACAGGTCTGTCTTTGCATAACCCATCCTTCAAGATCTCACATGGCCACCCCAATACAGCTTTCAATCTTTCCTTAAATATGTTTTTCCTCTTTAATCTTTAAACCCATTGTTCTCACACCCCTTTGAAACTCAAACCCTTCCAAAAAGAATATCCTTCATGTTTCCATTTTGTCCTTGCTTTTGGGTCCATAAAAAAAACATGATATCACCACTACTTGCTAACCTATGAACTCCTGAAAGCTGCAAATATTTTCCTTTGAAATTCAAATGCCTCCCAACTTACGTAAAAATGCAAATGTTAGCTCTAACCTATTTACTTGTACCCCACTACTTAGCACCTTTAACCTTTAATGATTTAAACCTTGCAGTTTGACTGCCTTCAGCCTAATTAAATTAGTGACACACATATGCACACACACACACACAAATGCACACTCTACACAGCCCCCACAAGCCTGCTTCACAGTATCCCACAGTAACATTGAAAAATATTATATTCTCTTCAAAAAGTCAGGCAGCATCTCGAGGGAGAAACTTCATCAGCTGAAGGGTCATCGTCGACCTGCAACATTAGGTGGAATTTAGAGGAGCCCTCTGTAGCGGGCATGATGTCAGGGAGATCAGGAGAATTGGATGGGAATCCCAGGTGGTGGGAAAACTGTCCCACATATAGTGGGGAAGCAGGAAGAGCCTGACATGAGGATGTCACTTGGGCTCATTAACAAGCCACCTGAGAGAAATTATCCCTGAGCCCACTGGAATTTAATGATGGCTCACAGGCATTCAATCCGGTTGATGGACCCAGCATCAGGAAGCAGGACTGGGAGGACCTGCAGAAAGACACCTCCTGCCTTTGCATTCAACAACCCCGCCTTCCCACCCCTCACTGGTGACCCTATCCCCATGACCCCCATCCCACCCCATTTACCTCTTTCCAGGGATTGAGTGATGATCCATGGTGAAGGTTTCAGTGAGAGCTGCTGGCCTCTGATTGACTGGCAGCTCTCAAGCGTGGGGACTCGATTGAGTGGGAGGCCCAGCAAGGTCTTGGCAAAATACCGCGGATGCTGAAAATCAGAAATAAAAACAGAAAATGCTGGAAAAACTCAGCAGGTCTGGCAGCATCAGTGGAGAAAGAAACAGTTAACATTTCAAGTCTAATGTGACTCTTCATCAGAACTGGGGAGAGGTAGAAATGTGATTGGTTTTATGCTGTTGAAAAGGGGGAGGGGCAGGTGGAGCAAAGGCCAGGGATAGGTTGGAGGTCAGGAGAGATTAAATGGCAAAGCGGTCATGGGAAACAAGGCAAAGGGAGTGGTAATGATACTATTAAAGACTAAAACAGATGTTAATAGCAGAATAAAAGTCAGTGCTGTCTGGAAGCAAAGGAACAGAACGTATTAGTAGGAAAATAAAGGCCAACGCACAGTTCATGGTTTGAAGTTGTTAAACTTAATGTTGAATCCAGAAGGCTATAAAGTGCCTAATCAGAAGATGAAATGTTGTTCCTGCAGCTTGTGTTGGTCTTCACTGGAACATTGTAGCAGGCCAAGGACAGAAATGTGAGCATGAGAACAAGACACTGAATTGAAATGACAAGCAACAGGAGAATTGGGGTCATGCTTGTGGTCTGAGCGAAGGTATTTGGCAAAGTGGTCACCCAGTTTGTGTCTAGTCTCCCCATTGTAAAGGAGATTGCATTGTGAGTAGCGAATAGAGTAGACTAAATTGAAAAAAGTATAAGTACATTGCTGCTTCATCTGGAAGGAGTGTTTGGAATCATGGATAGCGAGGAGAGAGGAGGTAAAGGGCAGTTGTTACACCCCCTGCAATTTCATAGGAAGGTACCGTGGGAAGGGGATGAGGCGTTGGGGTGATAAAGGAATGGGCTAGGGTGTCATGGAGGGAATTGTTCCTTCGGAATGCTGACAGGGAAGGTGAGGGGAAGATGTGCTTGGTGGTGGCATCATGCTGGAGTTGGTGGAACTGGAGGAGGATGATCTTTTGAATACGGAGGCTGGTGAGGACAATGGGAGCCCTAACATGGTTCTGGGAGGGAGGAGAAGGGGTGAGGGCAGAAGTGTGGGAAATGGATCAGATGTGGATGAGGGCCCTGTCAACTACAGTTTGGGGGAATGCTCAGCTAAGGATAAAGGAAGACATGTCAGAAGCGCCATTGTGGAAAGTAGCATCATCAGGACAGATGCAATAGCGAAACTGGGAGAATGGAATGGAATCCTTACAGGAAGCAGGGTGGCTGAAGTGCCAGTCTGTAACTTGTTCTCATGTTTTGCTTTCAGACAGTGCTGACCCTTTTTCTGCTATTAACAAATTCTGCTATTTTGCTTTCAGACAGTGCTAACCATTATTCCACTATTCACACCTGCTTTTAGTCTTTAATACTAACACTACCACTCCCTTTGTCTTGTGTTTCATGACATCTTTGTCATTTAATCTCTCCTGACCGCCAACCTATTCTTGACCTTCTATTTCGCTCCACCTCCCTTTTTCAACAGCATAAAATCCATCACATTTCTACCTCTCCCCAGTTCTGATGAAGAATCATATTAGACTCAAAACATTAACCCTGTTTCTCCCTCGACAGATGCTGCCAGACCTGCTGACTTTTCCCAGCAATAACCGTTTTTATTTTTTTCCAGTCATATGCCTGATTGAAATGAAATAGCCTCAGGCCTCTCATGGAAAGATGTTGCAGAGTGCCCTTCAGTTCTCCAACTGGTGTGCGGGAGCCCGGTCGCCTCAACTAATTTCTGCCCATTAACTCTGTTTCCCTCCACAGTCACTGCCTAACATGCTGAGTATTTTGGGCATTATGCGGAGGATGTTCCACTCGCCGGGCGGGCGGGTGCGGTGGGTGGGCGCGGTGGGCGGGCCCGGGAGCCGCCGTGCAACGGTCCGCCACCCACGATCATGCCCCGCATGCAATCCAATTAATGGCCAGCCAGCGTGAATCGCGAGCTGAAACGCTCAGCGCTGCTGGGGTTGGGTGGGGGGAGGAGGACGAGTGCGGAAGTCAGCACATGCCCGAGGGTGCGCTCAGTGAAAGCTCCCTGAAAGCACAGAGCTGCCTCAGAAACCTGAAGATTTCTAACATTAAATATTTTAAGATTTTAAAAGTAAGGCAAACATGTCCCCTCATTTGACTCTGGAGACATGTTAAAAATGAGGTTTAAAATGTTTTATTTTATTTTTAATTAACATTGGAAACCTCATCCCGCCCGTGGATGAGGTTTCCTCAAAAACCCAAAGACCGCTCGGCCTTTTCGCCCGCCCGCCCGCCGTAAGCTTGGACAGGCAGGGAAAAATTCACTGTAATTAAGTTATTAATGGGCTTAGCGGCCCTCTTAATTGTCGGCAGGCGCACTGCTGACTCCCATGGGCGCCTGCCGACCAAAATAGTGCACGAGTGCGTGATGACATTGGGACACTCGCCTGACATCATCCCATTTCACGCTTGTGTGTGTCGGGCACACGCCCACAAGCCAAGGTGAAAATCCAGCCCTATCTGTTTTTATTTTATATTTAATGTACTACCGTTTAAATCAGTGCCTGCCATAGTTTCCTGCGTGCCTTTTAATTTTAATAGATGGAAAATCATATACATGTGCTCACTTCTACATCTGAATTCCAAATATGCATTCCTGTCCTGCAGCCCTCTAAAATTTATCCTTTTGTCTCCTTGCAGCTCAAGTGGAAGTTGAGTACCCCCCAGCCCCACTGCCACCCCGAACTTCGTTGTAGGATTGGCACAGGGGGAGAATTTTCTCCCCATTGGGCGGGCGGTTCGGGAGCAGGCGCGGAGCTGATTGCCGCCCATGATCGACTGCGCACCGCCATTTTGCATGGGCAGGCCAATTAAGGCCTGTCCACCGTGACGCGCACCCGGAAGCGCTCAGCGCTACCTGTGCAGGCAGGGGGAGGAGGGAGAGTCGGGACCTGTGCTCTTTCACGCACGCGCACGAAAGAGCGCAGAAATCTCCCTGAGGCACGGAAATTTTAATTTAATTTACAAAGCTTTCATGAAACCTCATCCCGCCCGTGGATGAGGTTTCATGAGAAATGTGAAGGCCGTCTGGGCTCTTCACCTGCCCGTCAACCTTAAGGTTGGACGGACAGCCCTGACAACTTGTTCAATTAGGTAATTAATGGCCTTAATAGGCCTTTGACAGTTCGACGGGTGCACAACCAACTGGTGCATGCAGCTCCGCGCCTGCTCCCGGGTGCATGCCCGCTGAACTGAAGATCGGAATGATGCGCGGTGACGTCAGGACGCATGCCCAACGTCACCGTGCATCATTTTACACGTTGGCGTGCAGGGTCCGCCCCCGCACGCCGAACGGAAGATTCTAGCCCAGGTGATTAAGTAAAAAGCTTGAAGAACTTTCAGAGGATTGCTCAAAATCATGATCCTAGAAAGGATCGTGAGATCTTTTGTTGGCATTTAAAACTTCCCAATTCCTCTGGTTTACCACTAATCATTGCCACATTGTATGTTTTTTCTTTCAATTTGATACTGTCCTTAACTTCCTTGATTAACCATGGTTGGTTTATTCCCTTCCTAGAATCCTTCTTCCTCACTGGGATATATCTTTGTTGTGAGTCATGAACTATTTTCTTAAATGTCTGCCATTGTTCATCAACCATCTTCCCTGCTAAACTCCTTTCCCAGTCCACTCCAGCCAACTCTGCCCTTATTCCTTTGTAATCACCTTTATTTAAGCTTAGCACTGTTGTTTCTGACCCAAGTTTCTCACTCTCAATCTGAATGCTAAATTCTACCATGTTATGTTCACTGTTTTCTAGGGGATCTTTTACTCTGAGATCATTTATTAAACCTGCCTCATTACACATTAACAGATCCAAAATAGCCTATTCCCTGGTTGGATCCACAACATATTGTTCTCGGAAACTGTCCTGAACACAGAGTATGAATTCTTGCTCATGGCTATCGCTGCCAATTTGATTTTCCCAATCTACATGAAGATTAAAGTCACCGACAATTAATGTGCTGCCTTTTTTACATGCCCTCATTATGTCCTGAATTATTCTCTGTCCTACAGTTTAGCTATTGTTCAGGGGCCTATAGGCTACTCCCAGCAGTGTCTTTTTTCCCTTGTTAGGAAACAAGGGAAGATAGGTTTGAGAGGAATTATATGTTGCATCCACTCGTACATAGCAATTTCACGTTCATTCCTCATACTTCCACTCTTAGAGATAACCCACTGGATTGTGTGGCATGGCATTAATGCTCTACAAGTTGTCCAGAAGGTTTGTGCACCAGCTCTCCTCAGAGCGCTAAGCCCATTCACATGCAAGGAAATGCTCAGAGAGGCATCTGAGTTGCAGAGGATGCTGGTTCCCTCTGCATCTGAGCCTATTTCCCCCCACTCCCACTACTTCCATACAGCATTGATCCCTGTATGTGGAAGGGTGAAGTAGGCACAGTGTTCACTCCACTGCAGAGTGGATGTACTGCATGGGGCTATGAGGCACGACCTTATGCCGTTGGCCCTGACGCATGCATTGGTTTCATTGTGTTAGGGTGAGCAGCTGAAGCTTCACTAGCCCTGGCGGAGTGGATGAGGTCGTTCATCCTTTTCAGGCATTGTTTGGCTGACCTGCGCTGGACCGCTTGGGCAGTTACAGCATTGGCCACCTGTGCCCATGCAGGGTTGATTTCCCTGCTCGGCCTCCTCCTCCCATTAGCCGGGTAGAGAACACTCCTCCTGACCTCCACATGTTCGAGAAGGACATGCAGGGAGGTGTCATTGAACTTGGACGTTGGACCTCTCTCTCCACGTCCTGACATCTCAATGGGAATTGACAGTAAGGTGTGTCTTTTAAATATGGCGCCAGGATATGACAGCGGGACATGTGCCATCCAGCCCGCCCTGCCGCACTAGATGTTGGAAACCTTTGACTGCATAATTAATGATGCTTGGGCTGCAAGATCCCCCAGGATTTCCCGTTGGCCTCTGCAGTAGGAAACACTCCCTGTCCCCGCCATGGGACTTAGTCCCGGATGGGAGAATTTCGCCCATTGTCTTTTTAAAAACAGCATTTGTGTGATCCAGGCTTTTAGGCCATGGGACTACATAACTTGACCCTTCAGCCAGCAGGGTCGTCCTTCCCGTGTGTAACCCACAGTTCTGATACTTAGGCTCTGTGTGTCACCTGATGCACTCCCTCTGGCTATGACTAACTCCCTAGGAATTGACTGCCTTTCTACCAGTGCTTGGGAGCGATATAGCGATTGAGGGTGGAATGGAGTGAGAACCTGAGTCCAATGGGAGCCTCATCCACAGCAAAACCAACGGAGTTAAAATCTCAGATTGGTAGGAATGGAGAGAAATAAACAGCTGATATAAAAGCAAAAAACTGCGGATGCTGGAAATCCAAAACAAAAACAATAAACAGCTGCTTCATTTTAATTGCTTACCCACTCTGTTTCCGCCCAGTGGTGACAGTTAGTATTGCACCCCCATGTTTATATTTGTACTATCACCAAACAGAAACTCGAAATGTTAACTCTGTTTCTCTCTGCATAGATAGTACCAGACCTGCTGAGTATTTCCAGCACTTTCTATTTTATTTATAATTAACTATGCACATATTTGTAATACCCCATTTTAGGAGCCGTGTGCAATGTAAATTGATATGAGGTTCCTTTCTGTCACATGTGTTGTCATTACTCACAAGCCCCAACTTCTTGGTCTGAATGACTTTCTACCACACAGGGCAGTGTCTATTCACTAAGTCATCATAGGGATTATGTCGAAGATGCTAGTCTGTTTCTGTTTCAGGCTTTATTGTACTTCTTGCAGAATTTCAAACATGATTTGGAAAACCCCGAGACCTGAGATTAGCAATACTTTACATGGTGCTGCCAAGTTATGGCAGGCTGTGACTGCCTTAGTGCTGAGCATTAGGGATGTATTACAAAGCTGAGACCTCTTGAGTTCTTGATCTGCTTTCCGCAATTGCAGGTTTATCTCTTGAGGACTTCTCTCACAAAAGTCCAATCATTTATTTTTGTAGCGCAGGGGAAAATTATGGAGGAAGGAATATTTGGATGGAAAAGTGTTTTCATTTGGGCCTTTTGCTGGCAGAAGATCAGAAAAACATATTCTGGACAAGCAGAGACATTAAAAGAATACAATTCATACAATATCTGGCAGGGCATCAAGAGGAGTAATATTTAGAAAGCTTAGTATGCTTTCCCGGTCAGCACATAAGAAAAACTCATTGTGATTGTGATCCGTAATAGAATTTGAACCAAGTATCCTGCTCAGCTGGAATGTCTGGAGATAATGTTTTGAAATTGTTGTGCAACCTAGCATCTGGGGTGAGAGTTCTTGCCTTTATCTCATTTCTTCTGAAAGATATAAGATGTCTGACATTTATCTGAAAGGAAGCCAAATGGCTCAAATGTTGGGCTTATACTTGCATCACAGCCATATTCTAGAAACAACTGATAGTTTCTAAGTGTGCCATGAGGGGATAAATGGCCTACTCCTGCTCCTATTTCTTATGATCTTACTGAAAAAAAACCGTGCTTTCTGAATTTTATTATTCCTGATATTCTTTTTAAATAATTGTTGCACTGCCAGACATTACTTAGTGCTTAAATATTTTTGCTTTCTCAGTTTTGCTCCGCATATGTTTAAGGAGAAAATGGGGAAGGAAAAGAGGATGAAAGGTAGCATAGTCACGAAAACTGTGGAGGATCTTGTGGTAGAATTTAAAGCTGTGGAAGTAGGAATACTAAAGACATGGGCAAGTTGGCTGAAGAACAGAAAATAGGTTTGTTTAAATTTTAAAAGTATTAAGAAAGTGATTAAAAAGCAGGCAGGTAGAACTGCCCCCTTTGCAAAGCCAAAATAGGTTAAAAATATTCTTGTTTAGGACACTGTGCACTTTTGCTGCTAACTCAAAATACATCCAAGACAAAAGTCTAAATGTTCTAATTCCCTTATAGGACATTTATTTTTTGTCATACTTCCATAACAGAACTCAGTCACTAGTTTGTCGTGACTCATTTCCTCCCACTGTCCCACAGTTCAGTGATCCAACCCTGATCGACTTTTTAAAACACACAGCTGTGAATATCAGGACCAACAACAATGTTTCTTGGTGTTTTCAATGACCAAGATTTGTATCCTAATGACTTTACTAGGGCTTTAGGCTTTTGGCTAAATTTGCCTAGCAATTAACACGTTTAGCATTGATGGTAACATGTTTTTCAACAATAACTAAGTACAAAGCACATTTACCACTAGTCTCTTATTCACTAATGCTAACACCAATGATTAAGGGTCCATTGAGCTCATAATTAGGGGAAATAATGGCAGAATTAATGTTCTAGTGTAATCTTCAATAGTGAATTCCAGTGTTAACTTATTGAAACTGCTTTGATGAGCACCAGACCATAATGCTGTAGAATTATACTGCAAATTCACTAAGAATGTAGAGTAGAAGATGGCACAACACTAACATCGAACAGTATAATGTTAGTTGGAGCTTGTTATTGAGTCTTTACCTGTCGATCACAAAGTCACATCGACACTTGGCAGAGTCAGGGATCAGGAATCAAGAAAAAACTCTCCACTGGTTGGAGTCATACCTAGCACAAAGGAAGATGGTTGTGGTTGTTAGAAGCCAATCATCTCAGCTCTGGGATATCGCTGCAGGAGTTCCTTAAGGTTATGTCCTAGGCCCAATCATCTTCAGCAGCTTGATCAATGACCTTTCCTCCTTGTGTTCAGAAGTAGGAACGTTGACTCATGTTTCCACAATGTTCAGTTCCACTTTCTATTCCTCGTATACTGAAGCAGCCTGTGTCCATGTGCAGCAAGACATGGACAATATCCAGGCTTGGGCTGATAAGTGACAATTAACATTCTCAGCACACAAGTGCCAGGTAATGATCATCTCCAACAAGAGAGATTCTACACTCTCCTCTTGACATTACCAGTGCAGAATTGCCTACCACCCTGGGGATTACCCTTGACCAGAACCATAATTGGACCAGCCACATAAATACTGTGGCTACAAGAGCACAAACTGGGAATTCTGTGGTGAATAACTTACTCCCTGACTCCCCAAAGCCTGTCCACCATTTACAAGGCACAAGTCAGGAGTGTGATGGAATGTTCTGCACTTGCCTGGATGAGTGCAGTACCAACGACACTCAAGAGGCTTGACACCATCCAGGACAAAGCAGCCCACTTGATTGGCACCCTTGCACCACCTTAACATAGGAACATAGGAGCAGGAGTAGGCCATTCAGCCCATCAAACCTGCTCTGCTATTCAATACGATCATGGCTGATCATCCACTTCAATGCCTTTTTCCCCACACTATCCCCATATCCCTTTATATCATTGGTATTTAGAAATCTGTCAATCTCTGCTTTAAACATATTCAATGACTGAGCTTCCACAGCCCTCTGGGATAGTGATTCACAACCCTCTGAGTAAAAGAAATCTCCTCAACTCGATCCTAAGTGGCTACCTCCTTATTTTGAAATTGTGTCCCCTGGTTCTAGACTCCCCAATCAGGGGAAACGTCTTTCCTGCATCTACCCTGTCTATTCCTTTAAGTATTTTGTAGGTTTCAGCGAGATTACCTTTCATTCTTCAAAAACCTAGAGAATACAGGCCCAGATTCCCCAATCTCTCTTCACAGGACGGTCCCAGTATCTTGGGAACAAGACTGGTGAACCTTCATTCCACTTCCTCTACGATAATAAGATCCTTCCTAAGGTGAGGGGACCAAAACTGCACACAGTACTGCAGGTGCGTCTAACCAAGGTTCTATACAATTGATGCAAGACTTCACTACTCCTGTTCTCAAATCCTCTTGTGATAAAGGCTGACATACCACTAGCTTTCCAAATTGCTTGCTGCACCTCCATGGTCATCCTCACCAACCTGACTGCCGCAGATAAATCTGAACATGACAGTATTGGTAGGAGCGACCACTGCACAGTCCTCCCTTCACATTGAGGAAAACCCTCCATCGTGTAGTGTGGCACTACCACCGTGCTAAATGGGATAGATTTTAAACAAATTTAGCAACTCAAGACTGGGCATCCATGAGGCACTGTGGGCCCTCAGCAGAATTGTACTTGAACACAATCTGTGACCTCATGGCCCGGCATATCCCCCACTCTACCATTACCATCAAGCCAGGGGATCAACCCTGATTTAATGAAGAATGCAGGAGGGTATGCCAGGAGCAGCAACAGGCATACCTAAAAATGAGGTGTCAACCTGGTGAAGCTATAACACAGGACTACTTGCATGCCAAACAGCATTAGCAGCAAGTGATAGACAGAGCAAAGCAACCCCACATCCAGATCGGATCTAAGCTCTGCAGTGCTGCCACATCCTTTCATGAATGTTGGTGGACAATTAAACAACTCACTGGAGGAGGAGGCTCCACAAATATCCCTATCCTTAATGATGGAGGAGCCCAGGATATCAGTGCAAAAGATAAGGCTTCAATCTTCAGCTGGAAATGCTGAGTGGATGATTCATCTTGGCCTCCTCCAGAGGTCCCCAGCATCACAGATGCCAGTCTTCAGCCAATTCGATTCACTCCACAGAAACGGCTGAAGGCACTGGATGCTGCAAAGGCTATGGGCCCTGACAATATTCCGGCAATAGTACTGAAGACTTGTGCTCCAGCACTTGCCGCGCCCCGAGCCAAGCTGTTCCAGTACAGCTACAACACTGGCATCTACCCAGCTATGTGGAAAATTGCCCAGGTATGTCCTGTACACGAAAAGCAGGACAAATCCAACCCAGCCAATTACCGCCCCATGAGTCTACTCTCCATCATCAGTAAAGTAATGGAAGGGGTCATCAACAGTGCTATCAAGCGGCATTTGCTTAGCAATGACCTGCTCACTGATGCCCAGTTTGGGTTCCGATATGGCCACTCAGCTCCTGACCTAATTACAGCCTTGGTGCAAAGATGGACAAAAGAGTTGAAGTCCCGAGGTGAGGAGAGTGTAACTTCCCTTGACACCAAGGCTGCATTTGACTGAGTGTGGCATCAAGGAGCCCTAGCAAAACTGGAGTCAATGGGAATCAGGGGGAATACTCTCCACTGGTTGGAGTCAAACCTAGCACAAAGGAAGATGGTTGTGGTTGTTGGAGATCAGTCATCCCAGCTCCAGGACATCACTGCAGGAGTTCCTCAGGGTAGTGTCCTCAGCCCCACCACCTTCAGTTGCTTCATCAATAACCTTCCCTCCACCATTAGGTCAGAAGTGGAGATGTTTGCTGATGATTGCACAATGTTCAGCACCATTCGCGACTCCTCAGATACTGAAGCAGTCCATGTTCAAAGGCAGCAAGACCTGGACAATTTCCAGGCTTGGGTTGACAAGTGGCAAGTAACATTCACACCACACAAGTGTCAGGCAATGACCATTTCCAACAAGAGAGAATCCAACCATCACCCCTTGATGTTCAATGGCATTGCCATCACTGAATGCCCCAATGTCAACAATCTGGGGGGTACCAATGACCAGAAACTGAACTGTACTAGCCATATAAATACTGTGGCTGCAAGAGCAGGTCAGAGGCTAGGAATCCTGTGACGAGAACTCAACTCCTGACTCCCCAAAGCCTGTCAACTATCTACAAGGCACAAGTCAGGAGTGTGATGTAATACTCCCCACTTGCCTGGATGAGTGCAGCTCCCGCAACACTCAAGAAGTTTGACACCGTGCAGGACAAAGCAGCCCACTTGATTGGCACCACATCCACAGGCATTCACTCCTACCACCACTGATGCACAGTAGCAGCAGTGTGTACCATCTACAAGATGCCCTGCAGGCATTCACCAAGGCTCCTTAGGCAGCACCTTCCAAATCCACGACCGGTACCACCTAGAAGGACAAGGGCAGAAGATAGATGGGAACACCACCACCTGGAAATTTCCCTCCAAGCCACTCACCATCCTGACTTGGAAATATATCGCCGTTCCTTCACTGTCGCTGGATCGAAATCCTGGAACTCCCTAACAGCACTGTGGGTGTACCTACACCACATGGACTGCAGCAGTTCAAGAAGGCAGCTCACCACCACCTTCTCAAGGGCAACTAGGGATGGCCAATAAATGCTGGACCAGCCAGCAAAGCCCACATCCTATGAATGAATAATAAAAAAAAGCTGCATATTAGCTTTCAGTGGCTTATTGGTGAAGACACCTAGGTCCCTTTGTACATCTACAATTTCTTATCTCTTACCATTTAAGAAATTCTCTGCATATCTGTTCCCCCCACCAGAGTGGATAACCTCACGTTTTTCCACATTATGTTTCATCTGCTATATTCCTGTCCGCTCACTAACTCGGTCTAAATCCCCTTGAAACCACTTTGCATCTCCCTCACAACACACAGTCCCACCTAGCTTTGTGTCATCTGTGACCTTGGAAATATTACACTTGGTTCCCACATCCAAATCATTGACATATAGTGTGATCAGCTGGGGCCCAAGTACTGATCTTTGCGATACTCCAGTAGTCACAGCTTACCGATGCAAGAATAACCCATTTATTCCTACTCTCTGTTTTCTGCCTGTTAACCAATCCTTAATTCATGCCAGTATATTGCCTCCTATCCCACGTGTTTTAATTTTGGTAACCAACCTCCTGTGGGGTACTTCATCAAATTCTGAAAATCCAAAAATACTACCTCCACCGATTCCCCCTTATCAATTCTGTTCGTAACACCCTCATAAAACTCCAACAGGTTCAACAAACATGATTTCCCAATCATAAATCCATGTTGACGATGCCCAAGTGGATCATTATTACCCAAGTGTCCATTTATCATATCTTTTAGAATAGATTCTAGCGTTTCCTCTACTACTGATGTAAGTCTACCAGGTCTGGAATTCCATTTTCTTTCTCTCTCCCTCCCTTCTTAAATAGTGCAGTGACATTTGCTACCTTCCAACCTGCAGGAATCATTCCAGAATCTATAGAATTTTGGAAGATGATTACCAATGCATCCACTATCTCCATAGCTACCTCTTTCAGCACTCTGGGATGTAGAATAGCAGATTCTGGGGACTTACCAACCTTCAGTCCCATTAATTTCTCCAATACAACCTTCTTGCTAATACTAGTTTTAATTCCTCATTCTGCCTAGTCCCTTGGATCTCTAATTCTGGGAGATTTCTTGTATCTTCCTCAGTGAAGACAGACACAAGGTAATCATTTAGCTTCTCTGCCATTTCTCTATTCCCCATTATAAGTTCTCCTGACTCTGCCTGTAATGGACCCTCATTTGCCTCAGCCAAACATTTCCTTTTTGCATATTATTAAATTAAACATAAAATATAAATTAAATTATTAATATAATCATTAAACGTATAATCCTTCCACCACTGGTGCACAGTGGCAGAAATGGGTACAAACTAAAAGATGCACTTCAGATACTCACCAAGCCTCCTCTGACAGCAGCTTCCAAACCCCAGAACTCTACCACCTAGAAGAACAAGAACAGCATTGGAACACCATCATCTGCAAGTTCCCCTTCGAGCCACACATTCTGACTTGGAACTATATTGCTATTTCTTCAGTCTCACTGGGTGAAAATTCTGAAAATCCCCCCCCGTAAAGGACTGTGGATGTACCTGCACCAGACGAACTGCAATGGTTCAACAAGGCGGACTTCCCAGGGCAATTAGGGATGAAATACATGCTGGCAGCCCATGAATGAATATATAAAAAGGTGGTTTCTGCAGCAACTCCTGTTGGACAATTTAAACTCAGAAGGCTTTATGCTTTTATACTTTTAGGGAATTTGAATGAAGAGATGTTTCACATTACCATTAGCGGTGGAGAATTTGAATCCATAGTTGCTACACAACACATATTAACTTCACTTATGTTCAGTAACCTCAATATGTCCTTTAACTTCACTATTTCAAAAATATTCTAAAAATCTACCTAATGTAAATGTACTTTCAGAAATTAACATTTTGCTGAGTAATGGTAAGTGTGGTGGTACATTTGAGAGAATATCGCAACTAGCAGGTTTTCCTTGCTGACTGTCTGAGTCTGCTGTAGATAGAGATTGATTGCCACGAATAGTCTTCAATTCTACTATCGTTGTATCAGAGTGATAAGGTGAACTAGATGAACTGTGGTTTTTTCTCACCTGGCAATTCCAATGTGCCTATATACAATGTGATTACCATCAGAGGATTCTCCATCATCAACATGTAGGGTTTACCACTGACCAGAAACTCAAACTCAACTGGATCAGTCACATAAATTCTGTGGACTAGAGCAGATCAGGGGCTGAAATAAAAACAGAGAATAAAAACATAAGAAATAGAAGCAGGAGTAGGCCATTCAGCCCCTAGAACCTGCACCCCATTCAACAAAGATCATGGATGATCTTCTGCCTCAACTCCACCTTCTTGCACTATCTCCATATCGCTTAATTCTATTAGTACCTAAAAATCTCTCGACCTTTGTCTTTTAATATACTCAATGATTGTGCATCCAAAACCCTCTGGGGTAAGGGATTCCAAAGATTCACAGCCCTTTAAGTGAAGAGATTTCTCTTCATCTCAGTACTAAAGGGCCAATCCCTTAGTCTGAGACTGTGACCCGGTATCCCCATTTTCTCAGCACCTAACCTGTCAAGCCTCTTGACAATTTTATATGTTTCAATTGGATCACCCCTCATTCCTCTAAACCAGGGAATATAGGCCCTTTCTACTCGATCTCTCTTCATAGTACAGTCTCTCATCTCAGGAGCCAGCCTAGTGAATACTTGTAGTACTCCCTTTAGGACAAGTATATCCTTTCTTAGGTAGGGACACTAAATCTACTCACGTTCTCGGTCCTGCAGAGATGGGTTTGGAATCAGGACCAGGACGAAAATTGTAGTTTAGGGCATTGGGCCGGCTCATCGATACGCACATGTCTCTTGTGGGAGGCAGGTAAACAATAGAAATGGTGGGTAGACAATAATTATCAATTAGGAGTCTATTGAGGGGGTTTGAGAGACTCGCCTGGGATCTTCTCGGTGTCAGAACAGCTTTGCGCTGAGTGCTGAACCAAGCAGCTCCATGGAGGTGGTCTCCCAATGGTATTCTGGGGGACTATTGAAATCGGATGCTCCATGCACCAATGATGGGGCTGCGGGCAGGAAAGACTTCATCCACAGCCCAAAAAACTCCTCCAGAGAGGTTTCTCCTCCTCTATGAGGCTTGGGCCTTCATTGTTTTTGTATTTGATGCACATGTCTAAAGATAGCTCTGTGTTGAGGTGTTTGCACTGTCCTTGCTACCTGAGCAGCGGTGGGGCTGCCTTTGGTCCAAAGCTACAGGCCCTCTGATTGGGCTTGCAGCCTTGAGAATCCGCCGTCATCCTTAATTGGACAGGGCTCTTGGTGGTAGCCTCTTAATCGGTCATCTTCAGGAAGGTCACGCAGGTTGGTGGGACTCACAGATCATCGGAGCTGGGACCTTCATTTGCCCTGGATGGAAGAATATTTTCAAAGTGATTCTATCTTGTACTTCAGGTGTAGCCTCACCCTTCGGATGTAATGAAGGGTCATCAGCCTAAAATATTAACTCTGTTTCTCTCTCCACAGATGCTACCTGACCTGCCGGGTATTTCCAGCATTTTCTGTTTTTATACCATTTACCTCCCTGATTGCTTGCTATACCTGCATGCTATACTTTATATATGGTTAACTTTCTGTGATTCAATAACAAAGACATCTGGGTCCTTTCAAATGCAAACATTTCCCAGTCTCTCACCATTCAAAAATGTTCTGTTTTTTTCAATTTCCTACCAAATTGGATAACTTCACACTCTGCTACATTGTATCCCATCTGCACACTCACCAAACTGGTTTATATCCCTCTGCAGCCTCTTTGCGTTCTCCTCATCACTTGCTTTCCCACCTAACTTTATGGCCTGAATTTTTCCCATCAGGCGGGCTCAGCGGGAGCGGGCAGGGGGAAGCCGACTGCCACCCGCGATCAGCTCCGCACCGTGATTTCATGCGGGCGGGTCAATTAAGGCCCGCCCTGCGTGGATCACGAGCGGCAATTTGAGCGCTACCTGTGAGGGCGGGGGGAGGAGGGAGAGTGGGTCTGGCGTGCAGTTCACACATGCGCGCGAAAGAGCGCTTCAATCTCCCTGAGGCACAGAGCTGCCTCAGGGAGATTGAAGCGCTTTTTGAAAAAATTGATAAATACAATAAAAATTCAATGAAACATGTCCCCTCATGCGACTGTGTCACATGAGATGGGACATGCTTTTAATTTCAAAAGGAAGTTTTTATTTAATTTGTATTAGCTTTAGGAAACCTCATGCCGCTCGTGGATGAGATTTCCTAAAAAATGTAAAGGCCGCTTGGCCTTTTCGCCTGCCCACCAACCATTAGGTTGGACGGGCAGCGTAAACTTCAACTTAATTACCTTGTTAATGGCCTTAATAGGCCTTTCAATTATCGGCAGGTGTGCAGCCGGCTCTGGCATGTGCCTGAAATAGCGCGACAGTGCGCGGTGATGTTGGCGTCATCGCGCATCATTTTACGTTCTGGCGTGTTGGGTGCGCACCTGCATGCTGAAGGTAAAATTCTGGCCTATTTTGCCAGCAAACGTGGATACATTACTCTCAGTGGTCTCATTCTAAGTCATTAATACAGAGTGCAAATAGTTGAGGCTCAAGCACTGATCCTTGTGGTGTCCTTGCTAGTTACAGCCTGCCAACCTGAAAATGTCCAGTTTATTCCACGCCTTTGTTTTCTGTCCATTAACCAATCCTCAATCCATGGTAGCATATTGTTTCCAATCCCATGAGTTATAATTTTGTTTTAGAACCAGTTGTGTGGCATCTTTTCCAATGTGTTTTGAAAATCCAAATGCACAACATCCTTTGTCCATGTTATCCAAAATGCTGGAAATATTCAGCAAGTCTGGCAGCGTCTATGGTGAGAGAAACAGAGTAATTGTTTCAGATCGGTAACCTTTCATCAAAACTAACTACATTTGTTCTAGAAGAAAGCTCATCACCATTTCAAGAGCAGCTAGAGATGGGCAATAACTGTTGGCCTTGACAGCAGTGCTCACGTCCCATATATTAAAAAAAACTGGAATGCAGTGAGTCAGTTTTTACCTTTTACAGGGAATCATTGAATCTACAATAAAAGATAAATTGCTAGAAATACGGAGTACGTCAGTCAGTATCTGTGGAGAAAATAGAGGTTCATGTTTTAGATATAATTGCTATTTCTGTTTGTGTTTCAAATGTTCAGCATTTGTGTTTTCTTGTTTTTCATTGATTTTAGTTATCAAGAAGTGTTTGTTTTAATATAAAAACCAAGTCATAAGATATATATTTAATTTTACAGTTTCCATAGAAAATACAATTTCTGCTTGGGCATGGGTGACCTTTTCGCTATGTGCATGTATTATTGAAGGTAAGTGTAATAATGATGTAATGTATGATGTTAATAATGTAGTGATCTCTTCTCACACATTGCTGCATTACATATTTCAACATACGATGTACTCACAGTACATCTCCACCTTTCTGCTTCTGTCTGTCATTTCTTTACCTGTAACGTGCATGTCTCTGTCATTCCATAGCAAGGGAATCCTGCGTTTGCCATTGACTCCGATTTGCAAGTGCATAAACAGTTTTTGTTCTTCTCTCTGATTATCTTTATCTTTCGGGCTCTAGTGAATGTATGCTAAAAGGCAGCAAGTACTTGGGAGTCCCCAAAAAAGCTAGTCCACAGTGAAAGCAAGGAGCAGGTGCTGGGACCACTGATAAAAAGATGTCTTCCAAGCAAACCCAGCAAATAATTATCAGCCATATCATGTCCAGAATATGGAGAGCTTGACAAAATAGGAATAACTGGAAAACTAGCTTAATATAATAAATATCCAGGATACTGAGTAATTACTTCGCATTCAGAGAATATACCTCCAGAGTGATCTTCCCCTTCAGCAACTAGTTATTTATTTTTCTAAGTCAGTTAGATAAAATATAAATATGAGAAAATGCATTACAACAGTGACTACATTTCAAAAGTACTTCATTAATTCTAAAGCACATTGAGACATCCCAAGATCAAGAAAGACAGTATATATAAGCAAGTCTTTCTTTCTTTCTTGTGACACTGCAGTGCAGTCTGGGTCAGCAGCAGAAGGTTCAGGATTTAAACAGAAAAACAGATAATGTTTTAATTCAGAAAGCCAGTTGGTGAAGGATAGATCTTTGCCAATGGAGCCAATCTTTGCACATTTTTATAAGCATTTATATACGGTTGCACATTACAAGCAAGCACCTCCAAACTCAGACAGCATGGTTTCAGTCTGTGTCAATTTATAGGTGCACAAGGAATCCTCACTGAATGTTCACCACCTGCATTCATTTAAACACCAATTAATATACATGTAATATACAGTTAATATTAATATTTGATTAATATACATGTAATATACAGTTAATATTAATATTTGATTAATATACATGTAATAGATAGCTTGTGTGAGGAAAAGAATGAAAAACAAAAAGTGTATGAGAGAAAATGAAAAAGATTAAGGAAGCAGGAGCTATAGGAAGAAAGAATGCATGAAAGAGAAAAAAATCAGACAAGTCTAAAAAAACTGGTGGCACCAAAGTTAAATACAGAATTAAGTAAAAGCAGTCATAAAAGAGTGTCCAGTAATGAAATAGAAATAATTAAAATGAAAAGTGAAAATGATGGGCCTGAGAAACAGGAGAGGAAGACAAAATGGCAGGAATTTTACAAGGTACAGGTCTGATCATGATCTAGGAACACTGTGCAATGTATATAATTCTTTTACATGGAACTCATCAATGTAATTTGAAGTAAGAAACTGAAAGTACAAAATGTTCCCCTTTTACTGGAATATGGACACTATCTGCTTTCCAGTGTCACACCGAAGCGGCCATTTGGGTGTGACAGACTATACAGGATACTGGAATCAAGGCCAAGCCTGTTTTCAACTGATGTCCACACACATACTTTCCTGTATAAAGTCACTTAATAGCAATCAGGAAATGGGAACAGTGCCTGGATTTACCTTTCCTTTCTCTAGGGACACTGAGGTCGATTGGAACACATCCTGCTCCGGTTGAGATCAGTTAACTCAGCACATGTGCTGGGAATTGAAACTGACGCCGGATTGGATTACTGGTACATTGGTGTTACCTCACTGTAGAAAAGGTCACAACAAAAACAGTGACATTTATATAGTAACCTTAACTTATAGTGAAATATCCCAAGCCACTTCACAGGAGCATTACAAAACAAAATTTGACATCAGGTCACGTGAGAAGATATTAGTTTAGATGACAAAAAGCTTGGTCAAAGAGGTAAATTTTAAGGAGCATCTTAAAGGAGGAAGGAGAGATAGAACAGCAGAGAGATTTAGGAGGAGAATATTGGATCTTAGGGCTTTGCAGCTGAAAGCATGGCTACCAATGGTGAAGCAGTGAGAATCGATGAGATGGAGGCCAGAATTTCAGGTGCACAGAGTTCCTGGAGGGCTGTAGGACTAGAGTAGGTTATAGATTAGGGATGGGGAAATCATGGAGGGAATTGAAAATATTGATGGGAATTTTAAAATTGAGGCATTTCTGGACTGGGAAATCAATGAGCACAGGAGTGATTGTGGATGAAAATTGGACCATATTAATATAGCAAGGGAATACACAATAAAGAGTAGGATACCGAAAAGCATAGAGGAACAGAGGGACATTGGAGTGCAGGTCCACAGATCCTGATGGTAGTAGGACAGGGAGATAAGATAGTTAAAAAGACGTACTGGATACTTTCCTTTAGTAGCTGAAGGATAGAATATAAGATCAGGAAGGTTAAAATTGCACAAAACACTAGTTAGGCCACAGCTAAAGTACTGTGTACAGTAACAGTACAGTTCTAGTCACTAAATTAAAGGAAGGATGAGATTGCATTGTAGAATGTATGGAAGAAATCTATGAAGATGTTGCCAGGACTGGAGAATTTTAGTTTTGATGAAAGATTGAATAGGCTGGGGTTATTTACTCTAGAACAGAGGAAGCCAAGGGGAGATTTAATTGAGGTGTATCAAATTATGATGGGTCTGGATAGAATGGATAGGAAGGACTTATTTCTTTTAGCAGAGAGGTCAATAACCAGGGGCATAGATTTAAAGTAATTCGCAGAAAGATTACAGGCAAGTTGAGATGAATTCCTCCCCCACCACACCCCCCACGGGAGATGATGGGATTTGGAACTTACTGCCTGAGATGGTGGTAGAGGCAGAAACTCTCATTGCATTTAAAAAATATTTGGATATGCACTTGAAGTGCTGTAACTTTCAGGGATACAGACCAAGAAGCGAAAAGTGAGATTAGGCTGTTTTGCTTTTTCTTGGCGGACCCAGACATGACAGGCCAGGCCTTCTGTGCTTCAAATTTTCTACGTTTCTGGGAGTCTAGAGGTAATAAAGGCATGGATAAGTGTTTCAGTAACAGGTGAGCTGAAGCAGGAAACCAGCCAAAGAATGAATCATGCTTTCCCATCAAAGAATCTCTTACAACTGCAAATACTTTCAACCTACTGGTCAACATTTCATTCAGTAACGTTATCCAGCACAGTGTTACCTGGCTTTGACGTGCTATTTTTTCTCTGAATTCACAGGTGAATTGTCACTGCTTTGCCATGATGTTGATTCGACGCCAAAAGTGGTTAAACTACAATCAAATGTATCGCTGTCATGTGCATTACGAGAGGATTGCCTCAAATCATTAGATGCAAATGCAAGCCACATATTCTGGAAAATAAATGATACCCAGATCTCACGAAAGCAATATTATTTCAATGCAACTGTTTCCCGTGTAACCTTTCATGCAGTGAAAGGTTATTTGACATGTCACATTAACATGAAAGGAGTAACAAATATCCTTCACCGTTTTACAATTGAAGCAGGATGTAAGTGGTCTTTCTGTAACCATAGCTGTTTGACTTCTTATAGGCAAGAATAAATGGCTCTAGAAAATGAAACTTTAAATATAGCCAAAAGAAACATGTGAAAATATTTACTGGCAGTTTATTTATTTGAAAAACTTCAAATAAAGAAATTCCAAGCTCTGGAAACAATAAATATAGTTATTGGTAATCACTGTAACATGTAAAACTTGCAATTTTTTTAGTGTGAGACAACCAGTGGAATGCGTACAAAACAAAGCTATACAATTAGCTTTGCTAGTTCTGCAATTTTAGCCCTGTTGTGGTACCTATGGGGTTAAATCCAGATTCATTCACACAAAATGGCTTCTTTTGATACAATACAACCTGCAAATTCCCCTCCAAGCCACACACCATCCTGACTTGGAACTATATCACTGTTCCTTCACTGTCGTTGGGTCAAAATCCTGGAACTCCCTCCCTAACAGCACTGTGGGTATACATACACCATATGGACTGCAGCAGTTCAAGAAGGTAGTTCACCACCACCTTCTCAAGGGCAATTAGGAATGGGCAACAAATGCTAACCTAGCCAGCGACACCCACATCCCGTGAATGAATATAAAAAAAAGATTGATGGTGGCTATTAGCGGTTCTCTCTTTGTTATAAGTCCAGGCTGGGGGGACAAACCGTCTACTGCTCCCTTGTTTTATCGATTGTAAGGGGTCCACACAATGGTGTGAGATTCCACAAGGATGATGGTTGAACTTTGTCCTCTAATTACTGTTGGAAGTTTCCAGAACTGTAGCCAATTTGCAAATCATGTGACCTGTAGCAACTATGTTTTTGGTTCAGCAAAGATCGTTTTTACATAAGCAGAAAGTAAGGTTTGATTTAAACGGTTTATGATCTCTTTCATGTCTTATGGACATGATGGAAGTAAATTGCCTTTTGTTTGGACAAGTGAATATGTTTAGTGGCTGTAACATGCACCAAGGCCTGCTAGGAGGGTTGCGTCAAAGAGGAGGAGAATTGAAGTCTCAAGGACACCAGGACTAAGAGGCAATTAAGAAGTTGACTTCTCGTAAAATCAAAGCAAGAAGCTCCATACGCCCTTCCCATGTCCCAGTGTCAGACTTGAAATTGGAGTGTGGATGCATACAGTTTGTCCTGTATGCCAAGTAGAGAAACTCATTGCCAATCCATAGTATGTATGTATGTACATGTATGTACTGGTGGACTTTCATGGTACATTACTATAGTGACTTTAGCACTCATGTCCTGTAAGGTCTCCACTGAGACTTTATTTTTCAATTTCAGAGTATTCAGAATAAGTACATTCCTACTATAAAGAAAAATTCTAAAGGGAGGACCCGCCATCTGTGGTTAACTAAAGATGTTAAGGAAAGCATCAAAGTTAAGGAAAAAGCATACAACTCTGCAAAGATGAGTGACAGGACAGATGATTGGATAGAATATAAAGACTGGCAAAGAATGACCAAAAGGTTAATCAGGAGAAAGAAATTAGAGTATGAGAGGAAGCTAGCTAGAAATGTAAAAATGGATAGCAAGAGTTTTTGCAGGTATTCAAAAAGAAAAAGAGTAAGTAAAAGCAAAGTATTGTGGATGCTGGGAATTTGAAACAGAAACGGGGAGTGCTGGAAGGGCTCAGCAGGTCTGGCAGCATCTGTGGAGAGAAAAAAAACAGGGTTGACGTTTTGAGTCCTTGTGTCTCTTCTTCAGAACTGATCTTTTTCAGAACAGAGTAAGTAAAATGACCGTTGCTACTCTAGAGAGTGACAGTGGGGAGTTAATAATAGGTAATAAGGAAAAAGCGGAAGAAATTATCAAATATTTTGCTTCTGTGTTCACTATAGAGGGTACAAAGATTTTTCCAGTAATATGTGCAAATCAGGAGGTGAATGGGAGAAAGGAACTTGGTGAAATTGAAATCGCTAGGGAAATGGCACTGAGCAAATTGATGAAGCTGTGGGCTGGCAAGTCTCCGGGTCCTGATGGACTACATTGTAGGGTCTTAAAAGAGGTGGCTAATGAGGTAGTCAATACGCTGGTGCTAATTTTTCAAAATTTGCTGGATTCTGGAAAGGTTCCATCAGATTGGAAAGTAGCAAATATAACCCTTCTATTCAAGAAGGGAGGGAGGCAGAAAACAGGAAACTATAGGCTAGTTAGCTTGACATGTATCGCGGGGAAATTATTAGAATTGATCATTAAGGAGGTTATAGCTGGGCACTTAGAAGAGGTCAAAGCAATAAGGAAGAGTCAGCATGGTTTTGTGAAAGGAAAATCATGTTTAACCAATTTATTGGAGTTTTTTGAAGCAGTATCATGCGCAGAGGAGAAAAGGAGCCTGTGCACATACTGTACTTGGATTTCCAGAAGGTATTTGATAAGGTGCCACATCAAAGATTCTTACGGAAAATAAAAACGCATGGTGCAGGTGGTTACATTTTTGCATGGATAGGAGGTTGGCTGGCTGGCAGAAAACAGAGAGTATGCATAAATGGATCTTTTTCTGATTGGCAGGATGTGATGAGTGGAGTCCCACAGGGGTCTGTACTGGGGCCTCAACTTTTTACGATTTACATCAATTACTTATTTGAGGGGAATGAAGACATGGTAGCTAAATTTGCAGGTGACACAAAGATAGGTAGGAAAGTGTTCTGTGAAGAGGACATGAGGAGATTGCAGATGGATATAAATAGGTTGAGTGAGTGGGCAAAGATCTGGCAAATGGAGTTTAATGTGGGAAAATGTGAAGTTGTTCACTTTGGCAGGAAGAACAAAAAAGCAGAGTATTACTTAAATGGAGAACAACTGCATAATTCTGGGCTGCAGAGGGATCTAGGTGTTGTAGTGCATGTGTCACTAAAAGTTAGTACGCAGGTACAGCAAGTAATTAAGAAGGCTAATGGAATGCTATCCTTTATTATAAGAGGGATTGAACATAAAAGTAAGGATGTTATGCTGGGCATTGGTGAGACCACACACGAACACTGTGTGCCGTTTTGGTCTCCTTAATTATGGAAGGATGTAAATGCATTGGAGGCGGTTCAAAGGAGGTTTTCTAGATTGATACCTGGAAAAAGAGGGTTGTCTTATGAGGAAAGGTTGGACAGACTGGGCTTGTTTCCACTAGAGTTTAGAAGAGTGAGGGGTGATTTGATTGAAGTATATAATATCCTGAACAATCTTGACAAGGTGGGCGTCGAAAGGATGTTTCCTCTTCTGGGTTAGTCCAGAACTAGGGGGCACTGTTTTCAAATTAGTGGGTACTCTTTTCGGGCAGAGATGAGGAGAAATTCTTTCTCTCACAGGGTTGTGAAACTTTGGAATTCTCTGCTTCAGAAGGCAGTGGAGGCAGGGCATTTGGATATTTTTAAGGCAGGGGTAGATTCTTGGTAGGCAAGGGAATCAAACGTTATCAGGGTTAGATGGGAATGTGGAGATCAAAACACAAGAAGATCAGCCATGATCTTATTGAATGGTGGAGCAGACTCGAGGGGCTAAATGGTCTACTTCTGTTCCTATTTTTTATGTTCTTAATGTTCTTAAAACTGAAGAGCATCAACTTATCAAGCTGTTCCCCATAACTTTCCTTTTGACACTGGAGATCAGTACAGTTGCTTTCTCCTGAACTGGATCCCACTGACCATAATTCCTGAATTGCTAATATGTACTGTTTCTTTACCGGACAGAAAAGCAAATTCATAAAATAATATTAAGTGTTTCAACAAAATTATTTTTCTTTCAGTGCCTCCTGATAAGCCAAAAATTATTTCCTGCATTTCATACTGGCGAAAAAACTTTACTTGTTTCTGGGATCAAGGGCATGAAACTTATATAGAAACTCATTTTACAGTAACTAGAATATGGTAAGTATGAAGCATTATATATTACACTTGATGCCAGTACTTCAGTCACTTTCTTAAGGCCAAAGAAGAATACTAACTCATTTTGCTTGGTATTTAAGAACTACTTACTGAGATTGTTTCAAAGTAAATACTGTGTAATGATTCCAAATTTGGTTGATATTGGTACTGGAATGGTGGCTCTACTTTATGAGACCTGCAGATTGGGGTGAAGCTTGCTTTTGTTGTGGCATTATTTCTTGTTAGGTCTGCAGATGCTGATGTTGCTTGGTTCTCAGGATAATATCTGGTAATGACAAGATCATTATAGGTAGATTAAAGTTAATGCTGCTGTTATGTTCACAGCAGATGTTAATTGCTAAGCAAACCAAATCCCAGAGGGAAATTTGGCTAACGGACCATATACTTTTTTTTGTATTCTGAAAAATGAGAAGAAAATGTACTAATCTCAGCAGCACAAGTCCAGTGACACTTTTGGAATTTTAAAAATTAAAAGTAATAATGTTATTAACAAGAAGAAAAGAAAACATAGGCACTGAAGATTACAGTTACATAGTTAAAATTAGTCTTACAAAACATTCCCCCACAAAGACTCTCTACTTGGTCAGACCCACAAGTAAACACCTTCCAGGCAACACTCACTTATAGATATTTAACTATAAAAATCCAATAATATTACCCAAGGCATTTTGCTGTAGCTTTAATTAAGGCAAATGACCTCTTGAACTCACTTCCACTCTGTTGTATAAATCCAAGACTTCAGAACAAGACTGCTTTTTGCAGCCCAAGGCTTTTCTGGCTTGACTGGGTGACTGATTCAAACTGCACATTCTCCCAGCTTAAAGCTGTTTCCAGGAGAACTTTCCCACACAGCCAACAAATTCCAAATATAAAATCTTTCATGTTTCTATTTTGTCTCTGCTTTCAGGTCAATAAAATGTAACATGCCCTCTTTTTACCGATGGAATTCCTGTAAGATGTAAAAATGCTTCTTGGCACCTCTGACTTCCCTTTGATATTCAAATGAACTCTCACTTTATCTAAAAATTCAAATGTTAGATCCAGCCTATTTACTTGTACCTCAAACCCACCATAATATCTAATTACAAATGCACATCTAACACCTCTATCCTTTCATGTCTTCAACTCCCAGACAACCTGTCTCTAGAAACTTTTCCCCAGCTTAATTAAATCATTTACACACACACACACACAGCCTTCTACACGGAATGACACAATGGGCAGAATTTTCCCCTTGACAGGCGGGTGGGCCTGACCGACTCGGCGGCGGGCGGGCAGCCGATCGCTGCCGCCGAAACGGGCCCCGCCGCCATTTTAAGTGGGCGGGCCTTAATTGGCTATGCGCTTCCTGTGCGGGCGACAGAGCGGATTCCCCAACTGCCAGAGTGCGCTCTTTTGCGCATGCGCACAAAAGAGCGCACATCTCCCTGAGGCAAAGTGCTGCCTCAGGGAGATCGCTGAAACTCTGTGAAACTCTAAAAATAGAAAAATTAAAAAATCATTAACATGTCCCCCTCATGTGAAAATGTCACACGGGATGGGACATGTTAGCGAAGAACACAAACACTTTATTAAAAGTTTTTAAACCCGATATTAAACCTCATCCCGCTACTGGATGAGGTTTGTAAAAAAATCACTTACCCGCCTGCCCATTGGGCCCGTGCGCAAACCTGAAGTTTGCACGGGCCCCTCAAAATCCTGGTCGATTGGAGAGTTAATGGCCTTAACAAGGCCTTTAATTAATGGCGGGTGCGAGTCCCGCTGCATAGCACGCCCGCCGACCGAAATATCACGATGCCGCGCGCTGACGTCAGGACGCTCGCGCGACATTTTAAGCGCTGATGTGCAGGCCCCGCCACCCGCACGTCAGCCGAAAAATTCTGCCCAATATCTCCCAAAACTTTTTCAAAAATAACATCCGTTCTCAAATTACACCGAGAAAAATTCATGATGAAATTAATTAGTTTCTATTGCTAGAAACAGTTGATGCTGCAGGAAGTACTTCCAGTTAGAAGCCTGTAGTCTGGAAAATCTTTAAGCTTTAAAAATTGATGGAGTCCTGAAGAAATCTGTGGCAATTTTTCATCTGCAGTGCATCTGAACAGAGCTAGGCTCACTACAGACACCTTGAGGACCTGTGAGATCATCAGGTCATTTTCACTCCCACCTAAAGTAATACACATAGTAGGGATTCCCTTTGGACATCCTGTTGTTCACTATTTTAATGCAAGAGGAGTAACAATTCAGGATGGAAGAAAGGGTGAGGCAGGATGGAGCAAAGCAATTAAGGCAAAGAGCATGAGACAGGATCTTGATTGAAGAACTCTTATGTTGTCTGATGGCTACCATGTAGCACAGTGCTGGCACACTCAGGTTCAATAATCATTAGCTGTGACCTGAAAGGTGACTTAAAGGCAGAGGAAATAGATTAATGGTGACTAAACACATGAGCTTTACTGGATGGAGGAAAGGAGGGTGAGGGAGCATCTGTGGAGGATTCACCCCGCGAGATTGGTAAATTGGAATCAAAGATTGGCAGCCAAAACTGTAATGGAACAATGGATTGTATTTAAAGAGGAGATGGTTTGGGTACAGTCAAGGTACATTCCTACGTATGGGAAAGGTAGGACCAACAAAGCAAGAGCTTTCAGATTGATGAAAGAGATAGAGAGTAAGATGAAACTGAATAACGGCACATATGACATGTGTCAGGCTGATAATACAAGTAAGAACCAGGCTGAATGTAGGAATTTCAGATGGGAAGTGAAAGAAATAATCGAGAAACAAAGAGACAATGAGAAGACACTGAAAGCTAATATACAAAAATCTTCCATAGGCATATAAATAGTAAAGGGTGGTGAAAGGAGGAGTGGGCACCCAAAAAGGGAATTTACACATGGAGGCAGAGAGAATGGCTGAAATACTAAGTGAGTACTTTGTATTTTTCTTTACCAAGTAAGAAATCATGAAGGGTCTGGACAGAGTAGAGAGGGAGAAACTGTTCCCACTCATGAATGGATTGAGAATGAGAGGGCACAGATTTTAAGTAATTGGTCAAAAGAGCAAAAGCTTTATGACAAAAAAATTTTCCATGCAGCGAGTGCTAAAATTCTGGAATGCATTGCCTGAGAGTGTGGCTCAATTGACAGGCTCAAGTGAAGCATTCAAAACGGAATTAGACTGTGATTTGAAAAGGAAGAATGTGCAGGGTTACGGGAAGAAGGCGGGAGAATAGCACTCATTCGGAGAGTCGATGCAGACATGATGGGCCAAGTGGCCTCCTGTACCGTAACAATTCTGTAATTTTGTCTGATGAAGATGCTGTCAACATCATAGGCAAAGAGGAGGTAGTTGAGACACTGGATGCATTAGCATTTGATAGTTAAATAAGGCATAGGGGACCCTGAGATTTATAAATCAGGGTATAGAGTACAAAAGCAAGGAGGTTAGGGTGATTCAGCCTTAACTGGATTATTGGGCAGAACTTAATGCAACCTGCCAGAGTGGAACTCGCGACTGGAAGGGGCCATAGAATTGTGTGGGGGTGAGCGAGTTGGAATCCCAACAACGGAAACTGATGGAGGAATTAACAGCTGGCAGGAAGGTGGTGAGGTGGCAAACCCACATGCACAGGAAGCCAATTCAGATTGTTAAGAAGGCAGATAAGGGATAGTTGCATCTGAACGCTATTAAATGCACCTTTTGGAATTAAGTGAATGACAAGCGGGAATCATGGGCTGTCAGATCCCCGAGCAGTGGAAGCGAAGTGTCTCTTCAAGGTGGAATGTCAGCTGTTTTGCAGCTGCCTCCCACAGGAGGACAGAAGGATTTTGCAAAGTTACAGGCTGTGGGGCATAGGTCATTGTGGGAGGGCCTGATTGAACAGACTCAGGGACAAAGATTCAGGGTCAGCAACCTGATGGAACAGTCCGAGGGGCATACATTGGCACTTTAAATTCAGGGTAAACAGTCAGTGAAAGGACTAAAATCAGACCCAGGAGATTGCAAACCCTATTGTTAAATGTATAAGCAGTGGTGCAAGCACCTGAGAGGCATCAGCAGAGATACTGTTATTGGAGAGGCAGGAGCAGCCAAAGGGCCCGTCCCTGCCACATAACTGGACAGGCCCCACACATCAGTTCTCCTAAATGGCTGGTCACCCTAGTGATCACAGTTGGTTGACTCCTTCCCATCTGTTCGGGAATCCTACTGGCTTCCTGGTCCACCAGTGGGTCTCAAGTCTCCTGGATTAAATGCCACCCATTGCGTCCAATTCTGGGCACCATGCTTTGGGAAGGATGTGAAAGGGTTAGAAAGCATTCAGAAAAGAGTCTTGAGGGACTTCAGTTATGTGGGTCGATTGGAGAAGCTGGGGTTGCTCTCCTAAAAGAATGTTGAGAGGAGATTTGATAGAGGTGCTCAGAATCATGAGGAGTCTGGACAGAGTAGACAGGGAGAAACTGTTTCCATAGGTGAAAGGATCGAAAACCAGAGGATATTGATTTAAAGTGAATGGCAAAAGAACCAAAGGTGACATGAGCAACTGTGTAAATTCACCCAGGGTGATTGCCAGGCATGCATTTGTCAGGTTACTGACAAGATGTTTAAGTGTGATTCATCAAATATTTGAGAAGATACAGCAAGGCCCTAAAAATGACACAGCAAGGCATCTTTTAGGGCCATCAGCTAGGGCCATCTTCTTGTCTTATCTGAATAGATGGAATTTCACTCATGTGTTCAAACAACATATGAGCAGCACCAAAGAACTCTCTATGTCATTGTCAAAGGTGCAGCAAGTTCTCAGGAACTTTCACCTTTGTTCAAGGAAGAGATTGAAGTGACAAATGGCTATTGCTGATAAACTGTACCCACAACTAACATAGATAATGTGAGCTGGTCAATGCGAGCTGAGGAGTGCTACTAAAGACACATCCTTGTGCTAGAGTTGTCATAGAGAGAGTTACAGGTGTCTCAAATGGATGCTTTTCTACCGAGAAAGATCAGGAGGGGTTAAGAATTACACACGTTGGTAGATTACATTACCCTGAAAAACTTTCCTGTTCAGAAAGATTGCTTTGGAGATAGAAGATCATAAAATGGAGCGTTGTTAAGGTTGTAACTTGGAGGATTTCTCAATGCTGGCAGCAGAATATTCTCTTTTAAGTATCACTCATTGTCACCACTGTCATTGTTGCACATTTAGCTCATGTCCAATTTCACAGCATATCAGACCTCTTTGTCTTTCCCCCGCACCTAGTTCTCCCTGACGCACACACATCTGTTTCTCTATCAGGGGTAAAAATCCCCTTCTTCCCCAATGATACAATTGCTCCAACCCATTTTGAATAAAACAAGAAAGCTGACAGTCAAACCAGCAGCCACCTGCTAGTTCCCCAGCATTATTTATCAGTGCCATATTAATTTGTCTTGTCCCACAGCCTACTGCCATAGTACCAGTCCTTCCAAGACAGACTTCAGGGGCACCTGGTCTTTTACTGGGGGTTTGTCTGCCATTTCATCTATGGCACAGCAATGCAAACTCATTCACAGGGGACAAAGTTTGAAGACAACCAGAAAGCAGATTACAGCTTTGGCAGATATAAATAGATTTAGAAACAAACAAGGAGGAACCCAAGGGTACACTCTCCTGTGCACCCACTGTCCCTCTGCACAGTGATGAGGGCCAAAAGGTTGGTCAATGTAAATGTCAGGTTGGTGGAGTGCACCTCTGGTGTGATCTGCAATAACAGAATCTGGTCAGCACTGGAGAGGCCGATTGGCCTCATTTAGTTTTGTCATTTACAGGTTATATTCTAACCAATAAATAATAAGTAAGTGATTTATTTTGACAGTGTTTTATGTAAGTTTTTATTTGTTTTTCAGGGAAGAATTGAAAAATGACACCTGTTTTACCTCGAATCGCATGTGTTCCTTTAAGTTTCCATGCCTATACATTAGTGGAAATCTTAAAATGATTGTAATGGCGCAGAATGCTCTCGGCAAAGCTGAGTCTGACCCTTTAGTCCTGAACGCTTGGCATACTTGTAATTATCAATATTTCATATAACAATCTATATTGTATGGTAATTTTTACAGCCAGTTATAAGCAAGAAAGTGTCACATAAAATGGGGAAAAATAGAACATAGTTTACAATAATTTTTTTGTATTGAGCACTTGCTTTTCAAATGACAATACAAAAGACATGCACACAAAGTTGAACTATTCAATATCCAATGATTATTTAACAAAAACCAGCCCAAGTCCTGCCTAACCCATGATAGATAATCAGATAGAAGATAAGTTTTAGTTTTGAATTCACAAACAGTGCAAAAATAGGAAATAGAACAAACCATGTACAATGTAGGCATATTCTGAATCTTTAGTCTGTTTTTGGCAACTGGTTGATCAATGGCGGATCCAATTCCTTGGGGATAAGTGTCATAAAATTGGGAGTAAAGAAACAAAATGTCAGGATAATTCCACAATCAAGTGCTCCCTGCAATCATGGGGAAGCTGTGTTCTATTCTTTGCTTGCTCCCACAACCCAAAGGGCAAGATTTTACTTTTGTCAGGCGTGCATGTACTTGACCTTATCGAGCGTGAAATCGTGTGCGATGATGTTGGGTAGCGTCCTGACGTCATCGCGTGCTCTCGCAATCTTTCAGTTGGCGGGCGCATGCGAGAATCGGCAGCACGCCTGCCAACATTTAAGAGGCTTATTAAGGCCCCTAAGCAGGTAATTAATTTGTATTTTTTGTTGCCTGCTCAATTGTTCGTTTGGAGAATCGGCAGGCGAATAGGCCAGGTGGCCTTTGCATTTTTTACATAACCTCATCCACGGGTGGGATGAGGTTTCCAATGGCAAATAAAAGAGCGGAAAATTTTTTCAACTTAATTTCAAGCATGTTCCTCTTCATGTGACTGAGTCACATGTGGGGACATGTTTATATCATCTTTTAAATCTTTATTTTTGTTTCCCCAATTCTTCAGCTCCCTGAGGCAGCTCTGTGCCCCCAGGGAGCTTTCAATGTGCGCTCCTGTGTACATGCGCAGACTTCGGCACTTGTCCTCCTCCTGCCCCAACACCGGCAGCGCTGAGTGCTGCAGCGCGCGTGCTTCACACTGGCTGGCTGTTAATTGGCCAGCCAGCGTAAATTTGCAGTCGGGGGCTAATCGTGAAAGGCAGACCTTTTCCCAGCCACTCCTGGGCCCGCCCACCTGACAAAAGTAAAATCCTGCCCATATAGTGCCTTTGTGCAGGTTGCTGTTGAGGATAGAGTTCTAGGGATAAATCCATAAAGTAATCATGGCAACAAAGATAGTAGATAAATAAAGCACTGAGTTACATTTGGCAGGGATATAATACAAGTAAAAACAGACAATGGGGGAAATTTTAACCCCCAAAATGTATGGGTTTGGATTGGGTGTGAAGTTAAATTGAATAAAAATCTCAAATACAAACCCAACGGACCAACTCAATCTTGTCCTCTTCGGTTTGAACAGAGTTAGAATGAGGTGTGGGTGACCAACGCACTCCCAAGAGATTGGTAGCTCATTTAAATACTTTAATGAGGTTGTGAACCTCAGATTTTATCTTCCTCACAGCTTTAACGCTGGCTGGCTAGTTAGTTCCTGGGCCTTAGGAAACGCAGCAGCTGAAGCTGGACTGCTGCTTGGAAGAGTGCTTATCCAGAACTGCTTGTGGGCTAGGGGGAGCAGGAGTGCTTCCTCCCAGATTCCCAAGCAAACTTTTTCTCAGCTCACCCACCCCTTCCCCCATGCTCAAAACTATCTTTTGCACCCCTTCAGTTTGGAGCCCTCATAATTGCATCCCCTCCACCTAAGCACCAACCTCAACAATCCCCCTCAGTGATCATTATCCCTCCTCCAATTGCCGACCCTCGCACATCTCTTCCTTCAGTCCCTCTGTTTGAAACCCCTACCTTGATCAGCATCTCGGCTCCCTCCACCCCTGCCCCCCAAACTGGCAGCGTGGTGGTGGGGAGCTGGCAGTGGGGGGGGGGGGCACATTGCCGATGGGGCACTGCGGGGGCGGGGCGGGCAGTGCGAGAGGGGTAGAGGTGTTGGAGGGGGAGGGGGAATGGCGGCAGTGCTTTGGAGGGGAAGCCGTGTCCCTTTCACAAGGTTGCTTGGCATTCTGTTCAACAGTAAATTATCCTCATTGTCTGCCTGCTACTTCCAGACAGGAAGCCACTGCCACATCTAGCTCCGCTCTGGCAAAAGTGCACAGAGGAGGCAGGAACATGTCAGGGAGCCAAACCAACATGAAACTTTCAAAGTTTACTCTTGCCCTCAAGATCCATCTCCTCTGGGCTGGTAGGATTTTGCCCATTGTACCCAAGGATAAATTCACTTAATTATGGCTAACTTGGTCCAGGTGAAGGTGAAGCAATCTTATTGTTATTTAATTTTTGAAGTTGTAATAAGTGTAGGAAAAGTTAACTGATGACTGGTATATTCTTCAATGCAGGGAAAACTGATCCTCCTCAGAATGTAACTGTTCATTCTATCCGGGGTCAATCGGGGTCTTTGCTTGTAACCTGGCATGAACCTACAGGGAAGCCACCAGGACTTGTGTTACTCTATGGCCTCCAATACCAAATGGTTGGTACAGGCAAATGGATTCAGGTATGGAACCACTTAAATCAATTGTAAGTCACTTTTTTGAAGTAACATGCAACCTGTGTGTCTTTGTGCTGTAAATTCTATGTAATATTCTATACTATAATAGTATATAACTAATGGATTCAAATGTTGCATCTTGTCAGTGACAGCAATAGATGGTATTTGCTTTTGCATTAAAATGTGATTCCCCCCTTCTCCCAGCGATTATAAGGCAGATGATTGTTAGATTTGATCTAATTTACTATAACAAAATGTATGATTAATTTTTAATAATCTAACCTAGAATGTTAAGAAGCAGTGATGGAAATAGAATGTAGTAAGTGCTTATTTGAAACACCTTTCTACTCATTGAGTCTTTGGATAAAAGCTTGCCAAGGGTAGCAGTGATTTATTATTTACTTTAGACCTTTGAACATGTGAGAAAGTTCCAAATTTGCTCAAATAATGGTAAGACATCTGGAAACTAAATCATTTTTGAAGGTATAAAGTAGGAGAATGCAAAGTGAAACACCTGTCTGTTTGAGGCACCACCCTTTCTCAGTTCTTTGATCATAAATTACTATTGTAACTATTGTTATAGATATTCTACCACACCAGATTGCATATGTTCATATCTTGTCAATTACATTGTTAAGGTTAAGAGGAACAGGTGTTGGGTACTACATTTTGATTTAGTTTTGTTAGCTTCCTTTCATATTTTTGTTTTAGTTACAGTGCCCCACTAGAGACTGTCACCCCTTATTGACTTTTGGTTTAATTTGTTGGTTGTGTTTTCCAAAAGAGTCTATAAATAGGGGATCAGCCCCGGAAGCACCATTTTAATTTAATTAGTTAATTTTGCTTTCAAAGTTTTATTTTTGTTACAGTGCCCCATCAGGGGCTGTCACCCCTCTTAATTGCTAATTTAGTTTACTGATTATTGTTTTTCTCAGAAGAACATATAAATAGGGGATAGGTGTGAGACTGAACAAGTCAGTAAACTCTCTCAGTTAAGTTCTGTGTCTTGTTTTTGGCTTCACCAATCGACTTGGATCCTATTAACAGCACACTGATGACGTAACAACAAGAAGAAACTCTTTCGAGTTATCAACAGTCACAGATTGCAACTCTTTTGAGTACAATCACAGTTCTTGGTTTCCGGGAGTGGGACATGAACCCACAACCCTCTGATTCAAAGGCGAGGGTGCTATGAACTGAGCCACAGCTGACACCTCAACAACAAGAAGAAGATGTTCATGTTCTGGGGTTTAACGTAGCAGTGATTGCAAATAATATGCTAATTCCCAATTGTTATTGGGTCCTACTAGGTCTCCCATTTGTAACTCTCCTTTAGGGGAAGTGGTGGCATAGTGGTATTATCACTGGACCTAGTACTCCAGATACCCATGGTAATTCTCTGGGGACCTGGGTTTGAATCCCACCATGGCAGATGGTGAAGTTTGAATTCAGTGAAAAACCTGGAATTAAAAGTGATGACCATTGTCATAAAAACCCATCTCGTTCACTAATGTCCTTTAGGGAAGGAAATCTGCCACCCTTACCTGGTCTGGCCTACATGTGACTTCAATAATGTGGTTGACTCTGAAATGGCCTAGCAAGCCATTCAGTTCTCAAAGGCAATTAGGGATAGGCAATAAATGCTGGCCCAGCTGGTGATGCCCAGACTCCATAAATGAATTTAAAAAATCATTTGTATATTTTTCCTAAATTATCCTTTCAGTGTTCTTCCTTCTTCTCCTGAAGGCTTTGAATTAGAATGTTGCAGTCCAGAAACAGGCCATTTGGCCCATCAAATCTGTGCTGGTGTTTTTCTCCACTTGTGCCATTAAATCCTGTCCCAATTGAGAGAAGGCCCCTAAAAAAGGTGAGCACCCAAGGTGATTGATCCTAGAGAGACCAATTACTTTCTTAATGCTGTTTCACTGTTCCTTCTGAGGAACAAAGACTTTTTAACATTTATTTCTTCAGCTTTAAAAAGGCCTTGAGTTCCACCCCTTGAATTGGCAGAGTGCTGCTCCAAATCACTGCCAGCATGTTTTAAGGAAAAAGAACATATAGTACCTTATTACATTTTCAAAATATTTTACAGTGCTTCACAACCAGTGAACTACTTTTCATGAACATCCACAAATATCAATTTGCAGTTAGCAAGGACCCACAAATTGTAAATTATTGTTTTTAGTGGTGTTGGAGCAGAGTCCTGGCCAAAGCACTGGTAGAACTCCCTGCTCTTTGAATCGCCTGTTCACTGAACAGGTCCGTCTGAAGGATGACACCTCTAGCAAAGTGTGAGACAAACTTATTGGAGCATGCCTACAATTAGGAGTTATTCTGTTATATCTTGACAGCTATCCTCAGAATAAGGTGCAATATATCTTCTATAGGACCAGGCAATAATTATTATTATTTAATGCAAATATCAATAACTAGACAGACTGAACACTGGGGTCTGAATTTTTGTCTGGATGCAGACCAAGGTTCAGTGCATGAAAGGCCACGCTTTGATAGTTTTTGGAGGAAATCCGATTTTCCTTTTTAGGTTTTATTCATTCAAGGGATTTGACCTTCGCTGGCTAGGCCAGTATTTATTGCCCATCCCTAATTGCCTTTAAGAAGGTGGTGGTGAGCTGCCTTCTTGAACCGCTGCAGTCCATGTGGTGTAGGTACACCCACAGTGCTATTAAGGAGGGAGTTCCAGGATTTTGACCCAGTGACAGTGAAGGAACGGTGATATTTTTCCAAGTCAGGATGGTGAGTGACTTGGAGGGGAAATAGCAGGTGGTGGTGTTCCCTTGTATCTGCTGTTCTTTTCCTTCCAGCTGGCAGTGGTTATGGGTTTGGAACACAATCCCAACCGTGCACCATTTTCCTCTGATTGTTTTGCAGGTTAGAAATGCCTAGTGTGTAAAACACACCTGTAATATTTTTGGATTCAGGGTCACAGATACCTAAATAGACAGCCAACTAGTCATAAGTAATTTTAAGATGGTTTATTACGTTGGTTAAGAAACAACGGTTTAGATATTATACATCAGCTAATTAGACAGATAACATAGTAACAGTTTGTGATAACAGCATTCCGCTCTCTAGTCGAAGTGTTAGGAAACACTTCCCTCGATCTCTTAATCCTCCTCTTCCCCTGGTCCATCTTCCATCTGAAGAAGAACGAGGTGTCAGCTGTGGCTCAGTTCATAGCACCCTCGCCTTTGAATCAGAGGGTTGTGGGTTCATATCCCACTCCCGGAAAACCAAGAACTGTGATTGTACTCGAAAGAGTTGCAATCTGTGACTGTTGATAACTCGAAAGAGTTTCCATCTGAAGAAGGCAGCTGCCCAACGAGGACTGCCACCTCACCAGCACCTCAGCTCCCTACCACCAGTATGACACCAATCTATATACCCTTTTTGGGGGGGCTGGTAGCTTACCCAGTGTCAATTATCTATCTAACTATTCTGACCAATGGATATAGGACAGGAACTCAAAACGTCGGGGTGGTTACCATCCCCTTGTGTGTCACCATGCTTGAGGTCAGCTTTTTAGTTACATCTTGCTGAAGGTCATACCCTGGCCCTTTCTAAACACTTGCATAGATAATGGGGTACAGAAGATGCCATTTTATCAGTTTAGGAATGTCAACATGGCAGTCTGAATGAAGTGACTTTGCCTATTTTCACAGACTGCTTAAAAATTGTTGTCTTTTTAGAAAGCTTTTTAGGGGTGTTATATTACGCAGAAAATATCTGTTTATTCAAGACCCCAATTTCTTACACACCCACCCTCTCTGAGATTGGGTTGTTCGTGTTAAATGAGGAATGAAATTTGGATTTCGTCCCACTACCATTTTTGTCTGGTCTTGTGGGTTTTTGGAAGCCCTTTAAAAGCACACCAGTTTTGAGCATACATGAAGAAAATGGAAAGCCTGCTGAGGAGTCAGGAACATCCTGAAAGGTAAATGCATAGTGTTTTGACATCTTCAAATGTCATTATTAGGTGCTGTATTGTAATGTAGATACATTTTTAATAGTGATTCATCATATGGATTTGTTTTACAAAGGTAAGTTGACTCTCACATTCACCAGCAATCTACAATTGTTCACATACATTACGGTACTTTCTCCATTAAGAAAGTACTATAGGGCAGAATATTATGCTGGACATGCGGGTGTGTGCCCCACATGCCCGAGCGTAAAATGACATGCGATGACATCGGGCGAGCTTCTCGACGTTGTCGCGCAGTCTCACGATATTTCATTCAGGGGGCGCATGCCGGAGTCGGCTGTGCGCCCGCCGACAATTAAAAGGCCTATTAAGGCCATTAAGAAGCCAATTAAATTCAAATTTATGCTGCCCATCCAACCTAATGGTTGGTGGGCAGGCGAAAAGGCCAAGCGGCCTTTACATTTTTTAGGTAACCTCATCCATGGGTGGGATGAGGTTTCCTAAAGCAAATAAAAATCAAATGAAAATGTTATTTTTTAATTAAAAACATGTCCCATGAGTCAAATGAGGGGACATGTTTTATGACAATTTTATTTCCTTTACTTTTTTTTTAAACATCACTTCATCTCCCTGAGGCAGCTCCGTGCCTCGGAGATTGAAGTGCTCTTTTGCACGCATGCGCGAAGATTGCACTTGGCCCACTCGCCCTCCTCCTTCCCCCCACCCCCCCCCCCCCACCCCCGCACAGGCAGTGCTGAGCGCTGCTGCTCACGTTCCACGCTAGGTGGGCCTTAATTGGCCCGCCAGTGTGAAATCGCGGTATGGAGCCGATCGCAGGCGGAGGTCGGCTTCCTGACTGCCCCCGCCCGCCCCCGCCGAGCACCTCTGCCAAGGGCAAAATCCTGCCATAATGTGTTAAAAAATGTTTAAAAAAAATGCCCCCTGCTGTCATGTTTTTGTATTCTGATCAATTGAACTGGGAGATCCAACTTTCTTTTAAGAACACCTGCTTTTGAAGGTAGAAAAAATGGTCTGTACCTGCTCCTCTTCCCATTGATTGACAGGCACTCTACTTTGAAATGGAAATTGATATTTGTTTTGTCAGTGGAGCTGGAAACTTTTGCTGTGACAGCTGTTCCATTATGAATGCTTGACTGGGTTTCAAAAACTTCAGCTCAGCAGGTGGTCTTATTTAACCAAAGATATTGAAACCTTTATGAGCCTATAATAACAGATTATGTTTTTGATGTGGTTTCTTGCTTGCTTACAAACCTAATAGATACTTAAAGAATGACAGCCTTTTCTTCCTGCTTGGGTTTTTTGGTCCTGTAACAATGTTAGTGAGTTTGAATTCAAGGTTTTCTTAGTTTGTTAGAGGTTTAATGGTTTCCCAATGATTTTAAAACAATTTCCATATCTATTGCATGGTTCCTGAGAGCTTTACATAGTGAATACTAGGTGAGTAGCTATGGAAGATACGTGGGATGGTGGGGGGCATAGAGGTGGCATGGGGAATATAAGAGACCATGGGGTAATGGGAGAGGGCACGGGGGATTCTGAGGATGCATGGAGTGACATCAGGGAATGTGAGGTGACATGGGGTGGTATGGGGATGGGTGGGGATTGAGTGGGATGACGGATGATTTAGATTTAGAGAGACTTTAAACAATGTTGGGAGTTTGATTGCAGTGTTGGAATACCAAGGCAGGCCTTCTAACCTGGCTGCCTCCACACCATATCCCTCACTAATTCCACTGCTGCTCGCAAAATGCACTATGAACCCGTGTAAAGACCACAGCCAGTGTTAATTGCTGTGCAAACCAAATCCCAGAGGGAAACTTGGCTTACAGGCCATACCCTTTTTTTGTATTCTGATAACGAGAAGAAGGTCTCAGCAGTAAGAGGTCCAGTAACACTTTCAGGTTTTTAAAATAAAAAAGTAAAAGTTTTACAACAAGAAAGAAAAGAAAACTTAAGCACACAAGATTACAATTATACAATTAAGGTCAGTCTTACAAAATGTTCCCCCAAAACTCTCTACTTAGTTAAATCCACAAGTAAACACCTTCCAGGCAACACTCCCTTATAGATATTTAGATATGAAATCCAGTAATATTACACAAAGCAAACTGCTGTAGCTTCAATAAAGGTGTACCATATGACCTTTACCCTCTTCCACTTTGTGGTGGAATTCACTTCAGAACAAAACTGCTTGCTGCAGCCAAAGACTCCTCAACAGATCAACCAGCTCCAGCTATCTCCAGCTTAACAGCTCAATAACTCTCCAGCTTAACAGCTAAAAACCAGCTATCAACAGTAACTCTAATATACCTTTTTTCCCTTTCATCTCAGTGCCATTGTTCTCATGCCCCTTTGAAACTTAAACCCTTCCAAGTTGCCACCTTGTCTTTGCTTTTGGGTCAATAAATATATAATATCCCCACTACTATCCCCATTACACTCCTGAACAGCCTTGACAAGGTGGACGTCGAAAGGATGTCTCCTCTTGTGGGTGAGTCCAGAACTAGGGAGCACCGTTTTGAAATTAGGGGTTGCCCTTTTAGCACAGACGTGAGGAGAAGTTTTTTCTCAGAGGATTGTGTGGCTTTGGAACTCTCCGCCTCAAAAGGTGGTGGAAACAGGGTCATTGAGTATTTTTAAGGCAGAGGTAGGTAGGTTCTTGTTAGGCAAGGGAATCAAAGGCTATCAGGGTTTGATGGGAATGTGGAAATCGAAACACAAGAAGATCAGCCATGATCTTATTGAATGGCAGAGCGGGCTCAAGGGGCTGAAAGCTCTACTCCTGTTCCTATTTCTTGTGTTCTTATGTTCTTATTTACCTATGAACTCCTGCAAGTTGCAAACATTTTCCTTCTCACCTCTGACTCTCTTTTGGCATTCAAACAACTTCCCAACTTATCTAAAAATGAAAATGTTAGATCTAACCTATTTACTTGTGCCTCAACTTAACGCCTTTATCCTTTTCAGGTTTCCAAACCCCCAGACAACCTGACTCCTATCAAACTCTTGCCCAGCTTAATTGAATCACACACACACACACAGACACAGACATCTAGCCTTCTTTACAGAATAACACAATATATCCCAAAATATTTTTTGAAAATTTTTTGAAAAAAAATCCATTCTCACACCCAACCTCTGTGTGAAAGGATGAAAATCCTTCATAAAGTGATACATGTGTCGGGTATACATTTTGAGAGCCATGAAAGTGCGCAGGTTGGGTTTTCCCAAGCCCAGACAAAAATTTGGCACTAGGCCCATATATATTTTCAGAAAAGTTAATATTGATATGATATTTTACACACTTAGATGCAGCTGTTTTGATTGTATATGACTAATTATATGTACCATTCACATTTTCTCAGGTAACAGAAGAAAAAATTAATAACACGTCATTTGTAATTAAGAACCTCAAATTCCGCACCAACTATACAGTTGCTGTGCGATGCATTGGTGAAAATCAGTCCTACTGGAGTGACTGGAGTCCAAAGAAAACTGGATTCACTTCTGAAGCTGGTATGTATTAAGATTTTGACAAACATATTACTAGGAATGTTCGGGATTTTAAACTAAATTTTCAAACAAAGCACAGGAACAGAATTGTTGTTTGTTAAAGATGGGCCCAAAAATGAGTTACTGACTAATCAAGCTCTCCACTGCTATAAGCATACTTTCTCATTCGACTTTGTTACCCTCTGACACTGACCCTTAATTAGGTGTGCAAAGTTTTGAATTGTAACAAAAATATTTCTCCAATGTTCTAAACTTATCTACAATTTCCTTTCTTCTCTGAGCCTATTCTATTTAACGCTGTACATATTAAACTCAAGACTTCAGTTTTACGTTTGAGATGGCAGCAATATATGACTGCTTGTTAACATAACAATCCTGCAGAATTGGATAAGAAATTGGAAGACATCAAAGAAAAAGAGTGAGTGGATATGATTTCTAAGTTACTACAAATAGTAAAATGAAATCAGATAGTGAGATGAAAAGACTGACTTGCTGCATTAAAGTAAAACATGGAATAAATAGATTTACCAAGATAAAGTTTAATAGATAAAAGCAAAAAACTGCGGATGCTGGAAATCCAAAACAAAAACAAAAATACCTGGAAAAACTTAGCAGGTCTGGCAGCATCTGCGGAGAGGAACACAGTTAACGTTTCGAGTCCGAATGACCCTTCAACAGAACTAAGTAAAAATAGAGGAGAGGTGAAATATAAGCTGGTTTAAGGGGCGGGGTTGGGGGGGGGGGGGGGGGGGGGGGGACAAGGACAAGAAGAGCTGGATAGAGGGCCAGTGATAGGTGGAGATAACCAAAAGATGTCACAGACAAAAGGACAAAGAGGTGTTGAAGGTGGTGATATTATCTGAAGGAATGTGCTAATTAAGGGTAGAAAGCAGGACGAGCAAGGTACGGATAGCCCTCGTGGGGGTGGGGTGGGGGGAAGGGATCGAAATGGGCTAAAAGGTAGAGATAAAACAATGGATGGAAATACACTTAAAAATAATGGAAGTAGGTGAGAAAAGAAAAATCTATATAAGACCATAAGACATAGGAGCAGAAATTAGGCCATTCGACCCATCGAGTCTGCTCCGCCATATTGGAAAAAACAAAAAGGAGGGAGAAAATCAGAAAGGGGGTGGGGATGGAGGAGAGAGTTCATGATCTAAAATTGTTGAACTCAATATTCAGTCCAGAAGGCTGTAAAGTGCCTAGTCAGAAGATGAGGTGCTGTTCCTCCAGTTTGCGTTGAGCTTCACTGGAACAATGCAGCAAGCCAAGGACGGACATGTGGGCATGAGAACAGGGTGGAGTGTTGAAATGGCAAGCGACAGGGAGGTCTGGGTAATTCTTGCAGACAGACTGAAGGTGTTCTGCAAATCGGTCACCCAGTCTGCGTTTGGTCTCTCCAATGTAGAGGAAACCGCATTGGGAGCAACGAATGCAGTAGACTAAGTCAGACCTGCTGAGTTTTTCCAGGTATTTTTGTTTTTGTTAAAGTTTAAGAGTCCTTCTTTGTTTATTTTTCTCTCCCTCTTGTTTCCAGAGCCATCAAAAGGACCAACCCTTTGGAGACAGGTTAAACAACTTGATTCTCAGGGAAATAGAAAAGTACATCTTCTGTGGAAGGTAAATTGTTTCCAGAATTAAAACAGGCAATTGATTGTCAAAAGTAAAAGATAAATTTGGAGCAACAAATGTTTATTAACCCTTAGAGAATTTTGTTCATTTCCCTTCCAATTTTTGGCCCTCTTTTACCTTTATGTGCTCTATCTCTGATTCTTCCCTTTGCTTCCTGGCCACCTGGAGATAGGAATTTGTAAGGAATTCATCTCTCCTCCCTTTCTCCAACTTTATTGCATCTGCTCTAACAATGTCACATTACACACAGGAGTTTCAGAAATGTCTTCCTTTTTCCTCAGTTAAGGATTTCTCTCAATCTCAGGCCTCATTTACGATGCTAAATTCCATCCCAGTTCCTGTACTTTAGCTCACACTCTTTTGCCCTCACTAGCCTCTGTATTCGATATTTCCAATGTAACCGTATCGCTAAATACAGCATTCAAAGGGACTGTTCACTCTGTGATATCCTAGTCCAGGCTTCCATCATTCTTAACATCTAATCTCCCTCCTTGGAACCTTTATATCCCAGTATAGTAGATACAATCCATCTGGTTCACTAATGTCCTTAAGGGAAGGAAATCTGCCGCCTTTATCTGGTTTGGCCTAGATGTCACTCCAGACGCACGGCAATGTGACTGACTCTTAACTGCCCTCTGAAATGGCCTAAAGCCACTCAGTTCAAGGGACCTGGAGTGAGGCTGGTTGAAAAATCAGCCAGAGGATGTGGAGGCCCTGCTAATCTTAATAGCAGGGGTCATTAACATATTGTAGGGTTGCCTCCCATCTGACAGCTGTTCAATGGGCAGCTTGGCTGGTGGATGGGAAGGAACACTGGGAGCAGGAGGTTGTAACCAGCGACCGTTGGGAATGGTCTCCAGCACTGGGAAGGAACAATCAGCACTGGACAGTGATCAGGAGGGCTGAAAGAAAGTTGGTGATCAGGAGGGCTGGGGGGCTAGGCTGAGGTTTGGGGTGGGGAAGGCCAAAGACTTCCTTGGTTTGCTTGGGGGATGGTGGGAAGCATTCCTGTTCCTACTGGCCCAAAAGGAGTGATATAAGTAAAATCTACATTGAATGAATTTTGTCAGATTGCAGTATCCTGAAATTTTAACTCTGTTAACCCTGTGCTGTCCTTTGTGGGGGTGGGGGATGCAGTTAGGTATTAAAATTGAAACCTAAACATAGATTTGGGTGATTGTTTATTAAATGCTCCCCATTCTGTACACAAACACGATCCTGAGTTCCCTCTCATTTACCACTTCAATTCCCCTTCCCACTTCCTGTCTCCCAAAGGAGAAGGGGCACCTGGAGGGAGTTCTGTGTGCCTTGTCCCCTTCTCGCCTAGCCACCACTGCACTGAGCCCATGGCTGAAGCAATGGAACGCAGGTCAGAATACATTAGGGTTGAGTGCTCGACCTGCTCTCTATGGCAGTCACTACCCTCTCTATAGAGAAAGCCATGCACTCACATGCCTGAGACGTGGCTGAACTTGGCTTGCATGGACTCCTCCATCACCTATGCAGAGCTGCACATAACCCCTGCACATAATCCGCCATATGTTTTCCTACCTTATGCTGCATCTCCAGCAGACCTCTTGTGGCCACGACCAGAGGTTCATCATCAGCATAAGGTTCAGCTGTGGCCTAGTCCCCAGCCATCCTTAGAATGTCAGGGGACCCGGCTGTCATGGTCTCTCTCAGGTGCTAGGACATGTCTGTACTATGATCAGCGGATTGTGACCCTGATTCTAAATGTGACCCCCCTCCACGACCTGTGTGGGTGTCACTGCATTGATGGAGGTTGTGGAAGAGGCAGGTGATGGGCCTCCTCTGGATTGTGTCTTTGTCTCCAGAGGTGGAGTCTTCAGACTGCTATTGTGGCTGTGGCCTGAATTTGGGATTGCAAGGATCTGTAATGGAGAGCAAAAGGAGCAACATTAAGGATCATCACAGTGTGAGCACCATTCATGTCCTTGCATGCTTCCTGTGTGCCCATGCACCAGCGCCGGGTTGGATGCATTTGTACATTTACACCTGGCTATTCCAGCCATTCCAGCAACTGCTCAGCCTCCCTCCTTTCCTGTAAACTGTAGCACCTCCTCCTCTCAGTAATGAGAACCTTCATGTCTACAACTCTACCTCTTGTCCTTGACCTCTCCCTCATGTTGTGGGTCTGTTTGTCCTGGATGACAAGCTGTAGAGTTAGTGACATGTCAAGGGGTCCTAATCCCCTTCTCTGCACGCATCTCCATCACACATATCCTGGCCCCTCAGTTGCACGTTGCATCCAAACATTCACATAACATAAGCCAAACTGCCACATGCTTTGGCCTCAATTGCCATGCGGTACTGAGGCTGTTCACACGTTCACCACCTGGCCTAGCTGCCCACTCACAAATATAAATTCACTGATGACCCCTCAAGAGACTCTTTTGTAAGATGTGACCCTGCATCTACCGTGGCAGATCAGAGCAGGTTGTTGACCCATTTCCTGCACTGGACTTGGGTTCTTCTATGGACCCCACAGTTGCTCACCACCTTTGCAATCTCTGTCCAGGCTGGCTCCCGCCTTTCCCCGATGGTCTGGGAGAGAACCTGCAGGGAGGCATTACTAAACTGTGGGGCTGGTCTCTGTCTAGCCTCAGACATTAGAGGGCTTGGATGTGATTGGGAGTGGGGGTGGCGGGAATGACATGCAATAAAATAAGGTAAGGAGTGATGAGACAAAGGTTTTGTGGGAGGGCTGGGGGTGATAAAGGGTTGCAACAAGAAATGGAACAAAGTGCTGAAAGAATGGAGGTGGACAGCAAAGTTGTGGCCATGATGCAGAGCCTCCCTTTTTTACCTGGAGGTTCTATAGGCTGTCTGTGTCAGCTGACAGTGGGTTTCACCAATAAAAAGCTTCCCCCGCCACAAGATTGCACGTGTTTTCCATGCCCACTGCTGGCACTTAAATTTTAATCTGAATCGTGTGGGAGCCAGCTCCTGACACAAGAGCAGAAGAAATGTCGTGAACAGTGCACCACTGATAAAATACCATCCAATATTTTCTTTATGGGCAGGATTTTCAGTTTGGCGTGCGGGCGAGCGTCCCGACATCATCGTGCACTTGCGCGATATTTCGGTCGGTGGGTGTGCGCGAGAGTTGGCATCGCGCCTGCTGAGAATTAAGAGGCCTATTAAGGCCCTTAAGCTGGTAATCATGTTGAATTTTTCACTGCCCATCCAACCTTGCGGCTGGCGAGCAGGCGAATAAGCCAGGCGGCCTTTGCATTTTTTGTGAAACCTCATCCACGGGCGGGTTGAGGTTTCCAACAGTGAATAACAAAACAATAAACATTTGTTTAAACTTATTTTCAACATGTCCCTGTTCATGTGATAGAGCCACATGTGGGGTCATGTTTCCCTTATTTTTCAAATCTTTATTTTTCATTTTTAAACCCTCCAGCTGAGGGAGCTTTGTGCCTTCAGGGAGCTTTCAGTGAGCACATCCCTCGCGCTCCTCCTGCCCCCACCCCAGCAGCGCTGAGGCTCCCAGCATGCATTTCACGCTCACTGGCGGTTAATTGGCCCGATCGCGGGCAGTGGACCGTTACGCAGCCGCGCCCGGGCCCGCCTGCCACACCTGCCCAACGAGGGGAAAACCCTCTCCTATGTTTTTAGGAGTTTTCATTGCGACTATTTAAAGTTCTTTAAAGTGTAATTTTGGATCTTCATAAAAATCTGTAATTTAATTTATAAATGCCTGGTGGTACTGAAAAACCGTTCGTCGCAAACTGCATGTAGAAAGTGAAAGTTGGTGCTACCACTGTTATGACAGCTGGACTCACTGGCTAGATTTCCCTAATTTGATGTGATAATAGAATTGGATCCTCAGAATCCAGTCATGCTCCTCCATTTACTGTTTTTGTTAAAGAAATGAGGCTGCAGATCTCTACAGTCCCTTGTGTGCTGTCAATTCACTATACCAGTACATCAAATGTTTGGTTTTCATTTCTGAATGACCAACAGTGATAATCTGGGTATTTTGCTGAGTTTGTTGTGGAACATAGAAACAGGAGTAGGACATTTAGTCCCTCGAGCCTGTTCCACCATTCATTGAGATCATGGATCGTCTGCAGCATAACTTATTCAGCCTGCCTTTGCCCCAAATCTCTTAGTGCCTTTGCCTAACAAAAATCTATCAATCTCAGTTTTAAAATGAACAATTGATCTACCATCAATTGCCATTTGTGGAAGAAAGTTCTATACTACTACCACCCTTCGTGTGAAAAGGTGTTTCCTAATTTCACTCCTGAAAGATCTGGCTCTAATTTTGTGACTAAGCCCACTCATCCCGGCCTCCCCAAATAACAGAAATAGTTTCTCCCAATCAACCATATCTGTCCCCTCCTATTATCTTGCCAACTTTGATCAAATTGCCCCTTGACCTTCTGAATTCCAAGGAATTCAACCCTAGTTTGTTTCATCTCTCCTTGTAATTTAACCTTGGAGTCCAGGTATCATTTTAATAAATCTACACTGTACGATCTTCAAGGTCAATATATCCTTCCGAAGGTGTGGTGCCCAGAGCTGCTCACAGTACTCTAAATGTGGTCTAACCAGGGCTTTGCACAGCTGAAGCATGATTTCTACCCCCTTATATTCTAGTCCCCTAGATATAGGCCGGAATTTTCCACTCCCATTGGCAGTGGGTATCAAGGCGGTTGTGAGTGGACAATATGGCGAGATGGCCAAAAATCGGTTTTACGCAGTCATGAAACCAGTTTGCGATTGTCCGCTCCACCTGTCAATGGTGGGCTGCGTTTCCCACTGCCACACATCAGGAGCCTAACTTTAGCATCTCATTATAAGCCCTGTGTGCTGGAATCACCCCGCCATGCTGGATCATATGGACACATCATGCCAACGTGTTTCACAACTGTACATAAGTGACGTCACCTGGCGAGCTGCACTTCGCTTGGGACTTTGAGGCTTGTTTGCCTACTTTGCTTCAGGCAGCACTGACGGTCATCAGCACCAGGCTTCGCGGATAGCACCACATCGCTTTTAGGGGGGCTCACGGGCAGGTCTATACCTACCAGACCCACTGTAAGGTGGAGTGGCTTTTCAACGGCTTCAGGGCTGGGCTTGCTTGGGGGAGGGGGAGAAGTGACCTCAGGCAAGGGAAGAGGGCGAGGGCTGTACTGGGGAAGGAGGGTATCCCAGGGTGTGCGTGGTGGCACATGTTGATCTGTGCAAGTGGCCTCAAGATGCTGAGGGCTGAGGAGGCCGTCTCCAGAGGAGATGAGGCCAAGTGGAGATGTGAGGATGTGTGTGTGAGAAAGTGAGTGGTGATGTCCCTTAAGCTGGCAGTAAGTGAGATACCAGTGGATGTGTGATGGCCTTATGAGTGTGAGTTTAGAGTGATGAGATGGTTGCCCTACCCCTGGCAGCATGGATGAGATCATTCATCCTCTTTCTGCACTGGATGGCCAACCTCTTTTGTGCAGCATTGGCACTGACCGCTACTGCCACCGCCTCCCAAGCCAGAGTGGTGAGATTGCTGGATCTCCTGCGGTCAGAGTGGGGGTGGAGGACATCACAGCAGGCCTCCAAAAGGCATTCCAGTTTGGGTCACTGGAAATTTCTTGGCTTTCACGGCCATGTCTTCACTGGAGCAGTTCTGGGCTGCGAGCATTGAGAGCTGCGTGCACGACTGCAGTTTAGATATGGCACCCGAAGTGAGGAAACGGTGTGGTAATGTTGTGGCGAGCTATTCAGAGGTTGCCGCTAGCAAGACGCGTGTTTCCTGTGGCTGCATAATTGATGAGGTGGGAATTGGACAATACGGTGCGAAAAGCCGCCATTGCGGCCAGCAGGCAAAATGTCTTTTTTCACACCCACAACTGCACTTACTGCAATTCTGGGATGATTCCGCCCATGGAATCCAGCATTTCATTAGCATTTTTGATTATTTTCCATACCTGATCATGATATTTTAATGATCTTTGTATCTGGACCCCCAAGTCTCTTTGGGTCTCCTCTGTTTCTAGCTTTTTACCGTTTAGGAAGTAACCTGTACGCAGTGGATGACCTCACGTTTATCTACATTGAAATCCACTTAATCCATCGCACTTCGATCTACACTGCTTAAGATAACACCTATCTGTGTGTCATTGGCAACTGCAGATATGTGGCTTTCTATCCCATTATCTTAGTTGTCAATTAATACAGTGAATAGTCAGGGCCCAAATGCGCATTACTTTAATGGGCAGGTGTTGGATTCTAGTCACTAGTTTGGTTAGATTTACGGACTCAGGTTGCTCGCTTTTTTGGGGATGGCCGAGTTGGTACCATAGACAGAGTAGATCAGCAGACAGTTCTTAGGTAGAACCCGTTCTGTTTATTTACTAAGGAACTCAGCAGCTATATTTGTGTACTTTCAACTCAAACCCTGTCCCCACATTACAGACTTCAATTATAAACCACTGACTACTGACTACTAAGGTAGCCCACACTACTCTGCTATTGGATACTAAGATCATGTGATCTTCTATTATAACATTCTTCTTAAAGGTATATTACACATCAGATTACCACATCCCTCCCCCTTTACTCAGAAATATATTTTATAGTTACAATTACAATTTTTCTCAAAATATCAAATTATTTACACAGATAAGTAATTTACAAATTCAGTCTTTCTGGAGGGTTTCCTTATGCATGTAGAACGTCTCAGCTCTGCAGCTTCAGCTACCTCCTTTTCTGAAGTTGTCTGAACACCCGGTTCTTCGGGGGGCACCTGCAAATCTGTTTCCTCAACTCTTCCAGGTGCAGCTGATCCTTCAGACACATTCGTGAATCAGTTGAATTCTTTCAACAGGAGACACCGACTTAGTCGGGAACGCTGGTGGAATCATTTCCTGATACTTTGTTTCTCTCCTCCTTATATGATCCACATTTCTCCGTATAACTGGGTCTTCCACTTTCACGTGGTAAGAAAGAGGTCCAGTCGCTGCACTTATTTTACCCAATGACCACATGGGTCCTTCTCCAAAATTCTTCACATAGACTGTCTCTCCTATGGTAAACTTCCTGTCATGACTATGCCAGTCATGTCCAGTTTTCTGACCTCCCTGACCCCTTTGCACCTTCCACCCTAAATTTGGCGTTACTAAGCTCAATCTCATGCTGAGACGGTCTTTCATCAACAATTGTGACACCTGTTGTTGCGTGAGTGGTGGTTCTATAATGGAAAAGAAAATGTGCTAGCTGGGTCACTATGGAATCTTCAGTTAATTTCTTCAAGCTAGCCTTGAACGTTTGAACTGCTCTCTTTGCCAGTCCATTTGAAGAAGGGTGGTACAGTGAAGTTTTTACATGAATGATACTACAGAGGCTGGTAAACCACTGAAACTCAGCACTCGTAAATGCCGTGCCGTTATCTGGTATGAGCACTTCGGTAGTCCGTTGATGGCGAAACTTTAACGTAACTTGTCATTGGAACAGAAGATGTTGGTGACTTCACCTCATATATGTCCATCCATTTTGAGTGTGCATCAACAATAAGCAGAAACATTGTTCCCATAAAAGGTCCCAAATAGTCAGTGTATAATCGAACCCATGGCCTCCCTGGCCACTCCCAAGGGTGTAACGGAGCTGTTGGAGGTAACTTGTGCTGTTGCTGACACTGCATACAACTCCTCACTAAGCTCTCTATTTCTCCATCCATCCCAGGCCACCATAGGTAGCTACATGCTATGGTTTTCATTTGGAAAATTCCTGGATGTGCACTATGTAGCTCAGTTAACAATGGCTTTCGTCCTTTTGGAGGAACAATCACTCGTGCTCTCCACAATAAGTTACCCTCCTGGCTGGTTATGTCATATCTTCTGTGAAAATATGGCTTCATTTCATCGGATTCCTGCTCTTGTGACCAACCATCAAGAACTTGTCCACATACTTTGGTTAAGACTGGGTGTTGACTTGTTCAGTCTCTGATCTGACTAGCACATACCAGTGTTGAATATAAGAAATTCAATAATACAACTAGTTCTTGAGTGACTAAGATGTAGTTTTGAAGTAGCTCAGCTGCCCACTGGCTCTCAGTTGGAAGATTTCAGTCCATTCCAATTCAATTTCCTTCAGCTAGTTTCGTTTCGCCTGCTACCACCATCAAAGGTAGTTTTACTGATTGGCTTCCATTCTGTACATTAACCTTGCTTATGCCTTTGAGTTTGGTGTCTTCTCCCGTGTAAGTTTTCAATTTGGCATCTGTTCCTTCCAAATTTAATTTACATTCCCCATAATTCAAATATTTGAAAGTATGTTCATCAATTACCATAGTGGAAGCTCCTGTGTCTACCTCCATTCTAATAGGTCTATTGTTCACTCTAGCTGTTACATAGATTGGTTCTGTTCTTCCAACCTTCAAATTATACAACAAATAAGTATCTGAATCTGTTACTTCAGGCTCTTCTACGTTGTGGATCTCACGGGGTATTTTTTTTTGTTTGAAAGTCTGCCTGGTTCTATCCTTGCAATGTCTCATGAGGTGTCTATTTCAATGACAGTAAAACATACGATTTTTTTAAACTTCCATTCATTACAAGGTTATCTGCTTCTACTTCTGTTACCATTATTCCATGTTTTAGCTGATAAGTAATTTATTTTAATTTGTCTGCCAGCGGTGGCTGCTTCCCGCTTCTCAGCAGAGTTGAGCATTTTTGCGCCCTTTTTGGATGGGACTTCCCGCCCAACGTGGAGGACAGCACCATTTTGCACTCCCTGTCTGGCTTTTGAATCCCTTACTGTGTTTTCCATGACCAGTGCTATCTCCAGCGCCTTCTTAAAATCCAAATTTGTTTCGGACAGTAATCTCTTCTGAATCATATCTTAATTTACACTGCACACCAAACGATCTCTAAGCATATCATTTATAAATGTACCAAACTTGCAATGTTCCGTTAACTGTTCCAGACTTGCCACATAACAAGAAACTGTCTTCCCGAGGACTCTATTTCTTGAGTTAAATTTGAACTGTTGCATCATTACTGAGGGCTTTGGCTAGTAATGACTCTTTATGAGGTTCACTAAGTCATCAAAACTTTTCAAACCAGGGGCACTGGGTGCCGTCAATCTTCAAATCAATCCATAGGCCTTACTCCCACATGTGGATAAGAGGATTGCTCGCCTCTTCCTGTCCCCCGCAATGTCGTGTGCTTGGAAAAAGAATGAGGATTCTCACCCGATGTCATCGCGTGCTACTTTACACTCCAGCGTGTTGGGCATGCTATCACACGCCGAGGTCAAAATCCTGTCCAATGTGTTTTGTGGTTTCCTATCTGCTGAGTAACAGTCAAGGTGCAGACATATCTTCTTGGATGGCTGAAGTTAAAGTAATTGCAGCTTGAGTGTGAAAGGTTAATTTAACAATTTTTAATTTTAATAGGTATCTATTTGAGGTTGATATTCCAGTTAGTGCTGGGTGTATTTATGTAAGCTCTGAATTCCAGACCTTGAAGTTTTCCCAGCATCTTTCATTTTCAAAATTGTGCAAGCATAAGGATATACAGGAAGTGAAAAATGAGTCAGAGTTCGTGTGCCCTGAAAATCGAGAAAGAAGACATTGTACTATTTTCAGTTTTTAAAAATTTATTCTTTCATGAAATGTGGGCTTACTGGCAAGGCCAGAATTTGTTGCCCATCCCTAATTGCCCTTGAACTGAGTGGCTTGCTAGGCCATTTCAGAGGGCAGTTAAGAGTCAACCACATTACTGGGGGTCTAGAGTTACATGTAGGCCAGACCAGGTAAGGACGGCAGATTTCCTTCCTTAAAGGACATTAGTGAACCAGATGGGTTTTTAATGACAATCAATGATGGTTTTATGGTCACTATTACTGAGACTATCTTTACATTCCAGATTTTTTTTTTATTAATTGAATTTACATTCATCCAGTTGCCATGGTTTGAACCCCATACTCCCAGAGAATTAGCCTGTGCCCCTGGATTAAGTGACATTACCACTATGCCACCATCTCCCCCAGTATGAGGCAACATCCTCAGGGAAAGAGAGACAAAAGTGGTGGGGAGAAGTACTTGTTAAATCATCAAAATCCACCCTGAAGGGCTTGAAAAATAGTGTTGTGAATCTATAATCCATAACATGAAAATAACAAGATATGAAATTCTTTTCAGAATAACTTATTATTTTTGATGCAGGCATTAAACAAGTTTGAAGCAAATGGAATCATCTTAGGATACAGAGTATGGTATGAGAAAAGAAGGGATCCAACAGTGATGCAACCGTGTAATACAACATCCTTGAATTATTCTTTTATCCTGACGCATGAAGCATACGTTGTAACTGTAGTTGCCTATAACTCAGCGGGTGTCTCTCCTAAAGCCACTTTGATTGTTCCAGCAATAAATCAGACAGGTGCGTCTTACTATCCTTAACACATAACAATTATTTAACTAAAACCTTTTAATAAGAGCCACGAAAGGAATTTTTAATATTAATATTCAAAATATTATGATTAACCTTCTTGCTGCATAACTCCAAAGTAGTTCACCCCAATCCCCACTTTACTGTCTCCACCAGTCTGTACACACAAAACTTTGGTAAAATAAGGAAAGGAAATTATGCATTTTTTCCAAAATATCCGTCAATGTTTTTCTATTGTCAGTCAGATTACTGAGCAATGACATGATGTGGAAACCCAAAATAACATCAGCTCTGAGCTACTTCATCCCTATACTATTCTGCAGTACTATTCTGATGGTATTTTACCAGGCAAAATTCTGATTTCAGATGCCAGACCAAGGTGAGATTTGAACCCAGGTTTTCTCATTTTTGTTGCAGTGCTCCACAGAAAGCACAAGGTAAAGGGAGAGAACCGGTCAGTGAGATTGGAGAGCTTTAGGAAAGAGCTAGTGGAGATGCAATAGGTTGAATGGCCTTCAGTGCTGCAAACTTCTAAGGTACTATGGAGTGCCACCACTAATCTTAGACACCTCCTAGCAACTAGTTTCAGAGTGTCATTGGCAGTCCTGAAAGTAGGTTGCTAGAGTGATTGCTTGCCTTAGATAGTTTGTGGCATTAGAGACTAATAACAAGTAAAGGGACAATAGATTATTCCTGCTTCATAATGATAATTATGATTGTTACAATTTTATTAGGTTTCATGCTACAATGTACACTAATGCCTTTTCACTTTTTTTGAAAAAAGATCTTACAGCTATTCAATACGTTAAAATTACACCACAGAATAACCAACTGCTTGTACAGTGGAAGACTTCAAGACCACCTGATAATGGATATGTCATTGAATGGTGTTTGATTTTGGATACAAGTCCATGTGCTGGGCCGTTACACTGGCAACACGAGGACAACACTTCTGAAATGACTTACTTACGGGGTAAACATTCATTATATAACAATAAAAAATACTGCATGGAAATTAGTATAAGATAACTGTAAAATGGCCATTGCACCAAATTCACTGAGGGGTTGAAGGAGAAGGAAAGCTATTCTTTTCCCCAACTTTCACCCCTTTCCCTGAGGATGTTGACTCATGCTGGAGTTGTGCTGCACAGATCATATGAAATGATTATTTTTGTGGTTGAGCTGAAACCACCAGTAAGAATCATCAGCTGAGCTCAGTCTTGATCGTACCCAATAATCACATAAGCACATTTTCCATCAGAGGCCATTGGATAGATGGGAGTGGGAATCTGGCTGTGATCTGGTAGCTTAGCAGATCAGGGTCATATTTGTCTGCATTACTTTTGATTTGTAGGACTCATTTTCACACCAACTAGTACAATTACCCAGCTGGAAGGCCTAACTATCTATTTATTAATTGAAGAGATAATAAATAAAGTGCAGCCTGTGTCCCTTGTTAGGCAATAATCTATTATACCCTGGAGAACTTGTACATATTATTGGGAACTTGATATATTAAAAACACTTATTCTATGTTGACAATGTGTTGTAGCTAGCCATTTTGATATTACAGTGCTGCAATGAAAGAAGTAAAAATATACAAGGGCATTTATTTCTCTAGAATTTTTTTTAATATAGTTTTTAAGCTATGTACTGGATTTGACAAGATTATTAAAATAATGTGAAGACAAAAAATGCAGAATTAAAATGTAGATTTGTCATTCATCCCTGTTACTGATACACTAAAATAATTAATTATGTTCTACAATTTTTGCTGCTTCTAATAATCTTATCCTGTAATTTCTGTGGGGGTTCTTATTCTCCTATTATAACTTTGGTGGAAAACTGACAAAAAATGTCATTAAGACCATTTCTCCAGTGTTTTCATCAAAGATCTTTGGAATTAACAAAAACTGCTGAAGAGAAATATTTAAATAACAGCAAAGGGCAGGTCTGCTTGAAAGGGCAGTAGGTACAGTGTGTTTTGAAAGTTAATTAAACTCTGGAATGGTTGCCTAGATATCCCTAGTTACAGGCACCAGAAATCAACAAATTAGTGAAAGCTCATATTCCACTGCCCAGGTAAGCCAGATATTACTAATGAGAATCACATCTATTGAAATAATAATGAAATTGCTTCTAGACTGGATTTCCATGACTTCTTGCAATTTTTACTTTACTTTATGTTGAGTAGAGTTACACCTGTTGCTTGCTTAGCAGGCCTACCTTTAGGTGTTATTTAAGCAGTTCACTTCAGAGGATGCTGCCAAAAATACAACCGAAACACGGGATTTACCTTTTGTTTCGTCTCTTAATAATGCTGTAACAAACAGTATATAACCTGTTTTCCTAACACTCTTGAGCATAATCCTTGCCAGGAAAATGTTAGTAATTATCTTTTTAGCTTGCTTTTTTCTGCATGAGTTCTCGATGACTTGAAGTTTTAAATTGTCATCCATGTTCTGAGTGAGCATTTGTCTGTAACAAATAGAGCCGCTATTGGGAAAAAATATGAATGCCACTGAGATGCCACAAGATGGCTGGTGTTGAAAAATGTGTACTAGGGCGGTAAGGGTTCCTGATCTGAGATGTGATTGAGCTATGTTACGAGGTCGATTAGAGGGAGCTTTATATCTAACAGTCCCGTATCTAACCTGAGAGTGCTTAATATTGATCCTAGTAGCTGAAATGGGAAAATGGTCCATGCTACAGAATTCATATGCCACACCTGAATGAGCAAAAAGTTTCAAAGGGGCTGGGAGAGAAATACGATCGTACAATTTGGAAAAGCACAATATAGCAGCTGATTAATGGCTCTGAAGTGGGTAAAGCAAATCAAAACATAGGCAGAGATCTGTTAGGCTGGATATTAACCTGTGCAGCTCACTATCCAATTTACTGGTTGGTTTCTGTACTGGTGCTTGCTATTTTGTAGCTAATTTTATTAACACGAGGCATGTGATTTATTCACTGCTCTTTCATTTCCTGGTTTTAATACTGTTATAGCACCCAATCATCCTCCAGTGTGGATGAAATGGGCAATCAGGGTACTGAGGCCAAGCCATTTACTGAAATGCATGCAATTTTAAGATGCCTAATGAAGTTTTGAGGCTATATCTAACCTTTTTTAATTTCTTTGGAATTTTCAGTTTGTTGCTTGGTAATTAATGATCTGATTCTGCCATTTTAAAATAAGAATCTTGGGACGGTGTGTTTCCTAATAGAAATTCCCCTCTTTATGCTTTTTGGAGAAGGCCGAGGATTAGCAATGGAGTGACATGAGGCAGGTCAGCCTGCCATAGAGTCAGTCTGTGCCCACCCGCTGGTACTTTTTCACCCACAGGCACAGGTTAACTTACCTGGAAATACAGTGAAGAACTACAAACTCTGGGTAAAAAGGGAGCCAGACATGCACAGCTAACTTACACTAACCTTGTTTTGTAGCAATAATTGTCAGCAGTACCTATAGGCCCTGATTTTGGCAGGGACTGGTCACATAGTCGGGGGATGGAGTTTCTGATGGGAAAGCCAAAAGTTCTGGTTTCCCCACATGTTGTGGAGAGTTTTTTTTGGCATGACCCCACCTAGAAATAAGCTTATTGACAATTTTGGCTTCTAGTCAAGCAGGGAGCACTTCAGAGCAGACCGCAGAGGCAGATTGGATGTCTGAAGCTGCTAGTAGGAGCATGGGGTGGGTGGTGGCAGGATCTAATCCAAGACCCTGGAAGAGAGGGGTATCTGACCCTCAACCCTACAGGGGTCTTTGTAAAGGGTGTTCATTGGAGTGGGGTTCCAAATGAAAGCAAGAGGGTATGCTGGATTGTCCTGGGGCAATCCTAGCTTCCAATGCTGTAAAGCCATTTACCTTCTTCCTGAATCTGTCCATGCCTCCCTTTAGCTGTTGGATTTTCCAAGGTCTGGCCAGAATTAGACCTATATAACAGGTTTATTCTGAGACTCTGAGCCTCATTAATGTATTTAAATGGCCTAATCACTTCCTGGGAGTGGATTGGTTGCCCACCTGTTAAATCAGGTTAGATTTGAGATGTTTAAAGATTTTAAGCATCTCACCTGAACCCCCCCCAACCCATACACTTTGGGGAGGGGGTGTGTAAAATTCACCTCATAGTCATCTCATCTTCCATCTCTTTCCGGACATACTGTAATACTGCCTAAGGGTGCTCTGAACTGACAAGCAGGGTTACTCACCTCACTTCCATCTCACTCTGTATCACATCATTTCTACTTTGTCCACTATCAAACAGGAGGGTTGCAGTACTCTGTGACTTGGCCACCAACTCTGTTCCCATCTCCAAATTTATATGTGCCAGTCACTGGGTTTTTCTAGTTATTTTCAAAGTCTTAGCAAGTGTTGAAATAAATATTGAGTATTAGATAGCTCTGTAAATCTTACAAACAATATTGTCCTTAATGGAGCCATTTGCATTTGAATGGATAGTTTCCCTTTGATTTTAATCATCACCTGTAAAAGCTGCATTTAAGAGCTGTTACACGGTTTCTCTCCTTTTGGAGTGTTCCCAGAACTGAACTAAATATGTGCTTGAAGTTCACCCACGATGTATGAATAAAGCTGACCCTGCTGAATCGGATGTGTGTCCACCCAAACAGTTGAGCAGGTTCCTACAGATTGGAGAGTAGCGAATGTAACCCCACTATTTAAAAAGGGAGGTAGAGAGAAAACAGAGAATTATAGACCAGTCAGCCTGACGTCGGTAGTGGGGAAAATTATAGAATCCATTATAAAAGATTTAATAGCTGAGCACTTGGAAAACAGTGACAGAATCAGACAGAGTCAGCATGGATTTACGAAAGGGAAATCATTCTTGACAAATCTACTGGAATTTTTCGAGGATGTAACTAGTAGTGTTGATGAGGGGGAGCCAGTGGATGTGGTTTATTTGGACTTTCAGAAGGCTTTCGACAAAGTCCCACGTAAGAGATTAGCGTGTAAAATTAAAGCACATGGGATTGGGGGTAGTGTGTTGAGATGGATAGAAAACTGGTTGGCAGACAAGAAACAAAGAATAGGAATAAACGGGTCTTTTTCCGAATGGCAGACAGTGACTAGTGGGGTACTGCAGGGATCAGTGCTGGGACCCCAGCTATTCACAAGATATATTAATGATTTAGATGAGGGAACTTATTGTAATATCTCCAAATTTGCAGATGACACAAAGCTGGGTAGGAGGGTGAGCTGTGAGGAGGATGCAGAGATGCTTCAGTGTGATTTGGACAAGCTGAGTGAGTGGGCAAATGCATGGCAGATGCAGTATAATTTGGATAAATGTGAGGTAGCAAAAATAGGAAGGCAGATTATTATCTGAATGGCTATAAATTGAGAGAGGGAAATGTGCAACGAGACTTGGGTGTCCTCATACACCAGTCACTGAAGGTAAGCATGCAGGTGCAGCAGGTAAAGAAGGCAAATGGTATGTTGGCCTTCATAGCCAGAGGATTCGAGTATAGGAGCAGGGATGTCTTGCTGCAATTATACAGGGCCTTGGTGACACCACACCTGGAATATTGTGTGCAGTTTTTGTCTCCTTATCTAAGGAAGGATGTTCTTGCTATAGAGGGAGTGCAGCAAAGGTTTTCCAGACTGATTCCTGGGATGGTGGGACTGACATATGAGGAGAGATTGAGTTGGTTAGGATTATATTCGCTGGAGTTCAGAAGAATGAGGGGGAATCTCATAGAAACCTATAAAATTCTAACAGGACGAGACAGGGTAGATTCAGGAAGGATGTTCCCGATGGTGGGGGAGTCCAGAACCAGGGGTCACAGTCTGAGGATACTGAGATGAGGAGAAATGTCTTCACCCAGAGAGTGGTGAGCCTGTGGAATTCGCTACCACAGAAAGTAGTTGAGGCCAAAACATTGTATATTTTCAAGAAAGAGTAGGATATAGTTCTTGGGGTGAAAGTGATCAAAGGATATGGGGAGAAAGCGGGAGCAGGCTATTGAGTTGGATGATCAGCCATGATCATAATGAATGGCAGAGCAGGCTCGAAGGGCTGAATGGCCTACTCCTGCTCCTAGTTTATATGTTTCTGTGTTTCTATTAACTTGCTGCTCAGCTAATGCTTGATTGGAAAATCTGCTCGTGTCTAATTTGTGCCGACACACTCCAAGTACACTATTAATAGCGTGAAGAAATGCACAAATTCTAATAATGTATGCACATTTAAAGTAAGAGGTGAGTGCAAAATAATGAAACTACTTAACAAAAGTTAGCCCTTCAGTAATCTTGTTCTGAATTTATGGATTTTAAGACTGGAGAAATTACTTGCTGGAACTTTTTTGTATCATTTTTTTTGTATCATATTTGAGGCAATAGCATTCTGACCTAATATACCTTCTTGAATGTCCTTTTTTATTTTTATGTGAATAAAACAAAACAAAAGTGATTTCATGGTATACCCACTTTATATTCCCTCTTACATTAGCCTGGTTGATCTTATCAATGGCTGGAAGTAGTTTTTCCTCAGAGTACAGATTACAGCTACAAAAAAAATTCAGTCAAGGTGGAGATGTCAATGAAGACTCAGGGCCGAATTGTCCCAGATTTGCACTGTGATAGTGGGCGTGAAAAAAGTCATTTTATCCGCTGACCGCAATAGTGGGTTTTTGGGCCATATTGTCTCCTTGCTGGCATGTCCCGCCTCATTAATAATGCATTCACGGGAAACACTCCGGATCGCTGGCGGGCCGCCCTCTGGTTTGCCCACCCTGCCATCACCTCAGGCCTTCAATAATCTAGGCGACATATTTAAAGGGACCCCTGCACAGAGTTAGCACTCCCTAAGGGATCGGAAGCTGCTGGAAAGTCATGGCTGCCAAATGGAGGAAACATGCTGCCCCCAAATTTAGCGACGCCTCCCTTGAGCGCCGACTAGATACAGTGGAGGCTCCACCGCGAAGTCCTCTAACCGCGCTCTGGGCGAAGACCAGCAAGCAAGGTGACCAAATCAGCACAGGAGATGGTGACAGCGGTGGTCAGCGCTAACGCCCTGCAAAACAGGACAGCCACCCAGTGCCTCAAGAGAATGAATGATCTCTTCTGTTCTGCCGGGGTAAGTCACTCTTCTCGTCACTCTCAACTCTCACACTCACAAACCCATCACATATCCACAGGGATCTCACTCACTGCCAGTTCAAGGGTCATCACCATTCACTCTCTCTCACACACACCTTCATCTGCCCTGCAGATTGTGTCCTCATCCCGTCCATGGGACCACTCGCCACCCACACATGCCAAGCATCCTCCTCATCTGGCCTGGCAGGTATCCTGCTTACACTCTCTCCATCAGTACTCATGCAGGACAAGCTGGCACACAAAAAAAGGGAGAGGTCACAGACTGGTGGAGGAATGCCCAACATCAAGGTCCTCACAGACTTTGAAAATAGAGTCATCCAGTTGGCCGACAAGGATCTGGACTGGTCCTTTGCTGATGGTGAGGTCGGCGGTGCTCAACTAAGTGAGGATCCAGCAGTGCAACATCCATCAGAAAACCATGTTGTGAGTGAGCTCCCCTGTTCCGCAGTCTCCTGCTATGCACTAATTACCTCTCCTTGCTTTCGCAGGAACATCTGGGAAGCAGCTGAGGGGGTCCACGACTCAAGCCCTGAAGACACCTTGGAAGAAGAATCTGATGACACCCTAATTGAAGACCCATCACACGCTCAGCCACACCCTGCTCCAGCGCAGAGACACACACCTCGGTGGGACCTAATTCTGGAGTAGCCCCGGAGTCACAATCCGGTGAGCACATTGCACTGTCTGATCCACAACAGGTGGCGGCAGGGACTTCCCAGTTTTCCAGCACTCAGAGTACTGCTGGAGGCCAGAAATCTGCCAAGTCTGAGTCAGATGAAGAGCCTCTGGACTTGGACATACCTTAGTTGCTGGAGCTGCAAAGGCAAGCTTGGGAACATCAGGCAGTCCTCAGATTACACAGCACAATGTAGGAGTCCATCCTCCTTCAGCCTGAGGTGATAGCGCTAGCATGCCAACACAGCGAGGTCAACACTGGCAGGATGGTGGCTGCCATGGAGACCTTGGTCCAGGACATGGGTCCTGCACTGCTACCAGGAGCTGCACTCCATTGCCGAGACACTTGCAGGCATCCATTAGTGTCAATGTGAGAGGGGGCGGGGCATCTCAAGCTCACTCCAGGTGCTCCTCCCTCTCAAGGAGTCAGCCAGAGGCCCTTGGGCACCCAAAGGGAGGAGGATCAGCAGACGCACATCCCGGGGCCATCCACCCAGGTGACTCCGGGAGTGTCCAGTCCATTTGAATCCCCTCTTCCTGTGACCCCAGCAGCTCCAGCTCCACAGGCCAGGAGGGTGCCACTGCTACACGGCAGGACCCCGAAAGCAGGCCGGGGCCCTCCAGAGGATGCTCGCCAAGGTCCTCACAGACAGGGCATAGCAGTCAGCAGGATGTTGGGGGAGCACCAAGACGTAGCAGCAGGGTTAGGAAGGTTAAGAAGATGTAGTTGCACAGCCTGGGCATGGGTGTTAATCACTTGTACATAATGTTCACTATTGTAAATAAACTCCCAAGAATTTCTCCTTGCCTATGGCTCCTTGTTCTGAAGAGCAGTGTTCATGTCACTCAGATGTAAAAGCTTGGTGCCTGCACAAGATAAATGGGGTGTCTCAGTCCAGGGCCTCTTCCCTGTGCAGTGTGTAACCTTCAGACCAAACTGATGGGTTGGCTTCACATTCATTGGACACATTACTGATGTCTGCACCTCGATGGTGCTGGTCATTGCTGCCAGAGTGTTGTGAGCAGGCATCAGAGTTCTGTCATTCTCTCTGTGCGCTCTCAGCACCTTTGAGGTGGGGCTGCCCCCCATCTCTTCAGCATCTGTGACCAGTGACGCTGTGTTTCTGAAGGTGACAGGTGCTGAAGTCGGACAAAGAATCAGGTGCATTTAAAGTTTCATGGCTGCATCTCCATGATATGGCCCTGATCACAGAGTGCAAGTGAGTTGCCCTCAGCCAGACAGGATTCAGACATTCACAGGGCAATGTGAAGATCTATGGAGTGTCCTCACTTCATGTTATCATCATCCTCCTGCAATCTAACGACTATTAGGGCCTCTGCTGTGTCTCCATGACAGGAGCCTGAGCACTGAGGGTATGTGCGCTGCCATCAGCCAATCAGGAGCCAAACATTCACAGACGCAAGTTGAAGATGTCAGGACTGTCCTCACTGCAACTCGTCCTCACCCTCCATGAATCTTGCGGTTATGAGAGCCTCCCCAGCGCGCTTGCCTTATCAGGCCAGTGCGATGGCCTCATCGACGGCACCCTCACCTTGGAGGACCTCATCACCATCATCCCCTTCAATGTCTTCTTCATCGGAGGAGACATGCAGCTCTTCCATCTCCTCCTCAGCCAGGTCCTCCCCATCGTTGCAGCGCCAGGTTGTGGAGTGTGGAGCAAGCGATGATGATGCGCGACACCCTCTGGGGGCTGTATTGCAGTGCTCCACCGGACCTGTCAAGGCACTGGAACCTTATTCCAAGATGCCTGTCATTTGCTCCACCAAAGCCCATGTCGCAGCATAAGCCTTGTTATGCTGTCGCTCTGCTGCAGTATGAGGCCGGCACACAGGTGTCATCAGCTACGGCCTCTGTGCGTAGCCCTTGTCTCCGAGGAGTCAACCCCGCAGTCTCTGTGGACCCTGGAGGATGTCAGGAATCTGAGACCTGTTAAGGATGAAGGAGTTGTGGATGCTCCCTGGGAATCGTGCGCAGACCTGTAGGATGCATTTGTGGTGGTCGCACACCAGCTGAACATTCAGCGAGTGGTTACCCTTGTGGTTGATGTAGATGACTGCTTGTTGCCATGGAGATCTAAGCGCCATGTGAGTACAGTCGATGACACCCTACACCTGTGGAAAACCAGAGATCTGCGCAAATCCCAGCACTCTTGCTTCCCGGCTTTGCTGACCCCTGGTGAAATGAACAAGGTTCTGTGCCTTCATGAAGATGAAGTTCATGACCTCCTGGATACAGCTGTGCATGGAAGCTTGTGAGATCCCACACAGGTCACCCATGGAGCCCTAGGAAGGAGCCACTAGCGTAAAAGTTGAGCGCCATGGCCACTTTCACGGCCACTGGCAGTGCATGCTGTCCATGTCCCTGTGGCGCCAAATCCCACAGCAGATGGCATATGTGAGCAACCAGTTCCCTAGACATGAGCAGTCTTTGGCGGCACTGGTTCTCAGTCACCTGCAGGAATGACAAGCACTGTCTATAGACCTTGGGTCTCGCGCGGCGCCTATGGCCAACAGCCCTCTGTGGATCTTTAGCTGCGTGTGCAGCAGGTCCTGCTGCCCCTTCATCTTGAGGGAGGTGCTCCTCCCTTTGCCGAGCCAGGCGTCTCCGTCACTCTCTTCTTCTTCTCTGCTCCCTGTAAACCATGAGGCATAACCACTAAATCACCAAGTTCCATGATCTTGACGTTCTCCTCCTGCAGGATCAAAGAGAGATGTGTGGGTTAGCATGTGTGTCAAAAGAACCTCTCTTGGTTAAGTCTGAAGGCCCCTTCACACATGCAGGAGAGTGTTGGACAGTGTGTAGTTTACTCATTGGTTCTCTGAAACTCCACCCACCTCCGCCTCACTCCACTTGACCGATTGGCGGCAGCTTTGCCCATTGGACTGCATGTTGTGCTCTCAGCTCAGGCACAGGCATTCTCCTAACCCACACTGAAAGGCTGCACTGTTAGCTTGAACCATAGGGGAGACTGGTCCGAACCTGAATAATGACATTGCAAGTGGCTGTGAGCACCTCCACCAGTGACTGCACCATGGCCACTTTTGTAAGGGGATTGTACAACTTGTCCAGTTGGCCAACTGCTCTTCTGCCCCCTAAAACGCACATTAATTTGCAGCCTGCGCCCAAGGGGTGAAAAGTTCTGGAGCATTTGGTGACACTTTCCTACTTTTTAGTTGCTTGAGTGGACAGAAAAACTTCAGAGACCCAACTCCAATCATGTCAATGGAGCTGCTGCTGAACGGTCTCAGCTGTGGAAGAATACTCAATTTTGACAACCTTTTCCAAGTGTGTGGCCGCTTCCCTCATTCCTCCCCCCCACAACCTCCCCCCTCACCCTGACATGTACTGGTGTGCTTCCTCCAGTCTGTGCTGCCTTACCGCCCCACAACCCTGGCCTGACCCACACTGGAGTCCTTGCCCTGGCACCGCACTGAAAGCCAGCTGGGAAAAAGCGCCTTGCCTGACCCCTCCCCTCCCAAATGCACAACGCCTCTTCCTTGATGTCCTACGGGCGATGCTTGCGAGTGCTGTGCAAGGTTGTGTGCACTCACCTCTGAGTTCCCCTCAAAGCTCAGGTCGCCAGGTGCATACCTTTTAAAGGCAGTCTTGACAAGGGGGCATGATTCCAGCGAGCAGGGTTTATAATGAGATGTTAAAGTATTGAAATTAGGTTTCTGATGTGTGGCGGAGGGAAACATAGCCAATCTGGTCCTTCTTTGCACCAATGGCAAAATTAAACAAAAGAGTTCTAATCTTTCCAAGCTTAAAGTGTGACTATTAACAACACCTGGGAACCAAAAGACAACAAGAAGACATAGCAATGGTCTATCACTAAAGAACAGCAACTATCAAGAATTGACTGTTCAAGATCAGTTGAATGCTTTAAGCATCGCAATGCATTTACTAATGAAAAGAATATGGCTAATTATAGTTTGAACTAGATGTTTATATTTTGGTCATTCATATTGAAAATAAACTCTTTAAGAATCTTTCTGAACTGCTGCATAATTTTTCTCATATCTTTCACAGGAGATTTAGAACGATTCAAGCGCTACAACATCTCTGTTTATGCTGTGTACAATGATGGTCCAGGAAATCCATTTTCAGTACCGGCATACCTACAGCAAGATAGTGAGTAAATAGTCCAGGATTTAACAGCTAACTAGGGACTTTACAGAGACCTTGATTTGAGGCAGTTTCTAAAGATTGTGTGACATCAGATAACAGGGTATATCCTAGGTTGTATTGTCAACTTGGAAATACAGCTTGCCAAATTGGCACAGTTCAAATTTTGTATTTCCTGATTTAAAAACAAGCTCTGCCCTAGAAAATACAATGCCTTTACATTTCTGCACAGATAAAATCATTTCCCTTTTTCTGTTTTGTAATAACATTTTATGCAATGTGAATGACTTTTTGATTAAACCAAGAAGCACATGTTGCATTTATAATGTTGGAAAGTGACTTTTCTCATTGATTTGTCTCATTATCACAATTATCCTGATTTATAGCTATTTATGTGTAGATAACAGTATTCATCATTTTTATTAAACTATAAGCATTGCAATTACCAATGATTTCTACCATGACATTCCTGGTACCCCTGGTTAAACAGCTACAACACTGGCATCTATCCGATAATGTGGAAAATTACCCACGAATGTCCTGTTCACAAAGTCAGGACAAATCCAATATGGCCAACGATTGCCCCAACAGTCTATTCTCGATCATCAGCAAAGTGGTGAAAAGTGTCGTTGACAGTGTTATCAAACAGCATTTGCACAATCTGTAACCTCATGACCTAGCATATCCCCCACTCTACCATTACCATCAAGCCAGGCAATCAACCCTGGTTCAATGAACAGTGCAGGAGGGTATGCCAGGAGCAGCACCAGGCATACCTAAAATAAAAATGAGGTGTCAACCTGGTGAAGCTATAACACTTGCGTGCCAAACAGCATAAGCAGAAAATGATAGACAGAGCTAAGCAATCCCACAACCAATGGATCAGATCTAAGCTCTGCAGTCCTGTCACACCCAGTTGTGAACGGTGGTGGACAATTAAACAACTTACTGGAGGAGGAGGCTCCAATAGCAAAATTAAACACAAATATCCCCATCCTCAATGATGGAGGAGCGCAGCACATCAGTGCAAAAGATAAGGCTGAAGCATTTGCTACAGTCTTTAGTCAGAAGTGCCGAGTGGATGATCCATCTTGGTCTCCTGCAGAAGTCCCCAGCATCACAGGTGCCAGTCTTCAGTCAATTCCATTCACTCCACGTGATATCAAGAAACGGCTGAAAGCACTGGATACTGCAAAGGCTATGGGCCCTGACAATATTCCGGCAATAGTACTGAAGACTTGTGCTCCAGAACTTGCCGTGCCCCTAGCCAAGCTGTTCCAGTACAGCTACAACACTGGCATCTACCCGGCTATGTGGAAAAGTGCCCAGCTACGTCCTGTACACAAAAAACAGGACAAATCCAACCTGGCCAATTACCACCCCATCAGTCTACTCTCCATCATCAGTAAAGTAATGGAAGGGGTCATCATCAGTGCTATCAATTGGCACTTGCTTAGCAATAATCTGCTCACTGACACCCAGTTTGGGTTCCGCCAGTATCATTCAGCTCCTGATCTCATTACAGCCCTGGTTCAAACATGGACAAAAGAGCTGAACTCCCGAGATGAGGTGAGAGTGACTGCCCTTGATATCAAGGCCACATTTGACTGAGTGTGGCATCAAGGAGCCCCAGCAAAACTGGAGTCAATGGGAATCAGGGGGAAAACTTTCCACTGATTGGGGTCATATCTAGCTCAAAGGAAGATGGTTTTGGTTATTGGAGGTCAGTCATCTCAGCTTCAGGATATCACTGCAGGAGTTCCTCAGGGTAGTGTCCTCAGCCCAACCATCAGCTGCTTCATCAATGACCTTCCTTCCAACATAAAGTCAGAAGTGGGAATGTTCGCTGATGATTGCACAAGGTTCAACACCATTCGCAACTCCTCAGATACTGAAGCAGCCCATGTCCAAATGCAGCAAGACCTGGACAACATCCAAGCTTGGGCTGAAAACGGCAAGTAACATTCATGCCACACAAATGACAGGCAATGACCATCTCCAACAAAAGAGAATCCAACCATCACCTCTTGATGTTCAATGGCATTACCATCACTGAATTCCCCCACTATCAACATCCTGGGGTTACCATTGACCAGAAACTGAACTGGACTAGCCATATAAATACTTTGGCTACAAGAGCAGGTCAGAGGCTTGGAATTGTGTGATGTGTAACTCACCTCTTGTCTCCCCAAAGCCTGTCAACCATCTACAAGGCACAAGCCAGGAGTGTGATGGAATACTCCTCACTTGCCTGGATGAGTGCAGCTCCCACAACACTCAAGAAGCTGGACACTGTCCAGGACAAAGTAGCCCGCTTGATTGGCACCACATCCACAAACATTCACTCCCTCCACCACCGACGCATAATAGCAGCAGTGTGTACCATCTACAAGATGCATTGCAAGAACTCAACAAGCCTCCTTAGACAGCACTTTTAAATCCCACGACCACTACCATCTAGAAGGACAAGAGCAGCAGATAGATGGGAACACCACCACCTGGAAGTTTCCCTCCAGGTGACTCACCATCCTGACTTGGAAATTTATCACTGTTCCTTCACTGTCGCTGGGTCAAAATCCTGGAACTCCCTCCCTAACAGCACTGTGGATGTACCTACACCACATGGACCGCAGCGGTTCAAGAAGGCAGCTCACCGCTACCTTCTCAAGGGTAATTAGGGATGGGCAATAAGTGTTGGCCCAGCCAGCGAAGCCCACATCCCATGAATGAATAAAAAAAATACACAGTAATAATTTAATCACAGACACTCAGTTGGGTTCTCCCGAGAACCCTTCAACTCCTGACCTCATTACAACCTTGGTTCAAATATGGGCATAAGAGCTGAATTCAAGAGGTGAGGCGAGAGTGACTGCCCTTAATATCAAGGCAGAATGTTATCGAGTGTGGCATCAAACAGCCTTGTTACGGACAGGGATGAGAGAGAACTGAATCTCTTGTTCCCTTCCCTTGCTGTCTGTAATCAGTGGCCATATAAATACTGTGGCTATAAGAGCAGGTCAGAAGCTGGGAATTCTGCAATGAGTAACTTACCTTCTGACTCTCCAAAGCTTGTCCACAATCTACAAGGCACAAGTCAGGAGTGTGATGGAATACTCTCCAGTTGCCTGGATGAGTGCAGCTCCAATAACACTCAGGAAGCTTGACACCATCCAGGACAAAGCAGACTGCATGATTAGCACCACAGTAAACATTCACTCCCTCCACCACTGACACACAGTAGCAGCAGTGTGTACCGTCTACAAGATGCACTGCAGGAACTCACCAAGCCATCTTAGACAGCACCTTCCAAATCTGTGATCTCTACCACCTAGAAGGACAAAGGCAGTAAATGCATGAGAACACCACCACCTGCAAGTTCCCCTCTAAGTCACTCACCATCCTGACTTGGAAATATATCACCATTTCTTCACAGTTGCTGGGGCAAAATCCTGGAACCCCCTTCCCAACAGCACTGTGGGTGTACCTACATCACCTGGACTGCAGCGGTTCAAGAAGGCAGCTCATCACCACCTTCTCAAGGGCTACTAGGGATGGGCAATAAATGCTGGCCTAGCCAGCAACGCCCTCATCCCATGAACAAATATTTTTTTAAAAGTTACAGATCTAGAAACAGTGGGGGTGATCCCAAGCTAACCTGTCCGGGTGTGGACTTTTAGATAATGACTTAGCCGGTTGTAAGGTGTTATTCCCAGAGAGTCCAGAGTATTTCATGGAGACTGGAGAAACTGAGGGAAATAAGCCAAATTCTGCACAGGTACGGAGGGCTCAGGATGTTTCAGAGATCCCACAGGAAGTGATAGACACATAATGACATAGACATGTTGATCACCCTTTAAGCCTTCAGTCTGTGCTACCTTGCCCCCACCCTCCTGGCATGTGATTGTGTACTTCCTTCACTCTATGCTGCCTTGTCCCCCACTCCCCACCCCAGGCTGACCAGCACTGGGGCCATAAGCTGAACTGGACTAGCCATATAAATACTGTGGCTATGAGAACAGGTCAGAGAATCCTGCAGTGAGTAACTCACCTCCTGACTCCCCAAAGCCTGTCTGCCATTTACAAGGCACAAGTCAGGATTGTGATGGGATACTCTCTACTTACCTGGATGAATGCAGCTCCCACAGCACTCACGAAGCTTGATACCATCCGGGACAAAGAACTTGCTTGATCGGCACCCCATTCATCACCTTAAACATTTGCTCCCTTCAGCACCGATGTACAGTGGCAGCAGTGTGTACCATCTACAAGATGCTCTGCAGCAACTTACCAAGGGTCCTTTGACAGCACCTTCCAAACTTGTGATTGACCTCCACCACCTAGAAGGACAGGAGAGGCGGACACAAGGGACGCCAATGCCTGCAAGTTCCCCTCCAAGTCACACACCATCCTGACTTGGAAATATATCGCTGTTCCTTCACTGTCGCTGGGTAAAAATCCTGGAACTCCCTTCCTAACTGCACTGTGGGTGTATCTACATCACAGGGACTGCAACGGTTCAAAAATGTGACTTACTACCACCTTCTCAAGGGCAACTAGGGTGATTAGCAAATGTTGGCCTTGCCAGAGATGCTTACATCCTATGAAAGAATAAAAAAAATGCTCATCCTACTAGGATCAACTTCTAACTTATAGAATTTTTAAAAATTCATTCATGGGATGTGGACATTGCTAGCCAGGTCAGCATTTATTCCCATCCCTAATTGCCCTCGTCGGTTATAAGGAATGCATTCCTTGTAACTGACAAGGAAATAAAACCAGCTTGGAGAAATAATACAGCTGACTTATTGGGCCTGATTTTAGCCATTAAAATGTACCTACTGGAAGAGAGTTAAAATTGGGCCCATCTTGTCCTGGTGGTAATGGAGATTAGTGCCATATTCATTCACTCTGCTTTCAGCCAGTATACCGTTGAGAAAATAAATAGAGTAGATGTGTTGCTAAGAGGCTGGTGAAAACCACAAGCCTGTACAGTACTGTAATATAAAGGTATCCTATTGTCTGTCATTAATACCTGGTTAAGTTGGGAATGGAAAATAAATCAATCACTTTGATTATAAATGAATAAATTATTTGTGTTATATGTGTATTAGACTAAGGTTTTCTTTGTCAGTTCCGGCAGAAGGCCCAGATATTGTTGCTCCAATTGTGAAAGGCACGGAAGCCACAATTAAATGGCATGAAATCCCAGTGGAAAAGCAATGTGGGTTTATCACCAATTACACCATCTTCTATAAATCTGCAAAAGGTGAAAATGGTAAGAGTACTCTTTAGAGTCGTCTAATACAAAACAATATTAAGAAACAGCCAGATCCATATTAGTGCTGTGAATGGAAACCCCATTATTGTCATTGTACATATCTCATTCTTTTAGTTGTTTCCTGTGCATGCCTCAATGAACAATTCTACTCCACTGCAGCTCTCTGAGGGTCATTTAGCTCAGTTGGCTAGATGGTCAGAGTGTGATGTAGAATGATGCCAATGGCATGGGTTCGATCCCTGTACCAGCTGTGGTAGTTCATGGAGGCCTACCTCCTTGCCTTGCCCCATGCTTGATGCAGAGTGGTGCCCTTCAAGCTATATAACCAATTGTCTCTCTCTATGGTCCCTCATGGATTTTACCTTACCTGTAGCTCTCTAAGATTTATCCCATCTATATAATTTGCCTATTTTTATTAATTATAAGAGCTCATTTCCTCCCCTTTGATCAAACTTGAAACCTACCAGGTCTCTACTTTATAGTTGCATACTATGTGCAGCAGTTAGTCATCGATTCGTTTAACAATAGACTTCACCTTGTACTGAGTATCAATGTATTTTCACATATTATTACTCAATTAAGTGCTATTAAGTAGGGTAGAATTTACAGCACAAGAGAAAGCCATTCCTCTTATAGTGCCTTTGCCAGTACTGAATCTTCAAATGGAATTGTCTCCTCCAATTCCATGTCTTCTCTATCCTTTTACATGTTTTCTTTTAAAAACATATGTACCCAGTTTTTTTTAAAATGATGTTGGAGGGCAGGCAGGAAAGGTTTGACCAAAGGGTTAAAATTTGGAGAGTGTAGCTCTGGGCTGCAATCCACCATGTTCCAAATTATGGTGATTCCCCAGAGCTACAAACAACCTGCCACTGAGAGGTGAGAGCCTGGTGAGTCATAAATCAGAGTTCTATGATGCAATTAACATCCCAAAGTGATATTAACTATTGCTATGCAGGATTCACGGGGGTCAGCGGAGTCACTAGGAGCACCCTGACGTGGCAGAAGAGGGCCACAATGTCCAAAAAAGCTATGTTATTCTCATGTGCTATTTCACTTCATTTTGCGACAAAGGAGTGGCGACTATACCACTGGGAGTGTACAAGTAGACACCCCCAAACAGTCAGAGTGAGATTGCTAAAGATAGTGGGGGTGCTGACACCAGAAGGGTATGCTATAATCTTCCAATCCTCCTTAGATATGGGGAAGGTGCCAGAGGATTGGATTCAAGAAAGAATACAAGGACAGTCCAAGCAACTACAGGCCGGTTAGTTCAACATCAATAGTGGCTGAGGTTTTAGAAACAATAATCAGAGAAAATTCAGCAGGGTCTTGGAGAGGTTTGAGTGAATTAAGGAGAACCAGCACAGATTTGTAAAAGGCTGATCATGTGTGACTAATCTATTTGATTTTTTTTGCTGAAGTAACAGAGAAGATTAATGAAGGGAAATGCAATGGATGTTCTTTATATGAATTGTAAGAAGGCATTTGACAATGTGCCACATAAAATGGTTAATAGAATTGAAACTCATGGGCCAGAATTTTTACCTTGACAAGTGGGCGTGTGCCTGACCTGAACGGGCGTAAAATGATGTGTGGGTATCATGTTTGATGTAATCTACATGGATTTTCACAAGACTTTTGACAAGGTTCCACATAGCAGACTGTTCAGAAATGTAATAGCCAATGAGGTACAATGGAAAGGTGCAAGTTGGATCCAAAATTGGCTCAGTGTCAGGAATCACAGAATCATAAAATCACACAGTGCAGAAGAGGCCCTTTGGCCCATCAAGTCTGCACTGACACGTGAGAAACACCTGACCTACCTACCTAATCCCATTTACCAGCACTTGGCCCATAGCTTTGAATGTTATGACACGTCAAGTGCTCATCCAGGTACTTTTTAAAGGATGTGAGGCAACCCGCCTCCACCACCCTCCCAGGCAGCGCATTCCAGACCGTCACCACCCTCTGGGTAAAAAAGTTTTTCCTCACATCCGCCCCTAAACCTCCTGCCCCTCACCTTGAATTTATGTCCCCTCGTGACTGACCCTTCAACTAAGGGGAACAGCTGTTCCCTATCCACCCTGTCCATGCCCCTCATAATCTTGTATACCTCTATCAGGCCGCCCCTCAGTCTTCTCTGCTCCAATGAAAACAACCCAAGTCTATCCAACCTCTCTTCATAACTTAAATGTTTCATCCCAGGCAACATCCTGGTGAATCTCCTCTGCACCCCCTCCAGTGCAATCACATCCTTCCTATAATGTGGCGACCAGAACTGCACACAGTACTCCAGCTGTGGCCTCACCAAGGTTCTATACAATTCCAACATGACCTCCCTACTTTTGTAATCTATGCCTCGACTGATAAAGTCAAGTGTCCCATATGTCTTTTTCACCACCCCACTAACACGCCCCTCTGCCTTCAGAGATCTATGGACACACACGCCAAGGTTTCTCAGAACTTCCTAGTGTCATGCCATTCATTGAATACTTCATTGTCAAATTACTTCTTCCAAAGTGTATCACCTCACACTTTTCAGGGTTAAATTCCATCTGCCACTTATCTGCCCATTTGACCATCCTGCCTATATCTTCCTGTAGCCCAAGACACTCAACCTCACTTTTAACCACCCGGCCTATCTAGGGGTTTTTGCGACTGGAAGACTGTTTCCAATGGGTTTGAACAGGGGTCAGCACTATGTCCCTTGCTTTGTCCGGTATACATATATCAGGTGATTTAGACTTAAACATATAGGGCATGATTAGAAGTTTTCAGATGGTACAAAAATTGGCCATGTGGTTGATAGTGAGGAAGAAAGCTGTAGGCTGCAGAAGATGTCAGGTGTACAAAAAATGGCAGATAGAATTCAAACCAAAGAAGTGTGAGGTAATGCATTTGGGAAGGACAAACAAGGCAAAGGAATACATAATAAAAGGTAGGATACTAAGAGGTGTAGAGGAATCGATGGACTTTAGAATGCATGTCCCCAGATTGCAGAAGGTAATGGGACAGGTAGATTAGGTGATTAGTAAGGTTTTTTTTCATTCGTTCACGGGACTTGGGCATCGCTGGCTGGACCAGCATTTATTGCGCATCCCTGTTTGCCCTTGAGAAGGTGGTGATGAACTGTCTTTTTGAACTGCTGCAGTCCATGTGGTGTGGGTACACCCACGGTGCTGTTAGGAAGGGAGTTCCAGGATTTTGACCCAGCAACAGTGAAGGAATGGCGATATATTTCCAAGTCAGGACGATGAGTGGCTTGGAGGGGAACTTCCAGGTGGTGGTATTCACATCTATCTGCTGCCCTTGTCCTTCTAGATGGTAGTGGTCGTGTGTTTGGAAAGTGCTGTCTAAGGAGCCTTGGCGAATTCCTGCAGTGCAGCTTGTAGATGGTACAACCTACTGCGACTGTGCGTCGGTGGTGGAGGGAATGAATGTTTGTGGATGTGGTGGCAATCAAGTGGACTTGATTTGTCCTGGGCAGTGTCAAGCTTCTTGAATGTTGTGGGAGCTGCACTCATTCAGGCAAGTGGGGAGTATTCCATTACACTCCTGACTTGTGCCTTGTAGATGGTGGCAGGCTTTGGGGAGTCAGGAGGTGAGATACTCATTGCACGATTCCTAGCCTCTGACCTTCTCTTGTAGCCACAATATTTATATGGCTAGTCCAGTTCTGTTTCTGGTCAATGGTAACCTCTAGCTTGTTGATAGTGGGGGATTCAGTGATGGTGATGCCATTGAACATCAAGGGGTGATGGTTAGATTCTCTCTTGTTGGAGATGGTCATTGCCCGGCACTTGTGTGGCACGAATGTTACTTGCCACTTGTCAGCCCAAGCCTGGATATTGTCCAGGTCTTGCTGCATTTGGACATGGACTGCTTAAGTGTCTGAGGAGTCGCGAATCGTTCTGAACATTGTACATCAGTGAATATCCCCACTTTTAACCTTATGATGGAAGGAAGGTCATTGATGAAGCAGCTGAAGATGGTTGAGCCAAGGACACTACCCTGAGAAACTCCTGCAGTATGTCCTGGAGCTGAGATCACTGACCTCCAACCACCACGACCATCTTTCTTTGTGCTAGGTATGACTCGAACCAGTGGAGAGTTTTCCCCCTAAATCCCGTTGACTGCAGTTTTGTTTGGGCTCATAGATGCCACACTCTGTCAAATGCGGCCTTGATCTCAAGGGCAGTCACTCTCATCTCACCTCGGGATTTAAGCTCATCTGTGCATGTTTGAACCAAGGCTGTAATGATGTCAGGAGCTGAGTGGCCCTGGTGGAACCGAACTGGGTATCAGTGAGCAGGTTATTGCTAAGCAAGTGCTGCTTGATAGCACTGTTGATGACCCCTTCCATTACTTTACTGATGATTGAGAGTGGACTGATGGGGCGGTAATTGGCCGGGTTGGATTTGTCCTGCTTTTTGTGTACACAGGTATTACCTGGGCAATTTTCCACATTGCCAGGTAGATGCCAATGTTGTAGCTGTACTGAACAGCTTGGCTAAGGACGTGGCAAGTTCTGGAGCACAAGTCTTCAGTACTATTGCCGAAATATTGTCAGGGCCCATAGCCTTTGCATTATTTAGTGCCTTCAGCCATTTCTTGATTTCACGTGGAGTGAATAAAATGAGCTGGAGACTGGCAGCTGTGATGCTGGGGACCTATAGAGGAGGCTGAGATGGATCATCCACTCGGCACTTCTGGCTGAAGATTGTACCAAATGCTTCAGCTTCAGGTATATGGAATATATTCTTTTACTAGAAGAGACAGACTATAAGAGTAGGGAAGTTATGCAAGAATGTATAAGGCACTAGTTAAACTGCTCGAGAGTACTGTACAGTTGTGGTCACCCATTATTGGAAAGATGTGATCAGACTGGAAAAGGTGCAGAGGAGATTTGGAAGGATGTTGCCAAGTTTGGAGAATTTTAGCTGTGAGGAAAGATTTGATAGACAGGGATCATTTTCTTAGGAACAGAGGAGGCTGAGAGGAGATTTAATTGATTATATATAAATTATGAGGAGCCTGGATAGAGTGGATAGGAAGGATCTATTTCCCTCAGTAGAGAGGCCAATAACCAGGGGAATAGATTTAAATTGGTTGAAGGATTAGAAGGGAGTTGAGAACTTTTTTCACCCAGTCTGGTGGCATCTGGATCTCTGTTTGAAAGAGTGGTAGAGATAGAAACTCTCATCACATTTAAAAACTACCTGGAAATGCACTTGAAGTGCCATTAACTACAAGGCTATGGATAAAAAGCTGGAAAGTGGAATTAGGCTGGAGGGCACAGACTCAATTGACCAAATGGCCCCCTGTGTTGTAAATTTTTGATTCTATGATTCTATGAATTTGTGAAATGAACAATGTGTTTATCCTTGTGCACAGAGATTTCATCACAAAGTTCTCTTAGACAACGTTTTACAGCCTTTAAGGTGATTTAAGATTTAAGAGGCAGGATTTTGAGTTCAGCGTGCGGGTGCAGTCAGTGGGTCTGGGAGCAGCCGGGAAACAGGCCCCCGCCCACGATCGGCCCCCGGCCTTGATTTCACGCTGGCCAATTAATGGCCAGCCAGCGTGAAAGGCTCAGCACTGCCCAGGTGGGGGCAGGAGGAGGGCGAGAGCTGAAGTCAGTGTGGGCGCGGGGGCGCGCCTACAGAAAGCTCCCCGAAGGCAGAGAGCTGCCTCAGGGAGCTGAAGAATTCAAATCCAATGATAACAGATCTTAAAATCCCCAAAAGAATGCCCACGCATCAGAAACAGTCACCTGAACATATACAAGATGAAAATTCTGTGCAAACATTTTTTTTTTATTAATCTCAAAAACGTCATCCTGCTCTTGGATGAGATTTCCTCAGAAAGGCAAAGGCCACCTGGCCGATTCGTCCACCCGCCAACCGTAACGTTGGGCGGGCAGTGAAAAAGCATGGTTGATTAATATGTTAATGGCCGTAATAGGCCTCTTAATTGATGGCGGGCGTGCGGCCAACTCTTGCGCGCCCCCGCCGACTGAAATATTGCCCCACTGCGCTTGCCCGATGTCATCACGTGTTATTTCGTGCTCGAGCGTGTTGGGCGCACGCCTGCACGCTGAGCGAAAAATTCTGCCCAAGGTGATTGGTAACAGGATTAGAGGGGAGATGAGGAAAACCCTTTTCACCCAGAGGGTGGTGGGTGCCTGGAATTCACCGCCTTGGTCATTGAGGCTGAAACGCTCAACTCATTTAAAAGGTACCTGGATCTGCACTTGAGGTGCTGTAACCTGCAAGGCTACGGACCAGGAGCTGGAAAGTGGGATTAAGAATGAGTGGCTAGTTTCTTTTTCCTCTTTTTTTTGGCTGGCACAGACACGATGGGCTGAATGGCCTCTTTCTGTGCCGTGACTTTTCTATGGTTCTAATCATTTTTCTGTATATTTTGCAGCTGTAACTGTGAATTCAACTGTTCATGAATATACACTGAAGTCTCTGCAGAAAAATACTGAATACACGTTATATATTATGGCATCCACAGAGAAGGGAGGCAGAAACGTGTCGACTTACTTCACAACAGATGAACTTGGTAAGCAAAGCAACTTAAAAAAACGTTCAACATTCAGGCATTCCTTTCTCAGGTTTGTAGCTGCACAAAACACATCCAGTTTTATAGAGGATGGTAAGGAACCACAATGAGCTGCAAACTTAGTCTTGCTCCCATACTTGCTTTCTTAGTTGGACATAATTGACTTAGAAAATCCACAGATGTCAACGCTTGCATTGGGATTGTGCCTGCATCTAACCCTGCCAAGGTGGGTGTTCAGGAAGAGTGTCCTTGAGGAATAGGCACAGCCTTTTTTTTCAAAAAATACACTTTATTCACAAACTATCTGAAAGAACATTACAAAACATTTCAAAATGGCCATCACAAATAGTACAATAATGTTCAAGTTTTCCACATAGATCATGTTGCACCCTGAGGTGCTCCAATACAATCAAGGAATTTTACAGACGTTTCAAAATGGTCATAACAGACAGTCAGACAGTGCAATGGTATTTAAATTATCTACATAGATCATGTTGCACTCTGAGGTGCTTTAATATAATTGTGATACATTGAATGTGTGCAATAAATACTACATGTAAGTCATACAGCCCAAGGGGTCTATACAATTCCCAGCCCCTCGGTGCACTATGGCAGAAAGGCATTAGACAGCGACCTTTCCCCATTGCGCCTTTGCGGCAGCTGCCCCAAGCTTTAGTGCGTCCCTCAGCACGTAGTCCTGGACCTTGGGATGTGCCAGTCTGCAACGCTGTGGTTTTCCCTTACCAGGCCACCTTCCCTCTCCACAAATCGAACACAGCTGCATCTGATGGATCCCTGTGCCAGGAGCCACTTTAAACCCTAGTGAATTCTGGGAGTCTTAGCTGGACTCTTGGGTTTCACCCCCTTGGTTGAAGGGGAGGGTGCATGTTTGTGACAGACGACAGTGCAGGCAGAACAGTTAAGTTCCTGATTTTACCAGCGCTATCAGGAACAGGAGCAGAATAGAGGCCATTTGCATAAAATAGGTACCTGTGCCAGGATCCAACCATCTCCCTAAATTGAAGGCCTGTGTGTAATTAAAGCCTACAAAGCAGATCAATGTATTTATAGCATCTTTAGAACATATTATGTTTTGTTCCATTCTGCAGAAGCGCATGTGATATGCTAAAGAATAATATACATATGGGCCTGAATTTCGCACCTGTTGGGTGCGTGAGGTCAGTGGGGCCGGAAGAGGCCGCGATTTCCGCTTCCGGCCGTGAACGTTGTAACAACGCGATTTCAGGCTGGCCAGTTAAGGGCCCGCCAGCATGAAACATGCCCCCACACTGGGGAAGGGTTGCCGGCAGGTGCGGGAGTTTGGAGGGCACCAGGTCCAATGGGGACCCGGTGTGGGGTTTTAAATCGGCTGAGGCAGCACCCTGAAGGCTGCCAGGAGTTCCAGAGGAGGCACAGGGAGCTGTCCAAATCTAAGCTATGGCATCAGCACCCGCTTGACATGCCAGGCGGGAGGGCAATGCAAGTGGGCACTCTGCCTCCCGCTTCTCGGACGAGTGGTTTCGCACTCTCGTGGAGGCAGTGAGTACCAGGCAGGACATACTGATGCCGCGGGATGGAAAGAGGAGACAACCTTACAAAAGGAAGAAGGCCTGGGCGATGATGGCAGCCCAGGTCAGTGGGCACGACGTGGTGTGCCCCACCTAGATTCTGTGCTGATAGAGCTTTAATGACCAACTGTGCTCGGCAAGGGTGAGTACTGATTTAGCATGGTGGAGAAGACATAACTGTGTGGAGAAGTCTTGAAGGATGGCCGTCCTTTGTGGCGCTCAGGGGTGTAAGATTCAGAGTAACAGAAGGCACATATACCTGTGCCTGCTCAGGCTGGGAGATTAGACCAAGTGTACAAATATCACAGGTACCGCTTCCCAGGGGATAGGAGACCGGTGTGGAGGTGTGTGGCAAACCTGGTCTAGTGTTACAGTTAGAGGGTGGAACAATGAATGGGCCTTTGTCTGTACAGGAGAAGAGAAGCTATAATGCTGCTGAGCACACAAGAACGGTGGGGGGGGATGGGTGGTGGGGTGGCCAACCTGCTCATCCTGAGCAAATGTGAGATGGACGCCCCAGAGCCTGAGAACCCTCTCTCGCTACCAGGCACCAGCTCAGATACAAGCACGTTGTGCTTTAGTTCGTTGGCTCAGCTGGTTGTGCACTGTGGGGATGGCATGGCGCACTCGTGTGAGGAGCTGGCAGAAGCAAAGAGTGTCCAGGGCACCAGCTGTCAGAGGACTGCTGGAGACCAGGATGAGGCTGAGTCCGAGGCAGATGAGCCTCTGGAGTTGTCCATCAGGTGGCAGATGTTGGATGTCCAGCGGGATGCGCGGGAGGATCTGGTGGACGTCCATGAGGGTCTGCGTGCCATGGTCTCTGTCATGGAGGAGTCCTTGATGAGCTTGAGCACTGTGTTGAGCTGAAGCTCTGAACAGCTCCTCCATTGAGAGAATGGCAACTCTCATGGAGAAGCAGCTGCAGAAACAGAATCAGGGGTTCCTGGGGTCGCGCTTAGACATGCAAGCCCGTACATGGGCTGTGACCTCAGGAAGTCACTGCCAGTGTGAGAGATGGATGAGGTAGTTAGTCTCTCTGGTGAGAAGGGAGGTCCAGACATACCTTACGCTGGGGGAAGATCTACCTGTCATCTCTGTAGCTCCTCTCACAGTGTTCTGGATGAGGGCAGCAGCTTCTCTGCAAAAATAAAGAAATGACAAAGCAATAAAGTGATAATATTTAAGGAAAGAATAATGAATGAAGCTGACCGTTACAGTGTGAGAAGGTGAGAGTGTGTGTCTCTGTCTCACTCCCAGCCTCAGGGTGCTCATTTACTCACCCACTGTGTGTGTGGGTGTGAATATCTGTTGGTGTGTGGGGACGAGGGTGAGTGAGAGTCCTGAGGCTGGGAGTGAGCCAGAGACTCACCCTCACACACACACACTCTCTCTCTCTCTATCTCTCACACACACACTCACTCTCTCATACACATGCACACCCATTCTCTCATGCACACTCTCTCACGCAATCACTGTCTCTCTCACACACACACACCCCCTCACACACACACGCCTCCTCAAACACACACCCTCACACACCCCCTCACACACACACCCTCACACACACACACAGACACACACCCCTCACACACACACACACAGAGCCCCTCTCTCTCACATACACACAGAGCCCCTCTCTCTCACACACACACACACAGCCCCTCTCTCACACACACACACCCCCTCTCTCACACACACACACACAGCCTCTCTCTCACACACACACACCCCCCTCACACACACACACACACACACACACACACACACACAGCCCCTCTCTCACACACACACACACACCCTCTCTCACACACTGACCCCTCTCTCACACACACACACACAGCCACTCTCTCTCACACACACCCCCCTCACACACACACCCCACCCTCACTCACTCTCTCACACACACCACCCCCCCCTCACTCCCTCTCTCTCTCACACACACACACCCCTTCACTCCCTCTCACACACACACACACACACATAGCCCCTCTCACACACACACTCTGCCCCTCTCTCTCACACACACACACACACACACACACACACTGCCCCTCTCTCTCACACACACACACACAGACACACACACACACAGCCTCTCTCACACACACAGCCTCTCTCACACACACAGCCTCTCTCACACACACACAGCCCCTCTCTCTCTCTCACACACACACACACACACACACACACACACAGCCCCTCTCACACACACACAGCCCCCTCTCTCTCACACAC